>NC_140584.1:334783929-335983929 GCF_964204655.1 Triturus cristatus
GACAACATGGCCTTTGCCCCAGTGACTGGACCTGCCTTTCAGGTATGGTGGGAGGCTGCATGCAGGGCGTTCCAGTAACATTTGACAGACGGCCCAGTTCCCTTCGATGTCCTTAAGACTACACCCTCCCTGAGGGCAAACACTTTGGATGTAACAGCCAGTGCCATATCTGGAGATATCTAACCATGAGGGGTTGAGTCGTGGCTGGTGAACAGTATGCTCTTCTGCAGCCCACGCAAAAGACAGACAATAGGCCAGCCCAACGCCGTTGAGAAGCGGAACTGGGCCAGCAGCTTTCTCAGAAAGCTGAGAGATATATACACACCATAGAGCATGACAAACACAGCAGGCACAGAGACTGCACTGAAAATCACTTCATATTGGCATCACACCAGTATGGTTGCATGGGGTAACCCAACCTGTAGTGATGCATGCTGGCGGCAATGCAGGGAGAAAGGCACGCTTACACATACTTTGTGAGTGCACAAAATTAACAATGTTTTGGGAGTCTGTTTTAAACGACATCAATACTCCCTTTAACAACTCCCATGGTCCCAGTCATGGTTCCCAATCCCTTAACATCCCGCAGAGGACGTCAAATCTGTATAGCGCTGGGGGCTGCACGTCAGATAGTTCTTACTCTGGGGATCCACTACTATACTGACATCTGGGCTGGCTGCACTGCTGTAGGAGAGGGGGGGGGTCCATCCTAGGGATGGAGACGCTTGCTCATACACTTACTGGTCGAGGAGACACTTGCCACATGGTGCCCGTTTATCTCACTATTCTCCATAGAATAGTGAGGACAGACTTATCCCCATTATTTACAAATAGAGACTTACAGACTCCATTCACACTGGACAGGACGACGCCACACAATGAAGGGCTCAAAGACACAGGCACAGAGTCATTGCTAGACACATGCCAATTGCTACGGGGGGGGGGGGGTGTAGTTATAGGTTTCTTGTTATGCTATTGGAAAGGTCATGTCTCAACCGATGCTCTTATGCCGGTTTCTAACTAAGATATGGAACATGACAATAAACAAATTTAAGCCATAAAATTGCCTAGTCCTATATATATGCCTTTTTAGGATGTAATTTCTCTGCTCTATTGATCCCAGAATGCTTTTTGGCACTTAAAATACATTCTTAGGCATGAATGCACAACCATTTAGCACCCCCATTTGTGGAAAGTTTGCTACCACGCACCACGATGCGAGAGGCCATTCACAGATTAAGAGCAAGCAGCACAATGGATGAAGACATAATTGCGTTCGGAACTTAAGCGAGACAAGGCAAAGGACCTATCTGCACTGAACAAGTTCTAGCTCTGTTGGTTTTCCACTGAAGATACCATACGTTACGAGTAACAGTGCTTTTGATAATGCCAAAAGCCAGCCC
The DNA here is from genome assembly GCF_964204655.1 of Triturus cristatus. NCBI lineage: Eukaryota > Metazoa > Chordata > Amphibia > Caudata > Salamandridae > Triturus > Triturus cristatus. The sequence goes on from NC_140584.1 coordinate 334,785,333, forward strand.
TACAGTTCTAAACCAGCCGCACTGGCATAGCGATTGCGCTGATTGCGTGACATCAACCCCGTATGAATGGCAAGAGGTCTTGCTGCTAACCACATACTCTTATAAAATGTTACAAGCTAGCAAGTGCAAGATTGTTGCATTTACATTGCAGAGCTCTCCCGTGTCAGTCAGCAAACAGTGCATTGAACGAGGAAGCCTTCGCCCTGATTCCTCGGACCGTGGTAGTTGCTCAAACCACATATCATTTCCCTTCCCCCCCCCCCCCCCCCCCATCTATCTTTGAATTTTAACTGCTCGCTATTTAGCACAAAGACTGGTTATAAGCTTGGATTTAGTTTTCACATAAGCCTTCTGCTTCCATTCAGCACAGCTAACTAACCTTTCAAAAAGGACAAAGATAGATCAAGCGTGGGGATCCATAACGAATAAGGCGACCGCCACGGTTTCCTGAACCAAGTGAGTTCAACCAAGCTAATATAGATCCGATTACTTGTGCCTTCCCTGTGACAAGGGGAAAATCTATCCTAATTAACCCTTGTGTGAATGTTTAAGTTTAATCCAGAGCTCAAATATAGATGTAGAAATTGACCTATCATATACCACACGATTGAAGTGAAGGCAAGTTCATTGGTGAAGTGTGGACTGAGATTGCTTAAGTACATCATGTAAATTAATCGGAACACTGAAAATTTCTCCTCTGTTTCTCTTTTAGTGTCCAGCAGTTCTGTGCCCTTAGGAAAACCCTTAAAACTCTTGCGGGGGTTCGAAACACAGCGACATTAAGAACTAGGGAGTGCATTGTAAAGACATCACTGGCACACAGGGGATGCTTGAATGGAACGTTACACAAGACAGATCCCAGTTAGAATGTATACTAGATTTGCTCCCTCTGGTTATGGCCCAATAGACAGGGGCTTTCATTAATTTTCAAGTGACAGGGCCACTTTGGGCGGATAGTTTCAGAACTGGGACATAGCATTTTCCTTTCTTGTACAATTTAAAGAATTTGGGGTTTCATATTAATTCAAGAAGCTAATGTCATGTTATATGTGATGTGGGATGGGATGTGGGATACCATCAAAAATGTTGATGGAATGTTTTGTTGGTTATTTTTGAGTCAAACAGTGAAACAATCACTCAAAAGTGCTGCGTTAACTATGATGAAAATAAATGGTGATCACAGTAATTCAATAGCATGATCACAAATTTAAATGCATACCTTGCGTGATTAAGTTAAGTACTGGCACATGTTAATTTGATATTTCAAGCAACTTTTAACAGGAACAGGAGTATTCAGAACCTCTTGAAAAGACGGTCTTTTGGTTGGTTGAGAATCTGGTGCCGAAGGGAAGCGGGGGCAGGGTGCGACCTGTATGAGACTAGATAATGTTTTTGCCTGAAGTCTAGATGTGCTTGCAGATGGAGATTGGCACAACTGTTCTGTTGGAATCTGGTTTTGAAATCTACTTGGAAATGTTTGCAACCAAACATGGTTTTGGTACCAAATCTCGGTTGTCTCAAAGTAGAGGAAGTAATATGCAAAAAGAAAATGGTACGGAGGAATTGATATCTTTTTAATTAAGCCATAGGGAACATTTAATTACCATATCAATCGTCCAATACATCAAAAATATTAATTCACAAAGCCCATGTACCATGGAAACAGTCTGAAAATAGCAATCAAGATAAAGGTTTTAACACCATGGAAAAAAAATACAAATGTACATGTATACAAACATCAAACATTTATAGACCAACACCTGAATGCAACAAATCCAAGTTGCCAATACCCAAATATTTCTATTGTAATTAGTGTTCACACACTTAAATTGAGTGATATACTATGAGGTCGTCTATGTACATGAGGATTAATACCTCTACAACTATCAAATGTGCTTCGTAACTAGAAACAGATTTTCATATTTAGACAGACTTCTCTCCCCAAAACTGGGGGTCGAAACACATCGACAATTTCTTCTGGGCCTCCTCAGGACAAGGGTGAGGGAACCAACGTGTCAAACACCAATGATGTATTTATTGGCTCGTATTCCGGGTCTACAAAGTCCCTCATTGGACCAGAAGAGGGATTAAGCCCAAGTGCGAGGTTCAAAAATCTTACAAACTTAGAGAATTAAAATCCAATCCGGACGGGAATTTATCTTTCTTCCCAGGTGCTTCACCGGAGGACCAAATCAGGGGGGGGGGGGAAAATCAAACTCTTCAAAGGATGCTCGAGCATGTGACTCACTGGCATGGGGCTCGCGTAGGTATCTCATAGTAGAGGAAGTACACCTGGATTTTGGTTACGCACAGAGGGTCGGGTGGGTGCCGACGGGTTGTTCAAGACAGGTTGTCACTGCCAAAGCTGTCTGCTTTCTGGCTGTGTGCCGAAAACCCAAGCAGACACCCGAAGCATTGCTCAGTGCCAACCATGGCCCGGAAGGCAGTGGTGGACCGAGAACCAATGTAGAGGACAGATTGTCTTCTAGCCAAAGTCTAATTGTAATGGTGTGGAGGTGGTACTGTACTCACGGACTGTCGAGCATGCGTTACATCTTCCATTACCAGGTAGACCTCAAGCTCGGATCTGAAGCTGCGCTTAATGGAAAGACTTCTCTATAGCCGATGGTTGCGAGCGTTCCTTCTCCCTCAAGATAGCTGTGACTGAAAAGGACAGGAGTGTCGATGCTCCTCCACATCTAGTGCCAAGGTGCACAGCATGCTATATGCTTTTAGAATGGAAGGAGCAGCTGGTGTTGCAAGTTGGTCCGAGGGTACTGCACATGACTGCTAGGACAACAGAAGGGTGTCCATTTCATAACCAGCAAGGCATTCTTGAGATGGGATGGAGACACGAGGCCTCAAAGTGAGAGGCTGCCACCATGACAAACTCTGCTTGATTGAAATATGGGTACAATGATACGCAATGAAAATTGGAAACATGAATGAAGACAATTGCGAGGGGAAAGGTAGTGAGAAAACCAAAAAGAGCACCATGAATGTTGAACCGGAGGTAGGCATAAATGTCCAAACCGGATGGCAGCCAGAAAAAAAAAAAAAAAAGACAAAAGACAAAAAAACGCAATTGATATGCATGTGCATTATTGCCAAGTTGGAGTCACTACCTTGACTCGAAAGACAAAGAAGAACACAACTTTCACAAATCCAGACCCAACACTAGATGACAGGAGTATGCAAAGCATGTGCATCTACAGCCACACATGCCTCGAACAGAGTTGTTACAGAGGGTAAGTAACTTGTTCTCCTGATAAAGATTTAGAACCACAGATCTCACCTTTTGAAAAGACACCAAAGCAGTTCCTATTCAGAGGTGACTGAAAGGACTGAAGCCCAAATATCCTGTAGAACCAAGTGGGCAAAATGCCATTCCTGGCGAACTGAAGTCACAACTTTTGGCAGAAAGGTTACCCGGGTCTGCAAAACCAGTCTAGGAAGGTAGTGTACAACTGGTAAACAGAGAACCTAGAGCTCGCACACTTGCTGTTCTGTTACAATGACAAGGAACACCAAATTGAGGGGGGGGGGGGGTCATGGGGGATGGCTGTGAATCAGTTCTAATGGAGTGCACATCCAGTATGTGAGGACCAAGTTACTATCTCACAGCATATGTTGTAGCCCTTTCAAGAAATACATCACAACCAGCAATTTAAATAATGAGGACTGACCCGAACACAAAAAAACAGAAAAGCATGTTTTAACTCTGCCCAGGGCAAAGCCCTGCTGGACAAGGAGAAAACAAACATAACTGCCTGGAAACAATCTGCTGTGTGCTGCACCAAATTGCAAGCTTGCCCCAAGGACATGTATGCACCATTTGTTGGAGTCCTGACTGCCAAGAGGACATCAACTGCCTCCAGAGGAAGGTCAAAGTTGTTCAACTGTTGCTGCTTAATATCAAAGCAATAAAGTGGAGCTTGGGAAGGCCCGATTGCAGAACCTTGCAACACCAGCCCCTTTTGGAGGGGGCAGTCTGATCAGAGTACTTGTGCTCATGCCTTCGGGATACCATACTCTCCATGCCTGATCTAGGAACCGTAGGATAACTTGGGCAGAAGACACATTGGCGGAAAGGCATACTGAAGTCCAGAGTTCCACCCAGAACAAGTAGTGAGAGAAGCCTAGGAAACGCTAGTGTGCAGAACTGCTGGCATGTGACATTCTTGACGGTGGCAAATTGATCAAAATCAAGGTTCTCCCCATTTGAAGTAGAGACAGAGCCATCGCTGGATGCAGTTTGCAAATTCACAACTCTAGGTGTGGGAAGCAGAGCTCACCCGCTTTGGCATACAAAGCTGCTGCCAGGTGGTCCACCCCCCCAGGAAATCCTGCGATGGTCCTGCCATTTCCAGGAGGTTCAGAATCCGTGACACCACCCACCCAGTTTACTACAATACCACTTGAATGGTATTGTCTGCAAGAACCTGTACAATCCTACACTTGGTGAATGAAAGGAAGATCTTTAACGCCAAGCAAATGGCCGCTAGCTACACGAACTGGATAAGGAGCCAGGACGTTAGAGACCAGAGGTCTCTAATCTCCACCTCTCAGATGGCCTCCCCAACTTTAGGGATGAATCAGTCACCACGGTAAGCTTTGAGTTAAGTAGATAGAAGGCTCTACTGGTGACGGTTGGGGGTCCAGTAACCACCATGGTAGATCCCTTTAAGCTTCCTCTGAAATTTGGATGGGGGTTGAAGAGGTCACCTTGATATGAACCACAGAATTCAGATTCCACTGCAGAGCCTACATGGCACCTAGTGTAGGATCTGCTTCTTATGGTTACCCCCACTTTTTGCTGATGTTTCACTGTTTTTCAACTTTAGTCTGGCTGGGTCCCTGCTATTCAGGAACCCAGCCTAGCTGCTTCCACTCTAAATTGATTCCATGTACCTTAGGTATACCACAGATTGGATTCTGGGGGTGCCCTTATAAGTCCCTAGTATATGGTATACTATGTACCCAAGGCATAGGTACCCCCAGAGGCCTACCAGGGGCTGCAGCATGTATGCCACCTCTGAGAAGGCCTCCAAAATGACACCACAGGTCAGCTACAGCAGCCCGGGTAAGGTGGTTCATGCACCCCTTACTGAGATATAGGTTCACTATATCTCACTCAATCACTGCACATATACACCTGTCAGTCACCCCTATGGCAGGCCTTATCAATCCTGAAGGCAGGGTGCTTGGTTTTATGTGAGAGGGTGCCCATGCATGAGCAGAGCCCCTCAGCAGCCTTCGGAATCTATTCTCCGGAGTGGTCTGTGATGCAGCCTGACCATATACTCTTAAGTGCATTATAACCAAACAGTAAATGCTAACTTTGGGATGGCTGCACGGAAACATGTTTTGTTTGGTGTCAAACACCTTGGAATCATACCCACACCATTAACCGGTGCGGGAGTATGATCCCCACCCTTCTAGGGGGAGAGACATGACAGCACCGATATACCTGGTAACAGTTAACAGAACCCTGGCATCACAAAATGGATGCTGCCAGCCCCAGAAACAAGTCTGGCCTACTGCTGCTGACCGAAACTATGGCAGGGGAGGCCTGGACAATAGGTTTCCTGTAACAGGGAGGTGTTATCACCTCCCAGACAGGCTTTAGTGGATTAGGGCTGGGTGGGTGCACTCCGTGTGCTTTGAAGTTAAGCACTGTTCAAACCGGTTGCAGGGGCTCCCAGCCCCTGCTCTGGCACGAAACTGGACAAAGGAAATGGGTGTAGCCACCCCTCTATCCTGAGCCTCCCATAGATGGGTCCCCAGAGTATGTCCAACACCTTCCTTGGGTATAAGAATGGAACCCTGGCTACAGGACTTTAGATTACACCTGGACGAAACAGATCCAGAAATCACAGAACTTGCGACGATCTACACTACTAGAAGACCTAGGGACGTCAGTTGCTCCTGAGGCGGAAGCCGGGAGGTAGTTAATTTTTAATCTTGAAATTGCTAGTTTACTTTTACCTTCACCGTTCTAATTAAAATTGATAAAATTAAATTTTACCTGTCTTGCATTTCGCGCTCACGAGCATCGCTCAACACCTGCATAGCGCTGTACCTTTGGGGCCATCTTAGCTCCTCGTAACGCTGACAGTTTGGTGCCGGGACGTAGAGGGGCCAACTCATCACAGCGGCCATCTTGGGGAGTAAGAGGTTGGCGCGCTAGTTGTTGGGAGGTAGGGCGGGACACGCAGGCAGAAGGCACATAAATTGATACGGTCCACCTACGCGCTAGCGTACGCGTTTGCAGACGTGCCGTGAGCGCCGAAGGAGCGCCTAAGGAAAGCCCGTCTGTGCCCGTCCGTGCCAGGCCGGATCAGGACGGAGCACAGGGCCAGCGCAATGGATTCTATCCCTCCCAAAACTCTCGTTTACAATGGTGAGCGGTTAAAGGCATTTAGTAATGCGGAGAGGCTCAATTGCCCGATAGAGGCTTTACCTGAAGATGTATGCACTTTCTGCCCCCATTGTAAGCCTGCGAATCCAGGGAAAGCCAATAATGTCTGTTATACATTTACCCTGCTAAACTGTAGATCCCTTCCGAAGCACGCCTTGGAGATCCATCTGATCCTAAAGGAATGTGATCCTGACATACTCTTCTTAACGGAGACCTGGCTGACCGAGTCATCTGACCCAGATATAGTCCAGGCGCTCCCGCCCAATTATTCGATCATCAGACAGGATCGCCTGTCAGGTCGGGGAGGCGGAGTTGCAATCATTCATAAAAACTCTTTCAGATGCAGAACCTATGAAAGCCCACTTTTAGATTGCGAAAGTCTTGGTTTCTCCATTTCCCTTTCACCCATATGTACCTTTTCGGGGATCTTGGTTTATAGACCACCGGGTGCCCATCATAATTTCTGCCTTAACCTTGTGGACAAAATCTCACTCCATCAGTAATTCCCCCAACTTTTCCATTCTGGGTGACCTCAACATCCACCTTGATGACAGCGATGCTGCTGCCTCGCAATGTCTGCTTGATTCCTTGGGATTAGTACACCTGAAACAAATAGTGACAGAGCCTACACATGTTGCTGACCACTTATTAGATCATTGTTTCACTAATCTCACGAACTTGGCATGTGAACAGCCCCTCTTTGTCCCCTGGTCAGACCACGCCCTACTTTCTTTTAGGTGGTCGCCAGAAACACATCACCACAGAGTTATTCTCTCTAAGAAAGTTAGCCGAGCGTGGTCTAGACTCCCAGTTGGGGAGTGGGAGACTGCCTTGAAGAGCTGTCCGCCTTCTCTTCACGAGGATCCAGTGGTTGCTAATGAAGCCTTTGACAACTGGCTCAATTCCACCCTTGACACCCCTCTCCCTAAGAAAGAGATACACCATCGGAAGGGCCATAACAAACAACCATGGTACTCCGATAAACTCAAGGAACTTAAGCGGGTGTGTAAACGGACGGAAAGGAAGTGGAGAAAGGATTTTGCACCGGCTTCGAAAACCCAATATAAAGCCTCAGATCCTATAAAAACTTACTAAAATCTACTCAAGCAGCATATTATCAGGGTAAAATCTCAGAAGCAGCTAATGCTCCTAGAGAGATTTTTAAAATCTTCCAATCTCTGGTGGCTACTCATAGGCCTACTAATCCGGCTTTGGATACTCAAAAACATTGTGAGGATCTAGCCGCTTTTTTTGCATCCAAAGTCTAATATTTATTCGACTTTTGCAACAACTCCACATAGTCCAGATGAATTGGAGATTAGCCCTGAAACGCCGGATGTGGTTACCCCTAATTCAGCTGGAGCTCTCAAAACCTTTCCGCTGCTTGATCTGGCCAATGTCGAAAGGCTCCTTAACCACCTAAAAATCGGGCTCTCCTCAGGATGTTGCCCCCCCCCCAACGGTTCTCAAGCAGGTCTCTGAAACAGTATGCCCGGTGATAATGCAGGTCATCAATGCCTCTTTAGCTTCAGGAGTAGTGCCCCCCAATTGAAAGAAGGCAAAGGTTCGTGCCCTATTGAAAAAACCTAATTTAGACCCGGAAGATCTGGCGAATTACAGGCCTATCTCTTCTCCCGAGCCTTAGTAAAATAGCCGAAAAACACGTCAACCAGGTTCTTTCCTCATTCGCTGAGTCTTCTGGTGCATTACACTCATCCCAGACTGGATTCAGAGCCAAGCAAGGAACAGAAACTGCACTGGTGGCGGTAGTGGAGGCGACCAGGGCTATTGTAGATGCAGGAGGCTGCGCTGCGGTGGTCCTACTGGACCTCAGCTCAGCCTTTGACACTGTAAATCACTCCCTTCTGCTGCATAGGCTCCGCCATGCAGGGATTTCTGGATTGGCTCTTAAATGGCTTCACTCCTTATCAGATAGATATTTTTCCGTCTTTGAGGATGAGGTGTCATCAAGCCAGCTGCAACTGAGTCACGGCGTTCCCCAGGGATCATCCCTCAGCCCCACTTTGTTTAATATCTATATGAGACCTTTGGCTGAGGTGGTGCTTCCTTGGGGAATTCAGCTTGTCACCTACGCCGATGACACGCAGCTGGTTGTTTCCCGTGAGACGATACCTTACATCAGGGGATTACCAATCTTACCCCTTGTCTCTCCAATGTTCTTGATTGGATGACCTCGTCCTGTTTAAAGCTAAATGGAGCCAAAACAGACATTATGCTGCTGGGCTATAAAGCCCCAATAAATTTGGACCCTTGGTGGCCGCAGTGTCTTGGACCCCCTCCGAAGCCTAAGACCAAAATAAAAAGTTTGGGGATCTGGCTGGACTCTGCCCTGAACTTCCAGCATCAGGCTAACAAAGTAGCCGCGACCTGCTATGGGCTTATGAGAGTTCTTTAAAAAGTCCTAGACCTGCTTCCTTTTGAAGCCAGACGTATATTAGTACAGTCGCTGGTTCTCTCGCGACTGGACTATGCTAATGCTATTTATCTGGGGGCTTCTGCAACTACAACAAAAACTTTGCAAGCTGTACAGAACTGTGCAGCTCGCTTACTCATGAAAGTCCCTAAACGGTCATCAGCAAAGCCCTCAATTCGCTTGCTCCATTGGCTTCCAGTCCATGAAAGGATTGTGTTTAAGACTATGTGTTTGGCACATAAGTCCATTCACAACCTTGGCCCTTCCATTCTGGATCCTTTCTTTCGTCGTTATCATTCGGTCAGATTTCTTAGATCTAACCAACGCAATCTGCTTGTTGTGTCAAAGGTCAGGCTGGCCCGCATGGGTGGCCGTCGACTTTCGGTCCTAGCAGCTAAAGAATGGAATAAACTCCGACAACATCAGGCATGAATTAATTCATACTGCCTTCAGGAAGCAACTAGAGACATTCTTGTTTAATAACACTCTAATGCTCGATGTTGTCCTTGATCTCGACAGCGCTGGGATGCTCTAGGGTAGCCATGCGCTATATAAGAAGGTATTCATGCATACTAGATGACTGAAGAATCTCCCTTGGAGTAAAGGAGTTACTCCACTGCAAGGCAGGCACCAAAGACGCGTCTGACCGGTTTGCATCTCCGAAGCTCCTCCCGGACTAAGTATTTGCCACACAGGAGGTGGGTTTCCAGACTTACCAGAGGCTGACCGGAGTCCCCAGCAAAGCTGAGACCCGTAGCCCTCGTGGGTACCATGGAACTGGAACCCCCTGGACACCGTGCACATTTGCAAGTGCATTAGCTTAGACGTCCCTGGAGGCTGTGGATTGGCTTACTTGTAGCCCAGACCTAGAGCACCTCTTCCACCGAAGATTGCTGGCCTACACTCGATGAGTGTTCCGTGAGCCAGCCCTTTGTGGGTCTGCTCGAGGTACCTTCGCGATCTCTGGTCCGTCGACTGGTGGGTCCCTGTGAAGGCAACTTTAATTGGACTTCCCTGGTTGCTCCAGACGTGTCCCGACTCTCCATCGCTTGGGGAGTCCCCAGGACCTTGCTGGTCCGCACCGAAGCATCTTTCCTCTTCCTGCGTGGGTTGCTGTTGACAAGGCTTGTTGTGTCCAATCCAGGCACCGACACTGCAGCACTCTACATCCTTCGTGGGACAGCTCGAATCCAGCTCCTGGTAGTCAGACACCTCCTGGTTCTCGTGGCCGAAGTAAAGCTTCCCCTCTTCGCACCTGAAGCACCCGATATCGGTGGGCATCCGTCCATCATGCCCATGGTCACTGGCAAGTGACCCAGACTGTCCCCTCCGCTTTGATTCTTCACATCTTCGATCCAGGCTTGGATCTCGGACACTGCTCTTCCAGGCAGCAACACCTTTCAGTATCCTGCCATTGAAAACGACGCTGCCCAACACCATTTGACACCTATGCACCCGGCTTCCCTGGGTGAGGTAACACGAGTAATCAGGTGCTCCCGTGGGTGTTGGCCCTAGAACCATCCAAGTCTAAAAGGGTTTGTTCCCAGTCTACCTCCAAGTGTCCCTAAACTTTAAAATTCCAACCACGACTTTCCCCATAGAAGCCAACGGAGCTCGCAGCTGTGCTCTCACACTGCATGGGTCCCCTGTCTCACTACCTTGGGTGGTTTCTTGGGTTCCCAGCGATTCTACAGGCTCTAAGCCTTGTGTCTAGTCAAGTCGTGGTTCTTCTACCTCTTTAATATATGGTTTGGTTCGCCCCTAGGGCCTATCTTATATTGTGCTAATTTACTGTGATATATTAAGTGTAACATATGTGCTTTGACCTCTAGCCTCATAAAGAGACTAGTAGGGTGTGTTTAGTAATAAATACATATACCTGGTGTGGTTCTTTCATTTGGTCATTCAAGAGATTATAGACTGGTAAAACAAGCTGCTTTCCATTCCTTCAAGACTTAGCCTAAAGGCTGCTCTCCATAGCTACCACTAGGATAACTTTCAAATAAGGTTGGCTTTAACCCATCACCTCCAAGGGGTTGTTTGGACTGGCGCAAGGTGTCCACTATAACTAGTGGACAGCAGATGCCAGGCCAGCTTCTCACACCTAGCATGCTGTACAAACAGGATGCAGTAGGCCATTAGGTCAAGCAGCCTCAGAGTAAACCTTACTGAGAATCAGGACCAAGGCTGAAACATCAAGAGGATAGAATGAATATTCTGGACTCCATTCCAGGGGAAAGTCATGCAGCCAGGCAGTGTCCAGAACGGCTCCCATGAAGGGGAGCATCTGAGAATGAGTCCAGTGTGACTTCAGTGAGTTGAAAGTCAACCCCAAAGAAGACTGAAGTTTCACTTTCGTTTGCAAGTGGTTGACAATTGCCTGGGGCAAAACTGCCTTCAACATAGGAAGGGGGCGGGAGTCCAAATACAGGGTGCTTCTACCACTGCTTCCACTTATGTCAACACCAGAGGGTGCTGGTGAGACCAAATGGGAGAAAAGCAAATTGAAAATGCTCCTATTCCACCATGAGCCACAGGTAGCGCTGATGGGGCTACAGGGCTGATGTATGGAAATTGGCGTTCTGCAGATCCAAAACCATTATACAGTATGTCTCTGGAGGGGAGGGCAGACAGGACCTGGGCTAGTGAGCATTTTGAATTTGTTTTTTCAGAGGAAAGCGTTGAGGATTTAGGTCTTAAACAGGATGAAGGCCTCCATCCTTTTTTGGCACCAGAATACAGAAGAACATCCACAGGCACCCTCACAATAGCCCTTTTAGCCAAAAGGAAGTGAACTTCCTGCTGTAAGATGGACAGATCGTTCTCGGCCAGTTGTTCAAGGCACTTTGCGGCACAATGAAGGGTAAGATGCACCCCCTTCTGGACTATCTGCTGTCAGATGATCTGGTCTGCCAACCAGGTAAGAACCCTCCAGCTGGGTGGTTGTGCGACACTAAAGGTGTTAGAAAGATGAGGGCGGCTTGGAGTTAGTGGCCAGAGTGTTGTAGACCTTGCTTGTTGGTCAGTGGCAGAGAAAAGGATGGACACAGGCTAAAGTGGCAGGGTTACCTCTGCCTAAATGATCGAGCTGTTGTGGCTGGAGAGTATGGGGCAGGTAAGACCAGTGAGCATTCCAGAGTGGAAACTGCCTTGTTCCCCAGAGAGGAGTGCCCCATCAAAGGGCGTGAGCAAGAGGGACAGCTGACTATCACCTGAAAACACAGGTCATTGTAGCCAAGCATGGCAACACTGGTTCCAGTGGCTCTCCCAGTGGAATCAAGTCACAACAAGTTGTTAACTTGACTGTCACAACAATGCCCTACACATGACCATTGTGAAAGATGCACTCTACTCAGTGGCAGGGTCTGCGGGTGGGAAAAATTCAAACTCAGGAGAAAGGTCAATGCCGCTGGCTTCTAGGAGGTCAACATAGCAATCTTCTTCGTGGTACGGTTGGCCTATCCCTTCACTCACGTCAGTCGTTGGCTGAAGAAATGGAAAGTATAGGCTCTTTGTGGAGGTGGTAGGTCAAGAAAAGGGGTGGAGGGGGCACCGGGCAGTTGGAGTTTGCGCTTCAATGGGAATTGAATGCAGCAGAAGTCCGAGAGCACAATGGGCAACTCTTACTCTAGCAATTATGGAGTTACCATTGTGGCTCCAGAGATCCTACATGGCGCCAGGGTCTAGGCAGGAGCCGCGGGAGTCTGTGGTGGATTTGGAGGGTTCCAACTCACACAGAGGGCATACCCACTGGTAATATCCCAGATAGAGGGCCCCATCACCTCCTAGGGGCTCATAGGTGTGCTAAAGGGCTACAGTAAGGATCCAAAGTGTGTGGGTATGGCATCCCAGAACTCCCATCTTCCTCATTGTTCCAGACAGCCCAGGAAACTCTGGTATTGCCTGGCCAAGTTGTGGGATAAGTTTGCAGGTGGACTGAGGTTCAAGGTGATGCCCTTGCACTCAAGAGTATGCGAGCGTTGGGAAGGGTAGAAGCCAATGTTTTTTCTGCTTACCCAAAGACGTGGGAGGGGGGGGGGAACCAAACTCTGAATCCACTCTTGTTGACTTCAGCATTAGGATCAACCCTTTCATTTCAACTAGTCTCCGCGCAGTCTTTTGCTGCTTAGCAACGTTTTCATCAGGCAGTCTTGTATGGTCTTTGGTTCACTGATTCAAACACTGCATGCCTTACGAGTTGCTGCCCGACCCCAGGCCAACATAAGGATCAGTCAGACATTGGTTTGCCTTGCAGGGCTTAAAACAAATTTTTGGATAGGACCCATCCTTTGCACACTGAATAAATGAGAGCTAAATTGTCTCGCGCCAAGAGGTAGCTGCAGATCTGCACCTACTGGTGTCGAAAGGAACAGACATCAGCATGCAGGATTGGTGCCTATATAGGCTCTGCCCATCATTTCTGAAATTGCACCAGTGCAGAACCACATGGCACCACCTACCACTGCACAGAGGTAGGGCTAAAATAGTTTTATGGGGGGGCGAAAGTTAGCTTTACATAATGCCTCCATTTTGGCACAATTCCTTGGGAACATTGAGAAAAGGGGCTGTTTAGTCCGCACCATGCTCACAGGAAAACCAGGAAGTGATTTTGTGGGTACCAGTCTGCGAATTACGTTAACACGTCTGACGTGAGCACATCATGGGCAGGAGAGTCACAGCCCTGGGCCAGAGCAAGGGAGTCTCCCAATTAAACTAGGGAGGGGGCCGGAGTTGGTACTAGGGATGGGCATCAGAGCATCACACAACAGCTGCTGCTTCGATACCCGGTGCTTGGACAGGAAGACTATAGCACCCAGTTGGGAGCTCTGTGGAGGTGAAGGCCATGTCATAGCAGCAAAGGGGTTAAAAGTACACTTTGTGCTGGAGGCCCAGTCACACGTTTACATAAATTGCGTAGGTCCCCACTAAATCATGCAATAGCTCACCATTTGTTATAGCTCAAGGACCCCTATAAAACGCTGCATGCTTTTTTGCCCAATGATAGAATATGTGATGCATGTTTGTCCATTGGGAGCGCGTTTTTAGTTCCCAACAGTATAACATGTAGTATTTGAACTTCGGCCTGGTTGTTCCCAATGCCCCACAGCAACAGAAAAGTTGCCAAATGTGATTTGTGCTGCAATCACTAGAGATGTATTTAATCAATTTTTTTGTAATGGATTACCTCATGTTCAATTACCGTGTAGAAATAATTTTATTCTTAGCCTTTAGTTGGTACAACCTGTAACCCTATTCGCCCCCCCTCGTAGTTCTAACCTGGTTTTAAGGTAGAAAGTTGGTTACCACTTATTCAGTTTTAACAGTTGGTGCCTTTGTTGTTGGTAATAAAAGACTTTGTATTACCTTACCTGGTTTGGCTTGCTTCTTTACAAAAAAAAAAAAAATGCTAAAAGGCCAAGGGAAATCTACCAAGTGGGCAAGACCGGGTCAAGCACAATATACCCTCCCCCCCCCCCCCCCCCCCCCGCCCCCAAATAAAAAAAAATTACAAACCTCCAACAACTCATAAGAGTTATTTGCTTATCGGGCAAGACGAAGGCTTCTTGTCCACAGGTCTTGCGTGATGGGCAATATAAAGTATTTAGTCCACACCACTGTATGGATAACCGACAGGATAGCAGCTTTTCATCTCCTTTCATGAGCTACCTTAGTCTGCCTCAGTTAAGCACTAATTTCAGAGACAAGAGCAGTAAACTGGCATTAAGTTTTAGTTCTTTCCAGCTGATGGTCTGCTATAATCATGTTTTTGTTAATAGTCCCTAGCGTAATTTTAGTTAGGAAAAAATGATTCTGCATAGACTTCAATGAGACCTATGTGAGTTCCTCCTGTGTCCAGCCGGACAGAGGAGCATTTAATCTTAAAATTATCAAAGGAATGTAAGTTAAAATGGAGAAGACTGATGAAACAAGGGCACAGTCCTGTACCGAGTTTTCAACAGAGGGAGGAAAAGAAAGATCAAGAAGTAAGAGGCAATTACAAATTAGTAACAGGCAAACACACTGGAGCGATCATGGGGGCTTACAATACATTGAGCAACTTCAAGTAAGCTCTAGCCAATAGTATCCACGGTACATTTAAACAATCGCTATAATGTGGAACTATTATAACAAGTCGACGTGACGTTTCGATCCCTAGCTCCTAGTATAACGGGATCATCAGGACTAAAGGATTTGTCAAAAGTAATGCCTGGTTAGATTATAACGCCTGTGAACATTGAATGAATAAAAGGAAGGAGAGAATAAAAAATACAAATAGTCGGAGGAGCCTAGCGCGCAACCAAGATGGCCGCGTAGGTGCGAAGCTCCCGAGGACCTCCGTGACCTCCTGAATTAATCCTGATTATATCCTGTCTTTGATGAGGGGACTGTGTCTGTGTACCCGAGCTGAGGCGGCACCCGTTTTCCGTTTTCGAATCGGACCCCGGACACCGGTGGGAACACCGATCGAAGATTGCGGCCTTCTCCGCGCCGGCCCCCCGGATTGGAGTTGTGGGGCGATCCGGGGACAAGGCGAACAGCGGCGGGCAGGGCTGGGCGACTCGCGTACCCGCGCTTTCACTTTCGCGCCCTCCTTGCCCTCAAGCGAGGTAGGGTTGCGGAGCGGGCTGCGGTGGTGTGGCCTTGTCCCGGTGCCCGGCTGACCCGCCGGCTGTGAGTCGTCCTACGGTCCAGTGGTCACCCCCCCCCCGGAACCCGTGAACTGGTTTATCGGCCCTTTCGAGGAGATTGGCACGACTTTGGGAGTGCGACATGTCCACAAAGCAAGATGGCGACCGGGCGAAGGTGAAATCGACCCGCCGTGGCCCGGCACATCAGTCTAACAGCATGGACCGTTACACCCTCCAGAAGGGATCTCCAGAGGCACTGCGTACATCCCCCGCGGGCCCGACTGAGGCATCTGCTCAGCCCGCGGATCTGACCCTCCGGGACGTCATGGGCGCCATTGCCGAGATGAAGGCCTCGGTGGACCAGCGCTTTGATACTCTGGCGCAGAAGATAAACTCGGCCCTGGTGGATGTGGGCCTGGTGAGAGCCGACTTGTCTAAAACAAATGACCGGGTCGATTCCCTGGCCCACACTACCTCGAGTCTCACTACAGACGTGGCGGCCCTTCAAAAGGAGGTGCACCGGCTTGGCCAGGCGAGCGCCCTGATGGACCGTCGATTGGAGGACTCCGAGGGTCGGGCCCGGAGGAACAACGTTCGCATTGTCGGGGTGCCGGAGGGACGAGAGGAGGAGGCGGCAGATTTGTTTGTGGAAGACCTGATCCTCACCCGTCTCCAGCCCCGGGGGCTGAGTAAACTCTTTGCGGTGGAACGTGCTCACAGGGTCCCCGGAGGAAGACCTAAGGCCGGAGCCCCGCCGCGGCCTCTCATTGCCCGGATTTTTAACTTTCGGGACAGAGACGCTATCCTGCAGACTTCCAGGCTACAGGGACCGGTCAAGCTCGATAATATGGACGTGAATTTCAACCCTGACTTTACTCCGACGGTCCAAAAGCAGAGGCTGAGTTTTCTCGGAGTCAAACGTCGCCTACGGGACCTGAACCTTAAATACTCAATGCTTTTTCCAGCTAAGCTGAGGGTGGAGGTGGATGGTCGCACGCACTTTTTTGACCGTCCCGAGGCGGCTGGGGACTGGTTGGATACTCTGCCTGGGGATCGGGGCCGGGGGGTGGGGGGGGGGGGGTGCGGTTGGCGGGGAGGGCTCGCCGGATCAGAGCTGAGGGGTGAATAGTAGGCCTTGCTCTGGACAACATTCCTGTTACCATTCACTGATCGTGTATGTTCCCCTCCTATGGAGGTCGTACGGGGTCCATTGGGGGCTTTCCCTCCTCCTCTGGGGGACTAGTTAGTTTTTCACTTATGGGGCGACAGGCACACTGCACTTTGGGGGGGCTGTTTGGGCTCATGCAGGGGTGCAGGGAGGGGGGAGTTCTGTTGGGATGGGTGGGCGGGGGTGGAGTGTTTGTTTGCACCACAAGGCGAACCCTTTACTGTATTGTTGTTTGAGATGCTCTTTGGGGGACGACTGATGGCTTCCATGTATGATGGGGGGTAGGGATTTGACTGTGTTATCATGGAACGTTAACGGACTGGGGGATAGGATTAAGCGTGGTGTGGTCCTGCAGTATCTGAAACGAATTTCACCAGATGTGGTCTTCCTGCAGGAGACACACCTTATAGGTAATTCCTTTCATGCCATGAATCGGCGAGGCTATCGCTTGGTGGCCCATTCGGGCTTCACCTCGGGCTCGCGGGGGGTGGGCATCATGATTAAGAACTCGCTCCCATTGGAGATTGATGAGCGCCATGATGAGAGGGGACGTTACACTGTCTTGGTGGGTAGAATGGAGGGCAGAGTGGTCGTTTTTGTATCAGTGTACGTTCCGCCGGGGTTGCAATCTACCACGTTTGCGGACCCTTGACCTCCCGGGTGGGCTTTCTGGTAGTTGGGGGGGGGGGGGGGGGGGGGGCTTCAATGCGGTGGCTTCTGGGTCTATGGATAGTCATCCCCCTAGGGACCTCCCCCGGGCACAGGCGTGGCTGCCCGGCCTTTTAGATACACTAGGATTGGTGGATTGCTGGCGACTAAAGCATCCCGCGCAGCTGCAGTTACACCTTCCACTCGGGTGCCCATGGTAGCCTCTCGCGGCTTGATTATGTCCTTGTCCCTGCGGCCTATGCTGGGAGAGTGGGAGAGGTGCGCCATTTGGCGCGGGTATTCAGATCACTCCCCACTACTGTTGCACTTTGATGTCTTCCCGAGGGGGGAGGGCAGGGTAGCCCCAATCAATGCCTGGTACCTGCGCGACCCCACTATTCGAGCTGAATTGATCAAATCCTTGCAGCGGTACTTTGAGGAGAATGTGGGGTCTGTCCCTTCGGCTATCTCCCTGTGGGAGGCTTTTAAGGTAGTTCTCAGAGGGGAGGCCCTCTCCTTTATCTCCCATGCCCGGAGGCGCGAGCGGGAGGAGGTAACCCGGGGTGGAGGCCGAAATTGCGGAACTAGAGGGTGACCTGGGGAGCGGGGTGACGGATGCCACACTGCATGTTCTACACCTCAAGCAGGCGGCCTATAGGGCCCTCGTCACGGAGGCGGCCAGGGGCCTCAGTAGAGAGCAACAGGGGCGACTGTATGATGTGGGTGATAAGGCTGGTAAATTGATTGCGTGGTTGGATAAGGAGAGAGCGAGTCGTGTGGTTCCGTTGATCGAGAGGATGGATGGTGTGTGTGTCACCGAGCCGGACGCCATTGTCTCCTGCTTCGCGGATTATTTCCGCGAAGTGTATTCCCCGGTTTCTCCCTGCTCGGAGGAGGATTCCCATGCCCTGCTTCGGGACATCGCGCTGCCCTCCCTTTCGGTGGAGGACAGGGATTCGCTGGACGCTCCTCCCACCTCGGACGAAATTGCCCTTGCTATCCGCTCGGTCGCATCTGGCAAGGCCATGGGCCCCAATGGCATCCCTATCGAGCTGTATAAGCTGCAACCGGATGTACTGGCGCCCCACCTACGCGCGATGTTCCTGGCGGCCCGCTCGCGGGGTTCCCTTTCCGCCGGACCAGTGTCTGGCTACGATCGTGGTGATCCACAAGGAGGGAGACCCCGTGAGCGGGTCACATCCTATAGGCCTATCTCGCTCTTGAACGCGGAGTCCAAATCCTTGCCAAGGTGCTGGCCAACCGGCTGGTCGGCGTGGTGGGTGATTTGGTCCACCAAGACCAGTCCGGCTTCATACTCATCGCAACACGGCCCTTAATCTGCGACGCTTGCACGGGGTGCTCGCGCGTGTCCCGTTCGTGCGGGAACCTGCCATCTTGGCGTCCTTGGACGCCACCATGGCGTTTGATACGCTCGAGTGGCCTTACATTTGGGCGATGCTGGCGAAGTTTGGCTTCGGACCGGGCTTCATCAGCTGGGTCAAGTTGTTGTATTCCGGCCCATTGGCGCAGGTGGTGGTGAATGGACAAGTTTCGGCCCCATTCGCACTGGGACGGGGAACGCGACAGGGTTGCCCCCTGTCGCCTCTCCTGTTTGCACTGGCCCTGGAGCCCCTGGCGGAGTGGCTGCGGTGGCACCCTTCCATCCGTGGTCTCCGCTGGACCCCCGAGCATGAGGACCGCGTGTCCCTCTACGCTGATGATATCCTTCTATATCTCGCCTCCCCGCGTAAATCACTGATCGTCCTAGTTGATGTTTTGCGCTCATTCGGTCGCAACTCAGGCCTTGTCATCAACTGGGCGAAATCCTGTGTATATGTGCTTGCCGGGGAGGCTCCGGTCCTACCACGAGACTGTCCGATCCAGATTGCCTCCCAGGGGTTTCGGTACCTGGGTATATATATTACTCTGGACCCGGAGGCCCGCTACGAGCGGAATTTGCTACCCCCCCTCCAGCGCTTGAAGGAGGACGTTGTGCGTTGGCGGCGTCTGCCGCTTTCGCCGCTCGGCCGAGCGGCCTTGTTTAAGATGATGTCGTTGCCGCGCTTTCTGTACGCTCTCCAGAACACTATGGACTTGGTCCCGGCGCGCTACTTCCGTGAGGTGGAGAGTTTGCAGCGTCGCCTGTTCTGGGACGGGAGGCCACGTATTGCCTTGGCTAAATTGACGCTCCCGTGGTACGATGGGGGGGTTGCCCTCCCGGATATTAAACGGTATTACTGGGCCTCCCAGCTAGCTGCGATTAATCATGGCCTTTACGGGCCCGCCCTGAACCCGGCATTTGAAATGGACAAGATGCTCCTGCCCGGTGGCGACTACAATCGAGCGCTTTACTCTGGCGCGCCTGACCCCCGCCTGACGGGACCGACGCGTGTCATTATGCGTGTATGGCACGCGGCTAACGCAGCTATGGGGTGGAAGGACCGTTTGACCCGGGCGTCACCGCTATATGCGTCTGCGAGGTTGGGCTCCCTGTGGACCTCGAAGGGCTTCGAGAAGTGGGACACGATCGGCATCAGCACAGTGGGAGATCTCTGGACGAGGGGGGGGATTCAAAACTTTCGAGACGCTGCAGACGGAGTTTCAGTTGCAAGGCAGTGAGTACTTTCGGTACTTACAAATCCGCCACGCGCTGGGCTCCGTCTTCCCGGATGTCGCGTCCATTCCGGAGTTTCCCCCCTGGAGGACAGAGTGCTGGATGGCCATGTCCCAGACAGCACGATCTCCCTTATATATAAAAAACTGATCAACGACCGATCGGGCCTGCTGACTGGCCTCCGCGAGGCCTGGGTTGCCGATGGGCTGGAATTGGACGACGAGGACTGGATTTCCGCGGTGGCCTCTCCGAAGGAGGTGGCCATCCCGGCTCGCCTTCGCTTCGTCCAGCTTAAGATCCTCCACCGGGTTTACGTGACGGGGCCAAGGCTTCTACGTATGGGCTTTGCTGAGGATGGACTGTGTAAGCGTGGCTGTGGTGCTTTGGCAACTTTCTTGCATATTCTGTGGGAATGCCCAAAGGTGGAGCGATTCTGGCGTGGTGTGCACGAGGTCCTGCGAGTGGTTACGCGTGTCGCGCTGTTGCCTGAAGCGAGGAGATGCTTGCTGAATGTGTGGGAACCAACTGACTACTCGGTTCCGCAGACGCGGTGGGTGACTCTGGGATACATGATAGCTAAGCGTGACATTGCTCAATTGTGGGGATCCCAGAGGCCCCCGGCGGTGTCGGCCTGGAAAGAACACATGGATTGGTGTATGTTTCGTGAAAAGGTGGTGTATGTTGCGAGGGGTAAGCCTGGGGCGTGGGTGAAAATCTGGGGCCCCTGGAACGCCTATCGCGGGGGTATTTGCGAGCCGCCACTGCTGCCGGCTGCCTCACCAGCTCCATCCCCCTAGCCGACCCCCTCCCCCAGCCACGGGCACGTGGTTCCCCAGTCCCTGATCTGTTCTCATTCCCCTCTTCAGAGTTTGGCGATTGGTTGGGGTCCCCCACTCAAGGAGCGCGTGCGGTCACTTGGGATTGCGGGTTGCCTTGCGGGTGTGGTTTTTTGTGTTGTGTTTTGACAAAAGGAAACCGTATTGTGGGCTTGGAGTTATGTGGCCTGCGCTATTGATATCTCCTGATTTACCTCTTTGCACCGCCAAGAGATTTTCTGTATATATGTCATATGCTTCTGCCACTCTAGCGGCCGGCCAGACGGTTGTAGGCTCATACTTGTAATTATTTGAGATTGCAATAAACGGTTTCAAAAAACAAAAAAAAAAAAAACAAAAAAAACACAAATAGTCAGCATTGCGTAAATTAATACTCAAAAGGACATGTCAATTGTCATTTATGTGCTCAGGAGTGGAGCCGCATGCGACAATTGGTGATGGGGGTAAACAAGTGATGAAGTGGAAATATATAAAGACTTGGTGAAATATTTGCTCAGCGATACACTTGTGCTGGGGGTAGATGCTAGAAACGGTGCCAGGTGATGGGTAAGGCCTGTGACTTGAATTTTGAGACAATAATGGTGCATGCGAAGAATCGGCAGTTGGTGCGCCAAACTGTCATGCGGTGCGAGGCATTGGTAGCAAGTGGTGGTGATAAGCGTGCAATGTGCGAAGCCTAGATGGATGGGAATGGACGAAAATGATAGTTACCTAGGGGAGGGGGTTGGGTGGAATATAAGAAGTTCGTGGTATTCGCGACTTCAAGGAGGTGATTTCCTTCTGATTGAAAGACGATGCAGCTAGAGTGGTCAGCTGCGGTGTGATATCTAAAAACGAGACACTTGTTAGATCTGAACTGAGTCGGTGGCCAGACACGAGTCTCAAAAGAGTAAGGAAGTCCTGCTCACCGTACGGAAGAGACACACGCTTTCAATTCAGGGAATAAAGGAGCGCGTCTGGGTGTTGGATCTGGGCGGCAGCTACTTGTGCTGTCCGTAGTATTTAAGGGCTGGTAGCGGGGGAAAAAGGAAAATTAGTTGGTATACGGCGGATGGTAACCCGACCGCAACTCTCCTAAAAGGAAGGGCTTTTGTCAGGGACACAATAAGGGTGTCGGATCTGCTTACCGTTGTTAAAATAATATTAACGACACGCGTGTTTCAAGGGATGACTGATGAGGCGAGTCTGCTTTACCCTCTACTGTCAATACTTCCACTCTTGAGGGGACTTGGGGCCTCCCGCCCATTCTAGGGCATTTCAAATGCAGAAATTGTAATGTTTGTGTGTTTTCAATGGAAGGAAAAAGTTTCACCTTTAACAACATCACAGCACTCAGTAATTCTTTTTCCAACTGCAACACTGCAAATGTAATTTACCTCATCATGTGTCCATGCCAAAAGATCTATATAGGCCAAACTACGCAGAAAGTAAAAACAAGAATCTGCCAGCACAGAAGCCGAATCAGGTGCAAGACTCCGAATGCGCCACTAGTTGATCACTTCGGAGAGGCCAATCACAATGAGGACGACATTCGCTGGACAGTGTTGAAAGTGCTTAAACTACCACCACGTGGAGGCAACATGGCCCAGATCTTAAACAAAGAGGAACTGAAAGCAATTATCACATATGACTCAATTCGAAAAGGCCTAAATAGGTCTGAAGATTGGACAACGCTCCTTTAAAACGTTTTCCAAAAAGACTTTTCCTTTTGTCATATCCCTTGAATGACAGAATCTGATTTACTCTTCAAAAGCCAAAACATACAATTTACATGAAAATTGTTCGTAATTTATTACTTGCAATGCAATTTTTAACCTGTTACGATCTGTTTTACTTATAAGTCACCGGGATTGATGCAACTTTATTGAATCACACCACGTTCTTTCCCCATTCCAAAATGGCCCCCACATTCACGCCGCTGTCGGCATCATACTGACACAGCCCTTCTTTCATTTCTATCGATTCTTTCACTTAAACCATCCCTCACTCGTTCCAGTCCAGTCCCCACTGCCGACTGACTTGGACTCCCCATTGTGGCTGCGAGACTCGGACAAGGTAAGTGCTTGTCCTGCTCAAACCGTGTCCCCTCCGCCCTATCTTTACACCACTAACAAGATTCCTCCTCCGTCTAGCAGAACGCGGACAGCCATTGCAGCTGCCGGTTGAATATCGGATCCAGACGCGCCTCATCAGTCATCCCTTGAAACACGCGTGTCGTTAATATTATTTTAACCACGGTAAGCAGATCCGACACCTTTATTGTGTCCCTGACAGAAGCCCTTCCTTTTAGGAGAGTTGCGGTCGGGTTACCATCCGCCGTATACCAACTAATTTTCCTTTTTCCCCCGCTACCAGCCCTTAAATACTACGGACAGCACAAGTAACTGCCGCCCAGATCCAACACCCAGACGCGCTCCTTTATTCCCTGAATTGAAAGCGGGTCTCACTTCCGTACGGTGAGCAGGACTTCCTTACTCTTTTGAGACTCATGTCTGGCCACCGACTCAGTTCAGATCTAACAAGTGTCTCGTTTTTAGATATCACACTGCAGCTGACCACTCTAGCTGCATCGTCTTTCAATCAGAAGGAAATCACCTCCTTGAAGTCGCGAATACCACGAACCGCGAACTTCTTATATTCCACCCAACCCCCTCCCCTAGGTAACTATCATTTTCGTCCATTCCCATCCATCTAGGCTTCGCACATTGCACGCTTATCACCACCACTTTCTCCAATGCCTCGCACCGCATGACAGTTTGGCGCACCAACTGCCGATTCTTCGCATGCACCATTATTGTCTCAAAATTCAAGTCACAGGCCTTACCCATCACCTGGCACCGTTTCTAGCATCTACCCCCAGCACAAGTGTATCGCTGAGCAAATATTTCATTAAGTCTTTATATATTTCCACTTCATCACTTGTTTACCCCCATCACCAATTGTCGCATGCGGCTCCACTCCTGAGCACATAAATGACAATTGACATGTTGTCCTTTTGAGTATTAATTTACGCAATGCTGACTATTTGTATTTTTTATTCTCTCCTTCCTTTTATTCATTCAATGTTCACAGGCGTTATCTAACCAGGCATTACTTTTGACAAATCCTTTAGTCCTGATGATGATCCAGTTATACTAGGAGCTAGGGATCGAAACGTCACGTCGACTTGTTATAATAGTTCCACATTATAGCGATTGTTTAAATGTACCGTGGATACTATTGGCTAGAGCTTACTTGAAGTTGCTCAATGTATTGTAAGCCCCCATGATCGCTCCAAAGTGTGTTTGCCTGTTACTAATTTGTAATTGCCTCTTACTTCTTGATCTTTCTTTTCCTCCCTCTGTTGAACTCGGTACAGGACTGTGCCCTTGTTTCATCAGTCTTCTCCATTTTAACTTACATTCCTTTGATAATTTTAAGATTAAATGCTCCTCTGTCCGGCTGGACACAGGAGGAACTCACATAGGTCTCATTGAAGTCTATGCAGAATCATTTTTTCCTAACTAAAATTACGCTAGGGACTATTGTTAACAAAAATAAGATTGTACCCGTGGTCCTTAGCTACCTCTACCGGGTTCCCTTGTTACTTATACTACTGCTATAATCATGTGACATTAGAAAAAATAGTGGGGGGGTAGGAAGAGGAGAGCAAATATGCTGTTTTTGGGGACTGCTTTTACGTGCTTTAAGAAGGATAGCACCAGCTGCTGCTGTAGGCTACCAGCAGGAACCTGTACCTTGACAAATGTGACTACAGGACGGATTCTTCCTCGATGTGACTACATGGTAAAACACCCAATTTTAGGGTGAAGACGGAGGACTGGCTAGTAAGATATTTTTACCCACATGCATATAATTGGCGCATTACAGACTGACATTAAGGGTACTGTTGACTGCCCTGAATCCTCCCAACGAGGGCTCTTATGGAGGTCAAAACATGTCATGGATAAGATAACATGATGCTCGAGACATAGGTTCCAGTAGCATCTTTATGATCACTTTTGGTACACTCAGCGGAGTTAAAGATAAGGAAACGCCCAGATTTAAAGCCAGGTCGTTTTACGCAAAAATCTGGACCTCATTTATGAACGGAAAACTAATATCCTGATCTCCCTCCCAAATGAGGTAGTGACCATGTTAGAATCATCTTAACATGATGGGTCGGACTGGCCAATAATGAAGCATACCACAAAATAATGGGTGAGGCCCTTCCAAACAAATCTTTTTGCTTTCAGTGTTGTGTAAAGCATAGTGGTTTTATTCCTGAAGTGAGCATAGGAAGAACGGTATTGCCATACCCGTTGGGAGTTCGGTTTCTACACGCTAACATTGTAGAGTAAAGCAACGGAGGTGAAAATACTCCTAACAGATAGGGAACCAGGCATTACAAATGTTATACTTAATTTTCACTAGTGATTTATTGGGAGGATTAGAATCTGATACAACCACTAGGTGCAAGATGGATGAGACTCAACGTTTAAACAAATCTATTTTCTCTTCATGACTAGTAGAAGTAGTCGGTGCTCTTCCAGTTTTATTGTTGGTTTCATTTTTCTTTTCCATCTTTCACTTGCTGGTCGGCACCAATTTAAGTCTTATTAGAATGCATTTCTAACAATGTAATAATGATTTTGTATAAATTAAAAAAGATTAACCTACAAATATAAACTGAATGCCCCGAGGAAGACACCAGAATAAATAAAAAATAAAAAAAAAAGTCAAACACCTGCTGGCCTAAGTTAAAGATCAGTTCTATAGGTAACTAAATGAATATTGGACATTCTAATAAAAAAATTCGTCCTATTAAAATACTCATTATTTGCAAGAATAAAAATCTTTGAAATAATGGTCATATCATTTAGAATCATAAGATGTCAAACAATTTGTCCTTTTATGTGAAATATGCAGTTGTTAACCAGCTATAGCAGCTTATACAAAATTCCTGCATACTCCACCCCAGAATCGACAGGATGCACAGAATTTCACCCTTGCTACATAAGGCAAAGCCCTAAATCGTGTGCTAGACACGGTCTATCCCTTCAGTTCCCAAATTTTGATTATACCCGGAAGTTTAGAACTTGATCAAGCAACAGTTATACAAAATCAATAGCAATCCTGCATTTTGAAGCACTTTACTTTAAAGTAATTTAGCTATGGAGCTGGTAAACCTATTCCCCCCCCCCCCCCCCTCCACATCAAACTTTTGGAATTTGCAAACTACATGAAAATACATCTCATGGGTAAAGCAAAAAAAAAAAAATTATAATAACTTCAGATACATAGTGCTAGGACGTAGGTCCTGTGGGTGAGGCACATGAATGTCTTCTCCTTCTCCGGCCAATGTCAATTTGCCCAGAGAATGGTCCCGAGGTGCCTTGGCAGCAGTTGAATGGAGGCTGGTGGCACCTTGAGGCAACTGAATTAGAGTACCCCACACCAGCTTCTTTAATGTTAAAACAAAGAGGGCTCAGAATAAGTGCAACTATACCCAAAATTGAGTGGGCACAAACAAAAGTGCACTGGCAGAGTAGAAAAAATATTGGCAAAAACCAACACGAGTTACCACTGAAACCATTAAAATGCCTGCTGTGTGAAAGTGATGGCTTTCTGTACAAAATAAATCTGAGGTACTGATTTGTAGGAGGATTTAGTGTACTTTTGAGTTGTAAAGTGGTCCCTCATTCATTGCACTGCAAGCACTCCATAGGAAGTGGAATGATGCATTCAAAACACAAAGCACCAGGTGAGAAAAATACTCCAGGAGGAGCCAAAGGCCACAGGTTATGCAGAGCAATGTTCTGTCTAGTCAAACGCAAAAGTGTCCTAAATATATAAATAAAAAAACAGCGGAAAACAGAAATCGCCTCCAAGAAACAAATTGGAAAGGGATTGGGAAGAAAACGAACCCCTTTGCCGCTTAAGAAAATGCTGATGCATCCATTGCTCCAATTAATCAAATCAGGTGTTTGTTAAGCTCGACTACTCACCCTTAAGGGTCTCAAGGCGCTGGGGGTGTGGGTTCGCAGGTTCCAGTCCAATCAGAATTGCAGTGCGTACATGAATAGTACTCTACCCCCTTGTGCTAATCGCCCTCCACCCAGCCCTGTCTCTCCCCGCCAATCACCTCATGTACTTTTCATCTCAAAGTGTGTTGAAGGTGTCCCTTCTTTCTAAGTCATGGTATACCTTTTTGAGCCCCAATGTTTTTGAAAGTCAATGTGACACACAGAAATTAGGATATTCTGTTACACAGTACTCACAGTTGCTACAATTCTTTTCACGGCAGTTGCTGATAACTCTTCTCCCTTGGGCTGCTCAACGAGTGTCATTCCCAAATACTTAAGATGAAATATCATGCCTTCCAACAACATTTCTCTGGTGTCAGTCCAATTTTCAGGTAACTCTAGAGGAAGCCAAAAAGAAATCCAATTAAACTAATGGGTTTGTATGGTTATTTATATGTTGCTAACGAAATATGGGAACATGCCGATAAATTGTTAATTACCTGGTCATAGAAAAACCATGGAATTTTCCGTTGAAATTGTTACTGGTGCACATTTTCTACAGCTTTAAGTGTGTTCACACACACACGCCCATTAAAAACAGCTTTACAAAGCAGTTGACACTACAAGTCAGAGCCCCTCCTCCCAGCTGGGATTTAGAAGTCTTAAATCACCACATATAACCACCAGCCTTAAAATCTCCACTACAACCATGGACGCTTTGGCCTAGTCTGGTTAAATGGTTTAAAGGAGGCAAAAAATGGACTATTCCAAAAAAAGCTATCATTCCCCCAAGCAAATGCTGAATTTTTTTTAAAACTTTCCCCTTAAAGGACTTAAAACCCTTTAGGTCCTAGAAGAAAAAAAATTGATGCGAGCAACGAGGTTTCACACACTGAACAATTACTTAGGAAATTCGGTCTTAAAATGACTATTACCGATGGATGGTATGGCATTTTTTTTGGGGGGAGTGGGAAATTCTACTGTTACAGATTGTTGCATTTCAACTTTAGATTTCCTATAGAAATTTATTTACTAGGATTAAGAAAAAAGTGTATTCAAGTAAATATATTTCACACATGCCTCATCACGCATCAAACAAGCACCAGGCTTCCTAGTACTTCAAGTTGTATAGTTCAAGTGGTATACGCCGGCCATACAGTGAAGGGGAGAAATCAGGAACATCTTGTGCGATAGACCAACCCATTTCAGTGTTCAGTTGTTGCCAAAAATAAAACTTCCAATCTCAAGATTTATGAAAGGTCCCAAGGACAGAAGCTAGCCATTCGTGCTACTACACTGCGAATTAGGGCTCTGTGAATATAAATCAGTCTGCCTTAATAGGCCGGTTTTAGAACTCCAGTGCCACTCCACATATGTTCTGGGGAGAGGCGTATAGCTCAAATTGAGATCTCCCTTATGGAACACTGTACTTGGACAAGAGGAGAACAGAAGCTGAATACAGGGATAGTGGTTAGACTGCAACCTATCCCAAAACAATTGAATAGAGACCCCGATACCAGCCCAAAATCATTAACGGCAAGCAACTTTAGTGGGACTGCCATCAGGGTGAAAGAATGACTTCATGTACATATTTTCGGCCACTCATTACATACCCCTATATTTCAGCTCCACAGACAGCAGCCTAGTAAGCACCAATTTATTTGGTGATGAGCAACTGCCAAAGCAGTGGTTAAGCTTTAAAACATCAGCTGCTTAGATTAGAGTCAGCTTACAGTTTGAGGCGCAGTCACAACGATCCATACGATACAAAACCCTTATTCAAATAATGAATGGATGCCACAGTTCATTTTCTTCTTAAATGGATGTCTACTTGGGGATAAAATCACCATCAACATTATTTCAGTTATGCAGGACCTTGTAGCAGCATACACAAACCACTCTTAATATGTCCCATCAGTATTGTAGTCTGAAAAAAAAAAAACAAATTAAGGCATACACCCCCAACAGAGAAACATCTGTGATAATTGTCCCCTGGTTAGTACGAGTCCAGTTAAGAAAACATTAAGAGTAACACAAAGGGGAGACCATTTCTAAATTATGAAAACACTACCCTTGCAAGGATCCTCATCAGTGCTGCTTCTACCAACGGCTTGCCAATTCCCGAGAGCAGGCTTTAGGCCAACAAAGCCCAGGCAAAAGACTGGACTCTAACTGGATACACTAAACATGAAACAAGTGTAACTTAAGGGATTTTCATAGGATCCCAACCCCCCTCATGGAAGCATGGCGAGATAGTCTGTCCTATTCTCACTTTTAGAACTCCTTCAATTTATAAAAGAGGGCAGCTTTACCAAACGTTTTAGCTGCCAAATGTATCAGCAACATTGGGCTACAATTAGCTGGGGGATATGCAAGCTCAATTTCTGCTCCTTTCCAAGACAGTGGATTATACCAGTGATTAACACTAATTCAAGATCCAGTAAAGAGCCATACCCTCTACTTGCATTTCATAGCTACCAACCAAGATACAACCTAGGCCGGAGAATTGCCTGTGCTCTGGGCACCCACTGCACTGCTCCGTTCAGAGCGAATGAGGGCTTCTAGCATAAAAAAAACTCATGTTAATGCAAGGCAAATAATTAAGTCCCATAGAGGGAGTAATGTGTACATAGCACAGAATAGTAGTTGTGATGCTTGACTTTGTAAATGTTTCCATTGAGTGGCTACCCTCTCGTCTCAGGGAATCAATTACCAAATAAGTTCTGAAGGCGACAGTTTTCAACGATGGTGCAAAAGACCCCACACTCAATCAACTGCTTCCCTCTTTTTTGGCGCAGATCCTTCCAATCAAGCCTTTATTAAGTGCTACTACTCACCCGTAAGGGTCTTAAGGCGCTGGGAGGGGGGGCGGGGGGGGGGTGCAGGTTCAAGTCTATCAAGGAGAGGGGGGGGCGGGGTTCTGTCAAAGCCAGGTTGAGGGCAGGGGGCCACCAGGTGTCTTTCCAGGCTCAGGAGTACTTCAGTTTTGTTGGCGTTTAGTTGAAGGCAGACGTTTTTCCATCCATTTGGCGACAGATTCCATGTCTTCTCGAAAGTTGTCTGGCGGTGGTTAGTTGGATAGGGAGATGTTGAGTTGGGTGTAGTCTGTGTATGACAATGTTGAGTCTGTAGGTTCTGACAATGGGGGCAAGCTGAGCCACGTAGACAGAGGCCTACAATGCTACAGAAATCTAGCCTTTGTGGTTGCCTAAAAGCCCATTACTCCTCCATAAATGCACTGCTTATATACTCTCCATCACAAATTATCACAATGAGGTATACCAAGCTCTTTGTACAATATCACTATATATGTAGTGTGCATAATGTACTCCTGCAGCACCACTAAGGACTATGCCACTGCCCCAGTGTGAGCCAACCCAGGCAGCTTAAGGGCATGCCTTTACACCCACATACAGGAGCACTATGTATGTTACATACAGTGCTAGCCTGTCAGGTCTTCCCAGAGTCCCTAAGCCTCTGTACATTGCTGGCACAGGGCAAGTCTAGGGACCAGTCAACATATGGCATGTAACAGGCCACCGGCATGTCCACTCAAGCTGACGTGTGGGCATTGGATATATCCCTGATGAAATAGTATGTGAGGTCATGAGCAGTGTATGGGGCAGACGTTAAGGCCACGTAACGAATTGGATTAATGAATTCAAGTAGTTTATATTCAACTCAGTAGATTTAAAAAAAAAAAAAAAAAATAAGAGTTGGTTGGCCATATGAAATGATCACTTAAAAACTAGATTTGCTTGTGAGAAGCTTTATTTCGCTGGGAAGCCTTCTGAAATAAATACATTTAATTTGCAAGCAAATTAAGTAGCCTCTTGCTTCTGGTTCCCTAAATTGCCTCAGATTGTAATTGTGAAACGAACACTAGTTTGGTGCAGACCAGCGATTCACCTAGTTAAGTGTCTGTTTCAAGTGCAACAACTGAGGAGCAGGTGGGGAAAGCAAGTCCGCAACACTAAGTGCCAAGAGCAATTGGAGAACGGGCAGGAGGGCAACAAGGAGCTGGGGGAGGGGTGTTGAAAAATAAGACGCAAGGGGGTGAGCAGTTAAGCACGAGTACTAGTCTGGGAGAAAGGAAGCAGCATATAGTGGAGACCGCAATATAACACGTGCATCTCTCTAGGGCCTTTCCAGACTGTTTATCTGAAAGGGGGGCCATCGCTGCAAATGTACTAGTGAGCATGTGAGTGGACAACACAAAAGTTCCAGGTTTTTCTTTTCACACAGACTGCTTCGAGGCTCATTGGTTTTTAAAATTAAGGTTAAAACTAATGGACCTGGACCTGGGTGGATTCTGGGACCTGGGTTGATTCTGGGGCTTCCTTTCAGGTAGGAGGGGACTCCTTCAAAGTGGCTAAAATGCAGCAGAATGCAATTTACAGCGCAAGGCCCGCATGCTGGAACTGCAACTTTCTTGGAAAAGTGTTTCACTCATGATACAGGCTCTATAGTGGGAGTGGTGGGCCCCTCCCTGCCCACACCCTCAGAGCAGCAAGATTATGCAGTACTAGGCGAAATTTGAACTATGCCGGCAAAGCTTTTAATTGGGCGCGCACCCTGCAAAGTCTTGCGAGACACCAGAGGGGAAACTGGGGTCACAAAAAATATTGCCAAGAGGCTCTAGACTAGAGGTTTAAATGCGAGGTACGTGCTCGGGTAAAAAGGGATGAGACATAACTACATTTTTCTAGGAGAGCACAACTTACTGAAACGAATAGATTTTGCACTAAAACAAAAATAAAAAAAACACGATTGTGACCGAGTACTTGCTCTTTCTTCAGAGACATCATTCGGGCCGCAGCTGGCACCAGCACGCCACATGATTAGCGGCGCTACAAGACAGACATCCCACACACTGTGCCTAATCCCAATACCCTTTGCCCTAGAACAGCACCATTACTTCCACCAGAATAGACTGAACCCGCCCCCCCCCCCAGACCTCTTGAAAGCAATGGAGAACTAAAGACCCCCGAGCACTTTGAATCAGACGGGCGCATGATAATCACGAGTTTGCACCTACACGTACAATCCTGTGTCGTGCTAACATTTGGTTATTAGAATGCGTTATGTAATAACGTGTGAACAGATTTTTGTACAATGTGGAGAAAGTAACATTGTAACCGTGATCTACAGGATGAAGCCTTCATGTTTTGATTTTACAAGTGACAAATTAGAAATTAATTTGCTGTTAAGTAACGCGTGGATTTAAACGTGCACAGTAATAATGATAATGTATACATGTACTTATGAAGTCTCATGTTGCTTCTTATATTAGCCGAATTTGTAGGCCTCGTGTATTTTTCCCTGGCTCTCTAGACAGGTGGCAGTGTATGCAGTCTGCCCACGTTTGTTGCAGGATGAGAAATTCATCTTTGCTAGCTAGAACAAGGCTTTTGTTTTAGAAGCTAGGCTTAGGGAGGAGTGGATACATTTGAACAGGTGGTGCCTATAAGGTGGGAGGGGGTTCATTCTCACTGGAGAAGGGCTGGGAATCCAAGTCAGAGCAAAAGCATGGGAGCATTGCTACCACATGGAAATGTACCTATGAGGAGGTGTCCAGTTGGATGGGACGATCACGTGATGCAACAATGGGTGTGTCCTAAGATTTGGTGCTTGGGTTAGGGACGGAGTCCAAGGAGACCTTGGCCAGGACTGCAGAGGGGGAGAGCATGTTAGAACGAGCTCTGTAGCTTTATGCTACTTGACCCATGAGAAAGGCGGGGCGGTATCGGCCCTGCCGCAAATATGGCGGGGCGCCGAACCTCTGACCCCCCCCCCACCTGCTCTCCCGGCCCGGTGCGTTCCACCACGTCAGTATGAGGCAGTGGGCACGCCGCGGCAGGGATTGGCTGGCGGGGGTGATCCCTTGGCCCGGAAGCGATTAAGGAGCTTCCGGGTCGAGGGGGGCAGGGGGTGGGCCGGTTAGAACCGGCCTGCCCCCAGTAATAGTAATAAAAGGCCGGGGAGCACGGAACTCTGACTTGGTCCTGCACGCTCAGGCATACTGCATGCAGCCTCTAGGAGGCTGCTAACTTTTGTATGTTTTATCTTGCAGGTCTTCGTGTTTGACGGCGGTTCCGGATTTGTAGACGGACATCCGACTTGGGACGAGGACAAAGCTAGGCGGAGTTTTCCTTACAGCGGTTTTCGAACGTGGACTGCGACTGCATGCTGGAGAATAGTCGAGGGAGTGGCGCCGAGCAGCAATTTAGTGGATCGACCCATTCAACTCAAGTTGTCTTCTTAGGAAGCCACCACGCGCTGACATCTTTTCTTGTGCTTGTCTGGGGAAATGTGAAGTAGGGAAGTCATGTTAGTGGTAGTGTAGGGACAGACTACTGCTTTTTACTTATGAACCGCCAATGAAGAGAACTCTTGATGTTGGCATAGTAATCTTTTGCGTAATGATAGTGGAATTGGTAATCTTGTGCGTGTTGCAGTCTAAACTTGGCCCGTAGGTTTGGATTTGTATTAGTGCCCATGTATT
Source organism: Triturus cristatus (assembly GCF_964204655.1). NCBI lineage: Eukaryota > Metazoa > Chordata > Amphibia > Caudata > Salamandridae > Triturus > Triturus cristatus. The sequence goes on from NC_140584.1 coordinate 334,818,593, forward strand.
TATACTCCCTAGTATTGCAGGGTTTGTATGTTCAATTTTTCTTGGCTTTGTAATAAACCCACTAATCCTTGAATCAGAGTCTGTATTCCTTTAGTATCATTGGAACACAAACAGTAATGTATAGTTGGTCAACAATTTTTCTCCCCTCCTTACTTTTAAGCAGGCGCCATTGACTAGGGATTCTAGAGTGAGTCTAGAACATGGAACCGAGCTCCCTCAAGAACTAAAGCAGACTCTTTGCTATGCTGTTTCCAGAGCTTTCAATGTGTCCCAGGTCAGGCACAGGAAGCTTATACAGTTTAGGATCTAGCTTTACCTCTGGTACTTGAAGTCGAGCAGTTTAATTGGGTAAGCAGATCTACAAACAGAATATGAAGGCAAGACTTGGCTGAGGTCTCCAATGCATTGGTCTTGATTTGCACTACACACTGCTGTCCCAGAAACAAGACCTCCACCCAGTACTTAGAGACTACCACCTTAAATGATCAACCCCCCCCCCCTCAACCCACACAAGAAATCAGAGGTGGGAACACCAAGCCGCCCTGCTAGCAGCACACTTATAGAGTTCACTCCTGTCAGAAAAATATTTTGAAGACCAGAAGGAGATTAATCCGGTCTCTACCCACACCAGTAACGCAGGCTCACACCAAACAGAAGAAAAAATGCCATCACCCACACAAGTAAAGAAGGGCCATCAGATGAGTGGACATCACACCCCACCTAATAAACTAGAACATCTCCCCTTCAATGGGATGTAAGGGTACAACGACCTGCTAAAAGACAAGAGGACTAAGACAACTGCAGCAGTGAGATTTGCAACTCGTTACTCAGGTCTCTCTCACACACCACCAGCAACATAAGCCACAACAGCAACCCACATTCTTGAAACAAGACAATAAGTGTTCCATTCTCTGCTCCAGGACATACTCAGGTGAGAAGTGACAACTGGATAAGATAGCTCCTAACACCAAATGCAACAGCAACACATTTCTCTTAAACCTCATTACAATTTAACACCCTTCCAAAAAAGCACGCTCTATGGTTTGAAGTGCTAAATAAATGTATCTAGATCAAAATACAAAGTACGATCAAGCAAGTTCATCTCGCCGATAACGTACCTAGAGGCAGGCGCGCGACACCCATTGGGCTCACCGGGCTTCAGCCCCTCCCCCCTCCCCGTCATGTGTGTCAGCCCGGCTGAGACCGCCTCGCGGGCTGGCGTCCGTCCAATTGCAGCCGGACCCGAGTACTTCACAAGTCTTTAAAATACCATGTACTCGTTAATGAGGCTTTCGTTGTGTTTTCACCCCTTCTTACAGCCGCTGGAAGACTTGCGGCCCCCCCCCCCCCCCCCCCCGTGATTTGGCTCTAGTTGCCCGCCTGCCTAGAGTTGGATCCTGCATCTACTGCAAAGATCGGTGTAACTTTCAGACTCACAGGTTCTAATCTCAGACGAATAGCGGAGTACACTAGTTAGCATACATGTAACTCACCTGAAAGGTCAATCAGTTTAAATGCGCTACATAAAATAAATCCCTGAATACCAGAGGGGCTGCGTTAAAGCATGAAGGCCTGTGTGTGCGCATTTTAAGTACACGTTGAGCCATTTACCTCGTGGTACACATCCGATTCCAATACTATGGATCGGGGGGGTGGGGGGGTGTAACACCTACAGGCTCTGATGCTAGCAGGTCACAGTAATGCAGTGTGGCTGGTTTACACTCGTGCTGCAGAGATCTGGATGTAACATACAAGTCGAGTTCACCGATGCCACTATAGTCAGAAGGTGCCATGTTCCTGCTGTGGAGAGGTGTGTAAGGTCTGCAAGTTCCAATCCCAGTGATGGGATTACAAAGAAGGCACCAGCCTTCTTTGTAATCCCCGGCACATACTTAGGAGCAGGTACCACACGAAGACTTATTAGCAGCAGTAAATTAGCGGAGCATTAAAGTATTTAAAAAAAAAATCTTTAAAACCATGATTAAACTGTAGATTTAATCCCAGTTGTAAATGGCATATGGGTAGCGCCCTCTGCAGAGAACCAGTGTGAAATACAGTGGTCCCTGGTCCCTAATTTTCTACAAATTAAGCACTGGAATACATGTACCTGCTGCAGAGATTTGTATGTAGCTTGCAGATCAGATTTGAACCTCAGGGGGCCCCTCGAAGCCTTTCATGCTGCGATAGACCAATCTGCGTTGCCAATGCTCGACTGCTCGTCTTTAAAGGACTATCGTATGGTACTGTGAAGCATTACAGGTAGATCGCATGGAACTGATCATGCATGTAGATGCAAAAGTGTAGGTTAACAGCTCAGGAGACAGTTGCACTGCCAAGCCAGACCTAAACATTGACGTAGATTATTAAGGACTGTTTTCCTCTATTCTGTGCTGCTGCCAGAGGAAGACAAAATTAACTAGTTATCCAAGACACGTTCACAGCACTACAATGGGAGTGTCGTCCCCCCCCCCCCCCAAGCTAAGTCTCAGCCAGCTGGATAAATCAACAAAATGATCACAGATGCGTGGGAGGGCAATCAGTGGAAGCACAAAGCCGGGGACACAAAATAACCACACACCAGTTCAAGTGCCAAGGGTAATAAAAATAACTTATATCTCACGATTAGCGTGGAATATAGCATGCCAATTATTTCGTAATCTAAAATGAGCTCGTCAACTTTTTCTAATTAAAACGGTGGTGGGTGTGCATTTGTTATGCTTCCTGTCCGGTAACCCTCCTCACTCCCTCTTCAACAGGAACAGAAGGTCTTCCAAGGTCAGAATTAAAGTGAAGGCCATAGGATAAAACCAGAAAACTACGGTCACTATACTCCTCGGGGTTATGGGAGCATTCAATGGATTTCCTTCTATGAAGGAGAGCTCATGGTCCGAGTTAGAGCTTTCTATACGGAGTCGATGTAACTTGCTACAGAGGAATGTGTGAACCGCACCTATTCAGAAAAACAAAAAAAAATGCAAATCAGGCCAGGCCGGTTACGTTTTGGGAATCCGTTTTGGAATGATGGAAACCTGGAATGCCTCTCATTGCTCCAAGTGGTAGAATTAATTGTATTTCAAAACTATAGCCTCAGTGGCTCTCTAGGGCCTCCAGTAAAATTGTAGTGCAATTCCCAATTTGGCAGGACCCAGTGTCGCCAGTGGGACCAGGAATTTCAGGACATGCAAGAAAACTGTACTCCCAGTTCACCCTTACAAACTAATAAAGTCTCAGCATGGGAAAGTTAAAAAAAAAAAAATAGATCGGGCCTTGCCACAGAAATGTGCTGCAGCTCCATATTTTAAAGGTAATACAAGGGTGAGCTGCAGAGTTTTCTTAAACGGCATTCTTTGCTCTTAAACGTGGTGTGTAATTGCGATTTTAAACCCTCCTGCTTTTATCTTTCCCCGCTCTGCCCAGGGCCGTTTCTAGGTGTTTTGCCGCCCTAGGCGAGAATTGAAAAATGCCACCCCCTCCCTTTTACTACCATCATTCTCTCCCCCTGTCATCCAGGCTAGAAGAATTCATGTATTCAGCCCTGTCAAGAATGACTCATCAGACGTTAGACTAACGCATTTCAGTGTGGTGGTTCGCATCACCGCACTGAAATTCTCCCAATCGGTCCTAATGCATGGGAGGAAATTGCACCCCTCTCCCAATCCCTTGGTTTGGTACTAAAAACAGTACTAACTAGGGTGAAGTGGGTCCCTCACACTACTGTGCACGGGTGCCACTGCACATGCTGCACTACTAATAACTACGCCCCTGAGATACCTGGCACCCCATCTAACAAGGTCATACTCACCTCGCAAGCTACAACCACAGCAGAAGACACTGCAACCCTCTCACTAGCTGTCCTGCCTCAGTCCCAAACGATGGTGCATCTCTCACGGTCTCACTCTGTGTCTCTCTCCGTGTGCCCCTCCCCGCTATTCTCTCACTCCATTGGTCGGTCTGCTTGCCGCTCTCTTTCCTTCTCTGGGTGTCTCCCTCTATTTCTATTGTTGTCTGCTGGCGCCCCTAATCAACCCCTCCCCAATAAGTCTCTCCACCTCTGTTATCTCTTTCTGTTGCATTTCTTTCTCTCGCTCTCTCTCTGGCAAAAAGGACATATTATTTTTTACTGTTCTCTATAACAAAAGTGAACACTCGGTGGGGGTGTGGGGTGTCACTGGGACTCAAGGCCCAGCAACTCAACCCCCCCCAAAAAAGCTCACCTGGGTCATAACTGACATGAGAGGTGGATTCTGGTTGCTCTGCTCAGGGGCTTTCCAGCTGGTTTTCTGAACCAAGACATTTGCTGGTGAGATTTACAACGGAGTTCAGTTGCGCAGGTGATGTAACTTACAACAGGCCCTGTGTTGAGGAGTTGCCAGCGTGTCCATATGTGCTGATGAGTCCTCCTGGAAGGCTGGGTTGTGTTTACAATGTTAAAAAGTCTTGGAGCACAGGCTGATGTGCTGATATTTTGCTAAGTGTCCCTGCTGTGCTGGTGCAGCCGATTTACCAGCTGATGAGTCTGGAAGTTCTGATGAGTTTTACTTAGTCCACTGCTATACTAATGCCTCTTAGAGCCCGACCGGTGCTAATGACGAGTCTAACTGAATACCTGAGCGTGCTGATGACTCTTGGGTTTCCTATGCTGTATCTATACGTCTTGCATGACGCCCTGATATGCTGATGAGCCCCAAGGTATGTCCAGATATGTGGGAGGGTTTAATGGGAATCCCTACTGTCCTGATGGCCGGGTGTGCTGATGAGTCCTCCGCTGTATGGATGAGCCATGCAGCATCATGGCCAGATGTGCTGTGAGTATCACAGATGGAGCTCCTGTGTTGGTTAGCTCAATGTGGCAGACCTCTACCCATGAACTTTCAGCCCTCCTCCTTGCCACCACTGCCCCTACCTTCTACCCCGTCCGCAAACTTCACCCGCCACACTAGGCCCCATAACCACCTCCACACCCGCCTACTTGTCTCTGCCAGTCCTATCCACAACAGACCTTCAGCCCCCCGCCTCCCCTGGTCTCTGCCCCTAAGTCTTCCACACTACCCTGCTCTTCCTACTCCATATCGATATGGCCTGTCCTCTCCCAGGCCCTACCTCTCTGCCTCCTTTGCCCCCCTCCTCTGTATGCCCCTAACTCCTTTCCTCTCGTTCTCTCCAGCCTCCTGTTTTGCTCTCCCTCCTCTCTAGCCACTCTCCCTTCAGTATTTACATTACAAGGGTGGCCCCGACGGCCGTCGGCCGTGACTCCTTCGTTGAGCACTCCTCCTCGGACCCTCTCTGCCCACCGTTCCAGCGCCTCCCCTACCCCTCTCGGCGCTAGCGTCATATACATTCAAATAGGCTGTGTGGCCCCAACCTTCTTTTCCGCCTCTTCCCCCTCCCTGCGCCCCCTACAGTTCCCATGTCCTCTTCACCCCTCTCTCTCGCCCGAATCACCGCAACACCTTGGCTGTCTGTCTCCTCCCCCCTCCGTCTATCCCGCCTTCCTTTCCCTCCTGTTATCCCCGCCTCCGCTGTGCCGTCTCTCGCAGGGCCTCCTGCACATCCCCGACCCTTGTCCTCTCCACGCGGCCCTCTAGCGCCCTCCTTCCCAACCGCCCCCACTCCAGATCCCGGCCTTGCGCCGGACTCTAGCCTCGCTCTCTGCCTCACGCGCTCGTCGCACTGCTGTCTTGTGCAGCTTCACCTCTTGCATACCACTTTTCGGAGGCCTCCCGCGCGCCGTCGCCACTTCACACTTTATTGCTATCTTTGCCTCCTCCATCAATCTCCCCCTTTCCCTGTATCTCCTCCTTCTCCCCGTTACCCCTCCCGCTCCTGACCTCTCTGCCCCTGCCTCCTCTACTGCGTTAACCATTCTTTCATAGACCCCCTCTTCATTTCTGAGTCTTTCTTCACTCTTTCGTTAATGACCTAGCCCACATAGCAATCTGAAACCTTGGCAGCTTTGTAAATTAGATGTAAAAGAACTTGTATTTTGCCGCCCTCCCCCTTTTGCCGCCCTAGGCGGCCGCCTAGTCTTGCCTAATGGTAGAAACGGCCCTGGCTCTGCCTACCAGTCAGGGCTTCACTTTCCCGCTCTGGTCCACTGCGGCATTCTGCAGTTTGTTGTGGAGGGCAGTTACTTTTTTGGGCACCGTCACCTGGCCGGCGACACATTTCTGGGTGTGGAGGGGGCGGAACTGCTCACTTTGCCGGCATTTAGGCATGAGCAGACCACGGACGCGCACTGCTGGCGCGCCAAAGGCAAGCCCGTCTGCACCCGTCCACACCTGGACGTCACCAGATGCCAGATGCTATGCTGCCGGTTTTGGGAAAAAATATGCTTTCTTATTTCCGAGATGAACTTTTAGCCATCAGGCCAGCAAGGGACACCTGCGGCCTCTGCGCGCCCCCCTCCCCCCCCCCCCCAGCCTTCCTGTGGGTCCATTCTGTTGTAGAACTGTGGCTGTAATTCATGGGCAGCCATTTTATCTCCTCCCATCCATCCAGTCCTCGTCAGGATATTAAACGGTTTAGTCTCAACTGCCGGTAGTTGGTTAAACAATATCTGGATGTGTACGACTTGTTACACGACGAATCCCCTGATGTCCTTTTCTTGACGGTGATATGGTTGTCAGCAGATACGGTGGTAGAACCAGGCTTGGCACTACCCCCTCCCTCCCTTCCCCCCCAGGCTATATCATCATCACCCTTAATCGTGAGACTGGATATGGCGGTGTGGCAGTTGTTTTTAATTCATGCTATACCTGTACACTTGTCAAGGAAACCGTAACGGGTTGCAAGTGTGGACGGTTTGGGATTTCTTTTAATTCAAACTATACCATGTCTGGCATACTGGTATACTGCCCCCTTCCCCCCCCAGGCCCTTTCGAAGGAATGCAGGGCTGCACTGGTTGACAGTGGGCTCTCTGGTCGTGAGGTACGCCAACTTTTCTGTCATTGGTGACTTACATCTGCATCTTGACAATCCCCATGACTCGGAAGCAGTCAACTTCTCAGCTGATCTGGCAGCCTGCCAGCTGCATCAACTAGCACATGGCTCCACCCACTCTGCTGGCCACCTACTTGACCCAGTCTTAGAATTTTATGTCTTTCGGTCTCAAGCCCTATTCCGTTATGTTGGTCTGACCATTATCTGATTCCTATGATGCTTTCCGGGGTTGTGCCCTCTCAAAAGTCACCTCAGAAGCTCTCGCTCCGCCACCACTGGCACAAATTAAACTTTGTGCATCTCAGTACCATCCTCTCAGAGCGTGCCTAGCTGGCCGGAAGACCCAGATGCCGCCAGTGAAGCATTATTGGATTGGCTACGGCATCCTCTGGATGACATGATACCTGCCAAACAATCCAAGTGTCGGAGCACTAAATCCAATCCATGCTAGAACAATGACCTTTCCAATTTGAGTAAAGCATGTAAGTGGATGGAGCGGGCATGGAGGCGAGACTTTGATTCCATTTTGAAGAGTTGCTATCAGTCAGCTACGAAGAAATATAGGGCTGTCGAGAAAGCATGGGCAGCACATTTTGCTGATGAGATCTGAAACAGCCATAATCCCTCTAAGATGATTTTTTCTATTCTTCAAAATCTTTAAAACGCTGGGGCACCTGCGACATCTGCCATCAAGTCAGACGAACAATGTGAGGACCTGGACACCTTTATAAATAAAGGTGGATAACATCTATAAGACCTCAGGTTACTATGGGCTCTGACTTTGGGGGTGTACCCCCTTCTGCCCACACACTGGCCACCTTCCTGCCAATTACGGAGGATGCACTATGTGTACTCAGCAGGAAGGTTAAATCTGGCTCCCGGCTGACCCTATGAAGCCTGACTATCTTATGAGACTGCTACCTGTGCTTCTTACACCTCTGGGCAACGTTAAACATGACGTCTATGGCTACAGTTCCCAGGTTTAGGAAGCAGGCTAGGGTAATGCCGCTATTAAAGAAACCCACCCTCGATCCAGCTAAACTGGAGAACTTTCGCCTCATCTCCCTGCTTCCTTGGGCCTCTAAGATCTCCGAAGCCTATACCAATTCCATCTTGTCATGCTACCTAGGAGAACATACTGGACTCCTGCCAGTGCGGGTTTCGCTCGGGCCTTAGCACATAGTCAGCCCTCCTAGCTGTGACTGAACATCTCAGCGCAGCACTGGATGAGGGACAGTTTGGCACTGATCCTATTGGATTTCAGTGCCGCATTTGATATGGAGGTTGAAGGAGGCTGGCATAGTGGGCCCTGCCCTGGATTGGTTCATCTCCTTTCTTTCAGATAGGTCCTTCCAGGTGTCGGCCCCCCCCTCCCCCCCCCCCCCTTTCACCTCCAGAATCCATCCCATCAAACAGGGAGTGCCGCAGGGCTCTGCATTAAGACCAACGCTTTTCAACCTGTATGTTCAGCCCCCATGCTGCGGTAGCCAAGAGGAGAAGGCAGACTATAGTATCATATGCTGATAATACATAATTAGTAGTCGCCCTCTCCGATGACCGTTTAAATGATGCTGTGCTAACTTCTGGAGCGGTCTTGTGGACGTTGCAGGGTGGATGACTGCAAACTGTCTCCAGCTCAACGCCAGCAAGTCTGAGGTCTTGCTGGTTGGGAAAGATCTTGAGCTATGGAGCGAACAGTAGTGGCCCACCATACTTGGCCTTGCTCCCGCCACCAAACAGGTGGTGAAAAACCTTGGGGTCAGGGTTGAATTGGCCCTTCGCTTCCAAACCCAGACTAAGAAGGTGTGGGCAACATGATTTGGTATTCTGTATGGGCTCAAACCTTTGCTGGGTTTCTTTGACCCTCCCATCCGACAGATGATCATCCAGGCATCTGTTGTCGAGACTGGACTATGCCAGTTTGCTCTACCTGGGGGGCCAACAAAACGGAGATTCTGAGACTGCAGAGAGTCCAAAATGGAGCCGCCAGAACTCTTCTTGGCATGCCGAGATGCTGCCCCACCTCCATTCGTCAGCTACATTGGCTGCCCGTGGCAAAACGGGTGGAGAGCAAGTCCCTCTGCTTTGCGTTCAGGATCCTGAATTCCCCAGCACCTGGCTTTTTAAGCAGACCCGCTTTCCGCCTACATTCCTACTAGTCATCTTCACTCAGTAGGAAAACACCTGGTAGTTATCCCCCGGGTCAGAAGGGCTCACGCCGGTGGGTGCTCCTTTCGCACACTGGCAGCTAAACTGTGGAATGCCCTTCCTGTACACATCATGAGTATGGATAACTATCGGACATTTCAGAAAGCACATCTTTTCCCTTTTTAGGTTTTGTAGTCCACGCCCTTCTGTGTGTCTGTGGCTCTAAATGTCCCTCTGGTCTTACGTTCGTCATGATGCCACAACTGCTTTTAGCGCCGTGACGCCCCTTTGCTGGGGCAGCTGCGCGCTTTACAAGTTAGCCTAACATAACATACCCCATTCTCAGGGGCCCCTCAGGGTGAACTAGAGTATGGCAGTACTCCGCCGTCCCAGTAAACACTGATATACATAAATTTGGACTAGGTCAAAAAAAAAAAAATAAAAAAAAAAAAAGTGCTTTGAACAGTTAACAGGGATGTACCAGAGCCTCTATCCACGAGAGGATTCCACTGTTCCTAGATTCTTAGCCCAACAAGTTCTCAAAGCATCTAATGGTTTGGATATATGTGCATCAATAGGAGAGTCAGCTAAATGGATTCCCACATCATTCAAATCTACAGGAGACTGTTTTCCAATAGTGTTTCTTCAAGTATTGCTAGAACCCTGGTGACATGGTCGAGGCATGCTTCACCTGCAAAGACAAGAAACTTCCCCCCCCCCCCCCCCCGGCCCCCCCCCCCCCCAAAAAAAGTGTATCGCCTTCTGTAGCACTCTATCACTTTTCAATTCTTCAAATAATTTCCCCAAGATATATGACCCATAGGAGAGCAGATCGCTCCATCCCGAAACGAAAGATAGGACTGCAAGCAGATTTCCTGCATATAAAGGGTTATTCTAAGTTAGCATGTGCCTGCATCCAAGTTCTCTTGTTATTTTGCCCCACATCCTCAATGGAGTTTATAGAAGACACAAACCGAGTTTAGTTTTTACCCGATATAAATTTGTGCACAGGACCATTTCATTCCCACTGAGTATCTATCAATCCTCTATGTGGCAAAGGCCTGCTCTTTACAATGGAAAGCGGAACAGATTCATAGTTCAGATATTCTATTGTAATTGCATTTATATAGCGCTTACTGCCCCTGACGAGTCGAATAGCTTTTTCGGAAAGTAGCACGCTACTCCAGAACCCATGAGGGATAGTTTTCAGATATTGGGTAGCGCAATCCATCCCTCACCTGCGATATGTGCTCTTTTGAAAAATGTTCAGGCAAAGCAGACCTCCCGGGGGAGGGAGCACATTGCTGACGTAACAGCACCAGTTCTCCAAGATGCGTTAAGGAAGATGCAGTTCATAGTTATTTCAGTCACTTTCAAGTACAGGTAGAAGTGAGTTTGCACCCAGTGTTTGCACCTCTTGGGACCTGCATGTCTGGGTTTGTGTTCGTCTTTCCGCTGAGTGGCAAGTAGGTTTCAGATGTGCTTGAAATGCTTGTAGCCACTGCGCAAAAGCCACTCCAGCTGCACAGTGGAGTGGTACTTCACCTGAGGGACACAGTAGCTTTCCAAGCACACCTAAACAGACTTCCACTCCGCACACGATGGACAAGAATCCTGCCGTGTCTAGAAGCACAATGCAGTGGCTGCGCCAACACGTGGTAAGTACTTTACTGCTTTCAAAGTGGCCAATGTTGAACCTCATCCACTAAAATGCATCTGGGAGAACTGAGGCCATGCCAAACAGTGTATTCTCCTCCCCTCAAGACAGCTCATTAATTTAAAAAAAGATGGCATGTTCTGCAGCACATACAAAAAAAAATATTGCTTTATCTATTTAAGCAACTAACAAGGCCAATTTACTGAAAGGCAAGTTCTGCCATCGGCTTATTTCTACGTTAAGGTGAAACAGATGGAGAGGGGGGGGGGATCTGGTTTACTCGTGGAATGTTGTGGTATTGGAGGACATGCACATTCCTAGATCTTTGTGAGAGGCTCTCCATTGTAAGATGTTCATCCAACTCAAAATACAGGATTACAGAATAACTTCCATGGGCTTCAAATATATACATATATACTTAACCTCTTATTTGGGCGAGTCACATACAATATAGACTTCAAGCGAAATACGGTCTGGTCATTGTGGTAAGCGTTCTTGAGGTCCGATCCCACCTTCCCTCATGGTGCACTGGTCAGACCACTGCAGTAGCCTTAGGGAAGACCAGGGCTACTGGGCCCCAACCGCGGTGGTTGAGGTCATTTGCCACGGATGTCCTGGAGCCGGCCCTACTACAGCTCCAAATATTAGGCAAAGTATAAACCTCTGTACTAGACTCTCGGGGTATCAAGTCACAGGCTGCCCTTCCCAGATGGGAAGTGTGGAGTGCACAAGCTCAAAAGTCAAGCAATGACTTTTGAGGTCCAGCCCGGATTTTGCTTTTTGGGAAAAAGAACTACATTTTTAATCAGACTAATAATACTACAAATTTCAACTGCAGAAACGATAATGAACCAGTTGTCACTTCTCCTTAAGGCATCCTTAAGGCACTCCCATCTGCTCAGCATCCTCTTGCTAACTATAAACTTAATACACTCCCCCCCCCCCCCCCACTCCACCCCCCCTGCTCCCCGTGTCCTCTAGATGACCGTTCCCTCCCCAGTCGTTATTGAAAATGCATTAATCAGGCAGGGGTTCAATCTCCAATGCGCTCCACAAGACAAATGTGTACTAAGCTCACTTACTTTTGAGCCTCCTACTACTGGCTGTACAGAAATTAAAGCAATAGTTTATGATGCGGCCCAAAGCACGTCTGTCAGCACTGTATACCTTCCTAAGGGCAGGTGCACAGCAAGGGAGGTCTCAGTGGCGGCCTCATCTGTGTGCACAGCTGGCCTGGAACTTGGAGCAAAGATGCAGCCAGGGCTGTGGTCAACCACGAAGCAGGTGCAAGTCCACGACCAGTCTGTGCCAGTCCCTATAGTTGATGCTGCCCAGATAGGTTCTATGTCAACATGCCAAGGCCGGCAGTTGCTTATAGCAGTTTCCACCAGGAACCTGGTTTGAGACACCATGGGGACCCTCTTGAGCACAGGTCACTTCAAGCTAGCTCACAGGTACTCAGTTTCCTCTAAATGTCCCCCAGCTCCAGGAACATGCAGGGCATCTCCTCCTGGACAGTCTCTCCACGTGCAGGGCCAGGCAATCGTGTTCCCTCTGTCATCAGGCATGTTTCTCAAGCACTCTCACAGCTACACTTGCAGAAAGAGCAGATTTTTTTTTATTGAAACCTCCTCGCTTCTAGGAAGCAAGGGGTCAGGCAGACAGCAGCCCTGGTCACCCACCAGTGCTCTGCAGAGTAGGCCCTTCCTTGGTCTTCAAGGACTTGGAAGTAAAATGGTTTGGCTATTTTTTTTTTTTACAGAACTTGTAGATAAAATGGAGCCTAATATGAGAAATGTGAAAACACAGCACAACAGCAAACATCAGTAGAGAACGTCCGTTATACATGGAAAAAGAAAAGTGCAGGTCAAAAGCTTGTGCTGATGAGGAAGAGGTGAAGAGTACTTTAGAACAGAGTGCATGACCTGTAAGGTCCTAGTTAAAGTAGAACTTGTGTTTACCAAGCTTAAAAGAAATTAGTCGCACAACGACACATTGTGTTTTGAAATAGATTGGACAAAAGGAGCAGGAGATTGAATTAGCCAAGAACAAACATAATATGATACAAGGCAGTCTTTGGGGCACAGCGATAAAGCACACATACCAACATACATTCATTAAACCCAAAATACGCATGCATTTAAAATTAGAATTAGTTTGTTAAGCTTTGATAGACCTGCAATAAAGTATGTATAGAGAATTGTTACAATGTAGGGTTGCAGGTGGCTTATTATTTTTTTATTATCGAGGAGTACCAATGTGTGACTGTCTAGTAATAAATTTTCTGGACTTTTGTAACTCCATTGTTCAACTCTGTATAAAAGAAGCTGACCGAGAAGCAGCAGATCGAGACCAGCTGTTCACTGGTACAGACGTGCCACTCTCACGACAACAACAAGCTGTCTTTATTTTCCCAAAGATGTGTCTTTGGCTTCATTTTTAAAGTTACCCTACAACAAGCCACTACCTCAAACTTTAAACTGTTGCAGTGATTTTCCTTTTCAATGGTCTTCTCAAGCTGCTCTCCTGACAACCTTTATGAAAAATAAAGCTTCTTGGAGCAGGTGGCCCTGGGGGTAATCGCTAGACTGGCAAGGAAGTTTCTGCACCTGCCCATCAGCCTCCCTGAAGCATTAATCAGGGATAAAGCGTAGGCTTGACCAAGAAAGGTACTCGCCCATCACAACAGAAACCGCCATCCACCCCTCGCCCCTGCCATCAACCCAATGCCATTTCTCATTAAAAGCTAATCAGCAGCTCCTTGCTAACAAAAGTCCTCATTAAACTTCTAGTGGTAGCCCCGTTGCCACTCTCCACCCATGATCACGCAGGCAATACACTTGCCTTCTCCGGGAAAGCGGTCCTCAATCTTGCGCCATACCAAGCCACTGGCTTCACTATTCAGGCTCACCCCTCATGCAACTGTACATGTGGTAGACACAGGATACCAGTGCAAGGCGCGGAGCATGCACATAACAGTGGAAGTGTACTGAGGTGGGGCCTGTAGGCCATACAGTAGGACCGCTTAAAAAAAAAAAAAAAAAAAAAAAAAAAAAAAAAAAAAAAAAAAAAAAAAAGCACTGTCACACTAGTGCTCTCTAAATGCACAGTATTCTTCCACCACTGCTTTTTAGGTTATACCCTTTAGAGTGCCAGTTTTACTCTCTCTTCTCTAAGAACATACCCGGTGCATCCCTCCAGGTCACGGGATCTGTTCAGCACCCCGTCTAGTCAGGCAAATGCTGGATTAGTGTGGCAACTGGGCCAAAACAGTCAGGATAGCAAAAATACAAGCGGTCAGGCACTCAGGACAGGGGGGGGGATGGGGAGGGGAGTGGGGGCAACATCTGCATAGCATGCGGGGGCTCTCTCATCCCAACAGCGCTCAAACCTTTAAGATGTCTCCAAGAGGGCTGAGAAATGCTGGCAGACCACATGGGCCTGAACCTAGAGTTAGGGGACAGGGACGGTCCTGAAGATCTTTCTTATTCACCCTGAACCTCCAGATTCAGAGCACCAGTACAGATGTGCTCCTCGCTGTGTGATAGCAGCACCCTACCAAAACCTAGTTAATACCCGGACTAAAGTACTCAAAATCACATTGAATGTGTGGCCATATCGAGGCCCACAACATGCTACCCACTTACTATCACTTCTTCCAGAACCACCATTGTCACCATCTGGATCCAATGTCAGTCAATCCTATTAAAGGTGTGTGGGCAAAGCCTCCACCACCCATGATGGACAGGGAAATTCATTCTTAGCCACCTAATGCAGACAGTCACTGTTTATTCACACTGCCAGACCCGGTTTGGGTGGTCATGGGGATACTAGGGCACAACCATGGTGGGGTTTAGGCCTTCACTCCTTGCTGTCCTGGGGCCAGCCTTACAACGGCTCTGAAAACTGAGCTAGTATAACCCTATCTGCACTTGGCACAGCAGAAGCCAGGCACAATCTTCAGCATCAAGTGCTGGAAAGCAACAACCTGGATTCTTCGAGGCACCAAAGGGAACCTCTGGTCACTTGGGCTTTCAGACTGTTCGTTACCCAAAAGCACACCTGAGCAGTACTGCATTCACCAGCAGGTGCTTACCCGGCTCCAGTTGGGCTACCACTGGGGAACAGCTCCAGGTGCCCTGGTAGTTAGGCCAGGAATAAGTGAGGACACTACCCAGTACAGCAGTACCACAATTCCTTTTGCACTGTTGCTTAGTACGTTTTTATCAGACAAACCCTACACTAGGCTCAATTACAGCAGTCCCTTCCCAGAACAGCTCTTCCAGCAGGACTGGTGCTTCCTTCCCGTGCACACAGGCAGGATGTCTTGACATCCAGGACAGACCAGCAATTTCTCCAATCAGACTCCAGGCAAGGTTTCTTGAAGTCTGGGGAGACGGCTGTTTGTATGGCACCAACCATTGGCTCCAGAGTAAACTCTACAGCAGAGTAGACCACAACGGTTATTGCAATGCATATTCCAGATCGGCCTCCTTGGAACTGGTTTGGGTTGGTTCTAACATCTGCCCTGGCTGGCCACCTCCCATACTTGGCTTTTGTCTGCAAGGCTGTTCTGCATATCAGAACAGTCTCCAGGTGGAGTGCCAACCACAGAAATACAAAGTAATGTTAACAGGCTGCACCCAAAAATCGCTTCTCACATCAGAAGAGAGGCAAGAATCTGTGCCCCTTCAAAAGGTCTCCTTTCCATAACATGCAGCAGAGGTCACACTGCACATCCTGGCAGCTAAGTAATAGCAGTTGCAGTCAGAGGCATTTACAGCCCAATGTATCAGGAAGGGCCCTGGCACTTCTAAAGTAAGCCGGTCTCCTTTTTCCAGACTACGGGCTTCCAAAATGGTGCCTGCACACCTGTATCGCTTATCCATGGCACACTCAATCCTAGTGTGCATACACGTGTACAACGCACAGGATGTCAGTGTTCAGGATCCTAGATTGATCACGAGCAGCAGGCCTTTAGAGGAAAGGCCCTGTAGGTACACATTTATCTCTCAAATAAAGAGGCCAGTAACCATAATTCACTGAGCAAGGTATCCTACCACCACGATCCACTAATGAAACCAGAGACAGTGTTACTATGAGAGTGCAACCCAGTCAGTTCAGAATAAGATCCAAAACTGATCACTGTCAAAGGCTGGGTGTGGTAATTGTGTCTTTCATATTCATTATAGAATTTAGTTTGCTATGCAATCTCAGTATTGTGCTTGTCATATGGAATCCTAACATGTAATTTGGAATTCACTGATGCAAGAGCTTTAGTTTGAATATCAGCAGAAGCGGTTGGAGTTTGCCTTAGCTGGATGCTTAAGCTCTTGCACCAGTGGGTCCTTACTTGGCACTTAAATAAACAAGTATATTTTTTTATATACATCTTGACTCCATCGCTTCATTACAAAGGCGACGAGATGTTTTTAGTGCCGACCCACTGCCCTTTTGCTTTATTTTCTTCGACGGATTCACCTTGGTGTTACCCGCCTTTTGAACATCCACGTTTGGAATTATTCCTCAAGGCCATCTTTGTCCCAGGATTTCTTCAGCAATGCGCTATTGTTCATATTTTGGGCAAATTCAAGGGACTGTACTTTAAAATATTATTGCTGCTTGCTTGGAGCAGTAATTCACTCGTGAGCCTGCTCGCGCTTGAGACATGGAATGCGCTTAGAGCTCTGCATGCGAGTGTTCCAGTCTCTTCGTGCGACGTCTCTGCCTGACTACAGTTGCTAAGGTACTTCCTGTTATCCTCAGGACACTTTCACACAACAGGTCATTGGCGGCCATCTTGGGAGGACGGTTTGACACTGCGTGGCGGTCATTTTGATTTGACTGTCATACCCGATCGGCTTGTTTCAGCGCTACGCATTTACAAACGACCTGCTTTATTTACAGCAAGGATTGCTGCAGTTGTGTGCTTGGTTGTGGAGGATGTCAACATCGGTTGCTTATTCAGTGATTCGCACACTTT
Organism: Triturus cristatus; assembly: GCF_964204655.1. Taxonomy (NCBI): domain Eukaryota; kingdom Metazoa; phylum Chordata; class Amphibia; order Caudata; family Salamandridae; genus Triturus; species Triturus cristatus. The sequence continues at coordinate 334,835,321 of NC_140584.1, forward strand.
AACACCAGGATTGGTACTTTTTTAAATTTAGTTTTCCTTGTTGTGTACCACAGTGATGTACACACTTTTATTGCAAATTTCATATATCTCTACAACAGTGATATGCACACTTTTAATACTACATTTGCATATTCCTTGTGTTTTATTTACCACATGATTATTTGAGATTCTACATTTTATCAACAGTGATATGCACACATTTCTGATGCAGCTTGTGTGCATTCTGAGGTATCTTCCTTTATACTATATTGTGCATTGTATATTTTTACGCCTTTATTAATTTACTTGCTGTATCCTTACTTTATTATATTTTGTGTTTTCCATTTTAATATGGCTACTTCTCAAATTTGCAATCTGCTTTCTTGCAAATTCCATGGAAACCAAAATTGCGATGGAAAAATTGGTTTGAAACATTTGAGAACCACATAGTAGCCATCGGCACCAAATTCACCCGATAGGAAGAAAGCGATCTTATTCAGTTTTCTTGGCACAGCAGCAATAGAATTCAAGAATCTTGTACCTATAGCACCACCCAGCAGTGAAGGAGATGGGTGGAATGTTTACAAGGAAGCAGTGGCAAGGTTAGAGAACCAATTTGAGGCTGAACCTAATTTGTTGATTGAAAGACATTCTTTTCACAAAAGGAAGCAACTTGCTGATGAGACTATCGAAGACTATGTTGCAGCACTTAGAGTATTGTCTGCGTATTGTGAGTTTAGAGCAAATGTTGATTTCTGCATTAGAGATCAGTTTGTTTTCAATTGGGAGTCGAAAAAAAGGGCACGCAAGACTGCTCACCTGCCGCAATCCTAAGTTTTAGATTTAGCTAAAGGGATTGAAAGGTCCAGTCAATGCCAAAGCCATCACAGCTGAAGAAAGTAAAATCTCTGCTTCTCCGGTTTGTGCCTTACAATCATTCAGTAGGAGTAATGTTAAAACAGCCAGGGATAGTAAGCTTAGTGCTTATAGATTTGGCTCCAAGTAGCACTTGGCGAATTTTCCTAACTGCCCGGCTTTAAAGAAAAAATGCATCAAATGTAGCAAATTTGGTCACGTTGACGGTGTGCAGAGCACCAAAGAGAATTTCAAATACCAATGTGACTAGTATATCCAATGTTGAGCATGATTTGCAGAATCTACTTCTTACTGTTTATGACTATTCATTTGATAACTGAACAATCTTGCTATTCCTTTTAAGGCGCCGTTAGGTATTGTTCTAATTGGCAGTGGGGCTTTTGAAGCCATGGCAGATTCAGGCTCGCCCATTACCATTTTGTCTGATACTTTCTTCAAAGATAATTGGGTGGATGTCAAACTCAGGGAAACTGATGTTAAACCTAAGGAGTTTGGTATTAGTATGCTGGGTTCCTTTGAAGATAACCTAGAATTTGAAGGACGCAAAGTCTACCAAAATTTACGTTGCTATTGATGGCAAAAACACAGTAGGATGGTATGATTTGGGAAAGTTGGGTGTTATTTCATGCCCAGGCTCAGATCGTACCATCCAATTGAGGGACATTGTAGTCAAGAGTGTTTCCGTTGGTAAGTGTTCTGTGGATGCCATTCTTCATAAGCACCAAAATGTTTTTTCAAATGAAGTTGGTCAAGTAAAAGGTCACACAATCGACCTTAAAAAAGGGGCTGTACCTATACTACACAAAGTATGCATGGTTCCTCTAGGTATACGCCAAAAGTTGAAATCTCATTTGGACACTTTGTTCTGAGGGGATCATTGAATCCACCGATAGTTCAGAGTGGGTTTCTGCTATAGTTATTGCTCTTAAGAAAAATCAAGACTTAAGATAGTGTGTGGACTTTAGGTCTTTGAACAAAAACATTGTGTTAGATACTTACCCCTTGCCCAAAATTCAGCAACTGTTAGCAGCTGTGAACGGTGCAAAATTTCAGTAATTGATCTGAAGTCAGCTTACCACCAAGTGGTTCTTGATGAGTCTTCGGCAGATCTAATTGCCTTTATCACTCCATTTGGTCTTTACAGATTTTTAAGAATGCCGTTTGGGCTGGCCTCAGGGGCCAGCGTATTTCAGAAATTGAGGGTTTATTTCAGGGTTTGAGTGGTGTGCTCATTCAGGATGGCATTTTAATTTTTGCTGAGACTTGTGACCACCACAACATCATTCTTGATAATGTGTGTTAAAGATTTTAGAAAGTAAGGGGATGACTGAGTAAGAACAAATGCAAATTTCTAATTGATTAAATGGATTTGGGTCATAGGATCACTCCTAATGGCATTTCCCCCCCCCCCCCCCCCCCAAGGAAGATCTCATTAACACCTTGGAGAAAGCTAGCAAGCCTCAAGATAAAGATTCAGTGCGTTCTTTTCTAGGGTTGGGCGATTATAATGCCAGATTCGTTAAAGGCTATGCCCTATTGTAGAGCCTCTTAGACAACTTTAAAAAAAAAAAAAAAAAAAAAAAGTCTCCATCTACTTTGACTGCTATTCATGATGAAGCTTTTAATAATGTCCAAAAAACGTATAGCTAAAGCTCCTGGTCTCAATATATTTGACACTCAGGGCAAATCTTATGTTACTGTTGATGCCAGTGCTGTCGGACTAGGTGCTGTGTTTACACAGATGGTGGATGGCAAAGTTATTTTGTTCATTTCCAGGGGGGATTCGAGGTGCAGAGAAACATAGTATCATTGAAAAAGAGGATTTGGCCTGTGTATGAGCAGTAGAAAAACTAAACAGCATTTGCCATGCAATAGGTCTCGCATTAGTTAAAGTTTGTTTTGGCGTAGCAAATATTAATGCAACATTACTAGCTCTAATTTTATTAATGTAGACCGAGTGTAGTGGTGTGGTATAGAGGTAATTATTATAGAGTTTAGTGGAGTAGTTTAGCATGGAGTGGTGTTGAGTAAAGTGGAAGAAAGTTTATAGAGTGGGATTGTGTGTGCTTGTATTTTGATAAAATATAGTAATATGTAGGAATGAACGTATGAGAAATATAGGTTGGTGGTACTACATTTGCTGTACCAATTTATTTATAATGTGTTTTGTTGTGCAAGGTGACTTTACTTGTAATTGCTTCTTTAGTTGCCTGTTTGGGCTTTAAGCAGTGCATATAAAACAAGTTTCAAGTTCATTTCCCAGTTTATGGGATCAGTGTATCTGGTTTATGTGATTGTACCAGAATCCCAAAATATTCTGCTAAAATATAGAGCCCATGATTGCAACTAGTGGCGCTGGGTAAGATACTGCACTATTTGATATGCTGGCTTCAGGATCAAGCACTACAGACTATTTGGAATTAGTGGTATTGTGCTACTTGTGTAATTTATTTTGCCTGCGTACTGTGGTAATCAACTTTGAGTTCGATTGTTACGGCCCTCATTTTGTAAAAATTATCCCAATCTGTGAAATCTTGGCACATCCCTTTATCTGACTGTCAAGTGATTAAGGTTTCCTTATAATTTAGAGCACCTGGGATGAGCTATTGCCGACTCTCCCGATGAAAAGCCAAAACAGTAACAAAGGTCAGTCCTCAGAGCGCGCTCAGTCCTTGTTCCCTGCTCCGCTCACATCCATCCATCCATGCATGCATGCAGCCAGGCTGCAGAGCTGGGACGGCTGCATAGAAACTGCCCACATAAAGATGTTGCTTTTTCCAAAGTGAGGAATGGAGGGGAGTGGAGAAGTGAGAGGCAAGGAGCTTGGAGAAGCCGCCAGAGGAATGCGTCTTCCAGGCTGGGTCCTCGGGCTGCAAATGACAGGAGTCGGAGGGTGGAAACTGTGGGCTGGCTGAGAGCTGGGAAAGCGGAGGGAGGAACAGAGGCATTGGGAGGAACACAGACTGCTCGCAGCCCTCACTCACAGCACTGTGCCCTCGCGGGCAGCAGACACCTGCCACTGAGTGTGTAGGAGCACAGGGTGACACTCCCAGAACTCCGCCAAGCGCCACATGCAAGAGTTTCTTGCACGCGACTTGCCAATGTTAAGTTGACGAGCGAGAATTTGTCCTCTCCAGTCTTTTCATTCTCCCCTTCTATATGTACTTCCTTGTGTCACATCCCCTCCTTCATGCCCTCTCTCACACATTCTCTCTCCTGACCTGTAAACAGTGCATTTTCTTTTCCTTTGGCGCTGGCCATATTTCTGCAGTGGTGTTTGCCCAAATTCAAATAAAATTACCATTGGCTCATCATATGCGACTATTCCTCTGTGCAGTGCACTCTACATATTCATCCAAACTTTGGCCTCTCTGCAATCTGAGCACCTTATAGGCCCACTGACAGCCTCTGCAAGAAACTCAGTCTTGGCTTCATTTCCAGAGGCCTTAATTGTGTCCTATCATGAACATCCATCCATACCCTGAACTCGCCCAGACACCTACAAGTGATTCAATTCATAGTATGCACCATGCAAGAAACTGCAGAAACCATCTGGAAAATGCAAATACTCACTGAATGCATGTGGAACATGTGAATGTAAACAGACTGCATCTCTGGCATGGGTTACCTTAAGGGTTTATAGAGTCATTGTTGAGAAACAGCGCAGTGTTTGTGCCTGCAAAGGTAAGGACCTGAATACAGGGGCCGGAAGGGAGCCGTTTCAAAGTCGGTTTTTAATCACTGCTGGGTCAGAGACCGGGCAGTCTCAGTCCCACTTTAAGCCATTGTTGACCCACTTGTTCTACATGGAGCCCTCAGCCTCGTATTTGATAAGAGTAATTAGACGAAACAATTAAGATGGCCTCCTAAAGTACTAGTGACTTGCTGATCCTGCAGCCATAACCCCCGGCACTAGAGGTGAAATAGAGGTCACAGGGGTACAAAGGACAAGGCTGGCCTGCTGCATCAAGCAACTGCGAATCACATGGCATCCTTTGGCTAAAAAGACATTTTACTTATTATAAATCACTAATGTACAATTAGAGAGTGCCTTCTACCCACGGTTTAAAGCATCTGAGCGCCATCTTAATGTTAATATAGTGCTTAATACTCATGGACTGTAGCTTCAGAGTGCTGATGTAAACTTTATATGGTGCTTACTACTCCCGGATTATAGCTAAAAAAAGCACTCCAATTGAAAGGCTGACAGATCCACCAGGATATAAACCTGTCAATTTCCGGTGGCACTCGTAAGCAGGTATTGAACCTACTGAGATATCACTGTGCATATGAGCAGTGATCTAAGTCACTAGTTACATTTCGCTAATCCGCGACTAAGTTAGTACAAGGCCTGGGAGCTCTGCCCATGAAAACGCTATAAATACAAAGGCGGCTCGGAGAACTCTTGTACCGCGGTAATCCCGCTGCGTGTAAAAAAAACAGTCAATGAGCCCTGCTGTCGCATTACAGCGAGGACAGCTACACCTTGTTACGGGTGACCCGACCAGCCCTGCGGCTCAGTAACAGCTTGTAGAAACGTTGCGAGCTGCTCTCGTTAAACGGGGCAACCCAAAGACCGAGGCTAGCGCGGAGGATCAGGTTTCCTGCGACTTCCAAGCCCTCTTTCTGCTTAGTGTGCAAAGCTAAACTAGAGCGGAGGGGGCCACCCCCGAGCCTCTGCGAGGTGTGAAACCAGAGTCCGTGGCATTAAACCTCTTAATTATGGAGCTGTACTTCTGCTGCAAGAGCAGCAGGCGCTTCTTTGGTACAGAGCTCCGCTGAGCCACTCACTGGCTGTTCCGTGCTAGAACAAGAGGCGATTAAAAATTGGTATCACTGGATGCGAACCACGCAGAACTGTGAGCTGAGGCATCGCCATTCTTCAGCCATGAACTCATCCTTCACAGAGCAGCAACCCGTGACTCGAAAGGCCGAGGCTGCAGACCCTCCATGCATTGCGGATGAGTCATGTCACTGAAAATCTGCATGGTCCCTGGAAGAGGGAGGTGCGTGCAAGCAGCCCACCTCTTTCCTTCTTTCACTTAGTTGCTTCCCTGTAAAATGGATCCAAAAAAAGAAGCTTGCGAGTGGTGCGCGCGCCACAGCGAGCCATGTGGTTTCAATTATCGTGCCCGTGTCTGGGCATGATAATTGAAACCACATGGCAGCGGTGCGCATAATAGACTCCAATAGGCCATGGGCGGAGCAATGCACCCGCCTTTGGCCAATTGCGTGCTGTCTTTGAAAAAAAAATAAAACCACATGCACGCAAAGGCCAATAGCGTGGGCCAAAAGGAAAAGCACATGCACAAGCGTGTGCAATTCCTAGGTCTGTTTCCAAACCCCAAACAAGGTCTATCACTGCGTGAGCAGTGCTACGCACTGCAACGCTAGGCACGAGACCTAAAAAAAAGTCGTGGGGGGCGATCTTTCTTGTTATTGATAACAAGCCACTTGTTGATATGATGGATGAGGTTAGGAGTGGTAAGGCTTCGTCCAGGCTTGTAAGACTCATTGCTAGATTGCAGGAGTTTAATTTGAGATTTAACACATTCCTGGTGGGAAAGTTCACTGCGGATTGTCTGTCTAGACTTCAGCCGGTGGAAGAATGTGAGGGTTAGGTAATTGACCAGCATGAGTGTCGTGGCTATGGTAGATGCCATTGATTCTTGTAATTCTGGCCTTTCTAAAAAAGAAAAATGACTTTGTAGCTGTTGATACTATTTTGTCCAAAGCTAAGCATTTTGTTGCCAATGGTTGGCAGTCTTGCAAGAATTTAGAAACGCCTCTTCAAAGTTTTACACAGGTTGCCAATGAACTCAGCATTGAAGATTACATCTTATTGAGGCATGATTTGTTTGCGCCACGGGCTGGTGTCAGGAATAAACGTATCCAGTTAGCTCATTCTGGGCACCCTGGAGGTCAGTAAACACACAAATTGCTCGAAGTTCACTACTGGAGACCAGGTATGGATGCTTGTGTTGAGCGGTTTGTGGATAACTGTACTGTATGGGTTAAATCTGACAAACATTGGAACATTTCTACTGAACCTTTGTCCATTCAGGATGCTCCCTTGTGAGAAAGTTTCTATTGATTTTTCAGGTCCGTATGAGTGTTTGGGCAGGGAGAAGAGGTTTTTGATTGTTGTCATTGACAACTTTTCCAAGTGGTTGTATTACACCTTTGTGGAACATCCTGTCACTGATGAGGTCATCGAGGACAATGCCACAATATCGTGTTTGCGCCGATTCGGAGGAGGCTTACCATAGCCAGAATCTCGTTGAAATATACAATTAGATGCATATTATTGTGACCATTTTGCTGCGGGAAAGAAGCGGGAGGATGTCGATAACATAGAATAAGCATACAAGATAGAGAAAAACACTGACCAGCAATACTGCTTGTTCCTAAGTGGACGACTTTCACCTTGGGGATCCCCCCCACCCCCATTTCTTAACGAATAAGGACTTTTTGGCATTGACTGCGTCCATACATTTTGAATATTAGGAACGTATCTTTCCCTTTTGACTCAACAAAATCTCTACATATGAAGCCTTGAAGAAGTTACTTTTGTAACGAAACACGCGTCGGCTGTTTGTCTCAATCACGGTCAACGACAGGGCCACAGGGTCTCATTTTCTACGTGTTTACGAATGGAATGGAACACATCAAGAATCATTGGATTGAATCCTGTATTTCACCACAGTTATTGGTCTCCATTAACCTTGTATACAAGCGACAATTTGACATTAAAAAGAAAGTGCAATTTCCTCAATGTTTGGATTGGTTTCCTGAGAGTTGACATATTAGAAATATACCTACAACTGTATGAGAATATAAGATGATTAAGAGACTTTGAGTGCCGAGGTTTAAAGGTTTATACTGATATGGTTAAATGATTTTTGGAACACTTTTAGAATTGAGGGTGTGCCTGTTTCTCTTATGTCGGACAACGGGGTGCAATTCATTTCTAATAAGCTGCAAAACTGAGTAAATTTGGTGTGCGTTCTGAGAGGGCACCGTTGCATTGCCCCCGTTCCAATGGGGAAGCTGAAAGGGGCAACGGGTTTATAAAATAAGTGATCCAATCTGCATTTTTAGAGCAATCTGAAGGTTTGATTTTTTTTAAAGAAAAAATTTGGAGTTATCACATAACCCCTAATGCATTCACAGGAGTGTCTCCATATTTTTTGATGAGGTAGACAGGTCAAGTCTTTGTTGATGCCTTTCTTCAATAAGAATGTTGAGGGGGATACTTTAGAATCTACTGCCAAAGCTAGAAGGAACACATATTTGTGGCAAGTCTTATCATGACATCTGTCACAAGACCAAAAGAAAGTGTGGACATTGGTAACTGGGTACGAATTATCAAACCTACATTGGCACAAAGGTGCTTCAGAGTTCACTGTTCCCTTCAAATTTGAAAGGGTCACTGATTCTGCTGTTTTGTTGAAGGACAAGGGTTGGTGGAACAAAATTCTATTGTTCTCAAACCAGGACAATAATGTTTTTTTGAAAAGGCGGTGGATGGTGATGTGTGGTTTGATAAAATGTTCTGGGGAGGGAGGTATCACTATTCCTGATGCACGTCAATTGGAGTCTACTGTGGAAGAGTGCCGACTCCTCTGTTGAGTATAATGTGTTACAGAAGAGAAGTACCAAAGAAGTTTGAAGATTATATTTTGGAATGGTTTATTTTTTATTGTTAAATGATACATGGGGTAATTGTGTCTTTCATATTCATTATAGAATTTAGAGTTGTGTTATGCAATCTCAGTAATGCAATTGTCATATGGAATCCTAACATGTAATTTGGAATTCACTGATGCAAGAGCTTTAGTTTGATCATTTTGTATTGAATTACCATGAGCCAATAGTTTACCGGCTCAAGAAATAAGGTGTTAAAATTATTCATTGTAGGTATGTGTTAGATATTCAATTAGGTCCAGGACCATTGTTTTTTGTACCTTAGTTTGAATACCAGCAGAAGAGGTTGGAGTTTGCCTTAGCTGGACGCGTAAGCTCTTGCACCAGTGGGTCCTTACTTGGCACTTAAAACAAGTATATTTTTTATATACATCTTGACTCCATCGCTTCATCACACTGGGCCTTTAGAAACATGCACACGGGATTCGTATGTGGTAGGACCAAACAAAATAGAGTCACAGGTAACTACGGTTCACGCAGGGGACATTCCTGTGCAAAACAGCAACAACAAAAAAGAAGTTACACCACTTTAAGTCGCAACAATTGACTCAACCATGCATCTGCTGTTCTGGGAGAAGCAAGTAGTCAAATGAAAACGAAGTCCAAAGGCTTTGGCAGCCCAAAGCATCTCCACCCCTTTCAACACCAGGAAACCTGTCCAAGAATGTCTGTGCATGCTGTCTACATCTCCATTTGTACCACCCCACACTAATATCAGTGATGTGTACCTTTAAGTGCAGTTTAACCCATTATATGTAACCTTTCCACATATAGAGGAGGCAATTAAATTTAGAATTTAGTGAAAATGACAAATTACATTTAAAAACCAAAAGCACCCCAACCACATAACAGGCGTTTTGTTGAAACAGTTTTGGGCAAATAAACCATCCAGGATTACGTAGCAGAAAGATACGTAGACACATACAGATGTAGCAAAGTTGAAAATGAAAAAAAAAACGAAGTAAACGCGCATAGAAGTGAGAATTGAAATACTATGGTGAAACAGACAAGGAAATATGGTACAAGGAGAAAATTGAGATCAAAGACTGGTTATTGAGAATGATATACAGAACAACCAGGGGAGGAAAAATAATCCTTACATGAAACTGCAAGTGAATCATCAATAGGCTAAGTAAAAAAAGTTTAATACTGAACCAAAAAAATAAAATAATCCCAGCAGACCGAAAGGAGGAGGGTAGTCCACCATGTCAAAAGCTGCAGGTAAAGATTAAAGGATTTGCAGTGATAAGAATGAAGAAGAATTAGTTACATAAAGGAGCCCAGTTTTGGTGTAATAACTAAATCGGAGGTGGAGCATTAGAACGTTCATTGCGTGTAAAATTAGAGGCTTAAGGAAAAAAATAAGCAAAGAAAGTAGGTCGAAAGTTGGTAGAGACCTCGGGGTTCAGAGGTGGTTTCCTAAATAAAAGAGGAACTTTATAGAAAGGAGGAAAAACAACTGACAGTGTAGAGTTTTCAACCACCTGGGTGATGGGTCGAGTCAGGGTCCCATTTTTGTTTAATAAATGCCATTGTATTTCTATGGTGTTCTCTGCATTCTCTTTATACCCGTAAATAACTAACCTTTCCACGGAGATGCAAGAGCACACATTTGCTGCTCAGGAAAAATGATTAGACATAGAAGAGCCTGGTGGGGCACTGGATATCAGAACCTCAGTTGGACTGGTCTATATCGGAGATGCTGTTCCCCCCCCCCCCCTCTAAACTAGCATCACCACTTGATCACCCAGTGAGGAAGAGTTGTAGGGGTAGGGCTACCCTATGGCTATGCCACACAGTGTCCGATGGTAAGTGGTCAGTTACAGTAGTGGTGCATTCTAGGGGTTGCATTAATAGACCATGTGTATGGGCCCTTCAGAACCAACTGTCATCAAGGCTCATTCTAAGGGGCTCCCCATTACTGAGTGTAAAGGTGTTACATAAGCGGATTCTGATAAGTGCGGCTGGATTGAAAGCTACACCTCACTCATGCGTTCAGGAATAAAGCATTACATTTAAAAAAAACGTATTTTTTTTTTTAATAGCCAGATATTTTAGATTACTCATTTGAAGCGGACTACCAAAGTCACCCCTCTTCTGTTTTTAGGTCTCGGCTGACGTGGACTGCGCACATGGGCAGTCTCGCTGGCGAGATTTAATGATTTGGAGTAAGTTCTGTAAAGGGCTTTAAGCCTCGCCCCTCTTTCACACTGGCTGGCGTCACAGTTTATGCTAACCGGTGGCCAGCCATTGGGAAAAGAGCGGTTTGTGACATTTGCCTTCGGCTATTTCAGACTGCCCACTTGGTTGGGCAATTCTGCTTTCCGGCTGAAGTAAAAGGTTTCTTATCTTTATGGTGCCATGTGTTTCAAACACATGGCCCCATAAAGACAAGAAACCTTTAGCAATGCACGAAAGTGAAAGCAGACCGTGCTCGTTGATTATGGAGTCTTGACATTCTCCGCCCTGTGCGTCCGCTCTCTATGTGCAGGGCGGGGCGGGCCACCCCCAGCCACCGTTGTTCTCTCCCAAACTAAAAGGTATGTGACTTTGCTCAGTTTGGGTTGCGACTGTCTTTTATATAGATTTTATTGGCAAAATTGTGGACTGGAATACTACTATGGTCTGGCTGCCGCTCTTTGTCCTGGCTGCAGTCTTCGTCAAAGGCGAGTACGTGTGTCTCGTGAGGGGGTCCCTTGCACGTTAAGTCTCTAGTGATCGCCGCAGTGGAAATATCAGCAGTGGTCAATTGCCAGTTGACCTGTGTGCTGCATGTGTACTATTATGGCCAATACGCTGCCTCTAAGGACGGCAAAGGGGAAGATCTGTGTGTGCACGATGACTTACCGCACTAGAGTCCTTTAGGAAGGAAGATGCGGAAATATAACTTATGGAGTGTAAGCATTTATGCACCTAAAGAGGAATCTCCGTTCGACTAGCGAGTTATAAAATACACTCTGGGAGACTAGTTTACCAGCGAGTCCCTGGTGTGAGTTGCCGTGCACTCCTCCAATGTTGGCATCGGACAGTACCTCAGAGGGTGTGAAAGTAGTAGGGGTTAGTGTGAAGTCCCCAACATTAATTTCACGCCAGCATTTGCTCTGTTTCCGAGTATCCCCATTTCACAGACAAGGGCAGAGACCTAGCGGTTTGCCCATGGTCACACGTTTACTAGAGATCGGGTGGAGAAGCTGGGATTCGTTCCTCGATTTCCTGGTTCCACAGTGATAAACGCATAAATCAGTTGCTTCCTAGAAGCTGCAATGGTAATCCTGGAAGAGAAACATTTACATTTCTCCCCAGTAATAGTTACCAAGAACACAATATTTTATTTATGTAGAACGTCTGGTCATTCTCGTCGCCTATATCAAAGTAAGTTCTGCGTGAATGAGAACGTTTCGAAGTTAAACCGTGCGTGCACAGAATTGTAGCAAGTTCAGCCGGCAGTTGTAGCAGGAGAAATTGGCACACAAATGCCACTATGGACAGCCAGCCATTCGTTATCTACGGGGGACCGCGTGTTTTTATAGTCTTGTGTACAATATCAGATTACTCAACACCTTATGTGAAATGCGAAGGCTGCAGAGGCTGTGTGCTGTACAGGCTGTGAGGGGTGCAGAAGTTACAAGGGGCTGTGTGTTATGCAGATTGTGAGGGGGTTGTGTAGATTGTGATGGTGTTGCAGGGGCTGTGAGTTTGGCAGATTATGGGGTGGCTAAATGGGCTGTGTGTCATGTGGACTGCGATGGTGTTGCAATGGCTGTGTGTTGTGCAAATTGAGATAGGGCCACGGAGGCTGTGTGTTGTGAAGATTATGGTGTGGCTACAGGGGCTTTGTGTTTTGCAGATTAAGGTAGGACAGCGTGTTGTGTAGATTGTGATGTTGCAGGGGCTGTGTGTTGTGCAGAAAGATGGGGCTGTGTGTTTAGGTTGGAACTGGGTTTGAAAATCTATGTGTTTCGCTTGTCATGGTGAATTCAGCAGCTGCAAGAGTTGCGTTGAACAGATTGTGATGGGATACAGAGGATGCAAGAGTTGTGTTGAATGGATTGTGATGGGATAGAGGATTCAAGGGTTGCAGGTTGCATAGTTTGGATGGTAAACTGGAAATAGAAATTGAGAGGGCATTGTGATGGGGACGCAGGGGCTGTGTATGTGCAGATTGTAAAAGACTGCAGACGCCGCAGGGTCTTTATTATGCACAGTGTCGTGTGGCTGCAGGATGCATGTGGTGGTGAAAACCGGCTGCAGATGCTGTGTGCTGTGTGGATTGTGAGGGGAGCTGCAGTGGCTTGTGTGTGGATTGTGAAGGGAGCTGCAGTGGCTTGTGTGTGGATTGTGAAGGGAGCTGCATTGGCTTGTGTGTGGAGTGTGAAGGGAGCTGCATTGGCTTGTGTGTGGAGTGTGAAGGGAGCAGCAGGGGCTGTGTGGAGTGTGAAGGGAGCAGCAGGGGCTGTGTGGAGTGTGAAGGGAGCAGCAGGGGCTGTGTGGAGTGTGAAGGGAGCAGCAGGGGCTGTGTGGAGTGTGAAGGGAGCAGCAGGGGCTGTGTGGAGTGTGAAGGGAGCAGCAGGGGCTGTGTGGAGTGTGAAGGGAGCAGCAGGGGCTGTGTGAAGGGAGCAGCAGGGGCTGTGTGGAGTGTGAAGGGAGCAGCAGGGGCTGTGTGGAGTGTGAAGGGAGCAGCAGGGGCTGTGTGGAGTGTGAAGGGAGCAGCAGGGGCTGTGTGGAGTGTGAAGGGAGCAGCAGGGGCTGTGTGGAGTGTGAAGGGAGCAGCAGGGGCTGTGTGGAGTGTGAAGGGAGCAGCAGGGGCTGTGTGGAGTGTGAAGGGAGCAGCAGGGGCTGTGTGGAGTGTGAAGGGAGCAGCAGGGGCTGTGTGGAGTGTGAAGGGAGCAGCAGGGGCTGTGTGTTGTATGGATGATCATGTATATGAACTGCAGGGGATGTGGGTTGTGTGGATTGCGAGGGAAATGCGGGGCTGAAAGGCTGTTGTACACGTTGTGATGAGAGCACAGGGGGCTGTGGGTTGTTAATGTTGTGATGGGAGCACAGAAGCTGCAGAGGCTGTGTGTTAATGTTGTGATGGGAGTACAGAGGCTCTGTGTTGTCCATGTTATGGGAGTACAGAAGCCGCAGGTAAGGTGTGGTGTTCATGTTGTGATGGGGAGTACAGAGGCTAAATTGGCCGTGTGTTGTTCATGTTCTGATGGGAGTACAGGGGCTGTGTGTTCTTTTGCGATGGGAGTACAGAAGCTGCAGAGGCTGTGTGTTAATGTTATGGAGAGTACAGAGTCTGTGTGTTCAAGATGTAAGTGCAGAGGCTGCACGGAGTTGTATGCTCATGTGTGATGGGAGTAAAGAGGCTGTGTTGTGTGTTGAATAGATTGTTATGAAAAGGCAGAGGGCTGTCTGTGTATTGTTCAAGGTGTGATTGGAATACACAGGCTGCAGAGAGCTGTGTGCTGTACAGATGATACGGGGAGGGGCTGCGTTATGATTGATTCTGCAAATTCATCATGAGTGGCAGCTTATGACAGGGCTGCGCACGTGCGCAGGAGAAACCGTATTTGAGGCAGACACAAGCCGCCTTGGTGAGAGCCAAGCCAGGACTTTGGTTTGGCTCCAAGAGCCAAAGCTCCAAAGGAGCCACTAATAGGTGTAAATCAGTCCAAAATGTCATAAAAAAAATTAAGACTTTAAAATGCTTAAAAAATTTTTTTTTTTTAAAAAACTCGTTTCGCATTTTTCTGTGTCCCAATTAAGTACATACAAGTATACAATTACTACCACTCAGTGCCACATACTTACACTACTCAATGCAACATAAATACACTCCACATAATGCTACACAGTGCCACAAAATTATATGCTACAAAATTACACTGCACTCAATGAAACACTCAAAATAAAGCTACTAAGTGCCACATAATTACACTATTCAATGCAACATAAACACTCCACATACATGCACTTTATACCACCAATCAACAAATGCACTCCACACCATGACACAATTTCACTAAACATAATTAGTCACCACAGTTCCAGGCCACACAATTCAACTCCACACATTTCCAATACACACCACATAATTACACACCAAACATATTTCAACTCCACAATGTACCTCCAATCCACACCATACAGTGTCACCACCTGAGCACCAAACATCATTCACCACCACCATTTTGCATCAGCACACCACCTAAGCATCCCGTCAGTATGCCCTAGGAATCTGGCATTTGTTGATTCTCCCCGTCGCTCGTGTTCCAATTAAATTACTGGTTTTCCAAACTCCACTCCCCCGTTATTTATGTTCTGCTCCCCCATAAGAAAAAAAATTATAACAAGCAGACCATGCAGGAAGAAGTTGCCAGCAGTGAAAGTAAAAGAAAACTAGAAGACATTTATGTTTAAAAAAATTCATCAGTTTTCAGTTGTATATAATGTCTTCGTTTGTGTAAAGGTAACAAAAATGCTTAACACTCATAATAACACATAATGCACAGCAGCCACTATGTTCTACAACATAATCAAAAGTTCTGGCTAAAGACATAAGGTCCCAAAGTCGAGACCTATTGGCTATGCCAATGCTGGTTTTAAATGTCACTTTACTAAATTCTAAGCTCAATTACCTCTTTTAGTGAAATGGGTACATATAATTGATTAAACTGCATTTAAAGGTTTAAAGTCACTGATATTAGTGTGGGGAGTTCCAAATAGAGGTAAATTGTGCAAGGTTTCACATCTTCATAATGCAGTAGTTCCATTCCCTGGCTGGCGTTTCATTACATGTCAGGCATGAGTGGAGGTTTATAACTGCGCCACTAATTTTTTTTTTTTTTTTTTAAAGTACAGTCATAGGAACTTCAAACATTCATTTTGCAGAGGTAAAAAAAAGTACACAAGAATGTGCGGTTTATACACTATATGCAGTTGCTTTGTCAACACAGCAAAATGTGTACTCCATCTTTGATGGACAACCGAGACATGACCAGCAAGGTGAAGGTAGTCGCACGCGACACGACTTCCTGGGATATTGTCCATGTTAATTAGTCCAACACCATTTTTTGTCTGGTTCTCTACTCTCCATCTTCAACGGTGGATAAACTTGAGTCTGGTGTTACAGAAAATTCATAAATGATTGTTAATTGGCTTATTGCATTCCGTCAGTCTTGGTCAGGCCATCACACAGGCCGCATGCAACCTTTAGATTGACTGGACCTACTCGTATGACATGAGCCCCACCAATAACCTGGTAAAAATTGACAAAGTTGTGGTCTTGGTTCGGTTCAATTCAACCAATTTGACGAACACACCCGACAACAATGCTTTGTAAAGACAAGCATTTGCAATGCATTAGGTCTCGCATTTACGCGAGTTTGAGTTATTGACATTGCAAACAACAATGCCTATTGGCATTGTCATTTACAATGCCAATAGCTTTAACTCTTGTAACTGCGAGACCTATTGCATTGCAAATGCTTGTTATCTTAAGTGTTTTAAGCCACGCCCTTAATTACATTGGCTACTCCCCTTTGAGAGACCCCCAGTTTTTTCATCCCACTTAAAGCCCTGCTTAACACTCATAAGGTCCCAAAGGCAAGACCCATTAGCTATGCCAATGCTTGTTTTTCAAAAATGCAGCCAGGAAGCTTCGCAGAAAGGTTTCATTTTTTCCAGTCTGTTTTCGTTTTACAATGGAAAATAATTCTCACAACCTCCTTCTCTCAATGTAGATGTGTCAGTAAGTTTGCTACGTGGCGGATATTTCAATTACCTCTTCTGCAAAGTACCAAGGCATACATTTTGATGCGATCTCGAAAGAACGTTATTTCAGAAAACAAATATCGCCGAAGCCAACATACAGGCCTCCTACTTACTGCTCTTTTATATAATGTAGCGAACTGTAAAGCGAAGGTAGTACCTAAGGTCTTGATAAAGTAAATGTTTACTCTTCCTCGTAGTCCCTCCCACCTCTTCGCCTCAGAGCTGTGTGGCCGTAGTTTGAAAGTCTGGGGCAGAGGAGATGTAATCTAGCCTTGATTAAGAAACTCAAGTGTACCCCCAGCAGGTGAAGCGAAGATTTGCCTGCTAATGTCCTGTGAACCGATGCTAATGAGACCTTCAATATGTAAATCTGGGAGTTCAAAGGGGACTACGGGGTAGAGAAGCTGCGGGTGGCAGCTCGTCGCCGAGTGAGTATTACTGGCAATTATCAGGGTCTTCTGATAAACCATGCCTGCTGTAGGATATGAGCTCCGCAGACTGCCCTCCCAGGGCGGTGTCCAGCCCGGCGAGATAAAGCCCCGGAGTCAGGAGAGGGGCATTTGTGGAGCTTTTCTGGCGTAATGTCCAGAGCTGCCATCTTCAGAGGGAGGGAGCAAAGTTCGAGTCTGGGCATGGGCTCTAACAAAACAATTAATGAGTCACTGTGTAACGTAACTGCTGCTCATGTAAAGCCCTCCAATACTTTGGGGTCGAGTTCGTGCGATATAAAACTGCAATTTTTTTTTTTTTTCTAAAAACAGAAGAACCATCCATCAAGGTGTCAGATGTCAGATGTGGCAACTTGGTCCCCTGATGTAGCGAAATGCACATACTGATGTTAATCTTCGTATGTGGGACACCGGGAGTAGACATCGAATTATCCTCCTATGGAGGAAGTGATGGGAGGTGCATACTGTATTAGGAGAGTCGTAAAAACGCTTTGTTATGATATAATAAAGCCAAGTCCCTAACAGCCTGTTGGACTGCGGTTGCTGCTCCAGAGTCATGTTTGCTGTACTGTGCAGAGAACAGTGGCGTAATGCAAAACAAGCGCGCACTGAAGCTGACGAAGAGGGAGTGGGGACGGGCATGCAGGCTGCCAAATGGTGCGCTGAAAGTGATCGCGATCACATCACGGCGAAAGTGAAAGCAAACGAGTGCTTTCAGGCCTCCAAATGGTGCGCGCCCGGACGGCGCACATGCACTGTATTTGGAGGCCTGAAAAGCCACTGTTTGCACTTCCAAAACTCGCTTATAAGTCTCGCCAGAGCAGCGCTAAAGCGCTGGCTCAGGCGAGACCTAAAAAAGCAGAGGACAGGAAAGTTTGCCGATTGACAACATCGTTAAGTGAGCCCTTCCTGGCTTTTTGCGTCTGCTGCAACCAGCTCTATCAAAGTCACAAGACAAGTTATTCCATTGTAGTGATCAGGCGTCCGGGATTTGCTGGAAAAGTCACAGGTTTTAATCATTTGTCCCGCCAGTTAACAATGCAGCATGCCCGCGCCATCTCCTCTTCACCCCCACCCGCCCTCGACCCCTCCTCAGAGGTAGGCATGGGTTAATGAGCTCCAACAAAAGGATTCTGTATCAAGACGGAAGGCCTTAGATTGGGCATTACCATTCATGCTATTTTATGAACAGCAGATAGCTTTTCAAAAGACCAGGTGCCACCCTGTGAACAAAGATGGGCGAACTCTGCCGACTTTGAGGTCTATTTGACAAAGCTTGTTGCATTTTCTGTTTATCTACCCGGCTGTAAACTCCTAAAGGCAAAAACTACTCTGCCCCGCTTTCCAGGCACTTAACATACAATCTTGCCGTTTTGCAGTGCTGACATTACTAAACAAATCAATTCAGCTTTCCTGCAGGGTTGCCAAGTTCCTTCTACAAGTGAACACTTCACTTCCATCAGTTCGGCCACCCCGGAAAGATAATAGCAGTCCGAGGGCAGGGAACCTTGAAGTGAGGATCTTGGCTACCGCCAATTGAACTGTGCGTCAATTACTTACTGCTAAATTTTAAAAGAATTTTTTTTTTTTTAAATTACAAATCCTCCGACAATCCACACAGCACTTGGACTATAGCTCATTTGAGACTACTGCATTTTTTTTTTTACAGGAACACATTTAAGCATGAATTAACTCTTTAAAACATATGTTTTCTTACCCAGATGTTTTATGTAAATTGCAAGGATTTTAATTATTCTGCAAAAATATATTACTGCTTTACAATATCTGAAATGGAGGAAAAAAGTACAACACATTAAAAAAAAAAAAAAAAAAAAGCCACTGCAAGCACCACAATTTGTGGGCATCACATTAGAAAAACCACAATAAACGCTGCTAACATTCAAGGAACCGCCTCTTTCTTGCCATAGCAGCGGTGGCCGTGTTTAGTATTGCCTTTTATTCTCGGTCTTTATTAATTGGGTTTCTTTCCATTAATGTGCTTGACTATACAATTGTGCCCCCAGCCACCCCAACTGGTTCTCTGTGTCAGCTACCCTTTGCCTAGACTACTCACTGAGGGATTGGTCAACATCCTCGGAGACCCATCCTTCCATGAGCGTATTCATCCTGCCTCCCCTCAAATCAAACTTCCTC
Source organism: Triturus cristatus (assembly GCF_964204655.1). Classification (NCBI taxonomy): domain Eukaryota; kingdom Metazoa; phylum Chordata; class Amphibia; order Caudata; family Salamandridae; genus Triturus; species Triturus cristatus. The sequence continues at coordinate 334,854,250 of NC_140584.1, forward strand.
AACTGCCGAGGCACCTTCAGGACAGGTGCACACCCCCTCCAGATTAGCCCTCCCTCAATACACAGGTTTTTTCATATAGAAAAACCTGATCGGGAGCTTTAGCAGACGTAAGAGCGGCCTTATAAGTCGATGGAAGGTTCTCCTCTTACAATAAACATTCTTTTGGGCAGTGGCAAGTACAGCAAAATAGGTTATGATTTGTCACACAATAACTTCATCCCTGAAAGGATATCCTAGAGTGGACAAATCGGGATGGAGAGAGGTAAAGATAAACAGATGAGGGTCCAAAGACTCAAGACAGATGTCAACAATTAACACTGGAAAAGCCAGGTTAATGAGTTTTCTAAATTGCAATAGGCTCAGAGTGAGCTGCAAATTCAAGGGAAGGGCATCCTAGTGTACAGTGGCGAAAATCCGAAACGAGCAGCATTCCAATCTAGCCAGATAGGATCAGTTTAAGGATAGATGCTTGCTTGGCTGATCTAAGAAAAATAGAGTGTTTTTGGAAGTAAACTCCTGCACAGACAGTGAAAATACATAAAACACTTGGTGGACATAGCAGAGCAACCCACTACATATTCAATGATTAATCCTTTGGGGACTTTGAGGCAGCCCATTCAAGAACAGGTTGCTCAGACACCAGACATTAACCCTAAATTAATAAACTTTCCTACAAAAGTGATCAAAGACTGTAAAAGAAGGGTATTGAGCGGCATTGAAAGACATACCAATGTAATAGGTCACACCGCTATAGACTGCTTTCCAAGATCCTAGTACTAGCATTCTAGGCTAAAGTGGAAGGGACACCAGTCTACCCGGATTTCTGAAGAGGGCCGTTAGCCCGAAACCAGTGCCAGGATGTTTGTTTCTGGTCCAGGGAAGACCTGGCTTGGCAGTTCAGGCTGGACTGGTCCCTTGAGTCACAGGGTCAAGCATGATTTGCATATAGCAGTGTCTGAAATGGGGTGGCAAAGTGAGCTAAAGAATGATGATGGATTAAACCCAGATCTGCCACTAGGGGCAAGTGTTTGAAAAGTTTCAGCACTCAGTCCATCATCTTGGTTTTTGCTTTACCCGGATTTCTTGGCAGGCTGAGCTCAGTGGGCAATATGCCTTCTGGGAAATTTCAATTTTACCATTAATTCAAAAAAAAAAGAGGCCAGTCCATTCCATTGCAAACTGACCACAGGCTCTACAAACTTATAACAAAGGAAGATTGACTATCAGCAAGGGGGACTACTCTGTGGGGAATCTTGTATAAATAAAGTAGTGGAATTCATAAATAAAATTACTCCAGAATCAACTATGGTAATCTTCCAACAACTTTACCCATGAGCTGCGAGATTTCACTCCCTTTCCCCCCAATTAGAGTTGGAAGGCAGAAGACATTTTCTATAAACAATTGGGCGTAAATCACGTCCAATTGAGTTAGTGGCAACACAGGGATTACATTGAAAATTTTAGGCAACTTCAAACCAATCTTGTCCATGCAAGCAGATTTAAAGTCTCACCAGAAGCAGGCCTTTCAAGCCCTAGAGATAGCTGTTCTACAGAAGGGGGGGGGGGGGGGGGAAAGAACAACAGATGTTTCCCCACCCCAGTGTCTTAGTAAGCAATGTGTTTCTAGTAAACCTAACAAAAGGCCACCTTTGTTTCTAGTAGACATAAATAAAGACCACCGTCTGGTGGTCAACGTCTACTCTTGGATCCTTTACAGACATTTCAAAATGAACAGCATTCTCCTCAGAGACATTCTAAGAGAAGGAGACTATATGGTTTGGTGCGATCAAGAACATGTATGTGATGGTGTCAATCTTTCTTCCTCCCCATCAGTTTCAGTGGAGAAACAAAACATTCAAGTTTTTGGTAATGCCCATAGGTCTATCCTCTGTACTATCATACTTCACCAAACTTATGAAACCAGTGATTGAGTTCCTCACAGCTTGTGGACTTTGCCTAACAACTAACTGAGGAAGATATCCTGATCGTGAAGCAGGGCCCACTTCAACCATTTCGGCAACTGATTGACAATTTATTTTCTTCAAAACCTCAGCTTCATCAATCAAATGGGATTCCTTCCACTTCCAACCAGAGGGCTTTTCAGAATTTTACCACAGACTCCATTTTAGCATTATTGCCCCTTCCAGTTCAGATCAAAAACATCAAGACCTGCAAAGTCCTGTCGAAGGACAAGTTTACCCTCCAAATGATGGCCTGGTTAGCAGGCTTTTTAGCAACATCCATACAAGCAATCTTTCCAGACTTCTTGCACTGTAGGGCCCTCCAGTGTTTGAAAGTGTTACACTTGTGGAGGAGCCCCATATGCAGATCACGTTACCCTGTTGAATGATCACCAAAAGCTGCAGTGGCGTCTCAACAACATCACAATGTTTGGCCCCTTTCCTGAAACAGTGATCAGACACCAGCTGCTTCGGCTGGAGAGAGATGCGGGGTAATGGAAGCAAGTGGTCCCAAGAACTGACCCTGCACATCAATGGTCTCCAACTTCTAGTTTAATCTTTCACAATTGGTTCCTTCTCTTATGTTCGCGGTTGTAATCCTCCTCAAAATTTACATTTCAGCGGGTTGCTTATTAGACTGCATTTATGGCAAAAAGCAGGGGAGTTGTAGGTTAGCAGAAATTGTCAAAGCCTTGCTACTTCAGCCTGATCAGTCTTAGCAGTTCACCTTCAGGGAAAGAAGGACACGGTAACAGATTGGTATTGGATAGAAGTATATGATCGGTCTCTGCCTAATGTTGGTCCATAAATTCCTGGGTTAAAGAATCGCATAGTCAGATGTACATTTTCAAAGTGATATTCTGTATTTATTGGTTGCCAGTGGTATAAAAACGAACAGCCGATTGGCATTTGCACCACTTCAGGACCTCTAGCAAGTGGAAGACTCCTATATTAGGATTCACTAGGATCATGAAGGTAAGAGAACTGTGCAAAGTGGATCTCTTTGCATCTCAAATTAGTTTTCACCTGCCTTTCTCCTACAGTTGGGAGGCCGGATCCATTAGCCTTCGGGTCACACGCCTTTCTTCAGGAGTGGATGGATTTGAGCTAAGCTTTTCCCTCCTTTGCTATGATACCAAGGGGTGGGCCTTCCAATCAGGAAGCAGAGGGTAGATCTAGTGCTGATCACACCTCTGTGGAAACACTTGGGCTTCCAATCCTCCTAGAATTGTCTTTAGTCTCCAACAATTCTTCCATTTTTTCCAGTTACCTTCCTGGACCCTGTGGGACAACCACATCCAAGGTTCTCCATCACTACGTGGAGTTAGAGGCATGGAAATATTTCTGAGACTCTGGCAAATGTCAAGACTTCCAGTACAAATTCTTGGCTTCATCAGCAAAGCAAGCACTGACTCCAATTGGAGAAAGAATTTCACATGGAGCAGATGGTCTCAGAGCATGGAACGGGAACTCGTTCATGTTTCAGCAAATACCACTTTTGCGGCGACCTTTCTAGCTTCCTTATTAGCAGATGGAATCTCAGAACAGAAAACGGACTGTTAGGCTGTTTCAGCTGGCCATCTTCCATTAGCAAATAACCCTGTGGGAGAACACCCTTTAGTCTCAAAGTTACTACAATCAGTCAGATTTTCTATGCCACCCCAACCCACCTATTCCTCACTATGGGGTGTATTAGTAGTTCTGATGCTCCTTCAATCTTTGACAGCCAACGGGGAGCTGTCATACATACAGCTTTCAGCAAAATTGGCTTTACTCCCTCATTAGGAGTGATGCCACAGAGTATCGGACGTATGTGAACTGGATTTAACAGGTAGATTGTTTTACTCCATGGGAGGTCTCCTCCGTCATTTCTAAAAGAACGTCTGCATCAGGCAGGTTTTTTTCCTGGACTTCACAGGGGATCCAAAACGTTGTATAGTTACGCTTTTGCACCTATGAAACTGCCAGAGGATCTTTTAACAGAGGCAGAAATGAATGCATCTATTTTTGCAGCTTATTTAGTGAGGCGACATAAAAGTCTGACGTGTTTAACCTGGGAGCACGGGTTAAAGACATTATGCACAAGGCAGACGAGTCTTTATATTCTACATTCAAGGAGTTCTACTTAAAGCAAGCTAGTAACTAATTTTCTTTGGTTAATGATCAGAGTTGAACTTATATGATCCAAAGCTTCAGGTCCAGACAGAACTGAAAACTTTCTAGGATTAGTGACCAACAATTTTCAATTCTATTAAGGACAAGTAGGTGAGGATTACCCCATATGCCTAGCTAGTTTGATGACGTTCTGCAGAAACTTTGATTATATAAGATGACATTTTAAAAAAACATTTACCACCAAACTTAAGTTATGAGGAAGATTATTTTTGCATGAATGTAAAGATAGGTTTTTGCTCGAATCAGTTGCAGATCAAAACCCGTAGCAGATGAAAGACAAAATTCTTCAGTGGTCCACACAGCAAGAAAAAGATGCAGTTCCTTGAATGTTTGCAGTATTTACTGTGGAGTCCCCACTGATTAGGCAACAGAATGGGGATCGTAAGGGTTGGGATTCCGGATAGAGATTTTTTTTTGTTCCATTTTCTTTTTTTCCTGCATCTTTGAGGTTATAAAAATGTGCCGATTTGTTTACAAGGGTGCTGTTGATAAAATATTAAGAAAAAGAATTAATAAGCAGGCCTGGTTCTAGAGGGTGGGCCAGGCCAACCCAAGCACGAGTCCGGCCCACCCAAACATGAGCCTTGGCCCAGGTAATGTCGGCACAAAGGCCAGTAGAAAGTGGCCACTTTTGTTGAAAATGTTCCTCCGAACGTAGTTTCCCTTCCTGCTCGGAGAGCTGCCGGATTGTGCCTGGGCTCTCACATGCACCCCCAATCATGCATCTCCTTTTAGAAAGGTGGGCTGTGTCCCCGTCCACTCGTGCAGGTGAAACAGGAGCATGGGAAGGGGACAAATCCTTTCTTAGCACCAGGTAACCTTAATCTTCCTGCTGTTGGTTATTGCCTTTTCTATTCCATGCTGGAGAAAATAAGTTTAATTATCCTGATTCACCTTTCCTGGCTTCGCAGCTGCTTATCAGATCGGGCTGTGTCCAGGAACAGAGCAGGGAAGAGAATGTGTGTTCTTTTTAAAATCAGGGCAGGCCCAGCAAGACGCATCCTTCGTGTATGCTTCATTGACAATTAAAAAATGACCAGATAACTGGTGTTTTATGATCCTGCTGGAGAGCAATCATTTGTATGTTGGTAGTTTTGAAATGCAGATAAACTGTAGTTTATGTGGATAGCTCATTGGGTTACGGCCTTTGTCACAGAGATGGTGTTACTTGCAGTTCAGATGTTACAATCCTACCATAGGACAGTGACCTATGGACTGTCATCAAAGAGCTGCATACAAACTTGAATGGTATAGTTAGAACATAGCTTTACTTGTGTTGTAATATAGTTAGAACTCCCCAGTTTCATTATTCTAATGTGTCTAAAAAGAGTTTGTTTGGGCAGATATACATTTTTATCAGTGAAGGCAACCCACAACCACTGGGGTATGCTTTAAATCCTGCGTTTGTGCTTCTCCAGAACAAACCCTCTTAAAACATACTGCCCACCAGTATGGATGACGTGATTCCCACACCTTGTAATACTCATTGGATTATGTGACATTCCCTGTAGACTGATTTACATACTTGCATGATTGATTGTCTGTATAATGTGTGCGTGATTTAAAGTACTGTGACAACATACACTGATGAGTAGCGCAATGCAACAAATGAAATTCATATGAGAGAGTGGCTACAGAGAGATGAGGGGTGCTGGTGGAGGGTGTCTGAGAAGAATGTCAATAGGGGGAGGGGCTACGGAGAGATATGGGGCACTGGAGAAGGGTGGCATTGAGGGATTCCAAGAAAGAGGTCAATAGAGGGGGAGGGACTATAGAGAGATGAGGGGCACTGGAGGAGGGTGATAGTGAGGGAGTCTGAGGACGTCAATGGAGGTGCTACAGAGAGATGAGGGGTGCTGGTGGAGGGTGGCAGTAAGGAAATTCGAGGAGGAGGTCAATAATGGAGGGGCTATGGAGAGATGAGGGGCGCTGGTGGAGGGTGATAGTGAGGGAGTCTGAGGACGTCAATGGAGGTGCTACAGAGAGATGAGGGGTGCTGGTGGAGGGTGGCAGTAAGGAAATTCGAGGAGGAGGTCAATAATGGAGGGGCTATGGAGAGATGAGGGGCGCTGGTGGAGGGTGGCAGTGAAGGAATCCCGAGGAGGTCATGAGGGAGAGCCCAAGAAGTGTCACTTGTCTGATACTTCCACCTCTCCCCATCAAAGGGACATTACATGGAAAAAAACACTTTGAGAGTGATAACATTTAGAAAGAAAATAATGCGTTTTACTGGGCCCTTGTAAGACGAAGGAGAGAACGGAGGGCCCTGAAGCAGGCCTGGCAAGACATAAGTGACAAATTGGGCCAGCAGCGGCCCACCCGAATGCATCCTTGGCCTACCCAAATAAAAATTCCTGGAGCTGAGCCTGTGTATAATCCTCACCTCTGTGTCCTTAAAAGAAATGAAAATTCCCGATTAGTTACCGACCTAAAAAAAAAAAAATCTATTTTTTTTTTCTATTTTTCTTTTCTTAACAGGGATAATACTTTTTGGGCGAGCACGGTCATACGTCATTCTTTGCCACTGGGTAAACTTGTAGTCCTACTTCTATGTTTGTGAAGAGTCACCATTTGTGGTTTATTAAATCTTGTCATACTACAATGTTGACATTTTAGTCAAAAGCAGTCTACAAGCTGCAAGTTTTAGGCCCTACAAAAGGGTCAATGAATAGAAATAAAATAAACATTGAGAACGGCCTTGTCACACTCTTCCCCGGAGACCTGACAGATCTTGTAAATACCACCAAGTATATGTACAGAAGTGTTAACTAAGTATCTCAGAATAAAATGTAGGTGTAAAACGTGACGCTTTCCTATCCAGCGCTGTTGCTGAAGCGTGCTTCCGACTCTAGCTGTTTTTTTCGGCTCCGCCCTTTTGCTGACACGCCGTTTCCTGCGAGAGTTCAAGGGCTGCCAAAAAAGCCCGGTGGGAGGCGATTTTCAAGAAAGCTATGCCTGGCCGTGTATCAAGCGAAAACATTTAATAACAAAGATGGGGGGGGGGGGGGGGGGATTCTGAGGACAACACAATCAGACCTTAAACACTGAGAAATTACTCGCCCGCACGTCACAGGTACACTGGGCCTTAACTGAATATATATGAAAAATGCCAGGACTTGCTTTTTAATGCAACAGCACTACGCTTACACGAGCTATTGAAAGTCCCAGAAAGCATTGTTGATAAACAAAAAAGGACTCTAAAGCGACCTACATGTCATGTGACTTACATTTAGAGACCATTAAACACGTCTTTGTTATAGTTAGGAAACGTTAGTCGTTTCATTCGAGGGTAAGATGTTTACAAGCGTTAGCGGCATACTCAACTTTCTCACGAACCGTCTAAAAGAGCAATAGATTTAAAGGCCTCTTGTAGAAAGAAAACAGCAGCCACGTGGCCAATTTTCTAATGGGACACCTGCCAACATATTTTTACACCTAGACGTTGCCACTTTGAGCCTAAAGATTAAAAGTCTAGCGACAAACTACATGTCCCAAAATGCAGCCAGGTGGCTTAAGTAGGGTCTGGTGGGGAGGGGGGGGGGGGGGGGGGGGAAGAGAAGGTTCACGTGGCACAACACATTAAATGAATAAATACTAAATAACGTTATAAGGGAGCCTTTGGAGCCACTAGATGAGAAAATTTTGCACCAAAAAACACACTTTGATTTGAGGTGTAAGGGGGGGGGGGGAGGGGGGAGCAAAAATAAAAGCTTAAGTTTGATAGAGTGTGTGTGTGTGTACCCAAAGCACGGTGTCAAGCAGAAAAAAGTTAGATGAAGTTAAGTGTGGCAAGTAGTTAGAATTAATCTAATGTCACGAGTTCTAAAACGCTCTTCGACCCGTAAAGAAAAGCAAAAACGCCAACACACTGAAAAAATAAATTATAGAACAAAAGCAGTGACGTCATTCTTAAGCAGTCAGAAGGCAGGTGTGAGCAGTTAGCCAATTTCTGTTTTCTATGTTATAAACCTCGGTCTCGTCATGATTTTATCCGCTTTGGTACCGGTATGTTTTTTTTTTTTAAACTACAGGTACCAGAATGCAAATGGGAGCAACTCAGACTGGCGCGCGTCCTGCTCGTAAAAGCGAGGTACATAACGAGTCTCTACGAATGTAAACACGCCGTATCTTAAAGGGAGGAGGAGGGGGGGGGGGGTTACTCCGTGGTTCTGCAGATTTAAAGACGCTTCCAAAACTTACTCTTGTGCTTGCCGCCTCCCCAGGACTGCTTGGCTAGGCTGGGGCTTCTGATAATAGCCCTGCCCGCAGACTTCAAGGCGTCCATAACTTCTTCAGGGCAGGCGAGGCTTCAGCACAGGGAGCTAGCACTTATCAGCTCCCACAAACTTTTCCAGTCAGAGTCGAAGACTTTTCGCGTCGGTGGGCCTAGGAGGAGGTATTTATGTAAATATGTGAGTCTCATGACCGCTGGCCCTGCCTCCCGCCCCTCCACACCGCGCGGTGAGTGAGGGGGCGGAGTTCAGCCAGGGGCTGGAGTAGCACACGTTGAAAAGTAGCATAGGTGGGAAATTTCACAGGCAGGGCGTTGCCGAGAACGGGAGTAGCGCAGGTAGTAAAGTGTACAACCGGGAGTAGCGCACGCAGCCAGAGAACCACTTGAAACAGGGCGAGGGGCGCAAGAGGGAACTGATTGGCTGAGTCAGTGCAGCTGCTGGGCTTCACAGGTTGGGTCGTGTACAGGCAGCAAAAAGCACTGCAGATATAAAACGCCGCACTCTGCCAATTGCACAGGCAGGACGCATCATAAAACGTGGAGCTGAACAGTCAGGTAAAGCACGGGACTGGAGCAGCCATGCAGGGGACATAGCATTGCTACTCGGGGCGTATTTAGAACCAGACTTCAAGGGAGGAGGGGAGGGCGTGGTACTTAAAGCCACAGTGGTGGGGCTACCACTTCACACATGTCCATCAGAGAGGTCCTCAGAGCCATGATGAACGCACACATTGCCAATATGTTTGGCTTTAATGTGCTAACGCATGCAAACCGCAATCGTGCATGCCTGTATTTTCGTGCTTCAGCACATTAATGCCAGATCTATTGGCTTTGCCAATAATTTCCACTTAGACCAGAGGTCTTCAAACTTTTGGATGCCGAGACCCCCCTGTCAACATTTTGAGGCGTAAGGACCCTCTCTTGACAAAAATGTCTAAACCTGTTGACTAAATTGCGTGGGATGAAAATGTAAATAAGGTTATGTGATGCCGCGTATTTTGGGATAGCATTGCTTCATTATTTTGACATTTGTTACACACAGTAACGCTGAGGAAAGATTTCACCCAATCAGTACCCATTTATTACCAAAATACAGCAATTATCATCAGAAAGATTTCAAGTCAACCTTTGTGAAGGGCCTTCCACTCTGCAGCAATACGTGCTGCCACATTAGAAGCTCACCTGGCCCTGACCGGAAGAAGCAGGGGTCCCTTAAAACCCTGGCGGTTTTGTGCAGAGTTAAGCCGTTTACCCATGCAGCTTTCCTCTCACCCCCTCCCTTCCATCCCTCTCTCCTCTCCTAACCCCGGATCCCTCTCTCACTTTGCAGGTCATTTTCTTTCACCCCTTTTTACAACTTCTGAACTCTCCCCATTCAACCTCTCACTTCATCTTTAATCACCTCTTGCCATTCTGTCCTTTCACTGCCCTCATCTCTAACAGTCTCTCACATTTATCTCATGGCCTCTCTGGCCCGGTCACCTCCCGTGCCCCTCAGCACTTCTCATTCACCTCGTCTCTTCATTCAAATTTTTGTCTATTTGTATCTTACACCTCTCCAGTCCCCCCATTCCTCTTTCACATCTCCCCTTTGTTCTAACAGAAGCCCTCACCTTTGGATCACACTCACTTCTTGCGTGTCCACACTTCTCTTCGGCAATTCACATTTCTCCTCATCCCTGACCTCTTCAATCAAATTCTCTCACTCCCTTGCTGTCCTCTCTCATTTTGGGTGCGGATGCAAGTTCAGAATGGGATGAATGAATGTATGATTACTGATGGGCTTGTTTGAGTGAGTTGCATATTGAGTAGTGAGGGGGACAGGTGAGTGAAGTGTCACATGAGTGCAGGATGAGTGGTGTACTCGTGTGACTGCAGGTTGAGGTATAGTGTGAGCAGGACAAGTGCATTTTGAGAGCAGAGTGATCACTGTGAGTGCAAGGTGAGCGGGTGAATGGTGCAAGTGCATGGTGATCAGTGTGAGTGCATTGTGATCGCTGTGAGTGCAAGGTGAGCGGGTGAATGGTGCAAGTGCATGGTGATCAGTGTGAGTGCATTGTGATCACTGTGAGTGCAGGGTGAGCGGGTGAATGGTGCAAGTGCATGGTGATCAGTGTGAGTGCATTGTGATCACTGTGAGTGCAAGGTGAGCGGGTGAATGGTGCAAGTGCATGGTGATCAGTGTGCGTGCATTGTGATCACTGTGAGTGCAAGGTGAGCGGGTGAATGGTGCAAGTGCATGGTGATCAGTGTGAGTGCATTGTGATCACTGTGAGTGCAGGGTGAGCGGGTGAATGGTGCAAGTGCATGGTGATCAGTGTTAGTGCATTGTGATCACTGTGAGTGCAGGGTGAGCGGGTGAATGGTGCAAGTGCATGGTGATCAGTGTGAGTGCATTGTGATCGCTGTGAGTGCAAGGTGAGCGGGTGAATGGTGCAAGTGCATGGTGATCAGTGTGAGTGCATTGTGATCACTGTGAGTGCAGGGTGAGCGTGACAATGAAGGGCGAGAATGAGGAATGAGTTGTCTGAATGCAGGGTGCATTCCCAGACCCATGAAGTAACTCAGCATGTTATTGACGGGGCGTAGACTTTAAGATCTAAGTTAAACTATTGCGGCATTAATCGGGGATCGAGGGTGAAGGAAATAAATAATGTGCTGATCCTGCAACAAACTTCCAGTCCTATGGTTAGGGTTGCCAGCAGATTATTTTGGTGGCCCAGTCGGTACAAAAACAAAACAGTCACCTAAAGCGGTATTTTCAGCGCTTATCTGTGCATACTTCCCAGGGCCGGCTTTAGTGCTGGTGGTGCTATGTGCGACCATGTTTGTTGGTGCCCCCCACAATGACCACCCCCACCACGGATTCTCTCACTAGCACCCTTTAACAGTGACCAAGTCTCCATAACCCCACACTCTCAGATGCATTGAATTAGTTATATAGTGCCACTCATACCAGTGTAGGGTGTCCAAGCACTTTGCATCACACACACATTACACAGAGACAATCAATCATAAGTGTGTAAATCAGTGTATAGGAAATGTTACATAAGCCAAAGGACTAAAAGTATAGGAGTCACATGTCATCCATACTGGTAGGCAGTATAGTTCAAGAGTGCTTGGTGTGGAGAAGCACAAACTCAGAGTCGAAAAAGAAACAGCATAGTTGGGAGTTTCCTTTAATAATAAGAATTGATTTCTAGCCAAATTAACCCTTTTTGCAACATTAATCAATGGTCTAATAATGTATGCTTTGTAGTGTGCATGCTGTTCTAGGATGAAAGTTAATAGCTCACTATTCTCTATTAGGACTTTAAGTTATAAATTGCAAGTAACAAAAGGATGTCTCTTTTGAAAGCAGTAACCTGCTGATCTCTTCACATCATATACACTCTGTAATCTACTTGGTACACGTTCTTTGCAGCAGGCACATTAACCCTCTGCACTAACATCACCCAAGTCAAAACCTCAACTATACAACATTCTGATCTCTCTCCAGGAAGATAATTAATCACACAAGTTATCTTGACATTTATGTGAGGCCTGGTAATTGCCGGGGAAAGAAACGCTGCAGCAGGTGCTTCAAAAGCACAATAAACTTTCACTCATGGCGCCACCAGGAAGCCAACTCTGTATTCCTTTCCATGAAATGCATTCTCACACTATGGCAGTGAATGTAAAATTCAAATGTAAGGAATAGGCACAGTGGGGACCCAGGGGGTACTGGAACCAGCAAAAAAACCTAAGCCTCTGTAAGCAGTTTACAAAGGCATGTTAAATGGTCTTTAAAGACCTGTGAAAAAACACGGGGGTGCCGGAGATAGGAATCCAGACACTGCCCAGCTGAGCCCCCAGCAGCTCAAGTTTCACTGCAGCAGCCTGGGCTGAGACACAGGAAGGGGGGGGGGGGGGTGGGGCTGAAGCCCTTGGGCCTGGGCAGAAGTGTGACTGGGAAGGCGCGAACCCCTTTGCATCACTCCACGGCCCCCCTGGGGGTCGCGCCCCACAGTTTGAAGACCCCTGACTTAGACACTAATACGCAGCGGTGGCAGTCCATCTACTGGCGGTCCGACTGCCCCATTATGACAAGGGCAGTTACACTGCCATGGGACCACCGAACGCCGCCAGGGAACAGCATGGCGCAGCAGTCCTGAGGCCGCAATATGCAGTCCCGCCAAGAATATTACAAGTTTCCTCTCTGCCAGTGGTGTCATGGCGGTTCTTACTTCATGTACACTATGGCAGAGAAGAAGCAAGGCCCCCTCTGCCTCCTCCCCATGTGGATGCCCACCATTTCCTGCACGGCATGGACTTTCGAGTCCATGTCGTGCAGCAACTTTGTGTGGCGTTCCCATTGCAGTGCCATTTTCAAAGGCACTGTTGCGCCACCAGCATTTAGGCAGGGGCCAGAGGGAGGAGGTGCGCAATAGCAATTCTTGCCATTGTGTGAGGAAATTCAAACTTTCCGCTGGAGCTGGAAAGCAGGCGTTGAAGCCTGCGAGCATGCAACGCTATAAAGTCCGATTTATTCTACTTTCGGCTCTAATTATTATCCCATGGAGGGCAGGGCACAGGTCAACAGTACACGTGGGTAGACAGAATCTATCCACTGTTTTCATAGGGTGGACACCGTCCATCCTGCCAAGAAACTGGGACCCACTAAAATATGCAGAACTGGTCCCGGTGTAATTTTCAGACACAGGGACACATTTACCTTCGCCTTCCCGTTTTCTGCAGTGAGGGAACTTCGTTATGTTAAATTCCAGCTGGGCCCAAAACAAAGGCCAATTGTAAGGGGTAATCAGGCCTCCTTTTGTTTGAGTATCATGGCTGGGAGCTATGTGGAGCGTCACACCTGGATGCAAATGCAATGGAGGGGAAGCAAAGGCACACAGCTTGTTAGTACTTCACAGGTACATAATAGATGCATGGTTTTAACTTTGTTCAGTCCCTGTATATAAGAGAGATGCATGCACTGTAATAATGTGAAGTCTGTTGGTCTGTCTCAGTATTTACACAAATGACAATTTAAATACCACTATTATGTTTTTTTTCTGTTATAGCACTACTGATCCCAATGCAGTGTGTCAGAGTACTTTACATCACACATACAAAATACATTGAAAATACATCACGCAAGTCTACAAATCAATGTACAGGATGTGTTGCATAAGACAGTGTGGGTTACAAGGTGTAGGAGTCTCATGTCCCTTATAGCTCACTGTGCTATATTAGAAGGAGTACAATTTATGAACTGCAAGTAACAAAAGGATGTTTGTGTTAAAAGTAGAAACCCACTTATCTACGTAAAATAAAATGGTGCCATCTGCATGTTACATGATGTGCTTTACATGAGACACATTAACCCTCTATGCTACTTTGAGTCATAACTGGGACTAGATAGAGCACAGCTCTCTCCAGCAAATGCAATAACCTCCAGAGTTATCTCACCATTATTGTTCCCTTAGATGTACTGGGCACATAAAGTAGAGGTGGATGAGCCCACAAATTAACAGGGAGAGCCAAGCCAAGGGTCTGGCTTCGCTCGTAGAGCCTGTACATGAGCCGAGCCCTGAAAACTGCACTAGAAGCTCATACTAAAAGATAATGTAAACTCTGTACGTGGCCTCGATTATTTTAGAGTAACATCATAGTCTAATAAATCAAACACAACAGGTCTTTGTACAACTGGTAATCTGAAGTCGCATATTTTAAAGGGCTTTCATACCCCATATTGAAGAAAAAGGAGTTTTGGTGAAATAAAAAAATTGCCTAAGATCACACAATTTAAGCGGGAAAGCTGCAATTTATCCAGGTTTTCTGATTTGACTTTGTACAAGTCAACCAGTAGATGGGTATATATGTCTTTTCTTAAGTTCATGCTTTGTTTTCACCTCTTGGCACATTTTTATGTAGTTTTTATATAGCACAAACTCAACCCTGCTGTATTGAAGCGCTTTACATAAGGACCAATTACATTACACAAGGTCCTATTCATTATTTATAGGCAGGGGGAGATTAAGTGATTTGCCTAGACTCACTGGATGTAGAGCAACACTGAGACTGGAGCCTGGTTTCTGAGCTCCAAAGGCGGCAGCTCCCAAGATGCTGCTGGTAAAAAAAATTCTGAACTGTTTAATGGAAACCGAATCATTGCAACACCATTTTCAAAAAAAGAGCAAAAAAGTTCTCTCCTTTTTTGCATTTATATAGCGGTTTCTACCTCTTGTTATGGGTAAAGTGCTATGTAATAAAATGACACACAATATAATCAGGGCCACTGGAATCATGCAATTGTGCAGCCGCAGCGTTTTTCACATAATTATGGATCTCCTGCACTTATCACATCATTCATTATCTGCTGAATAATCTGCAGATTATTTTTTTTTTTTTAAATTGTGTTTCTAGCTCTAACGGTTCAAAAGTTACTAAAAACAGTGACACGTATTGCCGTGTGGTGGATGGCCCTTTGTAAAGGTTGACTGGTCACCTTTCTGTTATTTATGGCTTTGTTTGCGTGTTAAACTGGCACTAATGAGGTGAAACCTATGCCCAGACGGTGTGCAGTGTTAACAAGTGTACAAATGACAAACTAGTGAAGTAATACTAGCAGAAAATGTGCCACATAATTTGCATTCTCTTGCCACATGATTTTGTTAACCCTGCCGCATCATTTTGGCCTCTACTGCCGCATAATTCAAGTGGCCCTAAATATATAATTTGTCATTTGTGTCTTATTTACTTGGAAAGTCTGATGTTAACAGCAGGTTGGCAACAGTGCCTCCGTCATTGAAGTGTTCATGAGCAATCATTGCCTCTCCTTTCAAAGAATGAGGAATGCTAACGTACAGGGCTCTGCACAGTCCGAGCCCCCACCATGGGGTCCGTAACTTATCATATTATAAAGCACTGGTGACCTCGACCCCCACCCCCATGAAGACACTCTCCATCAGTACGAGAAGGTGAATGTGTCTCTCTTAAGATAAACACAAACGGAAAGGTAATCCGTACGGAGACCATATGCAACTCAAGTGTGGAGAAAACGGACCCATGGAGGTTGAGTGGATACCGTTTCCATTATCGAGCTCCTAATGACGAGGACTGGCTAACTGCTAAGGAGGAACCCTATATGATTAGTAAGAAGGGTTAAGATTCAAATAACAAGATAATTAGGCACTGGACGATTAACGGCTGGGTATCTAAAAGAGCATACAATAGATATAAAATGGGGACTGACTAAGGAGCCCAGTCGGTATCAATGCAAGGAGAGAAACAAGTTTGGTCTTGATAAAGGTGGCCTCTATATTTGGGTAATACCACCGAAATGCGTTGACGCATTGAACAGACTAAATCTGTTGAACATACCGGCAAGCTTGATGGAAATTGTGCACTAATCAGATGCCCCTTTACGGACTGAGACGTTTCCTGAGCCAGCGAGATAAACTTATACGGAGCACTCCTTGCCCGACATAGTGATCACATGAGAATTGAATTTTAAGGCCCAGCAGATTTATCCGGATTGGCGCCTTTTTCACTCCTTCATGGATGAGTATCCTCCCAAGTGATTGTTCTTGCTTGCCAGCTTGGAGCCTACGCGCCCACACTCTCCCCTTCAGGCCCAATTCATGGGCTACTTATGGTAAGCTACCCCCCACCCTCCCTTTCCTACACTCCTGTCCTGAGGAAGACCCAGGCGTAAGGGACGCAATAACAAACCACTCTTCAGGGGTCGAAACGTCGACATCCACCACACTTGCCAGTTTGAACAACAGCGATTTATCACTGTGATTTTGTTTGAAACTATGGCTATATAATGTTTGGATATATTGTGAATAACTTGGGTGCAAATATGAGCCTCTTGTCTTGTAAATGTCTGATTTTGTGAATCGCACACTGTTTTATTCACTCCCTCATCCTCACCTCAATCACGTTACCCTCACCCTTCTTTTTCCTCCTGGGGCACTGCTTTAAATTGTGTTCACAAATGTTTTGAACTACTGCTCTGTTCAGTGTGATTAAACAACACTGCACAGCAAGCATATTACGGTCCTTTCATTCTTCCTTACAAGTTATGTATAACCTTTGTTTCTTTTATATACATTGATCTGTTTACTGGGACCACTGGTCCAATGTACTAATCAGATGCCAGTCATGATTATTTATACAGATTAGTTAACAAACTAAAAAGAAAGTGTATTGTGGTATGTGTTCTATCTCTCTTTTCTCTTTCTTGTTCTCCATGAATTTAGAGTGTTTTTTGTATTTTAAATATGATATAAATATAGACTTTTTGACTTATGATTTGCACCCCATAGATTATGGTGGTTCTCCTATTTATGGAATGTAAGTGATTGTGTTATAGAATTCCGAGTTCCATTTTTTATAACAATATATTGGTTTTTAGTATTGTGGTGTGACTGATAATGGAAAATTACTTTGAATAAATACAGAATATTTTTTTATTATTCGTTTGTCTGTGGCACTATAATTGCAAGTGGGGTTTGATGTATACATGAAGTGTGATTGAGATTGGAATAGCACAATTGGCAGTGTTTGGTTAGGTTGGAAAGCAAAGATAATACTATTTTCAAGTTACAATCTCTTGAGATAAAAAAATGTTTTTCTCCGATGCCCACTTCCCAAGCAATGTTCTGCCGAGGCTTTCCCCAAGACAAGCACCCATGATGCTGCAGCCTGGGCTATGGCACAAGATGGGGGGAGGGGCGGTAAAGTCCTTTTAGCCCAACGGGCATTGCACACCGGATTGGTACACCTAGCCACTGTGAGGTCAATTGAGAACTCACAATAATAATACTGTGCATGAGACGCAATATAGGACACTGACAACTTACTTGTGAATAAAATATGTCGCAAGATTTTTTATGACACATGGTGGGTTAGCTTACAGGGATTCAGGTGTCGGCTGTGAGGTCTTTGGATATCAACACCAATGCTTGTAGATTATTTACAGCTCATTCGCTTAGAGTGGGTTGGCAACCTACTCTTTCCTTTTGTGTCATGCTCCTGATGAGTCAGAGTGAGACCCCAACCAGTCTCCATAGGTGCTCAGGATTTCAACTGTTCCTTGAGGGATTAAGGAGTGCCATTACGTCATTCCAGGCCCCCCACAATGAGTCCCAGTAGGCTAAGGAATGCCCTTTTGGTTCCAAGAGCCACCACCCAGAGGCCCATGTAGTTGTTTGAAGCTTTAGGATTGCTCATGATCACAGGGACCCCCCAGCTGTGCTAGCTCCTTTCTTTTACTAGGTACATCTAGCATTCTGCAAAGCTTCCTGACTATTAAGCAGGAAACTGGCCACTGAAACCTCAAACGAAAGCAC
Organism: Triturus cristatus; assembly: GCF_964204655.1. Taxonomy (NCBI): domain Eukaryota; kingdom Metazoa; phylum Chordata; class Amphibia; order Caudata; family Salamandridae; genus Triturus; species Triturus cristatus. The sequence goes on from NC_140584.1 coordinate 334,871,961, forward strand.
CCCAACTGGCACATGGCTCTCACTCAGAAGTCTACTCAGGAAACTGTGTATAATGACGCTGAAACAGATTGCTATTGTGAGGTTGAAACTACTCCTGGACAGCTCACTAGCATCTGATATCTAGCCCATGCCCTCCTTACACAGGATGATTTCTGCCCAAATTATACCCAGATTACCTACAAGTATATCTGATTTAAGTTAACCCCTCATTAACAGCTGGCACACTTTGGTTCACTAAAACAGGGTTATGTTTACTTCACAACAGTAGAAATAGAAATACCAGCATTTGTAAAGCGCAAAGCTACCTCCAGAGAGGTGTCCCGGTGCTAGGGTCCGTCGGGAAGATCAAGTGAGTTCTTGCCCAGAGTCACAAGGTGCTGGGCTAACCTGCCGTCGGCGCCGGGGATCCAACTGTGAGCCCCCCTGCACCACACCTCTTCCCTTGTGGATGTAGTGGCAGGTCTTCTCTATTGCACTTCTGGTCTCACACTAATTTATACATGAATCAACTACATATGCCTTTTATTTCTCCATTTGTTAACTGATATTGGAAACAAAATACATAATTCTAGCACGACAAGCTGGACCAGTGCAGAGAGCAGGGAGTGGCGTGCAGCTGATCGGCTGGCCGAGCGAAGGGACAAGGACGCCATTTTGCCTACACTGTAGGTAACCCACCATTTCTGCAGTCCTTACTCCCGCCTTTCACCGCCACCGCCAAGAGTCACAGTGAGATATCGAGGGCTTGCTGGCGCAGGCCCATTATTACAGCCCCGGCTACACCCATTGGCCGCGGTGCCGTCTATTCCGTTCTGCCGCTCCGCTGTTGTGCCATCTCGGCTGCTGTCGGCTGCGGAGCCAGGTGGCTCCAGGTGCATAGTGTGTAGGGGTGTTTCCTGGCCCCCCAGTACCCCTGGATCCCCAGTCTGATCTGCAAGATCGGGTTCGATTTAGGACCAAGTAGCTTTGGAGCATCAGGCGGAGCTTCAAACAAATCTGTGACCCTTGCACTTCCAAGTTTTATGGCCAAAGGATCAAGGGATCAGCCTATAAGAAGGGGAAGGTGAGGAGGCTGAGTGTCGAGGACCTAGTGTCCCTCTGTGAAGAGCAAATGTCTGCCCCCCTCCGAGGAGACGGTCCAGCTAGGACTGGGTGCGGTTTGTGGGATGGCCAGGTGAGCTCCGCTCGCCCATTTTGCTCGCTTGTTGGCACATTTGTTCTCTTGTTTACTTGCTGAACTGCTTACCTCTTTATCACCCACCAGTCTACTATTATCTCTTTTTTTGGTAATTGGTGCCATTATCTCAATCGCATTTACCTGCATCCTCCGAATGGACTTTTCAGACTGTAAGTGGGGCCTATATAAATTCCCCCTGTTTAATGTGCCTTTTTTACGCACTATTACGTGCTATTAGCAATCCTCAGTGACTTCTAGGGTTCACTAGTGATCCTTGTGTCCTGCTATTCTCAGTGTTACTGTAGATATCTGTGGACCAGTAACGAGGCTAGCTATTGTCTGCGAGCCCACAAACTAACAACATTCATTGGTGATGTCCTCCAGGTGCCTTCGCTCAAGGTGTTCAGGGCGCTCACCCGCTCCTTCAGGATAAACTGAAGGGGTCGCTAGGGTCCGCATCAGGGCCAGCTAGTTGTCCCTCCGACCACACCAGCCCCTTCAAGTTACAAAAAACCATCAGGCGGAAAAAGACCCTGGGGTCACCTGTCACACCTGAAATCCCATCCCACTATGTTGTCAATGTTCTCGAAGGGCATGAAGGGCACAGTGCTAAAGGATAAGGGCCCGGGAGTGGCCTCTGCTGTAGTTAGTGAGGATGAGGTGGGTGCTTGCTCCTCTGTTCTTTCTGAGCTGACTGTTCCCCATTACCTTAAGTTCACCTATCAGAACAGAGGGGTAGTAATTTCCACTAACTCAGGCCACGGATGAGCACGCTTTAATGATAGTAGTTGAAGACACGGAAATGGACATGGTTATTGAAGATGTCAAGGGTCAAACTGAAATAAATGTTGCCGATAAGTCATTGTCCGTGTCTGTGGGGCCGGGATCCCCGGTCGATAAAACTAGCCCTTTAAATGCTGCAGAGCCATCACCAGGCCATCTTTCCCTTAAAATGACCACCCAAATACAACAGGTTGTAGACTGGAGCCTCGAACCTGTGGACTTGGTTGACTTAGAGGATTATACCATGCCGGACATTGCCATAACGATGAAAAAAAACAAAGTAATGGAGGCCAACTTGAAAATGGCAGTTGCCAAGGAGTTAGCATTGAGTCTGTCATCGGACAATCACGCTAGTTGCCCCTGTATGCCAACTTTGTATAGTAGCATCCTCTCTAGTGTGTCCCGTGCGCAATCATTCGGTCTGAGATGTCTGAGGCGTCTCAAAATAAAGGGGGATCTAATTTCTGGCAACTATTAAACGTAGTGGATAACAGATTGGGGAGGGGGGCAATCTTGACATACTTTATGCATTAGAAAGGATTCTTTCGTACATTTTATCCCTGTTGGAGAAAACCACTGTCAAGTACGATCACATCCTGGGTGTCCTTTCACCGATTTTAATGGGGGTCCAGAAGCTCAATTTTGCCAGTCCCTGTATAAGTAAGGCAGAAAAGGGTATTGAAGTAAAATCTCAGGCAAGCCAGACACACATAGGGGTATCGGAGTTGGGAATCCAGATGGAGGCTTGGGAAGACAAGGGGGTCTCCGCCACTCCACTGTCTAGGGATAGTCCCACGTTATGTACTGTCCCCGAAAAACTAGAGTTAGGGGTCCATTTGCACGTCAGTCCCCGGGGAAGCACAAATGTAACTGCATCCACAAATCCATTGTTTCTCCTATTTTTAAAAAAGGGAACACCACCATGTCCTGCGCCACTGAATTATTAATAGACCCACTCCTCGTCAAATAGCTCATGGATAATTTAGATGCTGCTCCCCCTGGGGAGGATGCCTCACTCAAAGAAAGCGATGGATTTAAAGGTCGGAGGGAGAAGAAGAACAGGATTTGGTGTATTTCAAGGTGTGAGCCCAAAAAACTGAGGTTCCCTATGGTATCCGAGTAGCCATACACCTCGATTCCGCTCTAAAGTAGGAATGAACCCAGGCCTACCATCTTAGACGACGGCCAGAAATTGGGGCATTCAGAGATAAATCCTCCCCCTTGCACTACTATGATAAATGACCACTTATGGGAGGGATTAGGGGTGATGGAAGGGCAGGAAGATATAAGGATACCAAGACTTAATGGGGGGGGGGGAATACATGGTAGAATTTTAAAGTAAACATTGATCCAGCTTTAGAGCCCCGTGGAATCAGGAAAGACCATGATTCCGTGAGCTTAGCAGTAAAAACACATGATGCTGTGCTAGATGTAGGGCAGGCCGTGGATAATGTCCTTCCTATCCTTCCGGGCGGGGGTACTCTCCCAGTACGGATTGATCCTAGCCAAGAGAGGATTTTGGAAGGGGGTCCTGTCCATGCTTCACGCACAGGGCAAACCTCAGATTTGAGCATTGACTTAAGGTTAAGCAATAATATATGTGTAGGATATAGATCACGGCAAGCATCAAATATTCAGATTTTTGCTTCCCTGTTTGGTATAGAATCAGCTCCACTCAACAGAAGCTCCCTGTTGCAGTTACTATCAGAAATAGAGGACCTGTGATTAGTAATTAGTAAAGACATTGAGCGGGTTTACTTAGACCTTAGTAGTGGGTCTCCAAACTCTAGAGTCACATTCAGTTCAGAGATAATCGCAATGCTAGTTCTGGGTAGTGGTGATCATCTCAGGAAAAAAGGGGTCGATGTGTTCCCATACGAGGAGCCTTTTTTGGCCCCGCTTGAATCCCATAGGAAAGACTGCCAGGAGCTAGGTAGTATGTTATCTAACATAAGGGGTGCCATAAATCCGAAAGATATTACAATTTCGGTGGTAGCTCGTTGGGGAATAGAGATTAACATTATAGGTCCTGAGGTACAAAGGGCCATCAAACATAGAGGGGATGAAGAGATGGCCCGTGGAGCTGGCTGGCTCACTGAATGGCCTACAAGAAAACGCACAACTCCCCATATTGCGGAGGTAGCCCCCTGGGAAAAACTTATCCTGGAACCTAGCAGATATTGGAAATCATAATTCTAAGTTAAATTCCTTACTAGTGCATTATCCTAAAATAATTTGTCTTCAGGAAACATGGAGTTGTGTTGATTTTGACTTTGATATTCTTTTTGTCTTCTGTTGTGCAGCAAAACTTTCAACAAAAGGTCACGCAAGTGGAGGTCTAGCTATTTTACTCAGCTGTTCTATACATTGGAATCCTGTGTTTTTTCTTCAGCTATGTAAGCTTTGCATGGGTTTGAAACTCAGGTTGGGTAATGGGACACAAGGACAGTGTGCATCCCTTCTTTTGGTTATGTTATGTTATGTTAGTAAGACTTTTATAGCGCACAGCTACCCTAGGATGTCCCGGCACTTGCTGCAGTCCTCCCGACAACCAAAAACAAAAGGAGAATCAGAAAAGCCATGTTTTGAGCGCTTTCCTGAATGACAATAAATCCTTAGAGTGTCTCAAACTGAAAGGAAGCTCATTCCAGGCCCTGGCTGCCCCTGCAACAAAACTTCTACCACCCCATCTAGCTTTCTTTATGATGGGAAGTACAATTAGTTTTGCTCCTAGGGAGCGCAGAGATCTTGCCGGTACATTCCACAGAAACTGTTGTTTCAAATGAAGTGGACCTGTGTCCTGAAGGGCTCGGAAAACTAAACAAAGAGATTTAAAAATAATTTGCTTCTTTACAGGCAGCCAGTGAAGTTTTTTATTGAACCGGCAATAGAGGCAAATTTCGGTGTTCCCGTGAGCAGCCTAGCTGCTGAGTTCTGGAGCATTTGAAGTTTTCGTAGATTGCCCTCCTGCATATTCAAATAAAGGCTATTACAGTAGTCAAGCCGTGACATAATCAAGGCCGTGACCACTGCAAGCTTACAGTCTGCCGGCAGAAGAGGTAACACCTTCCTTAAGGTCATAAGGTTATAAGAGGTGGCCGAGACCACGGCATTCACTTGATCACGCATAGTGAGATGTTCGTCCAGTACTACACCCAAATTCTTGACTTTTCTAGCAGGAACTGGAAGATTATCCATAGTCTCTGGCCACCAGCTAGGAGTCCAAAGGTTAAAATTGTTGCCAAATAAAATCACTTCTGTCTTACCAGCATTAAGCTTTAAGCAATTTTGCGTCATCCAATCTCCCACTGCTCCCATACAATCATGAAGCCTTTCCCTCAAAGCCTTCTCCTGCCCTGGTTGCAAAGAAATTACTATTTGCGTATCGTCGGCATATGAAGTTAAACAGAAGCCGAAAGACTCAATCAGAGGGGCCAAAGGAGATACGTAAACATTAAAAAGCGTGGGGCTCAGAGAGGATCCGTGCGGCACCCCACAAGGGAGGGAGAAAGGCTTGGAGACAAACTCAACCAAAGCAACTGTCTGACGTCTGTCAGAAAGGAAGGATTTAATGACAGTCCAGGCTTTATCCCTTACTCCGCAAGCTGACAAACGGTCCATCAACACTCCATGGTGGACCGTATCGAAGGCAGCGGAGAGATCAAGCAAAATCAACACAGCCTTACCACCCTGGTCCAACCCTCTCCTAATCTCTTCTGTAGATCTAAGGAGGGCAGTCTTGGTGCTATGCCCCTCTCTGAAACCAAATTGGGTGGGATCCAAAGCCTTGGCATCACATAAGAAAGTACTCAGTTTGATGTTCATGTATTTTTCCACCAATTTAGCGGGCAGAGGAAGGCGTGAAATAGGGCGAAAACTGCTAGGGTCATTCGTATCCAGGCTAGGTTTTTTCAAAAGTGGTAGCACCGAGGCAACTGTCCATAATTTGGGAAAAAGCCCTTAGAAAAACATAGCATTGAAAAGAGATGTCAATGTCAAGGCTATGGGTTCAGAAGCCAGTTTTGCTATCGTTACTGGGCATGGGTCAAGAGGGGACCCTGATTTAGCAGATAGAAGAAGCTTAAGTGTGTCTGAATAGAGTATTGGGGGAAAACTATCCAAAGTATACTTTAATGCAGGGCAGGCCTTAGATCCTGGGACCTTACCCACCGAATCTTTAAATGTTTTAAAAATGGTTTCTACTTTGGTCTGGAAGAAAATGGCGATTTCCTCGCAGAAATCCAGACTAGTTGAAAAAGAGGCAAGCAGTGGGTGTGCTAGCCTGGTAACTATTTCATATAATTCCTTTGATGAGTTACTAGCTGTTTTGATCTGTTCAGCAAAGAACTCACGCTTGGTTTCAGCCAGCAGATGTCTATAGCAAGAAAGGCCTTGTTTGTATATAGCTTTCCCGGCTGGAAGATAATCCTTCCTCCAGGCCCGTTCAAGTTGTTTGCATTTCAATTTTTGTAACTTCAGTTCCTGCGAGTACCAGGGAGCCGTGGGCAGTGTCCTTTTGGGGATAATTACTTTCTTAGGAGCGAGAACAAGGCAAGCCTCTTCTATCCATTCTGTATATCCGGAGGAGGCTTCTTCAACCTCCAGAGGCAGTGATCTCTGCGTGGAACAGTTCAGTAAGATCTTTCCCTCCTACCTTGTTCCAAGCTCTAATTTCCTTATTCTTGGTAAATGTATATATTCCACCTGGGAGAGCAACCGACTCTCTGGTTGATTCAATTTTTTCCTTTGTGCAGAAGACAAGTATTTCATAGGCTTACACCTTGAAATAGATGGTAGGTGACTTTAATTCTAAAATTTCAAACTGCTCCTCCATGGCCTTTTCTAACCAAGAATTGGAGGACGTATGGTACATTCCCGAATCATCATTGCCCGGTCATATTAGATCTGACAGGCGGGTCTTGTCTTTGTTGCATAATTTAAGATTGAATGATTTTGTTATATTGAATGGCAGATTCCCAGACAATTGTCCCACCTCTCTCACCTTTCACGCTCCACGTGGGCAGTCACTGATTGCTTGTACGGTAGTATCCTAAGAGCTCTTTGGTGCATGTACACAATTTAAGGTACTGAGAACAAATTTGAGCGATCACAGTGTTCTGTCAGTGGATGTCAGCTTGGAGCGTGAGTTGCTGGAATTTTGGAATCGTGGAGAAGATAGAATCTTGTATAACAGAACAAATGGGCGCACTTTATGGTTTGACAAAAACCTCCCATGTCTTGGGAGGATTATTGAAAATGTGAGCCTTGGCCCTTGTCAGGAAAATCCCATCTCCTGATTTGAGAAGATTATGGCCCTAATTAGATCGTCTGGAAGCAGAAAGCAAGTAAGCGGCATTAAGCCACAGTAGCTAAATCATGGGAGGTAAACAAATTACATGGTGAGATCAATGCCCTAATAAGGGAACAAATTAAGCAGTGGTGGCTATACAAAGGGAAATTAACAGATTAAAGCAGGCAAGGAAATGAAGGTTGGCATCGGACCGCAGAGGGGTGGAAGAAGCTAATTGGATAAAATTAAGAGAGGCTGTGCAGTCCGGTGACTCACGTTAGTATTGGGCTTTAATAGCCAAGTATTGCGACGGTAGAACTAAGGCAAACGCCATTTTATTATCGAATGCAGAATGGACCTCATACATTTCTCAGTTGTATGAATTAAATCCCTTGGTGGGGTTGAATCCAGAATTAGCCTTTGATTACCTCGTGGGGATCGATTACGGCCTCCCCCATGTGTAAGGAAATAGAGTGCTATATTAAAGGGGCAAGGTATTCAGGCACAATGAGCCCAGATGACTTACCAATAGCTATAGTCAAATAAGATAGCTCAACATGGGCACAATTGATTTGTCCGGTATTTTCTTATTGCTACGTACATGGGACTATTCCGCGGTCCTGGAAGGGAAGTATTGTGGTCCCATTATATAAAAAGGGTCCCAAAAGTCCCCGGCTAGCTTTAGGCAGATCGCATAATTGTTTGCCAAGAGCATACTTCTCCACCTCCAGGTTTGGGCTTTTGGAAACAGCTTTGTCCCTGCAGAACAAGCCGGGTTCCGCAAACATAGTGATACCCTAGACAACATCACTGCACTGCAAACTCTAATCGAAAAACACCCAGTGAGTAAGGGTATGGCCTTATATGCAACCTTTATAGATTTATCCACAGCTTTCGACTGGGTTGACTGTGGGACACTGTGGAGAAAACTGGCCGCAATCGGGATCCCCATGCACCTGCTAAGATTAATCATAGCATTGTATTCCTCCACCTGGTCCTGATGGGAGGAACCCAGAGCCTGTCAAGTAAAGTAGAGACTGATAATGGGTTGAAACAAGGGTGCCTACTGGTTCCTCTCCTCTTCTCTCCCTATATTAATGATTTGCAGAGTAAGTTAGGGCTTTGTAAAGGGGACTCCCTAAAACTAGGAACAATTAAATTGAGCTGCCTGCTATACGCGAACGATGCCATTCTGTTATATCTAACTCTAATTGGATTACAAAGGCGATTTACTGAGTTAAGACTTTACTCAGATGAGTATATTTTTAAAATAAATATCTCAAAAAGTAAAATTATGCTTTTTGGACATCGGGGATGCCGAGTTAAGAAAAATATGCACTGGTTCTTGGGGAAAGACTAACTTGCTGTGGTGAAGTTGTACCCATACATAAGGAGAATTTTTACAAGCAATTGCTCCAGAAGTGATCACATTGACCAATGCCGAAGTAAGGCTATATCTCCGGCTTCTGCAATTTGTAGACTCTATAAACATTGCGGGAAAATACATTTTGCACATGTTCTATCAGTTTATAAAATTAAAATTCCTCGTGTTGAGTTATGCCTGTGAATAACTAGATGAACAGCAGTGGGATAATTTTGAGAAAGTAGAGGGGCGTATTTGGAGCCAAATGTGTAATCTGAGCCATGCGGCCCCTATAGCGGAAATTTGGCTCGAATTTGGGCTACTTTCCACATATGTGTTCGCTATGGCTGCATGCCTAAAATGGAGCAATGCACTACTGAACAGTGTTGAGAACCCCTTACGGGTAGCATTGTGTGAGGACATTTTTTCCAACCTGAAGGGAAAAGTGTTCTTTTTAGGAATTACGAGAAAGCTGTAAACTTGTTTGATTTTAATAATAGTGGCACGGGCTCTCTTCCTAAACAAGTTTTGAAAACTCGAATTAAAAAAGCAATTTACAAAGTCTCTTGCAAGAGGGATACCGCACTGTGCACAACGCATTCCAATAATGACATCATAGTGGGGAGTAGCATTTATAAACGGCCCCAACCATATGATATATGGAATCTCCCCCATGGAGTGCGTCAAACCATCTTGCTACTACAGCTGAATTTGCTTCCCTTGCGAATAGTAACTTGAACATGGGAGGGTCTTCCTAGACAGGATAGACTTTGTCAGCTAGGTGGTACCTTGATGCAGGATTTAAACCATGTCTTGTTTGTCTGTCCTCTACTACAAACTTCACGACGTCGATTCTTAAGACCTTTGTTCCCAAAGCATAACATTGCTACAGCTGAGGAGGCCCGAAATTGTCTACTGCCCCCGCCCTCCGAACCAGTTTCCTTCAAAATCTTCAGTTTTTTAAAACAATTGTAACATTTATTCCAGAGAAGGACCATGTTGCCCTGCTTAGTTGAAGTTGGTTGCTTAGGTTTCTCTCTAGGCAATATCTAATGAATCGTATAAGTAGTATTATCGGGTCGTTTTTATTAGACGCTTGAAATTGTTAGAGTATTTAATGATATGATGTCTCATACTGATTACATTATGGTTACACACTAAAGGGTTTATGAACTTGGTACTGTAGTTGCGCTTTTGCACTTTCACCTCCTCGTATGCTGCTATGAATACTGCCGTGTACAATTGAATACCATTTAGCCAGAAAGATTTTACCTGATAGGCTTTTTGCATGTAAACTGAATATTAATCAGAACGTTCCAAGGATTCTTGAATTTGTTATCTTGCTCGAGAACTTGCACTTTTTGTCATCTTTTTATGCTGCTACTTATGGTGTACTGTATATCGCAATTTAGAACTTTTAAAACTCTTTGTATTTTATTCTTCATTGAATTAAATGCATTTTTTTCTTTTTAGCATCCTCATAATGTACAGCTGAAGGAGCCCAAGAATTGTATGGTATAATTTGCTTTGCCCTGATCTTGTTAGTCTTATAATTGCAACGATTCTGAAATTGATTTTGCGATCACATCCCACTTCTTTGTAATTGTAATGCAATTATGATTTTTTATTAATTTATGAAAACTGTAATTGCTGATGTTTTATGGCCTTTATCAGTTTGTTTTTAAGTGTTGATTGATTTGGTAAATTGCATTTGTTTGTATACGTTTTTATGTGGAACTCCCCGGAGCTCCAAATCATAATAAAATATTTGAATTGCATTGAATTGACAAGCTGGTAGGACCAAATACAATATTCAACCAACTACAACTACAAAATTTGAGAAAAAATGTGAGAAAATTTTCCCTATTTTTACAAATGAAAACACACAAAGGAAAGAAAATAAAGCATTGACAGTAGGCACAGTGGAGGATCCAATAACAAGCTCAGATCAATTAAATCATACAACGGATTCTAACAGTTTTAATACAAAGCAAAATGCATCAAGTGCTCTGGCTATTACTAACAAAGAGAATATCAGTCAGATGCGTCTTACAACACCTATCCATCGGTCAACCACAGACTCCATGCCAACCCCCGGAATTTTAAAAAGGCAATTAGAAGAAACCCAACATATTGATAAGGGAGATGGGGCAGAAAAAACATTGCAGGTCCAAACAAGAGTTATACCCAAAGAGGATAGAGGTTCCAGTTCAGATCAAAGAGTCCAAGAACCCAGCGGGGAAAAGGAGGGCAAATTAAGGCTATTAAAAATTCAACATACTAAAAAGGGAGAAGGGGCCGAAAAAGCATCGCAAGTTCACTTAAGGATCACACCCGAAGACGAAAGAGGTACCATTCCAGATAACGGATGGCAAACAGTTAGGAGGAGAAAGGGGGATATAAAACGAGAAAAGCAAGAAAGGAGGGAAAGAACACCAGGTAATAAGGCGTACGAGAAAACAGACAACAACGAACATAGTAGACAAAATTCAATAAAAGTCACAATAAATAGAATAGGCAGAGTATGTAGGATGCCCTCTATCGACCAGCAAAGTGAGCCAAAAGAGCTAGTAATACATAAAGAAGCAGGAAAATTGGAGCAAGAGTCAAAGGAAGCAAAACAACCGGATACTCTACAGGCAAAGATCTGCAATGAACAAAGTAGTCAAGACAGACATATTGATAATGAAATCACGCACACCATAAATACTCAGGTAGAAAAAGAGGAAAGTGCGGGAAGTGCAATTTGCTCTGAAAATAACTTGTGGGAGAATACATCGAAATTGACGTTCGTGCCAGAATATTGCACAAAAGGAAGGCAAGATATATTAAATAGAGGGAACCTTTTAAGGTTGTTTAAAGAAATCCCAGAACTAAAAGGAATACCGTCGCATGATCTTTTAGCCGTGGAATTTAAGCACTCCGCAGAAACCCCGGACATTGAAGAGACTTTGACTACCTGGTCCTCAAAGGAACTAGTGGACAGGATATATGCTACCAGAGTAATTTTTGAATTCTGGGGAATCGTACTGAGGCCTTACAAACACCCATGATACCCTTACCCCTTCCTAACAAATCAGAAGTACGCACCTGCAAAAAAGCAAATAACATGCTTACATGGTGCCCGAACCACCACGCCACCGGGGCCAACAAATACAAAAGAGGGCAAGGAAATAGCGAGGCAATCAAACCTTGAACAGTCTACAGATGGCAGTACAGAACAACGTCCCCAAATCTTGGAAAGGGAACATTATTCATCCAATATTTAAGTTGGAGACCACAACAATCCAGAAAACTACAGATTGATATCATTGATGGATGTGGAGGCCAAACTATACGGATCATGCCTACTTCTCCACCTGCAAGATTGGATAGATGGGACAAGCATAATCCCTATGTTCCAAACCGGCTTCAGACCAGGCATGGGCACTTTAACAAACCTGGCCACGTTGGCACTCCTAATCGAAAAAGCAAGAAAAAGGAAAACACAGTTGTTTGCATGCTTTGTCGACTTGAAAGCCGCATTCGACAAAGTAAGCAGAAATCGCCTCTGGGAAAAACTAAGAGCATGGGGGCTACCGAGCAAACTACTGGATGGAATAATAGCTCTGCACTGTGACACTTAGGCAAGAGTGAAACTAGGCGATGGAAGTAGTACCACCACCAGTATTTACACCCAGCAAGGCCTAAAACAAGGCTGCGTCCTAGCCCCGATCTTATTCAATGTATTTATGGCAGATGTCAGTAAACACATGCAAGCAGCCGATTGCCATCCGCCAAACTTAGTAAAAGAGCCAATACCCTTCTTACAGTACGCAGACGATATAGTGGTGCTGAGCCAAAGCCCCATCGGGCTACAAAGAGCGATAAACAACCTAGCCACCTATCTGGATGGAGACAGCTTGGAATTAAATAAAGACAAAACCAAGGTTGTACACCTTGTGGACCCTAAAAAAGCCAAGTACAAATGGTTCGTAAAGGGGACTATAATTGAAGAACAAGCGGCCTATAAATACCTCGGCTTAAAAATGGGGAGAGGCCCCACACACAAGGAACACAAAATGGACCTAAAAGTAAAATCTCAATCGTTAATTTTTGCGTACAGATTATTGAACAAAAAACTGGGTTGCCCAAACCATGCACATCTTTTAAAAGTGATGGCTGCACAAATAGTACCGACATTGTCATACGCCCTAGTAGTTTGGTGAGGTAAAGAGGCGGAACTGCTAAACGAACTTCAGACGAAGGTTTCTAAAGCCAAGTACACTTGTGGGACACCCCCGCGCCGCACGGCCACCAGCTGCTGCGTGTGCCCCTTTGCCTTGCCTAACTGCCTCGCCGCCGGCCTCGCTGCCGTCTTGGTTTCTCCCCATTTGTTTTCGCCATTTGTTTTGCCCCCCATTTGTGTTTGTTTTTCTGTAATCATTGTGCCGGGGTAACAGTCTCCTTCCTGTTTGCCCGCCTACCTCGCCGCCCTCCGCTCTCCCTCCCCGCTTCCCGCCACCGCCATTTACCCCGCCCCTTCTCTTCTGTACCCTCCCCGCTCCCGCCTCCCAGCTGCTCCGCCCACCCGCGCACTTGGCCTTATATGGCGACCGTGCGACGCAGGTGAGTGTGACCCACTTGTGGGACACCCCCGCGCCGCACGGCCACCAGCTGCTGCGTGTGCCCCTTTGCCTTGCCTAACTGCCTCGCCGCCGGCCTCGCTGCCGTCTTGGTTTCTCCCCATTTGTTTTCGCCATTTGTTTTGCCCCCCATTTGTGCTTGTTTTTCTGTAATCATTGTGCCGTGTTAACGTTTTTCTGCCTGTTTTCGCCATTTGTTTTTGCCCTCCATTTGTGCTTGTTTTTCTGTAATTATTGTGCCGTGGTAACAGTCTCCTTCCTGTTTGCCCGCCTACCTCGCCGCCCTCCGCTCTCCCTCCCCGCTTCCCGCCACCGCCATTTACCCCGCCCCTTTCTCTTCTGTACCCTCCCCGCTCCCGCCTCCCAGCTGCTCCGCCCACCCGCGCACTTCGCCTTATATGGTGACCGTGCGAACGCGCAGCGGCCACGCGCAGCGGCCACGCGCAGCGGGCGCGCCGATTGTGCGCCGAAGGCGCGCTAAAGGTAAGCCCGTCTGCGCCCGTCCGCGACCGGATCGCGACCAGCGCCAGGACCCCTGGCCCACGAAGACCCCGACCAACCCGCCTGACGTACTCCGCCGCCACCCTCATCGCACTCAACACCGGCCGACTCCCAGGATGCCACCAAGCCACACCACGACGCACCCACGGACCCTTCAGCTGCCACGCCTGCAAATTCTCCTGCATCCGGACCTGCCTCGCACCAGCACCCGCCAAGTCGAACACCAGCAGCACCCACCTCAAGTGCATCCTGCTCAACACCCGCTCCGTCCACAGACACGCCATCGAACTCTGGAACCTCCTAGACGCCACAGCCCCTGACGTTGCCTTCCTCACAGAGACCTGGATGAACGCCTCTTCAGCTCCCGATATCGCCATCGCTATCCCAGAGGGCTACAAGATCGTCCGGAGGGACCGCACCGCCAACCAGATGGGAGGAGGCATCGCCATCATCCACAGGAACACCATCCGTCTCACGACCAGCACCGACAACACCCTGACCACCGCCGAACACCTGCATTTCCAGATCCACACCGACCCGAACACCACCCTCAGAGGCACCCTGATCTACCGACCTCCGGGACCACGCACCCAATTCAGCGAGGACATCGCCGACTTCGTCAGCCCGCATGCCCTCCCCTCCGCTGACTACATCCTCCTGGGGGACCTCAACTTCCACCTGGAGAACAACAACGACCGCAACACCAGCACCCTGCTCGACAACCTCGCCAATCTTGGACTCAAGCAGCTGGTGTCCACCCCCACCCACCTCGCCGGACACACACTCAACGCAGTCTTCTCTTCCTGCACAGACATCGACTTCAGCCACGCCACAGAGCTTCAATGGACGGACCACAGCTGCGTCCACTTCACCTTCAAGAGAACGACGACCCACCACCACCAGCAAAAGGCCGCCCGCAGAAGCTGGAACAAGATCACAGCAGACCATCTCGCCACCTCCCTGAGCCAGCACCCTCCTGCCAGCTCAGCAAACCCCAGCCAGGCCGCCGACAACCTCACGAAGTGGATCAGCATCTGCGCGGACGAACTCGCCCCGCTGAGGACCCCGCCCAGCAGACCCGGCAGCAAGAAAGCCCCGTGGTTCACCGACAAACTCAAGAGCTCCAAGAAGAACTGCCGAGCCCTCGAGAAAGTCTGGAGAAGGGAACCTACACCGGACAACAGGACCACCTTCAAGCTGGCCACCCGGAAGCACCACCAGCTGATCCGCGCCGCCAAGAAAACTGCATTCAAGGACCGGCTGGACAACAACGCACACAACTCCAAGGAACTCTTCAACATCGTGAAAGAGCTATCCAACCCCAGCGCAGGAAACAACGACATCACCCCATCGCAAGACCTCTGCAACTCCCTCGCTTCATACTTCCACAACAAGATCGCGGACATACACAACAGCTTCAACAACCAACCAACGCACACCAAGACCGAACAACCACCCCCCACCACCACCCTCCACGCCTGGACCCCGGTCAGCACCGAAGACACCATCCGCACAATGAACTCCATCCACTCCGGATCACCGACCGACCCCTGCCCTCACCACGTCTTCAACAAGGCCGACGCTGTCATCGCACCCCACCTGCGAGACATCATCAACACATCCTTCAACACCGCCACCTTCCCTGAGAGCTGGAAGCACGCCGAACTCAGCGCTCTACTCAAGAAACCCACTGCGGACCCTACCGAACTCAAGAATTACCGCCCCATCTCGCTCCTCCCATTTCCTGCCAAAGTCATCGAGAAGACCGTCAACAAGCAGATGGCCGCCTTCCTCGAGACGAATGGATCCCTCGACCCCTCACAGTCCGGCTTCCGAGCCAATCACAGCACCGAGACCGCCCTCATCGCCGCCACTGATGACATCCGAGCCCTGATGGACAACGGAGAAACAGCGGCCCTCATCCTCCTAGACCTCTCCGCGGCATTCGACACTGTCTGCCACCGCACCCTAGTACAGCGCCTCAGCAACGTCGGAATCCTGGACAAGGCGCTGGAATGGATCATCTCCTTCCTTGACGGAAGAACACAGAGAGTCCGCCTACCACCGTACAAGTCAGAGGCCACCGAAGTCATCTGCGGCGTCCCTCAAGGATCCTCACTGAGCCCCACCCTCTTCAACGTCTACATGAGCCCCCTCGCGGCCATCGCACGCCAACACAACCTCAACATAATCTCCTACGCCGACGACACCCAGCTGATCCTCTCCCTGACCAACGACCCCGCCGCCGCCAGAGCTAACCTGCACGAAGGGATGAAAGAGGTAGCCGAGTGGATGACGACCAGCCGCCTGAAACTGAACTCGGACAAGACGGAGGTCCTCATCCTGGGCTCTTCACCCTCCGCCTGGGACGACTCCTGGTGGCCTCCCGCCCTGGGCATCGCACCCAAACCGACAGACCATGCACGCAACCTGGGCTTCATCTTGGACTCCTCCCTCTCCATGATCAGGCAAGTCAACAACGTCTCCTCGGCGTGCTTCAACATCCTACGCATGCTACGGAAGATCTTCTGGTGGATCCCCACCGAGACCAGGAAGACCGTCACCCAGGCCCTCGTCACTAGCCGACTGGACTACGGCAACGCCCTCTACGCCGGTACCACCGCCAAGCTCCAGAAGAGACTCCAGCGGATCCAGAACGCCTCAGCCAGACTCATCCTCGACATCCCATGAACCAGCCACATCTCCGGACATCTGAGAGACCTTCACTGGCTCCCCGTCAACAAAAGAATCACCTTCCGCCTCCTCACCCACGCACACAAAGCCCTACACGACCAAGGCCCGAGCTACCTCAACAGCCGAATCAACTTCTACGCTCCCAAACGCCACCTCCGATCAGCCAACCACGCCCTCGCCGCCGTCCCCCGCATCCGAAGAGCGACAACAGGAGGAAGGTCCTTCTCCTACCTGGCCGCCAAGACCTGGAACTCCCTCCCGACCGACCTGCGCCTGACCCAAGACCACCTCTCCTTCAGGAAGAAGCTGAAGACCTGGCTGTTCGAGCAGTAGCGGCACCCCCCCCCCCCCCCCCAGCGCCTTGAGACCCTACAGGTATGTAGTGCGCTCTATAAATGTCATTGATTGATTGATTGATTGATTGATTAAAGCTGTTTTTAATTTACCAAGATCCGCTGCCCCAGCTCAGATCCGGCTGGAATTCGGCCTTCAAAATCAGAAATTCCGGAGCATGAGCGGCTTTGTGAAACTATGCCACAAATTCCTTGCATCTGAACTGGGGACATTAAACAATCTTTGCTGGAAAGAAATCAAAATCCAGATGGATCAGGACATCCCACACTCATGGGGAGCCTATCTGAGAAAATCATTGGTGGAACTTGATATACAAACGACATGGGACAGCCAGATGGACCGGGCAGTTTTTGGCAAATTGGCAAATAAGACGGCAAAGTCCTTCTTAGAAGATAAAATAACAACCTCGAAATGTAGGCATGGGTGGATTGTGATTAACTCCTACATATCAACAAAGCCTCAGACCTATTTAGTAACTCATTTTAGTGTGGAGTTAAAAAAGAGTTTCACCAATTACCGTTTGGGCATGCATGACTCAAAAGATCTACAACTGTCCTGGAAAAGCAACCAACAAGCAGCACACTGTCGACTATGCGGTTTTTGTAATGAAACGTTAACTCATCTCTTGTGTGCCTGCCCCGCAGTTAAGGAAATAAAGAGGGGGCTTTTAAAACCGATTTTTAACGAATTGAATATTCGCACGTGCAGGCAAGCCGTGATATGTTGGTTGAAAGGTTCCTCTATAATATCTGGCAAAAGTAAGGGAACTTCTACGGCAAGCCGATTTAGAGGACATTGATAAAGTATGAACACGGACGGCAGGGGCTTCAGATATGGCTCTCCTTCACTAGCCTAAGTAGCAAAAGGACTGCGATCCTATTTCACAAGATAACAGGAACAATACATAAAAACGGCAGCTGACCAAACCTTATTGGAAAGTTTGGCATTTTATATGGACATTTTATCTTAAATAATTTAACCTTTGGATAATTTTGGTCACTTGAGCTCCTTGGAAAGTTGTGAATAATAGAACTTTCACTGATTGTTTAACCAGTTAGCCAACATTTTATGATCTTTATTAATGTTATTCAGATTTTAATATTGCTAAGCTCATTGCTGATAAAATGATATTTACTTGAAGAATAAGTTTAATACTTTTTTAAAGTGTAAATTGTAACGATTTTAAGTAATGATATACAAGAATTATTTTGACTTTTTGACAAGCTGGACCCAAATCTTTTTTTTTTATTTTTTTTTTTTTATATCTTTTTATTACATTTTATTATTTATGCAATTCTTTGACTTCATATACAGAGACATGGCAGGAAATTAAGTCTCATATATAAGCAATACAGAACATGCAAATGATATCATAAAGTCAACAATTATTGCTTTCAACAAATAACTAGAATTGAATAAGCAATCGTCCTGGGTTAAACAAATTAGTCATGCTGTTATATATGGGCCTGCAGAAGATTTACCAATTCAGCTCATCGACACAATAGAAATGACAAGATTTCATTATTGTCAAGCATGCTCCAGTCTCAGCTTCTGCTGAAGCGGCTCCTGTAATAGGTGGAGCGCGCAGCCTTAAGACTAACCCTGGGCGTAGTTTGCGAAGTAGCGCTACGCGAAGTGCACTTCGCATTACGCGAGCTATGCATAGCTATGCAAACTGCGTAGTGCACTGTGCAAGATGCTGTTTGCGATGCTTGCACAGTGCCGGATGCTTGTCCGCACTGTGCAAGCATCGCAAACTGCATCTTGCACAGTGCAAGCGGTCCTTTTCTGCCGCTCGAGTAGATTTCTACTCGAGCGGCAGCTTTCTCAACGCGGACTGGTAGTTTCTCATCGCGAGCCGTCGCGAGCATACGTGACCACTCGCAATGAGAAACCTGACCTCCACTCGTTGAGAAGCTCACCGGGAGGTTTATTTTCCACGCTCGCGATAGGCAACTGCTGATCGCGAACGAGGAAAAAGTCTCGCCTGGATGTTATTTTGCTTGCTCACGGTCGCCAACTTGACGTTGAGGACCGCAAGCAAGCAAAAAATGACCGCTGCACTACGCTACGTGTGTTTGCACTGTGCTACGTGCAATTTGCGTAGTACGAAGTAGCGCGAACTTCGCAAACTACGCGAGCGTAGCGTAGTGCTTTGCCCAGGCTTACTTAAGACTGCCCGCTGCACCACGAACAACACTGCTCGTCGTTCCAGAATCCGGCCCTCTTACCTGTTATGGAGTCTGCGACTCGGCGTCCGTTATTGCTGTGTCTTACTTCTTCGACATTTCTACATCTCTGTTCTTTTCCGCTGGAAGCGTCGGGTTCATCCGAGTGCACTGTCCACAAATTTGTCGTGAGTGGTCTCTGAAAGCCTGCTGCTGCTCCTGAAAATAAACTGAAGAAGATGATATTTAAAAAGCGGAAAACTCTTTAATAGGTGCCTTAAATGTAAAAATAAAGACACTTATCCGAGAATTTGGGCTGAAACTTGCTTGTGACTGAGCAACAAACTGAAATACCTAAAAAGAGAAAACAAACATTGGCATTATAAATATTATTGACACAGATGCATGAAAAATATGAAAATTATTATTTGTCGGCATGAATATTTAATAGCATTTGACTTCAGTTGGATTGAGTAATTGAATATTCTACTTTGTTTGAACTCTTAACCAGAAATGCTGCCTTAGATTATGTAATTGATTTAATCATGATTGTCAGACTTTTCCGTTTTTGGAAGTTGTTTTTTGTTTCTTGAAGAAGAATTTTTCATGAGAGAAATGAGCATCTTGAAAAACGATCTATGCAAGAAGTCTTAGAGAGTGTGTGTGTATATATATATATATTCACTGAAAAAACCATAGGTTTCACACACGTTATAGTTAGGAATTAGCATTTAAAAAACCTTGCAAATTCACTGAAAAAACCATAGGTTTCACACATGTTATATTTAGCGGAAATTTTACTGATAAAAAACCAATGAAATTCCCCCGTTATAGTTAGTGCAGGCAACTATAACTCACGCGACCGCAATCTTCTGCTGATGCTAATACTGTATTTAGACACTTATTTGCCCATGTCTTCTTCCATACATTTTTAGCTATACATATATTACAAATATTTTTTTTTCATAAAGACACATATGTCATCAGCAGAAGATTGCGGTCGCGTGAGTTATAGTTGCCTGCACTAACTATAACGGGGGAATTTCATTGGTTTTTTATCAGTAAAATTTCCGCTAACTATAACATGTGTGAAACCTATGTTTTTTTCAGTGAATTTGCAAGGTTTTTTAAATGCTAATTCCTAACTATAACGTGTGTGAAACCTATGGTTTTTTCAGTGAATTTGTACGTTTTTTTAAATGCTAAGTTACTTTACGCCATTCGTGGCGTGCGCGCCTACTTAACGCAGTTCGTTCCGTGCGCGCACGGTGCGCTTCGCGCACCGTGCGCGCTCAGTAAGCACGTGGTGCGCTTCGCGCACCGTGCGCCCACTTTACGCAGTTAGTGCCGTGCACGCACGGTGGGCACGCGGTGCGCTACGCGCACCGCGTGCCCACGTTACGCTAGATGGGCCATGTACGCACGATGCGCTTCGCGCACCGTGCGCACATGGAGGACATATGATGCACTTCGTTTTGAAAGGTAATATTTTAATTTTTCGTAATTTTTATAAGCCATGCACAAATGGTGCCCTTCGGGCACCATTTGCACACGGGGTGGACAGAGTGTGGATAATTATTATTTTTTTTTTTTTTTAATATTATAGTTTTTCACATCGGTAATAAGCCATGCACAATCGGTGACCTTCGGCCACCAATTGCACACGGGGTGGGGAGAGTGTGGATAATTTTATTTTTTTATATAATTTTTTACCGTACGCGTACGGTAAGCGTAATCGGCGAAATTAGCGAAAAAAAAAAAATTCAGTTTTTGGCCTTGGGGGATCTTTGGGGACTCCCTGAACATGGCTATGTGTGTGGGAGCTGTCTAAACAGCCCCTTTACATGTTTTTGTGCTTTGTATTTTCATCATCACTCTCAGTGCGAGAGAGAAAATGGCGGCCGCCGCTTCCTGGTTTCGGCCGATTCGAATGTTTACTAAGATCTAAGAGCCAATCAGAATCGCGCTCGCGCACGCCACCGTACGCGTACGGTAAGCGTACCGTAAGCGCACCGTAAGCTGGCTCAGATATATATATTGATTTAAAGGCTATTTTCTCAGAATCTACTGAACAGATTTACACCAAACCTACAAAAGGCACTTACTTGACCTGAGGACTACCTCTCTGCCAAATTTCAAGTAATTCTGTTCAGCCGTTCGGGCTGTAGCCCTGTCTAAAGTTCCTATGGAAAAATGCATGGGAAAAACGCGTTTTGGGACCCCCCTTTTATCTCAGCCCCCGCTTGACGAATCCCCCCGAGACTTTCAGGGTAGGAGCGGAGCGTAGCGCCCCACCTATTTTGAAAAATTTGCGAGGATTCGTCGACCGGCGCCAAAGTTATTCAAAATAGAATGTTGTGGATTTCCTATGGAAACGTGGTCCTAACTATAACTACCTACTGGCGACCGCCAGTAGGTAATATATATATATATATATATGTATGAATCGTAAGTGTTAGATTAGCATATTAATCATATAGGTGAGAAAGGTATTATATAATAAGACTTACATTGTAGTTCCTCATTGTAGATGCAACAGGTACACACTTGGAAAAATCGGTATACCTAACAAAGGAGGAAGGGACATAAGGTAATTAGAACAGCCCAAATTCTAAAATAGACAGCTTACTACAATATTAAATAAGTGCTAAAACGTTGTTGTTTGTTTTATAGAAGCGAGAAGGCAAAGACCACACAGGAGCCTTGAAGGGATACTCTGACTTTCACCAGTTTGTGTCCCTTCGTACCCTTGGGTCAAGTAGGGTCCATACAACTGACCCACTTGGCCTATAGGGAAGTAGGGAATTTTTGGCATAACCATCTCACTCTTGCGAGTAAAGTCTGATAAGAACCTGACAATTATATGAAAAAATAAAACAAAGTTAACAACTGGAGCCTGTGATTACAATGTTATTGTGTCAACCGCCCCTCCCAACCCACATCTTCCAATGAAGTGATCATTTGCAGCTGTGAATGTGAAAACGGAGATACAGCCTAGTTGGATCTCATGCATTTCCTTGCATGGATGCCCGGAAGTCTGTTAGTATTGCATTCCAGTTAGAGGCCGCTGGGTATTTGCGCAGCCCGAAAGCGTCTTTTCTATGTAATGCTGCACTCTCCGCTTGTGCCCATACAAGGAATCACTGCAACCAGGCTTCAATTTGAGGGTGTTTTGGGGACTTCCACCTGTGGGCGATAAGTCGTTTAGCAGTTAGGAATCCCAGATCAAGAAATGTGGAAGTTATCTTATTTTTCTTGACCCTAGGAAATATCCCCAGCACACACACCTCCCATGAATGTAGGCCAAGGCGCTCCGTGCAGGACAATATCCGGGTTGTAACAACCTGCCAATAAGTGTGTAAAGTGGGGCAAGACCATAGCATGTGGAGTAAATCATCATTCACCAAGGCACATCGGGGACAAGCAGCATCTGTGCGGTGAAAATAGCAATTGATATTTTTGCGGGTGTGAGATAGACCCTGTGCACCATGTAAAACTGTATGAGACTGAATCTTGTATTAAGTGGGACATTAGTTAGGCTTCTAGGATTGTAGCCCACTCCCTATCTGTACAGGGACAGTAAGGTCTCCCTGCCAAGGGGCCAGCAGTGCTGCATGTGAAGGCACTGCATGGGTCAACAGCGAAGCAGCCAACCAGTGCACTATGTGACTACCCGGTCTCATAACCGGCAAATATTGCCTTACTAAGTGCGTCTGCGGTTCAGTCGTCAAGTCTCTCCATGCGTGGATCAGCATTGCCAATAGGGAATTGTGCAAAAGGAACTATCCTGGCAGTAATTCAGATTCACCCATTAGATTTTCGTAAGGGCTGAGGGTACCATCACTATATAAGTCTCCCAATGTGTGCAAGCCTGCAGCATGCCAGGTGGAAAGTTCTGTCGCGGAGATAGGGGCAGCATGTCTAGGAGTGGCCAAAAGAGTCAGTGTTGGCTCCTAGGGAGTCGCCGATTGTGGCAGGCAGAGGCTCCGTTGTTAGCAGCGCTGTGCGACACCCATTAACAAAGGGTCTGGTGACTTAATATGGGTAATTGGGTGGAATCAAGGAAGGAGACGGGATAGTGTCCAGGGCGGTAGCATAGTGGCTGTGTCAGGCAATTTTAGTCCAGAGAGCCATTTGGCCTCCCATTGTAACTGAGCCACGAGATAATATAATTGCAGGGTCTGTACCGCAAGGTCTCCTTGCTCAAGGAGTGCAGAGAGTTTTGACAGCATCACTCTGCAGAACGCCAGACAAATTCCCTGATCCCCTTCTCAAAATCTCCGAAAAATGTGGTTGTGACGTATAGGGGCAGATTGGAAAATAGTACTAGAGTCTAGGGAGGACCACCATCTTCGGAAGCGTGACCCGTCTCCTAGTTGTTTGCCCCAAGTCGTTCCCCACCACCGGAGTTCTGCAGCTAGTGGTTCTATTGGTAAGGAGAAGAGTAGGGGCCAATCAATACCGTCTCGAAAACAGAGGGACCGTTCTTACTCTAATCAGAGGTTGTGTATAAAGTAGCCGCACTAGCTGTAAAAAGCAAGATCCAATACCATACCACTGAAGCGCTGCAAATAGGAATGACCATGCAAGTGAATCAAAGGCCTTTTTAAAGTCTAACACAAGGCATCCTGCCTGGGCCCAGCTCTGCATCGAATATGTCTGAACGCGATAAAATTGCCTACGGTTCAAGGAGGTGTTACGTGTCCGCACAAATCCGTCTTGGTCCGGATGAACCAGCGTCAGGACCAGAGGTGCTAATCGGGCTGCATGGGCTTAAGCCAAGATTTTATAGTCCATATTAAGCAGCGCTAGTAGCCTGTACGATCCCAATTCTTTGAAATCTTTGTCGGGCTTGGAGAGGGAGACAAGAAGAGCCTCGCGTTGGGAGGCAGATAGGACCGCAATAGAGAGAGCTTCTTAATATTGGAGCTTCAACTGGGGAGAAAGTAATAGGAAATAAGCTTTGTAGAATTCGGCCGGTAGGCTGTCAGGGCCCGGGGTTCTGACAGTGGCCAGTGCCCGAATGCTTTCCTGTATCTCATATTGAGTGAGTGGTTCATCTAACTCCGCTCGTTGCTCGGGCATGATGCGGGCTGTGAAACAGATGAAAGAAACAAATGAAGTTAATCGGGGGTGGCCGTAGTGGTCGACCGATATAAGGAAATGGAATGTCACGTGAGCTCAGCATGTATCTCATTCTGAGTACAGAGTAAGTTATCAGTGGAGAAGTGCAGTGCCAGAATGGGTCTTGGTGAATGAGCCAAGGTCACACGTAGCCCAATCTGTCTGTAGCAGCATGCGTGCAAGCTGAGTGGGCCGCAGTATTGAAACAATGCAGTCTTTGTAGCAGAGATGCAAGTTCTGCACACTGACTTGCTAACTGGCATACCTCAGTTGGAATGTGTACTGTGCAAGTTTCACATCGGAGAAGTGTTTTTATAAGGTGAGTAAGTTCTTTTTCAATGGATTTACGCATGTTCAACTGCATACCCAGGCAGTGTCCCCGGACGACGACTTTAAAGGCGTCCTATTCAAGAAGCTGCGTGGACGCCGTGCAGTTATTGTATTCAAAATATTCGACAATGGTAGAGCACAAGGCTGCCCAAAAAGAAGGGTCCTCCAGAGCCCTCGGCTGCAAACGCCATGTGGGGAAGGCAGGCGGATTCTCGTCACACGACAACTGCAAGAATTGTGGGCTGTGATCGGAATGGTTCTGACCAAAATAATCAGCCTGTAATACCGAGGGTAGTAAGTTGGTCATACAGATAATCCTGTCGAGCCTGACATGCAATTGGTGAGGGCTAGAGAAAAACGAGTATATCCTAGCTGTGGGGTTACAGTGATGCCAAACATCAATCAGTCGCAAATGGGAAAGCCAATGCAGCAGCGTCTTCGCTGCTGAGACCGTGGGTGCTCTGGGCAATGGGGGAACCAAGCAGTCAAGTCCTGGCTCAACAACACAGTTAAAGTCACCTTCTATGAGCCACAGTAGCCCATTCCAGCTGGAAAGCACACCTCCTATTGGCCCAGGCCGAGCCGGTTAGTCACAGAAAGCAGCTTAGCCGCTGCCACGCCTACAATCTGCTCCGTTTATCCTCTGGGGGGTCCACGCTCCCCAGAGAGTAAACTGGTACAGCGTGAAGCCCTTCAGCTAGACTCGCTCGCGACTGGTGTTGCCCCTCCACAGTGCACTTCACCAGGCTCAGGTCCCAGTCTCTTGCCGCATCCACACATCCAGATCCTCTGGCAGTTCAGGGACCATATTGATACCCTGTAAAGTAAAAGGAAGGGCAACTGCTATACATCGGTGCCCGATGACGCGCCCAGTAGAGGATAATCACTGGATAATATGGGCTTTGTGGCAGAGCCTCAACGAGGCACGCCCGCCATCTTGGCTCTTCAAGCCATGCCCCCAAGCTGGATCCGATTCTTGCCAAATGTTGCTATTGTCACCCCCTTGAGATCCAGCTTTGACAGAAAGAACTTATACAAGAACTTTGTTATCTTCCTCACAATTTGCTGTCAAAACACAGTACACAATAACTTCAGGCATTCAATGACGTATCACTGCCACAACATAAACATTCCATTGTTACTGGCATCACTGCGTATAACCTAAAAATGTAACACTACCACTATTGCCAAAATTCTATCAGAGGATGCGATGACAGCCCTCCTTTGTAATCCGGGTCTGAAGATTACAGAATTACCTGTAAATTCTTGTAATCCACTGCAACAATCCTTGCAGACAATCCTTTTGGGATTCACATCTGCAGATTATCCCTTGGGGAGTCAATAATTGTTGCCTGACACAAAATTCAGTTTCAGCACCAAGATTCCTGTAACAGGAAATGATGGCAATACTCCTTTTCAAATTGGCTATGGGCAGTATATGAGGTCAGGCGTACCTTCTTTGCAGCTCACTGCATCAAACCTTGCACACCATAACACTAAGACATTCAGGGATTGTCACTGTTATAATATGTACATTCTTTGTAATGCTCTGCAGTTGCATTACATACAATACGTTGGTGATTCCATAGTCGACAATGGGAATTAAATATGCTACAAGCTATAAGGGCATTACTTGATCCACACCAGAGGATGGGGGATGGCAATGGTTCTCTGAGGATACCATTTATAGCATATAAATGTGAACGCTCCTGTAATTACTGCAGCCTAATAGCTTTGGGGGGGATGATGTGGTTCAATGATCGCTTCTGCCTACAAAATACACTTCCAGCAACAAGAGTATTTATTGATTTCCACCAGATGATGATCTGTCAGCCCTCTTTTTTGAATAAAGATCAAAACACTATTTAATTGTCACGTTTCCCCAGGGTGTTCGAACTATGCAAGCTGAGACATTTCCCCTTCTCAAAACATCTACTATTTACATAGTCCTTCAGCTTGTCCTGTGTAACATCTTCTACGTGAACCTGGAACTACATCAGATCACCACAAAGTGATGTACAATTGGTGTAATTGCACAACAGCCACAACCAGTGTCAGAGGAGATAGTAATATAGTGATTCTATTGCGACATAGACATGATTGATGGATACTTAAGCTTATTCTTTTACCCAGAAGGCTGTGGTGCATCTAACAGTCCATAAACTTATGAGTGTGCAGTAAAACATGCTTCGTCATGTCTGCGGCCCAAACTGTTTTAGAAATCCACTCCCCATGACTACACGTGGACAAGGATATCCACTGTCCTGGAACTAGCTACCAACAACCCTGCCACTTTCAATTAGTCAGTGGTCTACATTTTTCTGAACCTAACAGGACCTCTGCTCATGCCACTTGCATAGAAACCACCTAGCACGCTGTTTCTTGATTCTTTATGTATACATTGATATCATACTTCAATCTACATTCAAAATGCCTTCAGTTAACCTTAAAGCAGGACTCTGGCCCAATTGTTCAAAACCTTTCTAACATCTACCCTTGCCTCCTAGCAGTCTCTACTTAGTGTCGAGGGCATATTTCTCTGGATGATCCACAGAGTAAGGAATCTGCTCCATCCTGCAACTGAGGAAGATTTCGAACCCCAGTGCCTGTCATTGTTAGCACTGCTTGTCTGGGCCACAGGACGTTTTTCATGTTTATTAAATACATATCACTTTCAGCTTCTTTGTCACATAATGCCAATGGCTTTGGTTTATTTAGTATACATCTTACAGTAACTCTATAGACCAGTTCTAAGGCACCAGCTGTTGGACTTCAGCATGGGCTGAACTGTGCCTTTTAAGGTGTGTTGCTTCTTAAAACACGTTACCAACCCTATAGCATTGTAACATAAGGAAGCAGTTGACTGATTGAAAAAGTAGTGTGACCTGAACTGCTGTGACTATACGGCAATGGCGGGAATATGCCACGCTGCAATAAAGGCAAATCATGAGCAGCGAGGTTCCTTCCTGTGACACACTTCTGATAGCTGGGATACCTCATATCATCCCCACCATTTGCAATTTTGTAGTAAACCAATGCATTTCCAAAAACTGTGGTCTCTGATGGACTATGTGCACATCCTCTTATGCATGACACTTTAATACCATCAGACCTTCAAATGAGGGTCATTTCACGCAATATACACACAAATGTAATCCTTGTTGATTAACTTAGAAATTGGACCTGGTCCAATGTGTTTATACCAGGAATTAATTGTGCTCCAGAAGAGAGGAGAAAAGACCCACCTTCTCTGTGAATTAATTTCTTGTAATGTTGTATTTAATGAGAAAGTAACATGACCCAACATAAACGCTGCATGCAAGTGCCATTTTGCTGAAAGCAAAGTGCGACCTCGTCCTTAACCATCATATCATATGTACTGAGGCCAAACAGTGCTCTCTGCTATAGATGCCTTAGATGGTTAGACCGTCTGACCATATCTAGCAGAATTAAGAGTTGTCTCCAACCACCCTTACTTTCCTCACCTTGGTATTTTCTGTGTACCAGGGGTGCTTCCTTGTCAGGATCTCCAGGGCGTAGCCCTGCCACCTGTGAGTCCAAGGCACAACTGCTAAATTAAATTATTAATGTTGTAATAATTTAATTTAGCAGTGTTCATGTGAACTCTGCAGTGTGCAGGTTTTTCCTCTTGGCCTCTCCACCAGGCTCCTGATGACAGGAGGAGGGGGGGCCAAGTGACAATCCAATGACAGAGTTGTTTAGAAACACAGCACTCTATAGATGGATGTCTGGATTGTGCATGTGTGGGGCTAGTTCAACTGTGATCCCCTAGCACCGGCTCATTCCTTTTTATTCAGCAGACATACTGCTCATCCCCAGGCAACACAGTACACCTGCTAAAATGCATCTGTCAGGATGCACATCAATGCATCCCTGAGGCCAATTGAGGAGTCACACTGAGCAGCAGAGGCAGGACCCCTAACACTGCTCCAGCTTCTGATAGGACGGTGCTTCCAGTCCTATCAAGAAGCTGGGATAGTGCTTGAGGTGGGCCTTCCTCTGAAAAGTGGCCCTGCTGCTCTGTCTGACTCATGGCTTGCTGGTTCCAATGCACAGCACTGGACTCCTGCTCTGCTGCTGTTATGAGCCCCAGTGTATCCCAATATATGCCTAGGTAGTTGCACGACCTTTTACCTACATTTGTCCTACCTTGCTGTACATAATGGCTCTGGCGCTGACATTTTACCTAGTTAGGTGCCTGTTGGACTTGGCCCTTTTTGCCTAAAGTTCCCTAAACCTTTTGCTTTCCCCCTAGATCTTTTTTCTGACATGGTGGCGCCAACTTAGAATCTTGGGGCACTTTGCCACTGCTGATCAGTGTCAAAGTGCAAGTGCTCCCTGTGTAAAGTATAATGGTAATTGGTTGTCCATGATTGGTATGTTTGCCTTACTAGTAAAGTCCCTAGTAAAGTGCACTATGTGTGCCAGGGCTAGTAATGCAAATGCTACTAGTGGGCCTGCAGCACTAATTGTGCCACCCACACAAGTAGCCTTGAAGAGAGAAACTCAGGCCTGCCACTGCAGTGCCTGCGCGCAGTTTGGTAAACTGCCATGTTGTTCTGACAAGTGCACCCACTTGCCAGACTTCACCCTTCCCTTTCTATGCACATCAGACACCCCTATGGTAGGTCCAATGTACCCCCTGGGCAGGGTGCAGTGTATGTGAAAGCTAGGACATGTACTGAGGTGTGTACCATATCCTGACAGTGAAATACTCTCCATTTCGGTTTTTCACTGTTGAAAGGCCATCTTGCCCATAGGACAGAATGGGGAGGCTGTGTAATATGTTTTCCAGCCTATCTTCCCAAAGGCTTAAGATGGAGAGGTGAAGTTTAGTATGCCTGTACTCACAATGTAATAACACATCTTTTTATGAAGGTGGTTTTGCATTGTGTGTTTAGAAACCACTCTTTTAGAAGTGGCTGGGTTTTTGTGCCCTAACATTTCTGTGCGTCTCTGCCTGATTGTTGTATTACGCATTGCATTAGTTTGCAGAACGAACTACCTGATTGTTGCATTACGCATTGCATTATTTTCTGCATAACAAACTACCTGATTGTTGCATTACGCATTGCATTATTTCTGCATAACGAACTGCTGGATGGTTGTATTACGCATTGCCCTAGTTTGCATCACAAACTGCATTATTCTTACATTGTAAAGTGCCTGATTCTAGCATTACAAACTTCATAGCCTTGCATTAGGACTGCATAGGATCACCTAGAAGTGCTCATTAATACCGCCAGATCTTACAAGAGCTGGCTGACCTAATAATTGGCCAGGAGGTATATTACAACTATGCATATGTTGGATTTTTATCGTGTGGTCTCATCGTATATCTTTTTATGTAAACTTATACTTGTTTTCAGCCGCGGCCCGGGGAGGGAGTTCCGTGGGGCGAAAAGGCGGGGCTGGGGAGGGGCAGGGTGGGGGGCTTTGGGCTGCAAGGGCCTGCATTACGTTCCGCTTAACTGCTAACATAATAGTCGCAATTTCATATTTTAAAGCAGCCCATGTTATTTGCATGGTCCTCTTCGAACACCTGCACTTCAATGTACATAACATAGGTACTTCATTTAACTGATATTGTTTGGAATATACTATTAGCTGTTCCCAATGATAACGTTCCCAGTGGACTTAAATGAAAGCTCCTTCACACATACATGCCAACATTTTAGAGAAGGCAAGTGGTAGATTTGTAAAATAAAGTCGGGGAAATGTATTTTCTCCATTGACTTATACTCAAAGAGAGGCAATTTTAGAAGGGAGACCGCTGAAATGAAGCCATTTTGCGGATTAAAAAACGTAAGACTCCCATTTGAATGGGTCTTTTGGCATGTATTCTCACATTCAAGCAAAATGCACATTAAAGACATAGGGGCATATTATCAAGAAACAGAGTTAAAATTATCGCCGCTTTAGCGGCAGAAAACTGCCTTTAAACCGGCGATAATGGGCTTGATAATATGCCCTTGAGAATTCCCATAGAAGCCCATGTTTTGGTGACAACATGGGCTTCTATGGGAATTCTCATGGACATATTATCAAGCCCATTATCACCGCTTTAGCGGCAGTTTTCTGTCGCTAAAGCGGAGATAATTTTAACTCCATACTTGATAATATGTCCCATATTATATTGTACAGTAACTCCCAGACAACATGTTACCGTCAACTAGAATACTTGGCGGATGTAAGCCATTGATGCGGTCGAATACCCCCAAATGCCAGCCCGATGCACCCGGCCTGTAAAACAGTAAATCTGGCGGGAGTCAGTGTGACTGGAAAGAGGAGGATGAGAGAACTGTGCTAGTGTGCCACATAAACGCATGTGCAATCCAACAACCGAGGGATGAACCCGACAGAGTAGGTCAAACAACCTATGAATGTGCACCGGTGACTTCAGAACAAGGATAATCTACCAGCATTAGCCTGTAAAAGTAACGGCAATGTAAACAGGAACGCTTTGTCTGCCCATAACCACAAAGAAAGGAGGTTAACATAAGTTCTAATCAATGCTTTAATGTGAGAAAGGTCAACTTATGTTATAATCAAGGCTTTAATATGGATAGAATATAAGAAGAAATAATATTAATATCTGGTATATGGGTTGTGATGGATCTGCCCTAAAAGCAGCTAATTGCTGGAATCCAAGTGTCCTGCGTAACACTGCAAATTAAATAAGCAAATATAAACTAGTGCAAACAGTACAGTAACGATGAAATGGGCATTTCAAACAAAATAATCATAGCAAACGGGCGCAGTGTCACATGCTGTTGATGGCAGCCATTTGCTGAATTGACAACATGACGGTAAAATTGCAGAGATCATGCCCAGAAGCAGGAGTATTGACATTTCACTTAAATAAAGCACGTGTTCACCCAAATGTGCAAGGAACAGAGAAACCATCGGACTGGTGAAGTGAAACCGGAAACATAAGTCATGGCAATCGCTAACCGAATATGTAAAGCTTCCTTGTAGAAAAAACCACAAATGTGTCAGTCTAAGAAATCAAATAAATACGGCATGGCGTCTGTAAAGCCACAGAAACTCCCAAGTAAATGGTAAACAGTCCAATACGTACTAGAAAATATAACTTAAAAAAAAAGTTTTATGTAGGCCAAAATACTGGTTAAATAGGTGACGAAAACAAAATGCTGTCACTAGTTAATTGTGCCATAGGAATTCAAATTAAGCACTGGAACTTCAGCAAATTTAAAAAGGGAACCCACTGATTGCCTTAAAGTTGTTTTAAAGTCAATCATTTTTAGGTCTCGCCTGGCGTTAGCAGCGCGCATGCGCTGCTCTCACCATGCGAGGGCTTCTCGGAATCAATACGGTCCCAGAAGTCGTGTCTGAGCTCCGCCCGCAACTGTGTTTGGTGTGCGTCGTTTGTCATCACTTATTATTCAGAACAGACTTTGTTGATTGTACCAGAGGGTTTTTAGTCCCTCCTGGTTGTCACCCTGTCCGTTTTATGCCACACCCAGTGGGATTGGATCTTTTACTGGCGGAGTGAGACAGTGGGTTTAATATTGACTTGCTGCACTTTTTTTTAAACTATTGCATGCCTTTCGTTTGCGTGTGGAATGCATTTAACTAGTGGCTTTAACTTAATGGTTTTTTGGGGAGATATCGGTTATGTTATTAACGCGTGGTTTCTTGCATGTGGTATTTATTTTGTTTATTTTACGCACTTTTGTTACGGTATTTTGCGTGTGTGATGTTTTATTCAGTCTAGGCTACTTTGTTACTATACAGGCGCTGTTAATAGAATTAGTCGAGTTTTATGGCGCGCGCACGTTTTCCTTCATATCGCCCCTGGGCCAGATGCCGTTCTATTGTGCGCGCATGCATGCTGCTTCTTGAAGAGCTTGTGCATGTTTAGGAAAGCCGAGTACTCTGCAGCTGTGCTGGGTTTCACATTTCCATTGTTGTGATGTGCCGCCTCGGCCGTGCTTGTTTTAATGTGCCTTGCTTTTTTTATTTCGAGTACTTGTTTTTTAAATAGGCTGCCTAATGCCCCCAAGTCACGTGTGGCAGTTTCAGCCATTATGTTTTTTTGCTTTTTTTAAAAATCAATCTCGATTTATACAGGGGGGCACTTCTAAGAATATAAACGTCTGCTGAAACTAATGCGTCAGGCACACTGCAGTCTTTAGGACCCAAACCCCTCCATATAGTCTGGGCAGGGTCACTCGCTGTGGAGGCCGAGGCCGGGAGGTGGAGACTGTTATATTGTCACAAGTGTGAGGAAAGTGCAGTTAGGATCCGGAGGGGAGAGCTCTGCACCTCAGTGCCTTGAACGTTCACTGTGAAACGAGCAGCGATGGCGTCACCAGCTCCAGTAACAGCAGAGCGGTTCTCGGAAGCTCTGTAGGACTTCTTGGCGCTAGCTGCAGTATATGGGGGCATGGCTGGAGCTTTCTGTTCGGCCTGGCTGGTTGCGGTCACAAGGCTAGTTGTCTGCCTCACCCTGTTTATGGTCAGCCATATTGGTCAGTGAGCTGCTGACTTGGTCATGGTTCTGCGTGACTATGTTAGGTTCTGTGGGGGGCAGTTGGCCATAGCTCGCTGTCACATGGCTTACATTTCAATCCATGTGTGTGTGGGGGTTGCATGTTTAAGTTTACTTCTTCAGGACGGTAAATATGTGTGTACTGCTGAGAATATGTATGCCACTACTGCTAAAAGCATGCACCCTTCAGGTGGCTGGTAAACGCTCACTACCTGTTGCGCCTGGAGCCTAATAAGGCGCGGGGGTTATCGTGCCTCCTTAAGGCCACAGGCGCCTTAACTAATAAAGATAGCTTAAAGGTCAATATGCCTGCTGCTGCAATGTGTGTGTGGATGCGGGTCATTGGTTCCAATGCAGAAATACAGCTCAAGAGGCTAACATGCCTGCTGCTGCAATGTGGCTGTGTAACTAATAATGGGTTTGAAGTCCTACAGGAGAGACCCCTCCTTTAATCCACCCGTAAAAAATTGCTTTATCGCTGATTATTTAATTGCAAAGAGACAATTCATTACGTGGGGTGTGCCCTCGCACTGTTTATCATTAAGACTGCCCGTGAGCTGCCCTGGTAGTCCTCTTGACTCGGATTTTGATATTACCAAACTGCCACTTTGGCATCACATTATATTTGTGAGCTCGGGCTGGCCGGGGCATTAGACGTGCATGACATGGCTGCTACAGGGACAGTTCGCGCGAGCTTGAAAAAGAACAATCTCATATTCCCATGGTCACTTGATTGTATAGCGCCAAAACGATACCCGGTACAAGAGGAGTGCTAGATATGAATGATATCAGACAGGCCAGGCTCTCTCGACAGTGGCGGACATGGGTGCCCGGTCACTGGTGTGGCGCCAGGCTTACAATTGGTTGGTTTCGTGCCTACTGCCACCCAAGGTTTTTTTTCCAGTGTAGTCCGTTTCCAGGTTGAGGCCGATGACTGACAGATGGAGCTCTTGAAATAAAGACAATGTCTTGGAAAGTAGAGGAAATCCAAAAGACTGCACCTGCTCTGTAAGACATTCTTAGCAGCGCCTAGAGGCACCCCGGTCGGTTTTGTGTGTTTGTTTATTTTTTTATCGCATTCTTTTGTTCGTTCACTCCTTTATTTGTTTCTGCGTCAAGTCATTCAGTCTTTTTTTATTTGTTTGCGCCTTGCAGGTCCAGTGAACGTCTTACTACTTGTAACATGTTATAGATTCACGAGCCATTCGTTTTCATATATTCGTTCACAGGATGCTACTTTGCTCATTCATCCATTCTTTTTCAGTTCGTGCGTTTCTTTATAAGCAGTTGGTTTTGTAATTTGTTCGTTCAATAGTTTAATTCCTTTGCATTTCCGTCGTCCATTCATTGATTGTGTGTTTGTTTGTCCAGCATGTATTTTATGTGTGTTAGCTATTTAGGTAATCTTTTGGCGTTGGTTCGTTCTCATCTTTATTTATTTATTCATTTAATCTACGGTTTCCTTTCTTTCACTCGTGCTCTTATTTTTCCGTTTCTTCTTTCATTGAGTCTAACGTTTTCCCTTTGTTCGTGCATTCATGGATTTTTACTCCAGTTGTCACTCGCCCATTCGCATATATGTTTTCAGATTCGTTCTTTATTTTTGTATCCGTTCTCTCGTTGCCCTTTGATCTTCATTCAGTCATTGTGCCCCCTCCCCTCCCCCCGGTCACTGCTGGGTGCCACGTTTGGCAAGAACAGGGTTGCTCACTGCCACTTGATCTCAGACTTCGCATCACTTAACCCCTTAATCTGTGACAGAGGCGGCAGAAGTAGGGGAAGCTGTAGGGACAGCACTAGAGGCAACTGTAGGGGCAGTAGAAGAGGTAGCGGTAGGGCAGCTGTAGGGGGCCACAGTAGAGGCAGTCGTGGGGGCAGGTGTAGGGGTAGCAGTAGAGGAAGCAGTAGAGGCAGCAGTAGAGGCAGTCCTGGGGCAGTAGTAGGGGCAGCAGTAGGAAAAGCTGTAGGGGCACAGTAGAGGCAGCTGTAGTGGCCACAGTAGAGGTAGTCGTAGGGGCAGCAATAGGAAAAGCTGTAGGGGTACAGTAGAGGAAGCTGTAGTGGCCACAGAAGAGGCAGTCGTAGGGGCTGCTGAAGGGGCAGCAGTACGAAAAGCTGTAGGGGCACAGTAGAGGAAGCTGTAGGGGCCACAGTAGAGGCAGTCGTAGGTGCAGCTATACGGGCAGCAGCAGAAATAGCAGTAGTGGAAGCAATAGCATCAGTAATAGGGGCAGCGGTAGGAACAGTGATTGTTTCATTAGTAAACGAGGTACCATTCGGGGAGTGATGGGAGCTATTGTAGGGGTAGTGATAAAGTAGTGGTAAGCAAATGACAATGCCTTTATTTTTGTTTTCGTTTTTAAAACATAATGAAAGGCATTGTCATTTGCAATGTCAATAGCTCAAATTTGCATAAATGCGAGACCTATTGCAATGCAAATGCTTGTTTTTGTTTGTTTTTAAGGCTACGGTCTTAAGAGTCGGTATGGCAACATTCAAAATTAAAGCCCTTTGATGAGTAATAATTTACAGCACAGTTAGCTCAAAATTTCACAGCCACAAGTCGCACAGGATGACAGGGTAAAACCGGCATAGCACAGCACATGATGATGAGAGGCAAGTTGAGGTAACTGCACAGGATGAGAATACTGACCCATGTATGATTCCACCTCATAATTGTGCTATTGATTTGTTCACAGGAGTGGAGGGTCAGTTTTGGGAAGACTTGTGCAATATCAGCAATGAAAACAAAGGATCTGCGTCTGTTCATGGATGATAGTCAGAAGTAGCAAGTTATTCACCACTCTACATCTTCTGCAGTAGCGCCTTTTTTACGCTGAAGAAAAAGGGTGACACACTGCGTCCCTGCATTGACTTCCACCCGTTTGAATGTTTTTTCTTCAAAGAAGCACTGCTTAAAGCTTTTGATTTATCTTATGATGCATCAGATGACAGAAACTTAGCTACATCCCTTGTTTCTTATAAGAGGTATTTAGAACTGAGCCTGAACAAAATCTGAAGATTAAGGTAAGAGTGAGTTTGGACAAGACTTGGAGTTTGATGACATTTAGTGGTGCATGTTGCAATGCGCCAAGAGCATGGTGCATATATATTTTATGTTTATGTTCCTGATTTTTGTTATTTACCTACGGGGATGAAATCCTATTCACATAATTGTTTTTTGCATGTAGAAAATCGGAAGTGAGGCCATTATGTGAAAACTGCCTAACGCTTAGAAAGAGAAGTTCATTTAAGAACTCCTATTTCCTTCTTGGCATTTGTTTAGTTGTTGAAAGAGCAGAGATGGAACAAGTAAAAGTTTCTGCCAATATACAGTGGTGGTACTAAAGAGTCAGAATTAAATCCAGAGTTAAGTGAGGATTCCTATTTCTAAAAAGGCTTTATTCATTTGTTTTCTACAGTAATCTTTATTAGGTCAAGCCTGCAGGCAGCGCACAAGTGCTGTTGCTATGTCAACGATCTATTGTATCTAAAAAAAACCCTCAGTAAATGGGGCTTTTAGCCCGTTCATTACTTATTGGCATTATCACTCTTAATATGCCGCTTCCTAATTCTGCAGCGCATACAATGACGTCACTTCCTGCTCTTTGTGTGGAGCATGCACCAAGTACATATTGATTTCCTTTAATTAGTGTCCATTCGCTGTGATGTACTATTTCATCTTTTTTGCGGTGCTTTACATAAGCACCAGTTACATTGCACATTTTTACATTCATGTTTTTTAGGCAGATGGAGATTAATTGATTTGCCCAGAATCAAAGGGTGTTGAGGCGATGCCGAGACTGGAGCCTGCTTCCTCCGTTTAGAAGTCTGCATGTTTGCCCGCAGCGTCACATCCTTGCTTCTCCCTACGACCCCCTCCTCCGCTCAGGTTTTGTGTGGAAATGGACTGTTTTGCATTCTCAAGAATTAATAATTAGTTGTTGCTACAGTTTGCTCTGTTATTGTGTGGCAGTCGTGCGCATTGTACTCGTCCTGCTTCAAACTCCGTGTTTACAGTTATATAGCACCTACTTGGCACTAGAGTAGCCTCGGTGTGCTGGAACACTTGTACAAAACCTACTCCCTTTGGGCTTTAGCATGGGAACAGCCAGGTTTTATAAACCAGGCGCGCTTCAAAAACACTATGTATTATTGTACGTTGTTTGTGAAGGAGAGCCCCTTCCCTGCTTCGCTTGGTGATGCTCCTGCCCCCTCTATGACAGAACCCCGCAGACCTTAGCCCCCAGGCCCCCTTTGGTCCCTGGATGGATAGAGAGCCCTGATCAGCAGCCCTGAGAGCGCTTACATAGTCCATTGATGCAGCAGTGCTGGTAAGATCTCAGAGTCAGGACAGGGGGCTCATCTGGCAGCCCTGACTCCCATGCATTGCATTCAACTGAGCATCTAGCAGTGGGAGGAACCTTGCAACATTCAACACTCAGTAATGTATCTCCCCCAAGTCTCCCACAGCAGCACCAGCTTTATTATTTCTCATTTGGTGCCCGGGTCCACTCCCAGGAGTGGTACGGTCCTCTTCAACAAGGATGGCCTATTTATTTTAAGTCGCTTCCTGCTTTGGTGCGCTTTTAATGACACAGTGTTGTTATGAGGCCAACACTTCAGAAGGATGAGAGGCTGCGTCAACCTGTCAAGAAGGCGAAAACAAACCTCTTTAGCAGGTTCACGAGTCCATCAAGCTATCTAATGCACTGCTAGAACTGGGGAAAGTTGGCTTTTGAGATATGGAAGGCGCAATGGGGGAGCAGTATTTTTTTTGTTCCGGAAGAGGGCCGGGCATTAAGTAAGAGGCCCTTGCTTTGCAAAGACATGGGGTGTCGCCCATGCCAATGACGGAGCCCTGTGCCAGAGGATGCAGTGTGAATCTAGCCGGTTGTCGCACAAAGGGCACAAGTGTCAGAGCAAGGCGGCGCGTGCAGGGACATCTTAAGGATTTTGGGGGCCCTGGGCCAAGTGTATTTTGGGGGCCCCTGTGCGGACAGCTTTGAACTGATGATCCAGTTTCAGCTCTGTCGTTTCTTCTTTAGCCAGATCACAAACAGTGCACGGACACACTGGTTCAAATTTTAAATGTGTTTATAGTTAATATTCAGGGATATTGATGTATGTTTTCAATATTGTAATGCAGTAGAAGCTCACTAATACTACTGCAAATAATCACTGCGACATCCTCCTATTTCTCATATGTCAGATCCTGTTTGAATCTAAAAGAAACATTTTTTATGGATGTTGCATGAAAAAAACAAAACTTTTGCCTGCAAAATGTCTGTAATAGACTCTTACGCAATACCCAGATTAAATACAAATGAAAGGAAGACGCTATTTGCAACAGTCTGTTTAAGAATTATTCATGGTCATCAAGGCAAGACTCTCTGCAGAACAGTGCTTGATCTATCAGGGGGCCCCTGGGCCAGAGCCCAATTTGCCCATGCCTTAAAATGTCTCTAGGCGCACGCAGGCATGAACCGGGTATACCAGTCCCAGTGCTGTCGTCCTGCGGCAGTGACCGCCTGCACCGTGAAGTAGGTAAAGTGGAGTACATCGTTTCACAGAATATTTGCTGGCTCTGAAAATGCCATTTCTAGCTCTCTGTGTACTAGTTTTCAAGCATTAACAAAGGTAATATGTCTTATCTGTGCACGATATATTCGCTATGTCAATGTTGTTTTAGCCATGTTCTATAGCAGCCCGCCTGCTGTGCAGCATGGCTGGAAAAAAATAAAAAAAAATAATAACTTTTCGAAGTAGTCAACGCTATCAGCATCGCAGCACTTTTTCTTTTTTTATGTTCAACCACTCGGCAGAGCAGCCACG
Source organism: Triturus cristatus (assembly GCF_964204655.1). Lineage (NCBI taxonomy): Eukaryota > Metazoa > Chordata > Amphibia > Caudata > Salamandridae > Triturus > Triturus cristatus. Next base: position 334,910,741 of record NC_140584.1, read on the forward strand.
CAGGTGTGCAACATGGCTTAAGTGCTTGGAAATGCCTATTAATTGAACTATTTTGCTTTTCAGTGTTTTCTTTGCCATGTTGTACAGCTGTGTAGTATAGTTAAAAGTGAACAAAAAAAAGCTTTATAATGCGCCCTGTGTTGACCACATCAAAGCACTTTTTGTTTACTTTTAGCCATGCTGCACAGCAGCTAAGATCCTATATAACATAGCTATAAAAAAAATTGACGAAGCAAACAGATCTTGCATAAGCGAGACCTATTGGCTTTCCCAATGCATGTTTCACTTACTAATCCGATTTAGTGGGGAAATAAGCTGCACATTTTATTGTTTACTTTTGATGCTGTTTGTTAGAGTGAAGTGGAGGCTGTAGCAGCTGCCTCTCACAAGGGCACTGCATAAGTTAGTACATGAGTTGCACCTATTAGCCTTTGGGCAAGACAGTGCTAATGTAAAAACTGCACTCCGTAATATGGGAAAAAGGTCGCTTTAATAGAACAGGTTTGCAATAAAAGTATAAAAAGGAAAAGCCGAGGCAAAAACCCTTACAGACTAAATTCATCCTCACTAATACAAATATTACTACCTAACCATCACCGACTTGCCTATATAATGAGTAATCTTCTTGCACAATCTCACCATTCTTCAGAACCAAGATTTTCAGATATTTACAAAAGCCCTGCCTCTCCCTGTTGACCGTCTTTCTCCATTTCTCAATAGCACCTGTCTTACAAGCTCCCTCCACACAAGACTCTGAACTAAATCAATACACAAAGGACCTCATTATGATGTCGGTCGGAGTTACCTCCGACCGACACCGTCGCGGTCTCTGGATCGATTGACACCGCAGTTACAATGTGACCGCACATGGTGCGGTCGCATACTCCCATTTGTCTATGAGAGTTTGTGCTGCAGCCTTAAACCGTGCGTAGCACAAGCTTCCATAGACAAATGGGAGGATCTGTTCATTCCTGCACCGCGTGGCAGGACCTCAGGGTGCCTGCACCATGGTGCCTGCTTTGTTGCCCACTGAACAAGAGTATCAAACAATCCAAAAGGATGCAACATTGTTATGAGGACCAGCAACGCAACCTAAGATCAAAGAAAGCAAGAGGTGGTAAAACATATCCATCGACACAACTACCTCTTCACAAATTACCCAAACACACACGTATCCTCTAACATGTAAATCTCCATCTACCAAACTGCTTCAACCTCTCCTCTGACAAGCCTAACCTTTGTGCTTCTGTCGCAGCACCCATTCTAAATGAATGCGCACCAGATTTATTGGCGTCCAACCTGAGCAATACCTTGGTCAAAACCCTTAGAACCTGAAAAGCCATAAAAGGCAAACCATCTTCATGCCGGAAAATATAACCTGAAAATTCCCCTGAAAATGAAATGCAACTTCTAACAGAGCAACACGACTTTTCTGCTGCACTAAATCAAACATTCTCAATGGGTCCATCTTGCTTCCCTGAAGCCAACTCCACACATTATCTCCGGACACCATAACATGTCTCTTCTTCCCTCTTTCTCCTCTTATTCCTAACCACTCAGAGATCCTAAACGGCACAAAAACAACCATACCATGCACAGTGAAAATAAACAACTTCCCATGTTGAAGGACAAATAACCGGCAACATTTTCACAAAATTGCACAACCATCTTAATGAGATTTGCTTTCGCGTGTCTATCTTGACCCCTCTTTACCTCACCCAACCAGCCACATTCCGCCTACGCACCTCATCTGCCATGGGCTCATAACCTCAAAAACATTTTAAGTAAAAATAAATACCTGCCAACTTTCCAGACATAGTAACAACAGAAAAACCATTGCAGATCTGTCCCATTATAAAATTAACAGCATCATCTTGTCTCACCCTTAAATCAGTGACAGTCCCTATGTATTAAATAGGCAGCTAATAAGGAAATCTTCAAAATTGTCTCTAGTTTCATGGACCCAAAAACTATGACCCCCCTCCACCACAGATCAATCAAGTCCTATGGTCGAAACTCAGTAACTTTTTCAAGGATAAGATCTCTAAAATTCAGACCAATTTAGTGGGCTTCAATAATCTGACTCTTGAGCCAGGGCCTGGAAACATAGCAGGACCAACAGCAGAATCTAAGCTGTCGTGTTTCCTTGGCCCCTTCATGGAGGAACTGAAGGTACAGTTTGCGAACTGCAGGTCAGAGTCTCCTGACAACCCTATGCCACCACACATCCTGAAGACTATCACGGATACTATTGCCTCTACCTGCCAGGAGCAATTTACCATCTCCCTCCACTCTGGCATTATTCCAGACGACTGGAAAAGAGCAAATGGTATTCCCCTACTCGAGAGAGCAAATGCTTACCCTGAAACACTAGCAACCTTTAGGCCAGTGTCTCTGCTCCCATCAACCACTAAACTTCTGGAAAAGGTGGTGGCTGAAAATAAGTTGTTACACCAGTCCCAATCTGGCTTTAGAGATAGTCATAGCACTGAGACAATGTTTTTGAGGTCTATGAATCCATCAAAACCAGTCTTGATTCTGGACTTCAATGTTGCTCTGGTGCTGTTGGGATCAACAGCATTTATTACGGTGGACCATAACATCTTGCTGCATAGGCTAGAACACCTCGCGTTACGAGATCAGCCTTAGGCTGGCTGGGCTCTTTTCTTGAGAGACGAGAGCAGGTAGTCTGGATGAAGATTTTTGCCTTCGGAGCTAAATCTTTGAAATGGGGGGTGCCTCTGGTATCCACCCTGCATCCTAGTGTTTTCAACATATATATGACCCCATTGGCATTTCTGGTCGTATCCTTTGGCATCATGATCATATTATATGCAGATTATACGCAGCTCCTGCTCACTTACGGCGGGGACTCAGCAAGTGCAAAAGAAGCCTTTGCACTTTGTATGAAGGCATTGCTTGAATGGCTCAGGGCTAATCAATTACAGTGCAACCCAGACAAAACTGAGATCTTATTGTTTGAGTTGAAACCCCTCCCCGGGTGGACAGGAGCCTTGCCCACCAGCATCTCCCCCCTCCACCCCCACCAACAGCGGTGGCCAGAAATCTGGGCGTTATGTTTGACACTCAACTACCTTTCAGTGCCCCTGTGTCAGCAGTAGTTAAATCATGCTTCTGTCACAGTTGGAAATAGCCCTTTTTGCAGGGTTACCCCAAACCTTTTGCCTTCCTCCTCCCTTTTTTATGACCTCCCTTTTGTTTGCTTTAGGACTCTGGGCACAAAATCATAGTTTTTGCACTGAATATTTACCGTAAAGAGACTGATAGAAGTGATGGTGATTTTGAGGCTGCTGTGTAATCTTCCCTGCAATTAATGTGTTGTTTAAAGTCATTTATAACTTGAAAAGTACTTATCATATTTTTGTTGTTTTGGTCTTGTCTTGTTCAGAATATTATAAACTATATTTCTACAACTGGGTAGAGTCTTTTTGTGGTGTATTCATTGTGTTACTATGTGCATGTTTTGCACAAATACTTAATACATTATCTCTTTAGATAAGCCTGTCTGCTCTGCTCTAAGCTACCAGAGGGTGAGCACAGGTTATCTCCGTATTGTATCTAGCTTACCCTGACTAGAGTGGTGGGTTCTGCCTAGCTGAGGCGCATCCCTTAGCCAACCAGAAACCCCATTTCTAACACTGGTGATAAGCGGTGAGGATAGGACTTTCTTTTGTGCGATACCATAGTAACTCATTGTTTCTCTACAACTCTGCACTAAGACCATTACATGTGCTTTTCTCTTGTTCTCTCACATTAGTCCTTTTTTAATTTACTCCTTCTTCATCCTCTTACTCCTGGGGCTCTTGTTGTTTGTACCAGTAGAACCTTGCAAGAATGGAGTTAACCATTGTTCTTGATTACCTGTTGGAGGTTGTATGACATTACCACGCATTGATTTACCATGCATATCTTTACATCGCATATTTAACCAGGCATACCATTATCATGCTTGTACATCTGTTAACATTAAAAGCACACTTACCATGCAAACAACTAGCACGCACACTTTCACCACGCATACCATTTCTTTCTGTGCTGTAAATGTGCTGATTTTGTTATAGAATATGAAGTAAACTTTCCTGTACGCAGCATTCTCTGTTACGATCGTCCGTCCTGCTTCAAAGTGCTCTATTTTCTGTAAAAAGACGTTCAAGCGCGTACATCCTGGAATATTTATTGAAAGTAAAAATGGGGAACCAGGGGGATCGCGGCACGAGCCGTTGTCCTCCTGGGTTTTTTTGCGCGGTGGAACAGTCCACACAGCGCGCAAGGGCTCTAGCAGGTTAGTGGGCGGGGTTTCAGGCAGGGCTTTAGCGGTGACGGTTAGCAGGGAACGGTAGTCGCTGAGGGGATTAGGAAGGCGGTTGTTTTCATTGACCAGCCTTTTTCATTTCCCCACATTTTCTGTCAAGTTGTTCGTCTTGGAGCATGGCAGAGGCAGCAGCGGTGAAGGAGGCGCTCCGCATCATTTATGAGGAGGGCCGGGACGATCTTCTGATACCCAGCTTGTCAACGGTATTAGTGGCGACTCGGAGGCGCCCGAAGCGTGTTGCAGCCCGGGGCGTTTCTGAAGCTGTGGCAGCCTGTTTACCGTCACGGAGCCGGTCGCAGGTGGCAGAAGGTCGTGCTGAGGTGGTGCCCATGCTGCTTCAAACTAGAGGAAGTGCAGTGCGTAGGAGCAGTGGCGGCAGGCTTCAGGCGGCAAGATGTCAGTCACTTCCTGACAGGAAATCAGGTCAGTTGGGTGCGGTAACCGCGCATCGCGTGGGCCGTTCTAGGAAGCGAGTGCAGGGAAGGGTTGGTGCCGCCTCCAGGAGCTGTTCTACATCTATTTCTCCAGCGAACAGTGGGAGGGGTTATGCCAATTGGGTGGATGAGGCTTTTGATTTACCCGCTTCCCCTTTGGCATTTAAGAGAGCACATCTCAGTGGCAAGATGCTCAAACAGAATGCACACTATGAAGGCATCTCTTCCATTAATATAGCGCCTCCTGTTTCTCTTGAGGGACGCTCTGCTGTTTTGGTTGATTACTCCAGCGAAAGTGGTGAGGACAGTGATGGGGTCCAAATTTTGTCATCTGGAATTGACAGTGTCACGAAGGATAACAGTACTCAGGTGCTGGACCCAGTTGTGGAGGGAGCTGCTTCTGAGGTTATTTTGTCTCCGGTTCCTAGGGGCCCGCCTGGAAAAAACGCAAGCTTAGATTTACAAGGTAATGCGACCACTCCCCCCATTTGATTTAATAGAGCCAGCTGGGGGCGATGATGTGCAAGAGTTGATGGATGATGTTGCTTTAATGTCTCACAGCTTATATCCTTCTTCACGTTTAGATCCTTCTGGTAATTTTTCTGGCTTTGAAGCTATATTTCCGGAATCTCGCCCTCCTCCTGGTTTCTCACAGATTTCTTTTGACTCTGCATTAGGGCCACATTGTGGGCAATGGGTTTGGGTGGATCATGCCACGCCTTCATCATCTGCAGCTGACACTTCAACGCAGGTGCGGGATTTTGGTAAGTCGGTAACGTCTTCTGGCACGAGCGGCTGGAAGTCTTCATCATCCAAGGTTCCTCAGATGGCAGCTGGTGTTTCCCAGTTTGTGAAGACGAAGCAGGCTGCGGCTTTTGGTAAGGGGGTTAATACACAGAGTGGATCAAATGCGGATTTTGCTGTTACGGCCGAGCGCTCTGAGCGGCGGCCTGTGACTAGTTGGGATTTCTATGATGGCGGGGTGGGAGATGGCGAAATGCCGAGTGGTAGCAATGCTGATTTGTTTATAACTGAGGAACATGTTGATCATGGGTTAGTGGTTGAAAATACAAATGAGGGGATTCTGGTTGATAATTTGAATATGGATTCTAGATTTATGGGTCAAGAACATGCTTTGTCAGGGAAGGGGTCGGGGTCCAACTATGTTCGTAGTATTTTACAGCAGTCAAGAGCAGACAATACAGTGGAGCAGGGACGGCTTCACGGTCATCAGATGAACCAAAGGAGTTCCAGAAGCGTGCTGCTCAATTGACATCAGGTAGGCCTCAGTGGTGGTCTTCGTGGCCACAACCTTTGGCGGGCAAGCACAGTGTGCATTCAGTGGGTGTTGGCGATGCATCAGTAAATGAAGTTTTGGGTTTAGGGGCGGGGGAGTGGTAGCGAAGCCAACGGAACAGGTGCAAGTATGTACAGGTGCATTGGATTCAATAAGGTTGCAAGTTCTGACAAGCAGGTTTTGGATGGGGCAAAATCCCCTTTGAGGCAGGATTCAGGTGTCATTAATCCCATACATAAACTTCCTTACATGGGTTTGGCTATGCCTTTGGGGACACATCTGGCTGAGAAAACAAAGAGGAAAATTTGTTGACGTTTTCAAATTTCTTCATAGGGACATTCAAGCAAAGGAAGGGTCTAAAGAGGAGGAATGGGAACTTTCTAGGCTTCCCAGAGTTCCTAAAAATATTGAAAATTGGACGGCTGCATTTTTAATCTATGCAAGCGTCTATTGTGAAAGACATCAAGACAGGGCTGTGGCCATGTTTAAATACATTGATATTATACGCAAAGCTCAATTACATTTCGGTGGTTTCGCATGGCTCAGCTATGATGAGAAGTTCAGGGCTAGAGTCAGTATTTTTCACGACAAACCTTGGGGGGAGGTTGACCAGGAACTGTGGCTCCAGTGGATGTCCTCGACTCAACCGCCCGCGACGACTCATACTGCAAGCGCGCTTCCAATTACTTATCGGCCCTTTCTGCCTCGCCCCGCCCAATTTGGGGCGGGTGGGTTGGGTAGAGGACAATTGCAAGTCACGGGATCATGTTGGAATGTTAATCGAGGTTCATGCATCAGGCAACTCTGCAGGTTCAAACATGAATGTTCTCAGTGTGGTGGGAAACATGCCATCATCCAGTGCTTTGCCAATCAGAGGTTTGGGGAGCAGGGGAAATCACCAAGAGGTAGGGGAACATTTCCATAGTTTATTCCAAAGGGCTCATACGCCAATTAAGCTATCAGTCATGACACCGTGGTTGGAAGGGTACCGTGATACAGAATCTACTTCAAAACTTTATTGGGGTTTTAATGAGGGTTTCAAGATAGGTTACCAGGGTCCCCGTTACAATAGATGGTCTGACAATTTAAAATCTGCTAAGGAGTTACCGCAGGTGGTTCAGAAGAAGCTCGATGTTGAGTTGCAAGCCGGCAGGATAGCAGGTTCATTTAAGCACTGTCCTTTGAAGACGTTGATGGTATCCCCGTTTGGCTTGGTTCCCAAAAAATTGGCAGGTGAATTTTGATTAATCCATCATTTATCGTGGCCGGAAGGCCAATCTATTAATGATTTAATTTCCCCTTCAGACTCTAATGTATCATATACGTCTGTTGATGATGCTTTAAGGATGGTACACATGGTTGGGTATGGTGCTGAACTTGCAAAATGTGATATCCAGTCAGCTTTTCGCTTACTGCCTATTCATCCGTCGGATTTCGAGCTGCTAGGCATGTTTTTCAATGACTCCTTTTACATTGACAGAGTCCTTCCAATGGGTTGTTCAGTGTCATGTGCAATGTTTGAGATGTTCAGTACTTTTCTGCAGTGGTGTTTTTCTGAAAGAAGTGGCCGCGAACAAGTTTGTCACTATTTAGACAATTTCCTGTTTATTGGTAAGGCACAGTCAGATCAGTGCCACAGAGTTTTAAACATTTTTCAGGACTTGGCTGAGGAGTTTGGCGTTCCTCTGGCTTCAGATAAAACTGAGGGTCCATGTACCAAACTTACATTTTTAGGTATAGAAATTGACACAGAACTTATGATAGCTCGGTTGCCTGCAGCTAAGGTCCGCAAAATCAGTTCTTTTTTTGGGAGATTATCGACAAGGAAACAATTCAGCTCAGACAGGTTCAGCGCTTGTTGGGCTACTTAAATTTTGCTTGTCGGGTGGTTTGTGCTGGCAGGACTTTTTGTAGATGTTTGGGGATGGCGATGTCGGGGGCATTCCTTCCTCATCACAGGATCAGACTCACTAAAGCTATTAAGGAAGATTTATTAATTTGGCTGCAATTTTTGACGGATCGCTATTTTTTGTGGAAGATGACACCATTTGGCAGTTTCAGATTTTTTCAGACGCTTCTGGTGTACACGGCTTTGGCATTTTTTGGGAGGGGCGTTGGTGTGCGGAGAAATGGCCTCCCCATGGGCTCAGGCAAGGTCGAAGCATAGCTTTTCTTGAATTGTTTCCTATAATTGTGGCTTTGTTGGTGTGGGGGATGAGTTTAAGGACAGGAGTGTTCTTTTCCATATTGATAATATGGCAGTTGTTGAGCTAGTTAACAAGCAAAAGGCAAAGGATGTGCCAGTTTTACACCTGTTGCGGTTTTTTTATGCTGCAGAATTTGAGATTAGATATTGTGTTTAGAGCGAGACACATTCCGGGCATTAATAATTCAATTGCAGATGCATTGTCTCAATTCAATTGGCAGCAATTCCGCGCTGGGGAAATGAGAATCGTTGATCTGGTGGAAAAATCTATAGCCCCTTCTACCAGACGCTGTTATCGTCACGCCTGGTCGGAATTTTTAAGTTATGTTAAGTTACATGATTTTCATCTTTCTACAGTGGGTAACAAATATGTTATTTTACAGTTTATTTTGCATTTGATCAGTGTGGGCCTGTCTCATACAACTATATCAGGAAAATTGGCTGGCATTTCTTTTTATAGTCAGTTGTGGTGGGGACAGGAGTTGGCGGGGGATGTTTTGTTACATCGTATGTTGAAGGGCCTTGGGAGGGAGCGTTCTTTTTCTTCGCCTTTACGCAAGCCAATTACTTTTCCCCTTTCGCAACAACTTTTAATACAGTTACCAGTTTGCTGCTATGACTTGTGGGAGGTTTCTCATTTTAGACTTTGCATGATTTGGTTGATTTTCTGCGCTTTTAGAGTTTCTGAGTTGTTGGGTCTGCGGGATCAGAGGGGTATTCAGGCAGAAGATGTTCAGGTTCAAGGAGGGAAACTTAGGATTCTTTTGAGAGTCTAAAACCGACCAGCTGGGTAAAGGCACATGTTCATGTTCAAGACTGTTGTCCTTTAAAGGAATGGGAGTGGTTCTTCATTTCTGCGGGTTTACAACATGGAGATGTATTCACTCATAGTAACGGGAACAAAATTTCTAGCAAGTGAAAAAGGGTTAAGTGTATATACCCTAGTTCTAGTTAGGTCGACATGTTTCAGCCATAATGACATCTAAGTTCTGGACTTTCTTCAGGACCTATGGACCTAAGTCACTCTGCTAACAAAAAGGTGCAAATAATTATATGAAATTTTCATTATTACAGCCACAATACTTGACCAATCTTGTCAATCCTCTTTAGTTGATGGTCAGAGGGCTCTAGACTTTATCATTGTAATCCCACTCAACCATCCACAGAGTCACTCACCTCTGTCGGTTTCTCAGCTCCCACCAGAGTCGCACACGAGGACCCGGTCGGATTTTGAGAAACCGACAGAGGTGAGTGACCCTGTGGACGTTTGAGTGGGATTACAATGATAAAGTCTAGAGCCCTTTGACCATCAACTAAAGAGGATTGACAAGATTGGTCAAGTATTGTGGCTGTAATAATGAAAATTTCATATAATTATTTGCATCTTTTTGTTAGCAGAGTGACTTAGGTCCATAGGTCCTGAAGAAAGCCCAGAACTTAGTTGTCATTATGGCTGAAACATGTCGACCTAACTAGAACAAGGGTATATACACTTAACCCTTTTTCCCTTGCTTTTTAAATACTACCACTTTTTGGGAGGAAGAATAAAAGTTGGTGCCCCTGAGTAGGTAGTTTTTAAATCACTGTTTAATTTTTGCACTCTGCCCCTCCTTACCTTAGAGTTGGGAGATCCAACATGTGCTTTGCACTCCAGCTCCTTCCCATTAGGGGTTAAGTTGTAGCCCACATGGGGTACCTTGCGGTCCCCATGTGTTGGAGGAACCCAATGATGAAGCATGTCACCCTCGGGTGAGTGAGGGTTTTCGTCCAAAACTAGTTTGTGCCCTATCCTTACTTTCTTTAAAGTCGTGCTACCCTATACATGGTGTGATTGATGATTATTTGGTAGAAGTATTTGGTGGCATTATTCTACCTTTGACCCTCATGTGTGGGATACACAACAAAATTTCTAGTGCACATTTATTGGCAGTTTTACGTAAAGCTTTGATTTTGTTGGGAAAAAATCCCTCTCTTTTTGGGACTCACCCTTTTCGTATAGGGGCAGCTACTAAAGCGTCTAGGTTGGGTTGGGGCTGGGATGACATTAAAAGGATTGGTAGATGGAAATCGGATTGCTGCACACGTTATGTGAGGATATATTGAGACAGTCTTACTTAAATATGGTCTAATTCTGTTTTTTCCTGCCTAGGTGGTGTTAAACGTTCAGTATCAGCAAAGATGCGGACATGGATAGTGGGCCATTCTTTCGTTAAATGGTCAGCCAGCTTCACCCAACAGCAAATTTACGGCCGAGCGCTTGATTTGCCTAGTAAGGGACATGAAGTTTTGTGGGACGGGAAAGGTGGTATGAGATGGAAGGGGTTATTTCCCATGCTCTCTGAGCTGTCTTCTGCAAGAGGTTTCCCAGATTTATTAATTATTCATTTGGGTGAAAATGATCATGTACCATTGTCTGGTTTATCCCTTTTGAAGAAAATGAAATTGGATTTGGCGGTGATCAAAAATAATTGGGTAGGTACAACTGTGGTTTGGACTGAGTTTATTTACAGGCACCATTGGAGGGGAGCTCACAATCACATGGCGATGGAGAGGGCTCGCAGGAAACTTAATCGGGAAATGAAAAGTTTTTGTGCTGCAATGGGTATTAAGGTTTTGGCTCACAATAATATCACAGGTGCGGAATACCATCTATTCAGGGAAGATGGGGTACACTTATCACAAATGGGCCAGGCATACTATTTAATGGAGTTGAGGGATTTGTTGGCTGATTTTTGGTGTGCAAATCTTTGGTGTTCGGTTAATACAAGTTAAATCTTTCTTACTACAAGAAGAATTTCTTTGGGGGGGGGGGGGGCAGGAAAACTCTTTGGTTTTCCTGGGTGGCGTTTTTTCTTGGGGGTTTGGATAGTCTGGAGCGAGCTTATCCTTCCCTCTGGGGTGGGGGAGGGAGGTTGGAAAGGTTGATTGGGTTGTGCAGTTCATGGGGTATTTTGATGAAAAGTCTTGTGGGAGATATTTTGGTTGTCTATCAAAAGTTTCAAACTGTAATGGCAATGTGGTATTTATTTCAACAGTGTTTATCTTATGAAAAATTCTACTTTCTGTTGCCTGGCCTAATAAAGTGACCTTTTTTGCTAAATGGAAATTTTGGTGTGTGGTTTGTTCTTATTGCGCGAATGACAATTGAAGTGCCACAGAACAAGTGTCAATAATCTGCACCTGCAGTATATTGTACAACCAAACGAGTAAGTGATGCTGAACAGTAAGGAAGATGTGTGTTTAAACATGCTTGGCACTCTTTTTGTACATCTTGCTAAATATGGTATGCGCTGGAGATCCGGTGGTGTCAGTAGTCGATGGGTAGGGTACTGCAAGCCTCGAACACAGTCAAAGTGAAGTCAATTCCTCCCATTCACTCAATAACTCCAGAAAGTTATAAAATGAGACTGCATTTCACAAAATTCGCACAGGTGCAAAACAAAAAAGGATACTGTAATATTTTTGTTGGGTGTGTATAAAGGAATGTTACAAATGTTGTTTGCATAACAGTTAAAAACACGTATGGCACCAACTGATTTCAGGTTATTTTTTTACCTGTTTCCATAATAAGAATTTTAAAAAAATACATTTGCTGCACTTATCGGTACTGCAAGATAGGAGTGTGTTTGTGGCAAATAATTTTCCTAATTTCTCATGATAAAGATTGCAAAAAACAGTGCAAACACACACCACCCCCACCTATTAAAAAAAACCAAGCCATATTCACCTAAAAACGCGCCAAAACACACCAAATCACACCCAAACAAGCCATCCTCTATACGGACAAAACAAACACATACCCTGAGCCCTAAACACAGAAACCATTTCCCACAGCAATCCCAAGTCATAAAAACCAGCCACACAAAGATAAACACTGCCACCTACTGATCAATTGCATGGTAAAGTCTTGCGATGTGAAGACTTGCGTGGCAACACTAATTTTGTTGTTACAAATGCGTGGTAAATGCTGAACGTTGTAAAGGCTGATTCCCATTGTTTTACAATGTGGAGGAGTTAAAGGTTTCTGCAGGGAAGGGGGCTAGTGGTGAGTGGGGAATCCACCAAGTTGGATCTTCAAAAAGTCCTGTATTCTTTTGAAAGGGCACTCTGGGAAACCGCTTCACAGAGGACCAGGAGAGTGATTATTCTTGGGAGGGCTTTGAGGGGGAGAACCCCTTTTGAATTCTTAAGGATGCGAAACCTTGGCATCTTGTGTAGGATTCCAAACCAGAACCCCAATAGGGCAGTGGTCCTGAGGAGTTTGAGGAGGAGGAAGAAAACGACTGGGCAGAGGCTCCAGTGGAGAGAGGGGACCCCATGGATAGGGAATCCAATGCTCCGTCTATTGCTGGGAGCAGAGTCACCTCCAAAACCCTGTTCCCTGAGGAGCTCAAGGACAGACAGACTGAGAGGGACCTGAGACTGCAGCTGGCTGTAGAGGAGAGAAGTGCTGAGACTGACAGAGCCCAGCTGAGGAGATGATAGTGGAGGCAGAAAGGGCCTTCACCAGGATAAAACATTCTCCGGAAGAGAGGAAATTGACTCATGAGCTTATTTTGAAGGTTCTGAACTTACAAGCACAGCAAGTAGAGTCCAGTGGTGGCAGCAAAATGATTGCGTCCAGTGTTAAAGATACCACCCATATACCCAGGGACTTGGTGCCAAGCTTCAAGGAGGAGGATGACATACATCCGTGGTTTCAAGAGTATGAGACAGCTCTAGAGGTGCACAGAATTCCTGAGGAGGATTGGGGAACTGTCATGTGGAGTCATATGCCTGGTGATCTGTTCATTCATCACGAGTGTATTGTTCCATGCATTTTTATCATTTCATTTCACTTCCTGGACTCCGTTTTTGGTGACTGACAAGTCTACCTGTCATGATTCGTTAAGCTGGATTTGCGGGGGACAGCGTATCTGGGTTACTGTTTGGTTTGGTGGGTTGGCTTTGTGCACCACGTTTGTGGGGAGTAGTGTTGGGTGGTTTGTTCAGTTTATTGTAGCTAGATTTGCATGAAAAGAAATTTGAGGTTGGCACAATGCAAGCTGTAAATCCGCCTCCCCCATTCCTAGAAAGTCCAGGAGCGCCACCGATACAGTGGAGACAATGGTTTGACGCCTTTAAAACTTATGTGGGGGCCATTGGAGCTTCGCGCTATAGAGCGGAAAGGAAAAAATTTCTGTTGTTAAATTCATTGGGTTTTGAGGGGAGAGAGGTTTATAAACATCTTCCTGTGTTGGTATTAGCTGAAGGCGAGGTCCTTGATGAATATCAAGAAGCGGTTAAGAAGCTAATTATCAAGTTCGATGTGCAACCAAGTTTGGTTGTGTTACGACACAAGTTCTTTAAAAGAGCGCAAGTTCAAGGTGAAAATGTGGACACCTATCTAAGTGCGCTGAGAAAGTTGTGTGCGGAGTGTGATTTTGGTGAGTACAGGGACCAGTTGGTTAGAGATCAGTTCATCGCGCACTGTGCGGATAAACAGATACAGCAAAAATTACTCACTATGGGGAACCCTAGTCTGGAGGAGATTATAAAGGTGGCAAAAAGTTTGGAGTTGGCGCAAAACTCCATCAAGGAGTTGAGTAGTGGGGTGAGCTCAAAGGATTCTGTTAATGCTGTTGCAACGACTGGTGCTGTTGGGAACATGGTCAGAAAAGATAAAAATCAGGTCAAGGGTCCTTTCAAGAAAACTAATATGTGTTATCGTTGTGGGTATGCTCCGCATGGCAAGGACAACAGATTTTGTCCTGGGAGAAATGCTAAATGTCATAAGTGTGGTAGATTGGGTCATCTTGCTAAGGTGTGTCAATCAAACTTTCTGAAAAATGAAAAAGTGAATAGTGTTGGCAAGGATGAGAGTTTGAGTGAGAATGAGTTAGTCCAAGAGTTTCAGGATATGATTGTGACTGTTGTTGATGAGAGTGTTGTTTCTGGAGATCCTGCAGACTGTGTGGATCCGTATGAGGAAATAAAGGTGGGTGATGTGACTTTGAACTTGTTGGTGGATTCGGGAGCACGTATCACTATGATTACCCATGATTTGTTTAAGAAGTCATGGGGAGACAGACCCTTGTTTCCACCAGATAGAGCGCCAGTCTCCTACAAAGGACGTAAGATAGACCTGGAGGGTTTTATAGAAGATGTGCTGGAGTTTAAGGGGCGCAAGATTCATGGTAAAATCTATGTGGCTGTGCGTGGTCTAAACATTCTAGGGTGGTTTCACCAAGGTTTGTTTGGCATGGTATTGAGACCAGGGACAAGTGAACAGGTGTTGGTTGTGCAAGAGTTCTTGGGTTCTGACAGGTTGGACAGTGATTTTCCTGGTGTGTTTTCTGATTCTTTGGGAAAAATTAAAGGTTTCAGACACAAAATCAAGATTAAGGATGATGCCATCCCAGTTAAACACAAGGTGAGGTCAGTACCATTTAGTCTTAGAGCTGACCTCAAAGCAGAGTTGGACAGACTGGAAAAATCTGGCATAATAGAGCCAATTGAATCTAGCTTATGGCTTAGTCCATTGGTGGTCGCACGTAAACGCAATGGCGAGATTCGTTTATGTGTAGATTTGAGGAGTCTCAACAAAGAAATTTGGGTGGACGCACATCCTCTACCTAAGATCGGGGATTTATTGGAGGAACTGAGAGGAGCTGAATGGTTTTCGAAGATTGATTTAGCGTCTGCTTACCATCAGGTGCTGTTAGATGAGGACTCTCGACATTATACAGCCTTTAATTCACCTTTTGGGTCATTCCAATTCTGTAGAATGCCTTTTGGGCTAGCTTCGGCAGCCTCTGTATTTCAGAGAGTTATGCAATCGGTGTTACAAGAGGTGAAGGGGGTGGTGATCTTTCAGGATGACGTTTTAATCTTCAGTAAGCATATAGATGAACATGACAGGATTCTTAGATCTGTTTTGAGCATTTTTGAGGAAAAAGGGATTGTGGTTAAGAAAAGCAAATGCGAATTCTGGAAGAAGGAGATAGAGTTCTTAGGACACTTGGTCTCTGGTGTGGGTGTGAGTCCGAGGCCTGGGTTGGTAAAGGCTGTTGTGGAGTGTCCTTGTCCCGAGAATAAGGAAGAGTTGCGTTCGTTCTTGGGTTTGTGTGAATTCTATTCGCGCTTTATCCCAGGTTATGCCAGTAAAATGAAAGCGCTTTCCAATATGTTGAGATCTAATGTCATGTTTGTGTGGGATGAGTTGTGTCAAGAAACTTTCGAGTTTGTCAAGGCTGAAATGACGAATGCGAAGTCTTTAAGGGCTTATGACCCGATGATACCCTGCATCATCACGGTGGATGCCAGCAACTATGGTTTGGGTGCAGTTCTTACGCAAGTTGTGGGTAATGAAGAGGTCACCATCAGTTATGCGTCCAGGCTTTTGAGAGATGCTGAGGTCAATTATTCAGTTATCGAGAAGGAATTATTGGCATGCTTTTGGGCGTGTGAAAAGTTTAGGACGTATGTTTGGGGAAGAAAATTCCAGATTCACACTGACCATAAACCGTTGGTTTACATTTTAGGGGGTGAGCGAGTAAAGTATGCAACACCCAGAATTGCGCGCTTGACCACGAAGCTGTTACAGTATAATTTTGTCACCAAGCATATACCGGGAAAACAGAATGTCAGGGCAGACATGTTGTCTAGACTGCCGCTGAGTGATGATGACCCGTTAGACCTGGAGGAGGACAAAGAGGATTGTTTTATCGCTGTGGTAGATGCAGTGGATAACAAGGCTTGTAGTGAGGTGGAATGGAATGTGGCTGTGAAAGCTGATCAGTGCTTGGAAAGGGTGAAAGAGTTCATTGTTAAGGGTTGGCCACGTGAAAGGTGTGTAAGCCAGGAGATTCAACCTTTTTGGAAAATTTCTGATGAGCTGTCTATTGAAGATGGTGTGATTATGAGAGATGGCAGGTGTGTTCCCCCTTCAGGTATTCGTTCTAAGCTCATTGATTGTGCGCATGATGGCCATCTGGGGGCGACCATGACCAAAAGGCGCCTTAGATTGCATTATTGGTGGCCTTCTATGGATAAAGATATTGAAGAAAGTGTGAAGTTGTGTGGTGTGTGTAGTGGTGCGGAAAAGAAATTGAGGGTTGTTACACCTCCTCTACAACCTATTGATTATCCCATGAGACCGTGGTCGAAAGTGGGAATAGATCTAGTTGGTCCCTTCAATTTCCTTCCGTACAATCTTCGTTTTGCCTTTGTGTTAATGGATTTCCATAGCAAATGGCCGGAGGTAAAGTTTTGTGCGGCTCCTACTGCCAATAATGCTATTTTGTTTCTCAAAGAAATTTTCATGAGGGAGGGTTTTCCCGAAGTCATTGTGTCAGACAATGGTGTGCAATTTGTAAGCCAGGACATGGAAAATTTTCTGAAGGAATCAGGGGTGAAACATTTAAAGAGTTCAGTTGGGCATCCACAGACCAATGGTTTGGTGGAAAGAATGAACAGGGTCGTTGGTGATTGTATCAAATGGGCAAAGCAAAACTGTCTCGACGTTGAAGGTGCGGTGAGATCTATGTTGTGGTTCTATCGCACGACACCTCATTCTCTTACCAAAATTGCTCCTTTTGTGTCTTTGAAGGGGAGGATTCCTACTTCTGTGTTATATCCTGCTTGGCTGTTGAGGACTGTGGCCGGCAAGGTGTCTTCTAATGTTGATAAGGATGCTTTGGAGTTGCGTGTGAAGGATGCTCAGAAGAAGATGTCTGACAGATATAATATCAAGAATTCAGTCAAGTTGGTTGAGCTTAATCCTGGTGATCTTGTTCGAATTAAAAGCACAAGGTTTGTCAGCAAGGGTGGAAAGAATTTTGGTGAACCGGTTTGCGTGGAGAGAGTGTGTGGGGGTGCAGTGATGGTTGAAGGAGGTCACTGGTGGAACTTGAGCAAAGTTGTCAAGGTCCAATCCGCTGGTGGTGCTTCTTCTTCATTTGATTCTAATTCTTCTGGGGGTAGCAGTGAGTTGTGTATTGGGCCCAGAAGATCCACGCGTGTCAAGCAACTCCCGTGGAAATTGCGGTGATGTTAAAAATGATCTCTGGAATAGATATTTAGTTATATGTACGATATTAGTTGTGTTTTTTGTATTGTGGTAAATATTCTTTTACCTAGACTGAATTTCATACGGAATCTTAAATAAAATAGCTCAGAATAATAAGAGGCAGAATCCGTGGTATAAGAGGTTTCTGAATGGGCTTTATTCCAAAATGGCCGACTCGAGTCGCGGCCTTCAGGTTCCGTCACCACGGGGGTTCAGGAAGTGAAGTACATACTTTATTGACAGGAAATTGCTTTTATAGATCATACATTACAATGAAACCAATGTAAAAGGCGTAACAATTGATAAGAGAAACGATTCTGTAAATGCGTAATCGAAAATGGGCGTAATAAGGAGTAAAAAGAAACGTGATTGGTCATGATGTTGTGCATAGGTGGATCTATAAGATAATACTTGGCATAGATGCGCGCGCAGCAGCATGACGTGTAATTGACGTGTAACTAGGGGGTGAAGGGGACTTGACATTTAGCTCTACATGTGGAGACAAGAAGTCTAGGGGGTCAAGTCAACCTAATCCCAAATCATATCTAACATCCTATGTTTAAAGAACTATGTTATCCACAAGGAAGGACTTTCGGACAGAATCTATTCTATACTGACTGTGTGTGTGCGTGTACAAGCGTCTAAGTGTCTATATGAGATGCGAGGGGCAGAAACTTTCCATGGGAACAGGGCTATGATTTACTTGTATGAGGACAGAAAGGCCGAGCCCTTTGCTTGGGAGCTAAAGGAAATGTTTACCTAAACTACTAGACAGGAATGCATCGGCTGAGGAGCAAAGTAGATAATTCGAAGGTGAAATACAGCTTCTTGGCAGGCAGGCGAAACTGGCCGAGGCAGGCACCGTTAGCTGCACAGGGAGTAGGACAAAGTTCATGGATACAGATGCGAGCTCAAGCTGAAGCTGTCAGAGGCAGAGAGCAGGGAAAGGCTTGAGGACAGAATCGGGCCTACTCGCCTGAACTGTAAAAATGGAGTAACTTAGCCATATAAAGTCGGTGGCCTTTCACACTCAGGAATTGAATATCCAGCCCATTGATGGCGGATCTGACAGAGGACATGTTGATGGTGGACGCACATGTGTTTGCGTCTTCGAAACTGGAACTGGAGGGAACATACATGTACTTGTAACATGCACATAGAACCGTTGGGGTCCAAGATAGGGGACATAACTGATCAGGAAAATCCACATTTCCACATTCCCTCCTTGTCCCCTACTTGCCCTTCAAGAGATATCGATCTTCATTAATCCATCGATTTGCTCATGGAGCATCATTTCTTCTTCTTTCTTCTTCCGTGATTTTGAACGAAAACCTTGATGTGGAATACACGATGTGGCACACAGACCACAAATCGCTGGTCCACATTGCAGGCATAAGCAGCAACTGAATAGTATAAGAAGGCCAATACCTAGGAAGGACAGAACTCTCCATCCCCAGGCTGATATCACACTCCAAAACCACCCGGACCACGTCCAAGTGCCTGTATTCTCGTGTATCTGGCTCACAATCTTATGAAGGCGTGTTATAGCTTTATATACAGATGGCGAATTTTTTGGTATGAATATACAGCAGCTGGATCCGATGACCCTACAAGCTCCGCCCCTATCGGCCAGGATGACGTCAAGGACAAGACGATTTTGAAGAACAACAATTCTCATCACCGATTGCTCCTCTGTCAGATTGCCTAGGGCGGCTATAGTCTCATTCACTACAGCTTCAAGAGTCTTGGTTAGCCTACGTATCAGCTTACTATTTGAAATTGTACCTATATAGGGAAAGATACCTTTATTGAAATATACATACTTGTCCCATGCCGTCTCAGTATAATCGACAACTGGGAGATCTCTTCGCTCTCTATTGTGTACTAAATGAACATTTCGATAATAATCAGGAGGAGCTAGGAAAACAGGTGGCAAAAGGAATGCTATGTAACAAGTACCATCCCAATCTAGAGGCAGACGCATATATGCGGTCTGACCACATATAAAGTAGGAATGGCGAGAAGCTCTAAATGAAGATTTACCTTGATCACTATATTCTACTGTAGTAACGCATTTGCTATGGCCCATATGTATGGAACCAACTTTTCTTACACATAATTCACCCTTAACTGGAAATACTGACATAGTGGGCAGAATTAGTTCAACTTCGGATTCGACATTCAAAATCATAAGATTAGGTGTAAAATTACCTAATCCATATACTTCATTTCTTAGATCAGTTCCTGTTCTTTTGGGAAGTCCCTCCTTGTTAGGGTAGCAGACTTTAAGCAAAAACTAAATTCAGGTTTCCCCATACCCAGTTGTCTTGATAAACTGCGGAATTCGAATCTAGGGAATTAATCAAACTAAACCATGCTCCACAGGAGCCATTGTGTGTGAACGGATAGAGAAAAAGGGGCAAAAACTCCCTTATAGTTCTGATAGGGGGGGAGTCGGCCACAGACCCAGCAGTCTGTAGCATTGCTAGTCTGATGTGAATGGTGCAGCATCTGAATAAAGGTATTGTTGCGTAAGGCAAGTCGATATGATAGCTCATAGGATGGCAGATCACTAAATGTGTGCTTTATGGTATCATTAGTGGAGGAGTGTAAAAGTGAGGCAATAGGAGGAAAAATAGCATGTAGTATTAAGCTGATACATATTATCGTGATGTACATAAGAAATTGAAAAATTACAGTCACTATACATCTATTTGCTTCTTATCTAGCTCTCTTATTTTTGCTTTATGTTATTGTCCAAGATCTTATGCGAGCCAGAATACATGTTCAACCGCTTCACCACCTAGTGGACTTAATTGATCAAACGGGTTCTGACTTCTTGGATCACAATTTAGCTTTGTGGAAACTTCTGGGCATTCTCCTCTAGAAAATGTTGTTCAAAATCCAAAATCCAAGTTCAAAGTTTTTTTTTCTTTGTAAAAGAGTGGTGAAGGTGCAATCATCCTTTCCGCCTTTTGACTTTAACGGCCGTCCCCGTGGTCCAGAGCACTGACTTTGGCGCCTTCCATCCAGGAGCGATGGAGTATTCTTTGACCTGGGTGTTGTCAGGCAAGGCGGCAGCAACCTGCGAACAACAAGAGAGTAGTGCAGACATCAAGGAAGCCAGGTAATCTGTCAGCATGTTACTGTCAACATAAGTAATCTTTTAGGCATTGTAGTGCCCACATATTTTGGTGGTCTACCAAAGACCACTTCATAGGGAGATAAGCCTGTTCTAGAATGAGCTACCATTCGCATGTAAAAGTGGGCAACCGGCAGGGCTACCATCCAGTCTATACCTTTGTCTGCGCAAAATTTTAATGTCTGATTATGTCTTTCTACAAGGCCTGCTGCTTCAGGATGTCGCACACAATGGAATTTCCAGGTATACCCTAACAGAAGGGACACCTGCTTCATTAGTACCAGGACATATTTGTAACCTCTACATCTGTTTATTTGGATATAATCCATTTGGAGCACTTCAAAAGGGTGGTCAGGTGGATGGAATCCACCTTGTTCCATCGGAATGCCTTTACCTGGATTGAATTGGCAACAGATCATACATGTTCTGACCTTTTGTTTCGCTGCTGCACGCAGGTGCTTGTTGAACCATATATTCTGTAAGCTATCTATCATTGCTTTCTCTCCTAAGTGTGCAGGACTATGTGTGGTATTTATAATCACTTGTACCCTTGAATCAGAAAGAAACCATGTGGATTTGCCCTTTGTCATCCAACCTTGATCAGTCAGTACCCCTCCTTGTTCCGATCATTTCTTTAATTCGTTTACAGTAGCATGTGTCTGAATGTCTTGTACATCCCTGGAAGGATCCCTAACTGTCATGGCTTTGGACACTTATTGAACCTGTAACTTTGTCATGTCTAGTGGGGTCTGAGCTGTCTGTTTAGCAGTTCGGTCTGCCAGATCATTGCCTTGGGAAATGGTATCTGTGGCTCTAGTATGTGCTTTACATTTTAGGATAGCTATGGCTGTTGGTAAATGTATTGCTTCCAGTAGGGCTTGAATAAGGGGGCCATGCTGTATCTTGGCCCCATGAGAGGTCAAGAAACCTCTTTCTCGCCAGAGAATCGGTGTAAATGTTTACTCTCAGGTGCTTAGCTCTTATGCACGCTTGTGTCAGGGCGATGAGCTCTGCTGCTTGTGCTGACAATATGTCTATTCTTTTAGTCTCTATTATTACAGTATCAGTAGTCACTGCATATGCTGCCACTAATTCTCCCGCCCCTGTCCTCATGCATGAGCCGTCAACATATAGTGTTAGGTCGGGGTCTGGGAGTGCAACATCTGTCAAGTCTTGTCTTGGTTTAGTCACGGTATGTATTACTTCAACACAGTTGTGTGGTGAAACGCTTTCTGTACTGGAGGGCAAAAGGGTAGCAGGATTCAGTATGTTGCATCGTCTGATCTCTATGTGTGGTTGAAATAACGTTGGCTCATAGCCTGTCAGTCTAGCTACAGTCAGGTGTCGTGTTTGTGTCCGGTTCAAGAGAACCTCTACTGCGTGTGGTACTTGTACTGTCAGAGGGTGGCCCAGCACTATCAAGTCACTTTGTCTTATGGCTAAGGCCGTTGCTGCAACTTATTTTAGGCACGCAGGCAAAGCCTGTGCTACTGGGTCTAATGTACTAGAAAAATAAGCACAGAGCTCGTGTTTTCCTGCATGATCTTGTGTCAGGACAGATAGTGCTGTTCCATCCCGCTCTGTCACAAAAACATAAACGATTTGTTGTAATCAGGGTTTGCTAAAACTGGTGCTTGACATAAAGCTCTCTTTAATTCTTCAAATGCCACAGTGTGTTCTTGAGGACTTTAGTCTTTTTGTGTCTTGGGCTGTGAAAAACCAGAAATCAATTGAATACGTTCCGGTGCCCACAACTAATTCTCCTGAAAGATCACAATAAAACATGAGAAAAAGGGGAAAGCACCATACCTATTTCCTCGGCTCAATTTCTAAGGGGGCTAATTTCTAAGGGGCTTAATTTCTTAAGGGGCTAGCGGGAAGCGAACCTCCTCAGGGGCCAGCAGAAAGCCAATATTCTCCTCCTTCCCCCCCTTTTTGACAGGAGGAAATCTGAAACAGATTTCACTGCTGTCAAACACTATCAAACCCTGTGTCTTGTCAACAATATTAATCCCTGTGTGTAGCTACTGGGCGTAAGCAAAATTATAGGAGATACACAGCGTATGTGAAACGGCGAGAAATCCTTCAAATTAATGTACAAACCTCATTGTGTTAGCTCATAAGCTGGCCAAATGACATCTCATATGCAAATGTCCCTATTACATGAACCTACACCAACCTGAAGTCAATATTAATGCTAGTAGGCCCTAATAGGAATGCTAAATTACCTAAATATTCGGAAAACCAAGCTTAAGAACAGTTGTTAATGTTGATAATTAATAATTTATCTGCTAAAGAAATCAGTCATTGTGCAATAATTTCCACCTATACAATAAATAGCCTAATTCAAAAACAAGTCAACTTTTGGGGCCACCACTTACAAGAATGAGCTTACTAAAGCAAACTTTAAAAAGGAAATCCTGTCAGATATTTTCTCATTACCCTAAATACCGGGCCTCATATGTCACTCTGTGGTGGCAGTCCTTATTTAAAACAGGCCTTTCAAGAGTTAAGATGCAAGTGTACAGATCATAATTGTTCCTTAATGTCCAATCTGGAAACATATGACCGAGGCTGCCTGTCTATAAGAGAAAGGCAGTCATGTGATACATATTTTAGTCTTGCATAACTTTTCCTTCTTTTATTCATCTCCAATACCAATTAGACATACACTGATAACGTGTTGTCTGCTATTTTGACAGCATGATAAAGGTAATATCACGTCTGCGAAATTTAGTAATTGTGAACAAGTTCCAGCCAAGCGCTGTGCAAAGATCGCCGTCGTCACGACTATCTCTGTACTTGCACAGGAGAACTTGGTATTAAACGCTAAACAGACTGGTCAATACAACACAAAAACAAAACATATATAAAATACATATGCCAAGCCATCAGTATACCAGGCACAGAAAGCATAGATAATTACACTAACATATATAAATGAGCAGCGATGCGCAATTACAGTACCTACAGCTCAGATGCGAACATTCTGGCCTGCTTAATTTGTCAGGTTTATAATCAATAACTGATTTACCTGCCCTATACACCTCCATCTGACAGTGGGTCATCCCAATGATGACCGCGTCAAGTCTGACACACAGGATCAGCAATAATAATCAAAAAATGACGAACACACGAACCTGTGTCTCTTTTTTTTTTTTTTTTTTTTTTATAAAAATGTGCTATGCTTCTTTGTACACAATGTACCCTCATGTCCTAGTCGAAGATGCATCTCACATCTTTCCTCACAGACCCGTAACCACTGGATCATTTATCCAATGCAACTGGTGGCAGCTTGTGGCCACAATTCAAAAATGTCTGAATCTGAAAATCGTTTTTATATAGGCACATAGCCCTTAAAATTCCAAACAAGAGCAACATTTTACTTTCTGGCCAGAAGCAATATAACAATTGCTAAAAAATAAAACAAATCTTCTCCATAGACATTTCCTCGGGGCACTTGTTTTGCACAGAATAGAACAAGGGAATCTTTCTCGACTTACATTTCTCAGCTGCCCTGTCTTATCAGAGAAGCTAAAAATAGCCCCTCAGCGCGGC
The DNA here is from genome assembly GCF_964204655.1 of Triturus cristatus. Classification (NCBI taxonomy): domain Eukaryota; kingdom Metazoa; phylum Chordata; class Amphibia; order Caudata; family Salamandridae; genus Triturus; species Triturus cristatus. The sequence continues at coordinate 334,934,760 of NC_140584.1, forward strand.
CTGATCCTGGGCTGCCAGCCATCTTTTGTTTGTTTTTCCTACTCCTGGCCCCAAGGCTCTCCAGCTGCAGGCATTACACAGATGCGATGTCAGAGAAGCCTTCTAAGCAGTGCCTCTGTTCTGCTCCTCTCACCGCCCCCACCTACACTGGCTACAAGGTCAGAATCTGACTCCGATTTCTGTATCACATTCTGCTCTACACGGCCCCCACCTTCTCCTCACTCTGAAGCTGTCAAAGACAAAAAGACTACTCAATTCCATAAAAACTGCAATAATTCGCTCAATTGAAAAATTATTTTTACATACAATTTGCACTCAGGGGGTCATAATCTTACCGACTTGACCCAGCACATTGGCTCACTGGACCACCAAGAACACAAACCTGTATTCATGAACAATTTGCAAATTCGAAATACCCACAATTCTTTTTTCAAGCTAAACTTTTCATTAATTATCTTTCCGTTAACACTTTGTACATTAGGGGTGTCATCAAATCACAGGAGTTGCTCCTTCTCTAGCTGCACCCCTCTCAATTTCCTATTGACAACGTAGTCAAATGTTGGACCATGTAAACACCAGCTATGCGCTGTTCATTTGGTGGGTGGCTCAAGAACCTTTGGGCTACTATGTAATTAATATATGTATTATAACTGGTCTTTCTACTGGGGCCACTCTTGCTAGGTCCTCTGAAAGGACGGGATAAATACCAGCAACGTCAGTATTTCTTTTTCTGTCAGCCTACGCTCATTTTACCAGCTCTAATTCCTCCTGTAACATCTCATCCTTGGCTTTTCCAGACACCAGTCCACTTCTCTCTGCTTCGTGAAACACTTACTCTGTCCTTCTATGTCACTCCTTGCGCCAAAAACTCAATGGCATCCTTCCAAGCTGGTCTACATTTCCTCTTTCATAAGAGTGTTTCGTTGTCTGTCTACTTGTTCTGCTTTTACTCAGATACCTTCCTCAACTAATACGCTTTCTCGGGCTTTGTCTGAATCCTCCCTACTTTTTCTCTATTTTTCTGAGCGCTTTCTCTGTGCGTCTATGCAATTCTTTATGCCATAATTCAATGACATATTTTTGTTACTTTCCAACTGTCCTTTTCCATAACTCTTCTTCTACTTTCATAATGCATTCTGCATCCCAGGTCCCAGCTACGGGCCACCTCTGACTTTCTGGTAACTCTTTGGTGTAGTCCACCCATAGATCAAGGAATAATATGGCGTCTAAGCCATGCTTGTGATACATAAAGTGCCCTGGAGTGTCCCTAGGAGGAATAGGAACTGCTTCTTCAAGCACCCCTTTTCTAGTAGTAATCTGTCTTAACTTCGAAAAGAGCGGCATATTGACAACTGATCTGACACCTGGTCTTGAACACACTTAATACAAAAAGCACAATAATGAACAATCATTCATACCACAATATGCAGGACATTTTAACACATTAAACATTGAACATAAAACATTTTAACCTTTAAAAATGACCAACAATGATGACAGTCTGCATAACTAAATCACCAAGCATAATTCTTGACCATAACTAGATACCTCGGAATACTTGATATACTGCTAAACAGTACATATACACTGCTAAACAGTGCAGACCGGATTTGTGTACCCAAATCCGTCTTGACCGGCACAACCTATGTGCGCGTCAACACGCCTCCCCGGCGATGGTACTCACCGGGTAGCTCCTTGAAACGGAAGGCCTCGGAGAATGGACTGGACTCGATGACTGTGGACATCGGACCCTCTGGACATCGGGACTTCGAAAACCTGGTGGGCCTCTGTATACCTCGGATCTTGCTCTCTCAGCTAGGCTCTGGTCGGGATACTTCGCACTTCTCACCGCCTCGTCTGGGTTGATCGCAGCCTCAGTCGCCCCCGCTTGACCGGAGGGAGCTACAGGAAATCCTGCTGGTACGCGTTATGGTCCGTCCAGCTGTGGCAGGAGACCGGGCCTGCAACGCACCGCCGGCGCGTGAGATGAGAAAGTGTCCCTGTTCGGGCGCCATTTTGTGGTAAATATTCTTTTACCTAGACTGAATTTCATACGGAATCTTAAATAAAATAGCTCAGAATAATAAGAGGCAGAATCCGTGGTATAAGAGGTTTCTGAATGGGCTTTATTCCAAAATGGCCGACTCGAGTCGCGGCCTTCAGGTTCCGTCACCACGGGGGTTCAGGAAGTGAAGTACATACTTTATTGACAGGAAATTGCTTTTATAGATCATACATTACAATGAAACCAATGTAAAAGGCGTAACAATTGATAAGAGAAACGATTCTGTAAATGCGTAATCGAAAATGGGCGTAATAAGGAGTAAAAAGAAACGTGATTGGTCATGATGTTGTGCATAGGTGGATCTATAAGATAATACTTGGCATAGATGCGCGCGCAGCAGCATGACGTGTAATTGACGTGTAACTAGGGGGTGAAGGGGACTTGACATTTAGCTCTACATGTGGAGACAAGAAGTCTAGGGGGTCAAGTCAACCTAATCCCAAATCATATCTAACATCCTATGTTTAAAGAACTATGTTATCCACAAGGAAGGACTTTCGGACAGAATCTATTCTATACTGACTGTGTGTGTGCGTGTACAAGCGTCTAAGTGTCTATATGAGATGCGAGGGGCAGAAACTTTCCATGGGAACAGGGCTATGATTTACTTGTATGAGGACAGAAAGGCCGAGCCCTTTGCTTGGGAGCTAAAGGAAATGTTTACCTAAACTACTAGACAGGAATGCATCGGCTGAGGAGCAAAGTAGATAATTCGAAGGTGAAATACAGCTTCTTGGCAGGCAGGCGAAACTGGCCGAGGCAGGCACCGTTAGCTGCACAGGGAGTAGGACAAAGTTCATGGATACAGATGCGAGCTCAAGCTGAAGCTGTCAGAGGCAGAGAGCAGGGAAAGGCTTGAGGACAGAATCGGGCCTACTCGCCTGAACTGTAAAAATGGAGTAACTTAGCCATATAAAGTCGGTGGCCTTTCACACTTAGGAATTGAATATCCAGCCCATTGATGGCGGATCTGACAGAGGACATGTTGATGGTGGACGCACATGTGTTTGCGTCTTCGAAACTGGAACTGGAGGGAACATACATGTACTTGTAACATGCACATAGAACCGTTGGGGTCCAAGATAGGGGACATAACTGATCAGGAAAATCCACATTTCCACAGTATTTTCTTTCATATCGTGTTGTGTGTATTTTTGTGTTTTGTTTTCAAAAAGAGGTAATATGTTATGCCTAGCAATGCTTGTTAGGTGAGTATACGTTCTGTATGTAGTCATAATGGGCTGATGTCAAGGGGTTCTGACAGAAGACAGTTGGGATCTTGTCAGCACTGGATGTGTTGTGCGGTGGCTCGTTGAACCTACAATTAAACTTGTTTTTTTATATAACAAGTCTGTGGAAAATCCTATTATTTTAATAGGCTACAACAATGCCCTACTGGCTCTAGAAGGGAGTGACAGGCAGAGGTACACCCCCATAAAGGAAGCCCTGGTGAAGAAGTATTAATTCACCCCTGAAGAGTGCATGTTGAGGTTCAGGGGCAGCCGGAAATAGTCTCACCAGTCTTGGGAGGAATGTTTGCAGAACACTAGATGGTTGGGTGAAGGGTAGCACGGTAAACACTGGAAAGGCATTTGAGAGTGATCCTAAAGGGAGTGGCTCAGGTTCCACAGTAGCACTGACGGATCCCAGTGTAGTGAGTGGGTGAGGGGGTGAAGGGTCCCATGTCCCTTCTCAGAGTAGGAGAAAAGATGGGGTGGGCCCAAGGTGGCCCATGCTTAGTCCCAGAGCCTCGATAGTTCCCAGAGGGAGCACCTGGAAGAGAGTCTAGTCTGTACTGGGAGACCATCCACTGAGGGGGGACCCCATAGTGTCAGGAGAATTTGGGGGTGGCTGACACAAGCGTCCAACTAGTTCTAGTGTCTGGTGTACCACTCAGCAGAGGAGGGTACAGAAGCCCAGATGGAGGGGTAGTGAGGACTAACCCCTAATCCCTATTCAGCCTAAGGGTATAGACCCTAGGTTGGATGACCAGTTGCAGGAAGGCACCCCTCAAGTGGTGGGAGAACTATGCAGGACGGCTGACACAAGCACCCTGACAGTTATGGTTTCTGGGCGTACCATCACGGTATTGATTAGACTACTCTGCTTTAGGCTGGAGGGGGGTCATGTTGGAAAAGTCCCTTTTACAGGGTTACCCAGAACGTTTTGCTTTCTTCCTCTCTTTTTTCTGACCTTTTTGTTGGCTTTAGGACTCTGGCCACTTTACCACTGATAACCAGTACGAAAGTGCATGTGCTCTCCCCTTAAACATCGCATGATTGGTTTACACCTGTTTGGCATATTTGATTTACTTGTAAGTCCCTTGTAAAGTGGTATACTATTTAACCAGGGCCTGTACTTCAAATGCTACTAGTGGGTCCACAGCACTGTTTGTGCCACCCACAGAAGTAGCCTTTCAAAAGTTGCCTCAGGCTTGCCACTGCAGTATCTGTATGTGCTGTGTATTGCCACTTTGACTTGGCATTTAAAACTACTTGCCAAGCCTTAAAATCCCATTTTATTACACATAAGTCACCCCTAAGGTAAGCCCTAGATAGCCCTATGGGGCAGGGTGCTGTGTAAGTTAAAGGTAGGACATGTAAGTTGATGTTTTGCATGTCCTGGTAGTGAAAAGCCTATTTCATTTTTCACTGCTTCAAGGGCTTCTCCTCTCATAGGCTAGCATTGGGAATTCCCTTATATATTTTTAAGTGGTAATTCCTGTTCAGAAAGGAGTAGCATTCCCATGTTTGGTATGTTTAAAATGGCAGTGATAAATGCTACTTACTGGTAAAGTTGGATTTCACCTTGGTATTTTAGAAATGCCACTTTTAGAAAGTGGCAGGAAGGACCTGGCCTGGCAGTTCAGGCTGGACTGTTCCCATTGGTCGCAGGGTCAAGGCTGATTTGCATATGGCTGGGTCCAAACTGGAATGGCATGGTGTGCAAAATAACAATGGATAGGCCCAGATCTCTGTACTGGGGTGAATGTATGACATTGTTCTGTATTCTGTCCATCAATTGTTCTTTTTGCATTTGTCACCCCGAGTGGGACGAGTATGCCCAGACGTGGGTCCCGTGCTCTCCATGCCACTGGAGTCAAGCTATTCTGGCTGATGAGGGGTGAAACCCCAAAACCGGTCCTAGGATGCTTGGTTCCAGTACAGGGAGGACCTGGCAGTTCGGGGTGGACTATTCCCATAGGGCGCAGGGTCAAGACTGATTTGCATATGGCTGGGTCCAAACTGGAATGGCATGGTGAGCAAAATAAAAATGGATTTAGGCCCAGATCTCTGTACTGGGGTGAATGTATGACATTGTTCTGCATTCTGTCCATCAATTGTTCTTAATGCACTTTTAGAAAGTGGGCATTTATCTGTGCTTTTGACTCTATGTGCCTGACAGCCTATCTCTAGTACACATATGGGCTGGGTGACAGCTACACTATGTGCATTCCCTCTAGACAGCCTCAATACAGGAAGGTCCGGATGTGATAGGGCATTCATATGCATACTGATAGTCTTTCTAGGCAGGGCGAGGGACAGGTGGTTCACACTTACATTTGAATAGGTTGTGTCTTGCCCTCACACAAAGGTCTGCAGCCAGGGCTCGATTGAAAGGGATGTTTGTACACTTTAGAGAATTCCTTTGAAGTCACCCCCTCCATCAAATACATTTTTGGGTATAAGTACTGGGGTTCTGACCCTATCTAATCAGACATTTTTTAGACCTGTAACCAGACATTGCTGGCTCTACATCTGCCCATTGCCAGAATGAACTGCTGTGCTGCCAGGAGAGACTGCCACTCTTCTAACTGCTCTGCTGTTTTTCCTGCTGCTTGTAAGCTGCAGGAGGGACTGCCACTTTGCAACCTGCCTTGCTGTGCTGTCCTGCTGCCTGGTACCTCTGTGCTGTGGCCACTAATTAGGGCTTGTGGCTTGCCAACTGTTTTGAAATCTCAGTGCCAGCAAAGATTTTGTCTAAGAACCACTGCTGTGGGATTCTGTCATTCTTGAGTCCAGCAGCAGTGCATTCAGGATTTTGCCAAGATCAGCGCCCGTTGAGCTCTTCATATTCCCCCAGTGTTGCAAAGGCCAGCATGTGTGGAGAATTTTGTGTTTCTGCAGCGCATGTTGAGGGCGTTCTAATTCCCTTACGACCAGCGCTTGTTAGGTGTTTTTGTACTTTGTGGGATCAGCACATGTGGAGCGCTTCTGTGTCTCATCCCGACAATAAAGCTGTGGCACAGAGGAAAGCCCTGCCTAGAGTTGCATGACAAGGGGTGAACTACGCTGACGTCAGCCGTGGGTTGGGCCCTGCCACCAGAAGAAACATCGCCCTGAGCTGCTTGAATGCAACAGACCAATGACGAGTCAGCGCAGCCCCTCGAGATGCCAGCAAGCCAAGGTACTGTCACTGAGGTAGCGGTACTGGTGAGGCCCTGTGCATCAGCTCTGTGTCGCCTCCCGTGTATTACTCAGCTGTGTGTGATCGTGCCCGGCGAGGCCCCGCATGGCAGCTCTGGTCTGATATGATAAAATTATTTATCGAGTGCACGTTCTCCAGCGGATTCTTGGCGCTTTAGACCGAATGCGTAGACAGATGTAGTGAGAATTAATTAGTTAAAGGCCTGGGAAAAGAGCAAGTCTTAAGGGATTTCCTGAACTGAACATACGAGGGAACTTGACGTAATTCAGGGGGGAGGGTGTTCCAGAATTGAGGCGCCTGGGTCGAAAATCTTAGACCACCATGTTTTTTACGCTTGAATGAACAAGGGGTCTGTAGATTCAAGCTGGGTGAACGTAGCTCACAAGAGGGGGCATAGCGCTGAATTCTGGTGGCAATAAAAACCGGTCCATGGGACGACAAGGCTCTGTGGATCAGGCAGCCAAGTTTGAAGAGACAGCGCTGGGTCACTGGGATCCAATGGAGACTCCTAAGCAGAGGTTTTGCGTGGTGAGATTTTGGCTGGGCGTAAACAAGCCTGGCGGCTTGATTCTGTACCATTTGAAGCCGGTGAGATTGTTATGCAGGAATTCCGGCGTACAGTGAATTGGCGTAGTCGATACGCGACATTACTAAGGCCAGGGTAACTTGGATAAGGGCTTCAAAGGCAAGGAATCTGCTAATTTCTTCGCAGGTGCAAGAAGCAGATGGAGAACACCGAATTAATCTGGGCCTTCATGGTGAGGTCACTACTGATTGTGATACCTAGGCTTTTGACCGAGCTGACTGGGGAGGGTGGGCATCCCAAGGAACTGGGCCAAAAGTTAGAGTTCCAAGGGTTGGCTGAAGTCCCTGTGAGAACCAGCTCCGTCTTATCAGGTTTGAGCTTTAACTGGTTGGAGTTCATCCAGTTGCTGATGAAATTCATGGTCGATTGAAAATCCTCCATGGAGGAGGGTGACGAGTCTATGGTAAAAACAAGCTGGAGGTCGTCAGCGTAATTAAATGTGACTACTTCTCTCTTCCAAAGTTCTGAAATCAGGGGAAAAATATATAGATTGAATAGAAGAGGGGAGAGAGAAGAGCCCTGGGGGACTGTACTGCTCGATTTTCCCGGCCTTCCGGTGTTGCAGGGCAATCCATATGACTTCAGTCTCTTTCCATCCGAGTCTAAGGACTGGAGTAGTGAGTAGAGCCTATCTATTAGACATTTGTGACACCATCCCGTGCTCCTACCCTTAGCTCAGGGCCTACACACATAGCCTAGGGGATAGATTCGTTAGCCTTGAGGATAATTTGCCCTATAGTAAGGTTGTTTCATGGAGCTGTGTTGAATTCAGGCCTGGTAGGCCTCAAACGGGAGAGACTCCATCTTTCTTTCTGCTCCGGCAGCCCGGGACCTTTCCAGAGGGAGGGGGATGTTTTAGTTATGAGGTGTTATTCGCTCGGAGAGAACCGGTTCAGGCCGGCCCTTATCGAAGGATTGTATTTTTCTTCATGCCGAAGACACTACATCAGGCCGGCCGGCTGGGAAAGTGTCCTTGGTACGGGGAGGTACAGGAATTTGGTGGGCGGCAGGTTTCGAGCTGGAAATTTCCATGAGGGAATGCACTTCTATATTAGTGAAAGTCTGAGTGAGATAAGGGCACTTGCTTCTAGACCATAGGCGGCATCTGGCCGTTAGCAGAAGAGCTATTACTTATTCCAGGGAAGACTGATGATGAACTTGAATCCAAAGAGGAGAGAGTAGCCGATAAGGACGAGGTTCCAGTGACTCGGAGAGGGAGAAGGGAGCAGACCCACAACTGCAGAGGGGTGACTTCCAGGCTAAGCCGAGGCATAGACGAGAAGGGAACCTAGATGACCATTGAGTACAGGCGACGTACCCTCAAGGTGAAGTCGATCCCTTTTTCTTTGAAGTGTATAACTTAATCTTTTACTTTCCTTGCAGGTTATATATGTATGATGTGTTCCGTAAATGTGCATGTGGCATTTAAATAAAGTATTTAGCTTATTGTACGTTAGCATGTGTTGTGTACTTTTGTATAGGAGGATAGCCTATTCTTTAGTCAGAGTTGCCTTAGAAATGAACAGAGGTTAATCCTGGTCAGGTAAGTGGTAACTGGATGAGGGGGAAAACAAGCCCCTCGAACTAGAGAACAGGTTGTGCTCAACTAATAGTCTTTGTGTGATCTGATATATAGTCCCAATTCCCCTGTCGTGTACTAATAGGATGAGCTCGTGCTAAGGCTGCCGTGTAGGTAGGAGATTCTGGGTCTGACTGAGGCCGCGAGATCGTGTGTGTGTCGCTGCCGAATGGGTAGGAGATTCTGGACCTGACCTAGGTCGCGAGACTTTGTGTGTTGCTACCGAATGGGTAGGAGATTCTGGGTCTGACTGAGGCCGCGAGATCGTGAGTGTGTCGCTGCCGAATGGGTAGGAGATTCTGGACCTGACCTAGGTCGCGAGACTTTGTGTGTTGCTACCGGATGGGTAGGAGATTCTGGGTCTGACTGAGGCCGCGAGATCGTGAGTGTGTCGCTGCCGAATGGGTAGGAGATTCTGGACCTGACCCAGGTCGCGAGACTTTGTGTGTCGCTGCCGAATGGGTAGGAGATTCTGGACCTGACTGAGGTCGCGAGATCGTGTGTGTCGCTGCCGAATGGGTAGGAGATTCTGGACCTGACTGAGGTCGCGAGATCGTGTGTGTCGCTGCCGAATGGGTAGGAGATTCTGGACCTGACTGAGGTCGCGAGATCGTGTGTGTGTCGCTGCCGAATGGGTAGGAGATTCTGGGTCTGCCTAAGGCCGCGAGACTGTGGTTGCTGAGATTGCGAGGCTGTGAGGTCTTGATATATATATATATATAATAGGAATTCCCTGTCCTTAGGTGGTACGTATATATGTGGTTATTTGGGTGTAAAAAGACCCTAGGGGGGGGGGGGTAACGTTCTGTTTTGGGACAGAAGGGCTCTGTAAAGCGGGTTCCACCCGATCCGAAAACCCAAGCAGAACATTTGGCGTCACGAACTGTTTACGTAACCTGTGTGCGTTGTGGTTGTCTTGTGTTTGCTTTCGGCGTGTGCGTGATTTTCTTTTTTTTTTGTGTATATTTGCGTGTATACTTTTTCTTTCTCTTTCTTTCTCTCTTCCTTTCTTTTCTCTGCGTTTCTTTTTCTTTCTTTTTCGCGATGTTTTCTAGGAAATCGAAATCTACTCTTAAATTGTCCGTTGATATTCCCGGATGGGATTCAACGCCTTATGGTGCCTTGGCCCGAGAGTGGGCTGATTCTACTGGTCTGAGTGAAAATTGGAATTCTTCTTTGGAGTCGGCGGAACCGGCTGACGTGATTACTTGTTTGCAGACGGCACCTGTCTTGAAGGGTGAGGAGGTTCCCGCTTTGGGGCGCAGAGGTTGGGTTATTCTGTCTGCGTATCGGATTCTGCATGAGAGGTTGCTGAAATTGCAGGTCTCTTTTAAGGATGCGGAATCACACCTTGTTGAGATTCAGAATTCTAACACTTTATTGCGGTGTCAAAATAAGTTGCTTTCCGACAAACTTGACACTTACCAAACGGTTGCCGAAAGGGCGGCTGTGCGGATTGCTCGTTACAAGTACAAGAACAGGCGTGGTCGGGTTTCGTCGCGTAAGGTGCGCCTGGCCGTGGCGAAGGCTGGACTGGATTGGAATCCTGATGAATGGGATGGTAATATCTGGGACTCGACTACGTCTTGTTCCTCGGGTGAGGAATGTGCTATGCATGAGTTTTCTCGTTCTCGTCATGGAAGTAAGTCTACTTCTCGCACCTCTGATGGTGCACCCCGTGATTGCGCTCGTTCTTCGGGCGGGATCGATACTTCTTACACTGATTGTCCCTCTACTAGTACTGCTCGGGCTCCTTGTGATGCTCGTCCCGTGGTTTCTGCGCATCCGGTTTTTCGTCGGAAGTTGCAGCAGTCTCCCAATGCTCCGCAGGGTATTTCTTTGGATTGTTTGGAAGATTTTACCCAGCAAGAAATTAGTGATATTTTGCAACGCTTTCGGCAGCGGACTGGTGAGGCTTTGCTCACGTGGATGGTGCGCCTTTATGAACTGGGCGCTGCTGGTATTATGTTGGATACTGGCGATTGTTTGAAGTTTTGTTCTTTGAGTTTGGATTCTACTGTGCAAGATCATTTTCGTAACTATAATGGTGGTGGTCAGATTTCTTTGCTCCAATTGGCGACTGAGGGTTGTAATTTGAAGTATCCTACTGAATCTGACTGGCCTGTCAATGACAAGCCGTGGTATACCTTGCGTGATGCTGCGCAACGTCTTAAGGAGGAAGTGATGAAAACGGCTATTTTTCTGGGCACTGCTGACAGATTGCTTGATGGGATGTTGACTTCTTCTGTGCGGAATCGTATCATTCGCTCTTCTCCTGTTGCCTACAAGCAGGTCATGATGACTTTGTTGATTAACCAGACTGGTAATGTACTATCTACGGTGTTGGAGTCGGTACGCCAACTCGGTGAGTTGGGTGAGTGGTTTAAACCTGAACGTCAGTCCCGGCCTGACGCCCGTACTCCTGGTGAATATAAATTTACTAGACGTGATATCTTTACTGGTCTTTTGGCTGATGGTGTGCGTCGGGAGGACATTGATGGTGAGACTACTGCTCGTTTGTGGGAAATGTTTCGCAAACGGGGCTTGGACCGGAAGGAGGGTGCCCGGCGTGTTCGGACGACTGAGTGTGATCGTGGTTGTTCTGATGGTAGCGGTGATGATGATCGCCGTGGGCGCTTTGATCGTCGTGATGATCGGCGTCCTGTACGTGATCTGTCCCCTCGTCGAGAGCGGGACAGGGAGAGAGAGGGGGAAAAGGAAAGGGGGAGAAATGATCATGCTTACAGCGGACGTAGAGATGATAGGGATCAATCCCCTGAGCTGAGAAGGAGGGAGGATAGATATAGTTTGGCCGATCGAAACTCGCAGTGCAATGCAGAGGACAGGAATCCATTTCGTAATAGAGATGGATATGAACAGGAGGTATCGATACCTAAGAAACGTGAGAGTCTTTATCCTGATTTGTCCTGGTACACAGAATGCAGTAAGAATGACTAGGAAATAGGTCAAGCTCCGGTACACAGATGGGCTCACAGAGATAATAGACCCTATGTAGATATTGATATTTTTTGGAGACATCGTAATATCCAAAGGGCCCGAGCATTAGTTGATACAGGAGCGGAGGCCACTCTTATTCATGGAAAATCAAAGAAATTTACAGGGCAGCCTTTCACTATTACCGGATTAGGAGGAAAGGAAACCCCTGCAGTTCAAACTTTGCTTGAAATGAGAATAGGTAGAATCCCTAGAAAGGAATATTCTGTATTAGTGGTGCCACTTCTAGAATTCATAATTGGAATTGATATTTTGAAGGGAATGACATTGCATCTTGATGATGGGTGTTACCAATTTGGAACGACGCATTATATCTCGTCCAGACCTATACGGGTTGGTCGTTTAAGGATGCCCCCCATACAAGTTCCCCAGGCGACCAAAGTGGTTTGTCAGAAGCAGTATCGTATTCCGGGTGGTCATGAAGAGATTAGTACCACCATTCAGGAGTTGGTTGATGCAGGCGTTATAACTCCAGTTACTTCTGCTTGGAATAATCCTGTTTGGCCGGTGCGTAAAAGTGATAATTCTTGGCGCATGACTGTTGATTATCGAGAATTGAACAAACACACGCCCTCTTTGACTGCTGCAGTACCGGATGTTATCACCCTGATTGAAAGAATCCAAACACATCCAGGTACATGGTATGCGTCCATCGATATTGCTAATGCTTTCTTTTCTATTCCAATTGCCCCTGAGTGTCAGGAACAGTTCAGTTTTACGTGGAATGGGCGTCAGATGACGTTCAGAAGTCTTCCTCAGGGCTATGTGCACAGCCCTACGATCTGTCACCGGCTGGTGGCAGAACACTTGACTGAGGTACCAGTTCATCCCAAAATTCAGATATGTCATTATATTGATGATGTTTTGATCCAAGGCGAAACACAAGAGGATGTTCAGACACAATTAGATAGAGTCATTGAGTGTCTGCGTGGGAAAGGTTGGGAGATCAATCCGGACAAATTACAAGGTCCGTCCCAAGCTGTAAAATTTTTAGGTATTAATTGGCATGAGGGACACCGCGAGGTGATCCCTCAAGTTAAACAGAAGATTCTTGATTTTTCGGTTCCGAGGAATAGGAAGGAAGCCCAGAGCTTCATTGGTTTATTTGGTTTTTGGCGCCAGCATATTCCTCATTTGAGTCAAATATTGGCCCCGTTGTACCGTGTTACACGTAAAAAGAATGCATTTGAATGGGGTGAGCAACAACAAGATGCATTTAGTCTAGCGAAAGAGGCAATTCAACATGCTATGGATCTTTGGCCTGTACGTGATGGTGATGTGGATTTGAATGTGTCTGTGCAAGGCCCTTATGCAAACTGGAGTCTGTGGCAGAAACAAGGCAGGTGCAAAGTACCATTAGGGTTTTGGACCAAAAAGCTACCTGATGCTGGTGAGCGTTATACACCCTTTGAGAAACAGCTACTTGCTTGTTATTGGGCTTTGGTGGATACCGAGCAATTAACATTGGGACATGACATATTCTTGCGTCCTGAAATTCCTATTATGCAGTGGGTTTTGAGTTCACCAAAAACTCATCGAATTGGGCATGCTCAGGAGGCGAGTGTGATTAAATGGAAATGGTACATACAAGACAGGGCACGTGTGGGTCCGAAAGGAGTTGCGTCTTTACATGAGCAAGTGGCGCAAGCACCATCGACTGAGACTGAGAGTGAGTGTTCTGTACCTTTAGAACAGGAGTCTCCTGTCAAGTGGGGTAAACCTTTTGATGATTTGTCCGTCGAGGACAGGAACCATGTGTGGTTCACAGATGGGTCAGCAAAATTTATTGGAACTACACGGCACTGGAAGGCGGTGTCTTATAATCCGATCACACAGAAACTGTTGAGCACAACTGGTGAAGGGAAGAGTAGTCAGTTCGCAGAGCTCTATGCCGTTTATCAAGTTTTGAAACAGGAGTTACCTGGTGTATGCCATATTTTCACCGACTCCTGGTCCACTGCCAATGGACTGGCCGTTTGGTTACCGACCTGGCATTCCCATAATTGGAGGTTACACTCCAAAGAGTTATGGGGAAAAGAGTTATGGCAAGAGATTTGGGAAATGCTCCCACAGAGTACTGTTACCATCTTCCATGTGGATGCTCACACCCCCATAGATTCTCTTGACAAATTTTTTCATAACATTGCAGATGAGAAATCTAAAATTGCTGAGGCAGTGGTGGACAGACAAGATCCTGATATTGCGGGATTGGCGAAATGGGCACACCAGAAGGCAGGACACTTTGGAGAGAAGGCCACTAGCAGGTGGGCTGCTGATAGAGGAATTTATATTCCCCTGGACCTAATCAAAAATGTTATTCTACATTGTCCCGTCTGTCAGCATATCAGACAGCGTAAAGTACCCCAAATTGTTAGAGGTCATTTACATCGCGGGAAATTGCCCACTCAAATCTGGCAGATTGATTACATCGGACCCATTCCCATGAGCAGAAATTGTCAATATGTTTGCACAATTGTCGATACATATAGTGGTTTGCTGGTAGCTTTTCCATGTAAGCAAGCCACCCAATTGAATACCATTAAAACATTAGAATTGATTATGATGTATTATGGTGTGCCATTCCAAATTCAATCTGATAATGCATCCCATTTTCGTGGAAGATTGGTACAGGAATTCTGTGTGGAAAACAACATTGAGTGGATCTTTCATATACCTTACTACCCGCAGGCCTCGGGCCTGGCGGAGAGATTGAATGGCCTGTTAAAGGACCAGCTACGTAAATTAACAGATGACAAGTATAAAAATTGGCGAGACTTTTTACCCCAAGCACTATTAATCCTGAATAATCGTCCTTTTTTAAATGCTGAATCTCCACTTATGCGTTTGTTCCCCCCAAAGGTTGAGACTATGCCTAATGTAATTAATGAAACTGTGATGTATTGGGAAATTACTTCCGGAGCTCTGGCTCCATGCAGAGCGACCCCAGGGTCGGCAGGCTTAGATTTGCATGCTATGGATGACACCGTTCTGGAAAGCAAAAATCGGGTCATCATTGCTACCGGTATTGGTATTCATATACCACCGGGGAATTTTGGATTGATCGCCCCTAGATCGGGGCTGGCTGTAAAAGGCATCCAGGTACTTGGAGGGGTAATTGACAGCGACTATCAGGGAGAGATTAAGGTACTTCTGCTAAATAGCAGTGAGAATGACTTGCTGATACACCGCACCGACCGAGTGGCTCAATTACTCATTATGCCTGTTTTCAGTGGTGAAATAATGAAAGGCACTGCCCCAACTTTGCTAACTGTACGAGGCCAGAAAGGCTTTGGCTCTACGGATAACCCTGGAGCCAAGATTTGGGTGCAATCGCCTAAGAATCCCCCTGAACAAGCAGAGGTTATTGCCACCGGTCAGGATAATACCATTTTGGTTATGAGGCCAGGGAAAGATAGCTGGGAAGCTGTCCCAGCTGATAAATGTTATTTACGAGAATGATTAATGCCTGTGTTTGGTTCTTTTTCAGATCATTCTTTGGATTGTTGCTGCAGGATGTGTCGGTACTGGACACCGTTCGGTCTACTTCGGAGAGAGAGAAGGGATCCCATTAACCCGGGATGAATTGGGAACCAGAGTGTTGCGTTCCTTCAATGCGTGGGACTCGTCATCGAACTTTTGGACACTGCTGGCGAAAAGAGTAACTGATGCCCCTCACTTCTGTTTGACACCGATGAGATCTGTGCACGATATCTTAGCGACGTGCCTAGTTGCTGTCCCCGCTTCGCTGGAGACGTTAATAAGCATCTTTAACGTTTCAAAGGCTCGTCCGAATATTATTCTGGGTGATTTTGCTACCCATGCATATTGTCCTCTATGTACTGAACTGCCGAATGAGCAACTTCCCATCCAATCCCAAATAACTACGTATAACATTACACAAGGTGATCTATGCTTTTTCCTCACATGTAATCCTAATGCAATTTCTGAATGTCTACGTCTCAAGTTAAGAGGCGCCACTGTTCTCACATCCCATGAACGAACTCTGTGTTTCCAGAGGACACCGACCACATGTGCTTCAGTCCAGAACAATATGACTTGCAATAGTTTGGTAGTTACTCCCAGTCACTATCGTGCAATATTGCTACCTGCCGGATGGCTTTTCTCATGTGGTAATACTTCTTGGCCCTATGTCCCTGCGAACATTTCCGGAGGCCCGTGTGCCATTACTAGACTCAGTTTACTTATGTTCTCATCACATCCAAATGCCAACTCTCGTGTGCTCCGAGATACAACTACGTTACAGGAGGATTGTGACTCATCTTTGCATTTATATTCCAAGTCTGAATACCTTAGTCTAGCTGTTTCAATTATTGGTGTCCCTGCTTTGGCGGTTTATAATGCTAAATCCATTGGGAAAATGGCTTGCTGGATGGTCAAATCTATTAATCATACTTCTACAGTCTTGTCTGACTTGCTATTAGACGCCCAGGGTGAACGTAGGGCCATTTTGCAAAATAGAGCAGCCATTGATTATCTCTTGCTTAAACATGGACATGGTTGTTCAGATTTCGAAGGTCTCTGCTGTTTTAACTTATCTGATCATACACAATCCATTCGTGCACACATAGATAAATTGCATGACCTAACTAATGAAGTTAGGAAACACATTGATCAGAGCTGGTTTGACTGGCTCTTTAACTGGTTGCCAGACATGAATATGCTACGCCACACATTAGGTGGCATTTTGATTGCTCTTGTTGTTTTAATTTCTATTTGTTGTTTTATTCAGTGTATCCCTTCACTGCTTCAATTCTGCACATCTGGTACTAGACATAGATCAGTTAGTTTTGTTTCATATTATTCTTCCACAGATGTTAGTTCCGTTTAGTATATATATAATAGACTGAAGTCAAGGGTGGAATGTACTGCTCGATTTTCCCGGCCTTCCGGTGTTGCAGGGCAATCCATATGACTTCAGTCTCTTTCCATCCGAGTCTAAGGACTGGAGTAGTGAGTAGGGCCTATCTATTAGACATTTGTGACACCATCCCGTGCTCCTACCCTTAGCTCAGGGCCTACACACATAGCCTAGGGGATAGATTCGTTAGCCTTGAGGATAATTTGCCCTATAGTAAGGTTGTTTCATGGAGCTGTGTTGAATTCAGGCCTGGTAGGCCTCAAACGGGAGAGACTCCATCTTTCTTTCTGCTCCGGCAGCCCGGGACCTTTCCAGAGGGAGGGGGATGTTTTAGTTATGAGGTGTTATTCGCTCGGAGAGAACCGGTTCAGGCCGGCCCTTATCGAAGGATTGTATTTTTCTTCATGCCGAAGACACTACATCAGGCCGGCCGGCTGGGAAAGTGTCCTTGGTACGGGGAGGTACAGGAATTTGGTGGGCGGCAGGTTTCGAGCTGGAAATTTCCATGAGGGAATGCACTTCTATATTAGTGAAAGTCTGAGTGAGATAAGGGCACTTGCTTCTAGACCATAGGCGGCATCTGGCCGTTAGCAGAAGAGCTATTACTTATTCCAGGGAAGACTGATGATGAACTTGAATCCAAAGAGGAGAGAGTAGCCGATAAGGACGAGGTTCCAGTGACTCGGAGAGGGAGAAGGGAGCAGACCCACAACTGCAGAGGGGTGACTTCCAGGCTAAGCCGAGGCATAGACGAGAAGGGAACCTAGATGACCATTGAGTACAGGCGACGTACCCTCAAGGTGAAGTCGATCCCTTTTTCTTTGAAGTGTATAACTTAATCTTTTACTTTCCTTGCAGGTTATATATGTATGATGTGTTCCGTAAATGTGCATGTGGCATTTAAATAAAGTATTTAGCTTATTGTACGTTAGCATGTGTTGTGTACTTTTGTATAGGAGGATAGCCTATTCTTTAGTCAGAGTTGCCTTAGAAATGAACAGAGGTTAATCCTGGTCAGGTAAGTGGTAACTGGATGAGGGGGAAAACAAGCCCCTCGAACTAGAGAACAGGTTGTGCTCAACTAATAGTCTTTGTGTGATCTGATATATAGTCCCAATTCCCCTGTCGTGTACTAATAGGATGAGCTCGTGCTAAGGCTGCCGTGTAGGTAGGAGATTCTGGGTCTGACTGAGGCCGCGAGATCGTGTGTGTGTCGCTGCCGAATGGGTAGGAGATTCTGGACCTGACCTAGGTCGCGAGACTTTGTGTGTTGCTACCGAATGGGTAGGAGATTCTGGGTCTGACTGAGGCCGCGAGATCGTGAGTGTGTCGCTGCCGAATGGGTAGGAGATTCTGGACCTGACCTAGGTCGCGAGACTTTGTGTGTTGCTACCGGATGGGTAGGAGATTCTGGGTCTGACTGAGGCCGCGAGATCGTGAGTGTGTCGCTGCCGAATGGGTAGGAGATTCTGGACCTGACCCAGGTCGCGAGACTTTGTGTGTCGCTGCCGAATGGGTAGGAGATTCTGGACCTGACTGAGGTCGCGAGATCGTGTGTGTCGCTGCCGAATGGGTAGGAGATTCTGGACCTGACTGAGGTCGCGAGATCGTGTGTGTCGCTGCCGAATGGGTAGGAGATTCTGGACCTGACTGAGGTCGCGAGATCGTGTGTGTGTCGCTGCCGAATGGGTAGGAGATTCTGGGTCTGCCTAAGGCCGCGAGACTGTGGTTGCTGAGATTGCGAGGCTGTGAGGTCTTGATATATATATATATAATAGGAATTCCCTGTCCTTAGGTGGTACGTATATATGTGGTTATTTGGGTGTAAAAAGACCCTAGGGGGGGGGGTAACGTTCTGTTTTGGGACAGAAGGGCTCTGTAAAGCGGGTTCCACCCGATCCGAAAACCCAAGCAGAACAGGGACCCCACAGGTCAGTCTTTTTTTCTCGGAGGAGAAATTGGAGAGACAAACCACTTGGTAGCGATCGTTGAGGAAGGAAATAATCCATTTTAGCGGGAGCCCCCGGATACCGGCGCTCTCGACTCGATCAACCAATAAATTGTGGTAGACGGTGTCGAAAGCTGCCGACAAGTCCAGGAGCACTAGTGCCTGCGTGGAGTTCTGATCAGCCCCCTTCCTGAGTTCATCATGGACCACCAGAACAATGGACTCAGTAGAATGTTCAGGCCTAAAGCCTGCTTGATGGGAGCCTAGATAGTGGGAGGATTCCACAAATGTGCGCAGGCAGTTTGCTACATGGGACTCAGCGATATTGGGCGGAAGTTATTGAGTACAAGAGGGTCAGAGCCTACTTTTTTTAGGATGGGTGCAACTTCTGCAGTCTTGAAGAGATTAGGGACTATGCCTGTGGAGAGGGAGTTGTTGAGGAGCGATAGGGGAGGTTCGGGAAGGTGACACAAGACCTCCCGAGCGATGTGAGGGGGGCAGCTGTCCGTCAGGGAGCCTGAGCGGACCCTTTTGAGGAGGGAGAAGAAGACCTCCCGAGTGATCGGTGGAAAAAGATCAAGATGGAGAGGATTGCGGTAAGGGCAGCCAGGATCGGGGGGTGGGTGGCCTTGGGGATACTAGCTTTGATACTGGTGATTTTGTCAATAAAGTAAGTGTTGAGAGAGTCACAGAGGGATTGTGAAGGGGTGGGTTTAACGGTGACGCGGTCAGGTTTGACGAGTTCGTCCACAATGGAGAAGATGTCTTTAGCTTTGTTAGTGGATTGCAGGATTTTCAGCGAAAAATAATCTAATTTAGCTCTGAGGATGGCGCTCTTATAGTCTTTGAGGGCCGATGTGAAGATAGATTTTTTGATTGGGCAATAGTCCTGTCTCCACTTGCGTTCAGTTTGGCGCAAGGCGAGTTTCATTTCTTTGAGATTGTTGGTGAACCATCGCTGGGCGTCATGGGGCCGCATGTTTTTGAGCTTTCTCATGAGAGCCAGGCTATCTCTCGCCGAGGCCAGCCAGGCATTGATGTTTTCAGCCCGGGCGTGCAGTGAAGTCGGATGGCCATTGGACAGATGGGTAAAGGGCATGGAAGTGGCTAAAAGGGTGCAGAGTGTTGAGGTATCTACCCGGCTCCAGTTCCTGGCCATCGAGGAATCTTGAGGAGGGGCTTTGGTGGAGAGGATATTAGGGATTGAGAAAGAGATAAAGTGATGATCAGACCGGGTGCAGGGAGTAATCTGTAGGTCAGTGACCTCGAGGTTGTATGTCCAAACCTGGTCCAGGATATGACCTTTTATGTGGGTGGCTACCTTGATGTGCTGGATGAAGTTCATTCCTGTTAACAGGTCAGTGAAATCTGCCGAGCAGGGGCTTTCTCCCGCATTATGTGGCCAATAATTAAAATCGCCGATGATCATCACTCTGGCATGGTTTATAGCCAACTCCGCAATCGCGTTGCCAAATGTTTGTGGGAAGTTGGGCATGAGGAGGGGGGCCTGTAAAATAACACACAGGTAAAGGAAGTTCAGTTGGATTCGAACTTAAAAAGGAGGCTGTCAACAGAGGGGATATTAGAAGTGGTTAAGGAAGTACATTTGTGTGACTGTGATATAATGGCCGTGACCCCTCCCCCCCCCCACCTTGCTGTTGGCCTGGAGAGCATAGTAGTGGTCAGGGATTGCAGCTAAGATGTCTGGGGTGGATTCTGCTGTTAGCCAGGTTTCTGAAAGAAGGAGTATGTCAGGCTTAAGGGTGTCTAGGAGATAAAAGATCTCTAATTGATGCTTGACCAACGAGCGGGTATTGAGATACCAGATGGACAGACTGTCCTGGCTTGTACTATTGAGAGGGGTAGGAGTATTGGGGAGGGTGCCCCTCGAGATTGTCGGTGGTGTGTGTTCAGGAGGGTTGCTTATTGATCTACAGGCAATGTGCTTATGGGACAAGATCCCTAGTTTGTCTAGGATACTCATGGTGTCCGGGTTGATGATCCACTCCCCCTGAAGGGAGTTAAGCTCAGCTGTGGAGTAGCAGAGGGGAGAGCGGGCATAATGCGTGGCCCCAAGCCCTGGCTGGCCGCAGATGGGCTTGCCTTTGGTGCGTCAGCGGCGCACCCGCTGAGCGCGTCTGCTGCGCGACGGGTAACACATTGGCAGATATAGGCTCTAAGCACAGCACTAGTCGCGGTGCTCTGCCCCCAACTGTCACTGAAAAAATACTGTCAGCCTGCACCTTCCACATCAATCGGGAGAGCCCCGTGGTGGACCGGGGTGCAAGCGGCAAAGCAAGAAAGAAGACCGAGAAATACACTTTAAATCAGAGATAAAATAAAACGTATACTGTTAAAAATGAGCAAATCAGTTTTTTTTTAAAAGACGTTTCTGAAAGAGGCTAGCGGTCTGCTAAAATTAATGCTGGGCAGGAAGGACTCACCGAGCCTTACATAATTAAGTCACAGCTACCGTTTGTCAGTGCGCGTCCCTGCCCTGTGTAATTTGCTCAACTGTGTTGGCACTCACTTATTGGTTGGAAAGACCACACCAAAGCCCCAAATCTCAAGTGCTCACTCCAGAACCCCCCAGTGGGACATTACCATGTGTCGCTTACAGGAAGCAAATCTACCGTAAAGAGCTTGATGGAAGCAAAAGTATTTCTGAGGCTGCTGTGTAATTTTCCCTGCAATTATTGTGTTCTTTAAAGTTGTTGATAACTTGAAAAGTACTTATCATACTTTTGTCATTTTGGACTGGTTTTGTTCACTATATAATAAGATAAATTTCTAACCTGTGTGGAGTCTTTTTGTGGTGTATTCATTGCGGTACTATGTGTGTGTTGCACAAATACTTTACACATTGCCTCTTTTGATAGGCCTACCTGCTCTGCGCCAAGCTACCAGAGAGTGAGCACAGGCTATCTTCGTAGTGTGTCTAGCTTACCCTGACTAGACTGGTGGGCTCTGCCTGGCTGCCTGGCTGATGCGCATACCTTAGCCAACCAGAAACCCCATTACTAACAGTCGCATGCTTAGTAAATTTCTTAACTTCTTGCCTCACGATACACAAGTCACTTTGGTCAGGGCACTGATTCTTTCTAGGTTGGACTATGTCAATGTTTTGTACTTAGGTCTCCCAGAATGTTTGGTTCAGCGTCTACAAGTAGTTCAGAAAGTGGCAGTCTTCCTACTCTATAAACTACCCAAGCATGTTTCGGTATCTTTGCTTCAAAAAAAGCTGCATTGATTACCGGTCCGTAAGCATATTATGTACAAAGCTCTGACACATCAAGCCCTCCATATCAACGGGCCATACTCAACAACCTACACCTGAAATATAGCTTAAAATATATCTTAATTACAAAATGTACTTAATTATCAATGAAATATTTAATATGGATTTAAAATTATTAACTAATTCAAATTAATTAACTTCCCATCCTTTACCCGTACAAACCCCACAACTCGTATCTAACTCACAACTTATAAAACAAATTAATCACACAATTTACATAACTAATTATCAATTAAATAATTAATATTAATAATGTATTAATTAAAATGAATGAACTTCCCACCCTTTACCCCTATAAACTACACAACCCACACCTACATTATAACTTAAAAAACAAATTAATTGCACAATTTACATAATCAATGATCAATTAAATGATATTAATTTAAAATGATTAATTAATTAAAATTCATTAACTACCCACCGTTTACCCCTACAAACCCCACAACCTGCACCTGAATTACAGCTTAAAAAACAAATGAATTACACAATGAACATAATTATTAATCAAATAAATAATAATTAAAATGAATTATTAATGAATTACAATTAATTTACTTCCCACCCTATTACCCTACAAACCCCACAACCCACTACAACACTAATAATTACAATTAACAATTGCATTCAATTTAAAAACAACAAAAAATGTACAATATATATATAAAACATTAATAATAATTACACAGACAATGTAAAACATACAAGTAAAACATATACTAAAATACATAAAGGTGATAAAACAATATTCCTTACAACAATATTTTTGTAAATGATATTAACAACATAGATATTTTTGACATCGATATTACTTACCTTAAAAATCTATATTTTTGTCAACGATATTCATGCATCATGATATTTGTGTATCACAATATTAAAAACTCTACATTTCTGTGCCTCGATATTTTTAACTCAATATTTTGTCCCAATACCATATGCTACAGGGCAATAAAGTGCTGCGCACAGCAGTCCAGCACTTTGAGCTGTGGATCAATATTACATCAATGATATTTAGGTCTGTTGCTAGCTAATACCTTTTGAGTTTACTACAATTGTACATATAATGGACTTGCTTAAACGGTTCTCAGCCAGCCCACTTCATCCAATGTTATGTGAAGGTTTAGCCCAGTCCAGCCATTGGCTAACTTCACTGGGTGTGGCGGCATCCTGCTCTTTTACAAGGAGCACATCCGCATATAAAGTAGTTTCTATTGATGCTAGGGACTACTATGACAATGCATGTTTTTTTATACAAAAAAAGATTTGTTTTGAGCCTTTTTGTTTATATTGTGACGGCCTGGTAGCTCCACCAACTATATAGGTTTACAAAAAAACATGATACAACAAGCATTGATAAAGCCAAGAAACTGGCAGAGTGCTTTGCCAATGTTTGTTTTTTAATTAGCATACTAATGATAGAATGTTTCTCTTGTTTTACAACCCATGCATGTCTGGTATCCATTAATGCTACTCTTATTGTAACTCCTTTGAGCTTGATGAAGATGAATGAAGCAGGCAGTGTTAGCAGCGGTGTTGGTGGTTTCCTACGTTCTGTGATCTGTATTCAAATACTCTGCGGTCTGAAGCTTCACAGGGCAGATGTGTATCCGGTGATTTGTGCAGCACATAGAGTTGATTATGCTCCGGCAGACCATTCCCCAACCTCATATATATGGTATTACAGAACTAGGACTGTGACAGAATTGTGAAGTATAGAGTCAGACAGGCCATATCCAGAACTGAAAAGCCACCGTCTGTTTTATGGGATGTCTCCAGGCTGTAAATGGGAGGCATGAGAAAGGAGTCCTTCAACAAAAATACTTGTGCAGGGGGTCACTATTCGGAGTTTGAAGACAGCCAAAGTTGGAGGGCCGGATATTTTTACAGCCGCCTTATATAAAAACTTTATCATCGCTCTTGTACATACACACATCCATTTGTTCAGTTGTTTCCAATTGTCTATAGAAATGACACCATCTATACCGGAGCCGTGACTTTGCTTCTTAGAAAGCCAGAAAAGCCCTTCAGTTGTGTGGCTAATTCAGACCTGTTTTCTTGCTCAACATAGACATAATGCTGTTTGTTGGAAAATTGTCAGAGTGTTAAAAATTATTGACGCCAACACTAGTTCACCCAGACGAGTTTGGATTTATCAGGAGCAAGCAGGATAGCAACAGACAAATTGTGACCTTAATTAATAATATGGTCGCTCCCTGTAAAGGAATAGATACTTTAGAACTTCATAAGTGCCAAATAGCCATATAGCCAGGTGGAGATTTAAGGAGGGCACATTGACCATTGTAGGTTTGAAACAAGACTTGATGAAATGGATAATGGTGGGAGATGAAGCTCCTAGTGTTAGGGTGCAAGTGAATAGCTGATTTTCAGGTCTGCTTTCCATTGCCAGAGAACAAGGCAGGGTTGCTCTTTATCCCCCTCTTCTAAGAAGGGTACATACTATTTTAGGTTAGAGAAAAAGGGGACAAGACATCAATTAATAAAAAACATACCCATTTAACCCATCTACATTCCTAGATGGAATTAATCCAATGTAGTCTGACACAAAAAATTCATTCAAAAATATGTTTTTTTTAATAGTTCATAAATTACTTTTTTCTTACAATTTTTATTTTCATATATTTAATTTTTTTATCATCCTTTTGTCCCTTTCATGTTATTTGTAAAACAAACCCTAGAAACTCATTCATTTATCCCATCAATAATAATATAATAATACCAAAATAAAAACAATACAATAACATAACTAATCACCCAACTCATAAATCACTGTCTCTTATTCATCACCACAGTCATACCCACTCCATACACACATTTCCCATGCTGCCCAATACAAATTTATTTGACAAACAAACAAACAAATAGGCCCGTTCTCATTAATCTTCCAATTGTTGCATCTTGAACTGAGATCCTCAAACAATTTGGTCAATGCATATTTCAGTGGATATCAAATTCTTTAACCACCTTCTTCAGGACCTATCACCCATGCTTTTTCTTGTTTGACCAATGCGACAAATAGGGTACGTTTACATTCGTTGGTCCTATATCCCTGCTATATGGTGAGTTTTGTGTGCCGTTTTTCTACATCCCCAAATTACTTGCCCCCTGTCCAGTTGATCACAGTAGGAGAAATCAATTTACTAGTCATCCGAAAAGTTGGTCCACCTTCTCAAAATGACACTACTCAAATCCCTTAGTACATCGTTCAACATAAATAGGTGTGCTCCTTCTTCCTTGACTTCTCACGATGAATACTCTAAAATTACCTAATTTCCACTGTGCCATGTTGCCTACCAGCATCCTCGAAGTTGGAAAATATCCAGAGTTAGATTCCCTCTACTGTTTTCCACTAGACAGGGTATGAGTAATTTGGGGATATAAAAAAACACCACTGAGAACTCGCCATATAGCAGGGAAATAGAACTAACTTATGCAAATTTACCCCACTTGTTGTATTGGGTCAAAAATGAAAAAGTATGGGTGATAGGTCCTGAAGAATGTGGTTAAAAGAATTTGATATCCACCGAAACCTGTGTTCCTCAGTGTTGTTTGAGGACCCCAGTTCAAGATGCAACAATGTAAAATTAATGACAAGTGACCTCCTTGATTGTTTGTCGAAGAAATTTGTTTTGGGAGACATGGAGAATGTGTGTATGGAATGGGTATGAGTGTGGTGATGAATGCAAGACTGATTTACAAGTGGGTTGATTAGTTATTTTATTGTACTGTTTTGATTTTGTTATTATTGTTGGTGGGATTAATGAATGCGTTTCTGGTTGTAAGAATAATATGATAGAAAAAAAGGATGACTAAAAATTGAAATATATGAAACTAAGAAAAACTGGTAGAAAAGGTAATTTATGAGCTATTAAATAAAAATAATGTTGAATAATTTGTTTGGCTCAGACTATTTTGGATTAATTCCATCTAGGAATCCAAATAGGTGAAGCGGGGATGTTTATCATTGATTGATGCTCTTTATCCTCCTTCTGTTTGTCCTGACAATGGAATTATTCGCAGGTGATATTAGTCCAAACCCTGAGGTCAGAGGACCATGAATCATGCAGGACGAATTGAAGATCTCCATGGATGTGGATGATAGTTTCATGTCTTTGCTAGGTAAGGCAGCATCAGTACTTTTTGAAGAATTGGAAGGTTACTAAAGGGTATAGGGGTTCAAAATTACTAAAGAAAAATTGCTTGTTTTAAATCTGTCTCCCCTCAAGAAGATTGTGAGGGGCCCTGGTATATGCTGTCCACTAGTTGTAGTGGGCACTTTGCACCAGTCCAAACAACCTTTATTGATGATAGGTTTAAAGACAACCTTTATTGAAAGCTATCCTAGTGGTAGCTATGGAGAGCAGCATTCAGGCTAAGTCTTGAAGGAGTGTAAAACAGCTTGGGTTACCAGATTATAACCTCCTGAATGACTAAATGAAAAGGAGAACCACACCAGGTATATATATATATATATATATATATATATATATATATATATATAAAATATATGTATTTATTTCTAAACACTCTCTACTAACCTCTTTATGAAGTTAGAGAGCACGGCACACAATCATACAGTTATTAAACGACAATAAATAGCACAATATACAATGGGCCCCAGGGGGAGACCAAACCATATATTAAGAAAGTGGTATAAGAACCACAACTTGACTAAACACAGTGCCTAGAGCACGTAGAATCGCTGGGACCCCAAGGAACCACTCAAGGCAATGACACAGGAGACCCACGGGGGACGTGTGCAGTGTGGGAACACAGCCGCGAGCCCCGTACAATTCAATAGGAAAGTCACGGTTGGAATTTTAAAGAATGAGGACAGTTAGGAGAGGACTTTGAGCAAACCCCTTTAGATTTAGAGGGTTCTAGGGCCAGCATCCATGGGAGCACCGAAGTACTCGTGTTACCTCACCCAGGAAAGCCGGGTGCCTAGGTGTCAAATGGTGTTGGGAATCGTCGTTGATTTCAATGGCGATGTGCTGCAAAGTGCTGCTGCCATGGAAAGAAGAAGTATCCGGGGTGAACCAAGCCTGGATCGAAGATGTGAAGAACCTGAAAGTAGAGGGGACAGAGTCTGGGTCACTTGCCAGTGACCAGGGGCACGACAGACGAATGCCGGGTGCTTCAGGTGCGAAGAGGTGAAGCTTGACTCTGCAGCCACGAGGACCAGGAGACGTCGATGACTACCAGAAGCTGGATTCGAGCTGTCCCAAGAAGGATGTCGAGTGCTGCGGTGTCGGTGCTCGGATTGAACACAACAAGCCTCGGCAACAGCAAACCACACAGGAAGAGTAAAGATGCTTCGGTGCGGACCAGCAAGGTCCTGGGGACTCCCCAAGCGATGGAGAGTCAGGGCACGTCAGGAGCAACCAGGGATGTCCAATCAGAGTTATAGTTACCTTCTCAGGGACCCACAGATCGACGGACCAGGGATCCTGAAGGGACCTCGAGAGAAAACACAAAGGGCCAGCTCACGGAACACTCATGGAGTGTAGGCCGGCAATCTTCGGTGGAGTTGCTGCTCTGGGTCTGGGCTACAAGTAACACAAAGCTCAGCTTCGCCTCAAAGCTGATGCTTCTGCAAATGGTTGCGTTGTCCAGGGGTTCGGGTTGCACGGTCTCCACGAGGGATACAGGCCTCAGAGTTGCTGAGTGCACAGATCAACCTCAGAGACCACGGGAACCCACCTCCTGTGTTGCAAAATTCTTCAGAGTCATCAGGAGCTTCGGAGATGCAAACCAGACAGATGCGTCTTTGATGCCTGCCAAGCAGGGGAGTAACTCCTTTACTCCAAGGGAGGTTCTTCAGTCATCTAGCGCCGTGTAGATCGTCAAAGTTCCAGGAATCTGTGTCAGAGTTTCGTCCACGTAAATCTAAAGTCCTGGAGCCAGGGGTTCCTACTTTATACCCAAGGAAAGGGTGGGACAAACTCGGAGGACCCATATATGGGAGGGTCAGGATAGAGGGGTGGCTACACCCATTTCCATTGTCTAGTTTCACGCCAGAGCAGGGGCTGGTAGCCCCTGCAACCGGTTTGAGCTGGACTATGCACAGGGAATCCAAATGTGCCCCCAGTGCAGACTTCAAAGCACTCTTGGAGGGCACCCACCCAGCCCCAATACACTAAAGCCTGTGTGGGAGGTGGTCACATCTCCCTCTGACAGGAAACCTATTGTCCAGCCTTCCCCTGCCGGAGTTTCGTCCAGCAGCAGGAGGGCAGACTCGTGTCTGTGGCTGCAGCATCCATTTTTTGATGCCAAGGTTCTGTTAAGCTGGTACCGGGTGTACCGGTGGTGCCATCTTTCTCTCTCTAGTAGGGTGGAATCATACCTCCCACACCAGTTACTGGTGTGGAGGTATGATTCCAAGGTGTTTGACACCAAACACAACATGTTTCCATGCAGCCATTCCAAAGTTAGCAGTTACCGCAAAGTTATAATGCACTTAAGCGTATATGGTTTGGCTGCATCACAAACAACCCTGGAATAAAGGTTCCGTAAGCTGCAGAGGGGCTCTGCTCATGCATGGGCACCCTCTCACATGAAACCCAGCACCCTGCCGTTAGGATTGTTAAGGCCTGCCATAGGGGTGACTGATAGGTTTATATGTGTAGTGAGATGGAGAGATATAGGGAACCTATATCTCAGTAAGGGGTGCATACACCACCTTACACAGACTGCTGTAGCAGACCTGTTGTGTCATTTTAAATGGCTTCCCAGGGGTGGCACAATACATGCTGCCGCCCCTGGTAGGCCCCTGGGATACCTATGCCCTGGGTACATAGTATACCATATACTAGGGACTTATAAGGGTACCCCAGAATCCAATCTGGAGTGTACCTAAAGTACATGCCATCATTTTAGAGAGGAAGCAGCTAGGCTGGGGCCCTGGTTAGCAGGGGCCCAGCCAGACTAAAGTCGAAAAATAGTGAAACATCAGCAAAAATGGGGGTAACTATAAGAAGCAGATCCTACTCTCCTACAGCCCTTAATCTGCAGTACCTCGTATGGTGTCAGGGACAATGTATTTCATTTTTGGGGTAAAAATTCCACATTCCTACATAACAGGACCAGGTTGCTTTAGCCCCCATGCCCAAGTGGAGTGCGGCTTAAACCTACAACTCCAGCCCCTTGGTGAGCTAGGCCATGCTCTTAGAAGGATTGGGAAAGGAAAATGGCAGTATTATCAAACAATATCTTTATACAAAATTCTATACTTTTTACCGTTAGTGGGTCGGGCAGGACCAATTTAAGATCGCAAGGTATGTATAAGATATTTTTATTTTATTGGCAGGTAAGGCAGCATAGGCACTTTTGGAGAATTGGAATGTAAGCAAAGGGTATTGGAGATCAAAATGAATTTAGAAAATCACATGTACTAAATCTCTTGCTCCTCTAAGGTAAGGTGAGTGACCTTGGCAAGCAGTATCCAGTCATGGGGTAGAGACAATGCATCACTTTTATTCTGCGCTAGTGCACAGCTTAATGAGAGACTTGCAGCCTTGGCACGCTGGGGCATGTTGTTAGAAGATTGATGCTGTTATTGAAAATTCCATACCGGTTTTAGGCAAACCATTTTGCGGTTCCAGAGGCTGCTCAATAGCTTGAAGAGAGCAATTACTGATTTCATTTGGGAAGGAAAGATCCTTGCAATCTCCATAGACGGGTGATTTTGCAACCGAAATGTTCATGTTTGGGGTGCCATGTTTAAGTTATTAGCAAGCAGCAACTATGCTGTCTGAAGGAGAGTGAAGAGCACGGGTGCTTTATTGAGAAAACAATAGCCAATGGCTCCCAAAGGCGGATACCGTGGTTTACTGGAAATTGTAATCACAGAGGGTTGTACATTTCAAATATAACTAGAGCCACATTAGCAATATGTGAAACAGTGGGTTTGAGGAGTGGCTTAACAGCGTTTCCCTCCCATTAGACTATACCTGGCACCAGTCCAGAGATCAGCTTAACTCTACAACATAATGGAGTTGAGAAATGGAACCAGAAATTGTGCAAAGAATTGGAGAACAGCATAAGGAATGGACCATTAAACCCTTTTTTTATAAGTGAAATTAAAATTTTGGCTACTGGAGACAGAGTCAGTTGGGCAAAACCAGATATGCCACTTGACATTTCATTGTATTATTAAGAGGAAGGCTTTTAGATCCTTGACGCAGATTGAGTAATGATTGCATGGCATTGATCATACCATCAGATATGTAAAATCCCGACAGTAGACCACAGGAACATGAAAGGCTTTATGATCCCACTGGGGAAAATGTGTCTGAGGAAGCGTCCATAGACAATAATGTTGTGGACAAATGACATGGACAGTATTGTCTCTGGTAAAGAATCCCTGTTTAAACGGTGGCACTGTTGGTACAAAACTCACACCAGATTACGCAAGGTGAAGGTGAAAGTCCGACATATGCCAGAGAGTATTTGGAGGTGAAGGACCTTGGTTCACATTTATTTATGGCGTTTGTAAAGCGCTCTGCAACCCTACGGGCATCCTGGCGCTGTGTACATATAGCTGAAAAACGCTGTGCATCAGGGGCAAAAGGGATCTCTTATGATTCTGGATAGTTAGACTTTAGGGAAAAGCCATGTTTTCACCTTTTTTCGGAAAGCCATCAGTTCATCTGTTTTCCTGATGTCAATAGGTAGTCTATTCCACAGATGAGCTGCCGCAATGCTGAAGGCTCTGCCACCGCAGGTGGCTTTCCTGATCCTTGGTATGCCGATAAGATTAGAAGAGGAGGATCGAAGTACTGGAAAGAGTTCGTCCCTGAATGTTCTACAGATGTCCCAAGTTGGGGTCATTTTGGGAACTGGTCCAGGAAATGTAGGAGAGATCAATGTATTGCTGTACTAAAGACCTCAGAAGTCATCTTACTGGGTTTCCTATTACGGATCAATTCCAGCTGTGTTGGGATGCAAGTCCTGCAGCAGCTTCTGGCGGCTAAACAATGGTTGTATCCCACTGGGGAAAGGATATACTGCGAACACCAGAGGCCTGACTACACAGAGAAGGAAGGGGAGAAATTGACACTGGAAACAGAAAATGAGGGGAAGGATTTCGATTTGTTGTAAGGCTCAGTACTTGGTTTTCTGGTGAAAGAATTTAGAGAACTCTCTTGTCCAAGATAGTGGATGAAAAAAAGCCAACTAAGTTTTGACCAAGACGGAAGAAAAGGTTTGACTTTAATGGTGATTCGAGGAAATTGCTGTTAGGGATGGAATGGGTTAAGGCCCGAAGCTCAGCAAGAGGCTTGGTCTTGACATGGGAAAGAGTGGTGAATGGGAATGATATGCAGTAGGGAAAAGTAGGGGCAGATACCCTTCTTTTTGTAAATTGAATATAAAAAAAATATTTAAATTAAAAATTAAAAAGGTGGACTGGGATCACAGGCTTGAACTGGACCCATTGTTGCATTGGAGTCAATGAATAGGAACAGCGTTCAGCTAATCCATCTGTAGAACAGTTGTCCTATGCTGTGTGTTAGCACTATCCCTACACATACGCGTGCGCCTACTAACTTGGGTGCTTCAGCAGTACCCTCTAAAACTCCAGATGTGTCTATCACTGCACAGGAGAAAAACCCCTCTGTCTCAGCAGCACAGAACAATGAAAGGCGGTTAATGGGTGCAATCAAAAGCAAGAGAGTCCCACTTACATAGCAAAATCTCAAGGAATGAATTAATTGAGCATGCAAAACACCGTCACGATATTCATCTCGAGGCGTATATGCAAACATACAAATGACCTGATTAGTGAGCGTTGCACATGAATCGTATTCAGAATAAATGGGATGGATACCATGCATTTACATCTAGTATTTGTATGCCATTTAAAACAGTAAATCTTTAGTACCACGTCTGAAATGTAATCAAGACATGCGATATATTGGTGCTAAACATACGCTTTAAGCAGGAATAATAATTCGGAAAGAGAAAAGTATGTGCATAAATAGAGCACAAAGTAGTGTAAATATTTTTAGTGCAGTTAATTTTTCGACCATCCTATAGAATCCACGTGCATGTCATTTAAGCTGGTTTTCTTTGTTTACGTAAAATGTTTGTGTTCATTTTCGTCATGTACACATGCATAATGCTAACCAAATGTTTACTAGCACGGTATGATTTGTAGCCTGATATTTTGTGATTTAAAGGTATGTGTCGGTCGTGGAACTCATGTTGACTGGCTGCTGAAATATTGGATTTTGTGTTTTTGGGATCCAAACAACTGTCATTATGTTTATCTGGCCTGACTGTATATCACTTTCATAATTATAAACTTGTAATTACTGTCAATATATTGTTGTTACCAACAGAGTTTTATATACACTTTGAACATACTGAATATATTAACAGAAAATTAACCTCTGCGCATCGACGTCAAAGGTATCCACCATGATATATTTGAAATTATTAAACTAAATCACACATCAAGAGGCACAGCAAATCCTATTATTTAGAGCAAGTGCCCTAATAAACACCCATTGGCACATTTGTTATCACACTGCAAATGTCGAATTCGATGTTATTACCACTGTACAGCTTAACTGGAATGAGAAAACTCTTCTTACCATCTTACAGAATACACCTTGGATTGATTTGACCGAGAAAAACAACTTTATTAACTGGCAGCAGGGAATACTCAGTGTGGTTTTATAGTAGTACGTGTATTTAATTCTTGTATGTTGGCTCTTGACGAAACAGCATGACATAAACTATATATGCAGATGCATAGACTGAATTATGCAATTTTTCAGGAAGTGAAGGGGCATCATGACCCACTCGAGACTCCTCCACTTGAGTTATGACCCCTTCACACACTCAACAATGGCATTAAATAACATATTTCACTTTGCACACTTAAATATAACTAGAGCTATCTAAGGGCCAGATGTAGGTAACTTCAATTTAGCGAGTCCTTAATAGCGATTTTTACCGAATCGCTATTAAGGACTCGTTAAATGAAATGTAGGTAGGAATCGCTAAAATATTAGCGATTCCTTAACATTCCTTAATAACGAATCGGTAATTGAGATTCGTTATTAAGGAATACCTACCCATTCATTCCTATGGGCTAGGAGGCCCCTAAGAATGAATGGGAAGATATTCACTATTAGCGATTCGGTATTACCGAATCGCTAATAGCCGGAGCTATTTCAAGGGTGCCAGGGTGTCCAAAGGACACCCTGTTGCACCCCTGAAATGTGCATGTGTGCACATGTGGCACACATACATGCCCTAAGGGCATGGATGTGTGACACATGGCACATTTAAAAAAGCAAAAAAGTGCTTTTTCAAAGGGAATAGCAATTCCTTAAGGCTGAAGTGCACTATTTTTAGTGCTACGTACATTGCATTTAAAAAGTGTGGGTGGGCCTAATCCCCCCCACACTGCCCCGGGAACTGCCACCCCTGGGCGAAGCATCTATAGTTGCGGGGGGGCACACGACCCCCCCGCAGCCCCGGGGACAGCCACCCCCCAGGCTCAATTGAATTTTGATTGCGGGGGGGGCACACTGCCCCCGCAACCCCGGGGACCGCCACCTCCCCGGGGCTCTAAATATTTAGATTAGGAATCCGTGACGGACCCCGCAGCCCTGGGGACCACCACCCCCGGGGTTTTGAAAATCTGAGGGGGGGGGCCTCACGGCCCCCCTCCTGGAGCTATTGAGAGCCCTGGGGACCACCACACCCCTGGGCCGGCACCTGCAGTGTCCTGGGGTGCCTACCCCCGGGACACTGTAGTTTGCTATGGCAGGGCAGGAGCCTCGCGACTCCTGCCCTGCCATAGCAAAGTTGGTTTGAATTTTGAAAGAGAGAGCAGGGAAACCTGCTCTCTCTTTCAAAATTCAAACCAAATTGCTTTTCCACACGGGGAGCTGCATCTTAGCAGCTCCCCATGTGGAAAAGCAATGCCGGCTCCCGAAGGACGCGGGGAGCCGGCTGGGACCGTGGGGGGATTGGGGACCCCCCCACGGTCCCCAACAGAGGGCCAGCCCCGGGGAATGGGGTCCCTGGGGCTACAAGTGGCCTGGGAGGGGGGCCATGCAGCCCCCCTTCCCAAAAGTTTAAAAATATAAAATGAAAAAAATTAGAAAGGCCGGCCCCGGGGTCATAAGTGGCCCGGGAGGGGGGCCACATGGCCCCCCTCCCCAAAAGTTAAAAAAAAGAAAAAGATAAAAAAAAGAAAAAGAAAAAGGCCATGCCCCGGGGGATGGGGTCCCCGGGGCCGATTAAGGCCTCGGGAGGAGGGCCACGCGGCCCCCTTCCATATTTTTACAATTTTTTAAAAAAGATTAGGGGTTAGGCCCTGGGGGATGGGGTCCCCAGGGCCAAAAAAATTGAAAAAGAAGCCCCCCTTCTTAACAAAACAAAAAAAAAAGACCGGCATGGCGCCGGAGGCCACGCCCCCTCCTTTCAGCACTATGCAAACGCGCCCCGTGGCGTGTTTGCAGATGGGGAACAAATTCACCTTGAATACTGGGGGTCCCTGGGGGCCAACTAGCCCACCAGGAACCTCCAGTATGCGCCAGGGGTCTGCGTTGCAGAAAGGTGTTCTGAGGCTACGCCCCTTATTACACCTCTCTGCAATGCAGCTCTGTGGCTCTTACTGGAGCTACCTAGTGGGCTAGTTTGACCCTAGGGACCCTCAGAATTCAAGGGGACTTAATCTCCCAACTTAAAACGGATACAGGGCGCATTTACACAGGGGCGAAGGGAGGAGACGGGGCATGAGGTTACGTGTGCAAACACGCCTTGTGGCGTGCTTTAAGTTGGGGAAATAATTCCCCTTCAATCCTGAGAGCCCCTGGGAGCCAACTAGCTCACCACGTGCTTCCAATAAGCGCCATTGCGCCATTGTGCTGCAGTGCAGAGAGGTGGTCCAGGCCGTACCCCTTTTTACACCTCTCTGCAACGGCGCTTACTGGAGGTGCCGAGTGGGCTACTTTGACCCTAGGGCCCTTCAGGATTCAAGGGGACTCTGTGTTTCAGAGAGGTGGCCCAGGCCGTGCCCCTTTTTACACCTCTCTGCAACGCAGCTCTGTGGCGCTTACTGGAGGTACCTAGTGGGCTATTTTGCTAGTTAGACCCAAGGGACACTCAGGATTCAAGGGGACTTAATCTCCCAAATTAAAACGGCCACCGGGCGCGTTTACACAGTGCTGAAGGTAGGGGATGGGGCTCGAGGTGACATGTGAAAACACGCCCTGTATTGCATTTTAAGTTGGGGAAATAATTCCCCTTCAATCCTGAGGGCCCCTGGGGGCTAACTAGCCCACCAGTTGCTTCCAGTAAGCGCCACTGCGATGTATTTCAGAGAGGTGGCCCAGGCCGTGCCCCTTTTTACACCTCTCTGCAACGCAGCTCTGTGGCATTTACTGGAGGTACCTAGTGGGCTACTTGGACCCTAGGGACACTCAGGATTCAAGGGGACTTAATCTCTCAAATTAAAACAGACACAGGGCGCGTTTACACAGTGGTGAAGGGATGGGATGGTGTAGGAAAGTGGCTCTATATATACTGGAGCAAAGTTAAATCAGCCGAACTACGAATTCCGATTTACTCACCTGTTATCAGGAGAGACCTCAGTGCTGCATCTTTGAGCCCAGTACTGATCCTGAAAAGTAATTCTAACCGTACTTACCAGTAACTTGAATTTCCTTCCATAGGATTTCATTGCCTGCTTTTTGCTGAAAAAGTTTCTAAGTGTTGATTTTTGAAACTTACAAATATTCCTCTAAAATCAGCCGAACTACGAATTTCGATTTACTCACCTGTTATCAGGGGAGACCTCAGTATTGCATCTTTAAGCCCAGTACTGATCCTGAAAAGTATTTTCAACCATACTTACCAGTAACTTGAATTTCCTTCCATAGGCTAACATTGACTGGTTTCACTTGGGAATTCTTCTAAGTGTGGAGTTTTGGAACTTAAATATATTCCTCTAAAATCAGCCGAACTACGAATTCCGATTTACTCACCTGTTATCAGGAGAGACCTCAGTCCTGCATCTTTGAGCCCAGTACTGATCCTAAAAAGTAATTCTAACCGTACTTACCAGTAACTTGAATTTCCTTCCATGGGATTTCATTGCCTGCTTTTTGTTGAAAACGTTTCTGTCGATTTTTGAAACTTACAAATATTCTTCTAAAATCAGCCGAACTACGTATTCTGATTTACTCACCTGTTATCAGGAGAGACCTCAGTGCTGCATCTTTGAGGCCAGTACTGATCCTGAAAAGTAATTCTAACACTTATAAATTCACCCAGGCATTCTCCTTGCAGTACTCTAATCATTCAGTCAGTACCCAAGTACTCATGCACTGAGCCAGACCTTAGCACATGGACTGCTTCAAACCCCTATCCACTATGCATGCAGTCCGCTAACTAACCAACAC
Source organism: Triturus cristatus (assembly GCF_964204655.1). Taxonomy (NCBI): domain Eukaryota; kingdom Metazoa; phylum Chordata; class Amphibia; order Caudata; family Salamandridae; genus Triturus; species Triturus cristatus. Next base: position 334,971,005 of record NC_140584.1, read on the forward strand.
ACTTATAGTTCTGCACTTATATATTCAACAAAAAAAACAATATTTCACTTTCAATATATTAAACATTTTTATTTCCATTTATATTAAAAATATATAATGTAATTTAAAAAATAAAATATGTAAAAATGAACAGTTAAAAAACTGTAGAAAATCAGTATAAAAAATACATATAACTATTATTACATTTAAAAATTATCATTTAAAAAACCTTCGAAATTCACTGAAAAAACCACAGGTTTCAGACATGTTATAGTTAGGAATTAGCATTTAAAAAACCTTAGAAATTCACTGAAAAAAGCATAGGTTTCAGGGGTGTTATAGTTAGCTGGACATTTCACTCATACAAAACCATTGAAATTCCTCCATTATAGTTGGTTGTACTAACTATAACTCGCGCGCCCGGAATCCTCTGCTGATGATGTCACATATTACATCATTCATGACATGGTCAGTGACATCACTGATGACATCTCAAATGACATCACTGATGACATCATCCACGTGACAATCTGATACACCTCATCACTAGTATAACCTTTCATCACTCACTATAAAATATAGAGTACCATGTTTAAACCATTGACACACCAATAAAAGTTTCTAAAGACCCACTCAGTGATTTGGAGATCTACACACACATCTAAACACTTACCTATAGATTTACTCATACATGCTGAGAAAGATCAATAGAACACTATTAAATATACTTATACACCTCTATCGACATTACACATCAGCACACATCCTATTCACTTATGCAGTCATCCTACTCACTTATGCAAACAATTGATCATACTTACATTTACTCAGCTACACACTTATACAAACACCACTTTATTTATTCATATAGATAGTAACTCATACTTAGTGTGTTATAAAATCACTATTATAAGTATACAATTTTCCATACAGTCACTCAGACAATCACGGAGTCTTATGTATACCTATTTATATACAAGAACTGTCACATACACTGCCTTTTATATTTCTACTTTGTTGGACATGTATCATTGAGAAATATATTTACTCATCAACACACCCATAAAGAGATTCACTCACCCAAACAACTGTTTTCACATACAGTCTTAACCTCATATACCTACTAAATCAACTATTTACACATCTTTGGACAGTCACACACCTCCCATCCAACTACACACACATTCACTCTCTCATACAAATACTCACTTAACTAATTAAAAACTAATATAGAGTTTCACATATCTAGTAACCAACTTATGCAGTAGTTTACACAACAAGAGACAGAGTGATACAGATATTCACACAGTTAAATCACTATCTCACATATTTAGTGAGACACTTTAAATTAGTCACTTAGACAGTCAATCACAGTACTACTAAATCCTCCATCCAGAACTTATACATCCACTCAGTCTTCAATGCAGTTTCCTATATATATAATACTTATTTAAATATGGAAGCAAACCACATTCACTGGATGATGTCATCCGTGATGTCATATCAGTGATGTCATGAGTGATGTCACTGACCATGTCATGAATGATGTAATATGTGACATCATCAGCAGTGGATTCCGGGCGCGCGAGTTATAGTTAGTACAACTAACTATAACAGAGGAATTTCAATGGTTTTGTACGAGTGAAATGTCCAGCTAACTATAACACCCCTGAAACCTATGGTTTTTTCAGTGAATATATATATGCACAGAAACACCTTCTCCTTGCCGAAAAGATGAGAGGGACACAGCGGAGCACGGTGAGGCAGCCTTTATTGATCTTTAAGGCATGACGCGTTTCGGAAATGCCTTTTTCAAATGCCAGAGTTCTCATAGCTGTTTAGACTGCTTGCATGTCTTGAAGTAGTCCAGCCTCTCCTTAAATAGAGTGAGCACACCTGACCCCCATGAACTCTAGCACCACCCGTGCAGCTTGAGACGTAAAAACTATATGTCCCACAATGCAGCGCGATGTTGGGCTGGGGCGGGTGGTACTTGTGGCCTGGATTGTAATTACTCACAGTGAGTGAAGGGCCAATTTGAGAGCGTGGTCAGGTGAAAATTACAGCTTGGATTGAAGAAAACTGCCTCACTTGCCCCTACTTCCAGCCGCACTTCCCCACTAGCGCCAAAACCGGAGACGACGGCACAGTGTCCTCGCCTCTCCATGCAGTGATGGACTGACAGCAGTTCTTCTTCCCTCGTGGGTCGGGTGGCAGTTCTCAGCTGCCGATCCCTCGGAAAAACGAAAGTGTTGCCACTGGTGCCTTTGTTGCTGAGAACGCTTAATGGAAGGGTCCCTCTTGCGTGCCAAGGGCCAACACGCTGAACATGCGCATATATATATATATATATATATAACGAAAGACTTCGCCAGAAACACTCCTGCAAACCAACAATCATGAGGAGAGCTGGAACAGACGAACACTGACCCAAAAAGCGAGTGAGTAGTTTTTATTTATCTCACAGCAATGCCTGCATGACGCGTTTCAGCCTATGAGAGGCCTTGATCACATGACGCCGAGGCTAAGCAGGTTTGAATTTAAAGTGCTAGTGCAAATGAGAAATGTGAAACGATTGGCTAGCGCATAAATAGCACAATAGACATGGAAAAAATATATACATATATACATTTTGAGTCTACAGACGGTGAAATTCGTCAATAAATGAAGAATCAACATCAGTACATCAAGCACATATTTACAATTGGTTAAAAAATCCTTAACAACAGAGAAAACACATATATTAAGTGCAATCTAATTTTAAGGTAAAACCAAAAAGCGAAAACCGGTTAAAAGTCATTCATATTATAAAAATTAACACCTGTATGTGCAACATTGGACAAAGTTGTGCAAAATTAGCAATTTGTGCAAATAATACCCAAGTGGGTAGAGTCCACATGATGTTGATAGTCAGTAGGCATACAAAAGAGAAGACCATCCTTAATGGATACTACCATGTCTGTATTAGTGTGCCAATCATGATACTATGTGGTGTGCAAAGTGCAAAATAGTGATTCAATAAAGAATTGTATGTTAAAAAACTGTGGTATAAAATTCCTGAATAATAAATAGTTGTGGAGGCTGGCCATTTTAAAAAACCGTAGAAAACCTCTGGAAAACTGGTGAAGAAACATGGTTTAGAGACAGGTGAAGAAATCTTCGCTAGAATTGAGGCCTAACGGTGTCTTAGTATCCAATTCTAGGATATAGCGGGTTTCTAGCGCACGGAGTAAGGCCTCACGGTTCCCTCCCCGTCTCAAAGGGAGCACTGAGTCAATGACATAAAATCTGAGAAGTTCACTTTTATTGTCATGACGCTCCTTGAAATGGCGTGCAACAGGGTAGGAGGCATCACTACCGTTTATACCGCGAATGTGCTGGAGTATTCGCTTGTGGACCTGCAATTTGGTACTACCAACATATTGCAGGCCACACGGACACTCCAGCACATACACTGCAAATTCAGTCTTACAAGTAAGAAGTTTGGTGATGGGGCGAGGAATATCACAAAATGGAGTACGAAATTCCATTTTACTGGACCCATGCCTGCAAGCTTTGCAGCCAGAACAACGCTTAAAACCCTTGCTCGCCTGTAACCATGTTTTAGTGGAGCCAATTTCAGGACTGGACTTGACCAAAGCATCATTCATGGAACGAGCTTTCCTGAATGTAATAACTGGGCTAACTGACATCAGATCCCCAATGACAGGGTCATTGCAAACAAGGCTCCAATTCTTCTTAAGTATTTTACGTAAGGCCTGATGCTGGCGATTATAGGTCACAATCAATCTGACCGGTTGCTTGTTTTGCGTCACTGTGGCAATAGGTACTGTCTTCTTTAGAGCCTCACTTCTGGGAATGCGATTGGCTTTCAGGACTGCAATGTCAATCATGGCGGCAGTGTAACCTCTAGCCAAAAAGCGTGCTTTGCTGGCTTGTTGAACTTTGGCACACTCCAACTCTGTGCTACAAATGGGTCTGATATGCAGCATCTCCCCGTAGGGTATGCTGCGTATGAGGTGCGCCGGATGATGGCTGGTGGCATGCAACACAGTGTTGCCCGCAGTGGGTTTCCTAAAAAGTCGTGTCACTAAATGGTCATTGCTGACAACGATCTCTACATCTAGGAAAAACACAGATTCCTGACTTATGTTGGACGTGAAGTGGAGGTTCAATGTGTTGATGTGAAGTGAATCGAAGTCAAGAGCTAGCTGTTTGGTACCTTGCCATATCAAGAAAATATCATCGATATAGCGAAGCCATACAATCACATGTTTGGAAAAGGTGTCATGGTGTTGGCCAAAGAGGACCTGTTCTTCCCAGCAGCCCATATGCAACAGGCATAGCTGGGAGAAAAACAGGCCCCCATGGCAACACCTCTGACCTGTTGAAAATACTGGTTACCAAACATAAAGAAGTTATTGTGCAGACAAAATGAAATCATAGCTAGTAACATCTTGTTGTGATTGGCTAACACAATAGGTCTAGTCCCCAAATAATGAGTAATTGCTTTTAAACCATCAGAATGATGAATGCTGGTGTAAAGAGCTGTTACATCAAGTGTTATCAGCCAAAATGTAGTGTCCCAAGTTGTGCCTGCAATTTTTCTTAGAAAATCGCCTGTATCTTGAACAAAGGAGGGTAAGGCGCTGACATGTTCCTGCAAGAAACCATCAATGTATACAGACGTATTTTCCAATAAACCCCCACAAGCTGAGATGATAGGCCTGCCTGGAGGCTTAACAGAGTTCTTATGCACTTTCGGGATGAAATAGATCACCGGGGTGACTGGGTGATCGTTCTTAAGAAATTTAAGTTCATCCTGACTCAATAGACCAGTGCTTCTCCTGGCGACCAAACGAGAATAGAAATCGTTTTGTGCTTTTTTCATTGCAGCTGCTTCACACCGTTTGTAGCACAGAGGATCATTAAGCTGGTTGTGGGCTTCCTCTAGATAGAGTTCTCAAGGCCAAAGCACCACCTTTGTCTGATTGGCGGATTATGATGTTATCATTTGCCTGCAGTTTTTTAACCAACTGGATGTAACAACTGTTCTGCGCGGTGTGTTGAAATTTTTCACGTAACGTAGATGTATACAATTTTTTGATACCAGCTATAGACAGTTCGTGAAAAATATCTAAATTGTCATGCAGCATCAAGGGAGTGAAGGTTGATTTAGGCTTAAATTTGGTAAAGCTAGGCATGTTGGGAACCAATCCTTCATTCATATGGCCAGAACTAGGATCCTCATCATGTAGATGTTGTAAATCTTGCAGTAGTTCAAGGTCACTAACACTATATATATATTACCTACTGGCGGTCGCCAGTAGGTAGTTATAGTTAGAACCTAGTTTCCATAGCAAAAGCATTTTTTGATTTGCTAATTATTTTGGCGTCGTTTGACAAATGTTTGCGAAATTTTCCAAAAAAAAAGGTCTATCCAGGTCAGCTCCTATTCGGACAGTTTGAGGGTGAATCATCAAACGGGGGCTGAGAAAAAGGGGGGGTCCCAAAAAGTGTTTTCTCCATAGGAAATTTTATTACAAGCTACAGCCCGAACTGCTGCACGGAATTACACCAAATTTGGCAAAAAGGTAGAGCTTGGTTCAGAAAGCGACCTTTTTTTTAAATAGTGTAAATCCATTCAGAGTTGCTGAGAAATTAAAAAAATAAAAGTCAAAAAATCTTTTTCCCATAGGAAACTTTAGGCAAGATACAGCCCAAACTGCTGAACGGAATTACACCAAATTTGGCAAAAAGGTAGTGCTTGATTCAGAAAGTGTCTTTTCTTTAAATGGTGTAAATCCGTTCAGTAGTTGCTGAGCAATTACAAAAATAAAAGTTTCGATATCTGGGGCAGCGGTGGGTTCACGCACCCTCCCGACAGCGCGCGTCACTGTGATTGGGTGCCACGACCACGAGCTTCACTGTGACTGGCTGCCAACACTCCAAACCAGGAAGTGTTGGCAGCCATCTTGTGACTCGGTAGAACCAAGTTACAAGAAAACAGTCAAAAAAAGATTAAAAGAGAAGAAAAGGGGCAGGGTAGAAACACACTGACAGGGGTCCCACAAGGACCCCCAGGGCTAATTTGTTTTATTTTCTTTTGAGAAAAAATGTCAGCATGCACGCTGGTTGCGTGAATCCGGACGGAAAAAAATGAAGCGGGGGCTCCCCCACTTCATTTAAATGAGCTACCGGGTGGGCCAGGTTCCGGGGGCAATCCTATAATTATATTGTGGGGGCCTGCGGGGCCTCCGCAGCCCTGATGACTGCCACCTCCCATGTAAATTAGGTGCGTGAGGGCACAGGGCCCTCTCACAGCCCCGGGGATCGCCACCTCCCCAGGGCTTATTTTGTAATTGTTTGGGGGCCTCTGAGGCCACCTCAAGTCCCGGGGATCGCCACCCCCGGGGCTTTAATCAAATATGCAGGGTAGGCCTTGCGGGCTCCCCGAAGCCCCAGGGACCACCTCCTCCACGGGGTTTTGAAAATAGAGGGAGGGGGGCCTCGCGGTCCCCATCCTGAAGTGCTTGATGGCCCTTGGGACCGCCACCCCCCGGGGCCGGCTCCTGCAATGTGCCGGGGTGTGCATCCCCCGGGACATTGCCGTTTGCTATGACAGGGCGGGAGCATGGCTTCCACCCTGTGATAGCAAACTGTGGTTTGCTTCGTTGAAGCGAGAGGAGGAAAACCTCGTCTCGCTTCAATAAAGGAAGGAGAATTGCTTTTAGGCAAGGGAAGCTGCATGTTAGCAGCTCCCGTTGCCCAAAAGCAATGCCGGCTTCCGCAGGAGTCGGGGAGCCGGCGGGACCGTGGGGACATTGGGCCTCTCCCGACGGTCCCCAACAGAGAGGCCTGGCCCTGGGGGATGGGGTCCCTGGGGCCAGAAGTGGCCTGGGAGGGGGGCCACGCAGCCCCCTTCCCCTTTAATTTTTTTTTATTGAAAAATGAACGTTTAAAAAAAAAAAAATTGTTTGGAGTCATGACCCCTCCTGTCCACCCCCCACAAACAAATGTGATAGCAACCTTCCGAAGTATGGAACGTAAGAAATTGGCTGATGTCGCACAATTATAACATTCAAGATGCATGTGAGGTTGGACAAATGAGAATCATAGTCATCTATGGATTTACATATAAAACATTTTATTTATACAAAACAAAAAAATAAGAGGAGGTACAGCCGTGGCGTGTTAACCCTTGACAATTTGTCACAGCCTGCAAGACAAAAAGTAAGATAAGATTGTGTGTTATGCGCAAATCAAAAGAGAGAGAGAAAGAGAGAAAGAGTGAGAGAGAGAGTGATGTAATATGTGACGTCATCAGCAGTGCATTGCCGGGGCGCAAGTTTTAGTTAGCCCTACTAACTATAACGGCCGAATTTCTCTGGTTTTGTATGAGTGAAATGTCCAACTAACTATAACGTAGTGAAACCTATGTTTTTTTCAGTGAATATATATATATATAATCTACTGGCGTTCGCCAGTAGATAGTTATAGTTAGGACCGTGTTTCCATAGGAAATCTGAAAATTCAATTTTGAATAACTTTGGCGCCGGTGACGAATCCTCGCGAAATTTTCAAAACTAATGGGGCGCTCCGCTCAGCTCTTACCCTGAAAGTCTCGGGGTGATTCGTCAAGCGGGGGCTGAGAAAAAAGGGGGGTCCCAAAACGCGTTTTCCCCATGCATTTTCCCATAGGACCTTTAGTAGAAGGTACAGCCCGAACGGCTGAACAGAATTACTTGAAATTTGGCAGAGAGGTAGTCCTCAGGTTAGGGATGTGCCTTTTGCATATATGGAGTCAATCTGTTCAGTAGTTCCTGAGAAAATTGCAGTTAAAAGTACATAAATATCTATAGGCGCGAACCCAAACGTGTGCGAGCACAATTCTGATTGGTGGTTACATGTCAGTCAACATTCGAATCGGTCGAAATCAGGAAGTGTCGGCCGCCATTTTGTGTGTTTGGTGTGTGACAGTGAAAAAGAAAGGTGGAGAACGTGAAAAGGGGGCAGGGTAGAGAGTTCCTGACCCCCTAGCCTTTGTAAGGGGGTCCCTGAAGGACCCCGAATTTTTTCAAAAAGTCGCGGGGTGCGCGCACGGGGGGAAAAAAACCATTTTAAACAAGCCATTCCATATTACAGGATACAGTCAATCTATAACTATATACATAGGTAGTTTATTGAAAAATAAATATATAAAAAATATAATAATACATACATAACTTAGCATTTAAAAAACCTTACAGATTCACTTAAAAAACCATAGGTTTCACACACGTTATAGTTAGGAATTAGCATTTAAAACACCTTGCAAATTCACTTAAAAAACCATAGGTTTCACACATGTTATAGTTAGCTGGACATTTCACTCGTAAAAAACTAATGAAATTCCCCCGTTCTAGTTAGTTCAGATAACTATAACTCGCGCGACCGCCACTCTATCACAAGGATGATGTTATCAGTGATGTCATGAGTGATGCCACTGACCATGTCATGAGTGATGTAATATGTGACGTCATGAGCAGTGGATTGCGGGCGCGCGAGTTATAGTTATCTGAACTAACTATAACGGGGGAATTTCATTGGTTTTTTACAAGTGAAATGTCCAGCTAACTATAACATGTGTGCAACCTATGGTTTTTTAAGTGAATTTGCAAGGTTTTTTAAATGCTAATTCCTAACTATAACGTGTGTGAAACCTATGGTTTTTTAAGTGAATATATATATAAATTCACTTAAAAAACCATAGGTTTCACACATGTTATAGTTAGCTGGGCATTTCCCTCGTAAAAAAACAATGAAATTCCCCCGTTATAGTTAGTGCAGGCAACTATAACTCACGCGACCGCAATCCGCTGCTGAGGACGTCAGATATTACATCACTGTATTTAGACACTTATTTACCCATGTCTTCTTCCATTCATCTTTAGCTATATATATATTTCATTTTTTTTTTTCAGAAAGACACATATGTCATCAGTGATGCAATATCTGACGTCATCAGCAGCGGATTGCGGTCGCGTGAGTTATAGTTGCCTGCACTAACTATAACGGGGGAATTTCATTGGTTTTTTACGAGGGAAATGCCCAGCTAACTATAACATGTGTGAAACCTATGGTTTTTTAAGTGAATTTGCAAGGTTTTTTAAATGCTAATTCCTAACTATAACGTGTGTGAAACCTATGGTTTTTTCAGTGAATTTGTACGGTTTTTTAAATGCTAAGTTAAGTATTTATTAATATATTTTTTTAAACAAAACTTTTTCAAGGCGCGCGCACGGTGCGCTTCGCGCACCGTGCACCCACTTTACGCAGTTCGTGCCGTGCGCACACGGAGCGCTTCGCGCTCCATTCGCGCGCGGTGGGCACGGAGCACTTCGCCCCCAAGGGCCAAATACATTTTTTTTTCAAAAAATCGCGGAGTGCGCGCATTTTTTCCATTTGGGTGGTGCGCGCAGGGTGCGCGCACTCGGCGATTTTTCGAAAAAAAAATACTTTTTTTTTTTGCACTTGGGGGTCCTTCTGGGACCCCCTGACCACGGCTAGGGGGTCAGGCACTGTCCATCCTGCCCCCTTTTCACGTTCTCCACATTTGTTTTTCACCCCCTCAGAGTGCTAGAGACAAAATGGCGGCCGACACTTCCTGGTTTCGACCGATTCGAATGTTTACTAAGATCTAACAACCAATCAGAATTGCGCTCGCGCACGGCAAGGTGCGCGCACCCAGCGCGCATGCTGCGCGCGTACAGATCTATATATTGATTTAAATGCTATTTTCTCTGGAAATACTGAGCAGATTTACACCAAACCTGCAAAAGGCACTTCATGGACCTTATGGCTACCTCTCTGCCAAATTTCACGTAATTCTGTTCAGCCGTTCGGGCTGTAGCTGCGACTAAAGTCCCTATGGAAAAATCCATGGGGAAAACGCGTTTTGGGACCCCCCCTTTTTCCCGGCCCCCGCTTGACGAATCACCCCGAGACTTTCAGGGTAGGAGCGGAGCGGAGCGCCCCATTAGTTTTGAAAATTTTGCGAGGATTCGTCACCGGCGTGTGGAAATATGGATTTTTATGATCAGTTATGTCCCCTATCTTGGACCCCAACGGTTTCATGTATAAGTCACAGGTACATGTATGTTCCCTCCAGTTTCAGTTTTGAAGACGCAAACACATGTGCGTCCACCGTCAACATGTCCTCTTTCAGATCCGCCATGAATGGGCCGGATATTCTATTCCTAAGTATGAAAGGCCACCGGCTTTATATGGTTCATTTATCCCATTTTACAGTCCAGGCGAGTAGGCCCTGATTCTGCCATTAAGCCTTTTCCTGCCTTCTGCCTCTGAAAGCTCCAGTCTGAGCTCGCATCTGTATCCATGAACTTTGTCCTACTCCCTGCGCGGCTAACGGTGCCTGACTCGGCCTGTCGGCCTATCTGCCTGCCAAAAACTGTATTTCACCTTCAAGATTATCTGCTCTGCTCCGCTCCTCATCCAATGCATTCCTGTCTAGCAGTTTAAGTAAACATTCTTCCAGCTACCGAGCAAAGGGCCCGGCTTCTCTGTCTTTATGCAAGTAATTCATAGCCCTGTTACTATGGAAGATTTCTGCCCTCGCATCTAGTGTAGACACTTAGACGCTTGTACACGCACTAACAGTCAGTATAGTCAGTATAGAATAAGATTCTATCCTAAGAGACCTCTCTTTTTGGATAACACAGTTCTTTAAACATAGGATGTTAGATATGATTTGGGATTAGGTTGACATAACCCCAGACTTCTGTCTCCACATGTAGAGCTAAATGTCAAGTCCCATTCACCCCCTAGTTGCACGTCAATCACACGTCATGCTGCTGCGCGCGCATCTCTGCCAAGTATTTTTTCTGACATTGCGAAATTCTTTCATGGAACCACCCATTTGTGACATCATACCTAATGACGTTCTTTAGTTACGCCTAGTTACACCCATTTTAGTTACGCATGTATGTTTTTATCTCTGTTATCAACTGTTACGCCTCCTGCATCTGTTTCACTGTAATGCCTCTTCTATAAAAATGATTACCTGTCAATAAAGTATTGTCCTTCACTTCCTGAACCTTCGTGGTGATGGAATATGAAGCCCACAAATTCGAATTGTGTTTTGGAATAAAGCCCGTTCCGAACCTCTAATACCACGGATTCTGCCTCTTATTTTATTGAGCTATTCTTATTAATTTTCCGCATCAAATTAAGTACCGGTAATTAAATTATTTACCACATATATGGCGCCCGAACAGGGACACTTTCTCATCTCACGCGCCGGAGGTGCGTTGCAGGCCCGGTCTCCTGCCACAGCTGGACGGACAACAACGCGTACCCACAGGATTTCCTGTATCTCCCTCCTGCCGAGCGGGGGTAACTGAGGCTGCGATCAACACCCAGACGAGGCGGTGAGAAGTGCGAAGTATCCCGACCAGAGCCTAGCTGAGAGAGCAAGATCCGAGGTATACAGAGGCCCACCAGGTTCCGAAGTTCCGAAGTTTCGAGTCGAGTCCAGTCTGGTCCAAGTCCAGTTCAGTTCAGTTCCGAGGCCTTCCGTTCCGAGCTACCCGGTGAGTACCATTGCCGGGGAGGCGTTCTGACGTGCACATAGGTTGTGCCGGTCAAGACGGGTTTGGGTACACAAATCCGGTTTGCACTGTTTCAGCAGTGTATCTGTACTGTTTAGCAGTATATCAAGTATGTCTAGTATATAATTCAGAATTACCTAGTTAGTGCCGAGTATTATGCTTAGTGACTAGTTCCCTAAATGGCCATCATTGTTGTTCATTAAATGTTAAAATGTTAAAATGTTTTAAATACGTTCTGCATATTGTGGTGTGAATGACTGTTCATTATTGTGTTTTGTTGTATTAAACGTGTTCAAAATTAGGTATCAGATCAGTTCTCAATATGCCGCTCTTTTCGAGATTAAGACAGATCAAAACTAGAAAAGGGGTACTCGAAGAAGCTGTTCCCATTCCTCCTAGGGACACTCCAGGGTACTTCATGTATCATAAACATGGCCTAGACGCCATATTATTTCTTGATTTATGGGTAGACTACACCAAGGAATTACCAGAAAGTCAGAGGTGGCCCGCAGCTGGGACCTGGGATGCAGATTGCATCATGAAAGTAGAGGAAGAATTATGGAAAAAGAAAGCTAGACAATCACAGAAAGATGCCATTGAATTTTGGCGTAAAGAATCATATAGACGTACAGAAAAAGCACTCAGACAGGAAGAGAAAAGTAAGGAGAATTCAAATAAAGTCCGAGAAAATCTATTAATTGAAGAAGGTACCCGAGCAAAATCAGAACAAGCAGACAGACAAAGAAATGCCCTTATGAATGGTATGTATCCTCTTCTGGCCGAAGGGTTACCTAAGGCTACTCCGGAGATACCAAAAGACTTGCCACCCCCATTGTTTCCGATAAAAGCACATCCCAAAGGGCATCCCAGAACCGCAGAAGATGTTTTCCTTTCCTCTTATTTAGACGACGCAGCTCCCGAGTATGCTAATACGGCACCACATAGACCGCCTGCCGAGGGGGTTCAACGCCAAGACCCTCCGTCTGTACCTCCGGAACAACAAACTCCGACACAAGTTCCGGCAAGCACATCTGTTTCTACAGCTGTACCCACACCTATGGTTGCTATATCACGTTCAACGAATCCTTTCACATCCAGCACCCCAGGCGGTGCTACAGGAGGTACAGCAAACATTTTTTCCACGCCACCCAGAGTAAATAAACTTTCCTTTCAAGAATTAGCCCACCAACGTACGCCCAAACTAGTAACTCCCGACATGCTTAAGGAACTTCTAGTAGATTGTAGATATGACCCTGTGCCCGGCAAAGAGGACGAAATGCTGCTGGCATCATTACGTATCCGACGAGCTGCAATATATTTAGGGAGGCTACCAGGAATGACTACACATTTAGAAAATATATATCACTTTGTTCAGTCAGGGCGAGATTCTGAAAGTATTAATAGAGCCATGGAGTACCAGAAAGTGGAGATACAGGGGGAACTGTTACGTTTCCTCATAAATTGTGTGATCAGAAATCAAGACCGACCAGGGGTAAATCCGGAAGAAATGCGAATTCTTACCACATGGAGTCGGAATATATCAGAGGGGAGACATAATAAACTATTAAGTATAGTAGCTATGTGCCGAAAGATCCGCAAAGAAGTAGAACGCATACACGAAGAAAGATTAGCGGTAGACCAGCCTGAACAAAACGAGGAGGAGGAAGAATTAGAACTGCCCACAGGACAGTTAGAAACCATGGCCTATGTAGGTAGAGGGAGATCTTGTAACAATACTAGATGCTTTACTGATCCGATACGTCCTATACGTCCAGATAATAACAGAAATTTCCAAACCCCTATAATAAATATAAGGTCCCCCGAACATTCGTTCCAAGCCGCTGACAAATTACTCCGAGAACGAAGGGGTTATCATATACTAGATTCTATGGACGAACAAGAATTAGCAAGGTCAGCCGTTCACTGGGTTGACAGTCCCGGAAAATATAGTGATGATACACTAGCACATACGTTTTTGAACTTCACCCCAGATGAACAGCGTTTAGCTGGTATCTATATGATTCAACAACTCCTTATATTATATAAAAGCCAACACTCCGATCCTGGTCCCTTACCTGATATATTGACTGAATTACTCACGGATAAATGGAGAGGTTCAGGTACTGAGTTAATTAGAGAAATACTAGAATCCAGAAAGCAGTACATTCTTTTTGTATGCCCCGAACATGTCTCACTGCCCATCAAGGAAAGAACGACGTATTATATGGATAGACAGAATCCCTTACGCGAAGTCCACCCGATAAAAGGTGATGACAATCAGTTTAAACGTGTGTTTGTATACACACCCATATCTAAAATGGAACTATTAGAAATGAAGAAAGTGGTACCCAGTCATGACAAAGACCCAGCGGGTTTCCACCGTGAAATTAAAGATATGTTGCTCATGGGAGAGTATACCTATCCCGACATTATGAAAATATTAAAGGTATTAATGCCTGCGGGCATTTACGAAAAACTCAAAGAAAAGGATTGGGAGGTGGGAGACCAAAAGATAGATTGGACAGCATTAGAAAACGAAGAAACAGCTCGAGGTCCAGGTTTAGGGCTCGGGGAAAAGACCAGAATACTACCAGGTTTATTAGTACAGGTACTGCCACGTTTATTAACTACGAAAAAGGAAGACTGGGGTGCAATCTCAGCCTGTAAACAAAAGCAAGATGAAGACACTAGTGATTTCTATGCCCGATTCGAAAAATGTTTTGGTATAAATAGTGGAATAAAAGCAAGTAGCGAATCGTATCCACATCTGTTTGTGACAAAATTAGTTGAAAATTCCTTGCCCCAAGTTAAGAATAGAGTATTGAAATTCGAGAGTACCTGGCAAGGTAACACTCCGTCACAAATGTTACAAATGCTACAGTACCATCACAATAGAATTAGAGAGGAACAAGAACATGAACAAAGACGCATGAAAGACACGAAAATGAAAATGCTAGTTTCCCAGACAGTTCCAGCTGACGGTCATAAAAAGGGTATGACACAGTCCAGTGTTTCAGCAGGTTCTGTAAAAGGGACATGCAACTATTGTAAACAGCCAGGTCATTATGTACACGATTGTCCAGTTTTAAAACATAATATCGCCATAGGTAATACAAAAGAAAGACCACGGCCACTTAGACAGGATCAGAACCAACAAGGAGCCCCGCAGCATGCACAGTCCATGCCAGCTCCGCAACAGTCTATGCCAGCTCCACCACCGCAGCCTATTGCTGCCACACAAACAACGACACAACAGATGTACCAGACCGCACAGTATGACTATCCTGATTATCAACGATACTCATGAAACAGCCTAGAGAGGGAAGTTGGCTTACCCCTTATCGAGGTCCCTGTAGATCAAGAAGGACCTTATGTACACAGTGAATTATTAGGCCAAGATAGAAAATTTTTACTTGATACAGGGGCAAGCCGAACAACCATAAAACGTAGTGAAGTTCCAGGGGCACCCCTCTCAGGCTCACAGAATATTTCCCTTGGTTTTTCAGGAAAACCTATCATTAACGAAGTATCACAGCCTCTTCCCCTTACGATTGGTCCTTTGACACGAACTACAGATTTATTGCTTACTAAATCATGTCCAGAAAACCTGTTAGGTATAAAAACATTGAAAGCTCTAGGAGCTATAATATGTTGTTCTCCGGAAGGAGTAAGATTGTTTTTACGTGATTTCAAAGGGCACTACGTGTCCCGAGACATGGATCACCGACTGCAGACTTTACCCACACATTTATGGGCACAAGGCCCTACAGATGTTGGTTGCATGAACATTACACCATATCGAGTCACACTAAAGACAGGAGTGGTACTACCACGAATGCGACAATACAAGTTACCCCCAGATGCTGTAGTGGCTTTACTGCAAATCATTGACGAGCTTATTACCCAAGGAGTGGTTGTGGAAACCGACTCCAATGTATGTAATTCCCCGATAATTCCGATTCTTAAACGAACTGATCCAAAAGCCCCGCCAGTATATCGATTGGTTATTGATCTGCGCGAATTAAATAAATGCATTGTACCACAATACCCCGTAGTCCCAGACATTTCTTCATTACTGACAGCCATTGATTCCGAAGCAACATTCTTTACTGTAATTGATCTCAAGAATGCCTTTTTCAGCGTCCCAATAGATCCGGAAAGCCAATACTTGTTCGGATTTAGTTTAAACGGACGAAGCTTTAAATTCACACGCGCACCTCAAGGATTCACAGAAAGCCCCAGCATCTATAGCCAAGCACTGAAACGAGAACTTGACAGTATCCGCATGCCAGTCAACACTGCCCTGCTTCAATATGTCGATGATCTGCTGATCACCGCTAGAAGTGAACCTGAATGTGAAAAAGCCTCACTGACGGTTTTACAATTTTTGGCCGAAAAGGGGCACAAGGTGTCCCCTTCTAAGCTGCAATTCTGTGTTCAGCGAGTTGTTTACCTTGGGCACTCGCTGTCCAAGGAGGGAAGGCAGCTTACACCCGATCGCATCCAGTTAATTGCTAACATGCCAATACCCAAGACACAAAAGGTGGTGCGGGCTTTTATAGGCCTCACTTCATATTGTAGGCAGTGGATCCCTCAGTATGCATTTCTAGCAAAACCACTCATTCAGTTGACAACACAGGAGGCAGCCACATCGACTGTCCTCCCTTGGACTCAGGAACATACACAAGCTTTTGAAAGCCTAAAGAAAGCTTTATGTCAAGCACCTGTTTTAGCAACACCATGTTACAATAAACAGTTTACACTCTTTGTTACAGAACGCGAAGGTACTGCCTTGTCAGTACTCACTCAGGAACAAGCAGGATCACACAAACCATGTGCTTATTTCTCTAGTACATTAGATCCCGTAGCTCAGGCTCTGCCTGCGTGCCTGAAATCAGTGGCAGCGACAGCTTTAGCAATCAGACAAAGCGATGCCATAGTGTTAGGACATCCATTGACAGTACAAGTACCACACGCAGTAGAGGTTCTTGTGAACCGAACGCAAACACAACACTTGACTATAGCAAGACTCACCGGTTACGAATTAACATTGTTTCAGCCACATATAGAAATCAGACGTTGTAGTACATTAAATCCTGCCACACTGTTACCAGTAAACGGAACAGACCCACTAGCTCATGATTGTATTGAAGTTATTACTATCACGACGAAACCTAGACAAGACTTGACAGACGTCCCATTGTCAGACCCAGACCTGACGTTGTATGTAGATGGTTCATGTATGAGAACAAGTACAGGAGAGTTAGTGGCCGCGTATGCAGTCACAACAGACACTGAAGTCATTGAAACAAATTGCATAAATACCTTGTCAGCTCAAGCAGCAGAGCTCATCGCTCTGACACAAGCCTGTATTCAAGCCACAAATAAGAAAGTCAACATATACACTGATTCACGTTATGCATTCGGAGTTGTACATGACTTCGGCGTGCTGTGGCGAGAGAGAGGTTATTTAACTTCTCACGGTGCCCACATTCAGCACGGACCCCTCATTCATGCCTTATTAGATGCAATACATCTACCCACTGCAATATCAATTATGAAATGTAAAGCTCATACGAAAGTTACTGATATCATTTCCCAAGGCAATGATCTAGCTGACAGAACAGCTAAACAGACTGCTCAAACTCACACATCTGACATGACAAAGACAATAGTTCCGACACCAACACATTGCATGATGGTTAAGGATCCCGCTCTTGACGTAATTGACATGCAGACACATGCTACACCAGATGAAATAAAGAAATGGACTGAATTAGGAGGGATCCAAACGGATCAAGGATGGATGACGAAGGAAAAATCTGTATGGTTCCTTCCTGATTCTATGGTTCAAGTTATCATTAATACAATACATAGTCCAGCACACCTAGGAGAAAAAGCTATGCTAGACAGCATTCAACACATTTGGTTCAACAAACATTTACGAGCAGCAGCTAAACAAAAAGTTCGTACCTGTATGATCTGTTGTCAGTTTAACCCAGGTAAAAGCATTCCCGTAGAACAGGGTGGATTTCAGCCTCCTGAGCACCCTTTTGAAGTCCTCCAGATGGATTATATCCAGATGGAACGATGTCGAGGATTCAAATATGTTCTCGTAGTTGTCTGTGCTCTGTCCCGTTGGACAGAAGCATACCCGGTTTCAGATTACACTGCCCCGACTACCGCCAAACAGTTGGTTCGAGAATTCTTCCCACGGTACGGTTTACCACGTGTTGTCTACTCAGATAACGGCCAGCCGTTCTCATCCGAACTAATGAAACACGTTTCACTTTTGTTAGGCTATCAATGGAGATTTCACTGTGTCCGACACCCCGAGGCAGCAGGTCTCGTGGAACGACATAACCAAACTCTGAAAATTAGATTGTCCAAAATATGTAGGGAGAAAGGTGTCGATTGGGTAGTAGCCTTACCAGTTGCACTCTTTTACATGAGAATGGTAGCACACTCTCGAACAGGGCTATCCCCTTATGAGGTGATCTTCGGTAGACCACCAAATATGTGGGGGACGCCTATACCACGCAAAATAACTGATGTTGACTGTAATATGCTGACAGATTACCTGGCTTCCTTGATGTCTGCACTACAATCTTGTCGTTCACAGGTAGCTGCAGCCTTTCCCGACAACACCGAGGTGAAACCCCATGACGTAGTTCCCGGGGACCTGGTGTTAGTGCGGAATTTCGACCGGAAGACTCAGCTGGATCCTAGGTGGAAATCGCCTCAACTTGTACTGCTCACCACGAGGACAGCCGTGAAGATCGAAGGTCGCAAAGGTGGATACATTCAAGTCATATCAAGAAATTTCATGGACTACCGTCTGATGTAAACGTTACACCTCGCGTGTCTTCACCGATTGACTCAAAGCTTCCTTTGGTTGAACTAAGCGATAAGGAACTATACAAACTAAAATTACGGTCTAAAAAGTCAGACAATTTGATTGTTTAAGTCCTCTCCAAGGTGAATCGGTCGAATTTGTCTCTGACATGTATCCCCTAGACCTGAATAGAGAAAGAAACGGAAAAATGCAGATGAAAAAGCATGCGTACTGTAAATCACTGCGTAGTCATTGCACAGTGACATTATTAATTTTGTTTTTCTTAAGTCTTTTAATAATCGCTGCAAGTATATTGTTGCACATATATTATCCTATTTCTAAACATGTTTACAATGTTACTGCTGAACATTCTTTTAGTGAATTACCCCCGCATGAGTTGTCCTATAGATTTGCGCTGCGCAATAACACTTTCATTAGTATGTTACATCATTCCCATCAGACTAGCAATGCTACAAATTGTTGGATATGTGGCCGACTCCCTCCCTATCAGAACTATAAGGGAATTCTGCCTCTCTTTCCATATCCGTTCACACACAATGGCTCCTGTGGAGCATGGTTTAGTTTAATTAATTCCCTAGATTCGAATTCCGCTGTTTATCAAGACAACTGGGTATGGGGAAACCTGAACTTAGTTTTGCTTAAAGTCTGCTACCCTAACAAGGAGGGACTTCCCAAAAGAACAGGAACTGATCTAGAAAATGAAGTATACAGATTAGGTAATTTCACGCTTAATCTCATGATCCTGAATGTTGAATCCGAAGCTGCACCAATTTTGCCCGCTATGTCAGTATTTCCAGTTAAAGGTGAACTATGTATAAGAAAGAATGGCTCCATACACATGGGCCATAGTAAATGCACCACTGTGATAAAATTCAGTGATCAAGGCAAGTCTACATTTAGAGCTTCTCGCCATTCCTACTTTATATGTGGTCAGACTGCATATATACGTTTGCCTCTAGATTGGGATGGTACCTGTTACATCGGATTCCTTTTGCCACCTGTTTTCCTAGCTCCTCCTGATTATCATAGAAATACTCATTTAGTACACAATAGACAGCAGAGAGATCTCCCAATCGTCGATTACACTGAAACAGCATGGGAAAAATACACAGATTTCAATAAAGGTTTCTTCCCCTATATAGGTACAGTCACTAATAGTAAGCTGATACGTAGATTAACCAGAACCCTTGAAGCAGTAGTGAACGAAACTATTTCCGCCTTAGGCAATTTAACAGAAGAGCAGTCTGCTATGCGGATTGTTGTGCTTCAAAATCGTCTTGTCCTTGACGTCATCCTGGCCGATAGGGGCGGAGCTTGTAGGGTCATCGGATCAAGTTGTTGCATTTTCATACCAGAAAATTCGCCGTCTGTATATAAAGCCATAACTCGCCTTCATAAGATTGTAAGCCAGATACACCAGAGTCCAGGCACCTGGACTTGGTCCGGTTGGTTCTGGGGCGTGTTGTCAGCCTGGGGATGGAGAATGCTCTCCTTCCTAGGTATTGGCTTTCTCATACTATTCAGTTGCTGCTTATGTCTACAATGTGGGCCAGCGATTTGTGGTCTGTGTGCCACCTCGTGTATCCCACATCCAAGTTTTCGTTCGAGATCCCGGAAGAAGAAAGAAGAACAAATGATGTTATATGAACAGATCAACGGATTGATGAAGATTGATATCTCTTAAGGGCAAGTAGGGGACAAGGAGGGAATGTGGAAATATGGATTTTTATGATCAGTTATGTCCCCTATCTTGGACCCCAACGGTTTCATGTATAAGTCACAAGTACATGTATGTTCCCTCCAGTTTCAGTTTTGAAGACGCAAACACATGTGCGTCCACCGTCAACATGTCCTCTTTCAGATCCGCCATGAATGGGCCGGATATTCTATTCCTAAGTATGAAAGGCCACCGGCTTTATATGGTTCATTTATCCCATTTTACAGTCCAGGCGAGTAGGCCCTGATTCTGCCATTAAGCCTTTTCCTGCCTTCTGCCTCTGAAAGCTCCAGTCTGAACTCGCATCTGTATCCATGAACTTTGTCCTACTCCCTGCGCGGCTAACGGTGCCTGACTCGGCCTGTCGGCCTATCTGCCTGCCAAAAACTGTATGTCACCTTCAAGATTATCTGCTCTGCTCCGCTCCTCATCCAATGCATTCCTGTCTAGCAGTTTAAGTAAACATTCTTCCAGCTACCGGGCAAAGGACCCGGCTTCTCTGTCTTTATGCAAGTAATTCATAGCCCTGTTACTATGGAAGATTTCTGCCCTCGCATCTAGTGTAGACACTTAGACGCTTGTACACGCACTAACAGTCAGTATAGTCAGTATAGAATAAGATTCTATCCTAAGAGACCTCTCTTTTTGGATAACACAGTTCTTTAAACATAGGATGTTAGATATGATTTGGGATTAGGTTGACATAACCCCAGACTTCTGTCTCCACATGTAGAGCGAAATGTCAAGTCCCATTCACCCCCTAGTTGCACGTCAATCACACGTCATGCTGCTGCGCGCGCATCTCTGCCAAGTATTTTTGCTGACATTGCGAAATTCTTTCATGGAACCACCCATTTGTGACATCATACCTAATGACGTTCTTTAGTTACGCCTAGTTACACCCATTTTAGTTACGCATGTATGTTTTTATCTCTGTTATCAACTGCTACGCCTCCTGCATCTGTTTCACTGTAATGCCTCTTCTATAAAAATGATTACCTGTCAATAAAGTATTGTCCTTCACTTCCTGAACCTTCGTGGTGATGGAATATGAAGCCCACAAATTCGAATTGTGTTTTGGAATAAAGCCCGTTCCGAACCTCTAATACCACGGATTCTGCCTCTTATTTTATTGAGCTATTCTTATTAATTTTCCGCATCAAATTAAGTACCGGTAATTAAATTATTTACCACAGGCGCCAAAGTTATTCAAAATAGAATTTTGAGATTTCCTATGGAAACTCGGTCCTAAATATAACTATCTACTGGCGACCGCCAGTAGATAATATATATATATTATCACTACCAATCTCTCTCCAAGGCAAAAAGAGTGTGACAACAGCTCCGGGGGATCAACAAGAAGGCTTTATTGATGTTAAAAGCGCTGGCAATCCAAGGGTCCCTGAAACGCGAGGCAGACGCGTTTCAGCCTTAATTAGATTTCATCAGTGTCCCAATTCAGTGTCCTCGATGGTTCACAGGATCTGCTGCTCTATTGTTTGAAAGTGATCACATCGCATTACGTGATCACTGGCTCCTCCTATGCCTCACAGCTGCAAGGTACCTCACACTACTCCTGCTGCTGCACTGCATTCTGGGCAATGGAGTTCACCTGTGGACCCTATACAGTGACGGGACTTCCACAACATCAAGTGATGCCACCAAACAGTTTTAGATGGTGCTCTCCTGCCGCCGCAGCCTCACAGCAGGTACACCCCTTTGTTTATCCCCCATATTCCAGGCAGAATGAATTCTACCTCCTCTCTCCCCAATGTTAAATTTCCTCCAAGTGGGGCACTGGGGGGGCAACGCGTAGCAGTTTTATGCACATACCAGAAAGTTGCAGGAAAACGCGTTGCTCCAAACCAAGAGGGCGGTCCCAAGTCAGCGCCTGCAGGCTGACGAAACATCACTACCGATCTCTCTCCAAGGCGAAAAGAGTGTGACAACCGCTTCGGGGGATCAACAAGAAGGCTTTATTGATGTTAAAAGCGCTGGCAATCCAAGGGTCCCTGAAACGCTAGGCAGATGCGTTATATATATATCGGAAACAATTTGCTCAGCGCGAGCTTTTCAAGCAAAGCCTATGATTAAGGATTGAAGATTCCGAAACACGTCAGGCAGACTGTGATAATTGTCAAAGTGCGCGTTGCCGTTTGATGGTTAATAAAGACTTTCTTTGAAGTCTGCTGCGGCTGAGTCTACCCTCATTTGCTGAGCAAACTATTTCTGATGTTATACACGACTGCTCCGGTCGTGGAGGGCTGCACCACCCTAAAAATACTAGAGGGGCCACAGGGCTTGGAAGTATGTCGACACCTGAAGTGGAGCAACAGTGCCTTTGGATGCCAAACGAACGTGCACTTTGTGGCCCATTTGAGGGTCGTTTTAAGATTTATTTTGGCTTGAATCCCATCTGGGTTGAAATGCAGACTATGGGGAACACTACAAATCCCATCATGTATACATATATACCTAACACATATACAGCAACACAGCAACTCTCTTTTAACCGCCTCTCATCCATTGGACAATTTAAAACCTTACTACATGACCCACATGTGGCACCACCACCCCTAACTCGTACACCTTCGGCCCTAAACAGACACAAAAAAATAAGCAACGTGCCACACCTCACAACTTTGCTTTTCCATTTCTACTGCACAATAAGGTTACACTACAAAAACAACACAGCACACCAACTCACTCTCAACCACCGTCTCCACCACCTACACATACAGACCCATCAAAATGCCTTCTTAGCCTGCTGGATGAGTGACGCAATACAGAACAGCCACACGATTGCTATCCTCAAACAACTAATACCGACACTAAGGACATACCTGCTGCAAGCCCACAAGATAATGCTCTTTCTTCTGCAAAAAAAAATCACACTATCGCCAAAGCACATTCTCTTAACTGTCTACTAATAAATGCTCGATCTCTCTCTAAAAACAAACATCATATCTACGACATTCTCACTGACACATAACCTGACATACTCTTCATACTTGAATCATGGTTGGGAGATGATATGGCTCCAGTCCTGCATGAAGCCATTCCTCTAGGCTATCAAACTATCACCCAGAATCGTATAGGCAAAAAAGGAGGTGGTCTACCTGTTTTGTTCAGGCTAACATTATATACGACTAAAGCTGATGACGTCTCCATAAAAGATTGTGAGGCCCTTTTCACCATATGCAATCCTACACCTCCTGTAGCTTCCGGCTCCTTTACAGACCTCCACCGAGCAATGCAACATTTCCAGACACACTTTTAATCCAATATGCTCCATCCCAAAACAATCATCACTGGCCTAGATGCACTAAACCTGCATCAGACCATCAACAAACCCACACACATTGATGGACACATCCTAGATGTAATTTTTTGCAAATACACAACTAATTACCTTTCAAACAATGACTCCGGTCACACAATCAGACCACCATTTGCTTGCTTTCCAACATAAAACAACGTTAAACGACGCACCTTAAACTACCTTACATGCATCCACCCATCGACCGTGGAACAAACTCAATTTGGAACACTTGGAAACACAACTAACATCCAGTACAGATCTAGACAAAATACATTCTGTTTAAAAACTATATTAGTGGCTACAGTAAGCTTTTGATATCCTGATACCACTAAAAACTACACAACAGAACAAAAGAAAACAAGCACCTTGGAGAAATACAGAGTTAAAAGGGATAAAACAGCAAATTAGAAAGATGCAACATGCCTAGCTCAAAACAAACACCAATCAAGACAAACTGCGCCTACAGAAAATTAACAGAATACACAAGTCAGCTATCAAAAGAGCAAAGAAAAAATACTATTCAGACAGAATTCAAAATGCTAAATGAGCCAATAAAGAATTCTATAACATTCTCAATGAATTTCGGAAAGCAAATTAGCTAGAAAGAGCTCATCCCGTTACTCAAGATTTCACAGACAAACTGGCAAAACATTAAACGGCCAAAGCAGAAACGTTGGACTCATACTTAAGACAAAGCACCAGTGCTGATCCTTTTCCAAAACAACAATCCATGAATACTCAAACCCAGCCTCTCCGTTCCTTCCAACACATTTCACCTGATGATTTTTAGGACCTGGCCAAAGCAAGCAGGTCTGCGGCAGCCCTTCTGACTGGTGTCCCCGGCAAACCTTCAAGACTATTCTTCTAACAACATCTGCTGCCACTCCAGTAAGAAGAATCATCAACAATTCTTTAACTACCGGACTATTTTCAGAAGAAGTAAAAAAGTCATACATACGCCCATTACTGAAAAAAACAAACTTGGAACCGCTGAACCCTGACAACTACAGAGCGATTACAAATGGACCTTTCCTGGGAAAACTTATAGAAAGAGCAGCGTTTGCCAAGATGTCACAATTAATTGAAGATAATACCATACTTTCAGACTTCCAAACGGGATTCCGTCCAGAAAGAGGCACAGAATCAACCCTCCTTGCCATCTGGGATGACCTGAAGAACACAGATGACTGCAAAGGGGTTGCTGCAGTACTTCTCTTGGACCTCTCGGCTGCCTCTGAAATGGTTGACCATGACACACTGATACAAAGACTCTATGAAGCTGGCATAGAGGGGACTGCTCTTGACTGGATCACATCCTACCTTCGCAACAGAGCTAATGTCATCCATACCCCCCCTTTCTCATCCAAACTGTAATTTAAAAAGCAGGGGTCCTACAAGGCCCTATCATCTCACCCTTGCTTTTCAACATCTGCATCACCTGCACTGATCAATCAATTTTACCTCGCATGCTATAATTATGCAGATGACACGCAAATACTCCTTCAACCGTAATGCTCCATAGACATTGGAAACTCACCAATTTTCAGTTGTCTACGAGCCATGGATCAATGGATGAGGTGGAGCCCTCTCAAATTGAATGCTTCCAAAACGGAAATACTTACATGTGGTGATTGGAAACATTATGACCCGCTCGCTGCATGGCCTGATGATTTTGGAACACTGCCTAAAGTATCAAAGGAAGTAAGAAACCTCTGAATGACCATGGACTCCAAGATATCGATT
The DNA here is from genome assembly GCF_964204655.1 of Triturus cristatus. NCBI lineage: Eukaryota > Metazoa > Chordata > Amphibia > Caudata > Salamandridae > Triturus > Triturus cristatus. The sequence goes on from NC_140584.1 coordinate 334,996,231, forward strand.
AATGCCCAAGTGAACAAAGCTTTGTTACTATAAAAACTATGCGACAAATCTATCCCCATGTGGGATTTCCACACAAGGTCCATCAACCATCTCCTCCTTTGTTCTGTACAAACTCGATTACGTCAATAGCCTCTACCATGAATCACCTTTAACAACCATGAAAAGACTACAACAGATTCAGAACTCAACTGCCAGACTACATCTCCCCTGCCTTGAAACCCTGCATTGGTTACGGGTTGCTAGAAGATTCACGTTCAAGCTGCTTCGTATCACCCACAAAGCGATACATGGAACGGGACTGCTCTTCATCAGGAATAAAATCACCAAACACATTAAACAAAGGAACCTCCGCTCTAGAGTGCCACCTCGCCTCAAAATCCCAAGGTACAAGAAAAAAACCATGGGTGGCACATCCTTCTCTATTCAAGCAGCCAAACTATGGAACTCTTTACCCCCAACATAAGATCCACGGATAACCACCTTATCTTCAGAAAACTACTCAAGAATTGGCACTTCGAAGACCAGTGATGTTGTTGAAGTCATATGTGTACCAATGTAGAAATTTATTTCAAGTGATTGTAAAGAAGTAACATTAAGATTGCAAAATTACACATGCAGATCATTGTTGTTTTAATAAAAAACTTTAAATAAAAAAAATAAAAAATTCATAAATACTTACAAAAATTAACCTACTACAAACCTTAGACGTCTGCCCATTTAGGATCATTTCTAACCTACAAGGATATTCTTTAGCTTAATTTAGAAATTACCTGTGACACCACATTTCACACATCAAGATGCTCTCCACACATCATTTAACAATAAGGAAACTTGTTCGGACATTATACTTTGTGAATACACCATCAATGCAGTTAGAACAACTCAATAATTCTCTACTTCACTATAATCCAGCACAAGTCAACAGTATTACGGATTACAATCTAAATACCTTGATGCACTTTCGGAGACCACTAATTGTCTAGCTGTTGCCTCCACTCAGAATGAAGTAGAAAATGTATTAATGGACTTGATCAAGTACAAAACTGATATTTTGGAATGTCAATAAACTATTTCAGAAACACCTAAAAAAATAAAGTATTTGGCTCTTCCTCACATAACCACCATAGGTAAACAGAAATATACAGCACCTTAGGTTCTATCCTGTGGATGGAGCAAACTCAGTTTCATCTCCTTGTGTTTGCTTTGTTCGCCCTTAGTTGGCAGGGTATGTCCAGACATGGGTCCCTGGCTCACTTTGCAACTGGATTCAAGCTAGATTGGCTCATGAGGGGTGTTACCCCAAAACCGGTCCCAGGATGCTTGTTTCTGGTCTAGGGAAGACCTGGCTTGGCAGTTCGGGCTGGACTGTTCCCATAAGGAACGGGGTCAAGACTGATTTGCATATGGCTGGGTCTGAACTGAGGTGGCAAAGAACTAAAGAACGATGATGGATTCAACCCAGATCTGTGACTGGGGGTGAGTGTCTGAAAAGCTTCAGCTCTCTGTCTGTCATCGCCTTGTGTTTGCTTTGTTCGCCCTAAGTTGGCAGGGTATGCCCAGACGTGGGTACCTTGCTTACTTTTCCACTAGATTCAAGCTAGCCTAGCTGTTGAGGGGTGTTACCCTGAAAGCGGTCCCAGGATGCTTGTTTCTGGTCCAGGGAAGACCTGGCTTGGCAGTTCAGGCTGAACTGTTCCCATAAGGAACCGGGTCAAGACTGATTTGCATGTGGCTGGGTCTGAACTGGGGTGGCAAAGTGAGCTAAAGAACGATGACTAGGGGTGAGTGTCTTAAAAGTTTCAGTGCTCCATCCATCATCTCCTTGTGCTTGTCAAACTCAGTTTCACCATTTTGTGTAGGTGGGTATTGAATATTCTTTCTAGCAACTGATAATTTGCTGTAAAACAATTAAACTGATTAGGTCCATTAGCAGATTGTTTTCCCATAGGATTGCTGTTCAAATGACAGAATATAGGAGTAGCTTCTGCAGAGAGGTATCATTCTTAGGGGGCATTATTGATGCTTCGGCCTTAGATACTTTGTTTCAAAACACTGTTAGTTTGGGGCAAAAAAGGAGCATATGTTCTAAATTGGCAATGACTTTGTGGCACCAACAGCAGCTATTGTTGGGTGAAAGACCAGCTTTGTGCATTTTTGGTGGACCATAGGGATCTGTGCCACATAAAGAAAATGGTTTGTGATAAGGAGGCAGATTTTGCACATCAGCTGGCTTGTCTCCGGAATGTTTCTTGGATATCCAGTGAAAGCTAAATGTTTAGGTAATTTGCCAATAATTCAAGTGGATTAGATAGTTGGGGGACCTGGAGGACACACTATACAGGTTAGATAATGCACAGGGACCGAGAGTCACTGACTTGGAAAACTTTCGGGGAGTACGCACACTTTATCATGAGGTGCTCGAACGGCTAAGGTGCCATGATTACAAGAGGCAACTCCAGGAGGAGGGGAGGCCTGGCTGTTTGTTGGCATGGCTGGTTAGACTGAAGATCTGAGGGTTCCCGATCACCCATGTCCAGTCCGGCATAGGTGAGTCTGTTTATGATCCGGATGCGATTAATGATTTGTTCCATGTCTATTATGAGGCCCTGTATAATGCACCACCTCCAGTTACTCCGGTAGAACAAAGAGACTTTTTGAGTACATTACAGCTTTGGGTACTGGACCGGCAGGCACAGGAGATGCTTTGAGACCTGGTGAGGTTACAAGAGTTTCGCAAGTCTGAACGGTGTCCCTGAAGAATACTACTCCACATATTACCCGTGACTGGCACCCCGACTGGTGACTCTATATGCGGAGTCCTTGAGACTTTGGCAGCTCCCTGAGTCTATAAAGAATGCACTCGTGATTCTGCTTCCCAAGACGACGGTTTCGGGGGCCTGCGTTGTAGTCTTCCAACCACTCTCCATGCTCAACATGGATTTTAAGATGCATAGCACTTTCCTAGCTCTCCCCCTGCTCCCATGTATGCCTACCCTAATTCATGTCAACCAGAATGGGTTTACCCCCTCCCGGATTACCTCACTTAATTTGCGCAGATAGTATTTTGTGTTGTACAACCCTAGAGTGCGGCACTTTCCGCAGGCGGCCCTCCTGTCGCTAGATCTGGAAACGACTTTCGACACAATACGTTGGGATTCCTTGTTTGAGACCATGGAAAGTATGGGTCTTGGAGATAGCTGGGTAATCGATGAAAGTGCTTTATGAACACCCCACGGCGCAGGTTAAGACAGGTAAAATGGTATCCACACAGTATGAGATTTCCCGTGGCTCCCGCTAGGGCAGCCCTTTATCGCCCCTTTGATTTGCTTTAGCGATCGAGCCTCTGGCAGTGCTGTTTCGACAGGGAAGCCAGGATATGGGGTTGACTTTGGGCGAACATGAACATATCATCTCCATATATGCAGATGACCTCTTGATTTATTTGAAGGGCGCTGTGGTGGGCTCTGCTACAGTGCTAGGAAGGTGTGAACTCCTATTGGGTTTAAGGCTTAACAGAATCAAGACTTACCTGTTTCCTGTGGCTGGGACGCTGCCATGAGCCCCGGACCTCCTTGTAGATCTTAATTGGGCACAATCTACTTTTAGGTATTCGGGTATCCATATCTTCCACTCCCTCAAAGACCTGAGAGAGGGTAATCTCAGGAGTGCTCTTAGGTCTCTCAGGTCCTGTGTCCCTTTCTGGTGGTCCTAACGACTTCCGATCATGGCCCGGGTTTCCCTATCTAAGATGGCTATGCTGCCACGCCTCTTATTTTTTTTTTTATCAGTCTCCCGATCACTGTACCTGGAGGATGGTTTCGACAATTGGACTCTCTCCTGCGGGATCTTATATGGGAGAAGGGACTTAGAAATGGTGCTGCGCCCCGTGACGGAAGGCTGCCTGGGGGTGCCGCTCTTCGAACTATACTTTCTGGCCTCTCAGATAAAGGTGCTAGCACAGTGGCTGGAGGGAGTGAGCCCAGAGGGGGCAGACCTGACGGAGTCTGGAGCTCGCCCTGACTTATTGCTAGCTAAACAGCTCAACCCAGTAGTGAGAGTTTCATACCCGTCATTGTTGCAGACCACGGCCTCGCAGTTTTGGAAACGCTGCGTGGCTAAAGTGGCGGAGATTCCTCGGTATTCCCTGGTCCTTTCCTTGGTTGGTTTACCACATGGCGAGTCACAGTCGATATTCACAGTTGGACAGAGGTGGGGCTGGACACGTGGGGGACTGCTGCCAGCAGAAAGTTCTTGCTCCCTTTGATGATCTGGTCGAGGGCTTTGTCCTTACGCCTAGCCAGTTCCTGCGGTATGAGGCCTTGGTCCGCATGTTCAGGGAGCTGTAGGGACGAGGTTGTGAGGAATCAGTGACACATGCGGTGTTATCTTCTTTGCTTACTTTGGGCACGGCAAAACATCAGGTGAAGTGGTTTTTTGCTTCACTGTCTGGGATGGTCCGTACTCCTTTATTAAAACTGTGGAGACGATGGGAGATGATATTTGACGGAGAACTTTCAGACCAAGAAAGGGGCAGAATTCTAGCTTCTCCTAAGAGGGTCTCCCGAAATACGAGGTTGAAATACACACAGTTTAATTACGTACATATGACCTATATGACATCCCATAGACTCCGAGTCGCCTATGATGGTGAGGTATATAGCTGCCCGAGGTGTAACTATAGCAGTGCTGACTGTGTACATATGACATGAGCTTTTACCATGTTGAGCCGCTTTTTGTACGAAGTCTTTGCGGCTATAGGTGCGACGCTAGGGCATACACTTCACTCCACGTTCACAGTTTGCTTGCAGGGAGTTGTTCCCCAAACGCCCAAATGGAAGGTGGGAAATACGTTTTTTCATCTTGCTTTGGTCCTGGCTAAGAGCAAGATAGCAACCTCCTGGAAGTCCATCAACGGGCCTGTGATAGGGGCTTGGAAACGAGATGTGATTTATTGGGCAGGAGCTGAGGGCAGAGTCTTGATTAGAGATGAGTCAAAGGGGCTGAGACACTGTCCCATAGCAAAGCAATGGAGGGAGGTCCTTGAGGCCTGGGAACACCCTGTTCAGGATCGTAGCAGCGAGTAGAGGAGTGAAGATGGGGACCGGTCTGAAGAGGAGAGCAATTCTGTAGCTGAGGAGCCTAATATAGGTGATATCCCCCGTGGATGTGCTTGAAAGCAGGGAAGGTACTGGAGTGGGGTGTTGCAGTATCTATGTAACTGAACAGGGATAGGATGATGTCCATCTGCCCACATGGTCGCCCTCGTGCTTGCCCAGGGCATCTAGGGCATAGCACGCTGGCCATCGACCCAGTGGGGAGTAGCCAGGGTTCTCCCCCTTTGCACGCCGAGAGCCCCAGATCACTCTTTGGACTATAGCACTATTCAAATCTTCCTGCAAAAGTTTGTTTATAGTTGTTGATTTTGTTTTTTGTTTTGTACTAAACAAAAGGCATTTCTCCAAAGGCCCCTTCTCAAGCTGGTTGAATACTCTTGAAAGTGGTAAATTTCATAAGGATCAAACAGTATGTAGCACTGACACAACGTATACTGGAGACACCATGGGCACGGATAATTGCTACTACTTACTAATGTGATCGAAGGTATACGATTTGACCTGGGTGAACCCCATATTACTATACTATGCTGTACTCTGAAATGTGTCATGTGCAATGCTGAAAACCTGTTTGCGCTACTGTTATTACATCATATGGCAATAAAAATATGTTTGGAAAAAAATTCAAGGGGATTAGATTTCATGATAGCTGTGTATGGGCTTGTAATTTTTGTGTGAATCATGGCCATTAATAGGCCAATTGCATATTTAGAGTCTTTCATCCAAGTGTACCATGCTTGAGAACATGTGTTTCAAATGTCGGTGTTGAAGCATAGGGAATTATTTAGCAATTGTGAGTTGCTGGTTCCAGTCAATTGCTTGTGATTATTAATGATTTTCGTAGTGGTATCAAGGGGGAGAGGAACCAAATTTGTGCTTGCAGTAGTCCTATGGCTATGTGATATATTTTGAAATTTGGAAAATTGAGGCCACTCATATGTTTTAAAAGTTGCAGTTTGACTTGTGGAATGTTTGTTTTCATCCATTTCCAGAGAAAGGAATAAGGATTTTTTTCTGAATTTGATAAAAAAAACGTTAGTGGTGAGGTTCAGAGGCAGCATTCGTGGAGTGTATAGAATACATTGACTGAGCAGATTTTGATGGTGTCAAGGCAGTCCCACCATAATAAGCTAAGGTAGAGCTAATTTCCAATTTTATCTTGTCATCTAGAACTTTGTTCTCATTTAAAGTCTAGCAGTGAACAAGTTCGTAAGAGAATTGAATACCTAGATAGGGTACCTAAGAGGGGCACCATTTGACATTACAGTTGTCAAAAAGGTTCTTAGGTTATTGTAGTACTAAACTATGCCACACAAAAACAAGTGGTGGAGTGTCTATTTATTCACCACAGCCTTTCAGGATCCCAGGAATCCAACTGATTAAGAACTTCTGGAGAACTTAAAAGCAAACAGTCCAAATAGAACACGCTCCATGTCCAGCATGAATGCCACAACATCTCCCTTCCCATCAAGAACAAGCAACAGTTAAACTTCTTAAAACAACGTACACAAAAACATAATATAACTGACAACATATGATTATTAAACATAGTAAAAGGATATATAAACAAACATAATATTACTATGCACAAAGCACTAAATAAAAACCTAAACCATACTACACATTTGCAGGAAAAAGAAATACCGTGAAACATTCACAAAAAAACCTAAATAAATAAATACATCACATCGCAAAGGAAAGAAATAGTTGTCATTTTTCCATAGATTCTTATCAAACCCAACCTGACCTTTGGAGAACTTTCACCCTCCTGTGGAAACCACCAGGCTGACATTCCCTCTCATCACAACATTCATCCAGACCTTGAAAAACTGGTTGATCATAAGGCACCTTAGAAATTCTGGACAAATTCTACCATTCCTTCCCTTTTATTAATTGGCTACTGACAGCCTCCACCTTTACAGGGGCACCAAATTTAGAAAGACCTTTGGGCTCTGTTACTGGATGTTTAATTCTGATCAAATCACCCACCTTCACCTTGGGCATTTTACTTCTTAAATCATTCTTAACATCCAAATTCCTCTTTTGAATCCCTCTGGAACCCCTTAACCTGTAGCCTAATGTCTGCATCAATGTCCCTTTCATGATTGACTCTTAAATCTAATTTTTTCATCCAGCCGTGACACATATCAAAACAAGCAACTCACTCTGCTGCTCACCGCCCATTGTACGCATTCAACTAACATACGGTTCATCCGCTCCACAAAACCATTGGCTTGGGGGTGCTAAAGGGCAATGCTATGATGTACAATGTTAGACTGTTTCAAAAGTTCAACCATTTCTCTTGGCGCAAACGGTACTCTGTTGTGGGACACTACTTCGCTGGGAAATCCCTGCTCAAACAAATACTTTTTGGAAAAACTTTATGACTCCACCATTTACTATAATGGTCTGCCAACCCAACAGCAAATTTGTATTCCACTGGCAACATGTGGAACAGTCCTACAAAATCAACTTCTAATTTGATCCAAGGACCATCCGGTAACTCTACTGGCTAACTAGGATGAGTGTATGTCTTCATAGTCTTGTCACTGGTTGAACAAACACACACCTTTTAACTTATTCTGATATCTGGGTATCCATAGGTGACCCTCAAAATACATTGTGAATTCTTCTTTTTGTAACAGTTTGACCCAAATTACCTTTATGACCTACATCAATAATGCACGATCTCAAATTTATTGCTCGAATAAATTTATCGCCACACATTATCATGTTGTTTTTCTTTCCAAGGACAATTTATCAGATATTTTTTTATATGGCTGGATATCATATGGAAGACACTTTTCTTGTGGCCAACCATTAATAATGTAGTCAGAAACCTGGCTCAAAAGTAATCTTTTCCCAAATCCAGCCAACCTTTCTTCTTCTGAAAATCCGCCAATTAAAAAAGCATCAATGGGATCTATTAGATATTCTTCTTCATCATCAACATCATTGATCCTGATTGCAGGCATTGGAGATGTTGACAAGAATCTGCTCTAATATTCTTACCACCATGTATACGTTCTACCTTGAAATTATATGCAAGCAATTGATAAAACAAGCTCGCAATTCTGGGTGTGTGACCCTTGATGACGTTACCTCTAGGTATATACTCAAGAGGTTTATGGTTCGTCAACAATAGAAAAGACCTACTCACAAAAAACTCTTAAATCCTTCAACAGCACAACATGCTAGTTGCTAGCTCTCTCTATTACAAAATAGTTCTCCTCACTGGGACAAAGGGCCCTAGATGCAAATCCTACAGTGCTCTCTTCACCACGGTACACTTGAGTGATCATCCCTCCTAGACCACACAAACTCGCAACAATGGATACAATTCAATCTTTGGTAGGTTCAAATGGGGAGACTGCTTTTTGTGAAGATAACTGTTTTTTGAGTTGTACAAATTCTCTTTCGTACTCGTCACTCCATTCAAAAGGTTTTTTTTCTTCAGCAAATGTCTCACATTTTCAGTTTTCTCAGCAACATTTCAGACAAATTTGCGAAAAATTCACAAACACCCGAAAATGATGACACTTGTTCCTTGTTGGCAGGACTGGGTGCTTGAACAATTTATTCTGCTAATCCTGGACATGTTTCAAACCCCATCCTGAGAAATAACATGTCCCAGATATTCAATGGAGCTTTTCAGAAACACATATTTCTATCTATTGGCTACAATCACTGCATTATTCAACCTAAATATGACTTTCTTGAAGGTTTCATCATGCTTCAACTTATCCTTTCCTGCAACCAGATGTCATCCTGAAAGCCACTGTACCTTTAATACCCTACAACACTTTTCCATAGTCCTCTGAAAAGCTGAAGCAGCAGGTTCCAATCCAAAAGGCATTCCCTTGCATTGAAAAGTGCCCATTGGAGAGACAAAAGTTGTAAGATGATGAGATGCAGGACCGTACTCTACTTGATGGTTTTCTGAAGCCAAATCAATCGTAGAAAAATACTTGGCTCCAACAAATCTGGTCATAATATCATAGAACCTTGGTAGAGGATGTGAGTCAATCTATATTTCTTTGTTTAGACTACGTAGATTAACACACACTCTCAAAGCTCCATTTTATTTTGTGCCACAGCAAATGGAGGCAAAGATGATTCACTTGGTTCAATACCCATCACTCATACAGCTGTTTCAATTTATCTGCCAAATCTTCCCTTACACGGAATGGGACATTTTTTCAATTTATGTTTGACAGGTGTGACACCTTCTTTAAACTTAATTCTGTGTTAAAACCCTTTGATCAACTCTAGCCAGTTTGAAAATACATTCTTGTAAGTGTCAATCCAATTCGTTTTCACATTTTTCTTCTTTACCGACAAGTGACACTTGTTCTTTGGTGCAAAGCAAACACAAGGAGATGATGGACGGAGCGCTGAAACCTTTGAGATACTCACCCCCAGTCACAGATCTGGGTTGAATCCATCATCGTTCTTTAGCTCACTTCGCCACCCTAGTTCAGACACAGCTATATGCAAATCAGTCTTGACCCTGTGCCTCTTGGAAACAGTCCAGCCCAAACTGGCAAGCCATGTCTTCCTGGACCAGAAACAAGCATCCTAGGACCGGTTTCGGGCTAACATCCCTCAGCAGCTGGGCTAGCTTGAATCCAGTGGCAAAGTGAGCAAGACACCCACGTCTGGGCATACCCTGCCAACTTAGGGAGAACAAAGCAATTACAAGGAGATGACGGACGGAGCGCTGAAACTTTTCAGACACTCATCCCCCAGTCACAGATGTGGATTGAATCCATCATCGTTCTTTAGCTCACTTCGCCACCCCACTTCAGACACAGCTATATGCAAATCAGTCTTGACCCTGTGCCTCATGGAAACAGTCCAACCCGAACTGCCATGCCATGTCTTCCCTGGACCGGAAACAAGCATCCTGGGACCCGTTTCGGGCTAACAGCCCTCATCAGCCAGGTTAGTTTGAATCCAGTGGCAAAGAGAGCAACAGACCCACATCTGGGCATACCCTGCCAACTTAGGGTGAACAAAGCAAACACAAGGCAATGATGGACGGAGCACTGAAACTTTTCAGATACTCACATTACAATATAAAAGGATGACATTCGGGTGGGCATCAGTGGCTGATGTTTTTCAGATGGTGATGAAAAACATACTTGGAGACATTAATCAAGTCATGTGCTTTTAGGATGACATACTCATATTGGGGAAGAAAGAAAGGGATCATGATGTGGTGTTGGATAAGGTTATGGAAAGGTTGGGAAAACATGGTTTGACAATAAAAAAAGAAAAGTGTCAATTAAGAAAGAATGAGGTGACGTATTTAGGTCATGTGTTGAATGCAAAAGGAATAAGGCCGAAAGAGAGTATTGTGAAGGCTGTTGAAAATACACTGGAACCAACAAACTAAGATGAGTTGAGATCTTTTCTTGGACTTGCTGAATATTGTTCCAAGTATGTCAAGAATTTTGCGGAAATTGTGGCGCTATTGAGAGTAATCATGGCAAAAAATGTAGTGTTTGAGTGGAATGAGGATTGTAAGGGGGCCCTTTGGAAAAATAAAAAAGAATATAGCACGGGCACCCACATTGGGGCATTTCAAAATATCGGGAAGAGCAGACATAGCTACAGATGTGAGGGGTGTTGGATTGGGGGCGGTTTTAATGCAGAGTGTGGATGGTGAAGACTGTGTAATTGGGTTTGCATCCAGGAGGTTAAGAGGTGCAGAAGTGTCCTATTCAGTGATTGAGAGGGAAGCCCTAGCTTGTAGTTTGGGCAGCAAACATTTTAGATTTTATGTGTGAGGTATTCCTTTTAGAATTAAAACGGACCACAAACCACTCATTTATTTGTTCAAAGGAGGTAGAGGATTGGAAAGGAATGTTACACCGCGGAAATCAAGGTGAATGTTATCCGTTCCAGACTACAATTTTGAGGTTGTGTATCTCAAGGGTTGTAGGAACGTTATTGCGGACTGTTTATCCAGGATGCCTGTGACTGAAAGGAGAACACGAGGGGAGTGAGGTGATTGAAGAGATATATGAGAAGAGTGAAGTGATTGCGGATTGTGAAGATAGTGGGATGGTTTTGGGATTTGATGAATGGAGGATAGCCATGGATAAGGATTTGGTGTTGAAAGAAGTTGAAGGGAGAGTGGTTCAAGGTTGGTTCGAGGAGGATGTGTTGAACAAGGAGTTGAAGGAATATTACAAACTGAGGGATGAGTTGAGTTTGATTGAAGGAAAGATGATGAGAAGAAATCTGTTAGAAATGGGGGTCTCTAGTTGGCAATGGCTGGCCACTGTCCAAGTAGGGACCCTTCTTCCTAAGTCAGAGTAAGAGGGCTACACCCTTTAATAACCCCTGCTCAACCCTGTGGTAACATAGCACGAGCAGCTAGGCTTATCTCAGAGGCAGTGTGTGAAGCATTTATGACCATACACAGTAACACAGTGAAGAACACTACAAAGGGACACCACACAAGTAGTTATAAAAAATAAGTATCTTTATATATAGACTTAACACAAGACCAATAACGGTAAAGAGCCACAATACTATCAAATTGGATTATTCTTGAAATGCTGCAAAAATAGTTCAAAGTGTGTAAAGAGGAGTTCAGTTCAAAGCAGTGGGCTCTGCGACCCTTTTACTTACAAAGTACTTGGATTTCGTAGCAAAACAACCAAAATGTCGCAAAGGAGCTGTAGCGATGATTTTCCACACGCGAGGCCGGCGATGCGTTGAATCCTTGCCGCGAGGGAGTGTGATGCGGCGATCTGCGGAAGCGTGCGGGGACAAGGTGACAAACTTCTGCACGTTAGGCCGTTGATGCGATGACTCCTTGCCGCGAGGGTGGAGACGATGCGACGATCCTATTGCGTGTGCGATCAGGTTGCGATGAGAGAAAACGGTGCTCCATGAAGGAGCGACGATCCTAATGCGATGAAAATGGCGGACGCCCGGCGTCCGCGCTGCAATTTCGTAAAGCGATGAACTCGATGCGATGATCTTTGGTTAGCGAGCACTTGGAGGTCCGCAAACGTGCGATGCGATAATCTTTGGGTTTAGCGACCACTTGGCAGCCCGCAAACGTGCGATGCGATAATCTTTGGGTTAGCGAGCATTTGGCAGCCCGCAAACGTGCGATGCGATAATCTTTGGGTTAGTGAGCATTTGGCAGCCCGCAAATGTGCGATGCGATGATCTCCGGTAGCGAGCCCTCAGTGGCAGCAGCGCGATGATTTTCCGTGCGCTTTCAGCTGCGGCGGCTCGCAAACGGGCGTTAGCGACGATTTTAGCACTCTCTTCTCTGTAGTAGAACTAGAGGCCCTGGAACTCACAGGAGCCTCACCTGAAGATAGAAATCCTCGCTGGGAGGAAACAGGAGGCTGGTGGTGAAGTCTGATGTGCCTGAGACTTCAACAGGAGGCTAGCTCTCTTCTAGCCCTTGGGTGATTGCTGTAGCAAGATAAATAAAAGTTCCTTCAAAGACCTTTTCCCTCTTCTTCCAAGTCCAATGGTAACCACTACAGGCCAATCCAAGAAACAGCACACAAGCACAAGGATAGTCACCTCCTGCAGATTCCTTCAGTTACACGGACAGAGGTTTGTCTTGTTGTCCAGGAGCAATACAAATTGTAGGGGTTTCAGCACAGATATTTATACCCCAAAAGTCTTTGTTCTCAGAAGCTACAAGTCACTAAACCCAGCCAGAACCAGTTCTGCCCAGTCCTGGAGCACTTTGTTTACCAGGCTGCATCCTTCCTTTCAGAAAGAGGGGGTCTGCCATCAGACGCACAGTGGGAGGAGGAGCCAGCATTCACCTTGCCAGGCACAGCACTATTCAGGTCAAGGTGCTACCCCTCCCCATACTCCAATGCAGATCTCTCTATTCAACCCAGATCTGACTCAGCCTGCCCTGTTCCTCCAAAATCAGACAGCCAATACACATCACAGCAGAGCACACTGGAAGGCTTAGGCAAGAAACTACCTACTTTCTAAAAGTGGTATTTTCAAACACAGAATATAAAAATAAACTTCACTAAAAGATGTATTTTAATATTCTGAGCTCAGGCATACTAAATTGGTTTTTCTACCATGTTCTTTGGGTCAGTTAGGACTATAGAATGTAATGGTCAAACTGCCCATTCTGGCCTATTGAGTACAGGTAGCCTTACAGTAGTGAAAAACGAAATTGGGTGTAATTCACTACCAGGACATGCTACACACATCATGGCATGTCCTACCTTACACATACAATGCACCCTACCATAGGGGTGACTCACATGATGCCAAGGGAAGGTTCAGGGGCTGGGAAGTGGGTGCACTTCACAGCCAAGATGGCAGTTCTGGACTGCACACAGACTCTGCAGTGGCAGGTCTGAGACATACGTTACAAGCTGCTTCTGTGAGTGGCGCAAACCAGCTCTGCAGGCCCACCAGCAGCATTCGGTTCACCAGCCCTGGGTACACACAGGCCACGCTACTAGGGACTAACAGGCAAACCAAATAAGCCAATCATGGATATACCAATTCACATGTCATATTTACACAGGGAACATTCGCGCTGTGGCACTGGATGGCAGTGGCACAGTACCCAGAGCATCTAATACCCGCAAAAACAGAGGAGACAACAGCGAAAAATGGAAGGGAGACCCACGCCAATGGTGCCAGGTCTAACACGTTTCCCCTCCAGCTGAAATGTGGGGAGAACTACCCACCCCCTTGGGAGTTCTCATCACTAAGGCAGAAAGATCTGGACAGACCATCAGCATTGGCGTGTTCTGTACCAGGGCGGTGTTCCACCGTGAAATCCATACCCTGTAGGGAAATGGACCACCTCAACAACCTGGGATTCTCACCCCTCATCTGCATCAGCCATCTGAGGGGCCTGTGGTCTGTCTGAACCCGGAAGTTAGTCCCAAACAGGTATGGTCTCAGCTTCTTCAGTGCCCAAACCACAGCAAATGCCTCACGCTCAATTGCACGCCACCTCTTTTCCCGTGGAAGTAACCTCCTACTGATGAAGGTTATAGGTTGGTCTAGTCCCTCCTCATTTATCTGTGACAGAACGGCCCCCACCCCATGCTCTGAAGCGTCTGTCTGGACAATAAATTCCTTAGCAAAATTGGGCGCCTCGAGTACAGGTGCTGTACACATGGCAGCCTTGAGGGCATCAAAAGCTTTCTGACAGGTGTCAGTCCAGTTCACAATCTTTGGCTGCTTCTTGGAAGTCAGCTCAGTCAAGGGTGCAACAATGTTGCCATACCCTTTGACAAACCTCCTGTAGTAACCCGTGAGTCCTAAGAAGACCCTCACCTGGGTCTGGGTCCTTGGGGGCTCCCAAGCCAGGATGGTTTCAATCTTGGGCTGTAGAGGTGCCACCTGGCCACTCCCAACCTGGTGTCCCAAGTACACCACAGAACCCTGCCCAATCTGGCTCTTACTGGCCTTGATTGTGAGGCCTGCTCTGCGCAGCGCCATCAACACTTCCCAGAGGTGGTGCAAGTGGTCCTCCCAGGAGGAACTAAACACTGCAATGTCATCCAGGTAGGCAGCACTGAAATCCTCCAGCCCAACCAACATCTAGTTGACCAACCTCTGAAAGGTGGCAGGGGCATTCTTCATCCCAAAGGGCATCACACGGAACTGGTAGTGCCCATCTGGTGTGGAGATTGCTGACCTCTCCTTTGCCCCATCAGTTAAGGCGATCTGCCAGTACCCAGACGTTAGATCGAATGTGCTGAGGTACCGGGCAGCCCCTAACCGATGTATGAGCTCATGAGCTCTGGGGATGGGGTGCGCGTCGGTCTTCGTGACCGAATTGAGACCTCGGTAGTCCACACAGAACCTAAGTTTAGGAGTGGCACCAGGCGCTGCAGCTTTTGGTACCAAGACCACGGGGCTGGACCAAGGGCTGCTAGAGGACTCAATCACCCCTAGGGCAAACATTTTGGAGACCTGCACCTTAATGTAGGCCCTGACCCTGTCAGTCACTCTGTAAGCCTTGTGCTTGACAGGAGGACTGTCCCCGGTGTCCACTTCATGGACGCACCACTCAGTGACACCAGGCACCAGGGAAAACTAATCAGAAAATTGCCCCAACAGCTGGTGACAATCTCTCTGTTGCTCAAGGGTCAGTGTGGTGGAGAGGACCACACCCTCCACTGACCCATCCTTCTCTCCTGCACACAGGAGGTCAGGGAGAGGCTCACTCTCCTCCTCCATTCCAGCATCTGTGGCAAGAAGCATGCCCACTTCGGACCTCTCAAAGTGGGGCTTCAGGAGGTTTACATGCAGGACCCGCAGAGGGTTCCTGGGAGACTTAAAGTCCACCAAGTAGGTAACTGGACTTTTGCGCTCCACCACCTCAAATGGACCGGTCCACTTATCTTGGAGCGCACAAGGCTCCACTGGGGCCAGTACCCAAACCTTCTGACCAGGTTGAAACTCGACCAGAGTGGCATTCTGGTCGTGCCAACGTTTCATTTCCTCCTGGCTGGCTTCCAGATTTGCCTCAGCAATTTTTCTGAAACGCCGAGTCTGGTTCCTGAAGGCCAACATATAGCTAAATACATCTTGGGGAGGTTTCCTGGGAGATTGCTCCCAGCCTTCCTTGACCAGACTCAGAGGTCTTCTTACCGGATGGCCATAGGGCAGTTAGGGACTGAACCCTAAGGACTTCTGTGGCACCTCACGGTAGGCAAACAACAGGCATGGCAAGAGGACGTCCCACTTACGCCTCAGGGGCTCCTCTAGGCCCATGACCATTCCCTTCAAGGTCCGGTTGAACCTTTCAACCAGACCATTACCTTGGGGGTGGTAAGTAGTGGTGAGCTCATAAGTTACCCCACACTCCTTCCACAGAGACTTCATATACTGAGAAATGAAGTTGGTCCTCCCTGTCAGACACCACCTCTCTGAGGAATCCCACATGGGAGAAGATCCCCATCAGTGCACCTCCCATCATGGGGGCCGTCACTGTCCTCAGCGGGATGGCTTCAGGGTACCGGGTGGCATGGTCCACCAAGACCAGGATGTACCTGTTGCCCATGGCTGTCTTGGGGTCCAGAGGCCCCACAATGTCAATGCCCACTCGCTCGAATGGGATACTGACAACCGGAAAGGGCTGGAGTGGGGCCTTGATCTTCCCCCCACTCTTCCCACTTGCCTGGCAAGTCTCACATGTCCTGCAAAGAGCGTCGGTGCTCTTGCGCATCTGGGGCCAATAAAAGTGGGTGACCAGCCTCTCAAAGGTCTTGGTCTGCCCCAGATGTCCTGCCAATGGAATGTCATGAGCCAACCCCAGTAGGAAGGCTCTGAAGCACTCGGGTACCACCAGCACACAGGCTACCAGCCTTAGGCTCGCTAAACAGGAGACTGTTCTCCCAATAAATCAGATGTGAACCAGATGTGTCACCTGCTGCCTGGGCTGCAGCCTGTCGCCGCATACTCTCAAGAGAAGGGCAAACTCTTTGCTGCTCACAAAACGCCTCCCTGGTGGGCCCTCATTCCTGCTGCCAATGGGTCAGCTCAGGCAGGTCCCCCAGTTCGGCGACCTGCTCCCCTGTAGGCTCCAGGGCATCCCCCTCAGGGTCTGCTCCCTCCTGGGCCGTGGGAACCAAGGGGGCCGGCTTCTCGCGCCCCCTGCCCCTTCTCTCTAAGGCAGGGACCTGGGCCATACTCTCAGGCTCCTGGTCCGTCTCAACACCCTCTTTGGCTGCCATGGACCGAGTGGTAGCACACGCCCACTCAGGCAGACCCAACATTTCCAAGTGAGATCTCCTCTCCACCGTAGCCCACGGGGAGTTCTCTAAATCATTGCCCAACAGACAGTCTACAGGCATGGCGGGCCTCACAGCCACCTGAAGAGTTCCTGAGACCCCCCCCCCCACTCAAAGGGAACCTGAGCCACCTCAAATTGGCTCTCTGCGTTGTCTGTGGACACCACTGGGTAGAATGCATGGGGGATAACCTGCTCCTTGGACACCAACCGGGGGCTGACAGCAGTTACACTGGCTCCTGTGTCTCTTAGAGCCTTCACTCTATGGCCATTGATGGTCAACCACTGCCTGTACTTTTTAGTGTTATCAGGCAGTGCAGGCTTAGGGACCATCTCAAAGTCTCCTAATGAGACAAGGGTCAATTCTACGGGATCCCACCCACCTTGGGCACCTATCTCCTCCCCTCCCAGGCCTACACTAGCAAGCTGGCGGGGTGGTGCACGGGGTGGTGAAGGAGCATCCCTTTGAGGACACTGAGGATCAAAGTATCTGTGGCCCACTTGACCACACTTATATCAAGTAAGGGGCCCCCTCTGAACAGGCCTACCTGTCGGGGGCACTGGCTTCTTCTCTTGGGGAGGCTGGGACACCACTGCTTGGTTCCCTTGGGAATTACTTTGGGGCCCTCTCTGGAACTCCCTCGGTTTACCCCTGTCCCCCCACTTCTCTGCTGGGGACCCTGCCCACCTTTGGCGAAGTCTCCCACTGGACCCTTGAGAACCCGGGTGCTCACCCAGCGGTCCGCCTCCCTCAGCAAGCTTCCTAGGGTTAGTTAGCTTGCAATCAATCAGGTGCTGGCGTAGCTCAGGAAAACAGTTACTAGAGAAATGCTCTAATGCAATCAAATCATAAAGTTGCTCAAAAGTTTCTACTTTGCTACCTTTTACCCAGCGTTCTATTGCTCTGCAAAAAATAGACACATATTCAACCCACGTGGTACCCTCTAGCTTCTTGCAGGTCCTAAATCTCTGCCTATACATCTCAGGGGTCAAACCATAGCGGGTAGTCAAAGCTTCTTTCATGTGGGCATAAACCATCCTACTTTCTGGGGGCAGGTCCAACAAGGTATCCCTCCCCTCACTCACAAAGCGTCCCCACAACCCCGCTTCCCAATCCTTCTCGGGGACCCGGTGGGACACCATGGCTAATTCATAAGCTGCAAACCATTGCCCAATATCTTCACTTTTATGGAAATCCTTAATAACCTCCTTGGGTATATACACTCTACTCTCAGTATGCACTACAGGTATGCTGCCACCAGAGGGGGAGATCACTACACTCTTTGCTTTCATCTCCAATTCCCTCAATATTCTCTCATGCTCAAGTTTCACTTTCATAATTTCAAATTCTAACTTCTTGTTCTCTAGGTCCCTCTGACCATCCATTTTAAGCTTAGCCATCTCCATATTATGCCGCCTATCTCTCTCCCTGTCCTCCATCTCTTCTGGAGACAGACCCCTTGAGGACACACTAGGCTCTCCCATATTCTTAGGGGCATCCCTGGCTTCTAGCCAGGCCTTCAGCGCCTTGTAAAACTCCTCCCTTCTAGTGAGACCTGTGATAGGGACTGTGAATTGTTTGCAAAAAAATTTGAGCTGCTTGGAAGTGTAGGTGTCTATTTTCTCTTCTTCCCAGGAGAGATCCTCAGAGGCATTGGATCTGCCCATTGTAGCAATAACTGGCAATATCAATCAAAAATAGAATCAAAAAACCTCAAAAACATATGTGGTTGCGTTATGGTCTGCACTCACTCGTAGTGTACACTATAATTACTGTATGCGATCACAAATGCAAGTCCAGATCCTCACCGCTGACCACCAATGTTAGAAATGGGGGTCTCTAGTTGGCAATGGCTGGCCACTGTCCAAGTAGGGACCCTTCTTCCTAAGTCAGAGTAAAAGGGCTACACCCTTTGATAACCCCTGCTCAACCCTGTGGTAACGTAGCACGAGCAGCTGGGCTTATCTCAGAGGCAGTGTGTGAAGCATTTATGACGATACACAGTAACACAGTGAAGAACATTACAAAGGGACACCACACAAATTGTTATAAAAAATAAGTATCTTTATATATAGACTTAACACAAGACCAATAACGGTAAAAAGCCACAATACTATAAAATAGGTTTACTCTTAAAATGCTGCAAAAATAGTTCAAAGTATGTAAAGAGGAGTTCAGTTCAAAGCAGTGGTCTCTGCGACCTTTTACTTACAAAGCACCTGGATTTCGTAGCAAAACAACCAAAATGTTGCAAAGGAGCTATAGCGATGATTTTCCACATGCGAGGCCGGCGATGCGTTGACTCCTTGCCGCGAGGGAGGATGATGCGCCGATCTGCGGAAGCATGCGGGGACAGGCGACAAACTTCTGCACGCTAGGCCGTTGATGCAATGACTCCTTGCCGCGAGGGTGGAGACGATGCAACGATCCTGTTGCGTGTGCGATCAGGTTGCGATGAGAGAAAATGGCGCTCCGCGAGGGAGCGACGATCCTGATGCGATGCGATGAGATGAAAACGGCGGACGCCCGGCGTCCGTGCTGCGATGTCGTGAAGCGATGAACTCGATGCGATGATCTTTGGTTAGCGAGCACTTGGAGGCCCGCAAACGTGCGATGTGATAATCTTTGGGTTTAGCGAGCACTTGGCAGCCCGCAAACGTGCAATGCGATAATATTTGGGTTAGCGAGCATTTGGCAGCCCGCAAACGTGCGATGCGATAATCTTTGGGTTAGCGAGCATTTGGCAGCCCGCAAATGTGCGATGCGATGATCTCCGGTAGCGAGCCCTCAGTGGCAGCAGCGCGATGATTTTCCGTGCGCTTTCAGCTGCGGCGGCTCGCAAACGGGCGTTAGCGACGATTTCAGCACTCTCTCTGTAGTAGAAATAGAGGCCCTGGAACTCACAGGAGCCTCACCTGCAGATGAAACCTCACTGGGAGGAAACAGGAGGCTGGTGGTGAAGTATGATGTGCCTGAGACTTCAAAAGGAGGCCTTCTCTCTTCTAGCCCTTGGGTGATTGCTGTAGCAAGATAAATAAAAGTTCCTTCAAAGTCCTTTTCCCTCTTCTTCCAAGTCCAATGGTAACCACTGCAGGCCAATCCACGAAACAGCACACAAGCACAAGGATAGTCACCTCCTGCAGATTCCTTCAGTTACACGGACAGAGGTTCGTCTTGTTGTCCAGGAGCAATACAAATTGTAGGGGGTTCAGCACAGATATTTATACCCCAAAAGTCTTTGTTCTCAGAAGCTACAAGTCACTGAATCCAGCCAGAACCAGTTCTGCCCAGTCATGGAGCACTTTGTTTACCAGGCTGCATCCTTCCTTTCAGAAAGAGGGGGTCTGCCATCAGACGCACAGTGGGAGGTGGAGCCAGCATTCACCTTGCCAGGCACAGCCCTATTCAGGTCAAGGAGCTACCCCTCCCCATACTCCAATGCAGATCTCTCTATTCAACCCAGGTCTGACTCAGCCTGCCCTGTCCCTCCAAAACCAGACAGCCAATACACATCACAGCAGAGCTCACTGGATTGCTTAGGCAAGAAGATACCTTCTTTCTAATAGTTGTATTTTCAAACACAGAATATAAAAATAAACCACTAAAAGATGTATTTTAATATTCTGAGCTCAGGCATATTAAATTAGTTTATCTACCATGTTCTTTGGGTCAGTTAGGACTATAGAATGTAATGGTCAAACTGCCC
Source organism: Triturus cristatus (assembly GCF_964204655.1). Classification (NCBI taxonomy): domain Eukaryota; kingdom Metazoa; phylum Chordata; class Amphibia; order Caudata; family Salamandridae; genus Triturus; species Triturus cristatus. Next base: position 335,016,822 of record NC_140584.1, read on the forward strand.
ATTCTGGCCTATTGAGAACAGGTAGCCTTACAGTTGTGAAAAACGAAATTGGGTGTAATTCACTACCAGGACATGCTACACACATCAGGGCATGTCCTACCTTACACATACAATGCACCCTACCATAGGGGTGACTCACATGATGCCAAGGGAAGGTTCAGAGGCTGGGAAGTGGGTGCACTTTACAGCCAAGATGGCAGTTCTGGACTGCACACAGACTCTGCAGTGGCAGGTCTGAGACACACTGTACAAGCTGCTTCTGTGGGTGGCGCAAACCAGCGCTGCAGGCCCACCAGCAGCATTCGGTTCACCAGCCCTGGGCACACACAGGCCACGCTACTAGGGACTAACAGGCAAACCAAATAAGCCAATCATGGATATACCAATTCACATGTCATATTTACACAGGGAGCATTCACGCTGTGGCACTGGATGGCAGTGTCACAGCGCCCAGAGCATCTAATACCAGCAAAAACAGAGGAAACAACAGCGAAAAATGGAAGGGAGACCCACGCCAATGGTGCCAGGTCTAACAAAATCAAATTATTCCCCCCACTGGAGTTCAGAGTCGCATTGTTGCTCTAGCTCATGAGGGACATACTGGAAGAAAAATGACTAAGAGGAGGATGTGTCAGTCATATTGGTGGCCTGGGATGGATTGTGACATTGAAGAAGTGATGAAAACAAGTCTGGGATGTGCAAATAGTGACAAGACTAAAGTGGTCAGCCACCCACCCATGGAATGCTCAGATTTTCCCATGTGGCCGTGGGAAAGATTAGCCATTGATTTTTTAGGTCCTGTATCTAGACTTGGTGTTGGAAACAAGTATATTTTAATAAAAGTAGATTATCATACCAAGTGGTTCTTCACAGAAACGTTAGATCAGGTTACGACAGCTAATGTGATTGAATTCCTAGAGAGGACATTTATGGAGGAGGGAATTCCTAAGACTTTGGTTTCAGATAATGGTGTCCAGTTTATTTCTCGAGTGATGACTGATTATCTTTCCCGGATGGGCATCATTCATGAAAAAGTGGCCTTATAAAGGCCACAAGCCAATTGATTAGTGGAAAGGGTTAACAGGATGGTTATGGAAAACATCCAGCTCTCATTAGTTAACTAGCTTTCCTGGAAGAAGGAATTGAGGAAGATGGTGTGGGCACACAGAATGATGCCACATTCGGTGACTAGAGGATCACCCTTTGTTTCTCTGAAGGAAAGAGAACCAGGGAGAAAAGAATGTCCTGTATGGTTGAATAATGCAAAAGATGTGTGGATTGACCACAAGGGTATCAAGGGAAGAGTCTCTGATCTTCAAGATAAAAGTAAGAGATACTACAATTTGACATGGAAAGTGAAGAGTCAATGGTTAAAGGAAGGAGGGGTGGTGATAAGGAAGGGTGGAATTGTGTGTAAAGGAGAGAGCAAATTTTCTAAACCTCAAAGAGTGAGAGAAGTGAAACGCAATATTGTGGTTCTGTATGATGGCAATACTTGGAGTTTTGGAAACGTGTGTAAAGTGAACAGACCTCTAAGTGAGGTCAGTGATAATGGGTTAGGATGATTCATGTCATATGGGTTATAGAGTAAAGATACTGTTTTATCATATTTTTAAGTTCTTTCATGTTCAATGTGTTGCAAGTATATTCTGTTGTTAATTTGTTCTGACAAGTCATTGTATTTCCCCTTGGGAACATTGTGAACATGCATTAGCTAATAAGTGTATTAACTGTTTAAAATTATGTTGCAAAAGGAGATGTGTAGAGTTTACTTCACAAGAATATAGAACACGGATGAGAGAGAATCTGAGGGCGGTGATGTCATGGGAGAGTTGGAAAGTTGGCTCAGGAGAAGAGAGTCCGCTGGGAAACATTACTAACAAAAGAAGAAAGAAGAAAATCAGTGTAGCGTCTTCTTTACAATCTGTTATTGGAAAATCCAAACAAACTGAAATGCATATGAAGTACCTCAGACCACCTATAATGGACCTAAAAACCTCCAATCAGAAGGAGCTTAAGCATTTTAATTGGATGACGTTGATGTGTTGATCACAAAAAACTGACTTTATATGAGGTATAAACACCCATTCAACCCATCCCAAAATGCGTCTGGGGTATGATGCATCACACCGCTGAACATCATATATAGACACACAGTTCAAACCAAAATGGCGCAGATGCCCTATGACGTTGGTGCATAGTCCGACCAATATCTAAAATGGCACTGCAGCGTGGATGCTGCTGTGAATAGTGGCAAATCCACCTTCCAAAATGGCGCGGGGTAGCTTTGTAACTCACCAAAGGCAGTTGATATTGAAGTTGTTCTCCGTTGTGTAAACAATTTGAAAGAGACTCTGTGATTTCTACCCTGGAAACAACACCTGGGAAACCAGATTGGAGATTCCATTGAGCACACTAACCGAGGCTAAAACAAGGAGAGAACCTGAAAACGCTCCTTGCTAACAGAGGAATATCTGAAAACAGGATCCATCTGTAGAACACAATACAGAGCGGGGGGTCACTCTTGGCAAGAGAACATACGTGGGTAATGCTGTGGTGAAATTTGTCGCCAAATCTGTATTAATAAACTACGCCACACAAAACCACAGGCTCTCAGCACCCGAGGAATCCAACTGAGTAAGAACTCCTGGAGAACTCAAAGGCAAACATTCCAAATAGATTCCAGATATAAAGGGCCCCTGACAAAGTTATAGGGAGCAGAACAGGGGAATAACCTAAGAGAACCAAAGAAACCCCACCTCCCGAAACTGTTTTAAAATTGTCATTATTTCTTACTTTATAAAACATATTTTCATTTATTGAGATAAAATTCCATAATCAAAATAAAATTATTTTAATTACAATTATAGTTATTTTTTATATTACAAATCACAAAATACAACATACAATTTCACCACTGTCTCCTCATATTGTATAAAGCTATCCCGTTTTTAAAAACCATATATATTCATACCACATACATCTCCAGTCATACTATATCATCAAACTCTTTTAGCAACATGTACATCAATAGTGTACAACAGAAAAAGTTGCATCCTCTTATTTGATTATCAAAAAAAAATCATATTGCCATCATGCTCATTAGATATTTCATCCAAGTGTAAATACTAACATTTTCTTCCAGCAGCAGCAGAGACCTGTGAGCTGATGCGTTGTTGCTGAACGATAGACTGTGTGTGGGTTAGGGAGGTGGGGGAAGGTGGGAGTGCCGATCTCGAGGTATTAAATATGCTGCATGCCTTCAGCTATCCGCCCCACCTCACTGTGTACCTACTCCGTGGAGGCGCTTTGTCGGATCGTCCCACCTCGCACCTCTGCAATGGGGGATTGGGTGTTTTGTTACAAAGGCGTTTTGGTAGTTTCCTGCTTGAAGGAACATAGTAGGATGGCCCAGCGCATGGAGATGGGGTGTTTGTGTAAACCCTTCATTTCTTCCAATCGAAGCGTCTCCTCTTCCGAGGTGCCCCATTTATTAACCGCCCCCATCCAGGCCCCTAGTGGTGGCCCCTCGGGTGCCCGCCCGTGCATTGCTATACATCGTTTAGCCAAAAGGTGCGCCAGGGACGCGAACTGTTATGGCCTGGGACTACCGAACCTCCCCCTCCTTGTCTATAAACCACCTTTATTAATGATGGACATGAGAGTAGGTAAACAATATTTACACAATTTTACGCAGAAAACATAGCATGACATTTGATTACAATTCATATGTACAGATATCAGATGGCTAACCTTAACATATTTCTAATACAGAGTATTTCCTATCCGAGTCTAACATCTGGATCATAATCATACATTAATTACTTTCTGTGTATCCCATATGGGCCTACGGCAAGGTCGCTAACCGGTGTCAGATCCTTATCAATTAGCCATGCCCTCCCGTAGGAGTGCGCATGCGCAGAGGGCCCATTTACCGAGAGGGTACTTCCCCCCCGGTTACCCCCGTACGCTCCCTGAACTCCATTAAAAATGGGGGCTCTTGCACTCTGCTCCATTTAATGACATCATCATGCCAGTGCGGGGTGGCCAATCAGCCTAAAGAAAGTGTGACTCCCCCCTTCCCCGCACCCATCCAGCCAACCGGATGTACCGCTCCTGGAGTTATGGGAGAGACCCCTTGTCCCTCCCCCTGGGCGACCCCATCCAAGAATGGCGCCGCCCCCTAAGGACCTTAAATTTACTGCTCACCAGTCATGACCTTACCGCCTGACCAAGGAATAGCAATAAATACGACGATCGATGACCTGTAAACGGGAAAATGCCTAAGGAACGAAACACCACATTGTCAACTTTATAATACAAAAAACAATTTTGCTACAGGGGATGGTGGGTGGGCAAAAAGTTTACAGCCTCCTAGAGGCTGGGTGCGGCGGACCTGGAAGCATGGGACAAAGAGACCGACTCCCGCGCTCCCCGGCCTTTCAACCGAAATTACTAACCGGTCTGACCCCTGCTCCCCCTTGACCCGGAAGCGACTCAATCGCTTTCGGGCCAAGGTGGAGCCCCCTCAGGCCAATCCCTGCTGTGGTACGTCCACCGCGTCATGATGACGCGGCAGTGCGCGCCCCACCAGGGAGAGCAGGCAAGGGGGGAGGGGGGTCGGTGCCCCGCCATACTTCCGGCAGGGCCGATGCCGGCCCCGTCTTTTTCTATGGCCTGGGACTACCGAACCTCCCCCTCCCCCGCCTTGTGTATAAACCACCTTTATTAATGATGGACATGAGAGTGGGTTTCTTTGGAGGCGGGGGTCGTACAACACCCGGCCGTATTTATTAAAACATGAAAACAAATAAAATTTAATTAAACAATATTTACACAATTTTACGCAGAAAACGTAGCATGACATTTGATTACAATTCATATGTACAGATATCAGATGGCTAACCTTAACATATTTCTAACACAGAGTATTTCCTATCCGAGTCTAACATCTGGATCATAATCATACATTAATTACTTTCTGCGTATCCTATCTGGGCCTATGGCAAGGTTGCTAACCGGTGTCAGATCCTTATCAATTAGCCACGCCCTCCCGTAGGAGTGCGCATGCACAGAGGGCCTGTTTACCGAGAGGGTACTTCCCCCCCCCCCCCGGTTACCACCGTACGCTCCCTGAACTCCATTAAAAATGGAGACTCTTGCACTCATCATGTAGTGAGGGGTGGCCAACCAGCCTAAAGAAAGCGTGACTCCCCCCTTCCCCGCACCCATCCAGCCAACCGGATGTACTGCCCCTGGAGTTATGGGAGAGACCCCTTGTCCCTCACCCTGGACGACCCCATCCAAGAATGGCGCCGCCCCCTAAGGACCTTAAATTTACTGCTCACCAGTCATGACCTTACCGCCACAGGCCAGCGTAGTTGTCCGACTATCTGGCCCCCCTTCCTCTTGCCCTGAAAGGTCATGCCCAGCCCTTACACTCCCTAGCCAAGCTATGATATTTTCTAACATCATTTCATTACCTAACCTAGTCAGGTGGACCCCGTCTTTTAAGAAGCACGATTCTCCCCTGACACACCCATGTGCAATGTTTTGTAACTGAGGGGACCTGAACAATTTCCCTATTTTATTGTTGATCCTCCTTACCGAGTGATTCAACGCTTTCACAGAATTTCCCACCCTCCATTTGAATCTGGGTATCATCTGTGACTAAACTGTGGTGCATCCCTGGCACGCCTTAGCTAACCAGCCTACCTCGGAGATTATGTCCTCCATCAAGACCCTTCTCCCCAGTTTTACCGGGTCATTCCCACCTAAATGCAGGATAACTATTGTGGGCGGAGGGCTGTGTCTATTCAAAAGATCTGTCACATAACCCCTAAACTGATTGAGGCAGAGACCCCCATTTCCATGGAAAGAAACTTTGAAACCATCCTGCTCAGCTCTTTGTCTGTAAATACCTGAAAGGAAAACAGATTTCATACGTCGTATATAAGAATGACCAATGACCCACACCTCCTGAGCTCCCTTGTCCCGTGGTTGTGGCCACCGTTGTGAAGAATCTTGCTGCTGTGCCGACGGCAGTTTCCCCCCTGCGTGACAGGTTCGAGAAACTGAAAGCAAACAAACAAAACAGGACAGGCATCAGTTACTGGTACCCTTACAACATGTGCAGCCGCACATAGCGCTTGTAACTATTAGAAGCCCATCGTCCAATCCTCTTTACACTGTTGCTATGCAACCCCCTAGCTGTTGCCTCTGTGGCAGCCCCTATTCTGAATGAATGAGTCCCAAAATCCTTTGGATTCAAACCTGTCCTGCCGATCGCCATGGCCAATACCCTTTTAAATTGGAACATGGTAAGTGGGGTACTGTCTGCAGGCATTAACAATGTCTCACCCACCGCACTATTCCTCTGTCGGAGGTAAGCTTCTAGGTGCATCACTGTTCAGCATGGATTGCTTTGTGCCCGGTGAAGTACCATCCCTTCGCCCCGAGCTTCCTGATCGGTTTTAGATTTTTTAATGGTTATTAGCAAAGTGTCTCCCTATATCTTCACATGCTCCAGCAGGAGCCCACCTTGTACATCCTGCTTGTTGCGTGCCACCAGTTCCCCCATCCTAAATTCCCCATAAAAAGCTAGTGCAAAGGCAGCTCTGAATAGTAATGCCTCCCCTATTGAACTGCAAATGGCACCCAAGGCTGTTAAGAATGCAGTCAGCCGCTCCAAACCAATCGGCTGCCTGGTGTCAGGAGCAGACCCCTGGAGGCGCCGCCACCCCTTCAATGCCTTTCTTACAATGAAACTATTCGTGGGGTCCTTTGTGTCCCTGATCTGTGCAAAGAAAGAAACCGCTGCTACATGTCGCCTGGCTGTCGCCGCGGAGCGCCCCTCTTCATTCAAGGCGTCTAAATACAGGAGGAATGCCCCTGACTTATGCCAGCTATCCACCCATTCCCGCCCCAAAAACGTGCAGCAAGAACAAAACGCCCCTTCGTAAGCTTTCCTGGTCCTGGGTGCTAGGCTAGCTGCCACGAGGTTCTGTAGCTGGGGGCACCAATCTGCCAGAGTACTTCCGGGAACTGTGCTGGTGTTGCCTCTGCAGATGGTAAGTGTTCCCTGAAAACCTGCATCTTGAAGCGAGAGAGTGCGTCAGCAGCATTATTCAGTACCCCCGGGACATGTTTAGCCTTAAACTGTATGTTCAGTTTCATACACAACAGCACTATCTCTTTCAACAGGCGGAGAATCATTTTGCACCGTGCAGCCTGTTGGTTGATGCATTCCACCACTGTCATGTTGTCTGACCAAAAAATCACCGATTGATTTCGCAGATGATGAGGCCAAACAGTCAATGCCACCCAGATGGGAAAAAGTTCCAGGAAACCTATGTTGGCTGTCGACCACTCCCATCCCACCAAGCCGGCCAATGTTGCGCCACCTACTCGTTCCCGAATATGGCACCAAATCCCACACTGCCCGCAGCATCAGTCCATAAACCTAACTCCGCGGAAGTAGTGGGGGGACCGGGCCACACTACCCTGCCGTTGAAACCCTCCAGAAATGCGATCCAAATCCGCATGTCCTAGCGAACCTCAGACGACAGTCTTGTGTGATGATGCTTCTCTTGCAGGCCTGTCATGGCCTGTGGGATGGAACGGGAGAATGGTCGTGCCATAGGTATTACCCGTAGGGCAAAGTTCAACTGGCCCACTGCCTGTTGTAGCTGGTGTAAGGTCACCTTATCTTTTGACAAACATTTTTGGAGTACTGCTCAAAATTTCACTATTTTTTCTTTAGGTAACCTAAAACATCCCTGTACAGAGTCCAATTCAATGCCTAAAAATTCAATTGTGATTGCTGGACCCACTGTCTTCCCTGGTGCCAGAGGGACCCCAAAAGTACGCATGAGCACGCAAAATTCCTGCAATGCCACCGTGCATTCCCGGGAGCCCGCCGACCCCATTAAGAGAAAGTCATCCAGATAATGCATGACATATTGGTGCCCCGTCACCTGCCTGAAAACCCATTCCAAAAATGAACTGAATTTTTCAAAATAAGCGCAGGAAACAGAACAACCCATGGGCATGCACATATCCATGTCGAATTTCCCTTGAAATGAAAAGCCTAACAGGTGGTGATCTAAAGGTTGAACCGGCAGCAGTCGGAAGGTGGATTCAACATCTGATTTGGCCAGCAAGGCCCCTGGTCCCAGAATCCTTAGCATATCAACTGCCTGGTCAAAAGAAGCATATTTGACGCTACAGAGTTCTTCGTTGATGGCGTCATTTAATGAATTGCCTCTGGGGGCTGATAGATTATGAATCAACCTGAACTCACCTTCATCTTTCTTTGGGACCACCCCCAGGGGCGAGCAGACAAAGTTGGGCATGGGGATGTGGTCAAATGGACCCACTATTCTACCCAGGCGCAATTCTTTAGCAATTTTTACTGCTGCTATCCCTGGGTTGAACCTTACTGACAGCTGATTTTTTCGCTCTGGTGTCCCTGTATAGTCACCAACTGGAATCCTAAAACCATACAAAAACCCTTCCTGTAACATCCTAGCCGCGGCATGATCTGGGTACCTGTTTAACCAAGGAGTCATAGCCAGAACGTCAATGGGTGAATGTGTTACAATTTTTTCCTTTTCCCTATTCTTGTTTCTTCCTCCCTCTATTTCCTGAGAATGCATTCCCTTTCTTGAGGCATTTTGATTCTGGGTGAGAAGGGTGATTACATATGGAGCATGCATGTCTGAATTTACAAGTGCCTTGGGCTCTGGTGCATGTCTTTCTATTGAAATCTCAGCATACTCCTTTTCGACCCCCCCCCCCGTTCCCTGCACCAGGGGCCGTGCCCCCGGTTTGTGGTGGCCGAAAGGGCTGATGTGCTTGATAAGTGTGACTCTTGATCCAATTTTGCACTGCATTGCCCTGCTGCCCTGGGCCAAACTGATCAAACCATGAGATTGAGTCAACCCGGTCCCATGTAAGTGTTAGGTCGAATTCCTTAGCCTTCCTGAAATTTATGTAATATTCTTTCCAACCTACCCCCCCATATTTATCATGAGTCATAGTAACCCTGCTCTGGTAACACGCCATTTCTGCTTGCAGATTAGGCGACCGCTCCGCTATTATAGACATAAACACTGAGAAGGCCTTTATCCAATTGGTCAGGGTCTCCTCCACCCTGAATCTTGACATTTCAACCCGCCATTCACTGGGAAGCATCCAATCCTTTTGCCTCTTGGCATACTCCATTTCCCTGTTATCCACAAGTAAAAAAAACATATTGACATAAGCACAGGACCATATCAATTCCATCACCTCTCGTGTTACATGCCTTGCTAAATGTTCCCTCCTAGAGGGTAGCACACCCGCGCCCAGCAATGGCAGTGCCACCTCCTTACCTATTGGCCCAACTCCAGCTGGCTCCGCCATCTTGTCTTTTCCAGTGTCGCTCTCTTGTTGCGCTGGTTGGGGTTGACTGGTATTACTCGGGCCTGGGCTCGGCACCCCACTAGGGGCAGCCATAATCCTCGCCACCAGCCTCTGCGCCTCTGCTAACGGGTCCTCCCCTACTTCTTTTGTGCCCACAGAGGGTGGTAACATACCCCCTTACCTAACCAAGGAAGGACTGCTGCTATCTGCGCTGCTAACTCCGGCGGGACCTGACTAACCTCTGCTGGTGCTAAAACCGGGATGGGGGCCACTGGATTCAGGACCGGAACCCTTGGGCATGGTGTGGGCACTACTGGGGTTATCATTGGTACCACCGGGGTAGCTGGAGGCACAGAACTTGGTGCAGGCACAGGCACGGAAGGCACAGGGGTCAATGGGACACTTGGCGCTAAATCTGGTATAGCTATAGGGCTCTCTGGAGTGACTGGAAGACCTGAGGGACCCTCCCCAGAAGGAATCTCCCCTAAAGGTTGCCTTGGTGTGGGGTATTGATTCTTCCCCTTCCTGTTTCTAACCCACTTGGGGAGTGATTCTAATTCCCCTCTGGGTTTTGGGGGCACTATTGTTTGCTTGGGCCTGCCTGATGGGCCACCCTGGTCCTCTACCTTCTGTCTGAGCTCCGCCAGGCTATGTCCCATTTGCTCTACCTTTCCCCATCTCCTATCCATTGTCGCCATCCTGTGCATCATAGATTCCAACATGTGTTCCATGCGGGAACGCTTTGCACCCCGTTTACTAGCCATTTTACGTGGGCCAACAATTGCCCGGTGACCCACAAACTGATCAGCAATTACACCTGCGAGCACAATGCTATGTGTCACCTAAATGGGACCTATCCAGGTCCTTACCTGTACGTTGGGGGTACACAAACTGGCCGTAAGCACAACGCAACTGGGACCGCGCCACACCAGCTAGTCTGGGCGGTAGGCGAGCGAACTCTAGCCCGGCGGCCCACAGAAACAGTGAAGTGCAGGCCTGTCTGTATCCCCTTACAGCGATACCCTCTGTCTCGCCTCCTTCTGGTCTATATGAAGAGCACCCACTCCTATGATGAAAAACCAGGTTAGCATCTGCTATGGATAACTACAATAATCTTGTATCCAACTCAATACACTCTCCTGTTATATGGTGCCACTATAAACACCCCTTAAATCCCCCCGACTTAACTTTAAACCTGCAGCCCAAAGCGCCCCCCCCTGTTATTTTTAAAGTCGCCACAGAAAACAATTGTTATAGCTTTGCCCGTGAGAGATGACCTTCCCACCACTGCTGGGGATTGAACCCTTTCTTTTTAAGGCCCTTGCCATTTATGGACCTGGAACACCAAACGCTGACGACAGTGTCTCTAACTGACCAGTAACCAAAAGAGCTCTAACTGAACAGAATCAATGGAGAATTTAACCTGCAACCTTGAGAGTAATAGCTTCAGACTTTAACCATTAAGCCACCGTGACACGACAGTGCCTCTAACTGCACAGTACCCAAAAGAGAACTTACTCAACTGAATCAATGGGAATTGAACCTGTAACCTTGAGAGTAAGAGTTTCAGACCTTAACCATTAAGCCACAGTAACTCTCTTAATCCACAATTCTCCCCCCACTCCTCTAACCACAGACTTTCACCTGTACCTTGGGGGAGCGTGCGCGCGCCTTACGTAACCCCCCGGTGGCCGTACGACTTCCTTTGTGCCCGGTGAAGTACCCGGTAACTGCCACTCTGTCGTCCTGCTTGTTCCCTCTCACTCCTGCTCCGCGAGACAACGATCCGCCGCGGTCCTCCACGAGACCACGATCCGCTTCGACAGCCTGCAACCGCAATCCGCGTACGAAGGACAGGAACCGCCGGCCACCGCGTCGGCTTGAAAAAGACCTGCAATAAAAAGAAAACAAAAAGTTTACAGCCTCCTAGAGGATGGGTGCAGTGGACCTGGGAGCGCGGGACAAAGAGACCGACTCCCGCGCTCCCCGGTCTTTTAACCTAAATTACTGGGCAGGCAGGTTCTAACTGGCCTGATCCTGCTCCCCCTTGACCCGGAAGCGACTCAATCGCTTCTGGGCCAAGGTGGAGCCCCCTCAGGCCAATCCCTGCTGTGGGGCGTTGTTCTGCTTGGGTTTTTGGATCGGGTGGAACCCGCTCTACAGAGCCCTTCTGACCCAAATCAGAACGTTACCCCCCCTCCCTAGGGTCTTTTTACACCTAAATAACCACATATATATATATGTACCACCTAAGGACAGGGAATTCCTATTATATATTTATACCAAGGTTTCACAGCCTTACAATCACAACAACACACACACACAGTCTCGCGGCCTCAGTCAGACCCAGAATCTCCTACCTATTCGGCAGCGACACACACACGATCTCGCGGCCTCAGTCAGACCCAGAATCTCCTACCCATTCGGTAGCAACACACACGATCTCGCGGCCTCAGTCAGACCCAGAATCTCCTACCCATTCGGCAGCGACACACACGATCTCGCGGCCTCAGTCAGACCCAGAATCTCCTACCCATTCGGTAGCGACACACACGATCTCGCGGCCTCAGTCAGACCCAGAATCTCCTACCCATTCGGCAGCGACACACACGATCTCGCGGCCTCAGTCAGACCCAGAATCTCCTACCCATTCGGTAGCGACACACACACGATCTCGCGGCCTCAGCCAGACCCAGAATCTCCTACCTACACGGCAGCCTTAGCACGAGCTCATCCTATTATTACCATAATACACGACAGGGGAATTGGGATTACTATATATCAGATCACACAAAGACCATTAGTTGAGCGCAACCTGTTCTCCAGTTTGAGGGGCTCGTTTCCTCCTCATCCAGTTATCACTTACCTGACCAGGATTAATCCCGGTTCATGTTGCATTAGCCCTGACGGAAAGACTAGGCTATTCTACTATGTAAAGACACATAACACATGCTAACTTACAACAAGCTGAATACTTTATTTAAATGCCACATGCACATTTACGAAATGCATCATACATATATATAACCTGCAAGGAAAGTAAAAGATTAAGTTATACACTTCAAAGAAAAAGGGATCGACTTCACCTTAATGGTCTGTCGCCTGTGCTCGATGGTCATCTAGGTTCCCTTCTCGTCTATGCCTCGGCTTAGCCTGGAAGTCACCCCTCTGCAGTTGTGGGTCTGCTCCCTTCTCTCTCTCTCCGAGTCACTGGAACCTTTTCCCCATCAGCTATTCTCTCCTCTTTAGATTTAGGCTCATCATCTGTCTTCCCTGGAACAAGTAGCAGCTTTACTGCTAACGGCCAGATGCCGCCTACGGTCTAGAAGCAAGTGCCCTTATCTTACTCAGACTTTCACTAATATAGAAGTGCATTCCCTCATGGAAATTTCCAGCTCGAAACCTGCCGCCCACCAAATTCTTGTACCTCCCCGTACCAAGGACACTTTCCCAGCCGGCCGGCCTGATGTAGTGTCTTCAGCATGAAGAAAAATACAATCCTTCGATAAGGGCCGGCCTGGACCGGTTCTCTCCGAGCGAATAACACCTCATAACTAAAACATCCCCCTCCCTCTGGAAAGGCCCCGGGCTGCCGGGGCAGAAAGAAAGATGGAGTCTCTCCCGTTTGAGGCCTACCAGGCCTGAATTCAACACAGCTCTATGAAATACCCTCACTATAAGGCAAGTTATCCTCAAGTCTAACGAATCTATCCCCTAGGCTATGTATATAGGCCGTAGGCTAGGGGTAGGAGCACGGGATTGTGTCAAAAGTATCTGATAGGTAGGCCCTATTCACTACTCTAGTCCTTAGGCATGGATGGAAAGAGACTGAAGTCATATTGGTCGCTTCTTCAATACGGAGAGACCGGGAAAATCAAGCAGTACAGGCGTCCACCGCGTCATGATGACGCGGCAGTGCGCTCCCCATCAGGGAGAGCAGGCAAGGGGGGAGGGGGGTCAGTGCCCCACCATACTTGCGGCAGGGCCGATGCTGGCCCCGCCTTTTTCGTCTTCACTTTTTGGTGCTTACGGCGTTTGGCAATGCCCAACGCGCAGACCTCCCATGTGCTGATATCAGTGAGCCATGTGATTGTGAGGAGGGTGGCGTGGATTTTGGTCCAGTATGCTCAGAGTGTGAGGCAGTCCCAAAACATATGAATAAAAGATGCCTGAGGCTCTGGGCACCTGGGACATGTAAAGGGCTGTCTGGATAGTGACGTTGGAGCTTCTCGGGGGTCAGGTAGGCACGGTGTAGTATGTGAGGTTGTATATTCCTAAAGCGATAGTTTCGATTTAACACAGCCATTTATTATGAGCAGTGCGAGGTACCAGCAGTATGGGACTCCCACTGCAACTTTGCAAGACAGCTCAGTGCTTCCTTCATGGTTCAGTGGAGTACTTAGAAACTTTGGGTTGCGGTGCTCAGTCTCTGCATAAGGGTTTCGCAAAAAAAGAGGGTGTGCGGTTAAAGACAAAGTCACAAACACATTAGTGGAGCACCTTAACATAAATTACAGTGTTTTTTAAACATAGTAAAAACACGGTCCAGAGTCAGAAATAGGTCCCCTGCGCAATATTAAACTATTTTTTGAATGAGCAATTTCTACTTAGCACTCAGACTGTGCTTTTTTTGCCAAATTTTCCTTGGCAATAAAGTTATTTTTCTCTGAAGGACCACAAGTTGGAAGTGGAATCAGATTGGAAAAAACGGCTCGTGCCTTGCTGAGTCTAACCCTGCCATCATAGTTAACCATAACCTCCATAATTTTAGCAAACTAGGTCTTACATGCACCAGACAGTAACACATGGTGTGGAATACCACCATCACGCAACAATAATATGTGATGTGTAATACCACCTTCCCACCGACCTGTGGGCTGGTGGTAAGGCCTAATGCTAAGTGCATAATGTATTTAGGCAAATGCTGGTTAGGCAGGTGAGCTTCGCTGTGGCTTAAACGAACAATGCAGGGGTTGGGGTAGAGGGGGCAAACATCAACATGTACACCTGAACAGGAATTGATCGAACCGTAACAGAACCATATTAGAACTTGTTTAAAATTGGTTTAGTTGCCCCATGAGACAGGTGTGGCCCCCAAATTTACACCTACCACCTGTTCTTGCAAACATTGAGAGGGATGATGAGGTTATACAGCGGGATCACTCTGTGATAACTAATAACCCCCTGTCTCTCCCAAACAATCCTATTTAGGAAGCCCCAAGAGAATAAGGATTTCGCACTGGTAAACTTTCAGGACCCCTCACCACTCAACATAGTTGAAAATCCCCCAGCATAATGCTGTCACAGGCTATGGATGCTAACCTTTGTGAAAAATATTTCCCTCAACTAGGAAAAGAAAACAGCCCATTTGAATTGTGGAATTCTTTGAATAATTCTTTCGGCTCAATTGCAAATGTTGTCTTGTTACACGCAGATAAACTAGAGGCACAAATGGGGTTTTTACATATGTTATCAAATATAGTGACAACTGGTGTGAAACTGGGGTGATTAAATGATCTGATAAACTGGGCTAAAGGAGTGATTAAAATATCTCGAATAACTGCACATTCTTGATATTAGTCAAACTCACCATGCTCCTGGGAACGCTGGAGACACTTGTTGCTGATCTAAACAAGCATAGGCATGGATCAGTGTCTTTTAGTCATGTTGTAGAGCAGTGTGACTACTGTGCAGCATGGTTATAAGTTATGAACCATTAGAAAAAGTATAGCATTGGATACAGCATCCATCTTACAGAGGGAACCTTGAGAACAGATACGTTCTCAATGAATCAGGATTTTTTGAATACCATGGCTGCCTGAGGAAGGCTGAACGCCGAAACGCGCGTAGACTGAAATAGACTGAAATAAGCCATGTTCATTATGTAGTAATTTCGTTAGATACCCTGTATTATGATTGAAAACGTAAAATGTCTGGCAAATTGTAAATTATATATCAATTCAGAATAATTTAGTTATACTTTGCTAGGAAGCTATAATAATAGCTATATAAGTATTGTTTTGAATGAATAAGGGAAAAGAAAAAGCAAACCAAAAAAAAGTATATAACTTTACAAAAAACATTAAAGAATGAATTTTCAATCAAATCCCCAAGTGTGATAGTCATGCTTAATCTTGGATATTGAATAATCTGTACATCACCACAATTGTTTTAATTATTGTTTCCTATATATTTTCTCACCAGTATTTACTTTAAAACCCTGAGATAGGAAACTAGATTAGGGGTACCCTTGGTGTGTTGCAAAATATAAGTTATGAACAAGCATTGGCAAAGCCAATAGGGCTCGCCTATGAGACTTGTTGTAATCCTTCCACTTGGTACGTTCCTTTCCCCCCCCCCCCTCCCCCTCTTCCCTTAGTGGTTTCTCCCTGAATGGAAAGTGTACTAGCGCTGGAGACGATCTCCTCACAACCGGACTGAAAACTTGAGCCACACTGCCACCCAGAGGCCAAAATCGGCAGCGCACCCTGAGCGCCTCAGCTAAGGAAAGTCAACATCGACGATCAGCTGAGGGCGTGCGAAATGGAATGCGCCGCTCATGTGAGGATGTTGGAAAGTGGCGCCGAGAGTAGATCACACAGGGAATGCCCCAGAGAAACTTCCAAGAAGCTGCCTTCCGACCGAAGAATAGAGCGACCACACAGCACCTCAGACAGCAGTGAGCCTCACTCCGGACAGCACTGAGGAGACAAAAGGGAGTCACCTGCCATATGGCCGAAGCGTCACCAGAGGGACAGATGACAATAGAAGCCTCGTCACTGAGGCGAAGGCGGACCAGCGCTGGAAGCGATCCTTTACCTCCAGGACCACAGACGGAGCCGCGGCAAGACGGGAGAAGCAGCGCTAAGAGGCCCACACACAGAGCAAGTGTCATAAGACCACGGAGGCGAAACGAACGTGGCACAGTTTAATCCTTCTCTCAGCCACAAGCATGCAGCAGCAAAATAGCTTAATAAAACGAAGGAGGTGGAAGCACCATTCTAAGCACAGCCTCAGTCTTACTTTGAAGCAGCAGAGCCTCCGTGGGCAGCAAGGTACTCACGACCGCCTACACAGGATAGCTGGATTTGAAGAAGCAATAGGGGGTGATGGTGAGCCGTCCCCACACAGCAATGCGTCGCCATATGTGTCTTTATGAAAAAAAAAATATTTGTAATATATGTATAGCTAAAATTTAATGGAAGAAGACATGGGCAAATAAGTGTCTAAATACAGTATTAGCATCAGCAGAGGATTGCGGTCGCGTGAGTTATAGTTGCCTGCACTAACTATAACGGGGAAATTTCATTGGTTTTTTATGAGTAAAATGTCCAGCTAACTATAACATGTGTGAAACCTATGGTTTTTTCAGTGAATTTGCAAGGTTTTTTAAATGCTAATTCCTAACTATAACGTGTGTGAAACCTATGGTTTTTTCAGTGAATATATATATATATATATATATATATATATCATAAACCACGAGTTGCCCAATGAGGAGGTCACACACGGAGGAGTATACACACACAGCTACCGGCAGCAAGAATGTCAGTCAGCCTTCAGTGTCCACTTCAGTGATGTCATTTGAGATGTCATCAGTGATGTCATGAGTGATGTCACTGACCATGTCATGAGTGATGTAATATGTGACGTCATCAGCAGTGGATTGCGGGCGCGCGAGTTATAGTTAGCTGAACTAACTATAACGGGGGAATTTCATTGTTTTTTTACGAGTAAAATGTCCAGCTAACTATAACATGTGTGAAACCTATGGTTTTTTCAGTGAATTTGCAAGGTTTTTTAAATGCTAATTCCTAACTATAACGTGTGTAAAACCTATGGTTTTTTCAGTGAATTTGCAAGGTTTTTTAAATGCTAATTCCTAACTATAACGTGTGTGAAACCTATGGTTTTTTTAGTGAATTTGTAAGGTTTTTTAAATGCTGATTCCTAACTATAACGTGTGTGAAACCTATGGTTTTTTAAGTGAATTTGCAAGGTTTTTTAAATGCTAATTTATGAATGTATTATTATATTTTTTAAATATTTATTTTACAATAAGCTACCTATATATATAGTTATAGATTAACTTTATCCTGTAATATGGAATGGCTCAGTTTTTTTATTTTTATTTGGATAGAGTTGAACAGCATAGTTAATATCTTCTATAAACACTTTAAAAATGTATGATTTTTTTTTTTAAGGGTTTTGTGCACGCATGCGTACGTACTCCGCGTGCGCATGCGTACGTCGTGCGTGCTCCGTACGCGCGTGCTCCGTACGCGCATGCGCGCATGCTCCGTATGGAGCACGCACGACGTACGCGCATTCGTGCGTGCTCGTGCGTGTACGCGCATGCGCGCGTGCTCCGTACGCGCATGCGTGCGTGCTCTGTGCACGCACCATGCGCGCACCGTGCGCACACGGCAAGTCATGTGATTTAGAAACAACACTTTTCATTGGTTTATAGTAGTTTCAGGTCATGTGATTAAGAAACAACACTTTTCATTGGTTTATAGTAGTTTCAGTTCCAGAAACTTCCAACACCACACCCACTCCCCTCATTATTACTTCCGATTCCCTGGGAGAAGGAGCTGAGCAGCTTTTCCAGTACTCCAGTACTTGAGAATGGCAGAGCAGCAGTCATCTTCTGGGAGTGAGCAGGAGACCCTTGTGAGACAGAGACAGAGGAAACAGAAAGACTCTTTTATATGGCAATTTTTTACATTTCCAGACGGGCAGAAGAAGGTGAATACTCCAAAAGTCACCTGCACTCTTTGTGATCGTGTCTTATCAAGAGGAGATCCTAAAAAGAAATACTCTTTTAGTATCTTCACTATGATCAGGCACGTTAGAGATGTACATCCTGTGGCTTATGCTCGAGCTGCTAGAGAAAACCCTCCAGCAGCTCAGCCGAGCACATCCGCAGCAGCTCAGCCGAGCACATCATCGGCAGCTCATCCGAGCACTTCATCTGTGGCGGCAGCTTCACCTGCTTCGGTTCCTCTGGATATACACCCTCTGTTTAAGAGGGTGCATATACGGTGCAATGCGTGCAATGCTCTTCTCTCTTATGCGGACACCAGCATTCCCCTAATAGAGAGCAAGATACAGCAGCACACATGCGGCACCCTATAATTTTTGCCATGTTTTTTTTTCCTCTGTCCCTCAATTAACACAACAGCTCTTTTTAGAGCCACCTAACATCTAAACACTTAAATTTGATTTTTAATTTGATTTTTTTTTTTATTCCGCCGTGCGCACACCGTGCGCGCACCTCGCGACGGTGCGCGTACCGTGCGCGCACCTCGCGATTTAAAAAAAAAAAAAAAAGTTTTTTCACCCTTCATGGTCCTTCAGTGACCCCCTGACAAAACCTAGGGGGTCAGGAACTCTGTACCCTGCCCCCTTTTCACGTTCCCCACCTTTGTTTTTCACTGTCACACACAAAATGGCGGTCGACACTTCCTGATTTCGACCGATTCGAATGTTGACTGACATGAATTCACCAATCAGAATTACGCTCGCGCACGGCACGGTGCGTGCATGGTGCGAGGCTATAGATATTTATGTGCTTTTAACTGCAATTTTCTCAGGAACTACTGAACAGATTGACACCATATATGCAAAAGGCACATGCCTGACCTGAGGACTACCTCTTTGCCAAATTTCAAGTAATTCTGTTCGGGCTGTACCTTCGACTAAAGGTCCTATGGAAAAATGCATGGGGAAAACGCATTTTGGGACCCCCCTTTTTTCTCAGCCCCCGCTTGACGAATCCCCCTGAGACTTTCAGGGTAGGAGCGGAGCGGAGCGACCCATTAGTTTTGAAAATTTCGCGAGGATTCGTCGACCGGCGCCAAAGTTATTCCAAATAGAATGTTGCGGATTTCCTATGGAAACAGGGTCCTAACTATAACTACCTACTGGCGACCGCCAGTAGGTAATATCTATATGTCCAAATTCCTCGTCTCACACACGCGTCCATTGACCCAGGAAAAAGACGATGCGGACACAATTTACTGGTGCTGTTTTTTTATTAGCTATGTGCATTGCACCAACCGCCATTATGTGTTTCGGCCTTCCAGAGGCCTTGATCACATGACGTCCATCATATTTTGCTTCCATTTAAAGTGAAAGTGCAACAAACTTGTGACTAAATCAATGATAGACATAAAAAAGTCTGTTTAAACATCCGCACGATTAACTGCATGTAACAGTGAATTAATAGATGTAAAATACATTTACAAACAGATTGATATAATATCAATAAATATGCATCCATAAAAATAAATATTTAAATAGTTGCAAAATCTGTAAAAAACCATTAAATGCAGAATACAGCTAAATTGGTCAAATGCATGGTAATATACACAATAAAAAGTTCTTTAAATAAAAACCTTTTAAAAAGTGGAAATCACCCATCTGTACATAACCATCTTAAGCTGTTGATTGTGCTAGATGTTAAATCAATTACGCCCAAGTGGGTCATCCTGACCTTCAAAGTCTACTCATCATAAAAGTGCAAGTGCCAATAACATAAAGTGCCACCAAAGAGTACAGATGCACTGCTTATGACCTCACATATTACATCATTTATGGCATGTTCTATGACATCATTTATGATATCACTGATGACATTTTGACATCATTTATGACTTCACTGATAACATCTCAAATTACATCATTGAGGACATCATCCAATGAGTGTGTTAGTTGTTTTGTAGTTTATTTACATAGTGGTGGGTAACTACCAGATTACTTTAATACCTAATTTTGTACAGCCTGTGTTCAGCTAATGTGTGTAAGTGTTAACAAAAGGCATGTGCTCCTCATGCATCATAGATGTGCAGAGGTATAGAACATGTTATAAATCTTTGTGTTGAAGAGTAAATCTGTGTGCAGGTGACAGATGACGAATTGTGTTCAACATGTTCCACACACGTATTTTGGCTATGCAGGAAAAAGTTTACAACATGGTAGAGCTTTTACATATTACATACTAAGTATTGTAAGCAGCCTTCAGTTATTAGACAGAATCATTTCAGCATGACAATTTCTACATAACATATTTACCTATGTACATGTGCCTGTTTTGCTGCAGAAAATGGACTTTCTGTAAAGTTTTCCCCACAGTATGAAGGGTGCTGCTAGTATGAAATAGTACCATCTTTAGCACCTTCAGACCTTGGTTATTTTAAGCGAGTAGTGTCTTTTTGACAATTATTGCTTAGACTGTACACTGTTCTTAGTAGATCTTTTTTAATAATCTGTGGTGTAATTCTCATGAGAGTTTACTGCCTGCAAACAGTGGGGTACAGAGTAAACTCTGTCTAGAGAGGAACACTGTTTACAATACCCACTTTTCTACTCATATCAACTTCATTTCTCAATGAAGGTCTTGTGACTGTGAGGGGTTTGATAAAGATAAAAGCTATCCGTAGCAGGGCATTAATTTTAGAGCAGACGTTGAGTATCTTGAGAAACTTAGTTTCCTCTGAACAGTTGTATACATATTCAACACTGTGTGCAATTAGGGATTCACATATGTCTGTGGTTGACTGTTAATGTGAACTAGGCTACCCGTAAAGTGTATGGTATAGGGTCAGTGTTGCACATATCACATGCTTGCTACATGTAAGGGAGTTGTATTTGTGATTGCATTAATAATAATGTATATTATTTTGAGCTATTTTGTACGTACATGCAGGCCTCTAATGCCATACTAGTTTACAGAGCCAAAGAAGCTTAGATGATGTCATCAGTGATGCAATTTGAGATGTCATAAATGATGTCATAGGACATGTTATGAGTGATGTAGTACGCGGAGTCATAAGCAGTGCATGGCGGGGGCAAGTTATAGTTAGCATTGCTAACTATCACTGGATAATTTCTTTTTTTTGGTTTGTTAATGTTGTCAGTGAAATATTCACATAACTTTATTCTATATTTGTTTTTTTCAATGAATATTTAAGATTTCTTTTTAATCAAAAGCAGATTTTTTTATCACACCTAACTATAACATAACATTAACTTTTAGTTTTTTTTAACCTAAAGGAATACTTTCTTACTGCATGGCCCACCCTCCCCAATTCTTCTTGGGTCCCCGGGTACCCTATACCCCAGGGCCAAATTCTAAGGGAAAGAGGCATGCAGCTCCCCTCCCCGAGCCTCATTAGGCCCCAGGGACCCCATCCCCGAGGCCAAACATAATCAAAAAGTGTAGAAGTCACACGGTCCCCATCCCCGAGCCGTATTAGACCCTGGGGACTCAATTCCCCAGGGTCATATTTTTTTTAAAGGGGGAGGATGGCCAAATGGCTTTCCTCCCTGAGCCTCATTACACCCTCGGAACCCTACCCCAGATCCTATTTTTTATAGGGGATGGGGTCCATGTGGCTCCCCCTAAGCCTCATTAGGCCCTGGGGACTGCATCCTCCGGGCCTTATGTAATATAAAGAGAAGGGGGTTTCGTGGCCCCCTCCCTCAGCCTTATTAGACCCTGGGGACCTCATTCCCCAGGGCCTTTTTGTTTTTTTAAAGGAGAGGGGGCCACGTTGCCCTCCTCTCTGAGCCTCCTTTGTTCCCGGGGACCCCATCACCCAGGGCCTTATGTAATTTAACGGTGAGGGGGGCTTTTTTTAAAGGGGAGGGGGCCACGTGGCATGTGGGGAGGCAACAGACAATGGGAGGGGCAGGGGTGGGAGAGAAAGAAAAAACATAGACAAGGGTGAGGGTGGGAGGGGAAGAAGCAGCATGGACAAGCGGGGATTGAGAGGGGAAGAAGCAGCATGGACAAGGACATCAGGGGAAGAATAAAATAATACCTCAATCACAACATAAGCTGTGCTGTAGGACAATATTCAAGATAAAGCAATTAGTACTTGGTCCATGCTTCAGACGAAGGAAGACGAAGTGAAACCGGCACATGCTGTGCAAGTAGAGGAAGCGAATAGCAGTGACAATGAAACCAAAGAATGGTAAGGAATGGGCGGACTCCGACCCCTGTATTGGTACACAATATCTCTCGCAAGCAACAGCGCATGCGCGCCATCTTAGGTGAGACCTAAAACGGTGGATCTGCAGAGAAGGGTAAGTGACGTGCATCAGACGATCAAAACTGGATTACACTTGCCGAGAATCATGGAATTTGGCTCCCCAATACTGGGAAAAGAACAGGAACAAAACATCACCACAACCTCCATTCAAACAGTTGCATCTTTAGGGACCCGTGAAAAATAGGAAGCAAGTGCCATAAGTGGTACTTGCCACAAGAAGAACTTTCTACCTTCAACTACTAATCTGCCTAAGAAAAACAGGAAAAAGTAAAAAAGAAATATGAATAAAAACGAAGCAGGGCAATAATCACTCTTCATTTAATAAAGTATTTCTGATTTTTGATTCTTGTAAAAATGTGTACTGCATCACTAGACAGTGAGGTTGATATCATTGAAGCTATCCCAGCATCAACAGAAGTGGTCGCAGCAATACCTCCATTCTCTATTGGAGACCCGTTAAGACTGAATAATCCCAGGAGCAGCCCGTGCAGGTAAGAGATCTGTGGCTGGGGCAAGTGGGGTGGAGGCGTGAAGTTGACAGGTGACGGCGAGGGAAAATGAGATTTAAAAAAAAAAGAAAACCACTTACCTTGCGCTCGCCCCACCGCCGTGTTGGCGATGCGGCGAGTGAAAGGGATGTAGCTTTCTTTTTTTTTTATTTCATTTTTCCTTGTCATCATCTGTTGACTCCCCACCCCACCCCACGTCACCTCAACGCTCTTACCTGCACGGGCCGCTCCTGATCAGTCCTTTGAGCACATGCAACTTTATTGCCATGCATTTACTACTGCCCACTAAATACAACACCACAGATGACATCTATTACTAATATGTTAGTGAATGTAATAATAGGTCTCCAGCTGTGGAAGGGACATCATCTGCCTGACGTCATGGACCATTCATCAACACATTATCCGATTATTTAGCAAAGTGCAGGGACAAAGGATACCTCTAAATCGATAAGAGAAGTTGCAGTGCAGACTAATGCCTGTTCAACATATTTTATTTAAAAATGAACAAGAAAGAGACAAAAAGGAAAAGTGCAGTACACATTTACAAATGATATACATATGCTATGTAATTGTATACTGAGAAATATGTTGGAATTAATAATAACCTTAAAAAACAAATATAAATTATAAACATATATAGGGGTATATATGGAATACTGAACTAAAAATATTAAAAAGAAATGAATACTCATATCCGTTCAATTTAAATACATTAATCCACAGTTTTCCATCTAAGGGTTCAGATTAAAAGATATTTTTTAGTTTTGCTAAAAGAAAAATCTATTTCTTTCCTTATATAAAGGATCCAAATCGGCCATACTTGCACAGATAAAAGGTTAGCAGACTTCCAATTCATAGAAATAGATTTGATTGCACATTAAATAAGAAATTCATATCCATATATGACAGATGTTTAGGAAAGGAAAAAGATTGGTTTATAATAATGTTAAAAGTTAGAGGTATATCAAATTAAAATATATCCGAAAATGTTTTCCAAACATGAGACCAAAACATAAAAAATGAGCACACAATCAAAAAACATAAATTTGAGATTACCAGATGCAGAATTACAATGTCAACAATTTAGTTTATCAGAAAGGTGTGCATCATGTAATTTGACAGGAATCATAGCAATTGTTTAAAAGAAATAAATTGGATTGGCAAAGAGTATGAAGGTAACAAACCAAAAATATTGCAGAGACAATACTGATTGTAGCATAGCTGGTATTAAAAAAACTGACATAGCTGTGTAAGGTTGGAAGAGATAGCAAAAATGATTTGTTTTATACGTTTTGGAGGCAATATAGCCAGAGAGCCTATGTATATTGTAAACAAGCTCCATATCTGACCATGAAGAGTGTGGGATGGAGCTATTATAGGTATTGAGAATTGTATTACATAAGATGTCAAATTGACGATATGCAGAAGTTGGAATATTACATTTGGATTATATTTCTGAAAAGGTGACAAACATGTTATTATGACAAATGTCAGAAACATAAAACAGCCCAGCATCAATCCATGTAGACCAAGAGGAGATAGGAAAATGTCATTGATATTAGAACTATACCATAGTAATGTTTTTTTAGAGTAGATACTTGTATTATGAAACAACACATCAACCTTAGTTAGAGAATCTATTTAGTATTGACAAATTCAACTCTAGTTTACGGAGGTCCATGTTAAGGATTGCAGGTAAAAGAAGAGGAGCAGCAATGTTCCTCTCAATTAGGACCCAATTTGGCCTGTTGCCAGCATCTGACCTTGCAAACCAATGAACACTTTGTGCACCTAAAAAAGTGAAATTATATTTTTGAAAATCTGGAAGACCAAAGTCACCTTCTAGTTTTAAAAGTTGTCATGTTTTCATATTTAATACTTGGAGGTTTATTATTCCAGATTAATTTGATGAGAATTGTATTGAGGGTCTTGTAAAAAGAAGTGGGAAATGACAGAGGTAACATTGACAGCAAGTATAATATTTGAGGTGTGATCACCATTTTAAGTGCTTCTAATTTCACTCACCAGGATAAATTCAAGGAAGACCAGTTGTCTAATTTTTCTGTAATACAAGATATTACTTTTTTACAATATATATTGACAGTGTTCTTAATTGAATTTTTAAAATAAATTCCTAAGTACTTTAGAGTAGACGAATTCCAAATATTGTTGGTATTACTAAGCATATCTGGAGTACAATAAACATTGAGTGGAAAACATTTTTATTAATATTCAAAGTGCATCCTGAGAGTGAAGCATAATATAGAGTAAAGCATCATCAGCATAAGCAGAAGTTTTTAAAATAATATTATTAACTTTAATTCCTGTATTATCTGGCAAGTTACATAGGAGGCACAATAAAGGACCAATGGCTAGTAAAACTAATGGGGCGAAAGATGGCAACCATGTCTTGTACCTCTGTGTAAGGCGAATGATTTAGAAGTGGTGCCATTAACATAAATAGTAGCTTGAGGTGCAGAATACAAAGCTGTAACCATTGAAAGGAATGTCGCTCCAAAACCAAATGTCTCCATAGTTTTAAATAAAACTTTCCAATTTACCTTATCAAATGCTTTTTCAGCATCTAGAGCTAAAAGACCAATAGGGTGCTTTATTTTGGATACTGAAGCAATAGTATGATATACAAGTCT
Source organism: Triturus cristatus (assembly GCF_964204655.1). Taxonomy (NCBI): domain Eukaryota; kingdom Metazoa; phylum Chordata; class Amphibia; order Caudata; family Salamandridae; genus Triturus; species Triturus cristatus. The sequence continues at coordinate 335,042,448 of NC_140584.1, forward strand.
TGTATTATATGCAGATAAATGTCCTTGCATAAAACCAGTTTGGTCCAGGTGAATAAGTTGGTTTAGTACACGGGATAGTTTAATTGCGATGATTTTTGCATATATATTTGCAGTCTTCATTAATAAGCGAGATAGGGCGAAAGTTTGAAATTAGAGTATGGTCCTTATCTGGTTTGGGAAGCACAGTCATTGTGGCATCTTTAAATGTACCCTCAACAGAAGCATTGAAACCAAAATCTTGAAACAAAGATAGGCGGACCGGGCCTAATTCAGTAGAAAATGTTTTGTAGAATTCTGCTGGAATTCCATCAGGACCAGGTGCACTTTTGGACTTTGGGATTTTAATGGCAGAGTAAACTTCTCCAATAGTTAAGGAGGAATCAAGAATATTTTTATCGGTAAGCGGTAGTGTTGCTAAATTACAATGAGAAAGCAATTGGAGAATTGTGTTGTCAGCAGTAACGTGGGGTTTACTGTATAGGTTTGAATAACATTCTTGAAATTCGTGAGCTTTTTCAGTGGAGGATAAACGTAGGCGACCACTTGACGAACAAATAGCAGAAATATGTATCTTATCTCTTTTAATATGTAGGTAGTTTGCAAAAATGTGACCTGCTTAATTAGCATTAAACTGGTAATTAACTCTCTGCTTACACATATAAAGATTCACTCTTTTACAAAGCAGTTTATTGTATTTATATCAAAGTTTTATCTTAAATTGTATATCATTAGAAGATTTAAACTGCTGTTCTGCTGTAGTCATTTGTTTTTCTAGTAATGATAATTTGGAATTAAATAATTTGTTCTCATATGCCATTATAGAAATGGAAACTCCTCACATGTCAGCTTTAAAAGCGCCCCAATGATTAATTTTGGGTGTATCGTAAAATGTGTTATTTTGGAAATAATCTGTAATAGCAGCTGCCAATTTGAATTAATTTTGACCAGAAAGTAAAGTGTCAGTATTCATTCTCCACCTATATGTATTTTGAGGAATGTCAGCTAAGGTTAACGGAAGAGAAATAAAAGCATGATCTGATATAGTGATGGATTCTATTTTAGAACTTGAAATCATACGAATTAAATGTCTGGAGGATAATAGATAGTCAATAAGTGAATGTCTAGAATGAGCAGTGGAGAATAATATAAACCTTTTTCCAGTTGGGTGTGTGAGTCGCTAATGATCTAATAATTTGGTAGTAGACAGAAAGGTTTTAAACAAAAATGGGAATCACATTATTGACTAAATGGAGAGAAGATTTGTCAATTTGAATATGAGCATAAATGTAGCGTCCATCTAATTCAGCTTTACGATTTAAAATGGCAAACTGTAATTTGGGAGAGAAAAGGATAGTAACACAATTTTTGCGACCAGAAGCTGGTGAGGACACTATAACTCCTACCCACAATTTAGCCATATATGGTAAGATATCATCAATTTGGGTTTCATGTACAAAACAGATGTCAGCTTTACATTTGTTTAAATAATCTAGACCTCTGTGTCGTTTGACTGGACCGTTAACATTAAGTGAGACAATTTTTAACTCGCAACTACTAGCCATAACAATTTTTTTTAAAAGGACAAAAAAGTACAATAAAAAGTGGGGTTTATATATTTAAGAATAAAAAGATAGAAAGGAATCGAACAAACAAGTAGCTCAAAAACATGGCGAGATTCACAAACAAGACAAACTACCACTGAGAACATTTAAGTACAGAACACATAAAATGAAGTGTTGAAACTATGACGGTACGATCCAGGAATCCAATGAAAAGCATGTAGTCTGCTAGTGGAAAAGAAAATATTATTAGTTATGCAGCAAAAAATATCAAGTAACGTTTGTAGAAGACTGAGATTCCAGTGCCACCGGAGCGTGAATATCAAGATACGCAATTAGATGAGAAGGTGATGTGAAGGACTTGGAAATGTCACCGCATGATCAAACACGCCATGCTTGTGCATGACAACCGCTTCTTTTGTAAAGTCTTGATGGATATAAACTTTATGCCCTTCAAGCATTAGCGTTGGGATTTTTCTGACAGCCTTCCGAATAAGAACAAGATAATGGTGTTGCAGTACTTTTAAAATCCTTTGTCTTGGCTTGGATTGAGTTGGTTTGTGATAGAGGGAACACAATGGGCCTTGTCGATTTCAATCTTTTCAGAGAATTTTATTTTCAAAAATGAAGGTATAAGATTCTCCCAAGAAGATCTTCAGTTTTGCCCCTCAATATTTTCTGGCAGACTGAAAATACGCAGATTATATTGGCGATTTCTGTTTTCTAGGTCAAGAAGCTGTTTCCTCATAGGCACATAAGATTAACCTGAGGAGACATTTGGTCAATCGCAGCCTTATTATCTCTTATTTTAATGGCGTTATCAGAGCTCTGCATTGTAAGCGCTGCCATATCTCTCTGCAAATCCTTAATATCAGAGCAGATGGCATCAGTATTAATATGTATGGCTTGTATTTCTTGCAGAATTTTCACCATAGATTCTGCGTTTGAATCAACCAAATATTGTTTTGGCAGGAGGTGGGGAAGATGTTTATTTTAATTTTTTATGAGGATTTTGTGTGCTTTTATTATCCATTTTATGTAGTAATAAAAGACAGTTCCCTCAAAGACTGGCAACATTTAATAAATGTGAAAATAGGGAACAAAATCCTCTATTTTGCAATAAACCTGCTGAAAAAGGAGGCAGGAAGCCAATGAAATGATGGTGATCAGAAAAGCAGATCTAATAATTGCCAGGTGCCAATAAAAGCAGACCTTGCCTTTAATATCTGAAGCAAAAGGCAGAAACAGAACCTTTAAGAAACAGCAGAAGGTTGAATAGGACTGCCCTCTTTCAGGAAACCTCCCTCCGGCAGTGTTGCCAGATTGGGCTATTTCCCGCACAATTGGGTGACATTTTTCCCAATTGTGCGGGAAAAACCCATGCCTGGCGGGGGCTACTGTTTGGGCTGTATTTAGGCCAGTGTGTGCAATTTACTGGCTGTGGGCGGCGCCGACCACGATGAGTCCGTGGCATGAAGGTCCAGTGGCAAATGAGCGCGCGCTAACACAGTGCTAATCATTGGAGGAGGACCGATCCAGGGCCTGCCTGTGCGCACATGATGACCCCGCCCACCCTAGTCTAAGAGCAGTATTTGTTTGTAATTGTGTAGGTGCAAGCGCACCTGCTTTGCACATGTGCGCAGCGCTGCATCACCACCTAGCTTGGTAATGTGTGTGCGGGCCGATGGGGGTCCCCCAGGGCCGTCAATTTTGTAGCGCTACCAATGACGGCCCTGGGCATAATTGTTTGCCCAGCCCTCGCGCGGTTCCATATAATGCTGGGGGTGGCGTGACATGCTCCTTTTGGCGCGGGGAGGTGGACGGACTAGCTAGTGGACTCAACTGTCTGACTGTCTTTGGTCAATTCATCTCGTAAATCTAGTCTGCCCTCATCGACAGTCACGGGCCTGCTGGCTGCCCGGTGTGTCACAGTCACCTAGACTACCAAGGAGGACGTGTCACTGGCTGGCTGCTGCCGCCCACTGGTCACCCACTGTGACTCAGTCAGCAGGCTGCAGCGCTCGCACAGCTGGCTGGCACGTGATGCAGCGTAGGCCGCAGCAGACTTGGTGAGCCCGGACGGTACCTCCTGGACCTCAAGTGAGTGAGTCTGGTAACTTTAAGCCACAGCCTCCTCCCTCAGCTGCCAGCATGGCCTGCCTCAGTCGGGAGTCGACTCGGGACCGACCGTCAGTGAGTGACACACAGTCACCCACTCGTCGTCGGTCACTCAGACTCAGGCCTAGGCGGCGCCAGCCCGCTGCGGCTATAAATACTTTATTTACTGGCTGCCTGTCTGCAGGCAGCAGCGCTCAGCAGCTGCCTGCGCTGCTGCTGCGCAGCGCACCTCTCGACGGGCCTAGCTAGCCCTGGCCTGGGCCCTGCGACTGCCTGGCCGGCTGCCAGTGCCTGCCTGGCAGGAAAATAGCGCTTTAGCGCAGCTGCGCAGCGCAGGTCCAGGATAAGGGGGCTTTCCTTGCGCGCTACCGCAGCTCTGCCTTGGGCTTGGGTAAGGTAGGCTAAGTCTAAGGCTGCATTGTTATGAGGCGTTCAGCCTGCAGAGTTATTACAGTCCAGGCTGCATTGTTATGATGCGCTCAGCCAGCAGCGTTATTACAGTCCAGGCTGCATTGTAATGAGGCGTTCAGCCTGCAGAGTTATTACAGTCCAGGCTGCACTGTTACGAGGCGTTTAGCCTGCAGAGTTATTACAGTCCAGGCTGCATTGTAATGATGCGCTCAGCCAGCAGCGTTCTTACAGTCCAGGCTGCATTGTAATGAGGCGTTCAGCCTGCAGAGTTATTACAGTCCAGGCTGCACTGTTACGAGGCGTTCAGCCTGCAGAGTTATTACAGTCCAGGCTGCATTATAATGAGGCGTTCAGTCTGCAGAGTTATTACAGTCCAGGCTGCATTGTAATGAGACGTTCAGCCTGCAGAGTAATTATAGTCCAGGCTGCATTGTTTTGATAACCTATAATACAACACTAAACCCCTAATAAAATAATCACATCCCACATTAATTCATAAACATATGTCCCAGAGAGAAAAATTACAAATTCTCTTTCAAGTTTATATTCTTTATTTTTATTATCAAAGAATGATGAACATATATTATATATTTTTTTTAACTTTAAATTAGTTTCTGATATAAATATATTTGATATCACATCTATTTCATTTCATATATACACTATTTTTCTTAAAAATGAGTCCCAGACTAAGGAGCCCCAGTCACAAAAAAGAAGGGGAGAAAGTGGCTTAGTTATGGTACATGTCTCCACATTAAACAGTCAGTACACATAAAGGAAAAAAAACATATATTCAAACCTAACAAATTCAACAAAGACTAACAATATTGACAATACATAAAACTTTTAAACATTAATAACAAATCAAACAACACAATTGTGTTAATAATATATGTTCATCATTCTTTGATAATAAAAAATAATAAATATAAACTTGAAAGAGAATTTGTAATTTTTCTCTGTGGGACATATGTTTATGAATTAATGTAGGATGTGATTATTTTACTAGGGGTTTAGTGTTGTATTATAGGTTGTTTCTCCCTGGTTCTCCCCTAAAAGTTTCGCATAGCAGGGACCCTCTTATGTATATATTTTGCATTGTTTTGATACGCTCAGCTGGCAGCATTTATTAAAGTCCAGGCTGCACTGTTACGAGGCGCTCAGCCAGCAGAGTTATTACAGTCCAGGCTGCATTGTTTTCGCTCCACAGTCCCACTGTCTGTCTGTCTCACTCTGAGTGCCCCCGCCCCTCCCCACCGGGTTTCTGAGGCGTGTTTCTTGTAGGTTTTAACGTGCACTAACGCTTGTTTAAATTAAGAAAATGGTTCGAATGAATCTAACAATTGAGGACGGTGTTGCCAAACATGTGTGGGCGTGAATGCTGATGGGATCCAAACAAGTTGTTCCCATTATTTGTGTTTTTTGTTTCCTTATGTGCGTTTTAAATTATAATGTAAGGAAAAATGAAGTGGAAAAAATACAGAAAGTAGAGAGTGTCATGAAAACATAGCAGCCAAGGGAGGTCAACATTGTGGTGTCCACCTCAAGCAGACACCCAAGTAGGGCACGAGTGCCGCAAATCACTGACAGGCACACCCAGTTATACTGCTGCTAACTGTGGAGTTTCCTCGAGCGGTCACTCTAGGCCATTATTTATCCCCTTGGTCCCATGACGAGCTGGACTCGTCATGGGCCGCGGTTGCGCTGTGCCCATGACGAGTCCAGCTCGTCATGAACCCCGCCCGCTAATGCAACGGCCGGCACAGGGCGGGGAAAGGGCGTGGCACACAAGGGGTTAAAAGATTTGGGAAATTGCTGTACCATTACCAAAAGAAATCAAAATCCATAGTCTTTGGCTGCAAAATTTGCAGAAGAGACTATTGACACTTAGATAATACCAGTATAGATCGTGTATCAGGCAATAAGTGCTTGGGACTCTGGCTTGAGGGGTCTGTTGTATCGATTATGACATCACACAGAGTTATGCTCTACTGCTCTAACTCTAACATCTTTATAAAACATAAGTAATCAGTGATTCTTCTGGTCCCATTCTTACAAGTGAGCTCAAGCAACTTGATGCCTACTTGATATCATGGCGATACCAAAGGGGATGATGGACGGAGCGTTTGAGCAAATCAAACACTCACCCCCAGTCAACTGATCTGGGTTTAATCCATCATCATTCTTTAGCTCACTCCACCACCCCAGTTCAGACATGGCCATATGCAAATCAGTCTGACCCTGTGCCTCATGGGAACAGTCCAGCCCGAACTGCCAAGCCATGTCTTCCCTGGACCGGAAACAAGCATCCTGGGACCGGTTCCGGGTTCATAACCCTCTTCAGCCAGGCTATCTTGAATCCAGTGGCAAAGTGAGCAAGGGACCCACGTCTGGGCATACCCTGCCAACTTAGGGCGAACAAAGCGATACCAAAGGGGATGATGGACGGAGCGTTTGAGCAAATCAAACACTCACCCCCAGTCAACTGATCTGGGTTTAATCCATCATCATTATTTAGCTCACTCCACCACCCGAGTTCAGACATGGCCATATGCAAATCAGTCTGACCCTGTGCCTCATGGGAACAGTCCAGCCCGAACTGCCAAGCCATGTCTTCCCTGGACCAGAAACAAGCATCCTGGGACCGGTTTCGGGTTCATAACCCTCTTCAGCCTGGCGATCTTGAATCCAGTGGCAAAGTGAGCAAGGGACCCACGTCTGGGCATACCCTGCCAACTTAAGGCGAACAAAGCGATACCAAAGGGGATGATGGACGATGGATTTAGGTCCAGATCTTTGTACTGGGGTGAATGTATGACATTGTTCTGCATTCTGTCCATCAACTGTTTGTTTGCATTTGTCACCCCGAGTGGGAAGGCTATGCCCAGACGTGGGTCCCTTGCTCTCCATGCCACTGGAATCAAGCTATCCTGGCTGAAGAGGGGGGAAACCCCGAAACCGGTCCTAGGATGCTTGTTTCCAGTCCAGGGAGGACCTGGATTGGCAGTTCGGGCTGGACTGTTCCCATGAGGCACAGGGTCAAGACTGATTTGCATATGGCTGGGTTCAAACTGGAACTACATGGTGAGCAAAAAAACGATGGATTTAGGCCCAGATCTTTGTACTGGGGTGAATGTATGACATTGTTCTGCATTCTGTCCATCAACTGTTTGTTTGCATTTGTCACCCCAAGTGGGAAGGGTATGCCCAGACGTGGGTCCCTTGCTCTCCATGCCACTGGAATCAAGCTATCCTGGCTGAAGAGGGGTGAAACCCCGAAACCGGTCCTAGGATGCTTGTTTCCAGTCCAGGGAGGACCTGGCTTGGCAATTAGGGCTGGACTGTTCCCATGAGGCACAGGGTCAAGACTGATTTGCATATGGCTGGGTTCAAACTGGAACCAGATGGTGAGCAAAAAAACGATGGATTTAGGCCCGGAGCTTTGTACTGGGGTGAATGTATGACATTGTTCTGCATTCTGTTCATCAACTGTTTGTTTGCATTTGTCACCCCGAGTGGGAAGGGTATGCCCAGACATGGGCCCCTTGCTCTCCATGCCACTGGAATCAAGCTATCCTGGCTGAAGAGGGGTGAAACCCCGAAACCGGTCCTAGGATGCTTGTTTCCAGTCCAGGGAGGACCTGGCTTGGCAGTTCGGGCTGGACTGTTCCCATGAGGCACAGGGTCAAGACTGATTTGCATATGGCTGGGTTCAAACTGGAACGACATGGTGAGCAAAAAAACGATGGATTTAGGCCTAGATCTAATACTGGGGTGAATGTATGACATTGTTCTGCATTCTGTCCATCAACTGTTTGTTTGTACTTGATATCATGGGCTGGTGGTTTTTCATGAGAAGCTCTGTAACTGGGCAGATACTGCTCGCTCCTGGATACAAATCCCACAGCCCCAATTTAAAGGATTGGTCATGAAGAAGGTAAAGCTGATCTCATATCATGAAGACCACCAGGCATTAGAACGGAGAAAACACAAGTGGATGACTTTTAATACCTACAAATCAAAGCTCTGCAGAAATACCTGGATCTTCCTATGCGTTGAATGAATGGGCAGGTTCGTTAGAATTAGATTTTATATTCAATACTGGACTTTTTTGATATCACTGCAGACTGAAGAGCAAAACACACAATGCCGCTTATGCTCTGCTGCAGAGGAAACAGGTGCATATACTATGCATGTGAAGACATGTCTGGAGTTTAAAGAAAATTATTAAGACAATCCCTTAAATGTTTGAGAACAAGGAAATGTGCAGATGCAGTCACAGCGTGCTTGAGTGGTACAGAGCAACAATTAAAAGGATATTATTTGAAATTCACAGGCTTGGTTGTAAGTAATTTTTTCAAGTGTTGCTATTGATTATTTGCTCGATTAATACATTTGTTTGTGAGATTCATTTTTACAGCTTTTGTGAACAGATCAAGATCGGTTCATTCTCATTTATTGTTGTTTATTAAAAGTTTATTTTTAAGAATTCAGTGACATCAATTATGCAATAAAAGTTACAAATGAATGAATAACTTGTAACAATACTTTTTAAACAGCCGGAGGGACGGCAGTGAGGAATATGCAGGAAGATGTACTATCCACAAGAAATATTGTTACAATAACTTTTTCTTCTGAAAGATACTTCTTTCCAAAGATTGCTCACCTTGTCAATGAGTTCCAAAGCAGTATCCACTCCGTGCCAGGACTGAGTAGTGCTTATTAGACTAGTTAGTTGTTCAAAACAGCTAAAGCAAAGCCACCATCACTTCTTGCTTGAGATGCTGGATAGTAATGCTTGGCAAAAGTGCATAACCAACAGTATGTGACCAGGGCAGTAGACATCACCATGGTTTATGTAGAATGAGTGTGATTGCCAACTGGTGGGTTCTTCTTAGTCAATGTGTAATGGATCTTAATGGAAAGACTGAGCCAATGAGAAACGGTGCACTTGACCACTGCTTTGCCCTTCTTCGCTGCACAGTACAAACTAAAAGTTATCGTTTACTTGATCCAGTCTTGTCTGATTGATGTATTAATGAACAGCTTGTTTGTGTATCCTACGGACGTGCTCTATTCAGAGAACCTTCTAGGATTCCATCTAGTGGCAGTTTAAGGATATAAGTTAACAGCAGATCACCCCAAAATTGGTACTTGCCCCTTTATGACATACAGGAGATAATTAAGATGAACGATGACAAAAAAGGTGGTTGGACCCAGCTTTAGCAGTTGCTAAATGATGTGTGCACGCCAACGATGGAAGTCAAGGCTACTTTCCACTATTGAAGAAAGGACAGAAGCCATTCCATTAATGGCTGCCCATGAAAGGCTCGATCTATAACCTAAATGGCAAGTTGCAATGATTAAAGGATATATGGGAACCATATGTAAATAATTAAATTATCCGTATGACTGTGCTAGGGGTCAGATAGACGCTTGATAGAGTCCAATTAAATCATATTTTCCCCCCGAGGACAGGCCAGGTCTGTTGTTAATTACTATTCTGTACATCTTACGTTGAAAGTCTGGTTGTTTCGTTCTCTTCCTTTATCCAAATCGTCTCTTTATCTCGTATCAGCTGTGAAAGACTGGGGAGCGGCTGAGACGCATTACAGATTATCTAGGTATCGATGCAAATGCTCATTTTGTGGGGAAGCTTAATGTTCTCATAAAAACGGAATAATATTTAAATTGGGAAACGCCTGCTCAGGCTGCAGCCAGTGCAATGCCTCATTTTCCATGTAAGGGCGAGAAGGGGGAAAGAAAGATGGATGAGTTATAGACCGGCCCATACAAAAGGCAGATAGTACCTTTGACAAAAAGAAGAGGCAAGTATGCAGCACTAACTTGCCTGTCTAAGATATCAAACTGTGACCAGTCCACCAAAGCCTGCAACCCTCCGACCATACCGGCTGAAGTAATAGATACCAGAAAGGAAATTCTGGGAGTCAGAAGAACTGAGCATCAATTCAAATGGAGATTCCTTGAAGAATGTACAGAACTAAAGTCAAGCCCCATGGCAGACAACAAAAGGCAGATGTGGAAACGTGTAATGCAAACCTTTCAAGGATTGAGCCATCTGGAGTGATTCGAAAAAAGAAGATTGGTTAGGAACGGACAGGAAAGTAGACAATGCAACCAAGTACACTTTCAGGTTCCGGATAGGTCGACTGCACATAATTTGAAAACCTTCTTTACCCTACTCCATTATCTACACCCTCAAACACCTGCCGCGGTGGTGCTGCTGGATGCAACTAAAGCATTCGATTCACTCGAATGGTATTACCTATTCACCATATGGGCAGGTTAGGCTTTAGTCCGACATTTATAGCCCAGATAAAGCTTCTGTATGCCGGTCCCACCACCAGATTCGAGTCAACGGGCTCCTATCCGAAAGCTTCCCCATAACAAGAGGCACGATGCAGGGTTGCCCTCTGTCCCCCCTCCTCTTTGCTATAGCGATGGATCCCTTAGCGGATCGTCTGAGACAACATCATGCCAGAAGGGGGATGGGGGTTTCCACCAGAGGCCTGATTATTTCGCTATATGCGGATGAAGTCATGCTATATATAACTGACCCAACTGCAAACACTTCTCCTGTCTTACGTCAACTGACTAGATTCGGTAGGTTATCTGGGATCCAAATCAACTGGTGCAAATCTACAATGTTCCCTCTAAAAGATAGCACAACTCCTTTTACGTTGGAATACCCTCTCAAATGGGCTGAAGGACCGATTAAATATCTGGGGATCTGGCTCAGCCGGGATCTGCAGGAACATTGGGAGATGAATTTTGGACGCACGGTTAGCTGGTTAGAGGAGAAGATTAAAACCTGGTCACGACTGCCTCTCTCCTTAGCAGGAAGAATTGCCATAGCCAAGATGATCGTGCTACCAAAGTTCCTATATCTTTTTGTCAATCTCCCCATCCCCCTCCCCCAGGCGTTTCTGAAGACGTTAAGGTCCTTGATGATACAACTTGTATGGGCTGGGAAACAGGCATGTATCTCCTGGGAACTCTTGGCTCTGCCTTTGAGTCAGGGGGGACTGGGTGCACCGGACATCCCCCTATATGCATATTGTGCACAAGCTCAGTTCTTACATCATTGGGTATTTCCCACGCCCTTTCAACCACATGTCGCAATTGATCTGGACAGATCGTCGCCAGTCCCCTTAAATGTTGCTGTGTTCTCCAAATATTGCAGACCGAGAGACTAAATTGACCCCGTGGAGCCGCTTCGCTGGACTTGGGATGGACTGCAGATGAGAGCTGGACACAGACAGTTATACGCCCCCTCTGCCCTTCTTGCATTCAATCCCCAGGTGTCGGCATTGGCAAATAGAAGTGATGTTCTGAGAGCTGCCAGGCTTGGATGGCAGACATTTGCTGATTTACACCCCGGGGATGTTTTTATTCCCCCTCCAGTGGCAGCGGGAGATGACAGAGTGCACTTTTCTGACTTATTTCTATACTATCGGATCCGAGCTACCTGTCGCAAACTGCATGACTCTTTCCCCGCCCCCCCCCCACCCCCACCTATGCTGACAGCACTAGAGCAGGTCCTCAGCAACACATCATAACATAAACTAATCACCCGAATATATAATGGTATGCAACTCTCTTTCTCTATTACTTGTCCCAAATCATTTGAGAGTTAGAATGTAGAACTAAGTAGTCCTTTATCGGAAGAACAGTGGAAAGTTCACTGTGGACAGTTGGAGATGTTATCCCTGAACTACAAACTACGCCTAATCCACTTTAAATTTTTGCATAGATTTTATAGAACGCCTGCACAACCTTTTAGGATGGGAATTCGTGAGGACACTAGGTGTTGGAGATGTAGCTCGCCCCAGGCTTCTTTTCTTCATCTGGCTTGGTACTGCCCTAAGATAGCACAATATTGGGTGGAAATCTTTGGGTCCATTAACGGGATACTAGAGTCGAGACTGGAACCGTCGCCACTACTGGGCATCCTAGGATAAACAAAAGACTGTGAGGTTGAGACCAGGCGTCTCCTGGCGATGCTATTGTTGCTGCCGAAAAGACGGGTTGCTATGACCTGGGGAGGGCAAGGGTCCCAAAACATCAAAATTGGGTTACTGATGTTGCATTTTGTCAGGAACAGCTTGATATATTTTAGGAATTGATGCCTCAGGCATCCAGACCTCGGGACATCTGGGGTCCCTTTCAAGACTGGGTTAGATCTCAGGACTCTTCAGTTGCCGCCTCTTTTGAGTCCTATGGCCGCACTGGAATTCAGTGTACTCTCGGATGATGCGGCCGTAATGGCATGCTGTAACTCACTGCCGTCAAGGCATACCCTCCTAAGATAAATTGTATATTACAGATTATAATGCTGAGCCCCTCCTAGTCTCAATGTTTCTATTTAATATGTATGATGATCTGATTAGCTTGCACTACTACGTGACTATGTTGCTGTACCAGTTTTTCCCCGGTTCCCGGGGTTGTTGTTCTTCTTCAGTTTGTTTCTATTTCCCTTTCTCTTTCTTTCTCCTTTCTGTTCATGCCCTTCTTTTTTTCTCTTATTCTTCCCTTACAGGATTATGCTCTTTCTTTACCCCTTCTAAATCTTCTCTTCAAAGTACAAAAATGGTACTCTGCATTTGTAAATGTTTTTTTTAATAATCTGTACTTACTACACTGCCCTGTATGATTTGTATCTTCTGTTATTGTTTTATAAAATGTTCATTAACGAAAAAAAATATCAATTTTTTTTAAAGTACACTTTCAGGGCCTCATTTATGGAGCTTTGGCATAGATCAGTGCAGCAAGTCACCTTGCTGCACTGCCCTACGTCAAAGTGAAAGAGAAGGCGTGCACCGCATGTATCCAATACTTTGCATTTCTATCCTCTCCCCCTTTGCTGGCACCATTTCTGCAGCCTAGCGCTAACGCAGGCACCCTTGCATGCAGGTTTGTTTTTGTGCAGGACGGGGCTCCGTCCTCCACAAAAACAATCCTTGGAGGCTTTATCCTCTAATTGTGCTGCAGAAAGCAGCACACATGGAAAGAGGAAAAAACAGGGAGTAAAAACGTTTTTTTCTCCTCGTTGCGCCTCCCCTGTGAGGCGTTAGGTTTTTGCACATCCCCAGGTTTACATAGTTTTGTAAATCTGGGGAAGCATCAAAATTCATGGGTGCTGCGTGGGAAAACCCACCGCAATGCCTATAGAATGCCTCCCTGTCGCAGGCTAAGGCAATGCAGCGATTTGGGCTGCCTTGCCTCACTCCATATCTGTGAGGCCATTCAACGCCACGTAAAGTGGCTTGGCGTGACTGCATAGATATGATTTTCCAGTTTGCACCGCCGGAGCATCACAGAAAGTGACACTCTGGCAGCGCAATGGGCTCATAAATATGCCCCTCAGTGTAGAGGCTGTCAAACCCTGCTGAGTGAGGGTGAGCTCAAAGTGAAGAACATCTGACAGGCGAGTCTCAAAAGGGTCTAAATCTACAGCTTGGCACCAAAAGGCAAACTTTGTCGCACTTCCCACTAGAAATAAACGTAGTGGAGTTGTTCTCAAGCAGCCAAGATGACATCTACTATCTTCAACGCAAAAACGAAAACCTCTAATTTGCACTGCTCAGTTTCCAAGCATGGAATATGCGCCATCACAGGATTGAGGTGGAGTAACTGATCGTCCTGTTACAAAAGCAGCTCGGCCCTCTCCTGGAGAGGAAGAGGAAGCCCACAATGGGTTCCCACAGATTAGTGTACCAAATCCATCACATCCAGCACAGGGTAAACTATATCAGCTGGGCGCTGTCTTAATGCAATTTCTGCAGTACTCTCAAGATGGGCGGAATCGAGGGAACGCAAAGTAGGGCTTGTGGCCACCGCAAGCAGGAGTCATACCCTTAAGGAACACGTGGTGAGAAGTGCAGGGCACAGAAGAAAGGAAATGTTCCGTTGAGGATCATTTGAAGAGATCGATGCAAAGACCACCCAACGAAGAGAGGACAACACCCATCACATCACGATGGAGGTCCCATTTATGATCTTCAAAGGACAAGTGGCTTAAGGCATCCACCTTCACCTACCCACCAGGTGAGGTGTCACCAGACAAAATGCATGCTCCAGATGTCACTGACCGCATGACATGAAAGGATGAAGTGCCCACAGAGTTAAGCAGACTTCATGCAGTTTTAGCAAACAGATAAGCAAGTGTTGCTCTTTCAGAGGCCAAAGGGCCTCGAACAGTCGTCTCTCTTCCCTTACTATGGAGCCTGCACCAGTTAATAAGGTTGTTGCTGCTGGGAGGGTTAGGGTCTTACAAAGCCATGAAAGCAGCTGTAGTAGTGCTAGTGAAATTGTTTTAATGGCAAGGACAGCTCCATGGAGCAAACTGTATCACAGTTGTTCTTAGACGTCTTGAAGGAGGAGTTTGCCTTTTCACGAAACAGGATCTCGTCATCCACACAGTCTGGACATCTCTGGAAAATCCTATTGGGCAATTCCAGGCATGTTTTGCAAGTTCACTGATGAATGAATGAATCTAAGTTTTGTAGAGCGCGAACTTAGCCCAGGGGTATCAAGGCGCTGCGGAAAGAAATCAGAGTAAGAGATGTCTATAGACTTCAGAGCTTAAAGGTTAGGACAGGTGAAAGATTAGGACAGGTAAAAAGCCAGGTCTTCAAGGACTTACGAAATGAGGAATGGGTTTCCAGAGTGGAAATTGGGGAAGGAAGAGAATTCCACAGATTAGCCCCTATCAACGAGAAAGCCCCCCCCCCCCACCTGGCTTTCCTAACCCTGGGAACTGTTACCCGGTTCTTGCTTGCAGATCTCAAGTCCTTGCCGGGAAGATATCTTTGAAACATTTTGTTGATGCCTTCTGACCCCCTATTGTGGACGGCCTTGTGGACCAGGCATAAGTCTTTGAACACAATTCTCTTCCCCAACAGGAGCCAGTGCAGGCTTCTGATGGTAACTGAAACTGAGTGGAATTTAGGGAGACCCATCAACAGCCTAGCGGCGGCATTCTGCACCAATTGGAGTCGATAAAGTAGTCCCTTGTTTATCCCTAAATAAAGGGCATTGCAGTAGTCTAACCTAGACACCACAAGGGCCACCACTGCCTGTTTCCGTGATGGAAGGGAGAGAAAACGGAAGATCTTCCTGAAAGTCTGTATCATCCCAAAACAGGTAGAGACAGTTCTATTTATATGTGAGCCCAGGGAAAGAGAGGAGTCCACAATGATGCCTAAATTCTTGGCACTAAGACAGGGGCAAGGGCAAGATCCAAGAGAGTCAGGCCCCCAAGCCTCCGACCAAATATCCATCTTGTCTCCAAAGATTAAGACCTCCGTTTTATCACCCATTGAGTCTTAAGTAGTTCTCAACCATCCATGCAGCCACCGCCCGCATGCAGTTTTTAAAATTTACTGCTGAGGCTGAGACACTCTCAGTGATGGAAATCAGAATCTGAGTGTCATCAGCGTAGGAAAGCACTTCTAGGCCAAAAGACCTTACCACGGTGACGAGCGGGGCTACATAGATATTAAAGAGGGTAGGACTCAATGAGGATCCCTGGGGGACTCCACAAAACAATTGTTTAGGGGCAGAAAGAAATTGGCCCATCTTAACTCTTTGTGAGCGATTCAAGAGGAACGCTGAAAGCAGATTGAGTGCGGAATCCTCTATCCCAATTTCACGGAGCCTGCCAACCAGTCTACAAGGAGAAATCGTATCGAAGGCTGCCGTCAGGTCCAGGAGGATCAGTAGGGTGGTATGACGAGCATCAACTTGTTGTCGGTTGTTGTTAATGACAACGGTTAATGCCGTCTCCGTACTGTGTTCACTCCTGAAACCATGCTGCGAGCAATCGAGCAGTGGGTATTCCTCCAAGTAAGAACTGAGATGGCCCTTACAATGTTTTTCCAGAATCTCAGCTGGAATGAGCAGCAGGGAAATAGGCCGATAGTTTTTTAATTCTGTCGGGTCAAGAGAGGCCTTCTTTAACAGAGGTTTTAACACTGCTGTTTTCCATGCGGTGGGAAATTGGCCAGAGGAAATGACGGTATTGAGGATAGCGGTCAGAGGAGGTGCAATGGCCTCGCTTCCTAATTTCAAAATCTTAAGAGGACAGGGTTCGAGGGGAGAGCCGGATCTAATCCCACTTAACAATAACTCAGTATCCTCTTGAAGAATAGGAGGAAAGGAGCGCAAAGGGCAATCCATCATGGGTACTACCAGAGGATCAGATAGGTGATTAGTTTTAGCTCCCGCAGAGTTTGATTTCTCCAAAGAGGAGTAAATGTCCATAATTTTGGCATAGAAGAAACCTGCCATTTTATCACAAAGGTCCTGGGAGACCTTGGTATTAACACTAGTCAAGGGGGCTAAAAGGGAATTGATCATAGTGAAACTTTCCCTACGGTATCTAATAGATTCCGTCATCATTGAATAGTAGGAGAGCTTTTCCTCATTAATAGCTTGCTTATATTCCCTTTGCCTGAGTTTATGCAGATCCCTTTCAGCTGTAGTAGGGTCCATGCGCCGCTTTCTTTCCTGATGTCGGCAGACCTGTCTGAGCTTTCTCAACCTCTCAGAAAACCATGGGGCTGAAGGGCGCTTTCTTGCCACATAGTGCTTCTTAAGAGGGGCAAGAGAATCCAAGGCTGCCGTTAACCAGTTGGTGAACTCGTCATAAACGGCATTGACATCAGCGTGAGGGGGGCAGCAGTAATTGCTGAGTTTGTCAAGAAGATCCTCCTTACTAATCCGTCTGAGGTTTCTCTTCAACTCCACCCTGTTCTTAAAGTTAGGGTCATGGTGAGATACTAACATTTCCAGGATGAAGGGGATAGCAAAATGGTCAGACCAAGAGAGTGGAATAGGATCCATGACCTTTATCCTAGGATCATTTGAGAAAATCCCATCGAGGATATGTCCTGCCAAATGCGTAGGGCTCCTCACTAGCTGAGGGAAACCACAGGAGTCCATGACTTCCAAGAAGGCCTGCGTTGTAGGGCACAGAATTTTCTCCAAGTGGAAGTTAAAATCACCCAGAAACGTAACCTTTGAGCTAACTAGGTAGGGCTCTATTCGGCTACTGAAATTCTGGGAAAACAGAGCTCTGGGTCCAGGAGGCCGGTAGGTAACCACTCCAATGAAACTTTTGGTTGGAAGAACCTTCAGAGAGAAATAAAGGGCCTGATAGGGATCTGAAGGAGAGGTGAGGGCCTCGGTAAAACAGGAGTAAATGTCTTTATACATTACCCCTAAACCCCCGTCCACCTTCCCTTCCCTATCAAGACTAACAAAAAAATACCCAAAGGAATAGCCTCCACTAAATCTGGACCTGAGCAGTCTTTGGCCCTAGGTTTCAGTGATGGAGACCCAATCGGGTTTTCGAAGGGACACAAAGTCATTGAATTCCGTGACATGTTTGATAAGGGATCTGGCATTGAGAAGATATCCTATAAAAGAATGTTTCAGAGGCAGGGGATTGAGCCAACAACTATCCTCAAAGGGATAGTGAACTGAACCCAGTAAGAAAGAGGCCTCACAGTAGGCACATTTAAATCTCTGACCGCCACCCAGAGCCTCAAGGTTCATAAGACTGCAATACCCCTGCTCCTGAGTTTGAAGCTCCAGGAGATGTTCCCTGGAGTAGACACGGGGTTTACCAGAGTTTAGGGAGAATTGGCTAGGGTTTCTTGCGCATGGCGCAGACTTGGCGCAGACTTGGCGCGGACGGGCGCAGACGGGCTTGCCTTTGGCGCTCCGGGTGCGTCCGGCCCAGCATGGTGGTTACATAGCTGGGACCGGGAAAAGACTAGAGCACCGCCCGTAGCTCTGAGGCAGGAAATGAGGTGGAGGAGCCAAGTAGACTACTCACTTCCCTCCACAACAATCGGCAAGCTGTGGTGGACCGGGGAAGGAGCGAGAGACCCTCTAATGACCCCCAAGTCAAAATGCACAAAAATAAGATCCCCAGAAAAATAAAGTAAGGCTAAATGTTAAAACAGTAATGTTTTAAAAAGGAATTAAATCTCCCCAAGCAACACAGTACAAAATACAATACAATTTTCTTTTTCAAATAAAGGTTAATGTGCAATCAATTTAAAACCTAAAGTACATGAGCAGCGCAGCAGCGTGGCACCTCGAACACAGGTGATCCACTATCTGCAGCGCGACCGGCCCAGCATGGTGGTTAAATAGCTGGGACTGGGAAAAGACTACAGCGCCGCCCGTAGCGCTGAGGCAGGAAATGCGGGGGAGGAGCCAAGTAGACTACTCACTTCCCTCCACAACTGATGTCTCGGAGAATCATTTAGGTGAATCTAGTCTGCATATCACTTTGCTGAGAAGCATAGAGGTCCTCCCTAGCAAGTGCAGAGAAAGAGCCCTTGACATGTTATGGGAGGCAAATATTAGGCAATGGTGCAATTTCCCTTAATGCATGGACATAGCACACAAGAAGTAACCTGGCATTGGTGGTGCACAACAAAAGACAGCTCCAGACAAAGACTTTGTGCTCCAAGGAGCAAAGTTATTTGGACTCCTGGTCCAGAAAGGTAGTTGGAAATGCATTGGTATTCACTTTGGGCAAGCTGTCTATGAACTGCTAGGTCAGAATATTTTTTTTCGATGCAGGAGGCGCAGGCTCTAGTATGGCTTCATAGACAAGCTGAAGTGGTACAGAAGAAACATAAGTTGGCTGTGGATTTCTGTAAGGATAATGAATTTGTACTCTATAGTAGGACGGGACATTTCTGGTGTGTGAGAAGCTGGCTTGGTATACGGTGTACACTTATGTAAGTGGACACCTTGCACGAATCCAGACAAACCTTATGGTGATTTTAGTGGTCCTAGACAACCTTAGAAAGCTCTCTAAGTGGTAGCTGTGGAGAGCAGCCTTCAAGCTTAGTCCAGAAGGAGTGTAAAGCAGCTTGTTCTACCAGAACATAATCTTATAAGTATAGATTAATAGAACCACACATTGTATATATAAAAATATGTATTTATTATAAGACACTCACTAACGTTGAAGAACCAGAACCTTTTGGGCCTGGCGGCGCAGGGTACGCCCTAGTCTCCTGGATTCTCCTGCTCAGCTACACAGAGACACAGGACACTCTGTCGGCGTTAGAAGATCAGATTTATTAGCTGCAGCTAGTACAGTTATCCCAGAAGTACACAAGGTAGGTTCTCAGGAGACTGCCACTTCACTCTGTGGCGCACAAACTTATATATCATATAGATAACCTATACATTAACCAAACACACTCCCAGAACATACAAGAAAGAGCCAATAAGGAAAGTTGGAAAACAGGACAGAACCAATAGGAGAGATTGGAAAATAAAAGTGTCAGATGACTCGAAGAAACCTCTCCTCCAACTATGTTTGCCACCCCTCCCTCAAGCTAATTCATTAATGGATTTGTAACTAACTTGCAAATGGCGAGATACGTTTGTGTGTGTTGGAGGACAGTTGTGAAACGAGAGAATGCTAGCAGAAGACAGTGAAGGCCAGATGATAAGATAAAGTCAGAAAAGAATAGTGTGAACCAACAGATAGTTGAGACGGGGATTAGAAAAGCCAGACAGGGATTAGTGTACTCGGCCAGTCCTAACATCAGCTTTGCAAACAGAGGCAGAAAGCGTATTTCGACACCAGGCTGCAGAAAAAGCAGAATAGACTTTGTTCGCCGTGCTGCCTGAGTGATGGCAACACAAAATGGCGGTGGAGCACAAAATGGCGGGTCGATTCGATCGCGATCAGAAATCGAAGTTCCTCAACATATACAGATATCTCCTACCCGGGGATATACACAATGCACACAATACTTTACTATAGAAACAGGTAAGTAGCACTTAATACACAGTGGTCACCAGGGGGGGACCAAACCATATATTAAATAAGTGGAATGCGAATCACGACTCGAGTCAAGACTGTACCCAGAAGACGTAGAAGTGTCAGGGACCCAAGGAACCACCCAGGCAAGTAACTAGGTGCCCCACAGAGGTTGTGTGCTAAGTGGGAACATGACCGCGTGATCAATACAAGTCAATGGGACCCTTCCCAGCAGACCCTGAAGAAACCCGGTGGAAGACAGAAGGTTGGAGAGCCCCTCCACCCATGGATACCTTAGGAACGAGGATACCTGCCCCAGGGAAGCCGGGTGTATAGGTGTGAAGTGGCGTCGGAAACCGCTGTCGAACCCAATGGAGGACTTCAGAAAGATGCCTCTGCTGGAGAAGGTGAAAGTGTCCGGTGGAACCCAAAGGTGGATTCAAGATGTGAAGAACCTGCAAGCAGAGGGGAAAGAGTCTATGCCACTCAGGAGGGACCAGGAGGCATGGAAGACGAAGGCCCACCGATGTCGGGTGTTGCAGGAAAGCTGACAGTGACCTTTAAACTGCAGCTGTGCATACCAGGTGATGCTGTGGATGACCATAATCCAGATATGAGCTGTCCCATTTTGGATGTCGAGAGTTGAGGGGTCGGTGTCCAGTGGGAGCACCAACAAGCCTTGGCAACTGCAACTAGCGTGGAAGTTGAAGAAGGTGCAATGTCAGGACCAGCAAGGTCCAAGAGACTCACCACAAGCAGGGGAGTCAGGGAAAGTCCCGAGTAATCAGGAAAGCCCAAAGAATACGTAGATGACCCTCAAGTGGACCAACAGCCCGGAGGCAGTGGAGTCGCAAGAGGACCTCGAACAGCTCAACAAAGATGCAAGCCCACGATGCAAGAAGATGCGGTGAGGATGAAGATCTTGGTCACTGGAGATGCTTGAGGTTGGGGCTACTTGGAGCCTGAAGATCTTGGTGGAAAGAAGCCAACAAGCCTTAGCAACTGCAAATTAATGCGGTGCAAAGGGGTTCGGTTCTGCCGGCTCCGAAGAGAGATACTGGCCTCAAACTTGGTGAGGGTACATGGCAGCCCTTGAGGGATGTAAAGAACCACCACCTGTGTTGCTGAGCCTTTGGGAGCTCAGGATCAGCAGACCGGGCAGCTTAGTTGTGGTGCCTGCAGATGCAGGGAAGTGACTCCTTCACTTCAAGGGAGATTCCTTCAGGTGTCCTGGATGCCCACAGGCCTTGGAAGGTTCCTGTATGGTGCACAGGCATGGACATTGCAGCAGACGAGCAGGGGGACGAGATCAGGAGCAGCAGGAGTCTTCCCTTGCAGCCTTGATGCCCAGAGCCAAGTCCAGAGTGCCCAGACGGTTGAAGAAGTGGTGTCAGAAATGTATCTTCTCCCATGAAGAATCTAGGGCTCCACCCTCAGGTAAGCCCTTAAATACCCTAAAGAAAGAGTTGGGATGATACAGGGTCCCTCTCTAAGGAGGAGCTGGACAAGGGGAGGATACTCCTCTGTCCTTTGTCCAGGTTCGTGCCAGAGCGGGAGCCAATGGCCCTGCACGCAGACTATGTGGCACTGGCAAGCACCCCCACCCAACCCCAATACACTAAATCCTGTCTGGGAGGTGGTCACACCTCCCTGTAGCAGGATGCCTATTGTTCTGCCTTCCCCTGCCCGAGCTTGGCTCAGCAGCAGGAGGGCAGAAACTAATCTGTGGCCAGCTGCAGCCCTACCTGGCTGTCTGGGTCTGGAAAACAGGTACCGGGAGCACCGAGGGCCTCCCAAAGGAGCTTTACGGTGCATGGAATCATACCTCCCGCACAGTTTACGGTGTGGGGGTATGATTCCAACATGTTTGATACCAAACATGATTGAATTCGTTGCAGTCAGTTTTAAGATGGTCACCGCGTAATGGCGCGGTGTCCCCCTATATGTCATATGGCTGTCTCACAACCCAGGAGAAGGGACTCTGTAGTTCGTAGGGGTGTCCTGCTCATGCAGGGACCCCCTCACACTTATAACCAAGCACCCTGCCTTAAGGATTGAAAGACCTGCTCTAGGGGTGACATAGGTTTTAAATGCAGTGACCTTAGATATAGGGAAACCTATATCTTTCGTAAATGGTGCTAGCACCAGTTTACAAAGGCTGCAATGGCAGGCCTGTTGTTGCAAATTGAGTGGTTTCCCATGGGTGGCATAATGCATGCTTCAGCCCATGGGAAACCTACGCCCTGGGTACCTTAGGACCATATTCTAGGGAATAAGTGTACACCAGTGTCTAATCTGGGATGTACCTAAGTACTTAGCAAACAAATTTAGGGGAGAAAGCACAGAGACTGAGGTCCTGATTAGCAGGGTCCCAGTCAGACTAGTCCGAAACAGCATTATATCAAGCAAAAAGTGGGGGTAACTATGAAAGCAGATCCTACTTTCCTACATGGTGCTGCTGCAGCTTTATGCAAAGTGGTAGTGAAAGAGTAAACTGAGCCGGAAGAATAAGTAATATGCACCTCAAGCTAAGTATTAAGGCCACTGATCCCTGAAGATCCAAGTCAAGCCCAATATCAGTATCATAAGAGGGAGGAGGTGATCAGTTTCTAAATCCTCCTCCTTGTTGTTCCAGACCTCAAAGCTCAACCTATCAAGTTCATCCAAATCTTAGCGAAAGACTTCTCCCTTGCACATTTATCTCTTGGCTCTCAGTAAAGTGATAGCAAAAGGACGTCCTGACTTTCTCTGTAGCCACTGGAATAATCTCCTATATTTTTAAAGGCTGAAACAGAGCCAAACGCAGCTCCACAAGCAGCAGAGGCAATGTACAAAGCAGCATTGATGCCAGGCGAATAGGCACTTTGAACTGTGGTGTCTTCCATAGAAGAAGTAACGAGGCTGGAGTCTCTGAAGGCGTGGAGTTGGGTGTCATTAGAGATAGAACTACTGGGCCCAAAGGGCTTGGCCTAGCCATGGAAGCCTGAGAAGGAGGAGTGGGGGCCATGAACATGGGCACAACATGAGCTGCCAAGGAGGCTCCACCTGAAACATGTTGTAGAATTAATTAAGAAACTCCAGGCGACACATCAACACAGCAGCTGGCTAGAAAGTAGAGGAGGAGGAAGTTTGCATCAGGGAATAGCATCACTGACTCACCAAATTATCCCAGGAGTAGGACTGTTTTTTAGATGAGAAAGAAGAGATCTTGTATTTTCTGAGATGGTTCTATTGAGAGCACTTTGGAAGGCCACTCTCTACCTCGAGACTTATGAGAGAGAGGAGAAAGTGACTGTTTGGAGTCTCCTTACTGGACCAGACACAGAACAGCTTGGCCTCACTGACAGTCTTTCGATTAATGTAGGCCCAGGATTCACCTCACCAGGGATTGTCAGCAGACCCCCAGCACCACATGCAGATGGTCAGATAGTGACATCTGTTTTTGACAATGTTGTCAGGGTTTCAAACAAGATACCTTTCAGGGTGATATTTGACATAGTCTGCTGGAAATTTGACAGCATCTGTAAAAACCAAAGGAGAATTCCAGACCCACATCGGTAAGTCACAGAAAAACAGGAAATGAAGTTGGACATATCTAGGCTGACATGTTCAATTCTAGGGCTGGTGGAGTAGTTGGTGGAGGTACATGGTGTCACTTTGTGGAGCTGGTGAGCTACTGCTGGGAGAAACATGTTTTGGACCCACTCTGGCACTAGGGAATAGTCATAATGTGTGGAATCTATGGGAAGCAATATCCATTAGAATCATATGTTACCTAGAAATCCACAGAGCTTGTGTACTGAAAAGGAGAGCAAAGATACTAAAGAAACAGTTTCAGCTTTCATTATTACAGATCAGGCTTCAGACCGAAGTATTAGAACAACAGCTGAGATGCGCAGTAAGAGACCACCTAAACAACTGAGGGGCATAAAGAGAGCCGAAAAGGAGCTAGTTGCTTCCTGATCAACATACATTGGGTTGAGTCCTAATGAAAAACAGGAAAGGCGCATCAGAGAGCTACAATCCAAGACTGAGGAGGAGCCCTGCATCAAGGACGAGTTTTGCAAGTATCCAAAGTAGTCAGTCACCATTTCATCTGTATTCAATAGGGCTTAATGTAGTGCTAGATGCAATAGGAGGGAGCCACAGACTAGACTATGGTCATCTCCAGAAACAACCGGTTGACTCGCTATCCTTTGCCAAATGAAACTTGGATACAGCATAAAGAACCTCAGCAATATCTCAACTGTCTTAGCCATGGAACAGGCTTGTCTTGATTTCATGTAAGGTGAGACCAACCTGGAAGCCAGAGCTCAAGCGTCAAAAGATTTAATACCTGTGCCAAGCTCAACTGATCTGTTAAGGGGCGTATGAGACTTGTGGCACCTTTGGAGCTCAGAGCTCCTCAAACCTTTTCCGTTCTGCTTAGGATTAAGTCACACTTCTGGGATCTTCCCTGCATTTGGCCTTTGGAGCAAGCTGTTTTCATAGTAAACATTTATTGTACCACAAACTGTTCTCTGATAATAATAAATCTCAAAGTGACCTCAACGTTTTTATCAGAAGAATTAGGCTTCTACAGTACCAGGGTCCTGTTTTAAGTGAGGAATATGACCGGTTGCCTCAGGTAGAGGAAACTTAATTGTTATATACTGGCCTTAAGTGAGCTCTTCCACCCAATTGATGGGAAAACCAAATTAAAAGAACTGGACAATATCCTGGAGTATCTGTCGAGTGCTGCTAATCCACTGAGAGGAGGCCACAGAAGGCATCTAACGATTTAAAGTAGCATAAGTGACAGGCGTAAGTCACAGTCCAAAGATACCTGTCTAAAGTGAAAGCAAAACACAGTAGAGTCTGAATTTTCAGCATGAAATTCACATTTGAAAATAATCAATTTGGTGTGCTAAAACATCCATTCTTAAACAGCTGAAGAAATGGACTCATCCACAGGGAACTAACAGACATGTTTGAGGGCAGTCAAGCTGCCCTACCCAAAATGTCTTCGCAGCCTAGGGTGCAAAATAGACAATAATTGATCATACTGAAATGGATGTCCTTCTCTGGGTCTCTTTTGAATATTAGCTCTTCGTACCACACTATCATATCCTTGAAATAATTAAAAGCACATCAAATTACAATCAAAATAGTTTTTTGTGTAATTATGTTTATTAATGTTTTCAGTACAGAGATGGCAAAAATAGAAGCCACATTTCACCCAATTCCAAAGTTGGAGTACCACGTATACCTTAAAATATTACAGTTACAGGCAGGGCCGGCTTGAGGGCTGATGGCGCCAAGTGCGACAATCTCTTTTAGCGCCACACCATCAACCACCCTTCCGCCAAGCCCTAAAACAGGACCCAAACTATAATGGAGTGTAGGCATTGTTATGGAGTATGGGTGCATGAGGCAAAGGATATATCACCAACCGTCTAGCTGCCACAAAAAAGTCCCAAGCCCTCAGGGTGGTGCCAACCGGCATTCTCAAGTACGCATTACGGTGTCTATATCAGTTCTCCAACCAAACTAGCTCTCATAGTGGTCTATGGACAATGGGGTGATCCATTTGCCTCTAGTTCTTCTCTGATTCAAGCATGGATTATTCGCCACACTCCACAGTTGTGCAACAGTGTAATATTGGACAATGCTGGGTGTAGGAAATTGGGTTACTAGTTGAGGAGGGTGAAACTATACTCAAGCAGCAACCACAATTCTCATCAGAGTGAAGCACAAGCAAACCCTAAATTAACCAGTGCTCCACCCTTTGAGCACCACAGAAGTGCTTCTTCTATCTCCCACAGGTCAATTGTATACTGAAGATTTGGGTCTGAGGGTCCAATATTTATTATACCTGTGCAAGATTTGAAGTGGGAGAAGGCCCTGGGTTTCCCCCTGGAAATTCCTTCCTCCTTGCCCTGGCTCCAGCTTGTCTAAGGCTACAAACGACTAGTGTGAAACCCTATGTGAGTGTGCTCAGGCGGAGTCTTTGTGATGGGTAAGTGAGGTAGGTGCCAGCTCTGCCCTCTATCAAGTCAGATATGGCCCATCCTGCCAACACCTATTCACCTTTGTCTCACTGTCTAATAACCATACAAAGACCAACTGCCAGCTACAGCTAGTCATGTGGCCCAGGGTACAGGCACCAAATAGATGGGTCAAGAAATGCCATCTTTCTATTAGTGGCATGTTAGACCTGGCATTTCTTGGCATGATTACCCCTGACTTTTTGCCTCTGCCTCCTCTATTTTCGATGCTGTGATGGATTTCGTTTGACTGGCTTAGATGCTTTGGGCACTTTGCCACAGCTGATCAGTGCCAAAGTGCAAGTTCAACCTGTGGAAAGTGTAATGGTAATTGGTTGTCCATGATTCGTATGTTTGCCTTACTAGTAAAGTCTCTAGTAAAGTGCACTATGTGTGCCAGGGCTGGTAATGCAAGTAGCCTTAAAGAGAGAACTCAGGCCTGCCTCTGCAGTGCTTGCGCACAGTTTGGTAAAATGCCATGTTGTGCTGACAAGTGCACCCACTTGCCAGGCCTTACCCTTCCCTTTCTATGCACATCAGACACCCCTATGGTAGGCCCAAGGTACCCCCTGGGCAGGGGGCAGTGTATTTGAAAGTTAGGACAGGTACTGAGGTGTGTACCATGTCCTGACACTGAATTACTTTCCATTTAGTTTTTCACTGTTGAAAGGCCATCTTGCCCATAGGACAGAATAGGGAGGCTGTGTAATATGTTTCCAGCCTATCTTCCCAAAGGCTTAAGATGGAGAGGTGAAGTTTAGTATTCTGAACTCACAATACAATAACACATCTTTTTGTGAAGGTGGTTTTTGCATTGTGTGTTTAGAAACCACTCTTTTAAAAGTGGCTGGGTTTTTGTGCTCTGACATTTCTGTGTGTCTCTGCCTGGTTGTGGATTTACTGGATCTGAAAGTGATAGGATCTGGGGAATGTCTTGACCCAGGTGAGGAGGTGAGACAGCAACAGGCTGACCTGCATCTGGAGTGTAGTGGGGAGGAGTAGCCCCTGGAGGTGAAGAGGCCTGGGCTGCCACCATAAAACAATGGCTCCATCCCCTGCTGAGTGATTAAGGATCCAGACCCCCACTATCAAAGGAATAAGGTATCACTGGCAGGGAGACACCCAGAACTGGTTTAGACAGGGGTCAGTGCCCCCCTGAACACAAAAACTTCAAAAACATTTAGGGGTATAACTATGAGAGCTGAAACCCCTGGACGTTTGAATGGAACTCAGCAAGACTGAACAGGAGTGGACCTGTTCAAGACTGTAAAGGACTGAAATTACTTTGTGGTCAAGAGGAACCTCCGCCAAGGAAGAAACAGCTGAATAGACTGAAGGAAAGGACTGACCCTTGCTGTGTGTTCTGGGGCTGGCCTGCAGTTTGCTGCTTTAACCAAGGAGAGGCTGAAGGGATTTTGCAGTGTGCTGTGTCCCCCTGCTTGAAAGGACTTTGCTGTGCTGTGTCCTGAAGTAACTTAACCTCAAAGGCCCAAAGTGAGCTGCCTCCCTGTTGTGGAAACTCAGGAACTCTAAAGTTTCCAGAAGTGTCTCAGCGACGCTGTGAATGTGTGCTTTGTGCAGCCTGAGTCCGTTGTAAGCCGTGCCCTGTGATCGTGGACACCTGGAGTCCAAGCGAGTCTCAGCGACGCTGTGTGCGTGTGCTTTGTGCAGCCTGAGCCCTTCATGAGGATTGTCTTCTGATCGTGTGTACCCGGAGTCCAAGTGAGTCTCAGCAACGCTGTGTGCGTGTGCTTTGTGCAGCCTGAGACCCTTGAAAGAATTGCCTTGTGATCGTGGGCACCAGAAGTTCAAGTGTCTCAGCGACACTGTGTGCGTGTGCTTTTTGCAGCCTGAGACCCTCGAAAGAATTGCCCTGTGATCGGGGGCGCCAGGAGTCCAAGTGAGTCTCAGTGATGCTGTGTGCGTGTGCTTTGTGCAGCCTGAGACCTTCGTCAGGATTGCCCTGTGATCATGTGCACCCGGAGTCCAAGTGAGTCTCAGCGATGCTGTGTGCGTGTGCTTCATGCAGCCTGAGACCTTTGTGAGGATTGCCCTGTGATCGTGTGTATCCGGAACTCAAGTGAGTCTGAGCGACGCTGTGTGCATGTGCTTCGTGCAGCCTGAGACCTTCGTGAGGATTGCCCTGTGACCGTGCACACCTGAGGCTCAAGGGAGTCTAAGTGACACTGTGTGCGTGTGCCCTGTTACAGCCTGAGACCTTAGTTATCGTCATCGACCCGGAATCAACCAAGTCACATCGGAGGCCAAAGTCGCGAGAGGCGGAGAGGAGAGCGAGGTCGCACCCCCCAGGTAACGTGTGTCGGCGCCTGGAGCAGGGTGCGGGCTCGGAGAGAGACGCTCTCGGCCTCTCCCCTTCTTGCAGTGCGGGCCTCTGTTCCAGCTCATATAGCGGCCCGTACGTGCCAAGAAGTGGCCGTACTGGGACCGGAGCGTGGAGCTGCACTGTAGTTTACACCCGGCCCGTGTTGGGGGCATATGTTGACGGATACTGACCACGAGTCAGTACAAGGGGCGGAGAGACCGTCTGAAGCACCGTGAACGGTGCAGGAGAGTATTACACCTTGCATTAATACTGCATTACGAACTACCTGATTGTTGCATTACGCAGTGCATTAGTTTGCAGAACAAACTACCTGATTGTTGCATTACGCATTGCATTATTTCTGCATAACGAACTGCTTGATTGTTGTACTACGCATTGCATTAGTTTGCAGAACGAACTACCTGATTGTTACATTACGCATTGCATTATTTCTGCATAACGAACTGCCTGATTGTTGTATTACGCATTGCATTAGTTTGCATAACAAACTGAATTATTTTTTTCATTGCAAAGTGCCTGATTCTTGCATTACGAACTGCATAGGATCACCTAGAATTGCTCATTAATATTGCCAGAGCTTACAAGAGCTGGCTGGCCTAATAACCGGCCAGAAGGTATATTACAAATACGCATATGTTGGATTTTTATCGTCTGGTCTCATTGTGTGGAGTCATTTTGTGGTGTCACCATTGGGTCACTGGGAGCGTGGTTGCAAATACTTTACACATTTGCCGTGAAGATAAGCCTGGCTGCTCGTGCCAAGCTACCAAGGGGGTGAGCAGGGGTTACCTGAGAAGGTATCCTTCCTTTCCCTGTCGTAGAGGCAAGGGTCCATACTTGGCCTAAGGTACCTACCACAGCCAACTAGGGATCCCGGTTCTAACATGGCATATTCAGAATTGTGACTTAAAATTCAACCACCATTAAAGAGGGTTTCAAATTGCAATTCTTTAGACACCAAACTTCATATTCCGACTTGCTCTCAATTGAAAGTTATCACTTATCAAATGTAATAAGGTAACCCAATGTTATGCTATAGGAGAGGTCGGCCTTGCAGTAATGAAAAACAAATGTAAGAGTTTTTCACTACCTGGACATGTAACAATACATGTCCAACTTTTTAAATACACTGCACAGTGCCAAATGGGTTGTTTAGGGCCTACCATTCAGGGTGACTAATATGTAATAAAAAGGAAGGTTTAGGCATGGCAAAAGGTTTATTTTGCCAAATCTAAAGGGCAGTTTAAAACCGCACTCACAGGCTGCAATGGCGGCATGAGGCATGTTTAAAAGATTCCTTTTTTTAATCAAATGTGCTTCTTAAGTTTTCAGAGGTACACCAATGTTACAAAATGCTTTAGTAGGCAACAGAAGTGTACTAGGGGTACACATGCTCGCATCCACTTAAACAAACACTTATAGGAGTAGTGATGTTGGATATGTGTTATTTCCATAACTTCCCTTGTGTAGTGGGGAGACGTAATGTTTGGCCAAATAAACCAATGGATAAAAGGAGAAAGAAAGAAAAAATTGCAAATATAAGTGTGAATACACATAGAAAACCAAGGGTAAGGAAGGGGAGAGGAAATATAACAGGGGGCCCTCGGGGTGTTGGGGCGGGGAGGAGAGTGGTCAATCAACCTGGAAGGTCAGTTCCAGATAGTGAATCTCTCTCCTGTAGTAGTTGGGCCATTAAAAAGAGGGGCCTTCCCACAATGGGGTACCCTGCTGTTAATCGAAAAGCTGCTGAGCACATAAGCGAGGAGGTGAGAAGCACAAATATTTTAGTCTAGACATATAGCCTATGAAAGAGCACCAAGTTGCAGTGAACTTCCTTCCAGTAAATATTAGGGAATGGGAGATTTGTTCCATCGCTAGGGCATGCCCAATCTGATCCACGGTTCTATTGCTGGGGCCTCTTTTTTCAGCAATAAGTTTTTTTGCTGCCCCCTTCATGTAGCTCAGAGATTTCCAGTCAGAATGAGTGGGCTGTAGGCCTTAGGCCCAAGGGTAGTATAGCCAGATCAGCCAGGATGTAAAGCCTAGCGTGCTCTTATATGGCCTAACATTTTTTTTTTTTAATGTTTGGATGGGTATACGGGACCATCAGATGTGTAGGAAGTCGCACTCCGCCTAGCCGCAGTGCCAACATAGGGTGGAGGCAGTGGGCAACATTTGAAAAGCCGGAGCGGTGCCATTGCAACATTATTTTATATGTGTTTTCCCTGTGCAGGATGCTTCTGTGTCTTTTGGGGATTCTTTCTAAAATACCTCCCACTGCTTGCCTGTTATGGGACTTCCCTGAGTGGTTCCCATGTAATTGGATATGAGTGGCTTGTGGGGGGTTTGCAATCTTGCAGTACCCAGTAGGTGTTGGATATGAGGCCTTTCATGCTCCTGAATGAGTGGATACTTTTCTCAAAGGGTTTAAGGGTTTGCAAAGCAGCCTGGACATTGGGGCGTTGGAAGGCCCAATGAGGTAGCTGAAGGTATTGGAGGCGAGAGGATTTGGTTAGAAGGTATTCAGTTTTGCATTATTCTGATGCTTTAATGCTACCCCATTGATGAGGTTGCTTAGTGTCCTGCATTTTTCCCTGCTCCCACTTGGGAAATAACGAGGAGGGGTTAAGTGCAAGTGTTAAGTTAGGGTCCCCGGCAATCGAAGGGTTAGGGGAGGGGAAAGTGGTAAGGCCCTTTACACAACTATTTGATCCCAGATGTCAAACGCTGTCTTGGTGCCAATGGCTATGTATGGACTTTGGGGCCAGAGGTGGCGCAAAAGCCTGGACAGGTCCCACAAAGGGTGAAACGCCACCTCTCTGTCCATGTGGAACCAAGGTTTTTTTCTATCCGTAAACACCCATTCCAATAAGTAACATAGGTGTGCTGCTCTATAATAGTCTACCAGGTTGGGGGCATACCAATTCACCTTTAAACCTCAGCAGAATTGAGTTTCGCCAAGATACGTGGTTTCTTACTTTCTCATATGAAGGATCGGAGGGAGTGATTACATTTCAGTGGTGGCAATGGGCGTGGGGAAGGACTGAAGTAGGTATAAGAGCCTTGTTCATCATCACAGCACTAATGCGCCCTAGCCAAGATATATAAAGTGGCTTCCATCTCCTGACATCTTTGAGGATCTGCCTGCGACATTCTATTCAATTAGCTTTAGTCTGTCCCTAAACATTAGAGGAAAGGTTGAGATCCAATTAGAAAATAGTGTGTGGGGCCTATTGGAATGGTGCTAGGGCCTGCAAGAGAGGGAAGTACCATGAAGGGATTGTCAAGTTGAGAATATGTGATTTTTTTAATGTTGAAATTAAATCCATAGACAACTTTGAATTCCCCTAGTGCAGGTAGTGAAGTGGAGGGGTTGGTTAAGTTGAGGAGATCATCTGCAAAGAGGTTTATCATGTGAGAACAACCCCCAAAGGTAAAAAGTAACCAATCGGGGGTGTGGTTAGATTTCATTACGAGAGGCTTAAACTCTAGAGCAAATAGTAAGGGTGAAAGGGGCCATCCCTGTCTAGTTACTCTGGTGAACGTAATAAGCTGTGTGAGTGTGCCATTGACCCTGTTAACTGACAACGTGGTAGTGTATGACACTAATATTTTATCCCTCATCTTGGGTCCAAGGTGGATTTTCTCCAGGACTTCCTCAAGAAAGGTGCAGCTCACTCGATCAAACACTTTCTTGACATCAAGTGAGAGAATCACAGCAGGGATATTCTGTCTATATAATTTGTCTACCAAGTGCACTACGTGCCTGGTGGGGTCAGCACCCTGGTGATGTCTCCCAAAGCCAACTTGATCAGGATCGATCAGAGTGGCGAGCAGTGGGGCCAGTTTTAAAACCAGTATTTCCATATAGAGTTTAGCATCTGTATTCAGAAAGGCTATAAGGCTAAACAAATTGCAATCTGTTGGGGATGTGTCACGTTTAGGGCTCAACCCCATCTCTGCCTTGCACATGATAGGGGTGAGTCTAGAGCAGAAAGTAAAAGAATTGAAGAGACCTAGCAGATGATCTTGAAAGAGCGTAAGAAATATGTTGTAAAAATGATAGCTGGAGCCCATTCGGTGCCAGAGATTTACCCAATTTTGGCATTGATGGGTCTTTCAAGAAGTTCCCTGTGGTGTTCTGTAATGAGTGTTCAGTCGCACACTTAAGGCACGATGAGATCCCTGGGTGTCTTCTGTGGCCCATGTGTAGAACTGCTGATAGAAATTGTGAAAGGCAGATTGTTTAGCTTGTTCTGAAATGGCCCAAGTCGTGGGGCCTGGGAGAATGAGGGCTGTGTGGGCTTTGGAGGCGTAGTTCGCATGCAAGTATCATACCCACCTTATAACCGCTGTCAAAATGTAAAACATTACTTAAGTGGGAGGCACACTCAGTGCTACAGCCCCACTAGAACCATTTAATTTACATGCCCTGGTTACATCTAATACCACTTTACAAGGGAATTACAAATATATTAAATGTGCCAATTGGGTGTAAGCCAATTTTACCAGGTTTAAAGGAGAGAGCACAAGCACTGGTTAGCAGTGGTAAAGCATGCAGTCCTAAGGAAAAACAAAGTCAACAAAAACCAGGAAGATTGAAGGTAAAAAGTTAGGGGAAACCACGCCAAGGGTGTCAGGTCGAACATGTGTCACCCTCCAGCTGAAAGAAGAGAGAACTACCCAACCTCATGTGAGTTCTTGTCACTAAGGTGGAAGAACCTGGAGAGACCATCAGCATGGGCATGGAGTGTTATTGGGCCATGCTTCAACATATGGTACATTCCTTGTAAGGAGATGGATCACCGCAACAGTTTGGGAATCTCACCCATCATCTCCATTAGCTATCTGAGGGGTATTTGGTCTGTCTGAACCTGGAAGTGAACCCCAAACAGTTATGGTCTCAACTTCTTCAGTGAGCAAGACCACTGCAAACTCTTCCCTTTCTATTGTACTCCATCTCATTTGCCTGGGAAGTAATCTCCTGCTGATGAAGGCTACCAGTTGATCTAGACCCTCTTCATTTAGCTGTGAGAGCACAGCCCCTACACCATGCTCTGAGGCATCTGTGTGCACAATTAATTTCTGGGAGAAGTCAGGGGACTTGAGCATGAGTAAAGTGCAATGGGGTGTCGTGCCTCTGTCCAGATCACCTGAATGGGCTGCTTCTTGGACGTCAGCTCTGTCAAGGGAGCAACAATGGTACAATACCCCTTCACAAATCTCCTGTAGTACCCGGTGAGTCCCAGGAAGGCCCTCACCTCTGTCTGGGTCTTGGGGTGTTCCCCAACTAAATGGTGTGAATTTTGGACTGGAGGGGTTGTACCTTGTCACCTCCAACTTGGTGACTCAAGCAGACTACAGAACCCTGCCCTATCTGGCACTAACTCGCCTTGATAGTCAGGCCTGCCCTTTGCAGAGCTTGAAGCATTTCCCTGAGGTGGCACAGGTGGTCCTTCCAGCAGGAGCTGAATACTGCACTGTTGTCTATGTAGGTGGCACTAAAGTTCTCCAACTCAGTCAGGACATGATTGATCAATCTCTGGAACGTGGCATTCTTCAACGCGAAGGGGATCACTCAGAACTGGAAGAGGCCCTCAGAGGTAGAGAACACAGACCATCCCTTTGGCCCCATCAGTCAAGGTGATCTGCCAGTATGCAGATCAAATGTGCTGAGGAACTTGGCAGTGCCCAACTGATCAATGAGCTCATCAGCTCAGGGTTGGAGTTAGCCTCAGTCTTGGGGCCGATTACGATGCCAGTCGTACCAAGTGTCCGATCGCCGTGGTTGCAATCCGATTCCGACTGCCGAGGCCAGGAAAGTTTCCCCCCGCTGTAAAATTTTTCAAACAACTGCTACTGAAGGGGTCTCATCTACGGCGGTGCACATACCCCGAATATGTCACTGCAAGTGCGTGCAAAATCACAGGAAACAGCAAAACAAACTGTCCAAGCTGAGGATCACTGAAAACAATCCCTATTATATCTCCTATCATGAGAGATAAAACGTGAAAGGAGGGCTTTATGAATTGCCTTTTATTCAGAAGAACATTTCTGAATAAAAGGCAATTCCTAAAGCCCTCCTTTCACGTTTTATCTCTCATGATGGGAGATATAAAAGGGATTGTTTTCAGTGATCCTCAGCTTGGACAGTTTGTTTTGCTGTTTTCTGTTAATTGGGCTCAGTCCAGCTGATTTTTTTGAGCCAGGACCCAGTTTTGTTTTATTGCAAAATCACAGGAAACATGTGGTATGTACACACATGCATGACATATGTGGGTATATGCCTTGTGCACCAAGTAACCCATTGATGGAGTGTGGCGATCTGTGCACAGTTCAGCCAATGGGGATACATAACACCTATGAACTAACCTGCATTCCGGTGCCCACTGGGTCGTAGTGTTCGGGGTTCAGCTGTCGGTAGAAACTGTCTGGGAGAAGCTTATTTGGGTGAGTATACACCCCATATCCATCGTTTCCGATCACTTGAAGCAGGCGGTCGAACTGCCACAGTTGGGTCATCGGAAACACACATCGTAAATTGTACGGCAGTTGGAGATCCCTATACTGCCCTATGGATCCTGATCTTCTGCGATCGCCATCTCGGCGATTGTAGAAAGGCTGTCGGAGTCAGTGGTCTTTCAGTGGTCGGTCAGAGTACAGGAGGCATGCATAGTAATCCGGAGGTCGGACTGACCGCTTCCGACGAGACCGCAGCAGTTGGACGGCCTTCGACAGGATCGTGGAAACCAGTCCGACCGGCCTCGTGATCAGGCCCTTTGTAACTGTATTGAGCCCCGGTAATCCACATAGAAACTGTGTTCATGGAGTGGTACCTGAACAGGCAGCCTAGGAGACCAGCACTACTGGGTTTGATCAATGGCTGCTTGAGGCCTGCTTTACCACAAGTTCCAGCATTTGGAAACATCCTCCTTTATCAAACAGACTGTAGATCTTATTCTTCACAGGCATACTGTCCCCAGAGTCACTATCATGAGTACAATATGCAGTGAGCCGTGGGATTAGGGAGAAGAGAGAAACAAGCTGTCCCAACACTTCGTGATAGTCCTTCTGTTGCTCTGGGGTGAGAGGTTGACACACCCCCTCCACTCTTGGATCTTCCGCTGAAGGAATGAGTTGCTGGTGTGTGTAATGTCCTGAATCCATTAATGTGTACTTCGTTGATGGCCCAGGTTTCTTGAAAACAGAGGATGTCAAAATTGTTTATAAAATCATTCCAATGCGTGTCTTTCACTATATTCTTAAGGCCTGATATGTTCCAAAACAGAACTCTACATTTTTTTTATTTTGGATTGAATTATTACGAGGGCAGATTTATTTTGCTCTGTTGGTCCGGAGTCATTTTGTATGGCTTGATTAGAAACCCCAACATCATCCGATTCGATGGGAGCCCTGCTGTTATTATCGCACCCAGATGTTTCTTCACCATTACACTTACTATCCCCCTCACCATTAATTCAGTTCTAATTGGACTATTCGTGACTGCTGCGCATTGGATTTCAGTACTAGAGTTATTATCATTTCCTACTAGGTTCTGGCTAGTAAATAGTCAATCATTTGCGTCTAGGGTCGATAAGGGCCCGAATCGATTTGATATCTCTAAATTAAAGAGGGAACTGTCTTTAAGCTGTCTAAGTGGGTAGGGGTTATTTAGTCCAGATGGGCGCTTATGTTGATAAAAAAAGGCCAGTGGGAAAACATGTATATTTGTGTAACTTAAATTAGGATCCTGTATTCTTAGTAAAACTTCCCTTACCAGTGAAGGTGATCGTAATGAAAGGACAACACAGTCACCTTGGTAGAGTTTGTTACTGTTTCTCACCCAACTAATTCTCCTCACCATCCTAAATTCTCTGAAAAGGGCACTGGTCATGCCTGTTCTATTTCCAAGCCAATGTATGGTTTTGTTTCTTAAGGCAGCCCAGGTTTCCTTTTCAGCTAGTGAGCAGAAAGGAATGTTGGATAATATGACAGTATATGGGTTAGCCGCTGGTGATAAATTTAGAGTCTGTGGGCTGCGTGCATCCTCTAGTGTGTTACTATTTACTGGATTTGTTTTTGTATTTTTCGAGCCCTCCCGTCTTTCACCCACCGGGTTGCCCATCCTTCTTATGTCATTTTTCCTGTGTACATCAATCTCATTTGAGGTGTTTTTTTTCAAATTTATTGTTACATTTGGGGAAATTCAGGGCCCCTCGCCCTTTTCTCTTGCCGTTACTTGTCCCTTTGCAACTGAGAGGGTAGCTTTCATGTTTTCCTTCTCGCACTGTGTGAGGGTACTAGATAACTTCTTGGACTGCATTTTCCCATCTTGAGCGGCATATACTGAATAGCAAGAACCTTCTCTAATCCTGCTTCTATTTTATCCAGTCTACAGACTGTTAATGGACTTAGTAACAAACTCAGTTAATTCCTTTATCATCGTGGTCAAGTTTGCAGTCTCTGCTAAGGGTGCATTGCCTTTGTTTTTTACACGTGTTGTATTGGTGTTCCCTATTTTAGTCTGAGTTTTATTTTTGGGGCCCTGTAATTTTCCCTATGATTTTTTTAAGTCGGTTTTAGTTAAGCTAGGAGTGGTTTGCCATGTGTGTGTTCCATCCGGTTGAGAATCCGGTATTTCTATACTTGGCGATTTGGAAGATTTCTTTGAGGGGGGTGAGTGTTCAATATCAGGGTCGGTATTAGAGATATCATTGGGAATAATCTGGATACATCAATTTTTAGTTTGCTCTGTTGGTGTTTTTCCCAAGGTTCCAGTTCCGTCAGTCCCTATTGCTAACGTGCTTGATTTCTCCTTTGGTTTAGGGCCTAGTAAGTTCGTTGAGTCCATGTTTAAAGTTTCTTTGACAGAAGTTATCTGTCGTTCAATATCTCCAACTGCCCCTGTTAAGTAAATAAGCAAAGTCATGTTGGCTTTTCTGTGCTTACTTGGTGATTTAAATACGTGGCTTGCTGTTAACTTCCTTTTCCCCATGTTCAGTAATCAGCAACTTGGTGGTGCAATTAAATGCTAAGGGATGAGGAATCCTCAAGATTTTAGAATTTTGCTATTTAATTCACTATGTTCCCCTCACAGAATAAAGTGCAGTGTGCTTTCAAATGTTAATGACAGGCCCCAAAAGGCAGAGCGTAACGTATTTTTTCTAATAATTTCCAGTCAAGAACGAAATAATCTTCAATTCCCTGTTGAAATGTTTCACGA
Organism: Triturus cristatus; assembly: GCF_964204655.1. Classification (NCBI taxonomy): domain Eukaryota; kingdom Metazoa; phylum Chordata; class Amphibia; order Caudata; family Salamandridae; genus Triturus; species Triturus cristatus. The sequence goes on from NC_140584.1 coordinate 335,079,952, forward strand.
CTTATAGATCAAAGTGCAATGTGCTATAAAAACAGCACAGTACAGTACAATATTTCGAACCTTGAACCTTAAAATGCCAAATATTAAAAACTTTCTAAAAGCTTCGCCTTTTCAAGGAGAAGTGCGACGTGCATATACGTTTTTAGCAGCAAAAACGGTAATGGCTTTTAGACAGAATAATGTCACTAGAGTGCAACGTGCAGTACAGTGCCCTGGTTAATAAAAGACTGGGCACGGGAGATCCAATAAAACCATGTTCAATATGAAATGTTTAGTCATGCCCGGTCCGTTTGGCCGTGGTACATAAAGATTTTGTTAGTAAAGTTACACTGCAGTTGCTTCAAGAAAAGGCAAATGATAGGGACGGTAGGGAAGAGAGCTCACAGTACCTGTCGGCCGACTCCTGGTGCAGGGCAGGAGCCCGAGGCCTGAAGCAAAATGCATCCTGCTCAACACCCGCTCCGTCCACAGACATGCCGTCGAGCTCTGGAACCTGCTCGACACAACTTCACCAGACGTCGCCTTCCTCACGGAAACCTGGATGAACGCCTCTTCAGCGCCCGACATCGCCATCCCAGATGGCTACAAGATCATCCGAAGGGACCGCATCAACCAGACCGGAGGAGGCATCGCCATCATCCACAAGAACACCATCCGCATCACGACCAACACCGACGACACCCTCGCACCCGCCGAGCACCTCCACTTCCAGGTCCACATCAACCCCAAGACCACCCTCATCTACAGACCCCCGGGACCACGCACACAATTCAGCGAAGACATCGCCGACTTCATCAGCCCACACACCCTCCCCTCCGCTGACTACATCCTCCTCGGGGACCTCAACTTCCACCTGGAGAACAACAACGACCGCAACACCACCACCCTGCTGGACAACCTCGCAAACCTCGGACTCAAGCAGCTGGTGACCACCCCCACCCACTACGCCGGACACACACTCGACCCCATCTTCTCATCCAGCAAGGACATCACCTTCATCCACGCCACCGGACTCCACTGGACGGACCACAGCTGCGTCCACTTCAGCTTCAGAAGGACCACGATCCACCACCACCAGCAACAGGTTGCACGCAGAAGCTGGAACAAGATCACAGCCGACCAGCTCGTGACTTCCCTGAGCAAGAACCCACCCACCAGCGCAACGAACCCTAGCCAAGCGGCCACCAACCTCACGAAGTGGATCAGCGACTGCGCAGACGACCTCGCCCCCCTGAGGACCCCGCCTAGCAGACCCGGCAGCAAGAAAGCCCCATGGTTCACCGACGAACTCAAGGGCTCCAAGAAGAACTGCCGAGCCCTCAAGAGAACCTGGCGCAGAGACCCTACACCGGACAACATGACTGCCCTCAAGCTCGCCACCCGAAAACACCACCAACTTATCCACGCCACCAAGAAAACTGCATTCAAGGAACGACTGGACAGCAACGCACACAACAGCAAGGAACTCTTCAACATCGTTAAAGAGCTCTCCAACCCCAACGCCGGAAACAACGACATCACCCCTTCGCAAGACCTCTGCAACTCCCTCGCCTCCTACTTCCACAACAAGATCGCGGACATACACAACAGCTTGAGCACTCAACCGAAGCACGCCACGACCGAACCACCGCCCCCCACCACCACCCTCCGCGCCTGGACCCCGATCAGCACCGAAGACACCGTCCGCACGATGAACTCCATCCACTCCGGAGCTGCGACCGACCCGTGCCCTCACCACGTCTTCAACAAGGCCGACGCTGTCATCGCACCCCACCTGCGGGACATCATCAACACCTCCTTCGACACCGCTACCTTCCCGGAGAGCTGGAAGCACGCCGAACTCAGCGCTCTACTAAAGAAGCCATCAGCCGACCCCACCGACCTCAAGAACTACCGCCCCATCTCGCTGCTCCCGATCCCTGCAAAAGTCATCGAGAAGACCGTCAACAAGCAGCTGGCCACCTTCCTCGAGACGAACGGATCCCTCGACCTCTCGCAGTCTGGCTTCCGGGCCAACCACAGCACCGAGACCGCCCTGATCGCAGCCACCGATGACATCCGAGCCCTGCATGACAACGGAGAAACAGCAGCCCTCATCCTCCTAGACCTCTCCGCGGCCTTCGACACTGTCTGCCACCGTACACTAGTGCAGCGACTCAGCAACGTCGGAATCCAGGAGAAAGCACTGGAGTGGATCATCTCCTTCCTCGCCGGAAGGACACAGAGAGTCCGCCTCCCCCGTTCAGATCTGAAGCCACCGAAGTCATCTACGGCGTTCCTCAAGGCTCCTCGCTCAGTCCAACCCTCTTCAACGTCTACATGAGCCCCCTCGCAGACATCGCACGCCAGCACAACCTCAACATCATCTCCTACGCCGACGACACCCAGCTGATCCTCTCCCTCACCAACGACCCCGCCACCGCCAGAGCCAACCTTCACGAAGGGATGAAAGAGGTAGCCGAATGGATGAAGAACAGCCGCCTGAAACTGAACACGGACAAGACGGAAGTCCTCATCCTGGGATCCTCACCCTCCACCTGGGACGACTCCTGGTGGCCCCCCGCCCTAGGCAGCGCACCCAAACCAACAGACCACGCACGCAACCTGGGCTTCATCCTGGACTCCTCCCTCTCCATGACCAGACAAGTCAACGCCGTCTCCTCGTTGTGCTTCAACATCCTGCGCATGCTACGTAAGATCTTCCGGTGGATTCCCACAGAGACCAGGAAGACGGTCACCCAGGCCCTCGTCACCAGCCGTCTGGACTACGGCAACTCCCTCTACGCCGGAACCACCGCCAAACTCCAGAAGAGACTCCAGCGGATCCAGAACGCCTCAGCACGACTCATCCTGGACATCCCCTGTCGCAGCCACATCTCCAGACACCTGAGAGACCTGCACTGGCTCCCGGTCAACAAGAGAATCACCTTCCGCCTCCTCACCCACGCACACAAAGCCCTACATAACCAAGGCCCAGGATACCTCAACAGCCGCCTCAACTTCTACGCCCCCAAACGCCAGCTTCGATCGACCGGCCACGCCCTCGCCGCCGTCCCCCGCATCCGAAGAGCCACCACAGGGGGACGGTCCTTCTCCTACCTCGCCGCCAAGACATGGAACTCCCTCCCGACCCACCTCCGCCTGACCCAGGACCACCTCGCCTTCAGGAAGCAACTCAAGCCCTGGCTGTTCGAGCAGTAGCGGACCCCCCTCCCCTAGCGCCTTGAGACCCTCTGGGTGAGTAGTGCGCTATATAAATGCTTTTGATTGATTGATTGATTGATTGGTGTAGCCCTGTCCTGCCTCTTCCTGGCAAAGCCCGGGCACGTCCCACGCTGCGGGAGGGCAGCAGCGCTTTTGCGGAAGCTGCAGGCGCTGTAGTGACGCTGCTTCCCCACGCCGGCCAGGGGCTGCTGGGAGATGTAGGCCGTTTCCCTCACGGCGGTAGGAGTAGGTGAAGAGCCGTTCCCCTCACGGCGATGTGGTAGTCGCCCAAGACGTTCCCCTCCCGGCGTTGTAATGATCTGCCAGCTGTTCCCCTCACGGCAGCAAGTGGTTCGCCGCTCAAATGGGTCCACCTATTGACACCCTCAATTGTGACCTGCCGTTATAGCACGGAAGAATAAGGTGGTCAATCGGAGGAAGGAAAGGAAGGGAACAGCTGGGAGAAAGATCTGTAGTCTATCTTCAGTGCTGTATGTGGATGTAAGAGCTTCCAGTCAACATCAGATACTCCCCAATGCTGAACACCTTCAGGAAGAGCCTTAAGACCTGGTTCTTCTGCTGACCCGGAGCTGCACCCCCCTCCCTGGCCAGCGCATTGAGACCCTCATGGGTGAGTAGCGCACTTTAAACCCCTTGATTGATTGATTAAAAGAGTTAAGTCAGGGAGGCACACCTTGTTGATGAATTCCACGTGTTGGATAGCATCCCTCTATAGTACAGAGGCAAGTGTAGAAGTAGCAGAGCTTGTCAAACAATTGCTGACCTCACAGATTCCAAAGGACTCATTTTCTCTGATGCAGCCTAGCAAGATGAGTTTCCACCTTATCACCCCCTACACCCATAGTGAAGTCAGAGTTGGCCTCGAGCTACTATGAATTTATGTGTGAGTTGCAGGGTAGGAACATTAGCCCCTTCCTTTTCCAGGTCTCGGATATCGTGCACTAACTTCTGAATTTCTACTTTATGCTGACAGTGGTGTACTGCTGCAGTGCCAAAAAACCCACCTCTAATTACCCACTAGAGGTATCCCAGATCCCAATAACAGAGACCTTTCCCCCCAACTATCGGTAAAATATTAACCTATATGACAGCACATCTCCTCACATATCACTGTAGGGATAGATGGATGTGACGCCAGATTCTAACTTGACCCATGGGGCCCAGCACTAAGTTGAGGGTGACGGATGCATGGTCTGCAACAGAGATAACATCAATGGCAGCTGAGCGTACAGCCACAATGAGCAAAATACTATCCAGGGCACAGTCCATACGAGAGTTTGTATTTCCTATCAGTAGGGTGAAGCTCCCTCCATATATCACGCAAGCCCAATTCACAAAGAGATTTTGGTGTCTATAAACCGCACTTGCCTGTCCCACCCAGGAGCTCTCCGCACCCCTATCCATATCCCTATGGAGGTCCCGAACCACATTAAAGTCCCCGGTAAGCAACAGCTCACACTCAACTCAAAAAGTGTATTAGAAGGTTATCTTGCACTTTATTGGGTGTGTACACTGTAGCAAGAGTGAGTGGGCAGTCTGTGGTGTGCTGACTTAAAGTTCTGAAGGGGCAAGTTTTACTTAATGAGTATTGCCTCTTAGTGCATGCAAAAGAGTTGAAGATCACTGGGTACTTTCTCAATTGCCCCAATTTCCCCTGGTCATTTCTTCAACATGTACATTTTCTGCTGACATACTACATCTGGGGATGTACTTTTAAGACTCGTCCATATAACCCCCCTCTTGTGTGGGGAATTAAGGCCTTTCACGTTGACGGTAATTTAACTAACCATCAGAATTTACACAAGAGATTATAGCCTGTGTTCCTTGAGTGAGGAATATATGCATGGTAACCAATGGTGAGAGCCCAACTTTACCTGACCCAAAAAGAGAACAACGCAAAACAGTAACTGGACATTCCCTCTTAAAAAAGCAGTAAGGGAGATGAGGTTAGAATACCATGGACAGGTCATTATCTCCATTTAGAACTGCTTTACAATCTGGAGATCAGACCCAGCAAAGGGCAGCACCAGGCATTGTGTAAAAAGAAGGATACCCCTCCATGAGGGCAGCTTTAGTCAATACATCCAACAAGCCAGACTGGTCCTGACTGTAGCTGTTCTTGATTGCCTAAAACAAGAATTGTAGAAGCACAGTTTCTTAGATGGCTCCGGAGAAGCAAGAGTGTCTACCAAAAGCCAGAGGGCCTGTCTCCTAAAGCCATTCCATGGCCAACTTAGGGTTGGGGGGGGAGTTGACTGTGACAGGCCAGTAGCCCCATCTACTCCAGCCATTAGAGACTTACATCCGTCTCAAGGGTTCTGTTGGTCTTGGTGCTGCTGCGGACCTGCACATCCAACTCAATGGTGAGTCAAACCAGCCAAAAAGCCTCAGCAGTATCAGACACCACTTGTCTTTTGCTCTCAGATTTAAAAAAGAGAGCAAAGGGGAGAGTCAATCTTACTGGATGCCTTCTTCTCGTAACTTGTGACAGGCCTCAGCTTGGTGCTGCGCAGGCAAGTGCTTTGGGCGACATCCTGGTGTATTGTGCAGAAGTAATTTTGAAAAGAAACCGTGACCAGTTTTCTAACTTTTTGGAAGCCTGCCTCCTTCTCCGAGTAGTAGCTAAATTTGTCCAGGATGTCACAGGGTTGCTGCTGTGTGAGGGGGGGAGGGGGAGTTCCTGAGGCCGACTTGGTTGACCAGGTCAAGGTAGACTTATATGTGCTAATGCCTCATTGGAACAGAAGGCCAGTCACAAATGTGGTATGTTTGGTATCTACTAGATCTTTGCTCAGGCCCCAAGTCTGAGATTCTCCTTTCTGGAACAATTTTCAAAATTTTACAATTTAACTAATATTCCTCTTAGTTGGCGCTCGAGAGTGGATTTGCGGGAAGAGACGGCCTCCTGTTGCGCTTCTTTCCATTTTATCTTAGCCTCTGCGTGCAACACCCTCTAACCAACAGATTGGATGTCTGACCTAAACTCTAGAATCTTCGACCCCAGATCTGAGTGGAGGTCCATGACTGTCTTCTCCAGATACTACCGAAATTTGTCCTATAGCTCGGCCTTAAAGATGCAGAGGTTCTCCAGGACCACAGATTTACTGAGTGACATGGCCACAGAAGGCTGAGCTGTGCCGCAATCTTTGCTCATGTCAGTTGATCTGGGATGGGGTTTAGCCAGATATGCCAGGAGGACACTGTGTCTAAGCTTCTTACTCGGGGCAAAAGGAGGGGCCTGCACAGCGGCTATGGCACAAGTAAAAAAGCTCCAAATTAGGGACTGAGCTGGGTAACTAGGAGGAGAGACGATTTGGGAAAAAGGGGGTGGTGATGGACAGAGTTTCTGAATGATGCAGAATACTCTTACCAAGTCAAGAGATCATGGTTTTAATCCATCACCGTTTTTTAGCTCACTGCACCAACTAGGAGGAGAGGCCTCTTAGGTGCGTCCAACAGCCAGTGTTTTGTTCGCTCAAGGTCACACCTCTGCCACCTGTGCAAGACACACAGTGGCCCCCATGTATCAGAAAGCCAGCAGATTAAGTTCTTACCCAGGTGGGGCCCACCGCCATTCCTCAGGCCCACTCCGTGAAGCCAGGCTAGCCCCTCCCATGTGAGGAAAACCCATCTGAACTGTGATGCTGATAAGTCACCAGGCTTGTAATCTAGGCTTTTTAAGCCTAGGGCATTTTTTCCCTTGATGTTCCAGCCACAAGAGGGGGTGCACAAAGAGGGCCCCAAGGGTGGTGGGCACTCCCCAATAACAGGCGCACCCAGGATCTTCAGTGGCAGCAGTCTACAGATCTCCTGTCCTGTCTCATGCATGAGGGCATCGCACAGTTTCTTCGGTGCACTGGGGCCCCAGCCGTATCCCCAGGGCAGCGCTTCAATGGGGCCGTTGCTCAGCCCAACATCTGCACACCACAACTCCCTCAACGGCACTGCCTGCTCCTGGAATCGCAGGCCCTGGGCACAGCATACTCGCTAGGTTGCCTCTCTGCAGGAATATAAGCAGCTCCACTAGTCTCCCCGGTGTGGGCTCTGCTCCCAGAGGGCAGACATCATGCCTGGCTGTTCTCTGGGGTGGAAAACTACCAAAGCAACTTAACTGCATCTGGAGTTCTGGCGGTAAGTGTCCGACTACGCTGCCAACTTGGTAATGCCCTCACAATCAAAATGATTTAAAGATATTTCTGATGCACTATAGACAATAGACAACAAACCCAGATTCCACTAAATGATAATACGACCTCCGTTCCACTTTGGAACAATAAATAAACCATTGAGGACAATTCAACTGTATGTTGGCACAAATTGAATAATACTGACATGTTATTAATATGTGACCTTTCTGAAGATGAGAATCCTTCATCCTCAAGTACAGACTAAATATAATGTAATCTTTACTAAGTCCTAAAATTAAAGCATTCACTCACTACACCACATTACCACGCTGTTGTGTCTGACAAAGTCTCTAAAACAGGCAGGGATCCCCAACAAGCGGCTTGGGGGCCATCAGTAGCTTGCCAGCTGTTAGTAAGCAGCTTACGGATATGAAGTCCAGCCCCGTACAGAATCTGTTTCTCTCCAGACACAAAATACAGGAGGCAGCATTGGTCTCACAGTGGCAGCTATGTTGCAAAATCCCATGAAGTCAGCAACATAGTGTGTAGAGGATGCAATCACTAGTTCGAGTAATTATTGTGGAAGCCACAACAACAGCAGCACTTGAAAGCCGGAATTTATTGAATGCATCTTTAATCTACATATACTTACTTCCTTTATGCATCTATATACCTTCCATGTACTTGGATCTATATATTTATTACTTTTCCGCTAATTCAGCATATCAAACGCACTTCCCCATTCCTCACCCCATACCTCTCTCAAGCATCATCTACCTCAACTCTCTGGCTCATCTCAAACCTCTTTCTACTACTCTTTCCAATGCACTACCCTATTTCTAACCCTATACCTCTATCAATATCTTTAATCTACAAATACTTCCTTCCTTCATGCATCTATATACTTTCCATGTACTTATGGATCTATATATTTATTACTTTTTTCTAATTTAGCATATTCAATGCTCTACCCTGTCTCACCCTATGCCTCTCTCAATATATCTTCTACCTCAACTCTCTGACTCCTCTCAAACCTCTTTCTACTACTCTTTCCAATGCACTACCCTATTTCTCACCCTATTCCTCTAACAGTATATTCTCTACTTCCACTCTCTAATTCACCCCAAAACCCATACCCCTTTCTAGTCTCTTCCCTACTTGCATCATCTCATACCTCTTTTACTATACCGGTCCCCCAAAACAAGCCTTTCTAAACCCTTCCCTCTGATTCCTCCCCTCCACATCCCAAGCCACCTCCTACTGCTATGACCTCCAAAACAAACAGAAAAAAGTCTAAATACCTTCCCTCTTCTATCCCTCCACTATCCTTTGCAATCCAAATAACAGACTAAGATGTCCACCATTCAAATTACTTTCATACTTCACTATACTAATTCACCACTAATCCTTTATGGGTTCCGGAGTAGCGTGCTACTTGCCAAAAAAAAAAACACTTCAAAACCCCATTAGGGGTAGCAAGCGCTATACAAATGCAAACCCTTTTCCCTCTTCTATCCCTCCGCTATCCTATTGAATTCAAATAACTGACTAACATATCCACCACTCAAATTACTTTCATATTTCACTATACTAATTCAACACTAATCCTTTATGTTACTCGCCGAAAAAGCCCTTTGACGCCTCGTCAGTGGTAGTAAGCGCTATATATATGCAATTACAATACAATACAACAAGGAAGAATGCCTGCTGAGACATGTCTTCACTACTTCTAAAGGATGGGTGTGGAATGTGTGCATGTTGGTACGCCACCACGCCTGACAAACATGGCTAATCTCGGACACAGTTAAGGCCATTCCTTCCATAATGGTAGCTTCTCCTTCCATAATGGTTGTCCTGTAGCAACGATGACTCTTCTAGAAATATTCTGAACATTCCTGGCCAAATTGTGGCCTCCCCTAACATAATGGTTGACCTACCTTGGGCATAATAGTGTCCTTTCTTAAAATAATGGGTATACTTTTGGCAGTGTAATGTCCAGCCATTACACAATTGTGGCCATAGCATAATGGTGGCCTTCTTGGCACTTTGTGGAAATAGCTGGCCTAATTATTCCAACCCTGGCACAGGTGGCCACCTACGGTATAATGACAGTCATTTATGTCAAATTGCCGGCATCCTTGGTCTTATGGATTCACCCCTAGCATAGTTGCAGTCCTGACATAATCTTGCCATCTTGGAATAACATGAGCATCCTTGGCTTCATGGTGTCAATTCCTCATAACGATGGTCAAACTCTGTATATTTTAGACATCATTAACATTATGGTGGCCAACCCAGGCGTGTGATAATCCTTGGTTATGTACCATATGAATTTGAACATGTGGGCGCTTGATGAAAAAGACTCATATGCTCCTACTAAGAGACAGAAAAATGATCCTGGATCCCCTACAAAGTCTCCTTTACCTATGACTTTGGAGGACCTTATGGAGGATATTAAGCATGTGAAACCTTTTGTCATGGAGACCAACGTCACACTTCAACGTATTGAGGAAAGTGGTCCACACTGGAGTCCAGAGTGTCAGGTGTTGAACAACGTATTAGTGAAGTACAAGATGCGACTGCCAAAATTGATGGTATGTCTAAAGACATTGCGCTCTTGAAACAACAAACAAAAGATTTAGAAAATCGGAATAGGCGCAATAATCTCCGAATTTACGGCATTCCGGAAGGAGCGGAGAGGTCAGACATACTTGCATTTCTTGGAGTCAATATTCCTAAGCTGGTGGGCCTTAAGGAAGGAACACCTCTCAATTTACAACGTGCTCACTGCATTGGCCCTAAATCTGTCAATGCCTCAAGCTTTGGCCGCTAACAAATGCTATGGTCTGGTCAGAGGGTTTTTATTTCCCAGGATGTAGCACGTGGAACTGCTGCTCATCGGAAGGAGTTCTTATCATTCTGTCCTACTCTACGATCTAAGAATGTGAGATATGGACTTGTGCACCCATGCTTCTTTAAAATCACATATAAGGAACAAACTTTCTCATTTGACTGTCCCAGAAGACCTAAGGAAATTCATTCTCCAACACAAGGGTCAAGCAATGGATCGTGGGAAAACCTGAACTCTTCATTTAGTGCCGCTCAACCTGTTCTTTGCCTATGCTTTTTGATCCTTGTCTTTGAATTGAATGGATTTATTGCTTCAAGGAGTTGAGTATATCGTCATTCATTGTAGAATGTTTACGGTTAATGGTGTTTGTGATATTGTTGATGTTTTTAGCTAATTTGCCCTCTTATTTAACCTTGCTATTTATTTATTCTTCTTTGCAGTTGTCTGTTGTCTAATCTGGATTCCCCCCCCTGATGAGATGTCCCCCTAAATCTCCCTTCCTAGACCTACTGTTTCCATATTATCTTTCGGTCTTGGTAAGTTATATTTATTGGTCATTTATGTACAATGCACTCTTATTGTAGACTTATTTGTACTGTTGTCTTATTGGTCCTAGTCACATAAATAGCTGCTGTGCTGTTTTTCTCCTTTTTCTCTTCATATTCTTTGTTTTTCTTCTATTATATTGATTGTCTCCGTCGTTATTGTTATCCAATCTATTTCGATTTTAGCCTGTTGTCCATCTTCAGTGTTGCGCTTCTCTATACCTCCATCATATTCTTTTCACAGTGGTTGTCTTACTTTATTCATGACTGAAGCTTCTTGGCTTTTTGTCATCTCTCTTGGCTTTATCAGTCATTTTTCCTTTTTTTCCTTTCATTTCTTCTTCTTCCTTTTCTTTTCTTTCTTGTTTCTTTTCTTTCTTCTTTTTCTTCGGTTCCATTATACATTACAGCTCTTCAACGAATATGAATGTTAGATTATTTCTTGAGTTATATGCATTTAAATGGTTTGTTGTCTCGGTTTCCTTTTATAGATACAATAGTTTACTATGTATGTTAATGAACTACAATGGTAAAGTCCCTTAAGTTATTTTTTGGAATGTCAAGGGCTTGCGTAATCCTATTTAAAAACAGTGAGTTCTCACTAATTTAAAAATGCTTAAATGTAATATTGCTTTATTACAAGAGACGCATTTACTTGACAAAGATTTAAACTCATTGTGTAAAAATTGAGTTGTCCGGTTTTCTGTTCTCCGGCCCTTGACCATAAAAACAGGGTTATTATATTGGTTCACAAATCCCTTCCCTTGGTAATAGAAAAAGAGGAAAGAGATGTGGAGGGTCAATGTGTTCTAGTACATGCCACCATTCATCACACGCCTATTTCCATTCTTTTTTTTGAAAATTTTATTGAACAATAAATCAATTACAAGCATGGGCCTACAACCACCAGGGCCGGCCGCTAGATTCAGACAGGATCATACAGATGTTAAGGCAGTAGTCGACTCCCGGGGCCCAGCCCCGTACATGGCTCCGGATAGTCCTAGGGAAGCAGGATACATAGGTTTAACATAAATAACAAATAAAAAACAAAAGGCGAGGCGTAAGGGCAAAAGATGTGGGTCAGGCTACATCCGGGGGACTCTACTTCAGACCTTCAAATAGCTATCAGGAGAAAGGAGTACTGATAGGTCGGGGGGGGGGTCACGGGGCCTATTTCCATTCTTAATTGTTATGGTCCTACTGGTACTGATGTACAAATGTTAGTTGTTTTACACTCATGTTCAAATGCAAATGTAATAGTCGGTGGTGATTTTAAGCAGATAGAACCCTTTTTTAGATAAAAAAAATCTCTTGTTAAATATGTTCCTAACAGAATGCAGAAAACGTTTATATGATCTATTCACTCTAGAAGATTAGTTGATGCCTGGAGACTATATTATTTAGAATACACCTTTTATTCACCAACTCATAAATCCCAATACAGAATTGATTATTTCTTTCTTTCACCCCCTCCCACCATCCTCCAAGTGGCTACACTCACACACGCTGAAATTGAGTCAATATTAATTTCAGATCATGAACCGGTAATAATAGATTTGGATTTATTAATGGAAACCTCTAAAACTAAAACAGCTGGCGCTTCAACAATAGCATATTGAAGGATAAAGAATTTGTGCGAATTTTTAATGTTTTCCACAGGAATTCTCTTTGCATAATGTCACACCTGATATTCCATTTCATATTTTTGGGATGCCTTTAAGACCTCTGCCCGAGGACGTATAATTAATTATGTCAGGGCCAAAAAGAAAAAAGCTAATAAGGACCTTCATTACTGCTTCAATTTATTTAGCAATTAGAACATGAAATTTTCACAACCAAGAATGATAATATGTTACGTTTAATGAATGCTAAATTTGAGTTCAATAAAAGATCAACAGAGGAAGCTGCCAGAAAACTGTTAAAAATTAATTCCAAGTTTTACAGTAGACGAAATAAGGCCAGCAAATTATCTGCCAATTACCTGAAAGTCAAATCTCAAAAGTCTAAAATATTAAAGATTATAGACGAAAGTGGGACTCCTCAGGTTAAAAACAATGACATTTTGAAGTGCTTTACTGACTATTATACAAATCTTTACACACCAGATCATTTCCCCACAGATGAGGCATTAGATTGCTATTTTCACTCTCTCCCACCAAGACAGCAACAGATACAGGATCTTTCTTTTCCAGAAGAGCCTATTTCAATTCCTGAACTAAAATCCGCCGTTAATGCCGTTAATGCACTACCCAAAGATAAAGCGCTGGGTCCGGATGGTTTTTCTGTTGAGTTTTATTCCTCTTTTTCACATCTCTTACTCCCGCATCTACTTACCGTCTATCAGTGTTTTCTCTCACAAGACAAAGCTAAGGGGACGTTTTGGAAGCTATGATTTGTTTGATCTCTAAAAAGGATAAGGATCTCTCCTTACGTGCCAATTATAGACCCATCTCCCTTTTTAACTTAGATTGCAAACTTTTCGCCAAGATTCTATCTATTAGAATCTCTCATCTAATTTCAGATATGGTTGGTTTTGAAGAAACTGGATTTGTTAAAGAAAGACACATGACTGACAATTCTAGGATGTTTCTGGATATTTTACATATGGCTTCTGTTAACAATACACCTAAGGCTGCTGTAACTTTGGATGCTGAAAATGCTTTTGACCGTGTTAATTGGAAAATTATGATGCAGGCTCTAAAATGGTATGGTTTTAGTCCAACTTTTCTCAAATATTTAGCTATATTATATTCCTCTCCGATGACATCTGTGTTTTTTTAAATGGCACTCAGTATTCATATTTCCCTGTTTTACGGGGTACCCGACAGGCATGTCTTTTATCTCTTTTGCTTTTTATTTTATCCCTAGAACTCTTTTGCACACACTACGTAATTCTTCGTCATTTCAGGGCATTTGACATAAATATACGGAGATTAAATTCTCAGCGTACGCCGAGGTGATCCTTTAGGTCTCTGAACCAGAATCATCAATTCCGGCTTTTACTAATCTTTTATCTTCTTATTCTAAGCTATTTGGATATAAATTTAACTTTTCAAAATTTGAGGTACTCCCTCTTAAAGAGAATTGTCAGAAAGATAAGTTTGATGGCAATGGGCTTAAATGGTCTTCATACTTTAACAAGTGTTTGTGAATTATGTATTCTACTTTCATGGCAAAGACAACTCAGTTAAACTTAGATGATGTCCATCATAAAATTCTTCAAATGATGGAGAAATGGTCTCCTTTATATTTGTCTTGGTGGGAAAGGCTGGCCACTATAAAGATGATGATTTTACAGGCCATTCATTTTTACAGTTTTACATTTGGCAGTTCGGGCTGGACTGTTCCCATAAGGCACAGGGTCAGACTGATTTGCATATGGCCATGTCTGAACTGGGGAGGCGTAGTGAGCTAAAGAATGATGATGGAATAAACCCAGATCAGTTGACTGGGGGCGAGTGCTTGAAATGTTCAACACTCCGTCCATCATCCCTTTTGGTTTTGCTTTGTTCGCCTAAGTTGGCAGGGTATGCCCAGACATGGGTCCCTTGCTCACTTTGCCACTGGATTCAAGCTAGCCTGGCTGGTGACGGCTGATTAGCCAGTAACCGGTCCCAGGATGCTTGTTTCCGGTACAGGGAAGACATGACTTGGCAGTTCGGACTGGACTGTTCCCATGAGGCACAGGGTCAGACTGATTTGCATATGGCCATGTCTGAACTGGGGTGGCGCAGTGAGCTAAAGAATGATGATGGAATAAACCCAGATCAGTTGACTGGGGGCGAGTGCTTGCAATGTTCAACACTCCATCCATCATCCCCTTTGGTTTTGATGAATTTTTACATGTCCATATTGCCTATTCAACTTTCTTGAAAAATGCTTACGTTATTAAGTAAATCGCTTGCTACATTTTTATTGAATGGGAAAAAAACGTGCATCCCTTTAGCATCTCTTTGTAAACCCAAAGTGTTGGGTGGCGTAAGTTTTCCAAACTTTCAACAATACCATACTGCTTTTATTCTAAAACAAGTTCTACCCTATATTGGGGACACTGAATCTTCAACCAATAATATTTGGCGCAGACTGGAGGATTCACTTGTGTCACCTTTTCCTTTTTCTTCTTTACCATATTTTTCGAAACCTTCTCGGGCCTTTTCCGCTCCATCTATTAAATACTCTATTATAGTATCTTCCAGTATTTTTACAAGGTCCATGTCTCCGGTACAAGAATTCCTGAAAGCCTCTATAAGGCATAATAAATCTCTCAAAATTTCAAATCGTACTATTTTTTGGAGGCCATTGGTTCTTAAAGACATCATTCAAATCAAATAATTACTGCGTGACATGACTCCTCCTAATTTTTGGGAAATTCAAACCAAATTTGATCTTCCCTTTGCTTATCCCATCAAACATGAATCTCTCAAATGTGCTCTCTTACAGGCTATTTCCATGCTGAATCAATCGCAATCTCATATATGTTCCTCACCAACTAACCATATTGCACTTTCGTCATCGCTTAAAGCATCATACATATACAAATATTTGCATTACACCCCCGTTCCCGTCCCAAGTCGAAAACTGAATTGTTATGGGAGTCTGATCTTCCGCATTCCTTCTCTTTATGGGTTGGGGGTTCAATTTGGAACAAGATACACCATACCTTGCCTAATGCCAGCAATACACAAAACATTTATTATTTTTATAATAGGTTATATAGTACCCCACTTTCTTTGCAAAAATATAACCCAAATCTTTCAAATATGTGTTGGTCTTGTAAAGCCCTCCCTGGCACATATTTACATATGTTTTTCCACTGTCCGCCGACCACTGCCTTTTAGGTTTGTAGAACTATTTCCACTATTTGTTCCATTAATTTCCCTTTTGATATCCAATGTATTTTTCTGGGAAGTTCCTCCAGGTCTTGGCCTATAAGCTCTAAATTAGGTAAATGTCTGGACCTGTCACTTGCTATTGCTTTTCAGGTTATTCCATCCAACTGGAAGAATGCCAAAAAAATTAATGTTACAAGTTGGTGGAATCTTCTTTGTTCCCATCATGGACTTAATACAGCATCGGCCACGTCTACATCAAAGATGATAAATAAAGAATTCTTTTGGTCTCCGCTCATTGGTTACTTAAACAAAAATCCTAAACCCTCCAAGGATTCTACAATGTTTTTACCCTTTCCAGTTTAATGTCATACATAGTTATTTTGCCATTGTCATTATATAAGATAAGTTATATGTCATGAAGTTACTATATGGAATAAGCCATTATATAAGCTTTATTTTTAGATATATATTACAGATAAGTAATACAAATTGTCTCATGTTTCACTTTTCTTCTTTCTCTCTTCCCTTTTCTCCTCTAATCTATCATCTTTTGTTTTCTTTCTTTTCTCCAAATACAAAAAATGTAATATCATAAGTGCAGGATTATGGTATCTTAATAAGCTTATTGTACAATTTTCTCTTTTATACTTTAAGTATTATTTATTTCTTCTTTTTCGATTAGTCTCTTTCATAACCTGATTTTCACTCTAAGCAACAGATAAGTCTATACATTTGTATTTCACTTTACTAAAGCTTTTTATTAAACAAAAACAAAAAAGATTTGAGAAAAAATAATATATATATATATATATATATATATATATATATATATATATATATATATATATATATATATATATATATCGATTGAATCCTTTTAAGGGCTGTTTTACGTTCAAGTCTGATAAATGTGTATATTTGCTCGAGATACCCCGGGAAGATGGTCTGGAAGGGCCTTATGTCCAGGGTATTCTAAGGGGACTGGAGGTACAGCCTTATCATAATTAGTCTTCTGTGACAAGGACATTGCTTGTGGTGCATTTCCGTCTACTCTAGTTAATACTATAAAGTCAACCTATTTGAAGGTGGAAAAGCGCTGGGCTCTGAGAGAGCACCTACATCTTGGCTCGCAAGGCTTGTATAGGGCCACCCTATCTCAACAATCAGGGGTTTCTTTGTAGAACAAAAAAAACTGCTATCATAAGAAAAAAGGAACAAAGTAACCCAGTCTTAACTGGCACAGGTTATACAGGGTATTCAGGTTCATTGAGTGGTGTGGAGGTCTGGCAATCAAGGAGGTGCTCTAAGTTCACTAAGCAGTGGTGGGAGTGCTCTGCGGGGGAGAATTGTGTGGAGGGGGAGAGAGGATTCCAGATAGTTTCAGAATTTTTTTTTCACTGAGCCTTGTTGTGGGCGGGCAGGTGTACACCAGTCATGGCACTGAGGGTGGAACCATGGAATTATTCCTGTGGAAAAAAGGCAAGTACGAAACCATTACATTATATGGACAGAATCTGGGTGAACCCAAACAATGCTCCCAATAAAAAGGCCTCAAGAGTGACAAAAATCACATGAGTTGTTTAATAAGGAGGACTAGTTAGAGCAAGCCAGAACATGGCTGGAAAATTTGCATTTCAATGACTCTAGGAGCTCAGAGAGAATATGAAGCCTCTGGTAGACTGACTTGGATGCATATAGACCCTGGTTAACAATCTTTCTATAGGATGGGCTTCTGAATTACGTCTCCTTCTTTAAAACCCGCTCCTGTTCATTTCACAGCCTCATCCCATATACTGACGGAGCCCGCTGTCAGTCTCCAGGTAACTTGCACCATCTTGCATTGATCTCTTACAATGGCCCGAATTACTAGTCCCCGATCTGAAGGGCCCCTATCCGGCAGTACCATCTATCAACCAGACTAAAATAGCTCAAACAGTTATCCCCAGCCCTCCATCAACTATAAGCAATCTGGTCAAAGCAAACATGAGTAGTGCCCCAATTGCTCCAAAGATATTTTGAATCTCCCACCTGCAGCCTGCCCATACTGCTATCTCTACACTGTCCTTAAACTAGATCTATAGGCCCACTTCCCCCATACATGGCCTTTTGAGTCAAATGCATCATATTTTCAACCCGTTGGCGTGCCACAATACATTCTCCGCACCTAATGATCTCAAATGTGTAGACTGATGGTTAGGAACAGCCACCGAACAAAGGAGCTATTGAGAAGTGTGGAACAACCAAATTTAAATAGACTGAAACGACCACTATCTCAAGTGGGCCTTTTTAACTCTTACCCCCAGTTCTCTTCCCAAGTTTGGGTATTTAACTTTCGCTCCCACAGTGACATCTATCAACACACATGACACCGCAGTTAAAATTCTTAGCTGGAATGTGGCTGGCCTCAATTTCAAGATTCATATAGGTTAGTGGCAGAAAAATGTGAGGCGGTATGACATCTTACTATAGAAAACATGGGAGACGCAACCTACACAATTTGATGGGTACCTGTGCTTCTCAAATGTAGTAAAGCCTTCATATAGGGGGCGCACCTCAGGGGGCTGGCTATGTAGATCAAAACTGCTATGAGGGGTAATGTTAAAGTAATCAAAACACATGCAGATAGCTTTCAAGTAATAGGCGTTAGGCCCTCCATTTGATTGCACTTTATCAACTTTTACAATAATGATTTCTCAAGTATCCTAAACACTAGGGGGGAGATTTACTAAAGATTCAAGCAGTGCAGCCACTCGCGAGGCTGCACTGCGTTGCGCGACGGAGGGAGCGGAGAGCGCCATATCTTCAAAGATATAGCTCCCTCCTCCCCTTTCCCTTGCGCCGACGCTGATTTCAGCTGCCGTGCGCCATGCACACACCTTAGCGCCGCATCGCTAGGGTGTGTGCATGAGTGTAGCATAGATTTTCTACAGGAAGGGTACCCTTCCTGTACAAAATACTATGCTCGACACAAGGGAAAGCTTTTCCCACTTTGCATGCATGCTGCACAGTGCAGCATGCATTCAAAGTCGGAAAAGGAAGGAGAAATGAAAGCATTTCTCCTTCCTTGGACCTAGTTGAAAATGGCAGTTTTCTCACGCTAAACCCCATCTACTCTTTTTAGTAAATTGGGTTTAGCGTGAGAAACCTTAGGTGATTGCATGGGAACGCCCATGCACCATCCTTGGTACGCACCCATGGTGCAAAATAACGCGACATCCATTTTATCTCTGCCTGACTGGTGATTCTAATGTTCACATTTCCAGTTTATTGGCAACCCAGCCCAATGATTTCCCACTGCCATTAATTCACGCACTGACCCTCGTGGCAGCGACCTGCTTATTTATCTGGCTTCACTAAACAGGGAAAATACGTTGGCCATAGTAACCCCAAACCGTGAGACTCCCACATATAAAGGCAGAGGACGCCCCTCCATAATAGATTGTTTTTTTTACCAATAACTTGGCCAGACAGCTTCCAAATGGCATGGTAGTCCCCACAACCTTCACTGAACACAACCCAATAGAAATCAAATGAATGTCACACCACAGGAAGGAACGCAGGAGGGATACCGCTCTTTGCAATTTCCAATCCTCATCAGATAAACTAAGAGTAGCCTGTAAATTGCAAAACCCAGCAAAATACTTCGACCCCATAATCTGGACTAACTATGACTTGGTGCTCTCCTGCCCATCTGAAGAGGCCCACGCCTCACAGGTGGTGGAGGCTTTCAAAAAGGGGTTTATTAAAACCAGTTAAACCCTCCCCTAATATTTCTAGGTGGTTTAACACAGCCTGCTCAAAAGCTAATAGGGATCTCTGCCTCGCACTAACTACCAAACCCAGGGATCAATATTTGATGAATAATCTGCATAAGCAATACAAAAAAAAGCCATAAAAAGACATTGGCAGGAAGTTGTAAGCTCTTTCTGGGATACACTTACAAAAATCCAAACAGGGCTGCAGTAAGACATTTTGGGCTACTGTTACTGAACTCAAATCCAGTTTCAGGCCCTCCACCATGATTTCTTGCCATATCCCCATATTCAACAAGCATTTGTAATGCAATAGGTCTCGCATTTACGCGACTTTAAGCTATTGGCCTTGTAAATGACAATGCCCTTTATGTTTTAAAAACCATAACATAAACAGCATTGTCATTTACAAAGCCAACAGCTGAAACTTGCGTAAATATGAGACCTATTGCATTGTAAAACAAGCATTTGTGTACTAGAATAATACTTTATGAGAACTGACTGATGAATCTTCATATACAGTGAAGCTAAAATTCGTACTCTGTGAGATGTCCAGTCATGCACTGGGGTTGTGGCCAAATATACTGGCCCCTGGGGAAGAATGGCTGGAATAGATTTACTGCACCTTTGGCCTTGTTCCCAATTTATTTTCTTTTAAATGAATGTATATGTTGACTGTCAGACCCTGATTTTAATCAGTCTGACCCACGAGAATCCACAGCCTTTTCTCTGCCACACGGAGCCCCAATTTATGGTTTTTTAGGTCCCGCCTGAGCCAGCGCTTTAGCGCTGCTCTGGCGAGAGCTTTAGTAAACGGGGGATTTGGAAGTGCAAACTAGTGCTTTTCAGGCCTCCAAATACAGTGCATGTGCGCCGGGCGCGCGCACTATTTGTCAGCCTGCCAATTCATTTTCGCGGCCGCTTTGATGTGCTCAGTGAGCCGCGCGGCCACTGAGAACATCAAAGCAGCTGCGAAAGTGCTCACCATTTGCCACCCCCTTCCTTGGCGTTTTAGTAACAAACCAAAGACTCCTGGCCAACTTCCTCAGAGCGTGACAGGCAAAAAGCTTCATACTAGAAGTTAGAGACAGTAATGGATAAAGCGCTCACGAGAGGTAGCTAAAACTGTTGCTTTCAGGATTTCTATGTGGACCTCTACAAGAGAAATCCTACAAGCCCAGCTCATCGCAAACAATATTTATTCAATTTTATTTTCGGCTAGACAATCCCAAGGAGAGGCAGACCGGCTCAACACATGGAACTAAAGAACCACACAGCGATGCCCTTAAACCTGCTTGCAGGACCCACTCCAAGCACGCGCCCTCCCCACTGAAGGCGGACTATAAACTTCCAATATCTTGACTTTTCTTTCCTACGCCGGTTCTTTAACTCGGTGACTTTCAAAGCTCTTTGCTGTTTTTCACCTTATGCATTTCCGCTCGTAGCCGGGTTCACCTTCTATCACAAACAGTTCAGATTTAACGTCCGCTGTCACGTCATTACCCCGGGGGTCACCACACTGGTGGCCCTTCAGCAGTGAACTACAAATCTGGTTTCACGTTCCTAACGCGCTGTGTGATCTTGAGTCATCTCACCAGCTGTGCAAGATTCTGGAAGCATCGCATTCACCACGGGGGACAAACCTATCATATGACTGACGCAGATTGTGCGATTGTCACGTTCTGTGCAATCTGAAGCAAGCAACTATTCTGGGACACAGGTGTTGAACCACAGCCTCACATCCACCGTGTCTGAAATACACCTACTATATTTAAAAGAAATCGTAATAAATAATGCTAGATACTGTTGAAGATTGATTTTGCACTTTACTTTTCAGTAACACCTGCATTGGACTGTTGCAGGGATTGTGGTTATGCACAGAACTATGCGCAGGAAACAAGGACCTCAGTGAATTGTGGTGTACCAAAAACTCACCTCAGTACCCAGAAACCCTATCCGACCAGCATCAGTGTCCCATTAGTTATCCGTATTATCTCGGAGGTCCCAATGTATAGACAACCCAGAACAAGCGACTTAGAGTATTCTCAGGAATGGTGGGAATCGGAAATACCCGTTCGCTATTATACATATATCAAATTAACAACAAAGTCATCAGAGACACGGTAAAGTTTAAAAGGTTTATTTTATAAACTACGTGTCCTAAGATGCAGTACTTTGGCTAACATAAGCAGACAAATGATTATAATTAAAACCATCAGCATTGTTACAATACCATAGAAAATAAAAGGAGAAATCATAGTAAAAATGACAGTGGCATAAAGCCACCTTCCTTTCGCTAGTAAACTAATATTATTAGACTAGTAGAAGGTCTCTTAGGCTTGAATGGGGAACTCCATACCGTAAAGATCAGCTTTATGATGATCACATCACAGGATCAGCTTTGCTCTGCGCCTGGAAATGTTCTTCTCCAGAATGTGTTTCAAACGCATGCAAACTGTAATATTAAAGGCTCTCGACATTCAGGTATTTGCAGCTGTGTGCATATTATGACTAGAGAGTGGGCCGATCAACCTGGATTCAAAAACATACATTGTCTGGCTGCTCAAAGTGTTTTGCACACAATGTTCAGACCAAGGTTGCAGTGCACGTCTAGGGAGTTGAACAACAGACAGTTCTCATGTGAAGCAAAGGCAAGCAAGCAGTTTCTCAAATAATACCATGTATCTGCAGTGTCATGTGCAAAAGCAGCAAAAGTGGCAAGATGTCTTTCTAAAAGCTAACGCGCTTATGCTAACATAGCAATGTATGTAGCTACCTTCACTACAGGACAGTACTTGCATCAGGTGGGCGGTGTCCCGCCATTACCAGAAGAAGGTTTTTTCACAAGTAGCTGAACGGATGGAACATATGTACAGCTGAGGTTACACTGTACAGCGGTGTGATCCGTGCAACAGGTGTGCAAGCACGTGATCATACGTTTCTGCGTGAAACTGCACCACACCCACCCCGAGCACCGAACACCACAGCAAAGAGCAGGACACAGGAACACAAAATGAAGCCTCGTCTTATTAATGAGAACACATCCGTGTATCACTGAAGCAAGTGAGAGGCTTCGAGGTACATTCAAGGCAGAGGATGAGGGTTCATCCCTCGGGGTGAGACATGAGGACCCTCGCACGGATGGTGTACCCCACACCTCCATCACTAATCTCCAAAACTAGAAGATGCCACAGGAGCACCACGCAGACCCCAAAGGACGGGGGTACTAACATCTGGCATCAATAATGTGCATGAGGAAATGAATATAGAAAAACTGAATTTATAAAATACCTTCAGTACATTATAAACACCACAAATGCAAACCGAGGAAAACACGAAAAGTATGACATTTATTCAAGAATTGGGTTCATATAAACAAATATTCCAAACCACCGTGTAAACATTTCATCAGTAATAAATAAGGGGAAAAGATATGCGCTCGGTGTGGGCACACAGTGAGGATAGTGAAGGTGGCCATACAAAAACAAGCATTGGCATAGCCAATAGGTCTCGCTTTTGGGACCTTATAAGTATTTAGTTATGCAGCACAATATCCTTGGTGCAATAACATCAACTATTGCATAGCTAAAAACTTATAAGGTCCCAAATGCGAGACCTATTGGCTATGCTTGTCATATTATTCTAGCACTGGATGTCCTGACCCCACTCTTCCCATGAGGCGCTGCGGCTCTTGTCACTTTGTATTGATGAACTTAGGAAAGAATATTAAAGCAGAGATTTGGAAATGTTCTAGAAGCGCAACGCTGGTCATCAAATGGGAAAGGATGACATCTTCCACTCCAAACTATTGGCTCACATCATCACTCTGTCACTGGGGTGACGCGCGTGTTTGCCTCGTGAACTACCCCTCCCATCTTTTTTTTATAAAGGTTTAGCCACCCAAGTCTATAGAGAAACAAGTTAGGCATTCTGGGTGTAGGCACTTATTGATAAATTACACACGTGTGGCACATATATACTGAACATTTTCCTTACTGGTGAAGTGTTCACTGCGTGCACAGGTATACTGCGTGAGATTTACAATAACAAATACACAACGGCTTTATGTTTATTAGCAGTCGAACAGTGAATTTCTACCTTTTATCCCAACTCATAGCACTATACGCATCAAACATTTAGCTCAGCTGAAACAATCTCTGTGGCAATAGCACATACACTAAATAGAGCATGTAAAATGGTAAGCGTTCTTCTGAACAAATACATTTGTTTTTTCAGTTAGGACTGTAAATTAAATCTTCAGCGGATGTAGCCTGGTGCTAGAATAACTTTATTGCAGATACTTTCTTCTGTGACTCACAAAACTAGAGACGGGCCATGCCCTGCAACATCTGCGGCGGGGAGCTGATAAGAGCCCTGACACCACCCCAACGACCCCCGCTCTGCAACTTGTACGAAACCGACCCAAAAACACAGCTGTTCGTAAGTTGGAGAACTAAATGCCAGAGAGGAGTATCACATACAGTCAGTCAATATTCCCGGATGAACTCCCCCGGCTTCTAGGGAATGAAGGCAGCCTGTGGGTGAAAAGCACACTGGTCACCCACTCCTGCTCGGCCACCATCTTGCCCAGGCACCGCTGATACCGGGCAGAGCTTGTGGCTGGCGAGTGTGGGCAAAAAAGTTGTGCAAATACAGAGATTTATCTTACGATTTTAAAGTTGATTCGGCACAGAAAACACGTCGCTTGACACATTCAGTGATGTCAGCTTCACGGTAAACCAGCAGGAGTGAGCGCCCTGAGGTCGCCTCCGTTCTAAAGCTGCCCAGATGTGAGAAGGCAGGGAAGGCGAAAAGGGGGACATTGGGGCAGGAGCAGGGAAACTTGGACAACACGAGGGGAAAACAAGGATGAGCACTGAATTCAATAAACAATCCCGCCTCTGATACATCACCACTGCCTGACAGTATGTTCTGAAACACACACATTTAAGATGAAATACTTTTTGGCCAAGGTATCAGTAGAGGTTGAAAAAATGCAGCAGAGAAAGTGTGTGCACTATGATCAAAGATACAAATAAGTTTGTATAGGTTGCACAGTGAAACACGTATGGAATATAGAAGAAGGAAATGATAAACAAGTCAGCCTTGACTGTTATGTCATATTTGCATGTTTGCAATGTCCCCTGCAATGCTTTCTTGATACATATAAATATATTCCACAGCCATAAATCACATTCTTAGAAAACCCTCAATCTTTCCCTTTGTAGACCCAGTTTTTATTATCACTGGCCTTTCGTTGACGAACGGCATAACATTTTAGCTCCTAACCTAGGCGTATGCTCATACTGGCATCTAGTGGCTATATTTAGAACTGCACTTAAAGATCTGCTAAAGCTTTACTGCTGAACAAACAAGAGCTAATAAATCAAGCGCTCGGTGGGAGCGTGTGAAAGCTCCTATCACTACAAAGGAGACGCCAGAGAGGAGACGCCATGCGCGTGCACATCGCCTCTCCGGGCGCGCACATGGTTTGTCTCCCTTCGCAAACGAAAGCGACAACAATAGAGTCTCGCCAAGGCGAAGCAGCTGCGCTGCATTCGCTAGGCGAGACCTGAAAAGGGGAACCGCTCATCTCCCACATGGTACTATCCAATTTCCCTCTTGGACAGTACAGCTAAAGTACTGGGCTGGGTTATATATAATACAATTATTGCGAGGATGGACACCAAGTTTATACTCCATAGCAGTCAGGACGGCTTCAGACGTAAACTAGGGACCATCGAGTAAGGCCTTAATAGCGACCTGCTGCTAGGTAAACATACAATGGCTAATAGATCTCCGCTTTACCTAGCATTCATGGACACGACTTTGGCATTCAACTGTGTAAACTGGGAAATTAAGACACATTCGTACTTCTTAAGGGCTTGACACTGTTTTGGTCCATTTTCTGGCCCATTTACATGAGGGAATGAAGGCTAGAGTCCGCATAAGTCAACAGGGAGAAGTAACAGGAAATTCAGCGTGGCATCAGGCAGGGATGTGTGTTAGCCCCTCTTTAATTAATTTTTTATAGGAATGATCTCCATCCCTCACTCTTAGACGCAACTCAGGATGTCCGAGTAATCAGGGGCAACCCACTCCCAGCCCTCTTGTAGGCGGGTGACGCATTACTCATCGATAGTACACCTACGGCACTGTCTCTCCTAGTACACAATTTTACCAACTTCATGGCTTCCCTCGACCTGCGAACCAATTTTGCAAAGTCCCACGTCATATCTTGTGGCTCTAAGTGCAGGCCCCTATCAACTGGCCCCAACGCTCTGACCAGTACAAGCACCTTCCCATATCTGGAGATTTATTTCTTTTCCCAAGGGTCATGATCTTTCAACATCTCTCATCGTACAACAACATTTTCTTCGGCCAATGGGTCCCTATGCTGCCTTCCACAACCCCTGGGTGGTAGATTTCTAGACATATTGTTAAAAATGTATAAATCCCAGTGCCATCCAATTGCTATGCACAGTGCAGAGTTATGGGATATTTCTAACTGTGAGGTAATCCAGCAAGAAGAAAACATTTCTAAGGAGACGGCTGTCACTTTCCATTTCTGCTGCCAATTACATCACTCAAAGAACTGGGGATGCGATACCTGGAAGGCATGATCCGTGTCTGGCCAGCCCTGCTCTGGTTATCAGTATGGAAAAACCCAGAGTCCACCCTAACAAGAGACACAATACTGGACTGCCTGGATAAAGGTTTGCAAATCCCCTGGATTGGTTATGTTAAGACCATTTATAGTCGTATAGGGATGAAATCTTTTTTCAGCAATCCCTCGATCTGTTTCATTAATTAAAAGGAGCATGACAGAGGCTTTTTTCCAGCTCGAGGAGTCCCAGCAGCTCAGGATGCTCGAGACATGTCCAACAGTCATAAGATATTTGGACTTATACAACACTGATAACATCACTAATTATCCATGGACAGCTCACAGCAGATGGGAACGTTCACTTTTATTTCATTGTAGATCAGGTACTGTTAAATACCTGTTATGCTTTCCCCTGAGCTATACACAGCATCTTGATTCCATATCTTGCCTCTGTGACGAACGTTTATAAAAAGACCATGCTTCATTTGATCTTTTTCTGCAAATTGTACTCGCAATATTCCAAGTTGTTTTTAACTCCTACTTTAAAGAAGTAATGTTATGGCCTAAATCAATGGAGACCGGCTCTTATTTTCTTATTACTTTTACATAATGATGAAGAGTCTTTTAATGTGGGTGCATTTTTAAAGGCTGCCACGCAGGCACGAACA
Organism: Triturus cristatus; assembly: GCF_964204655.1. Classification (NCBI taxonomy): domain Eukaryota; kingdom Metazoa; phylum Chordata; class Amphibia; order Caudata; family Salamandridae; genus Triturus; species Triturus cristatus. The sequence goes on from NC_140584.1 coordinate 335,106,559, forward strand.
TCGATGCACTAATAAGATATGCTGTTGCAATTTGGTACTGTACGAGATATTTTATCCTTCTAGCTGATGCATTTTATGTATTGGTCATATCTTAATTTAAATGGTTATGATGTAAAATGTTTATCATTTTCTGTTTGTGTATACCTCTTATGGCTGCCACAATGCTGCTGAACAAAGTTTTGAAATGAATTGAAATTTACTCATTTAGCACCCCTAACATTTTTAACATAAATAAGGACAGCAATATCAGATACAATTTTATGAAGAGGGGTTGTTAACAAATACCAGAATGAATGTCTGTGGTGAGAACCACAATACCTTTTTGGGAGTATACAGATCAATAGATTTTAAGGCATGGGCAAAGTGGGCAATTCCCTAAGGCCCCTACCTTCCAAGGGCCCCTGGTAAAGTGATCTCTTTCTCTATCTCACCCACTCTTTCTCCATCTCAACCTTGCTCCCTCTCTACTTCCTCAGGTCATGTCTCTACCTATTCCTACCTCACAAATATTTCCCTTTCTCCCTACTTCTTTTCTACCTCCTTGCTTGGCATGTCATTCGTTGTACCTCTCCTTGTTCTACTTCACCTCTCTACGTTTCCATCTTCTACCCCTGGTCTCTACTCAATCATTAAATCTGTACGTTTCTCTCTAACTCCCCAACTATGTGTATCACCTTTACCATACCAATCTTCTTTGCTCATGTCTCTCTTCTTACTTCACCTCGCTTATTCTACCAGATTCTTCTTTCCCTTTCTCTATCCAAATCTCTAGGCACCTACCACAACTCTCTCCTTCTGAATGCTACCTCACCTCCATCTCAAATAAACCTCTTTGTGCCTCACTCTCGATCTGGCCTCTCTGTGCCATATTCTACATCTCTAACCCGTCTTCAAATTGAACTCTTTTTCACACTTCCTTTTGCAGCCCACTGTTCCGTGTCCATCTCACTTCCCCGTATATTTCCTCCATTTGGTCTCTCAACTTATTCATTCATTTTACTTTACCTTTCTCCATCTCTCGGTAGCTCACTTTGCTGTACCTCTAGCTAACCCCTTTACTTTATAGTTCTGTTCCTCTCCGCTTGACCTTAATTGTACCTCACATCTCATTGAGTACATTAATCTCTCTTCATGTCATCTCGCTCTATCTAAACTCTCATTTTACCTCACGTTCATGTGCTACCCTTCGTCTCCATAAATCCAACTCCTTTCTCACTACCTTTTTCTCCAACTTCTTTTTCTCCATCTCATATTTATCTACTACCTCTATCTCAACTCATCCTGTCTGCTTCAGCTCTCCAACTCTCTCCACATCTCTCTACTTCACGTTATCGTCTGGATCTCACTCTACCTCACACTCTCTAAATATCGCCCACCATTCTCAACCTCTACCTCACCGCTGTTCTACTTCAACTCTTTTCTCTTTACGCCTCAACTTTCCTTCAGTTCTCCACTCTGGCTCTATCTTTTTCTCTGCTTCACTTAGTCTTTACCTCTCTTTCTATACCTCACTTCACATACTGCCTCATTCTCTACTGTACCACTCTATCGTAATTCTAACTCTCTCATTACCTCACTTCTCCACTAGTCTACCTTTAACATTTTTTCAACCATAACTTTCTCTTCAGCTCCCCTCCAGAGCACTACATTCTCTCTAGCTCTCTTCCTTACTCTTAAGCCTTAGCCTTCTTTTTTCAAACCTACCTCTCCTTTTCATTCTGGCTACCTCACCTTTCTCTCTAATTTATCTACTTCTTACTTCACCCATCTCTCAAATTCCTCTCTACTGCTGCCTCTCTTCTCTTCTACTTCACCTCGCTCACTGTTCCCTTCCCTTTATCACTCTGTCCTTCTCTTTCCCCAGCTCTCAAATTTTCCTTATTCAGCAGAGGCAGAGGTCATTGTCTAGCCAAAGAAATGTGGACATAGACACAGGAGAAAAGTGATAAGGTAGACGAAGAGAATTAAGGCCTACGATTTTACTTGATGGAATGGCGATAATCCTTGGAGCAGTGCTGTGATTTTTAACTGGGGAAGTAAGAATGTCAGTTGTGACCTAGGGTTTATTTGTGATTAAAAATGACCAGCGTTTAAAGCTACAATTCTAAGCACTATGTGCCTGTGTCTTACTTTCGAATTAAACACTAGTTCACCAAACAGCCACCAAGTCACAATTACAGTGCCTTTCCTACAACAGGAGGTACAGGATGATTAGTCTCTAAATTTTAAATACTATTGTGCTAGACAAAGCAAATCTCGATCCAAGTGCCGAAAGAAATACAAATCAATGCTCGATCCAGTACAAGGGCTGCTTTGTAATTTCCCAACAAACTAAAATAAACAAGGGAATAAAACAATCAAAGAAAACCCCTCCCCCTCCCACACCCTCCCTATCCCATACCTCATCCGTGCAGTGTGGTGTTCTTCAGTGTCTAGTTACTGTGTCCATGTACACCTGGTTCTGTGTCGACTGCTGCATTTGAGAGCCGTAAGACCTGTAAATAGCGGGGGCACGTCGGCTCTCGGAAGCTTGAGAAAGAAGTGAATGCACGGTTTCCAAAGATCCTGGAAATGTTTCTCCCGTTTGCTAGATGTGGATGAAATTTTTTCCATCCCCAGGTTAAACCAAAGGCAGTGGAGCCATCCTAGGTGAGTTGGGATGTGAGTGATGCCCTAGTGGGAGAGAACGTTTTGCAAAGCAACACCTAGTGTGATGGCAATCGGCCTGCCTCTCATCGATTTCAAGGGGTACATTTATTTAGGTCACATATCGCGCATGAATCATCCCCGAGGGGTTCTCTCGGCGCTGGAGAAAAAGACTAGCGGTCAGCGAGGGGCAAGCTTAGAAGAGCCAAGTTTTAAGCAGCTTTTTAAATTAGGACAGATTCGAACATTGGCGGATTTGTTCAGGGAGGCCGTTCCATAATTTGGGGGCCTGATAAGAAAAGGAACGACCCCCATTTTTACCTTCCTGATTCTTTGACCACATAGCATCTTACGATTGCTAGATCTAAGCAGACGTGTAGGTTGATATCATTTAAGCTTATTGGTCAGATAAACCGGCCCCAGACCGTGCAAGGACCTAAAGACCAAAAACAACATTTGAAAGAATAGAATAGAATAGAAGAGGCATTTATAAAGCGCATGGCTACCCTGAGGCCTCCCAGCGCTAGGAAACCAGACGACTAGGCAGATCAGATTATACCATAGGAAAAAGGTGCGTTTTCAGAAGCCGTCGAAAAGGCAGGTATTCTTCCTCCATACGGATGGAGTCTGGGAGGGTGTTCCATGTCTTAGAGGCGACATAAGAGAAACAACGACCTCCACATCTCGTCCTGGCAATTCTTGGTACCATAGCGAGGCGCTTATTTGCAGAGCGCAGATGCCTTCTGGGGTGATATGGAAAGACTATCCTTCGAAGGATTAAAGGGCCATTCGCGGCCATGATCTTATGCGTGACACAGAGGGCCTTAAATTTAATCCTTTCCGAGACAGGAAGCCAATGTAGCTGTCTAATTGCACTTCTTGCTGATTCTCTCCGAGGAATTTTCAGGAGGATTCTGGCCGCACAGTTCTGAACCTTTTGTAGTATACCTAATGTGAACTGGGGGGCTCCTAAATATAACGCATTAGCGTAATCCAAACGTGACAGAATCAGTGCCTGGAGGAGTAGTCTTCTTGCTTGAAACGGGAGAAGGGGCAGAATCTTTCGTGCTGACTTCATAATCCCGAAGCAGCACCCGGCTACCTTCATAGCCTGAATCTTCATGTCAAGTCTAGTGTCCAGCCAGACTCCTAAGCTCTTGATATGCTTTTTGGGAATCGGCGGGTCTCCCATACACCCAGGCCAAGCCAACGGCATGTCTGGGAGTAAAGGTTTACCAAGCAGCATAAGCTCTGTTTTAATCCCATTCAGCTGGAGACAGGACTTTTTCATCCAAACGGATATTTCCTCAAGGCACCTGGAAAGATTGGTTCCCGGTTGTCCTGCGTCTTTAAGGGAGACGATCAACTGAGTGTCATCGGCATACGTAACAATTTGTATGCCAAATGCCTCTACAATTTTGGCTAAAGGACACATGTAAATATTAAAAAGAGTGGGGCTAAGTGATGAGCCCTGAGGCACTCCACTCTTCAAAGGCACAATCCTGGAGGTAACATTCTCCTCGAAAAGCTGGAATGTCCGACCTTCCAGAAAAGAGGCAATCCACCTCAGTGCGGTACCGTTTATCCCCATCTCATGACATCTTGCAATAAGAATTTGATGGTTGACGGTATCAAAAGCCGCACTGAGGTCAAGGAGAATTATTGCAGCTGATCCTCCAGAGTCCATAATTTTCCTTGCCTCTTCCACTACGGCAATCAAGGCAGTTTCAGTTCCCTGGCGAGATCTAAAACCAGTCTGTGTAAGGTGCAGGCAGTCATGTTCCTCTAAATAAGTGGAGAGGATGGAATAACATACTTCTCTGCTATTTTAGCTGTTCCCGGGAGCAGAGAAATAGGGCGATAGTTTGCCATTACCTCAGGATCAGAACCAGGTTTTTTTAACAGGGCCTTCACCATTGCTTCCTTCCAAAGTGGAGGAACCTTGCCTGTTGCCAATGAAGAGTTAATAAGAGTTACCAATACGGGGGCTACTTCTGAAGCAACCTTTTGCAGCACCGTGGGAGGCGCCTGGTCTTTAGGTGACCCTGATTTAAGTTTATTAAGTAAGGTCGTTGCTATATCTAAATCCAGGGGCGGGAAAGAGACCAAGCTCTGACCACGACGTATTCCAATTTCTTTCGTCAAAGCATCGAGGTCCGCAGTGGCGACTGCCGGAAAGGCTGAGTAAATCACTTGTACCTTGTCCTGGAAGTACTCTGCTAGGTTATTACAGCGACCTTGTACATCAGTGGGGATCGTTGTGGTGAGAGGAGGGATAGTCAAAGATTTAAAAATTTTAAAAATTTCTCTAGGGGAATTGGGCGCAGATAAAATCTTTTTTTCATAGAAATTGGATTGAGTGTTCGTGATCTCAGCTTTATACCGTTTTATTGCATCGCGATATACTTTCTTTTTCTCAGGTGAAAAGTCTTTCCTCCATTGTCTCTCGAGTTGCTTACATTTCCGTTTAAGGTCTCTCAGTTCCCTAGTGAACCATGCAACTTTCTTTGGGCCCTTTTTAATGTCCCTGAGACTTAAAGGGGCTAATACATCTAATGAATTTTTAATCCAGTGATTAAATTGCAGGTTTGCCATTTCCGGGTCAGGGTCGAGAAGGGGGCGTGTTTCTTTGAGCATGGTGGTCCATTCTTCCATGGAAATATTGGACCAATTCCGATTCAAAATTTTGGAATGGTTTTCAGCCTTCCTATTCGTTGGTGCTGACCAGGTGAGTGAAATTAAAAAGTGGTCCGTCCAGGGGAGCGGCTGAGGGTCGTCTACCTGGATAAGGGTATTAGTAAAAATCGGGTCCAACAGGTGACCTTTGATGTGCGTTGGGCCTGTCACTTTCTGGGGGAGAAGTAGCGCCTCTAAGGCGTCCAATAATTCCTCAACGTGCGTAGCATCGCGGGATTCAAGATGTAAGTTAAGGTCTCCCAGAATAGTGAGATTAGGCAGGGAGCTGACCAAGACAGATATATTATCCACCAAATCCTCAAGAAAAGATCCTATAGCCCCTGGGGGGCGATATATTAACATGCCTGAGAAGGTGCAAGTGGGTGTGAAATTGATTGAAAAGGAACAACTTTCGCAATCCCGGAGGAGCCCGTCCGAGATCCTACAGCTAAAAGAGTCCCTATGAATAATAGCGAGCCCTCCACCTCTTGTAAGGGGGCGATCTTGCCTTTGCATGATGTAACCTTGGGGAAGTGCCTGAACGACCGCTGAATTAGAACAGTCCGTGAGCCAAGTCTCCGTGAGGAACATTACATCTGGTCTGGTATCTTCTAGGAGCAGTCTCAATTCTAACGCATGTTTTGACAATGAGCGGCAGTTTACTAACTTCATTTTAAAATCAATGTTTTCAGGGCAGGTCTTTCCTGCCTGAACCTTAGGCTTTAGGGAGAAATTGCATTGAACACAGTGATTTTGATCAAAGGGGGGGCCCAGACAATGATGACAATTGTGCGTGTCCTGCAAATCTCGTAGCTGTTCGGACGTGTAGGGGCGAGGTGCTATGATAGCGGGAGCAGGGGTCATGGCCTCTGGTCTCGTTTGGGCGCGGACGGGCGCAGACGGGCTTGCCTTTGGCGCGCCTTCGGCGCGCCAGCGGCGCGCCCGCTGCGCGCGTCCGCTGCGCGCTCGCCACATCCGCCCCTTTTGAGCCTTGCCGCCCAAGCTCTCTGCGGCAGCTGCACCGCTAACCTCCACCTCCCCAAAATGTCCGCCGCCCCCGGAGTATTGAACACAACTCCGTCCCTAGAGCTTCCCGCTTCCCGTTTCAACTGTACCACACGTTAAACAGGTAAGGTGCAAATAGCAGTATTAAAACGTTATTTAAAAAAATTGCTTTTAAAAAGTCGTTTTATCACATAAAATCACATAGAATCAAGCGCACAGCTTAAGAATACAGCAGCTTCCTTCAATGTCGCCTGGGTTCCAGTGCGCGCTCGCCACATCCGCCCCTTTTGAGCCTTGCCGCCCAAGCTCTCTGCGGCAGCTGCACCGCTAACCTCCACCTCCCCAAAATGTCCGCCGCCCCCAGAGTATTGAACACAACTCCGTCCCTAGAGCTTCCCGCTTCCCGTTTCAACTGTACCACACGTTAAACAGGTAAGGTGCAAATAGCAGTATTAAAACGTTATTTAAAAAAATTGCTTTTAAAAAGTCGTTTTATCACATAAAATCACATAGAATCAAGCGCACAGCTTAAGAATACAGCAGCTTCCTTCAATGTCGCCTGGGTTCCAGTGCGCGCTCGCCACATCCGCCCCTTTTGAGCCTTGCCGCCCAAGCTCTCTGCGGCAGCTGCACCGCTAACCTCCACCTCCCCAAAATGTCCGCCGCCCCCGGAGTATTGAACACAACTCCGTCCCTAGAGCTTCCCGCTTCCCGTTTCAACTGTACCACACGTTAAACAGGTAAGGTGCAAATAGCAGTATTAAAACGTTATTTAAAAAAATTGCTTTTAAAAAGTCGTTTTATCACATAAAATCACATAGAATCAAGCGCACAGCTTAAGAATACAGCAGCTTCCTTCAATGTCGCCTGGGTCCGTTTCTTTACTGGAAGCCAGTGTAATTGACGTAGGAGTGGCAATGAAGGGGTTCGGGCTGGTTTGTCAAGGGCAAGGCGGGCAGCTGTATTTTGTACCACCTGTAGTTTGGATAAAAGGTCCGCTCTAATTCCTACCAATAAGGAGTTGCCATAATCCAGGCGGCTTATTAGCAGCGCCTGGATGAGAGTTTTTCTGGCACTAAGCGGGATCAATGGGAACTTCTTACTCAACATCTGCATGGTCCCAAAACAGGAGGCTGCAAGCGTTTTCACCTGTATCTCCATTGAGAGCTGGTTATCTAACCTTATCCCCAAGTTTCTCGCCCAGCTTTTCGGGGTAGAGGCCTCTCCCAGTTCGGATGGCCACCAGTCTGGGGTCCACAGATCAACAGCCTTACCAAACAAAAGTATCTTGGTTTTAGAAGAGTTTAATTGTAGAAAATGTCTCCTCATCCAGTCTGCAATATTAATCATGCAAGTTGCAAACCTGGATTCCGTTTTGGCGGGGTCCTTACCAATATGTACAACCAGCTGCGTATCATCAGCGTAAGATATAGTTTCAAAGCCACAGTTCCTGATGATTAAGGCCAAGGGGGCCACATATAGATTAAATAATGTGGGACTGAATATAGAGCCCTGTGGTACCCCCTTGTCCACCGCAGCAGGAGATGACACATAGGAACCTAATTGAACAGATTGTCAGAGGGTTAGGTAAACCCAGTAAAATGTAGGCGGGGAACCTGGGGAGTTGGTTCACCAAATGGGTCAACCTCATCTATAATTTGTGTCCAATACTTGCAGATCTGCAGGCATTTCCATAGCAGATTAACTAGTGTCCTGGTCTCCCTGCTACCCCTCCAACAGTTCAGGCTCTTGGTTAGGTCCATCTTGTGGAGCCTTTCCGGGGTGCGGTACCAATACGTTGCTATTTTCGTCCATGTTTCGGTTAGGGCTGTGTGCCGGGCAGTGTGACGGGATCTAAAGTAAATACTCTCCCACTCTTTGTGGGTTAACGTTCTCCCAAATTCTCTTTCCCACCTGATTTGGTTGGTTTTTGTATGTATGTGCTGAGTTCTGTACTAACAGGGTGTAAAGTGTAGAGATCAGGCCTTTACTGGATGTGTTTGTGACCAGCCATTTCTCATAGTCCGTAAGATGTTGTGTATTAGCTTAATTGTCCGGGTGGGAAAGCCAGTGCCTGAGTTGCATATACTGTAGGCGTTCTGACTGATAGGTTGAAGTTGGACCGCAGTTGTGTGAACGGTATTATCCCATCGCTATTGATCATATGGCCCATCGAGCAACAGCTAGATTGTCGCCATGTATGGAATGCTCCAGAGGGCATCCCAGGCATAAACTCAGGATTGTCGAACAATGGAATTACAGGAGATGGGAAGGATGTAAGTCAGTGCTGGAAGTTACAGCTCTTCCATGCTTCCATAATTGGCTTCGTGTTCGGGGACAAGTCGAGAATCCTGGGTCTGTGTATTTTCTTTAGGAAGGGGATCTTCCAGAGTGAAGTTCCCCGCACTACCTTATCTTGAAAGAGTCATCGACGCTCAGACTCCGCCTTATGCCATTCAAGCAGAAAAAGCATCTGTGAGCCGTGGAAGTAGAGCTGGAGATTCGGCAGCCCGAGGCCCCCTTTGGCAGTGGGAATGTAGCTCTGCTCTTTCCTCATCCTTGGTTTCTTCCCATCCCAAACAAAGCGATGTAGTTTGTTAATCATGCTTAATGAGGGAGCTAGGGGGAGCATCTGAAAGACGTATAATATCGGAGGTAATATGGTCATCTTAATGGCTGAGATTCTCCCTAGCCAAGAGATCAGATATTGCGCCCAGCGCCCTAGTTCTGCTTTAATTAGTCTGTGGAAAGCGCAGTAATTAATGAAGGAGGTGTTTTGTATTGAGGGTGCGATCTTCACACCCAGATAAAGTAAAGCGTCCCGTTCCCAGGAGATTGGGAATTGCTTCGCTTGGGTAACAATCATGTCTGAGGGAAGCGAGAGGCTCAGAGCCTGCGACTTAGAAAGGTTGATTTTGAAACCCGATGCAGCTCCGAATGCCTCCATCACGGTCAGGAAAATGGGAAGAGAGACAAGTGGGTTGACTAGTCACACCAGGACGTTGTCTGCATAGAGATTAATTTTGTGTTCGCTATAGTGTCTGGATCAGGCTTAGTGATTTTTGTTCGAGGGCCACTACTGCGCCAGCGAGCCTGCTCCTAGGAAGTGCGTCTTAGAGAGGACTGCTCCTTGCATTCGTCCGCTGCTGAGTCCAGGCCCAGGACCCTGCATGTCTCCTCGTAGGAAGCCATCTCAAGCAGGCGTCTGTCCCAGCGGAGGATGAGCCGGAAGGGGTGCCCCCAGGAGCATGCTATTCCTTTGCTACGCAGGAATGTAGTCGCTGGTCGGAAGGTGTGCCTCTTCTGTAGTGTAGATGCAACGAGATCCTGGTACAGTGTTACGGATTGGTTCTGGATGTTAATGGGGTGTTTCTCCCTAGTTTTACGCAGGATCTCTTCTGTCAGTTCGAAGTCTTGTAGGTTGGCCAAAACGTCCAAGGGGGGGGGGGAAGGGGGGGGCACAACCGTGCGTTGGGGGCCCACTCGGTGTGCACAAGGCATCTTGATTTCAAGGGACGGAGCAGCACCTTGTATAAAGCGAAAGAGGCCAGTGAGGAAGTTTTTAATGTTTGCACCTTCTGCTTTGGTTTGCACACCCCCGACGCAGATGTTGTTGCGCCGGGATCTATTGTCGACGTCCTCCGTGTGTGCCTGTAGGTCAATTGTTGGTCACGAAGCTGCAGAATTTCTTGTGGCAGCATTTCGACCTCTTCAGTGTGGCTACTTCCCTGGTCCTCTAGAGTGGCAACTCAGTCACCCAATGTACTTCCGAAGTTCGCCAAATGTTGCTTGACAACTCTTTTTTGACCTCCTACAAACCCTCACGGAGAGATGCAAACAGCTCCCCAGTCTCATCCTCCTCTAAGTTCTGATGAACGTGGCGCCCCGACCACTCTCTAAATACAAACGGTGTTGGTCGCCAAGTTAAGGTTGCGTGGGGGTGGGACGGCCTACTCACACACCCCAGCTTAATCTTATGGCCGCATGCTTGTCCAGCAGTGTCTGGCAAAGATCTGTGTAATTCATGCAGAACTGGGCGCAGCCAGGATGAGCCAGACAAATACGGAGGTGACCAAGCATCAGATACTGCTTCTCTGGATCCCACGTTGTGTGGCCCTCTCTCCGGGAGGCTTCGCTGTATGTATAGTGGGACTATTCAGGAGGCTACATTAGAGAGTGAGCCCCCGTGTGCCAGGCCTAGCCCTAAGCTTCCAGCGGGCCCCCTCACCTCAGTGTGCTGCCGGAGTGCTTCTGGGCCCCCGTACCAGTCCATAGGTCGCTTGTCCGACGCAAGAAGCCTCGGGAGGACTCCTCAGATCACTCACGCACCGTTGCTCCCCATTCCAGGTCGCCGACCGCACCACGCCACCTCTGCCAAAATCAGAGTAGCCACAGCTCGTGGCAGAGTTCTAAATAGGAGGGGCCAGCACCGCTCCCCAAGCGCAGAATCCCTTGGCCTTGGATCCTGCCTGCAGGCAATGTACAGCAATGCGGAGCCGCCCCACTAGGCCGCTAGTTAGCCGCGCCCTGCTCCAATCTCCCTTCCTGGCCCTGCCCAGGCAGTTGTCCTCGATTGCGGCCCTCCCAGGTCCGCTCGTTTGCAGGTGATGAGCTGCTCCACCAGGCCACTAGTGAGCCACGCCCGGCTCCTATCTCCTCCCTGGGCCCCGCTCAGGCTATCGTCCTCGTTCGCGTCCGTCTGGGCATGTGCAGACCCCAGCCGACCTTTTGCCCACCGCCAAGGTGGAAGTGGTCTAATCCGGGGGCCCAGGCGGTGTCGCAGCGCCCAAGGTAAGCGCGCCTTCGGGCTTCTGCTACCGTCTCTCAGGCCGGGCCCCTCCTCCTATGCGAGCCAGCATGCGTGTTCCGGGCCACCCAAGGCCTTGCCTTCTCCTGCCGTCTGGCGGGTCTCTGAGCGATACAATGGCCAAAGCAGACCGGTGATCGGGTGCTGGAAGGAAAACCCGTTGGCACAGACCTTAACCAGGCTGCTCTAGCGTCTTTTAAATGGTGTGATAGTAAATAAAGCAGGAGGTAAATGACTTCCAGAGAAAAATGTAGGTACAAGTGCGTTTTTTGGCTAATTCTACTAATTAAAACATCATCCCACTTTCCCACAAACCCTTGAGGAGCACAAATTGAGCTCTCAACCATGGAATGGTCACCTAAAAAAGAAATGCCAGCAAATGCAATTGGTGACCTGTTGTTCAAGAACTCAAATACATGGTGAGAAATGCAATAATAAAAGATTTTGTTTTCATTTGTAGTAGCTGCTCCCAAGAGACCTATAATGAGCAATCAAATTTTGGAAGGAGTATGTTACTTACCCTGTAATCATCTATTCGTCGCGTGCAGTGCTGCAGATTCACATGCTATGCATACTCCTGCCATCAGGTGATGGGAACGGACTCTGCCAGTTGTTTTTCTCAAGGAAGTTTTATGATTGGTGTCATGCTTCCGGTCTCCTCCCTCTTGAGGTACTGCACATGTACAACGGCTCCTTTGTTAGATAATGTTTTTTTCCACTTGCTATATACGGAGTAGCATATTGTATTGTATTGTAAAGGATATAGTCTGCTGAGTTAGCATTTGCTGTTGAATATGCTGTATTTGTGTGTATTCTTCACACCATTTAATACCTGCTGGGGAGGCAGGAGGGTGCATGTAAAGGCTACAAATAGATGTTTACAGGGTAACATACTCTGTGTTGGCTTTTCATACACATGCTATGCATAGACTGTAAAGCAGCACCCCTCTCGCTGTGGCTTTAGGCAGGAGATGGTGCATTTGTTTGAAATAATGTTTGAAGGACTGTTTGTCCAACTAGAGCTTGTTGTCTTGTCTGAACATCCTCACAATAATGTTTTGTAATTGTATGTGGGTTCATTCATGTTGCTGCTTTTCAAATGTCATCAAGAGGGATATTTCCCAAGAAAGCCATGGTTGCTCATCCATTCCCTGTTGAATGAGGCCTTGTCATAGCTGTCAATTTTCGTTTTGCTTTAGCATAACACATTTGGATACATTTAACAATCCGGCTTTCTATTCCTATTTCTGAAATAGCTTTCCCTGTATGTGGATTTGAAAACAAAACAAATAATTGTGTTTTCCTGGAAGGTTGGTACCTTTCAAGTAGTACAAAAGTGCCCATTTAACATCAAGTGTATGCAAGGCACGCTCTGCAACTGTATATGGTTTTGAAAGAAAACTGGTAACTCTATAGTTTGATTTAAATAGAAAGGTGATATAACTTTAGGTAAGAACTTTGGGTTGATGCGTAAATGCACTTTGCCTGTGAACACTTGAAAGTATAGTTCTTCCACAGTAAGCGCATGTATTTCGCTTACCCGCCATAGGTGTTTTATTGACACAAGAAAAGCCACCTTCCATGTTCAAAACAGTATTTGACAATTATGAAGTGGTTCAAATGGTGGCCCCATAAAGCATGTTAGAACAATGTTTAGGTTCCATGCAGGTACTAGACGTGTACGTGGTAAAATTACTCTTTTTAATCCTTCCATGAAAGCTTTGATGACAGGAACACAGAAAAGTGATTGGTGTTTCCTAGCTGCAATGGCTGTTAAATGCAAGCGTATTGAGGTATATGTCAAAATTGCCTTTTTAAGGGTAAAAAGTAACAGACTACTTTTTTTTGGTGTTGGTGAAGAAGGGTGGTTGTTTAAAGATGCACGGTAGTGTACAAAACATTTCCATTTTGCTGCATAGCAAGCCTTTGTGGTTGGTCTTCAGGCCTCTTTTAGACTAGATAAACATTCTGGAGGGAGATTTAAGTATCCAAACCCTGATTTCAATAGCCAGATCCCAAGATTGAGCTGTTGTGCATTGGCGTGTTTCACCCTGCACCTGCTGTGAGCGAAAAGGTTTGGATAACCGGGTAGTTTCGCATGAGATACTAGGAATAACTCGAGTAGTATTGTGTACCATGGCTGTCGAGCCCATGTGGGAGCAATTCGTATTAGTATCATAGAAGTCTGTCTGAGTTTCTGGACCATGTATGGAAAGAGTGGGAGAGGAGGAAAAGCATAAGCAAATATCCCTGGCCAGTTCATTCATAGAGCTTCCCTTTGGATAGCAGGTGTAGGTATCTGGAGGCAAAGTTTTGGCATTTCGAGTTTTCGATGGTGGTGAACAGGTGTATTACAGGGGTTCCCCACCGATGGAAGTATTGTTGCAGTAATGGTGAGTGCATTTCCCCACTCATGAACTTGTTGCTGTGTCTTGTGGAGTTTTCCTGCCCTGGCATGTACTGAGTCAGGAGGAGAATTTTTAGTTTGTTTGCCCATTTCAATATGTTTTGCGCTAGTTGTGACAGTTGTATGGCATGGGTCTCCCCCCTTGTTTCTGGATGTAAAACATTGCAGTCATATTGTCAGTTCGGAAAAGGACAGTTTTCCCTGTAATGTTTGTTAGGAATGCTTTGAGAGCCATGTAGATGGCAAGAAGCTCCAGTATGTTGATGTGCACTGTCTGTTGTTGTAAGGTCCAATGTCCCTGAACCACAATGTCCTTCATGAGTGATGCATCGGTTATGATCGTTACTTGCAAGACTAGGTCCTTGAAGGCTCTTCCCTTCAGTATGTTTCAGGTGTTCCACCATTGTAGTGCCTGATGGAACTTGGGTGAAACCAACACTAGATCTTCCATGTCCCCCCTGCTTGTGACCATTCCCATGCTAAACACTATTGGTGAGGTCCCATGTGTAGTCTTGCATGTGGCACTATTGCTATGCATGATGCCATCATCCCCAATAGGCGCATCACTGTTTTGACTGGTAGGTAACGATGTGGCTGACAAATACCCAGTTTGGAGATTGAGAACCCTTTCTGGATTGGAGTAAGCTGTTCCTGATACTGAATTGAGTATTGCTCCTAGGTATGGTTGTATCTGGAGTGGTTGAAAATGTGATTTTGTTGCATGGATAGTGAAACTCAATTGGTGAAGTAGAGCTATAGTGTTTTGAGTGTCTTTTAGACATTTGGCTTTGGTTGGACTCTTGATTAGCCAATTGTCAAGATACGGAAAGACATATATGTTTTCTCTTCGTAATTTTGCTTCTATAACAGCTAAGCATTTTGTGAACACCATTGGGGCTGCGGTCACTTCGAAAGGTAGCACTTTGCATTTATAATGACGTCCATTTACCACAAACTGTAGGTGTTTGCGGTGTGCTGGGTGGACCAAAATGTGTAAATAAGCATCCTTCAGATTTAATTCAGTCATGAAGTTGCCTTCCTGTAGTAGTGGTATTACATCTTGTAATGTGACCATGTGGAAGTGTTTGGATATTATGTAGTGATTGAGTGGTCGCAGGTACAGAATGGGCCAAAGTGACCCGTCTTTCTTTGGTATGAGGAAATAAAGAGAGTAAACTCCTTTGTTTTGATGTTTGAGTAGGACTGGTTCTATGACCCCTTTTTGTAGTAATGCATTTCTTCTTTTAGCAGATGTAGATGTTGTTGATTTAACATCTGTTGTTTTGGTGGGATATTTGGTGGTTGTTGAGTTAACTCTATCCCTGCTTGATTGATTATTTGTAATACCCGTTGACCTGATGTGATGTTTGGCCCCAACTGGTTGAATTGCTGTAGCCTTGCCCCCGACAGGTGTTTTGTGGTCCAGGAGGGGGGGGGGGGGGAGGGGGGAGTGTGGACAAGTCATTTAGCTGGTGGTGTAGAGGAACCCCTGTTGGGTATACCTCTACCTCTGCCCTTGTTTTTGTATCATTCACGATAATATCCATGCCCTTGCTGGTGATATTGCTGGTGCTGGCGCTGATACGTGGTGTTTTCTCAGGTAGTGGCTTTTGTTGCCCGCTCGCCCCTGGTTAAGTTGAAAGGTATGTTGCTTTTCAGATGCTACGTGTAAGGCACCCATGGATTTGGCTGTAACGGTGTCTCTTTTTAATCTGTCTCTACAGCTGGGCCAAAGAGGTTTTCCCATTGAATGAGACAATAAGAATTTGCTGCTGCACCTCGGGTTTGAATCCGGATATGCATAGCCACATATGTCTACGGAGCATGATTGATGTATTGATGCCCCTTGCAGCAGTGTCAGCTCTGTCTAATGCACATTTGATTGTTGCATTTGAAATCTGTCTCCTCTCAGTTACTAAGTCTTCTCCTCGTTTTTTGTATTCTTTTGGGGGATGTTGTATTAGATCTTGCATCTTGTCCCTGGCTGCCCTATTGTATCTGGAGAGTAGGTCAACTGAATTGGAGATCTTACAGTAGTTTGCGGGACCTGTTGCTACTCTTAAGCTTGCTGCATTAATTCTCATGCTCTCTTTGTCTGGAGGAGGCACCTCACTAGTACCTTGTGCTGCAGCTATTTTCCTGGCTGTGGTGACAACTAGGGAATCTGCTGGGGGATGTCCTTGTATGCAAATAGGGTCAGTTGTAGATGGTATGTATTTCTTTTCTATGCTAGGAAGTAGGACCCTGGATTTGACTAGATCCTTGAAAATGTCTTTGGCTACGTTGAGGATGGAGTCAATGATTGGGAGATATTGAACTGTGCGCGAAAACTCTTTCAACTAGGAAGTCAGTAGGCTCCTCTGTAGTGTGTATGGAGAGCTTGTGGTTCTCTGCCGCTCTTTGGATGACATTGTGGTATGAGGATGTGTCTCCTGGAAGTGATACTTCAGTAGGTACTGGCGCTCTATATCTGGGTGATTGTAGGACCACATTATAATCATCCCATGGGTCAGGGGTATGTTGAGTATCCTGTGTTCCTTGGCAGTCTGTGTCCTGTATCTTCCCCTCATACTCCTCTTGTGGAGAGGTACGTGTGCTTGTGGTGACTCTGGGGAGGTGAAAGTCATTGGACGTATGGCCCTGTATCCTGTGCCACTTTTTTGGGCGGAGGCTGTGGCAATGAGTGCACCGGAGCTGGCCTCTTGGCATTTTGTATACCTCTTTCATGCATAAATTGTTGAAGTCCTTCAAAGAACATGCCTTGTTCGTCACCAACTGTGTGGGTTCGAGTCTTTTGTTTCTTAGGAGCCGGTGGTGTCTCCTCAGAAACTTTATATGGCTTGGAAACCCCATGGCTGAGACTTTTCTTCTGGTCAGAAGAGTGCCTTTGTTGTATTTCAGTCTTTGGAACTGAGGCCTGCTTGGATTCCGATGCTGTTGAGTGTTTCTTTGGATCCAATGACTTTCTTAGGGTCACCGCCTGCATGGCATCCTTCGGTGCAGAGATGCAAGCTGGTGCAGAGTTATGCTTCGGTACTGATGTGTCAGTTGATGACAACTTAAGCTTTGGTGCTGGTGGCTTAATTGACAACGACTTAAGCTTCGGAACTGTCCCCATGCTGTGGCCTGGTTGCCCAATGGGGATCGGGAACATTCTCGCCTCTTCTCCGTTCCAGAGGCGTGAGCATGGTGTAGGCCTGAGCCGAGGGCTATGGTGTACCATGGTGTGTCAGGGATGGTGGAGCTGAGTGTAAGATTTTCTTTATACGGGGCTGACTGTACTCACGGTATGTGGAGTTGTCTTGGTCCTCAGCCCAGATTCCGAGATCAGCCTCGGAGATGTGGGTCCGTCTTCATGCACCAGAGCATGTTCTTTCCCAGAAGAGGAAACTAAAGTGATTTAGTGGGGGCTGGCAACGATAACCCAACCTCCTACTGGACCACCTGCTTCACTTTCCACGTCGCTGTCGTGCGAGAACTCTGTTACAGCCGCCAGTTCCACGGTGTGTGCCACGCATCGATCCCTACAGGTTCAGAGAGTCTTCTTGTTTTTGAATAGTGCGCAAGCCGCACACTCGACCTCTTTAAGCTCTGGAGAGAGGCATACATCGAACACTTCAAGTGAATCTGAGCCTGCACCAAGGGCACCATCTGAAGAGGTCCTTCTTCATCTCCATCACCCGGAGATGGTCATTCTCGACAAGTGTGTGAGTACTGGGCTCCGAGTAATCTGTTCCGGGCTCTTAGAATCCTTGGGTGTTGTTTACTGGATCTCCGATCGCCTTCTTGTTTACCGTAGGCCGCGTGACCTTCTGCAGAGCTCCGACACAGTCCATCCGAGCCAGATGGCGGAAAAAATACTTTCTAACAAAGGAGCCGTTGCATATGTGCAATACCTTGAGGGGGGGAGGAGAAACGACGCATGACACCGATCATAAAACTTCCTCAAGAAAAACAACTTGCAGAGTCCGGGCCAAACACTCGATGGCAGGAGTATGCATAGCATGTGTATCTGCAGCCAAAACAGGCTACGAATAGGACTTTACTCATCCACATAAAAAAAAAGCATTGGATGCGCCATTCTAAGGGGCACTAACTTGTGCTTTATAAAAAACAAAAATACAACAAATGAAGTAAAATGTTCAGGGTGCAGCTTAAACAAGGCCATAATGGCAACCTTTCCAAATACTCAGTGGTAGGTGTGGATATACTAAAACTTAATTACAGAAAGTGGTGTACACATTCTTAGGAAGGCTCAGCTCTGGCTTCCATAAGCACACCAAGTTGTCTAAGTTGCTTTTCAAAGCCCGTTCCTGCACATCAATGGAGAAGCAATCAAGCTTTTTCTGCACATCAACGGAGAAGTAAGCAAACATTTGAGTTTTCGAATAATTATGAAACAGAACCATTCCTATGCACACAGGGCTGTTGTGGAAAGACTGTCACGATTATGCAGTAATACTGAAACCCTTAGACTTTGTCACAGAGTTGCCTGACAATAAAACATTTCGACAAATGTACACATTTCAACTTTTCCCATTACCTTTCATAGTTGCTGATGCACTGCATATAGACAAGGCAAAATAAATTATCTGCAAGAAAATGTTTATTCTTTGTAAACCCCACAGAAGAAATGATGCAGCCAAGACCAAAGAATTCAACGAAAGAAATGCCAAAAAGGCAGCAGAATCCGGGAACTTGAACACAAAGTCAGTGACAATATTTCATGTTTTTCACAAAGTTGAAAAACCTATGACAAGTTTAAATAACACTTTTATGGCAACAGGTTACACAAGATGATTCAAAAATGCAAATGACAGCAACATACACACCTGGCTAAATCTAAACGTTTTAACCCAAAAGAAACGCTGTGATTCAGTATTACTTCTAATTGAACAAACTGTTTTTTTCTACTTCATTGTTTTTTTTAAATGAGCGTACATGCCAATTAACATTACAACCTTACAGGTTTAGAAGAACATGGTTCTTCCAGAATCTACTGCAGGTGTGCAGAAGCATAATGTTTGGCTTAAATGTTCTCAAATTTCCAATACAATTAGCTTTTTAGCTAAAATTCTCAAACACTTGAACAGTTTCCAGCGCAAACACTTTACTAATGCAAAATGCACGTTTTAACTGAACTGTTTTTAATTCCCTTTATTCGTTTATTTTAACTTAAAAAAACCTTCTTGGCACAATAGCTGAGTAATCACCAGCTCCGTTAATTTTCGTTAACACAATCCGATTTCAATTTTGAATCGTAGTTGAAAAATAAAGCAGCCCTCCTAGTTTCAAGCCTATGCTGTGCTCGTTGCCCACAAGGTGGTGTTTTTACACCTTAGAAGTTGCACTTATTTCAGTGCATGTGGTGGAAGTGTGGGCACAGAGGGAAAGAACTGGATGGGACAAAACAATTATACTCGCTTAGTCACCTAAAAAAAACTTCTATAGAATTATTAAACTGTAATATTCCAGGAGAGGCTTCTCAAAGATGGAAGGGCAGCAGGCCTGTCCCAGTAGATGCAGTGAACTCCCAGTTCTCTCCCTCAAGTAACTAATATGCACACACTTGCATTCACAATAATGCTTTTAATAGTATTACCATGCCTTTCAGGATACGTTTTACTCAAGGCAAGTAAAAGAACACTGAAGATTTTTTGGCTTAATTTGAGCTTAAATCTTGCATGAGGAGATGTATAGGCTAACGTTCCTCTTCCTGTCGAATGATCAGAATCATCTCAACAATAAGTCCATGTCACGTGAGAAACTCTCATCCAGCCCTGAGCTTTCCTTTTACAAACCAATCTATAATTCCAATCCAATTGGTTCAACTGAAGCTCTCAGAGTGATGGAAGCCATGACTGAAGCAGCGTTTCCCAAATGACATGGAGTCATGTGCAAACCTATAAACTAGCCGACTTTTCTGAGAACTCTTTCTGTTATTGCGATAGGGATAAATACTCTCCACCATCTCTTTAACAACAGTGTGAAATAGAGAATAGGTGTGTCATCCTTTTCAACACAAAAGGCAATAGAAATGTTTACAAAATACACAGCCAATCCACACCGTATCACACGCTCCCTGCTCACAGCATAACTGGGGTGAACTTTTTGATTAAGACCCTGTGGGAATCGGTATTATGCACAAGTCTGTGTACACAAGTTACTACTTTTAGGCAAAATCGGGCACATGAAAAAAAAATGCAACCTCTAGTAAGTAAATATCTGCTGTAAAAGAGGATGCACACTATTGTGTGAAATGTGCAGATGATGTTGTAATGAGGCTGGAAAAGACGCTAGGGTGATGGAGAAGAAAAAAAATATTTTGAACATCATGTTTCCCCTTGAAATGTCTTCTCCCAAGGCACTGTGAACAAAACGGTTAGCAATTCTCAATTACTAAAACATCAACGGGAATAAATATTTCACACAACAATAACCAGTACATTTTCAGGTATTTCTGGTAGCTATTATTTCCCTTTAAAATATAAATACTGCCCCAAAAATTTGTTTGGTCCACTGAGGGGGTAATCGAATAATTTCCTGCAACGTATCTTTCACATATCATTATTCAATGCAACTAAACCTCAGCATTTGGTTGCATTATAAGACCCTTTGACTCCTAAATTTTACCATTACCGCAAGGATCAGGTTCTTGTGTGTGTCGCTTGATTGTATGATAAGGGGTTCAGGATCATAACAAAGCCCTGCATTTTCAAGAGGAAACCATTACAATACTGCCCAAGAGACAGAATTGGCTACTTGTAACAAGAAGTTTGCTTTCATGGGCTGACCCAAAAAAAAAAAAAAACCCGAAAGAAAAATAAATAACTGCAAAGTTCTGTGAGGTTTTCTAAAAATGTACAAGAGAAAATGATGGGCAGTTCTAGTCAAATCTTGGTGTCTTTTTCTGTTTAAACTACAACGGTCTTGCACAATACAATTCCTTCTTAACTGCATGAGATGCTCTTGCGAGATTGCCTTCAGAGGGACAAATTTGTAGAGTAAACAAAGGTTGGCATTCATTTCTTGAGGGGCTGGTAAACAGAGGCGTTGGGATCAAGTCCAGAAGGGCTGGCCTCCACAAATTTGGAAGAGTAATGTGGGGAAACAGGGCTCAGAGTGCCTGTTGCTGCTGTATACGTAATGCTTGGCATTACAGCCATAACTTCTGCAATCTTCTGTTTGAGGTCCTTGATCTCTTGATCTTTTTGAATGATTTGCCCTAAAAGAAAAGATAGAAAGAATGTATTTAAATGGGATAAGCCAGTCTCGCCTTCATTTAACATGTTTAATTTTTACTCAATTTATAGGATTGTGGATGAGGAGGCTTTGCAGGTAGGTGGGGAGGGCGGGGGGAGTGGAGGCTTCTTTCCAAGCGAAGCCGTGGCACTAGCTGTCATTTCCAGAAACCAGTTTTGAAAGTACAGTGGTAAATTGGGTTTGAACCAAGAACTTGCATGACTTTTACCAGTTACACTTACCTGTCGATTCAGCTTTTCTTTTCACCTTTATTCTTGTTCGGTATAGGTGCACACAAGGTCTGAGATCAAGCTTGTTTGATACACTACCCCATTCATAAGAAAGGAGGGTCTTATTTTAGTGTACTTTTTCTATGTAGGGCCACAGAAGGGAGATAGAGGATGTGGGTGGAAAAATAAGATCAAGACTGTTGACGGGTCAGAGGGATTCATGAGGGAATATATGTGGATGAATGAAGAGGACAGCAATGGTGACGGCATCTGAGGGATGGAAACGAAGTAATACATTTGCCTAAATAAGAGTGCTAGGGGTTAATGAGGAGAGGGGTTAAAGCACTGATCAGGGCTTCAGGTTAACCTCTTCCATGCTCATGACGTCTCCCGGCCGTCATGAGTCACGATGGGCGTGTGCGGACGACGGCCGGGAGACGTCATGACCCCGCCCGCGATCGGAATGTCAGCACTGCTGCGGAATTTGCGCCGCAGCGAAGAGGTTAAATACACGATGCCTGGTGTGATGTTCCTCATCAATTTAAAGGGATGACCATGCTGTGTTCACTGTGCAATTCTTTAAGTTCCGGTATTTTACTTTGTTTTTAGGCCTGGTTTGACAGAGCAGTCATCATTTGGACCTCATGTGAACACCAAAAAAAGAGTTAAAAATCAGTACTGAAAGAGGAGCTTAGGCTCTACCCACATATGGATCTTCCTCTCAACAAGCTCTTCAGTGGGCAGAAGCTGCTTGCTTCCACTGAAAGACAGTACTTGTCTTATACAATTTTTACCTTGTGGGAATGTGTATGCTCAACACAGGAGGCCTGAGTAGGTTATGCGGACAACCTAATGATCCAGGCTATACTGTTTATTAAATTAAAATTATACAACAAAGTCAGGAGGCCAGACTTTAACAATTATTTTATTATGAAAATATTAGGGGCGACAGGCCTTTAACAGTGAATTGCTATTATATATAGATT
Source organism: Triturus cristatus (assembly GCF_964204655.1). Lineage (NCBI taxonomy): Eukaryota > Metazoa > Chordata > Amphibia > Caudata > Salamandridae > Triturus > Triturus cristatus. The sequence goes on from NC_140584.1 coordinate 335,128,558, forward strand.
ACACATAAACAGGAATTGTCTTACAAGAAAGCAAGTAGGCAAGGGTTTTGGTGCTTGTTATCCCGCACAATTCTGGAAGTAGAAGGTTTGCACTGTGAGAATGCTTCTGCTTCTGAGGTCCTTTTAAGAGCAACTGTGAATTGTTTTTCCAACTGTAATTTTGTACGCATTTGTAATTTGATGGTGTCGCTAATATTTACATAATGAAAATGCGTATTCTCAATACAGTAGGTTACGATGACAAGCCAAATATAAAGGCTACGTGCCTGCTTGGTTCACAGGGAATAGTTATGTCATATGGCATAATCCGTTAGGACAAAGGCATAGACTTGACTTATTCACTATAAAAGCATGCGCTAAAGCAACAGGCGTTCAAACGAAGATTATTACACTGTGTTAAAGCTTGTAGACAGGTATTTTGTTACATGGGAATTTACAAATTAGAGTAGTAGGCATGGGTTTTGATGTTAGTTACCTCCCTCTGCAAGATATTTGCAAAATGTGAATCCTTATTAGGTTTTCATAGGATGGGTTGTATATTATGAATTGGAAATGAGTGAATGCATGGATTAGTCAGTAGGTGGGCAGATGAATGGATGCAGGAGTACAAGATTGACTGACAAAGTACATGCTTGTTGATTTATTAGATGCCTAAACTCACCAGTGACTGAAGGGACATTTTCAGTTATAGACCAGACATATTGGCATTATCAATTCTTGTTGTACTTGTAAAAACACTGACTTAAGCTAAAAAAAAACACAGAAAGCCAAGCAAGATGCAGACATAAAAAACCAGAAAAGCCAACAGGCTGATAGGTACACACACAGATTGAAAATTCCTTCATCACAAAATGCAAACCACAATACATATACTGGAGTCGCCACTGCACAAACCGCTGGTCAACAGAACTCGTCCTGCACCCAATAACTCTGGAGCACAGAGATAGAAAAAGAAAGACAAATATGCACATACTCTGACCGCTGCAGAAAAACAACAGCAACATCACTGAGGGAGCCTCACACGTCTATAGTAAACCATACTAAGATGAACACAGAGAACCAAACTCAAAAGAGGGAATGACATGGCAAGAGATTGAGAAAAATTAATAAGCGCGCACCCACACACAGAAGCAGCCGCAAGAGTGAACAAAGGTAAATAGACCAACATACTGGCAGCCACATCGCGAGAGGTCAACAGTGGGATAAAAGGATTGGGGGGTGAAGGGGGAGGAAGAGAGAGAGTATATATATATATATATATATATATATATATATATATATATATATATATATATATATATATATATATACACGCTATTTGTTGAATTTAGAGAGGCGCACAAAATTGGTTGTTTATTAATTCTATGTAGATTTAAAATAACTAATACCTGCCACCTAAGCCATTCTTATGGCTTTTGAGGCTGATATAGACTGAAATGTTAAACGTTTAGGTATCTGATGGATCTGATGGTTAGTAGTTGTTTTGGTACTGTCATAGGTAGTGATTGTAGGGGCAATGAGTGGTGAAAGCTGCAGTGGCCTCCTGGCAAAGGCCCTGGCACTTTTTTTTTCTTCACAACAAATGAAGTTATATCTCTCTAAATAAATATATATATTATATATATGGAAAATGCTACTTTCTCAGTATACATCTGTTCTTGGCATATAGAGCTGTAGGGTCATATGCTTAAGCATAGGTCGCCATCTAGTGTTTGGTCTGGATGTTTGCACTTTGTTTTTGTTCGAAGAAGTCTTTCCAGTCTCGAGGTAGGCGACTCCTCATTTCGGTGATAGTGCGCATGGGCATCGACTCCATCCTTAGATTGTTTTGCCGTAAATTGTGATGATGGAGTTAGTAAGAGTAGTAAAGAGAGATGTCCATGAATAAAGTATCTAATTAAGATATTACTGCAACAGGTAAAGGTACCCGGGGAGGCGGTTGGGTGCATATGACTCTACAGCTCTATATGCCAAGAATGGATGCATACTAGGTAACTAGCATTTTCCGTTCGAGGCATAGGAGCTGTAGATCATATGCTTAAGCATAGACTACATAGCAGTTATCTCCCAAAGCGGTAGTTAACCTGTAGCTGTTGCAGACGTCTGAAATAGTGTATGTAAAACTGCCTGGCCGACACTAGCTTGGGTCTTGCTAACACATCTACACAATAGTGTTTTGTGAATGTGTGTGGTGTAGATCAAGTGAGAGATGTTCCGGTGACATTGCATGTGATCTTGGAAGGATAGTTGGGGGATTGGCTGTAAGTTCCAGGCAGTAACCATACTGGATAATTTGCAGTACCCATTTGTCTGAAATGATGGAGTTCCAGACAGGGAGAAATTGGGAGAGACGTCCGCCGACAGGAGTGGAATGATCAGGGGGTATGGGATGGAAGTCACTGTTTGTTGCCGGTGGGGGAGGAGCGTGTGGAGTTGCCTCTGCTTCTTCCCTTACCATTGTTTCCTCTAAAACCTTCTCTGAAATAACCTGTTGGTGAGGGGGATTGATTATTACCTTTGTAAGAGGAGGTAGTCTCGGTGGATATGTTTTTAGAGCCACCCCTATAAAAGGAGCAGCAAAAGGAACCCCTATTGGTGGGTGACTGCAAAGCCCCCATGGACTTTGCTACCTCTGTATCTTTTTTAATTTTTTCCAGCGAGGTGTTCACTACTGGTCCAAAAAGATGTTCCTTATCAAAGGGTTGGTTGAGGATGGAGGTTTGCACCTCAGGTTTGAAACCTGAAATTCCCAACCAAGCATACGTTCGCAACAGTACACTGGTGTTAATTGTATGGGCTGCTGTGTCTGCCGCATCTAGGGCACACCTGATAGATGTATTTGTAATGAGCTTACCCTCTTCAATAAAGTAGCTAGCCTTAGTCTTCTGCTCGTCTGGTAAGAACTGCATGAGTTTTTCTAACTCATTGTAGTGAGCCCTGTCATAAAAAGCTTGAGCATTGGCAATACGCCGATGGTTAGCTGCTTGTGAAACTACTCTTTTGCCTGAGGCGTCAATGAGCTTGGACTCCTTATCTGGAGGAGGAGCTTCACCTGATGTTTGTGAATTGGCTCTCTTGTGAGCATTACATACTACAAGAGAGTCTAAAGGTAACTGGCCTTTGATGTATGTAGGGTCGGCGGGTCTCAAAGAGGAAATCCTGCTCTAATGTCTCTTAATGCAACTCCACCCTGTGATATTGATCAGCCCTATTAAGGAGCTCAATGTACCCAATGTTATGTGGTGGGGAGGGTCTGGAGGGGTACAAATCTGGATTATTATCTTGATCTGGATCAGTGCGATAGTCCTGCCAAGCATCAGTGTCCTGTGGGGAATCTTGATTGGCCTCCCCATCCCCATCATCTTGCGGGTTAAGTGAAGTTGGTGGTGAATTTTCAGGTGAAGTAAGTAGATTAGGATTAGTAGGAGAAGTAGGTGTAATGTAAGGAGGAGAAGGGTTAGTACCCACATTTCTCTTCATTAGAGGAATGTGGTAGTCCTCTGGTAGATCCAATTTCCTCTTTTTTGGTCTAGTGGCCTGAATATGCTCTGTATCAGGGTGAATCACCAACTTTTTCTGTTTCGGATCCGAAATGGATTGATCGGACCGAGGCTCTTTCAACGGAGTCTCTTTATCCTTGGCTGCCTGTTTCAGCTCCAAGCCTTTCGGCGCCGGTGGTGTCGACTTGTGCTTCGGTGTCAAAGGTGTTGGGGTGGCACCGAGCTGGGGTCGGTTCGAGCCTGAACCGGAAGGCTTTTCTTTATGTTTCGGAGCCGAGCCGAAGGCAGGGCGTCGGAAACCTTTTGTCAGTGCCAACCTTGGCCCGAAGTCAGAGGAGGGACCAGAGCCTTTGTCTTAGGTTGTGGGGGTGGGGGCAAGGGGTTGTCTTTACTCACGGTACTCTGACCCGGAGTAACTTGCTCCTCTTCTTCGATGTCTGAGTCAGCCTCAAACACAGAGAAATGTTCTTCCTCTACTTCGGCTCCTTGGGTATGATGTTTGGAGTCTGACTCTTCGCCAAAGATGTCCAGTGCAGAGCTGCTTTGCTGTTGCATCTGGTGATGTCGTACAAGTTACTTACCTTCGGTAACGATGTATCTGGTAGAGACGATTCTAGCCGCAGATTCCTTAACGTAGAATTATCCCCAGGCGTGCCAGAGGGCGGTACCACGCGACTCCGCCCCGACATCCTCCGCGGGCGTGAGGTCAGCGAGGTCACATAAGCCCAACCCCGGTGCGCTGACGTTAGTATGCTTCAGCGAACTTTTACGCACCACAAAGCGGAGCCATCACAACAAAACGGAGGACAGCATGGGAACAGTGTGCGAGAGAAACAAAAGAGGAAAGACAGCACCAGGTGGCACTAAGGCACCAGAAGGCGACAACAGTAGGCCAGAGCAGGAAAAGAGCAGGGCACCACTCTGAGGAACAACTGTGCAAGGCAAGGCGAAAACACCAGGTGCCAGTAAAGCACCAGAAGGCCAGAGCAGCGAAGCCATAGCAAGAAAAGCGCAAGCACCCCTCCGCGGAAGCACCTTGTAAGCCAAGGGAAGAGCCCTCCTGGAGGCAAGAGCAGGAGAAAGCACCGTGACAGAAAGAGAGAGAGAGAGCCGAGAACCACAACCACAAGCCCGGAACAGAGGAGCAACAGCAATCCATCCCCAGACCACCCGCCAAGGATGGCCATACCTCCTGAAAGGAGCAGGAGGTCAAAGGACAGGTAATCCATCCGCAGACCACAGTGCCAAAGAGGGCCATAACCTCTGCAAAGACAGGTAAAAGAACTCCCAACGAAGAAGACCGGTGGGAATCAGAGAACCAGACAACAGAGGGAAAGAGCAAAAGTAGGCCCTCACGCTGGAGAGAAATCAGCTGGAGGGATGCCTGACCGGAAGAAGACGTAGAGAACACCCACAGAAGACAAGGCACCCAGAGGGAGGCGACTGCATAAACCCAAGCAGAGGGTCCTAGCAGAACGGGGAGGAAGGACAGGTAGTGAAGGAATCTGCAGCTAGAATCGTCTCTACCAGATACATCGTTACCAAAGGTAAGTAACTTGCACATCTGATAGAGACTACTAGCCGCAGATTCCTAATCGTAGAATAGATACCCTAGCCATACCCAAAAGGGAGGAGGGTCTGCGAGAAAGTCTTCCCCACCAGGAGAGACACAGGGCCCCAGCAGGGGACATGTCATAGGGACAAGAAGGGAGAGGTCAGGAAATCCTAAGCCCAACCAAGGGAGAACCGCCCAACACCCCGAAGGGGCAGACAGCACCCTAAGAGCCTCAAGGAACACAAGGACCACCTCAACCCCTAGGGAGACGAGGTAGAACCGGAGGCAGGGCCCACCGGAAGAAACACATACACAATAACAGAAAGAGCTGCACACACCCCAGCCATAAGCAGCGGACAAAGCAGGGACAGTTGCACTGCCAAAAGTGCAGACAGAAGAAGAAAAAGAGCTCAAGATAATGCATCAAAGGCCACAATGGCGTAGCAGAACCAGAGGCCAGCACTGGCATGACAGCCAGCAGCAGACAACACCACGGAACGATGCACCCAGGACAAGCGAGGTGCCAGCCAAAGGCAGAGGCCAGGAAGGGCCAAGAAGGAACAGGACACGCCCCAAGGGAGGGGCAGGAACACACTGACCCACGAGTGAAGGAGTGAGAGCAGGACGGACCAAGCTGTCCACCAGAACAAAAAAAACAGGGAAACTAGTCCCTCCCTTGGACACCAGACAGAGGACCAAGGCGGACAGAAATGCAACACCGATACAATGCAATGCCGCAGACAGCAGGCCAGACTAGGCCAGCGACACAGAGATCCAGGAGATGGACAGACCAGGCGCCACACAAGCCAATCCAAAACCATTAGCAAGAACATCGCACCAGCGATATACCGTGACGCCACGGAGAGCAGAAGCCCGAAGGACGACCACACCTCCCCAGCACAGGATAGAGCTATATAGTAGCTACCAGTACCCCACATAGGGCAAGTTACGTCCCAGAACATGGGAACCCTCTTAGCAAAAATTGTCTGCAGCAGAGGACACACAGAAAAACCTGCGGAGAAAACCGCAGATGGCTTGCCAAGCAGCCAATAAAGAATGCACAGAAGGCCTAATCTCAGGGCCTTACAAACAGCTAAAACCACAATTCAAACAAGGGCCGGACCAGCAGCCAAAAGCAACAAAGTCCTAACAAAAGGACCGAAAGGCACATCAACCACACAGAACAGACAACCTGAGCTACTCGCTACAAGGCCCCAGGAAAACAACGGAAGAACACTCCCCGAAACACAGACCGACTCACAGGTCACTGAGGGGGAGGAGGAGGAGGAGGAGGACGAAGCCCCGCAAGAAACCTCTGAATGGCAGAATCCGCAGGGGCGTGAAACAAAAGAATACCATCAAAGGGAAGGTCCACCAGCCGCTCCCTAACGTTCTCCGGGAACACACTATCCCGTAACCAGGCATGCAGACGAAGGGCCACTGAAGAAGCCATGGCACGACCAAGCACCTCTGAAATGTCCAGAGCCGAGCGAAGAATAAACCCCGCCAGCTCCCGGCCATCCAACACATGGTGCCTCAGATCAACACAGGCACCCTCCTGAGAAGCGGCAGACATAAGGGACTCCGCCAAATCCCACAAGCAAGAAGTGGCCCTAGCCAACACACAGAGTTTTAAGGGCCCGCAAAGCCGCACTGGTGGAGGCGGAAATATTGCGCCCCCAGGAATCCGACCAGCGTGCCTCCTGTGACGGAGGAGACAACAACGATGGCAGGGAGGGAAAGGCAGTCTGCAAAAGAGGGCCCCTGGTGGAGGGGTGGAGGGAAAGAAAGACAGGATCATGCAGCGCAGAATGGTGGCAGTGCAGAAGTTGCTGGGGCACCGGGTCCCCCGTGGCAGGCCGCCCCCAAACGAGAAGTGTGGAGCGAAGCCTCGAAGGAAAGAAGCAGCTCCTGACCACCAGAACCCTGATGGAGGACCTCCAGAAGACGATCCGTGGGGAAACGGGCAGCTGGATCGCCCATTCGCAGGATCCCCGCAGCTGTGGAAACAGCCCGAGCGAAGGCAGCATGCGCCACCGTAGGGCCCCGCGGCGGGGAAAGCAGTTCCTGGGCGACGGCTGTAAGCTAAGGTGGCCGCCCCCCAGCCCAACTGGTGGAAGGAAAAGCCAAGCCCGAAACGGGGGGAGGGTGGGCCAATGAATGGGGAACCTGAGGCGCCTCCGGCGAAGACTGCGGGCGCGGCGACGGAGAAGAGCCGTCCTTAGAGGACGCCGGGGAAAAGGCCACGACGCGACGACCCGTCTCCGGAAACCAACAACCGCCGAACCTCTGGAGAAGAGGGGGCATCCGAAGACGAATCAACGACCCGATGTCGGCCCGGCGCCATAGAGTCCGCCACTGGCATCAGGGCAACATCGACCAGCGCCGAAGGGGGCGCCGGAATGACCTCCGCCACAACGCGCGGTGCAGGAGACCGAGGCAGGGTCGGAGCCGGGGCAGATAAGGGTCGGCACCAGAAAGGCGCCGAGACTACCTCTGACGAGGCAGCCGCCTGCCTGGAGGGACGAGAGGGGCGCGGGGACACGCCTGACCCCTAGCCGGCCTCTGCGGCGCTGCCAGGGCCAGCAGCCGCCTGAGTGGCATCACCGCGGCCTCGGACAAGGCAACCGTCTGCCCAGAGGCCAGAGGGGGCCCCGAACCCCGGCAACCTCCCGTGACACCACAGGGACTCCCACAGGGATTTGCAGCGAAGCAGAGGCGCCGTGGACCGAAGGAGGGGAACCCCGAAGGGCCGCACTCAGACAGCACCACATCCTCCGAACCTGGATCCAAACCGGTCGGCACCGGAGCCGCAGGAGTCTCCGCACGCGGCAAGGGATCCGTAGACGTCTCAGGAAGAGAAGGAGAAGAAGGAAGAGCCAACGAGGCCTGCAAGGCCGCGGCATAGGCCCCCATCTGGGCTCTGGTCGACCCCGCCCCGCGGAACGGTGGATAGGGTGGCGACACGCAGGCCGCACCACCTGCGGAGAACCCAGGACCCCAACAGGCCGGGGACCGGGCCTCGGGGACAAACTGCGACACTTACCAACAGGTTAGCGACGCCCTTGCGGCCTGGGAGAGGGAGGATGTCGGAGACGGAAGCGGCGGGTCTTGAAGCCTTCCGCGGGGGACGGGCGTGGCGACGCTGCCGACCAGGACATGCGCGCCGAAAGGAGTTTCATCCGGCGCTCCCGCCGGGACTTTGGCTTCATTTGCTGACACGCCTCGCAGTCCGTGGAGTCGTGGTGCTTCCCCAAACATCACATGCAGAGGGGTGAGGATCCGCCGCCGACATCTGGCGCGCGCAAGACGAGCACGTCTTAAAGCCCGAAGGCATTCACACACTGTTCTCAAGAAAATAGCCTAAAAGTGGAAAAGAAGGCCTGAAACAGGCCAGGGACAAGATCCAGAACCGCGTTGCACGCGGAAAAGAAGAAAACTGAGGTCAGCGCGCTGAGGTGGGGTTTATGTGACCTCGCTGACGTCACGCCCGCGGAGGACGTCGGGGCGGAGTCTTGTGGTACCGCCCCCCCCCGGCGCGCAGAGATGCTGGGCAAGAAAGTTTTCCAGGTCCAGTCTCATGCCTGGGGATAATTCTATGATAAGGAATCTGCGGCTAGTAGTCTCTATCAGATGAGCCCGATGATCATGAGTCTTTTTCAATCGGCACACGCCGCAGTCTTTCTCGTTGTGTTCCGGGGACAGAGAGAGGTTGCACACTTTGTGCAAGTCGGTGCGTGGAAATTTAGCACGACATCCGGGACATAACTTGAATGGAGAGGTTACTGAGTTGGTTAGAGTCAACAGAGGGGTTAGACAGGGCTGTGTCTTAGCCCCTCTTTTATTTATCATTTATATCAACGGCCTACACAAACACCTGGTTTCCCTAACTGGCGATGTGCCGACAATAAAAGGTAACCAGCTCCCCGCCCTGCTATATGCAGACGATGTGGTCCTTATGGGCCGCACCCCTAACGCACTACGCACTTTAGTGAACGGCTTTGTTGACCATATGGATTCCTTAGACTTGAAGACCAATTTTAAAAAATCTTTCGTAATGTCATGTGGCCCGAAGAGACGTCACATGGGTAGCAGAGAGATTGGGGTCAACTAGCAGTTTCCCGTATTTGGGCGTGGTCTTTGCTGCGAACAACTCCTGGAGTGGGCATATTGCCCACTCCAGGAGTAAGTTCTCAAAGTCCATTAACTCAATCCTGAGTCTCCCCCGCCCCAAGAAGACTGGCGCACTGGCTGCTATCTTAAAAATATACAAAGCCCAATGCGTCCCGGTCGCCACATACGGTGCTGAGGTCTGGGGAACAGCTAGATGTTCTGACATAATTGCTGAAGAAAACAGATTTTGCAGAAAGCTCCTCTGTGCCCCTATTACTTCCCCACATTATATAGGTCATAAGGAATTGGGGTTGTATTTTATAGGGGATTTCATTTGTGCTCGCCCTGCTCTTTTTTGGCTGGCGATTTGGAAAAACCCTGCCGCCAATTTGACCAGGGATATTATCGAGGATTGCTTACGTTGCGATAAGGGCATGGCTATCCCCTGGTTATCAGGGGTGCTGAGCGCATTTCGCAGCATGAACTTGCAAAATGTTTTCTTAACACCCATTACCACTACGCTCCCTTCAAAAAGTGAACTTAAAAAAGAACTTTACATGTTATTTAACGATGAAAGGGTAGCGAGGGAGTCTTTGAAACCTAGTGTTTCCAGATATCTAGCCCGTAATCTCTTAATTTACCCCACACCCAGTTATTTAACTCTTCCACTAAGTCATTGGGAGCGTGGCCTTATATTCCGTCTCAGGGCAGGTACCATTAAACATGCTCTCAGTTTTCCTTTATGGAATTTAAATGACCAATGTGTTGAGCCTTGCCCTTGTGACTGCCGGAGTGAGCAAACAATTTGACATTTTTTATTTTTTTGTAAATTTTATTCTAAGTACATCAAATGGTTTTTAATTCCGTATTTTAAAAAACCTAAAACCAATTAGCCTGGAACTTGCATTTTCAATGATTTTGACCCTGGATGACCATGAACTTTTTCGTGTGAGCTCTTTTTTAACCCCTTCGATGCTCATGACGGAACGGTTCCGTCATGAGCATCGGTTGCGCTGTGCGGATGACGGAACCGTTCCGTCATGGCCCCGCCCGCGCTCGAACCCTTCAGCACAGCGCGGGAATCCGCGCCACAGGGGTTAAAAACTGCGGTTCGTGCTCGTTTAACAATGTCTTAAAAATTTGTATGGACTGTTGACTTTTTATGTAAACAGCATCTTATTGGGTATTTTGTATGTTTTATTTGCTGTGCTTTTATGGATTATTATTGATCCGAATAAAGTTTCATTGACTTGACTTGACTTGAATGGAGTCTGTTTCATCGACTGCTAGAGCGGTCGGCGCGGGTAGGCCAGACAGCCTTCCATGAGTTTTCCGATCGAAGATTTTACAGTTGAGACGATAAGCGACGAATGGGGATTTGCAGTCAATAACACCGTCGAGGGTATGGAATGCGCGTCAAAGAAGTTTGAGAAATGGTGCCGAACCGGAGTGCAGCAGTACACATCTGAACCAGATGGTGGAAAAAACCAATCTAAGGATGGAGCCGATGCCCATGCGCACTATCACCGAAAGGAGGGGTCACCTACCTCATGACTGGAAAGACTTATTCGAACAAAAACAAAGTGCAAACATCCGGACTCAACAGTAGATGGTGATCTATGCTTCAGCATATGATCCACAGCTTATATGCATTGAATAATATATATATATCTCCCCCCTTCAGTGGAACAGACAGTGGCTGAAAGACCAATGAGGAAGTCATGTGCACCAGATGCTAGCAACAAGACAGTGGCAGCGCAATTCCTCTGCGTACATTGTTATTGTATCTCTACAATATATCATATCTTGCAAACATCGCTGCTATTTTGTAACATTGCGTTGGCCCCTGTGTACTGCCCCCAGCCTCTTGGCCAGCAGAAGCGCCACCGACACGAACCGGTGTTCTTGAGATTTTAGCTTTGTGAGCAGTCCCAGCAAACATACCTGAATCGTGCAGTCTACCAAGTTTCCCATCATCAAACCCAATTCCCCTACCACCTCCAGCCAGAAGAACAGTAGTTACTTACCTGTAATCTGCAGTTCTCCAGTATTGGTATCTTTCATAGATTCACATGCCTGAATCATTCCCCGTCGTCAGAGTGGGAGTCCCACGGTACATAAAAATAGCAATATATATGCATATAGAAACCATATCATAGGTAACCTAGAACCAGGAAGTAAAGTAGCCAGAAATCAAAAAGAAAAAATCCTCCACTTTCATGACTCGTCCAAGTAATTATATATAGTCCAAACTACAGCCAATCAGGCGACAGCCCCACCCAGAATGTTCTCCTCAGAGGCTCAGGCTCTCAGATTTTCTCGCACAAGTGTGATCCAGAATGAAAAGAGTATAGACGAGCCTCTGAGGGGAGGTGGGCGGGTTGCATGTGAACCTATTAAAGATACCAATACTGGAGAACCACAGATTACAGGTAAGTAACTATTGTTCTTCTCCAGTATTGGGGTATATTTCATAGATTCACATGCCTGAATCAGAGTAGAGAGCAGTAACTCCATAACAATATTAGTGATATTATATCACAACCTCATCATAAGCATATCACAGGCAATATGTAATCACACATATAGATATTTCCATACGTATAAACAGACATATAGATATATAAATATCTACGCATATATAAATATCTACGTATATATATATATATATATACACATTATCTACTGGTGGTCGCCAGTAGATAGTTATAGTTACAACCTATTTTCCATAGGAAATTTTAAAATTCTATTTTGAATAACTTTGGCGCCGGTTGACGAATCCTCGCGAAATTTTCAAAACAAATGGGGCGCTCCGTTCAGCTCCTACCCTGAAAGTCTCGGGGGGATTCGTCAAGCGGGGGCCGAGAAAAAGGGGGGGTCCCAAAACGCGTTTTCCCCATGCATTTTTCCATAGGACCTTTAGTCGCAGCTACAGCCCGAACGGCTGAACAGAATTACGTGAAATTTGGCAGAGAGGTAGCCATAAGGTCAAGGAAGTGCCTTTTGAAGGTCTCGTGTAAATAAGTTCAGTATTTCCTGAGAAAATAGCATTTAAAACCATATCAATATCTATACGCGCGCACCGTGCGCGCACAGTGCGCGCACCCTTACGTGCGCGAGCGCAATTCTGATTGGTTGTTAGATGTCGGTAAACATTCGAATCGGTCGAAACCAGGAAGTGTCGGCCGCCATTTTGTCTCTCGCAGTCTGAGGGGGTGAAAAACAAAGGTGGAGAACGTGAAAAGGGGGCATGGTGGACAGTTCCTGACCCCCTAGCCTTTGTCAGGGGGTCCCAGAAGGACCCCCAAGGGCAAAAAAAAGATTATTTTTTTTCCGAAAAATGGCGGAGTGCGCGCACCCTGCGCGCACGGTGAAAAAACGGAAAAAATTCCACGAAGTTCGCGAAGTGCGCGCAAGCTGAAAATTCCATAAAAAAAAAATACATACATAAATTAGCATTTAAAAAACCTTTGAAATTTACTGAAAAAACCATAGGTTTCACACACGTTATAGATACGAATTAGCATTTAAAAAACCTTGCAAATTCACTTAAAAAACCATAGGTTTCACACATGTTATAGTTACCTGGACATTTCACTCGTAAAAAACCAATGAAATTCCCCCGTTATAGTTAGTGCAGGCAACTATAACTCACGCGACCGCAATCCTCTGCTGATGACAACAGATATTACATCACTGATGACATATGTGTCTTTCTGAAAAATAAATATTTGTAATATATGTATAGCTAAAGATTAATGGAAGAAGACATGGGTAAATAAGTGTCTAAATACAGTGATGTAATATCTGACGTCATCAGCAGAGGATTGCGGTCGCGTGAGTTATAGTTGCCTGCACTAACTATAACGGGGGAATTTCATTGGTTTTTTACGAGTGAAATGTCCAGGTAACTATAACATGTGTGAAACCTATGGTTTTTTAAGTGAATATATATATATACATACATACATACATACATATACACACACCAACAATCATAGAAGATCTGTATGTCAGAAAATAGTAAGAGGAGGAGAGAAGAACAGAGGCTCACTTTATTTAAAAAGATTACGGAGAACCGCCTGTCCCACAGACATGTCTGCATCGCCGGCAGCTTCCAGACAGTAGTGCATGGTAAAGGTGTGCCTGCTGGACCACGTAGCAGCTCTGCAGATTTGATGAATAGGCCCACCAGCAAAGAGAGTGGTAGAGGAAGAGATTGCTATCGGAGTTGTCTGTAATGGTCTGCCTGCACGCTGATGGCAGAAACAGATTGCAGCAGAGATCCAATGAGCAATGGATTGCTTGGATATTGGCAGTCCTGTACTCATCTTTCCATAAGCTATAAATAGCTGATCAGTTTTCCGAAGTGAAGATGTCCTTTGCAAATAGAATTTGAGACACCTCTTAACATCAAGAGGATGCAAAGCTCTTTCCGCAGGGGATTGAGGATTAGGAAAGAAAGTCTTTAAAATGATCGGTTCGTGGAGATGGAAGTCCGAAGGTACTTTAGGCATAAAAGTGGGGTTAGTGCGTAGCACTACCGAATCTCTGGTGAATTGAAGGTAAGGCGGTTTTATAGTGGAGGCTAGAATGTCACTGACCCGCCTAGCAGATGTGAGGGCTAATAGTAGAGAGACTTTCCAAGAGAGAAATTTGAAATCTGTTTTATGAATAGGTTCAAAATGATGGCGCATGAGTTGTGAGAGCACAACGTTCAGATGCCAGGATGGAGGTGGACGGCGTATGGGACGAAACATGCGAAACAATCCCTTGAAGAACTGCTGAATGATCCTAGAAGAGTAAAGAGAGTTGGAACCATCCTGTCAGAATCTGGAGATAGCTGCTAAGAATACCTTAAGGGTAGAATGCGAAAGGCCTGATCTTGCCAAATGCAAAAAGAAAGGAAAAATTTGTTCCGGTTTTGCATGAATTGGATGAACTTCATGGCACCAAATGCAAAATCTTTTCCATTTAAGTCTGTATGTCTGGGCGGCGTGGCTTAGGCGCCGTCAGGAATGGCCGCCGCTGTTCGGAGCTCCGAGAGAACGTAGCGCGCTGGGGATCCTCCGGGCGCTCACCGCCCTCAAATGTATCCCGGGACTGCATGTTTAAGCAGCGGAAGCCCTCCTGCATAGACCGCGGGAGTTATGGTGCTGTTTGGTGAGCGTGCATGCTATTTTACCTGACGGTTTTATCGGCCGTGACTGGAAACTGGAGAGCGGCCGCCATTTTGGGCTTTTACACGCTCGTTGTTTGTTGCAGGTCCTGTGCCACGATTTTAACACCTCACATGTTTCAAAGATGACTCAATGTTTTTTTAGGGATTTTCTCAGAAGTCATTTTTATTTTGTTTTAGTTTCTTTTTGATTTCTAAAGCAACCTGGTTGGTGGTGTTTTCCATGCGCAGTGTTTTTCATCTCTTCAGTGTTGATCTTTGTCTCCCTGGACGCCATTTTAGCTCTGTAGCTTCTATTTTTTCACTATGCTACTGAAGGTTTGACTGACTGCAGTGCTTTTTTCCTCTAACCAAAGCTCATATAAGGGCATTTATGGATGAGTTTGTACTATCAATACTTTTTATGGGACTTTCATTTTTCTCAACACTTTCCAGCGCTTTCTGAAATATCATTTTAGTGTCTTGTGTGCACCAGCATTTTTGGGCAAAATGGCTCGCTCTAATCGTGGTACCGCTCAGCACCCCAATACCAGCTGCGGGCCTTTAGAGACCAATAATCCTTTTAGTGTGTTACAGGACGGCGTCACTGACACGTCTAATGACTCTATTGAAATGAGGAGTTCCTCTCCGGGTTCTTCCCGTACGGGCTCCAAGCCTAAATCTAAAATTCCTTCCACTCCAGGAAAACGAGCGAAGGCGAACCCGCCTTCACCTACCAGCGTCTCTCCCTCTCTCTCCATGGAGTTGCTTCTTGAGGAAATACGCTCGCTTAAACCGTATATGGCTGAAACCAATGCCCGTCTTCAGAGCCTTGAGGATAATTGGTCTCATACTAAGCAACAAGTGGCAGATCTTGAGGAAAAAGTGTTTTCAGTGCAAGCGATCTCCGCCCAGGTTCCAGAATTACATAGAGAAGTACAATCTCTCAAACAACAGATTGAGAATTTGGAAAATCGTAATAGGCGTAATAATCTACGCATTTATGGTCTTGCGGAAAATCTTGAAGGCACCAATACCATATTTTTCTTTCAGTCCTTTCTGCCAACACTTCTTGGACTCCCAAATTCTCCTCCATTGAATATTCAACGAGCCCACCGCCTAGGTCAAATCTCTCGTTCTGTCAGTTCTTCATCCTCTCAAGTGAAACCTAGGGGTGTTATCCTGTATTTTTTGGAATATACGGATCTGATTAAAGTCCTTCAGGCTGCCAAACAGAAGGGGAGAATTACTTGGAATGGTTCCACTCTTTTCTTTGGTCCGGATTACGCTAAAACTACTGCGGATCGGCGCAAAAAGTTTTTGGACATGAGACCTGCTCTTCGCGCCCTGAATGCTCGTTATGGACTGTTTCACCCGTGTGTCTTCAAGGTGACTTATAATAATAAAACAACAAATTATGAAGATCCCATGCTTCTGCAACGTTTCCTTGACTCCTGCAGAGATAACTCCATGGACTCCTCTCGACGATGATTAATGTCATTACCTAATTGAATTATGTTTGCTGTTATGTCATTGTTTTCTGTTGTTCTACCCTCCTTTCGGATACACCCTGTTACGTCCTGAGATACCCTGCTAATGTTTTTTGTTCCTTTTCTTTTCTCAGGTGCGGTTCTGCGATACTTTTGATTCTTGTCCTCTTCGTATCATGCCCGGAGGTTGAGTCTCCCCTTGCTGCACCCTCTTGGAGTCCTCCGTTCGGTGTGCTACCTTCCTCATGTGGCTCCTCCATCCCCATTGTCTTTTTGTGGTATGTCTTTTTGACATTTTCTTTTATCATCAATTATTGTTGGTTTTGTTTTGCATTCTTGTTTCATGTTCTTTTCTTCTATGTCCTTTTTTATTTCCTTCCTTTTTCTTTTCTCCTCCCCTCTTCTTCTTTCTGATTTCTTTTTTCCTCTCAATTTTGATAACAGCCTTATCATTCCTATCTCTCCGCTTTGTCTAATAGTGATTCCTTATCTTTTTCCCAGTTCTTTGTATCCTTATTATTCTCTCTGTATTGCTTTTAACTTTTGTATCATTGGTTGCAGGATAATTGTTCGAACTTATTCTAACTGGTCGTTGTTTTGTTCCCTTTTGTCCCAGTTATTTAGTATTGTGCTTAGTTTCCTAACTGTCTATCTGATAATTGTCCAAATTAATTTTGACCAATTCCATTTCCCTTTTTCTCCTCCTTTCTCTGTTCGATCTCTATTTTCAAGTTTTCTTCTATGCTCCTTTTTTATATCATCTTTTTTCTCATTTTCATCTTCTCTTCTATCCCATGAATTCTTGTATCTCTTACTATTATATCTCTACAGTAATGTTTTTTTTCTTTCTTTTGTTGCATAATTTGCATGGTATTTGCTTTTATATATGGCATACTTTTTCAAGAATGGTTTTTATTGTTTTGCTACTTTTATATAGGATTTAAATGTCGTTAAATATTATATCTTGGAATGTTAAAGGTTTGGGTTCTCCTATCAAACGCCAATGAGTTTTGTCACATATTGCGAATTTGAAGGGTGATATTGCTCTTTTACAGGAAATTCATGTACCAGATACTGAAATAATTAAATTACGACGTAATTGGGTAGGCCATGTTTTTGCATCACCTGGCTCAGGAAAACGCAATGGTGTAGCTATTCTCTGTCATAAACGTTTGGATGTTCAGCTTATAAGACAGGATAATGATTCAGAAGGTAGGTGGGTGGTGATTTCCTTATTGATCAACAAGATTCCGCTTTCTATTTTTAATGTTTATGCTCCCACTACTCAGGATAAACTATTTTGGCCCCAAATTCTCTCCCTTTTAATGCAATGCAGTGATGATTATTTGATTTTTGGTGGGGACTGTAATATGATTGTAGATCCCTTTATTGATAGGAATTCCAACTCCAGATTCATCCCTTCCTGTACACATTCTCAATTTACCTCCACTGTTTCTCAAAGATCCCTTGTAGACTCTTGTAGACTTTGTCACCCTACACTACGAGAATACACTTACTATTCACCTGCTCATTCCTCGCAATCCCGAATAGATGACCTCTTTATCTCCAAGGCTTTAATTCAGCACATTTCCCATACAGACATAGGGTCTATTTTAATTTCTGATCATGCCCCAGTTTCCTTAAGTTTAGATCTACCCTCCCCCATTAAAGGCACTAGAAGATGGAGATTTAATAACTCTCTTCTATTAGATTCTAAGTTCACATCAGCTTTTCTCGATTTTGCCACCGTATTTTTTTATGAAAACGAATCTCCCCAGCTATCTCCCCAACTTGTCTGGGACTCTTTTAAAGCTGCATCTAGGGATTTTATCATTTCCTTTGTTGCCCAGAAGCGGCGGGCAGCTTCTCTTTCATCTCAGGCACTTAATTTACAAATTAAACAATTAGAACACCGCTATTACCTCACAAACAGTCAATCTACCTTAGAGGAACTTATTAATGCCAAACTCTCTTTTAACAAACTTTCTACTAATTCGGCAAATCTATATCTACTTAAGTCTAGCGCGAAATTCTACAGCGCGCAAAATAAATCAGGTAATCTTCTTGCTAAATACCTTAAAGTCAAGCAAGAGCGTACTAAAATTGATTGTATCATATCTTCATCTAATACCATACTCCAGTGTTTCCCAAACTGTGCGCCGCGGCACCCTGGTGCGCCGTTAGGGGTCACCAGGGGCGCCGCGCACGATGTGGGAAAAATTACCTGCACGGAGGAAGCTTCGAATCATGTGGTATTGTAATTGTGAGAATGTGCGCAATTAACAAGTGATGCGTCTTTTGATGCCCTACCGCTACCTGTCAGCAGTCAGCTTGAAGGCAGCAAGACAGTGAATCTTGTTTAAATGACACCCAGCTGCGGCGCAACACACGGGGGAGTTTCAAATGCCACCTGTGTTATCTGAAATCATGGTTTGGCCCAGGAGCGCACGGTCGCCATACGCGCTTCTGACGTGCTTTCACGTAGCCTCTGCTTACGCACAGAGACTGTCAAGCGTTATTGCCTTCCGTGTTCTGCTGCACAGCGCTTCTGAGGACCCTTCACGATCTACACAGGTTGGTTTCACACGGGCTAAAATACTCCTTGCTTACTGCAAAAAAGTGGGACATGATAAACTCGTGACCGGCCAAGCCCCTGTAATTATGCTGGCTGCTGTTCCTGCACTTTGTTTGTGTCCGCGCCAGAAATTACGAGACAGAATTTTCAGTGGGCAAACTCGCTGCTGCGTTGGAAATAGGCTACATTGCAGCCTGGATTAGTTTACCGGCCCCAGTCTGACCCTCAGCCAAAGCCAGGCACGAAGCAAGTCATTAATATTAGTGTGTAATATTAATAACCCTTTTCCTTCTCAGCCTCAGTGAAAGAAGTTCCCCCTTCTTCCCTCCGTTTATTTCAGGAGTTTGCCACTGAAGTAATGTTATGGTCGGACTTGTCAGAAATAAACACACATTCCCTTTCTGAGCAACAGCACCTCCTCCCAGCTGGCTCGTGTGACCCTCATTCCTTTCCCGAAGGGAAGACTTGTTCTGCCTCTGACGTATCCCAATCCAGATCAGGAAAAAGTTGCGCTTTCCGAATGATTTGGCTCATTTTGGATGGCCCCTCTATCCCTGATGTCAGGGATCAAGATGGCAGCATCAGGGAAGGACATTAGCACATTTCATTCTCTAGTAGTATCCACTGCTTAACCGCGGCAGCAGATGGGAGGCTATAGGTGCCTTGGCCTGGGCAAGGCTCACCCTTGCTGTGAAGGATACCTTACTGGTGCTACTTCTTGCTCAATCAACATTTACGGAGAGTATTCTTTAAGATGCCGTTATCTCAAGACTCACATGTGCTCAGGAGAGGTTTATATATGAAATATATATTGTCAAAACAGTGAGTGCTAGTCTATTCTGCTTTGCTGTTAGTAATTACCAAAATTTTCCCTTTTGCTGGATTCGCTCCCCACTGCCCCAGGAAGAGACACGGGCACGAGTACAAAGTTACAGCTGTTTACTTTACTTATTTCAAAGTGTTTGTTTCTCGTGATTTGAGGACATCTCAGTGTGATTCTCCTCAGGGAAAAGATGTTTTTTGGTGGTAATGTGCATGGAGTGCAGCATGTCAGCCGTAATAGGAGAGCTCAAATTCACACCCTCTTATGTAAGTTTATTCTGTCCCTGCCAGGTCCATCGCATTACAAGACAGTCAACAAGCCTCCCACATGCAGGTTAAGACTGTGTTCTTTTGTCTCTCAACATTATAAGCTGAGGTTGAGCTATGGCGAGGACTCCGAGAGTATGTAAAACTCATAGGCTGGGTGTCGCAAAATTAAACAAATTCCATATATAAATCGGTAATATAAAAGGCACTGTGCAGGCGTACTTGCCAAAAGTTAGACGTTGCACGTGAACAGGTGCACACCAGGTGGCCTATTTGGTGTTGTGACAAAGAGGGCGGACAAGTGATGGAGGCTGTGCGACAAGTGGCATTGTGAAAGTTCTAAGCTGCGTATATAAAAGGGGTCATCAGGTGTCCACCGCTCATCCCTTGCTTTGCAATGCGTGCATGAACTTAAAAAAAACCTCATCCGATGTTTTTTTAAAAACCGTTTTCTTTATCTTTGGTCATAGTTAGTACCAAGAGTAAGGCCTCCCAAATAAAATCAGTATTTTCAAACCTTATCTACAATCACACACTGAGCCTGAGGTTATGTCAGGACGATTATTATTTTGATACAACAAATATCTAGATGGGCCCTCATTTACAGGAAAAAAGAATATATGTAGATTGTTGGTCTGGCTTACATTCTCCCACCAGTGACATGATGGGGAGCCACAGCCAACTGCCAATTAGGTCAAGGGAGCCACAGGTTGAATAAGTTTGGGAACCACTGCCATACTCCATAAAGACGAAGACATTCTTTTAGAATTTTCTAACTTTTACAAATCTCTATACACACCTGAATCTCCGCCTCTTTTATCAGATATTGATCAATACTTAGCCTCTCTTCCTCCACCTGCTTCTTTGGATGTGGATTTCTCCTCTCTGGAATCTGATATACACACTACAGACATTCTCAAAGCTATTCATTCGCTTAAAAAGGGGAAAGCTCCAGGACCTGATGGTTTTACTATAGAATTTTACATTCATTTTTCAAATCTCCTTGTTCCCAAACTACTTAACTTATTTTTGTTTTTTATCGCCTGTCAGAGATCTGAAGGATCATTTCAAGAGGCTTTGATTTGTCTCCTTCCTAAAGAGGGTAAAGATCATAAATTCTGCAAAAATTACAGACCTATTTTTTAAATTAATTTGGACTATAAGATTTTTGCGAAGATTCTTGCACTTCGCCTCGATAACATTTTACCACAATTAATAGGTAAAGAACAATGTGGATTCATTAAAGGTCGCCACCTCTCTGATAATACTCGGCTCTTCTTTAATGTACTTCGTAAATCACACTCCCATAATTCTTCGTTAGCAGCTGTGGCCTTGGATGCTGAGAAAGCCTTTGATAGGGTTAATTGGCAGTTTATCTTTTCAACTCTTACTTGGTTTGGGTTTGGCCCTAAATTTCTTTCTTATATTTCCTTACTCTATTCTTTTCCAAGATCATTTATTTTAGCTAATGGACTTGTTTCCGCTTCTTTCTCTCTTCTCAGAGGTGTAAGGCAAGGTTGTCCTCTCTCTCCCCTTTTATTTGTTTTGGCTCTTGAGCCCTTCTTATTTAGAATCCGGATGAACAAAGATATTACTGGTTATCCTTATGGTGATAAGCATCTAAAACTCTCGGCATATGCCGATGATATTCTTTTATTTATCTCTAATCCTCAGACCTCCCTGCCAGTTTTTCTTTCAGAAGTCTCTATTTATTCTTCAGTTTCAGGCTATAAACTTAATGTAGACAAATGTGAAATTCTTCCGTTAAATAAATATTGCTTTCATGCTGATTTTGTATCCTCCTCTTTCCACTAGAGCCCTACTAAAATTAAATACTTGGGTTTATGGTTTACCCCTTCTATTAAGGATACTGTATCGCTTAATCTTAAGAATCTCCAGTCTACTTTAACTAACTCCACATCGCGATGGCATCCTTTATACTTATCTTGGTGGGGTCGACTAGATTCTATAAAGATGATGTTGGTCCCTATAATCTTGTTTTTCTTATGTAACCTTCCAGTTAATATTCCTAAATCCTGGTACAAACAATTATATGCTATTTTATCAAAATGTCTCTGGCAGAATAAAACGCCTAGGATGTCTTTTTCCAAACTTAAACAACCTAAACAGTTAGGTGGAGTTAATTTTCCTGATTTTGCATCCTATCACGCTTCTTTCTTCCTTAAGAATTCCTCTTCGTTATTATCACAAAATGCGACTGAGGTGTTATCTTTGCCTTTATGGGTAGAAGTTGAATCTTCTTTTATTTCCCCTCTTTCATTTGATGAGTTTTTATCCATACCTAGCATCCCCCATAAATTTTCTCTCCCCATTCTTAAGCACACTCGTCAACTCCTTCATCCTCTGATGGTAGAAGGTTTGGACGATCGAAAGCGTTTTTTGCAATCTCCGATTTGGCATAATAGCTACATTAAGATTAAAAATAGGACCCTTTTTTGGAAGGACTGGTTTGACCTGGGTCTTAAATGGATTCACCAGCTTTTTCAAGGTGATAATTGTTTGCCCTTCTCTATATTACAGTTGTGTTATTCCCTTCCTTCTTCCTCTCATTCTAAATACTTATTATTAATCCCAGCTGCTCAAAGTTCTTACGATAACCTCTTGCCTTCTTCCGTACAGACCAGTTCTTCTTCTCTACAAATTTCGTTCTTGACAATAGGCACTTCAGCTTCTCAAATTTATAATAAACTGCGGCATATTGGTCGCACTCGTGACAGATCTGCAGTGGAATCTAGTTGGGAATCTGACTTAAATTCTTCCTTTCCTTCTTCGGTATGGGATAAAATTTGGATTAAAATAAGGAAATCTTCACGGGCAGCAAACACTACACAAACGCTATTTTTCATATATAATAGACTCCTAATTACTCCAGCCAAATTACATCTGATTAATCCTCTTATTTCCTCTACTTGTTGGTCCTGTCCAGCTCCTGTAGCAGATCTTAAACATATGTTGCTTACATGCCCAGTTATTCACCAATTCTGGATTAGGGTATGGCAACAAATTAATAAAATATTTCACACACATATCCCTTTTTCTTTTTCTCATATTTTCCTGGGTAGTGTTGCTGAAATTTGGTCCTCTTCCACTTCTCTTAATACCCTCATCATTGACTTACTTCTCGCTGTTGCTTTTCAACAAATTACAAAATCATGGAAGAATGCTTCAAATGTTTCTTATCAAGCCTGGTGGTATGGTGTTTGTTATAACTACAGACTACATAGAGCCTATGTCCACCCGATTACACTTGCCATTAAGCGTGACTTATTATGGTTACCAGTTACCAATTTCTTAAATTTGTATGCTCATTCATTGCCATCGCATACTCCAATTACAGAAGAAGTTCCCAAACCTCCTTAAGCTAACGTTAGTTAACCATTATTGTACTATACTTGTATTTTGCAACCCATAATTAAGTTTGTAGTAATGAGCTAAGTATGAGGGTTATGTTATATTGTTGCGAGATGCTTTTGCTGTATTTCATATAGGATATATATATTCTTATGCTTCCCCTCCCCCTCTCTCCCTTCTCCCTCCTCTCTCTTCTTTCTTTTTTATTTACTATGTACAACATGGCTATTATATACTGTAATGTATTACTGTTTGATCTTCTGCTTATATCCAATAAACTTTTCTTATACTCAAAAAGTCTGTATGTCTTGATTGTGGAAGGCGCCCTAGCATTGGCCAAGACTTCTCTACAGGCCGAAGGAATATCTAAGTGAGCGAATTCAAAGTGCTCAGGCGCCAGGCCGCTAAGTGCAGGGATGCAGGATCCGGGTGGCAGATCTGACCGTTGTGAATGGATAGAAGGTTCGGTATTGGTCGCCACTGAATGGGATCGCATTCGGAGAGAAGGAGGAGTTCGGTGAACCAGAACTGGCGAGGCCACCTGGGAGCTATGAGTATTAGGCGACAAGGCTCCTTCTTCATTTTCCTGAGAACTCTGGGAAACAACGGAATCGGTGGAAAAGCGTAGGCATAAATACGCGACCAGTTCATCAAAAAAGCATTCCCGCACGATCCCTTGTGGGGAAGCCAACTTGCGAAGAACGGGCATTTGCGGTTCAGACTAGTCGCGAACAAATCCAGATCGGGTCGACCTCACGCCTGAAAAATAAGATTCAAGGTTGGTTGATGAAGCTCCCACTCGTGATTGGAAGTTGTCGATTGGCTGAGGGAATCCGCAAGAACGTTGTAAACTCCCGGGACATGGATTGCTGTCAGACATATCCGATGTTTGATCGCCCAATCTCAAATCTCCTGAGCTTGCTGAGACAATAGTGTGGATCTTGTCCCTCCTTGTTTGTTCAAGTAGTGCATACTTGTTGTGTTGTCCGTCCGGATCAACACTGATGCTCCGAGAATGATGGTGCAAAAAGATTTTAGGGCTAGGAAGATCGCCATCAATTCCAAGAGGTTGATATGCCAAGTGCGTTGCTGAGCATCCCATCTTCCCCTTACAGTCAGCCCTTGCAGGTGAGCTCCCCATCCTTCTAGGGAGGCGTCCGTGGTGATGACTAAGCTTGGAGCTTCTATTAGGAATGAGCAGCCTGCTGCTACATTTTTCTTGTAAGTCCACCATCGCAGAGTGTCCCTTATTTGAGGAGTGATGTGGAGGAGATCGTCGAAGGATCCCGAAACTTGTAGCCACTGTTTGTTGAGTTCCTCTTGCAGAGGTCTCATTTTGAGACGGCAGTTGGGGACCAGAGGAATGCAGGATGAAAGCATCCCCAGAAGCGACTTGAACTGCCGGACTGAAACGTACACTTTTGATCGCAGTAGCTGGGCAAGTTTGCAAAGTTTCAGTTGCCTTTCGTTTGAGACAAAGGCTTGCGGTCGCAAAGTATCTATGGTGGCTCCCAAGAACGTTTTGTTTTGCGATGGGACGAGGTGAGACTTGTCGAAATTGATGGAGAAGCACAGAGATTGGAAGAGAGATAGACATCTCTGAGTATGGACGTTTGCGATGTTGAAAGAATTCGCCTTTATAAGGCAGTCGTCTAAATAAGGAAAAATTTGAATTCCCTCCAGCCGAAGGTGTGCAGCCACTGGTGCTAAGACTTTGGTAAAGACCCGGGGTGCGGAACGTAGTCCGAAAGTGAGGACTTTGAACTGAAAATCCCTGCCAGCCACTCTGAACCTCAAGAACTTTCTGTGTCTGGGTAGAATTGGTACATGAAAATAAGCGTCTTGGAGGTCGAGGGTGGTCATATGATCCCCCGCAGGGAGAAGTTGCAGGATTTCTTGCAGAGTTAGCATCCGGAAGGATAATTTGTTGAGATATTTGTTGAGGGAACGAAGATCTAGAATGGGACACCATTCTCCGGATTTCTTCTTTATTAGAAAAAATCTGGATTAAAGCCGATTCCTCTTTGCAATCGAGGGACTACTTCGATCGCTCCTTTTCGCAGCATCAAATTTATTTGGGCAAAAAGCTCTGAAAGGTAGGTGGTCCTTTGGGAGGAAAATTCGGAGGAAACTTTACAAATTAACGTGGCCTCTAGCTACAATGTCCAAGACCCATTTGTCTGTTGTTATCTTCGACCAGTTTGAGTAGTAACAGGAGATTCTTCCCCCAACTTTTAACAGGGTAAGCGGTAAAACAGGTGGCTGGTGGCAGTTGTCACTGCTTCTTGGACGTATCACACCCGCGGTAGGTAGACTTCCTTCTATTTTGCGAGTAGGATGTAGATGGTTGTTGTCTGAATCATCGTGGACGCTGGGAAGATTGGTTACTTTGATAGGACTGATATTGTCTTTGCTGATTATATCCTCCTCGATTAGAAAAGGATCCGCGGCCTCTCACACCTCGAAAGGGCGGTTTACGAAACTGAAGCGTTGCGAGAGATCTTGCTGTCTCGGTATCCTTTTTAATGGCCTGTAGGGCCTCATCAACATGCTGTCCAAAAAGAGACTCACCATCAAACGGCTTATCAATTATTTTAGCCTGAACCTCCTGGCGAAATGATGTTGATTTTAACCAGCCCTGCCTCCGCAGGACTGCGGCACATGCCAGTTGTCGAAAACCTGTGGATGCAACATCCACCGATGAATCAATAATCTCAGCCGAGATGTGTTCCCCTTCCTGGAGGATCTTAAGCGCCTCTGACTTAGAGGGCTCAGGCAACATGTCGATGTAGGGAGTAATGTCCGACCACATTTGTCTATCATATCGCCCTAAGATAGCCAGTGAGTTAGATGCACGAACTGTCGTCGCTGCCATAGTGGACACCTTCTTTTCAATAGCGTCCAGACGTCTACCATCCTGATCCGGCGGAGCTGACCGCGGAGAGGAGGGATTCCGCGCTAGTCGTTGAGCTGCTTGGGCGATAAGTGAATCTGCCTTTGGTTGGCCTATCAAGCATGCAGGCGAATTGTCCGGTGCCTTGTATTTTTTATCAAAGCGGGGCAGGACCGCAGGAACAGAAGCTGGAGCTTTCATAACTTTTAATCCTTCCTGACAAATGAAATCAATAATCGGAATAGACCGTATGTGATTTCTTGGTTGGTTTTAAAATCATAAAAGAAAATCTTCCTTCTTTGTTTCCATAGGAAGAAGAAAATGCTGTGTAGCCCTCTCCATAAGAAGGAGGAGAGTCGACAGGAACAGGAGTTGAAGGCGAGGGAGTGAGGAGTGATCGGTCAGCCAATTCTCCTTCCTCTCTATTGACGTCAGAGGAGTGAGCGTCCTGAGAGTGATGCGAAGGTACAGGAGAATGTGGCCTGGGCGGCCTCAAAGCTGATGAAGATTGAGGCACAGGTGTGGGCGGTATAGAAGAAGCCACTTCGATGGAGGGAAACGGCGATAGTAATCATCCAACATATACTGCAGATTGTTTAAAAGAGCCAAAGGCATTTGGGCCATAGGAACTGGATCTGGAGCTGAAGAAACCATCTCCCAACAAGATTCGTCATCTTGGTACTTAAAGAGGAGTTCAGAAGGGCTCCTGGCGGTACGAAACCTATCTCCCTCATCTGACTCTTGATCATCCTCTTCAGAATCCAGTAATTTTTCAGGTAACCTAAGAGGAACCTTAGCAGGAGAGATTGTAATTGGAGAAAGCACCTCCAATGAAGATCCACGTTTTTGTATTAAAGAAGACATCACTGTCGAAGGGGGCAATTGCATAAATGGTGTCAGACGGTGTAGATGATACTGCAGGCGAAGACAAAGACCAAACCTGAAGAGCTGTACATGAAGACAGTGGTAACGTCGACGAGGCAACCGTCATCGAAGTAGTCGTCGACGAGGTGGGCGTAGATGGAGTCATCGTCGACGAGATGGCCCTCGTCGACGAGACGGTCGTCGACGGCACTCTTTTAATCTTCGTCGTCGGAGCGTCGACGGTAGACTTAATCTCTTTGGTCGACGGAACTGGTCTGACGGCGACAGATACCAGCGTCGACAGTGAAGACGCCGACGACATTATCATCTGTGGCTTCGTCGACGAAGGCGTCGTCGTCGAGCTCATCGACGAGGGACCCCGTTTCTGAGGTAAATCCTTGTCAGAAACCTGCTTTAAAGATTGAGACTTCGCAGTCTTTCTCGGGGGCGTAGAAGGCATAGTTTTACTTTTAGACAGCTGGAGCTTCCCACAAGATTCACAAGGTTGAAAGATTTCTTTGAAAAAGACATCCTAACCTGAAAAGTTTCCAAAGAAAAACTGAGAAGAACTGAGCAGAGCTCAGGGAGACTTCCTTCACACGATGTGCGGTAGAAAATCTGAGAGCCTGAACATTCTGGGTGGTGCTGTCGCCTGATTGACTGTAGTTTGGACTATACATAATGACTTGGACGAGTCATGAAAGTGGAGGATTTTTTCCTTTTGATTTCTGGCTACCTTTCTTCCTGGTTCTAGGTTACCTATGATATGGTTTCTATTTGCATATATATTGCTATCTTTATGTACCGTGGGACTCCCACTTCGATGACGGGTAATGATTCAGGCATGTGAATCTATGAAAGATACCCCAATACTGGAGAATCCCAGGATATCTGCACATCTCCACACTAGATGTATGAAGTATGCACTCTGTTCCCCATACCGCTGACATTGCGCCTCCTCAAGCAGACCATATCTGCCCAGTCTTGCAGGTGTGTAGTACATTTCCTGCAGATATTCAAAATGTATGAGTCATAAATTGCAATGGGAGGGGGGGGGGGGGGGGGGGGGGGTCAGTAGTCCCGTGAGTTTACAGCAGGATACCCATTCCTCCCATGTCAGAGGTGTGTCTAGCTGCGCGTTCCATCTCCTTAGCACAGTGTCTGAGCGCATTGAACTGTCCGCCTGTATAGCATTATACAGTTTAGTGACCATGTTTTTGCGGGTTGGGCTAGTAAGTAGTATCTGTGGCGCATCAAGAGTGGGGGGGCTCATCAGGGAACGTGGGGTATAGGGTCTTAATAACTGATCGGAGGCGGTGATATATAAGAAGGAATAGCAGGGACTTCTTGCTGATGAAGGCCAAGCCGCAATTTCTATGAATCGCCCGTTCAAATACATATCCCCCGTTGTCGTAATGCTCACCTGTTTATGGGTCAATAGACTCCCCTCCTCTTGTGACACCGAGAGCGCCGGATGATATCTCAGGGGAAGTGCAGGTGCATATATGGGTAATTTGTGAGTTTTTGCACCTAATGTATGCCATGCTGCTATGGTGCAGTGAATGGTGTCTATCTCGGTGCGTGGGTTCTCCCTGCCAGTGTGGAGAACAATATTTCATAGCTGTTGGACCTGGCCTCGTGGCGTGGTCCTTAACCCCCTGGATTGTGGCCGTTCCCCGCCCCGGCCGTCACGGGCCACCCGTCTGGACTGCACCAAGGCCCTTCACCCGGAGCGGCACGTGGTCGCATGCTCCTCGTGGCTCCGCCATCTTGTTGGCATCCACGTCACACCGTGCCCCAGCCGGCGCGACCCCGCTCAACCCAGCCTCGACCCCAGCGAAGCCCCGACATCGAGGCGCCACGAACTGGCCAGGGGGTGCCGCAGGAACCATTCATCGCCCTGGCGGAGGACAGTATCGATGGGACCCCCAACCGTCCTCCCCTCTCGAGGTGTGATCACCCTGCCAACTCCCATGGGCCTGGCGCCTCTCCTGCTGGGCGTCTGGCCACCTCCACCCGGCCACTCCGCCCCCTCGGGCGCATAGGTCCGGACATCAAAGGGCTCCAGACCTATATCTGGGGCGACCCCACCACAGCTCGGCAGTTGTATCCCGGAGTCGAGAGCCCTGCTGATTGAATCGCGGCTGACCCTACGGAGAAGAACTCTTGTCGGAACCATCACGAGCCCTGCTGACTGCGTCGCGGCTCCTTCTTGTGAACCCTTTCTGAACCACCTGGAACATCGGAGCCCTGCTGACGCTGTCGCGGCCCAACCTCGCTGAAACCTTCCTCGGAGCCCTGCTGACGACGTCGCGGCTCGAGCTGAGCAGAAACCATCTTGAGAGCCCTGCTGATTGAATCGCGGCTCTCCACGAACTGTACGCCAGAGCCCTGCTGACGCCGTCGCGGCTCGACCCCTCCGAGATCGGAGGTCCTCCAGCGTGAGGATAAGAACTGGGCCCCAGGTACCCTCGTACCACATTCCTGCCAAAGACTGTCCCGCTATCCCTACCCTTCCAAAGAGACATTGAGACTTTTGGTGGATCCCTCGATCCCTTCGTGTAAATATTGAACTCGTAACCTTTTATTGATGATAAAGAATTGCTTGTCTTGAGACAACCTCCTTGAGTCCGGTGTGGTGGTGTTACTGTGCTAGTACGGGATAGGAGAAGGATCTCTCAGGAGACTTCTCGGCAGCGCTCGGCTACTTCGTGCAGTGAGAGGGCCCCCCCTTGGTGGTCCCACCGACTCCTCGGGGTCCGCCTTCCAACAATAGCGGTATGGGGTGCGCTCTTTCTGCCTTTCTGCTAGATGAGGTGTTAAAGGTGGAGGTTGATACAAGTAGTGCACATATTGCGTTTGCAATACAAATAAAGATCAAGTGTGCCAAACCAAGCCTGTTCATACGGCAGTACCAGCCCTTACCAAGCATTTCTGGGCTGTTTCCTGGCCACGGCAGACATATCAACTGCGTCTGCAATTTTTTTGAAGAGGGTCTATGGTAACTTGATGGGAATGTTGCTGAAAAAAAGAGGAACTGTGGTAGTATTACCATTTTCATTATGGCTATCTGCGAAGGACAATGACCTTCTTATCCACTTGTTCCTCCAGCCTATCCATTGCTGGACCATAGTTTTCCCTGACCACTCTCGGGCTCATGATGGATCACACCCCCAGATATTTCATTGGATCTGTACACCACTTTAATGGATAGTCTAATTGTTGAGGCTGCGTACACATTGTCAACAGGATTACATACGATGTGTCCCAGTAAACACTGAGACCAGAATACCGTTCAAATCGGACATACTCCCTTAGCAGTGGCGACAGACGTGTACATGGTTTCCTGAAGTACAGGGCCATGTCATCTGCATATAATGGTACTCCTATTGGACCCTGGCTCAATCTGGCTCAATCTGAGTGCACCTCTGCATGCCTCTGGCGTACATTGCATGCCAGTGGTTCCAGCGCTATTGTAAAGAGGAGTAGCGAGAGAGGTCATCCCGGTCTGGTGCCTCTATATATGTGCAGTACCGGCGATGTACGTCCGTTTACACGGAGCCTCGCCATCCGATCTGTATATAATAGTTTAATCCACCTCACAAACCATCTGGGATATTCATGCACTGCAGGATCGCAAAAAGGTACTCCCATTCTATCGAATCAAATGCCTTGGTGGTGTCCATCAGTGCTGCCACCTCTTCTAGGGTCAACTGGTGTTGAAGCGCAAATGTCATGCGCAGGTTCTGAGCAGTTGATCGCGTTGGAAGAAATCCGAACTGGTCCGGCAGCACGACATGCGGCATTAGTGGTTGTAATCTATAGGCGAGGATCTTCGTTAAAATGTTCGCATCGACATTGATGAGTGAGAGGGGTCTGTAGGCGTCACATCACTCTGACTTTTTATCTGGTTCGAGGAAGGTGGCTATCAGGGAATCTAGCAGCATCAGGGGGAGAATTTATTTATTGTACGACTCCATATACATTGCATGGAGATGTGGGGCAATCATATCTACATATTCTTTATAGAATTCACCAGTTAGTCCGTCCAGACCTGGGGCTTTCCAGTTGGGTAGGGACCCTATAGCATCCTGCACATCCTCCAACTCTATAGGTTGTGACAGATATTCTCGTTGTCCTGGCGAAAGCCATGCCAGGACAATGTCTTACAAGTATGAATTTATATCAACAGTCTTAGACGATGCATGCGCGATGTACATGGCCCCATAGAAATCCACAAATTCCTTTAGGATTCCTGGTGTATCATAATATCCCACCCCATTATCATCTACTATTTTTACCACCTGTGTCAGGACCCCACTAAGTCTCAGTTTGGCTGTCACTGTCCACCAAGGTCTTCCGCCCTCTCTGTAAACGTGTGCCACTTATCTACCTGAGAGGTATTTAAGTTCCCTCTCAGCCAGATCCTGATAGCTGGATATGTGATCTCTAATGGCTGCCAAGGTGGCATTGTTGGGTCTGCTTTCGTACTCACTTTCTGATTGCCGGATTGTTGTTTCCAATATGGTAATCTGCGTTTGAATGTCCTTAGTATCCCCAGAGTAGTGCTTATACAGATTCCTCTTATCGTAAACTTGAAGGTTTTCCATAAAGTTCCTGCTTCCGTAACGGAGTTCTAGTTTATGTAAAAATACTCTCAGATGGACTGCCGGACTGTCTCCTTATAGAACGCATCCAGCAAAGTGGATAACCTAAACCTCCATGTGAAGGGGGGGGGGGGGAGGAGCATGTGGGAACCTCAGTCGGCAGTTTAACTGGCTTGTAGTCCAACAGTGTACTTGCAAGATGCTGTATGTCCGTCACCCAGTTTCTAGCCATTCTGGTTGTCAGCCAGTAATCAAGTCGGGACCACATGGCATGCATAGCCAAGATAAACATGCCCTCCCAGCCCTCGGGGTTTTGCACCCTCCATTCATCCACCATATTGAAGTCTTCCATCCCGTGTTTTAGCGCTCTAGTTGCTGGTATGCTTGAGCCAGGTGGTTGTGACGATCAGTCGATCGTCACATCTAATGTCGTATTTAGGTCTCCACCCTAGAGTATTTCGGACCTGGGTGGGTCCTTGAGCAAGTTCCAACTGTTAGTGTAGAAGGAGGGGTTGTCCGTGTTAGGCCCATATATGTTAACCATGGTGACTAGTGTCCTGGCCAATGATCCCTGCAAGATTGCATATCGACCCTGCTCATCTGTGTGTTCATGAGTGACAGTGAACGGAGTCCCTTCTTGACCAGTATCAGCACACCCCTCGAGTATGTAGAATACGATGATGCTAATCTGGCCCCCGCCCACCTTGCTCCCACTGATCTTTCTGTGGTCTCTGCTAAGTGCTTCTCCTGGAGTAGGGCTATTCGTACATTGTGTCTCTCTAGGTACGCTAATACTCGGTGTTTTTCGAGGGTTAGTCAGGCCTCGAACATTGCAAGTTAACTGTGTGATAGTGTGAGACTCCCTATTTCTATTCATCCCTTCTCATAGGGGCTGTACTGCTATGTCTGATCTGTCTTCATGAAACCTCCCCTCTGTGCACACCGTAGAGCTGCAGAAAGCAAAAATATTTCAAGAAAGTCAACTTCCCACCCCCACCCACTTCAGCATCCCAATTATGCTATAGATCTCCCCATAATAGCAATTATTAGTCAACAGTTGCATTGGGGTCCGCTGGGTGCCCAGTTCTCACTGCTGTACAGGGGTGGTCGAGAGCAGTAATACCGCCATAGTAATCAGACAGTATGCCACTTGGCTGCAGAGCAGGAGTCCCGCCGAAAAAAGCCCCCCCGTCACCTTCTTGGCATTAAGTATTTCAATCCATCGTCACCACTAAGCATCAAGTTCACACACAATCTATAGAATTGACTTGCAGGCTTCTCACCAGTGTCCGTCACTCACTCTAGCAGTTCAGAGCTTTCAGTCTCATTACTCCCCAACCCCGCCCATCCGCGAGGCGAGCCAGGTGGACTGGAGACCAGACGCCACTCAGGTCATTTCTAGTCTTCTAAGTTAGTTGCTTCTGCATTTCTCTGGACCATATCTTGTCAACATAGTCCATCGCAGCCTGAGGGGATTGGAGCATCTTGGATTTGCCTTGGTGTGCAATTCGAAACCTAGCGGGATACAGCATCGCATATGTTATTTTCGCAGCTTGTAGTTTCTTTTCAACCGGCAGATATTCCTTTGCCTGCACCGTCGCTGTGAAATCCAGGTAAAAACAACACTAGGTTCCCTTGATAGTTTATTTCCTCCTTGGTTTGTGCAAGTTTCAGGAACGTGTTTCGGTTTCTGTAGTTGAGTAGTCAGGCGATGATTGGCTTCGGCGCAGCTCCAGGCAGGGAACGAGGCACCAATGAGCGGTGTGCTCTCTCAACCACCAGAACACTAGACATTGCTTCAGTGCCACAGATCTCAGTGAGCATTTTCTCTACGAACAGTTCCATGTTCCCAGTATTGGTTGTTTCTGGTATTCCTGCTATACGCAAGTTATTTTGCTGCAACCTGTCTTCGAAATCTTAGTTTTTTGCCTTAACGATCTCAAGTACTTTGGACTTTGTCTTCAGTGGTGGAGATTCTTTGCTCAGTTTCTGTGAGTCTGCTTGCATGCTGTTCCCAATTATTGGCCAGGTGGTCCATGCACAGGTTCAATCGGTCTATTTTCCGGTCTATGGAGTGTAGACACTGCTGCATTGTCGATAATGTACTTTTCAGTGTACCTGCACTCTGGCCCGTGTTGTCAGGTTCTGGCTCAGGGTCTGCATCTGGGAGGTTTCTCATACTTTTCCTGGGCTCAAATGTGAGCTTAGATTGAGCTTTGTCTGTTTTCCCCATGGGAACTCTCCTTGTCGACATTGTTCCTTAGAGCAGGGAATGCTGCTTATCACACATGTCCTCAGAGAGGGCTCCATGTCTACTCACTGAGTCCCAGGCAATGAGCCACATCGCAGCCCCCGCGTCTGTTCCAACTTTTAATGGGTAGTATTCAGTTGTTTTCAATCTGCTGCTCTTGGCCTTCTCTTGCGCAGTAGATGTGAGCCTTTGCTTGCTCTTGGCAGTAGCCCTCACCCTACTGCTTCAGTTTGCTTACATTTAGTGCAGGCTTTTATTTGTTAGTTATGTTTTTATTTGTTGGTTTTGAAGCTGCATCAGTTTTGATTGCTCCTAATGTCTTCTCCAGCGCCCTTGCCAAGTTCCTCCTTCACGTTCTCTTCCGCTGCTGCCGCCTCGCAGATCAGGGCATTTCTCCTTGGTCTATTGGAGCTCCTGTCCTCCCTCTGCGAATCCGCCCACCCGCCCGGGAGCCTGAAGCCCAGTGCGTGGCGAACCACCACAGTCAGCAGCCAGCTTCCGGCCCCTCATCCCGGCCGTCGCAAACAATACCAGCGATTCAGGAAGGGGCTGTCAGCTGCTCCGCCAATCGTCTGGAAGGTTCCCTTCAAGGCCTATAAGCCAACCTCAGCCCCGCTCAGCACTCTGTGCCAACTAGCTATCTGGCGTGCCACCTCCGCAGGTCACAGCAGGTTTCCGTTCACTCTCCTCGGCAAGACTTCTGACCCGCAGAGCCTCGCCCTGGTCTTGAACACCGCAGCTAGCGCGACCACGTTTGGTCCCCAACGCAGTTCCGCAATGCGTCGGGCTATGTCGCCGGAGGTGGTCTCTCTCCACCGAGCTGTCCCTGGCTATGCTACCCGGCTGCGCCCCCGCCTGCAGCTTTCATCCGATTATTCAGGGACCCGCCAGCTCCTCACCTCATCCTTTGTCCTCTCCTGTCTGGCCACTGTGTCGTCGTGGGAAGCGCCGCAAACTTCCCAGCAGCACCGCTTCCCCTTCAATGCCATGTCATAAGAGGCACCACTGTTCTGTCCGACTGCCGCCATCTTAGCTGGCGCGGCCTCCTGTCGCAGCCCGTCCTCCAGTATCTTGTGGCTTCCTGTAGCTGTACCTGCTCTGCCGCGCCTTCTCACCACCACCAGCTGCCGATTGGTTGCATCCTTTTATATTAGTGGACTTGAGGATTTTAAGCGGATAATGAGCTCTCAACCGGCAGAGCTGCACTACAGTGCAGCCATCTTGTCGTGCACTCACCAGCGCCCCCGAAAAGTATTTTTTGCTGAAATCTTCGCAAGATGGAAGACATACCACCTGCAAACTCTGTAGACTTGGCCCAGTCATAATCAGGTCAGTTGTGTTTTTTGGTGACAGTCCACTCAACTATGCTCTGCAGAGTGAATATATTTCAAAAGGTTTAAATATACTTGATTCCAGAGAGGATTTCAGTTCATTTGAATTGGCCAATCCAAATATTATGTGGGTCTCCAAGAATTCTTCAGGTAAAGGGCGATTTCACTTGGCGTCTTTTCAAATGTCCAATATGGCAAGTTTGCTGGAATGCTGACAGTGTCCAGACTACACCTTATTTGGCATGTTGGCTAGTGAATTCATCGTATCCTGTGTTGTATGTAGATTTAGATTCCGTATATAGGTTTCCTGATCTAAGCACTTATATAGGTACAATTCATATTGCCCTCATTTAGGCATAGAAAATTCAGCCCTTACTTAGGCATTGTCCATGCTAACCAAATACAGACATGGCCTCCTACATCCGTCCATCCACGTCACAACGAGTTCTTGGAAAACCGGACTCTTAAGCCTTTAGGAATTTCCCTTGCTTGGATATTGATTTCTCCAAGAACTCATTTAGTATGCATGAACATCTATTCCTTAGGGGTTCATTCATGACGTTCCGATGCCCAACTTTTACGTCAAAACAGGCATTCCTAAACACCTTCAAGGTATAAATATACCTGCACTTGCCCTGGCAAACCACGGTTCCGGCCCGATCCAGCTCGACTGCCTACTTGCGGTTCGCCACGGCAAGTTCGGAAGGAAATAGAGTTCCAGCCTGACGCACTGACCAGACGCTGTCATCCTCTTCGCAGAGAATCCAGCTCCAGTGTTTCCGACTCCCCTAGCGGGGTGTTAGATATCGAGACCCGGAAAAGAGATTCCAACCTCACAGATTCTAAGGTATGGAGCAGACTAGAACTTAGAGAAACTTTTGTCAACTCTTGGCAAAACGAAAACTATAGCTATAGTTAGCTATACTTTAGAAAACAGCACCTACTTCTTATCTCGTACTACACTTAGGTTAGGTACACTGGGAACTATTTAGAAGCATCAGATGAGTATCCACATTTTAGCCTGTGTTATTTATGTATGTATTTTAATTAATATATGTCATAGCTACAAGCCATGCTATTGCAGTATTATTTTATCTTACTGCTAACTCTGTACATATTGTACTTCACAGCCTGTCTTACGATTATAGCAGTTCATATCTCTTGCATGAGAAATAAGACTGTTCAATAAACACTTTTTATTGAAACGCACGTCTCTCTATTTCCGTGCAACTCTGTAGAAACAAAGCATGCACAATTGACTAAGTGAAACTGTTATCTATTGTTTCCACGGTTCTGAGATTGTTCCGACTCTAAGGGAAACAAAATTATCATGTTTATGCGGTTGTCAGAAACTAATCCCTTCTTGTATATTCGAGAAGTTTCTGGTGACCTCTGAGTTAGCTGGCACACACAAGTAATTAAGTTTAATGTACTCGATAGAGACATACTGACCTCAGCCCTATGTCAAATCTATAGTGTATATTATTCCAATGCGCAGAGCCTATCAGGGATATAGGAACTACACTACATGGCGCCCAATGGTTTGGTAAGGCACTAATTTTAACACTAGATACTGAAGTAACTCAGTTGTGCTTTTCTCAGAGACCCCTATTCATAATACTCCGTAAGACGTCTGGAGTGGGTAGGGATAATATCCGACATAGCTGAGTAGGACAAAACTCCTACGTATTAGCTGTTTGGTTTGTTCAACATTTAAGTATACAGAGTTCCAAAATATTATGCACCTTATCTTTGTTCCCTTGAAACTTGCTCTAAAACTTTCATTAAACAATGACCGAAAACAACACAAACGCCAATACTGGTGGAGCTGCGGTTGACCAAGTCACAGCAGCTTTTAATCGTACAGGTTTTCAAGAAACCGACGAGGATGTTATAATCATCCATCCAAATTTAAGGAGAGCCATCACTCTAAAACTTATAAAACATGGACTAACACCAAGAGGTTGTAGAGCAGTTTTGTGATAGAGGTACATGAATCTCACCAGAGGTACTCTATTCATGGATAGTATTCCCAGAATCAACCCCAGTAACACACTTGTTTCACTTCTAAAAGAAGATGATCCACCTGAGGAATATATTCCTTTTGAGGATATTGAAATTCCACTCACATACCAGGAGCATGAGCTCTGGTTTAAAGGCGCCCTAAAACATTACAATCACATTACCAGGCTCGGTCCACGAGGTAGACCAAGAGCAACATGGCCGATTTTAGCCGGCTACACACCTCATCCTGACATTGAAGAAATGTCAGATGTGGAACTACTAGCTCAACTCAAGGAGCTAATCAAAATCTACA
This sequence comes from Triturus cristatus, assembly GCF_964204655.1. Lineage (NCBI taxonomy): Eukaryota > Metazoa > Chordata > Amphibia > Caudata > Salamandridae > Triturus > Triturus cristatus. Next base: position 335,165,673 of record NC_140584.1, read on the forward strand.
AACAATTAGTTCAATATGTCATGCAGACTTTCACAGTCCAACCATCATTAACCATTCAAAATCCAGCCCTTCATCAGTGGTATACTTTAAAAATCACTCCACAGACTTTACACGCAGTCATGGGTAAAATGCCCACAAAACGTGAACAAATTCCATTCTGGATAGCTCAAAAAATTACTCAAATCGAAGCAGTACTAGCCCTTATGAGAAACACAGAATTCTAACAATCTGTTTACCAATGGGGATCACACCACATCTGGAAGACTGCACCACTTGAGGCACAGTCTCTGCTGCAATCTACACAAAAACACATGGTGTTCCGTCCATGGCGGTAATACCTGATGTCCTGAAACAAATTCAAAACGAATACGGGGCAGAGCCTGCTCTGAATTTAGGTATGAAGTTACTGAAACATTTTGACTAGGTCTCAACAATAATATTATCTAATATTAAAGGTAAAGCAGCATCAGTGGCAATCCGCCAGAAATTAAGGGAATTTGATGTAACAGAACAACCACAAGAACTAGCCAGAATAATTGAAAAATCCTATGAAGAATTAGGCAGACACAGTTTGGGAGGGAAACCAGTTAAACTGTTTGAAAGTCCTGAAAAGGCCTATACTAAAAACAATCCTACCTCTTCTAAAAAGAAGTGGGAAAATAACAAACAACATTCAAAAGAGAAAGATTCTCAATCCCGAGGTAGGTCTCCTCAAAAGGAGTCCTCTGAAAGGAGGTACAACCTCAGGAATAGGGATAGTTTGAGAAAACCAAACAGGTATCAAGATACTGATATACGTTTCTCTTGTACCTTTCAGATATCATCACAGACATCCGAAAGAAGAGGACGGTCAGAGAACAAAGAAGAACGCGTGAAGTCCAAAGACGATCAACACATTCAGAAAAACAAACAAAAACCTCAATTCTCCAAGAAGAAGGTAGCAGGTCTGATGATCAGACATGCCGAGGATTCTAAGAACACAACTAAAGAACAGAGAATGGGCTCAGACAATGTTGGACAGTGCAGCAGAAGTTACAGTAGCTCACCAGAACCTGAAGGGGCTTCTGGAGACAGTGGACATGAATGAGGACAATCAAGTTGAAACTGCAGACACCAGTGTAAGTTCTCCGCATAGGTTATATGAAATAACACTCCGGATGGAGGGAGACATACCAAGAAAAGTGAAAGCACTCTTTTGGGAGCATCTTTCAAGGGGTTATGATATACTTCTAGCAGAACGAGACTGGCCACCAGAATTTGTCAGAGAGTGCCCACATGGCGAACACATCATTATGCCAGCCTTCTCTAACAATGTTCCAATCCATTTAAAATATACTTATGCCAGGAAATGGGCAGTGGCCCCGGCCCCAGCATTATACAAGACTCATGTACGATGGGATGAGGACTCACCTCATCACAGAATCCAGTTAAAAAGTCAACCAGCTGCACAAAGGCAGTACCCAGTTAAGCAAGAAGCTAAAAACAGGTCAGGGAGATCTTAGATCAAGTTGAATACCAGGGGGTTATTGAAACATGCACCTCATCAATGAACAATCCTTTGTTTCCTGTTTCCAAACCAGACAATACATATCGTCTAGTTTTGGATTACAGATACCTAAACTCATGTTGTAAAACATTTGCAGTGCAAAATGCACACAGTACAGCAATAATGAATAACATTGTGCGTAAAAAGTACAAAACTACATTGGACATGTCAAATGGTTTCTTTTGTCAAAATATTGCACCTGAAAGTAGATATTTGACCGTTTTCTCAATAATGGGGACCCAGCGTCAAAAACAGCCCGAGGTTATTCTCAGCAAGAGTAACGGAGTTACTACAAATTTATGATGACGAGGCATTGTCATATGTCGACGATATATATCTGACAGACGATGACCTGGAAAGACACTTGAACAGGGTGAGCACCATTATATTGGGCTTCGCCTCTGAGGGTTACAAATGAAACTTTAAAAAGTCCAGAATTGCCCATCTCAATGTCCTTTTCCTAGGATATGAACTTTCAAGTGAAGGGAAAATCCTGGCAGCCAACGTTTTAGAAAAGTGTGCGCTGCTCCAACCTCCAAAAACGCTGAAAAACTTAGTCGATTCTAGGTTTCCTGAATTTTGGAAGAGCAAACATTCTTAACTACGCAGAGAGAGTTAAACCTCTCTACGAATTAATCAAACCTGATTTCAAAGACAAGAACCCACAGAAATTCTGCGTTCACTTCAAACAGACATGTTAGCAACTAAACACTTGCAAACACACGTAAATGTGCGCAAATTAGTGATCCGAATCATTTCGGGTCAATGCGGATTCACCTACTTAACTTTTAACGAAGGTGAAAAAGTACCCATTGCATACAAATCACACTTGTATACACAAGCAGAAATGAAATTCACTTCTACAGAAAAAATTCTGACAGCAGTTGAAACCGCTGTAGCAAAAGAAAGAGCCCTAGCACAGGGGAAACGCATAATGGTCGTGACTCCTGTACTAGCCTTAGAGGCAGTTACTAATGCTAGCATTCCGAATGCAAAAGCTTTACATCCGAGATGGATACAATGGGTTAATTCTCTTGCAGCAACTGATGTTGAATATGTTTTTGATCCTTATTTGAAAACACAAGCATTCCTGCAATACGAACAAGAATGTCCTCTGCCTACTGAAATTCTCCCTCTTGATCAGTACGAATTTATAATTTATACTGACGGATCTGCACAACCCGCTACGGGGAGTAAACAAGTTTACAGTGCAGCATGCGCAATCGTTAAAGGTAGTATGCGAGATGGCAAATTCAGACCAATGGTCACAAAAACGCAATCTCTAGGAGATTGTACAGCTCAGCGAGCTGAATTACAAGCATTCAAGATGGCACTTGAAAACACGGATCGCGAATTACCCACACTCATAATGTGCGATTCTTTTTATTGGGTTTAATCTTACAATGAATATTTACAGAATTGGCTTCAAAATGGTTTCAAAGATGCAAAAGGTGGCACAATCAAGCATACAATGCTTTGGGAAAAAGTAGTTCAGTTACGAAAAGGACTACAAAAGACTCACGTGATACACACGCTGAGTCATCAACGTGATGGCGTTTACGTTGAAGGGACTTCATTGGCTGATGAAGCCGCAAAAAGGGGCTGTGCAAACGGCTTCCGTAGCTGCAATCACTCGTTCAAAAACGAAAATAGACAGTGAAATAATGCTGGCTGTCAATGCTTAAAGCAAAGGCAGCGGTGCAGCGTTACCTAACAAATTTCCACTCATATATAATTGATGCGAACAATGTTCTGTTTGCTCGAATTCCTGGAGTGGGGGATAGGGTAATACCAAACATGGAACACAAATTAGGACTAATCCTAGCAGCACATGAAGGGATTGCCTCTGCCCATGCAGTTGTTTCCGCTACAGTATCATTATTAAAACAGAGATACTGGTGGCCATGCATTAGGAAACAGACCAGGAATTATGTTTTGGAGTGTGAAATATGGCAGAAGATGAAAGTCTTTACGGTGAAACGTCCTGCGCAGACGCCCCTGTTAATTTCAGATAAACCGTTAGCTTGCGTTTACCTGGACCACTGCGGTCCCTTACAATGGGATGGTAACTATAAATATATCATGGTCGCAGTGGATACTTTATCTAGATTCCTATGGATGTGGCCTCAGCGCTTGGCGGACGCTCGAACTGTTATAAAAGATTAGCGAGTCTTTATCGCCACATACACAATTGGCACACTACATTCTGACCAGGGTCCTGCATTTAGCTCTCGAGCTTACAAAGAAGCGAGGGCCAGTTTGGGCGTAGCATTGCGGTATTCTTCTACGTTCCATCCTGAGGGAAATTCTGTTGTGGAAAGAAAAAAACGGGACATAAAGCAGTCTATAACAGCTAGGGTATTAGGTTCGGGTGATGGGTGGGTCAAACACCTTTATGGGGTCCAGCGCGCACTTAATAATTTGCCAAGAAGTTCTCTAGGGGGAGTCACTTCGTATGAAGTTCTATTTGGAACTAGAATGTTGGTACCGGACCTTGATATGCAAGGCACAGTGATGGAAAATAAGACATTAGATATCAAAGATCGTTTGGCTGTTTTACAGGACTTAAATGAACTAAGAACAAAACAAAGCAACGTGCTCCTGAAGCCAACCATCACTGAGGGAAAACCGGCCGTCCCAGCAAGGCCTGTCTGGATCCCAAAGCTTGGTGATCTAGTCAGAGAAAATATTGCGGACAAGAAGGAATTTGGGCCTTCTTACAGACAACCAGTACCTGTCCTAGCAATCCACGGATCAAGAACAGTACTTTTGCCGCCCCTTGCTGGTAAAAAGGAGAAAAGATGTGTGTCCATCGACCTGATCAAACCACACTATGTGGCCGATACTAAGCAGTAGGCCAAGTGGATTCCACCAATGTAGCAGATGCACTCCGCTGGCTACAATCTAAGAGGTTCAAACTGAGAGACTCATCACCTTTGAAGATTCTGCAGTGAGAAGTAAAGGACTAAGCAACAAAGCTATGGCACTTGTCCCTCTTGAAACCCGAATAACAGTTCGGCCTGATACACATGTCTACAACGAAGTAACAAGTGATCAACTGGTTCCAGCGAATTCAACAAATCCTGATACAATTCCAACCATTGACAGAACTGCCTCTGGCCATTTCATGAACTTTGATACATTTTCTGAGGATCCAAGTGAGCCTGAAACGACGCCAGCAAAAAGAACTTTCAAAGAACAAGCAACAAACTTTCTTTATATCTCCTGAAAAAGACTTATCTGGTTTCACCATGGATTGAACTATGGACAGTTTTGGGAATATTCTTCTTTCTACCTTGGTTAGCTCTGGTATTAACTCTGGGTATGCTGATAAATGGAAGATATATTCAAATGGACACAGCAAGTAAAAGAGTGAACTTACTTCTCCAGCCACACAAATCATCCCATCGTGAAGCAAGAGACTTGTCAGCAGTGAATATCACAGCCGTTCCTATACATGATGGTATAGTTTGGGACCAAACTCAATATGACATTTTTTGCCCGTCTGAGCTTTTGAAGATTCCACATTTATTTAAGGTTTCATTAAATGACTTTATTACCTCTAGTACCTTTTCTGATGATTGGGACTTCGAGACAGTTAATAACATGATGTATGATCTAGAGATGTCTACAGTATTCACAAATCATGAATATTTAGAGGGTTCATCGGACTATGAACAAATGTATTGTTATAACCACTATGTTCATCATTTCTTGCATAAATCTGCAACGCCTAGAAATGTATTTATGTATAACCAATGGGAACATTGTCCGACACCTCCAAAGGGTAGCTCAAAAACTTTTGCAATGAAATTTCCATATTTTTCAGGCTACAATTTGTCTAAACCAGAAACGTTTTACTTTAAAAATGTGAACAAGACAGGAACGAAAAATATGTTAACCAATACGAAACAGATTTATTCTGCGGCCTTTATTGCCCAACAGTCTAGACAGGGTTTCGACTTTTGGAAAGACAACATTGAGAAAAGACTGTCTGGGGTACAAAAGATTGGCAAGTACAGGGGGTAGAACCTTTATTTAGGGCCTGTATCATCCCTGAGCAAATTATGTTTTTGAATGACACTGTCCAGCAAACGTCTTGCCTTGGATTAGCCAGGATCAAAGACATGAACACACCGACCATACCTGTACCTGCAAGTAATAGCACTACACGGGGGGAGGTCGACGTACATAATATTTTGCATCACAACAGAGCAGATCCAGAATGGAAAAAATGGTTGCTCTGGCCCACGGACACAAACAACTGTCAAGATCGATTCCTGAATAAAACACAGGGTTTCACTATCAATAGGCCAGACCCACGCTATGTTCAAAGACAGCATCCAGGGGTAGTAACAATATACAGTGTAGGGAAACTTTGCCTTGATTGGCTACAGAAAGCTACACTGAAGGATGTAAAACAACACTTAAATTTACTTCAAAAAGGTGCAGACCTTAGGGAATTCTTTCTAGGACCAAGAAAACAGCATCAAAAACGTTTCATATATGCCGGTATCTACGCTGCTTATAATGAAGCATGGAAGGTTACCCAAGCAGAGACTGCAGAACGAATTCGAGAAATTGATCGTATTAATCTAGAGAAAACTCTCACTGTAGGAGACAATGGGTTAACTACTCTGTCGTCCAGAATATATTCATTGGACAGCATTGTTTCTTCTGTCATAGACATCATGGAACAAGACTTGGTTATGTTGCAACATGGTCAGTGTCAACCACGTTCTATCATGCTATTAGGCTGGACGGTACAAAACTTGCGGGCAGGCTATGTGCCTTGGCGTTTAATCAATACTACGTCACTGTTTTCAGAATTCAATCTCACTGATAAACAGACCAGACTGGCACAAAGGGGAGCAGACTACACTATGCTGAGCATTGAAAAATTGGAAAAATTACCATTCACGGTGGCAGAAAAGCCAGCTACTGAGTGGATCATACATGGTAAAATTACTCTGCCTGTTACAACTTTCCATTTGCAATATTGCCTAAAACATATACCAGTTGGCAAATATGAAAGGTTGGGTAAAGGATACATCAAGACATCTTGGGAATTACCTTACACACACAGATGTTGGAGTGGGGAACGTGAAGTGTTTCTTAGCAGTGAAAACTGTGAACACACACTAAGCGGTTCTCTCCTTTGTCAGGGTATTAATTTACACGGGGCCTGTGATGGTTCCACTACAAACTTATCCTGTCACCTGCAAGGTTTACCGGCTGCAGTGATTAATCAAATTTTTGGCCAACTTTCTAATGGGAGTTATATTATGTTGAATGATCACAGCTGCTGTGGCATGTTGCCAGGTATTCCATATCTAGTTACGGTTACATCCAGGGTCACTTGCTGTATGCAAGTCTTGTTTCCACAAATAGACAGTCAGGGAGTCGCCCTTGTGGCCTTCACTGAACATCTCTTCTATACAAATTGATACTCTAAGCAGAATGAAAGCCATTCTTTTACAAAAAACAGTGCCATTGACCTCGGCCAGAGAAACCTATGATCTCCAAGTCGCAAGGACTTCTGCAGCGATACATACCCTTTTGTATACAAACTGCCCTGTACATTTCTCAGAAATGTTAGGTCGTATCTTAAACATGTCCGATACGAGCGGTATTGTACATGTATTTAAGAACGTGTGTGCAGGACTGTTAGCACCTTTTCAAGTAGTCCTCGGAAGTTTTCCAAACTTTGTGCACTCTGTGTTTGGCGGACTGCCGCTCCTTTTAACACTCATTGCAGGGATCCTATTTTTGCTCCTACTGCTACAATATGGCAAGCCAAATCACCAGCGTCACTCCAGGCACCATAGAGAGAGCTCTCTTGGAGATGAAGTGTCGTGAGCGCATCGTCCAAATTTTGGGTTTACCTCGTCAACGAGAATTAAATACGACATGCTTTCTGTCATTCAGACCAATCAGGCAAGATTGCATCTTACCTGTTCTACGCTGCCTGCTCTGCGGTGAAGAATGCGTGCTAGACATCTGTCTAACACTCCCATCAGTCATGCCTATGGATATCGATACTCAGCTGGACCCAGTAACGGCCCATGCTCTGTGTTGTCCCCAGCGGCTAGCAATCCTGATGATGGCATTCATTGAGATCTCACAGACGCAAACTGCCACTGCTGAGGTACGTGATGAAACAACAGGCACGCAGGTAACATCCGATTCGAACATTACTGATGCGACCAATGCTGAAGGCGATAGTTCACATCTATGTGCAGTTAATCTTCTAAACTAGGTATTCCAACTTTCACCTACAACGGTAGACACATTTTTGTCAACAGAAATAGAAGATTTCACGTTTTCTCCAGGCACACACACTGACTTTTGATTCCGGCACACAGTCTTCTGATGAGACTCCGAATTTGGCCTTCATTCTTTTCAGCCATTGGACTAACTTTGGAACTTTTTACCTACGATTAATTTTTTCTCTCCGAATTTGTATTTTTCATTTTTTGGCACAGTAATCTGCTCATGGTAGAACTACTCAGAGAACAGAATTCTTTGAAAACTTCCAGGGACATTATGCCACCTTGTCACATCAACAATTGATTTGTGTTAACCTGATATGAAATGGTTTCGCCCCCTTTTTCTTCTGTTTTAACAAGCCATTTCATCATTTGTATATATTTAGGATTCATTTTTGTTGGCATTTTCAATGAACGCATATGCTTAGAATGGAACATTGCTTTTGATATGTACAGCACCTTATGCATAGTAATGGGTTTGTAATGCATTTTTAGGACGTATGCTTTTTAGATATGTTTTAGCTCGTTTTCGATTATCAAGCGATATTCTCTTTTAGACATGTTTAGTATGTTTAGGATTTAGTAATGTCGTTCATACGAAACTGGAGTGGGTGTTGTGTGTAGATTTAGATTCCGTACATAGGTTTCCTGATTTATGCCCTTATATAGGTACAATTCATATTGCTCTTATTTAGGCATAGAAAATCCAGCCCTTATTTAGGCATTGTCCATGCTAACCAAATACAGGCATGGTCTCCTACATCCGTCCTTCCACGTCACAACGAGTTCTTGGAAAACCGGACTCTTAAGCCTTTAGGAATTTCCCTTGTTTGGATATTGATTTCTCCAAGAACTCATTTAGTATGCATGAACATCTATACCTTAGGGGTGCATTCATGACGTTCCAATGCCCGACTTTTACGTCAATACAGGCATTCCTAAACACCTTCAAGGTATAAATATACCTGTACTTGCCCTGGCAAACCATGGTCCCGGCACGATCCAGCTCGACTGCCTACTTACGGTTCGCCACGGCAAGTTCGGAAGGAAATAGAGTTCCAGCCTGAGGCACTGACCAGACGCTGTCATCCTCTTCGCAAAGAATCCAGCTCCAGTGTTTCTGACTCCCCTTGCGGGGTGTTAGATATCGAGTCCCGGAAAAGAGATTCCAACCTCGCATATTCTAAGGTATGGAGCAGACTAGAACTTAGAGAAACCTTTGTCAACTCTTGGCAAAACTAAAACTATATCTATAGTTAGCTATACTTTAGAAAACAGCACCTACTTCTTACCTCGTACTACACTTAGGTTAGGTACACTGGGGTAGAACTATTTAGAAGCATCAGATGAGTATCCACATTTTAGCCTGTGTTATTTATGTATGTATTTTAATTAATATATGTCATAGCTACAAACCATGCTATTGCTGTATTATTTTATCTTACTGCTAACTCTGTACATATTGTACTTCGCAGCCTGTCTAACGATTGTAGCAGTTCATATCTTTTGCATGAGAAATAAGACTGTTTAATAAACCCTTTTTATTGAAACGCCCGTCTCTCTATTTCTGTGTAACTCTGTAGAAACGAAGCATGCACGATTGACTGAGAGAAACTTATCTGTTGTTTCCACGGTTCTGAGATTGTTCCGACTCTAAGGGAAACAAAGTTGTCATGTTTATGCGGTTGTCAGAAACTAATCCCTTCTTGCATATTCAAGATGTTTCTAGTGACCTCTGAGTTAGCTGGCACATACAAGTAATTAAGTTTAATGTACTCGATAGAGACATACTGACCTCATACGGCGCAGAGGCTATCAGGGATATAGGAACTACACTACACCTGCATCTCAAGCAACAACTTTGAGATTCACTTCCAAGGAATAGGAGCAAATGTGCCAATGGCCAGTGTGCCGAGAACACAGATTATCTCATCTCAAGATGGAACTTGGCACTAAAGACTGACTGATATTTCTTGGCACCAAAAGTCTCTTAAATATTTTTCCAATAGAAAATGCTATTCAGGATCCCATGGTGAACCCCCATGTGCCCATGTAGGATTCCTGTCCTTCACCATATCGTGACTCTCCGACTCACACCCTGATCTCCCATGCACCTCTTTTCCCAAGGACTATGCAGTGCCAGTGAAGCACAGCAGACAGAAGGTACGGAGAGGCTGATAATGGACAGATCGTTAGGCCAAGAAGAACAAATGAAAATGTGTCAAAGTAAGGGATCTGGAAGAAGAGAAGAGGTGTTTGGATGACAGATGGCATAAAGGGACATTTTGGAGGAGTCAAGGGAGGATGAAAATAAAAATTAGAAGGAGTGGTAGATAAAAGAAGCACTGTGGAAAGGCAGAGAGAAAGGAGCGAGGACATGAGACTCCCTGAAAGCCTCAGACTTAAAAGGAGTTGTACGCCTGGTTTCAATATTAAACAAAATTTTCTGTTAATCGAACAATAGAAGCAGCAAAGGTTACCTTATGATGCATGGCCCTTTCTTTTGTAAAACCATTAAAGGCCACACAATCTACAGACCACTGTTTAAGCACAGGAGATGTGTAGCAGCATATTATACAGTGAATTAATTTTATTACATATTAAGTAAAAAGATCTTACCTTGGGCAATTTCAAGCTGTCGTTTTGCATCACCTAGCGCAGAAAACAAATCCAATTTGATTCTGGTCTCTGCGCTTAAGCTGTTTTCTAAGTGCTGTGTTTTATCCTGCATTGCTGAAAGTGCTGACATTAACACCTCTGTATCTTTTTCGTTTTCTTTATATTTACGCAATTCCTGAAAACAGTAAAAAAAAAAGTTATCATAATAATGGTGGTCTTTAGTGTACCTAAAATGTAATAAAAATAATTATCTACTGAAGTTTCATGCAATTTTCCAAATCAAAACAATCTAACTTTTGAGCCTGAAGAGTTGCGTGTGCACAACACTTTCATGAGTGCCCAAGAAGGCCCAGCCATACCAGCAGCAAGAGTTTTTTTGTTGATACCTTATGAATTCACATTTGTGCATTACCCACCAATCTAGAGGGTGTACCAAGAACTGCATTTAGTAAAAGAAATTTTAAAAAGTAAAACTGAGTGAATGGGTACATTGAATGATTTTGTAGTCCAGTTTAATTAAAACGAATTACACAGCAATCCATCCAATAATAAAGAAAAAAGCACATCAAACTAACAATAAAGCTCATAAAATGGTGGACAACTGTGCGTGCACTTTAATATGGAATTTTAAAAATAATATTAGCTTCAGACACATACACTCCTTGTCAGACCTGGCACCATTGGCGTGGGTCACCCTTCCATTTTTGTCTGTGCCTCAATGTATTTTTGTGCTGGTGTTAGCTGCTCAGGGCCCTGTGCCACTGCCATCCAGTGCCACAGGGCAAGTGCTCCCTAGGGGAAAATGTATTATGTGAATTGACTTCCATGTTTGGCTTATTTGGTTTACTATCAGTCCCTAGTAGAGTGCACCAGGGGTGCCGAGGGCTTGTATATCCAAATGCTGCTAGTGGGCTTGCAGCACTGGTTGTGCCACCCACAGAAGCAGCCTGGTAAAATGTGTCTAAGGTCTGCCATTGCAGAACCTGCATGCAGTCTGGTACTGTCATGCTGACTGGGCAAGTGTCCCCACTTGCCAGTCCCTAAACCTTCCCTTACCTTCATATTAGTCACCCCTATGGTAAGCCCTAGGGCAGGGTGCATTGTAAGGATAAGGTAGGACATGCCCTGAGGTGTGTGGCATGTCCTAATAGTGAATTACAGCCATTTTCGTTTTTCACTATTGTAAGGCTACCTGCTCTCCATAGGCCAGAATGGGCTGCTAGATTATAACACTCTATAATCCTAGCAGGCTCAGGAAGCATGGTAGAAATTCATGTTTAATATGCCTGAACTCAGAATAATAAAATACATCTTTTAGCAAAGGTTATTTTAATATCCTGGGTTTGAAAATGCTACTTTTAGAAAGTTAGCCTTTGCGTGCCTAACCATTTCAGTCCGCCTCTGGAGGGGAGGGCTATCTTCTTTGTGTGTAGCTTGAGTGACAGGGCTGGGAAGTTCCAGGAGACAGGCTGGGGCTGCCAGGTGGTGAATAGAGAGATTACACCAGGATGGGTGGGAGGAGTGCACCTTGACTCTGAATAGGGCAGTGCTCTGCCACCACAATGCTGGCTCCACCCCCTGGGGAGCGTCTGATGTCTCTGCCCTGCCTGCTGAAAGAAGAAGCCAGAGTCCCAACAACAAAGTGCTCCTCACTGAAAAGAACTGGACTGGGAATATGCAAAGGCCCCCCTGGCCTGTAAAGACAAAAGAAACTTGGTACAAATGTAGGAGCCCTGCTCCTAAGAAATCAGATCCTGATTGAACCACGAAGAAACTCTGCCTGACCAGAAGGACCTGGAAGAAGCTGAAGGAGGAGTAACTTTCCCTAACCTGGGGGATTGGCCTGCAGTTGGTGCCTTGCTGAGAAAGGAGAGGAAAAGACTAAGAGAGACTTTGCACTTTGTTTTTCAACAATCTCCAAGGGCTTGGAAGAAGAGCTTGCCCCCTGACCTGAGTCCCAGGACCATTGGACTCATCTGCCTTTCAAAACGGAGTTGCCTGGACAATTCTTGCTTGTTTCCCGCTGGATTTGGCCCCAGTACGACTCGTACCCCATCCGCCGCGAAGCAATGTCTTTGCCGCCCGGCACCGTGTGTCTACGCTGATTCAAAAGCGTTAGTACGCACCATATCCCTCCCGGCCGCATCGCACCTAACCTTCCCCGCCGATTCGAGACGTACAACCCTGGCTGCCTAAATCCTGTACGCCGGACCCAAGCTTCGCTCTCCCGCAGGTACGGTCCGTACGCTGCTAACGTACTACACCGTGCCGTACTCAGAGCCGAGAAGCTGCATCACGCTGATCCTCCCCGTACGCTGTACGGCGCCGAGAAGTGTCGCCGAGAAGTGTCGCCGCCTATCCGCACCGAAGGTATGGCTCGAACGCCACGGACTCTGCAAGCTGATCCGGGCCATCCGCACGTATCCCTGAAGGTTCCGTACCAACGTCGCGTCCCGACGCCGCGACCCGTCCAGCATCTGAATACGCTGCCGAACTACGACCCGGACCCATCAACTTGTCCCGCACTGTCTGTCGCGGACCCCACTAACTTAAGGTACTCTGTTCTGTTCGCACCGCAGCGTGCATGTTACGGACCCCGGAGTCCGCTCCGATTGTTTGACTCGTACTTTCCTTGTTTTTAATGCCGACGAGTTGCACATCCAGGTACGAACCGTACAAAGCCTGAAAAGAAGCAGAATTGACTAAAAGAAGCCTATTTTTGTATTTTAAGCCTTTTTACAAGAACATTGAACTTTAAAATAATACTGTGGTCATTTTATTCGTTATTCTGGTCTTGTGCTAAGCCTTATATAAAGGAAACGATTTTTGATACAACCTTGACTGGTGTCCATTTGTGGTGTGTCATTGTATTACTGTATGTGTTCACAAATGCTTAACCTAGGACGCCCTGAGAATAGTCTTGACTGCTTGCGCCACACTACCTAAAGGGTGAGCAGGGTTTTTTTGAAAGGGTGATCCCCTTACTCTGACTTAGAATTGAGAGTCCCTGCTTGTCGCAAGTGCATACCTGTGCCAACTAGAGAATCCTAATTCTAACACTCCTCCTGCATCAATAACGTTAATTGCTACCCTAGCACATTTTGAAGGACCTCACCACCCTTCTGTACAATGACCAAGCACTCAATATGTAAAAAGACAGAACAGGCTTTAAAAAATCTTCACTTTTGATCCAAAGATGTCAGACAGCACAGCAAAAAATGGCCAGGACGTGGTTAACTCAACAATTACATTTTATCGTTCAATTACAAGCTTGTTGCAAAATTGATTGATCTTCATGGCATTGCCCCAATTTTACCACCACATATTTCCATTGAATGTGGCTGCATTTTTTAGTCTTCGTGTATTTCTCTAGCTATACTGAGTTTATTTCTATACAATTATACTAATAAAAATTTGAGTTGCAGACCTGCCAACATTTCACTGTGTGTGGCGGGGGAGTGGCCCTGAAAGGGGGGGCTTCATGCCGAGAACTGCTTCTGGAAGAAGCACTCTGCCCCGGCACCCATCCTTGATTGCCTCCCCTCGAGGAAAAACCACAACAAAAAAACAAATAACAAAAGCTTGCATAGGCTGCAGACGATGTCCTGGGGTCTTTTCACACTTCTTAATTGACATCAGCTTCTCGGAGCCTCCCAAAACAGCTAAAAAGCAACTATTGTGCAGTGGTCTCCAGAAGTTTCCCTCCCACCGTGTGAGGGCAGTTGATATTGTGTGGCACACTGTAGCATGGTGTGAGTTGGAAGGTCTGGAGATGTAATGTATCTGTAAACAGATTTTGATATTATTAAATTGTACTCCTACGATGCTCCCTGCCTGGTTACAGCCTTTTTAAGCCAACAAGCTGGTTAAAACGGTTGTAACTTGACTACGCATTTCAAATGCTATCTAGCCATTTTAGAAACAGACTTCTTTATGCCTGGCATTGAGTAATAGCTTTATTTATGATCTAATCATACTTGGTAATTGCACTTCTAAAGGTCCTGCAGCAGTCATTGGTTACCAGGGAGTATATGTGGTGTGTACCGTTGTATACCATTGGTGTCCCAATGCAATTGAGCTAGATATAGATAAACAAATTAATGCATTTCTACACTCGCCTCTGCAAGGGTAACTAGGATGAGTTATCGAAGCTTAATCCAGAAGGTTGTAGCACATTTTGAAGTCACTACGGGTCGCACACTAATCTCGCTCAAACTCAACGTTAGGCAGGTTTTCAGATATTACTTTCAAAAACAGGATTTTATTGACTGGTACCAAAAAACAAACAAATAAGAAGCAATAAGGACTTATTACCACAGGGTCCCAAACAGATTCACAGCGCTTATGCGGTAAAGTACTACAAAGTACTATAATCATACCCGGATCTATGAGAGCCAATGGAATATTGTTCTACTGTGAGCTTGAGATCACAAGTCCTCTGCGGTTTCCAGAAATCTTCGAGTCCGTTTTCTTTTTTACCCTGGATAACGTTTCTCAAAGACCAAAGGTGCCAGGCATAATAATACAAACGCAGTAGGATTCCACTATACTTTCTCTCACTTTCTAAGTAGCCAATGCTAAAGAGGTGAGAAGGTTTCAGCCCATATGTTTGACGAACAAAAATCTCACGATGCCAAAAAGTCCACCATCTGAAAGTGAACTGGAATTTATAAACTAAAGAAATGAGCAATAAAAAGAAAATGGTCCAAAGTAAATTATCCATGGTCACCAGAGATCCAGAGGTTGCTGATAAGGAGGGAGTGAACACAAGGAAAGAAGGACCAGTTACAGCTCACAATGGATGCAGAGTTGAAGTTAGAGAGGAAGATGGGGAATGAGGGAGTATTAGAACTGAAAGCGCATTAGCATCCAAAGAAGGTCCAATGGTGTACTTAACCTTTAGAGCCTCTATCGTTTAACTGGCTGGTCAAACATATTTTGGGTGTCAAGATCACAAAGGTCACATCCTGTATATAGGAAAATAGGATTTACAGTCACAGCTTTAAACCACAATATTTCCAAAAACATAGGTCATAGATGGATGGTTAAAACTTCTTCCTTCTTCAGAAACAGGGTGCAAGACCCAGTCAATGTCAAACGCCCCGAGGACTTGCAGTGAGAAAAAAACACCCATGTGTTTCTATCAATACGGGAATGCAGTTTGCTTCAAAATCAGAAGAGTTGACAACACACACATTAGTTCCAATAAGCATAAACCTGTTGTATACTTCTAACCGCAGATTCCTCACCTTCAGATTATTATCTAGGCTGGATCCAAACAAATTCACAGCAGTGCTCCATCGCACCACTTAGTGGCACTCTGCGGCTCCACGTTGGCATCATTCCACCCCAGAAGTGAAAGAGTGGAGCTGCATATAAGCGTCATTCCTGCGCGTCGACGTCAGTTTCTTGCTGGACTCTTTCACGCCCTCAGATGTCAAGAATGAATAATAACAGTGTGCAGATTTCTAATTTGGGACCTATTTAGGTGGTTAAAATAAGGCCAGTCCACAGACTAGGAAGTTGAGACGGTGGTGAGGAATTTTTAGTTAGATGGAGTACCCACCAGAAGGACTATGTTACTTTCCCTATAAGCATCTGTTTATTGCATGTAGTGCTGTAGATTCCCATGATCTGCATACTTCTGCCCCCTAATGTTTAGCTCAGACGTTTGCAAGTCGTTTTATTTCTTCAAAGCAGTCTTTCGAGTCACAAGGTCCTCCTCTGCTCGTGAATGCGCATGGGCACTGTCTCAATCAATCAATCAATCAGGAAATTGTGAAACGCAGCTACTCACCCGCGAGGGTCTCGAGGCGCTTGGGAAGGGGAGGGGAGCTCCATTGAGTGCTGGGGTCAACCGAAGAGCCAGGTCTTGAGGTCCTTCCCGAACTGGGGCGATGTAGGTGCTTGACGAGGTGGAGGGGAGGTCGTTCCAGGCCTTGGCTGTGAGGTAGGAGAAGGACTTCCTCCCATTTTGGTGTTGTAGATGCGTCGGATGGTGGTCAGAAAGAGGTCGGGTGATCGGAGGTGTCTCTTCGGTGCGTGGAAGGAGAGGCGGTTGTTTAGATATGCTGGTCTGATGTTGTGGAGGGCCTTGTATGCGTGGGTGAGGAGCTTGAAGGTTATTCTTTTTTTTGATGGGGAGCCAGTGGAGATCTCGGAGGTGTTGGGTGATGTGGTTGTGATGCGGTGTGTCTAGGATCAGTATGGCTGCGGTGATCTGGACAGTCTGGAGTTTTGCGGAGGAGTTTTTTGTTGATTCCAGTGTAGAGGGCGTTGCCGTAGTCTAATCTGATGAGGGTGTGTGTGATTGTTTTTCTGGATTTGGGTGGGATCCATTTTAATGTTTTTCGGAGTGTGTTGAAGCAGGTTGAGGATATAGTGTTGATCTGATTGTTCATCGTGAGCTATGAGTCAAGTATGGTGCCGAGGTTCCGTGCGTGGTCTGTAAGAGTGGGGGGCCACCAAGTGTCGTCCCATGCTGAGGCGGTGGAGCCGAGGATGAGGAATTCTGTTTTCTCTGAGTTGAGTTTCAACCACCTGTTCTTCATCCAGGTGGCGACGGCTTTCATCCCTTCTAAGAAGTTGTGCCTGGTGATGTTGGGTTATTTGGTGAGGGAGAGGATGAGCTGGGTGTCGTCGGCGTAGGAGACTATGTTGAGCCCGTGGTTTCTGATGATGGTTGCGAGGGTGGTCATGCAGATGTTGAAGATGGTGGGGCTGAGGGAGGATGCCTGGGGCACTCCACATCTGGTCTCTGTAGGTTCTGAGAGGTAGGGCGGGAGTCTGACTCCCCGAGTTCTGCCTGTGAGAAATGAGCATACCCAGTCCAGGACTTTTCCGTGGATGCCAGTGTTGTGGCATCTGGTGGCAAGTGTGCGCTGGGAGACAGTGTTGAAGGCAGCTGAGATGTCCAGTAGGATGAGGGCTGCCGTTTGTTCCTGGTTGAGGAGGGAGCAGATGTCGTCAGTGATGGCGAGTAGGGCGGTCTCGGTGCTGTGGTATCTGGATTGGGAGATGTCCAGGATGTTGTTGGCTTCCATGTAATTTGCTAGCTGGGTGTTGACCAGCTTTTCGATGACCTTGGCTGTGAATGGAAGCAAGGAGATGGGCATGAAGTTCTCGAGGTCTGTCGGGTCTGCAGAGGGTTTCTTCAGGAGGGGGTTGACTTCGGCGTGTTTCCAGTCGTCGGGGAATGAGGCGGTTTTGAGGGAGCAGTTGATCGTCAGGTGTAGTTTGGGTGCGATGGCCGTGCCAGCTCTGTGGAAGATGTGGGGTGGGCAGGGGTCTGAGGGTGCTCCGGACTGGATGCTTGGTTGTTGAAGTTGTCGTAGATCATCTTAATCTTGAGGTGAAAAAAGGTGCGGAGTCTGTTGTAGAGGTCTTGGGATGGTGGGACGTCGGTTGTTTCGCTGTTGGGTTTGGCGAATTCCTAGATGATGGAGAAGATTTCTTTGGTGTTGTGGGCGTTGGTGATGATTATGTCTTGGAGAACTTAATCTTTGTGAATTTGGTGAGTTGGTGATGTGCTGTGGTGGCTGCTATGTAGGTGGTGCATATTTCTGGGGTTCTGGTGTTCCTCCATGTTTTTTCATGTCGTCGGCAGGTGTGCTTTGATTCTTGGAGTTCAGGGGGAACCAGCTTGCTTTCTTTCTTGAGGGGGGCGAGAGTGTCGAATCAGTCTGTGATCCAGTGGTGGAGGTTGGGTGTCACAGTGTTAGCGTGTTGATGAGGACAAAGGTGAGCTAGTCTTCGGTGACTTTGTTCCAGCTTCTTGGGGGGAGGCAGTGGGCGTGTTTGTGTCCAGTGGGTTTTCTGAAGGAGAAGTGGATGCAGTGGTGGTCTGTCCAGAAGAGTCCGTGGTGTGGCTGTAGGAGATGCAGTTTCCTCCTGCTTCCTAACTGTCTCCATTATTAGATTGTTTTTCGCCCAACGGCTGAGAGTAAGGATGGAGTAGTGAACACAATAAAGATAGTGTCCATGCATGTTGAAAGAAAGCAGTTAAAGTACGAGATGCCTGTAACATACACTGGCTTCCGGGAAGGAGGTTGGGAGCATGTGAATTTACCGCACTAAATGCAACTAACAGATGCTTACAGGGTAATTAACAATAGATTTGTAGCATATGTGGCTGTAGATACAGATGCTCTGCATTAACTGTAAAGCAGTACTCCCCTAAGTGGTGGCCAGAGCAGAGGACTGGAACAAGATCCTCAGAACAGTTTGACCAACTCTGCCTTGCTCTTGCCTTGCTCTCTGCCAGGATATCCACACAGTAAAGTTTTGTAAATGTGTGTGGAGTGGAGCACATGGCACCTCTACAGATATAGGCTGTGGGCATGTTCCCCAGAAAAGCTCTGTTTGTGGATGTAGTGTGGCCCGGGCTGGACGGCAGGGTTCTTTAAGCTTTAGCATAACAGATTTGGATGCATTCACCTGGCAATCCCTGCTTTGAAAATGGCGTGGCCTTTACAAGACTGTGAAAAAGCTACAAAGAGTTGTTGCGTTTTACGTACAGTCTTGGTCCTATCTATATAATACATAAGTATGCTTAACATCAAGCATATGGGGTGTGGTTTCAGCTACAGAGTCAGGTTGGTGAAAAAAGACTTTGAGCTCACTGGTTTGATTAAGGTGGAAAGGGGAAACCACCTTAGGAAACAACTTAGAATTGGTTCTAAGAACCACTCTGTCTTTGTGACCTGGAAAAAAAGGTTCCTGAAGTGCAAGGGACTGCAATTTACTGATGTGTCTAAGAAACATGATTCCTATGAAGAAGGCAACCTTCCAAGAAAGGTACTGAAAAGCACCTGAATGTAGTGGCACGAAAGGGGGGACCCATACGTCCCGTGAGGACAATACTAAGCTGCTGGACTGGTACAGGAAGCACCTCTGGTGAAATTACACATTTAAGGCCCTCCATTAATGCTTTAACTACAGGGATCTTGAAGAGGGAAGAGTGTTCCCTGTTCTGAATATATACAACAATTGCAGTCTGGTGTTGCCTGACTGATGTGTAAGTTAACCCCTTGTTCTGGACAGTATGGGCGATAGGGTTATTGTGGTGAGTTGTACACTAATGGAAAAAAGCTCTCACTTGGCAACATAACATGTGTACGTAGTGGGCCTACAGGTCTCTGTAAGCACGTCAATGCGCTCGAGTCAAACCACGGTATATGTTTGATGTGGAGACCCTGTAGATAAGGTGCCAAATACACTGGTCTGTCATGTTGTTGAGGCGTGCCCCCCCAGCCAGCAATAGATGTGTCCGTGGTCATAGTCACTTGTGAAACTGGGTCTGCAAAAGGCCCGCCATGCAACAAATTGTTGCAGTTCCAACACTGCAGTGAGCGATGGGCACTGGCCCTTACCAACACTACGTTGGCTGAGAGGCACTTCTGAAGTGGGCGCATATCGAGTCTGGCATGGGGCACTATGGCGATGCATGAAGCCTTCATTCCTACAAGGTGAACAACTGCTAACTGAAAGTTAATGGAGCGGTTGAAAAAGAGGCAGAAGCTGTTGGAATGCTTGCACTCTTATAGGGGCGGTGGAAAACTTTGCCCCAGACTAAGTTGAGGACTGCCCCTAAAAAGACCTGGACTTAAAGGGGCTCTAAGTGGGACGTTGTGGTGTTTACACTGAGCCCTAGGCAGTGTGGAAGGGAGACTGCAGTCTGGGTGAAACTAGACATTCCTATCTGTTCGCACTCTTGATCAGCCAGTCATTTAGGTAAAGGAAGATGTAAATTTCTCACCTTCTGAGGTGAGTGGCTACCACCGCTAAGCACTTCATGAAGACCCTTGAAGCCCGGGTGACGCCAAAGGGGGGCACTTTAAATTGGTAGTGTTGACCACTTACCATGAAGCGTAGCTAGCACTGGTGTGCTGAATTATTCTGCAAGGGAAAGTAGACATTTTTCAGGTCTAGGGTGGCCATGAAGTCGCCTTGCTGCAGCAGGGAGATAACATCCTGTAAGGTGACCATGTGGAAGTGTTCTCACATGATGCATCTGTTGAGAGGACAGAGATGAGGACTGGTCTGAGAGATCTGTCCTTCTTGGGAATGAGGAAGTATAGGGAGTAGACATCTTTCCCTGGTGCTGCTGGCGTATTGGCTATATGGCACCTTTGGACAGAAGCGTTTGAACCTCCTCTTCCACCAGCGTGAGATTTTCTGGGCCATCGGTCTATGGTGGTCTCTTCCCAATGGGGAAGAAGACACTGCTGTCTCCTGACAGGTGTCGTTTGATCGCGTTAGATATAAGGCAAGTCAATTTTCTGAGGTAGAGGCTCCCTTACAAAGGGCGTCTCTGCTTCAGCCTTTGGAGTTATGCACTACAAATAAGCCACGCATAAAGCACCTGCTAACCTATTGGTGGAAGCGCTGCTGCTGCCTATGGTAGGACAGGGTAGGTTCTGGGGAAGTGGCTTTTGAGCCCCCTTTTAGCTGCTGTCTCCAAGAGGAGCCCCTGCCAGAGAGAACCTGTAAAGCACCCATTGCCGTAGAGGTCTCTGCATTTTCAAGCATGGTGTTAACCTGCGGTCCGAACAGGTGTTCCCCAGCAAATGGTAGGTTCATGAGGTGCTGCTGCACCTCTGGCTTGTAGCCAGACACCACGGAGCCAGCAGTGGTGCTGCAGGATGACTGTGGCATTCACTTGCCTTGCCGGTGTATCCGCTGCATTCAAAGCACACCTAATGGTTCTATCTGAGATGGCCTTACTTTTCTCAACAAGCTCCTCCCCACTCATGAGTTACTGGTCTGGGATGTGTTGCAGAAGCCACCACTTCATCTCCTCCCAGTGGGCTCTATCATATCTAGAGAGAAGGGCTAAGGAATTGGCGATGCGCCAAATGCATGCCACTCTCTTCCCACAGCATCTATCTGCTTACTCTCCTTGTCAGGAGGCAGAGTGTCTCCAGTGTCTTGGGCTGCTGCCCTCTTCTGAGCAATAGTAAGTATTTACAAGTCAGGTGGGGCATGACTCCTGAGGTGGATCGGGTAGTAGGGGGCTGGTTTATAGTTTTTCTTGATGCGTGGTGTGACCAAACAAGATTTTACCAGGTTCTGGAAAATTTCACAGGCAGATTTTTATTTTTTTTTTTTTGAAAACCTTTATTGACATTTCAATAAGAACAAGTATGGGCCTACAACCCCCCGGGGCCGGCCGCTAAGCAATCAGAGCAAAAACGGGCAAGTATAAACACAGGCAGCACTTCGGGGAGCAGAATCGTAATGCTAATACTGTGAACAGCGTAAGTAGGGCACCAGGAGAAAAAGGTTTTCATTTTATAATGAAACAAGGCAGAAGGATCAGGTGACAAACAATTTTCAAACAACGATCACAGGTATGCAGAGTAATAGACGTTAGCGATTTGCAGCAATCTATTAGGTCAATGGCGCAAACACAAGAACATCAGGATGGGGAAGAATATCATAAACAGTTGCGCCCGCAGTCCCCCGCCAGAACTCCCCGAGAACACCCCGGAAGTTGTGGAACACATGGAACGGCAACGAGTCATAGCAAAGGAGGTGTATCACGCTGATCCCAGAAAAAGAAAAACAAAAAGAATCAGAGAAGAAAAAGGAGGCCATGGAAAAGAGATGAAAGAGTACAGAATCCCCTCCCCCAACCCCCCACCCTGCACCTCTGCAGATGAGTACGGCCCCCCCCCCAGCAGTGTGCCTGTCGCCCTGGAACCAGACCCGAAATATAGGAGAAGAGAGAAAAAGAAGTAGGAAAAGAACCCCACCAGACGGGGGGGTAGAGAAAGTATTAATAAACTGGAGGAGGGCCTTCAAAACATACCCCCGGCTTCTCCCTCCCGCACGGTAAGTTTCCCCCAAAGTGAACAATGAACAGCACAAAATCAATCTTCTCAAAGCAAGATGGGGAGCATTATGCACCTATTATGCTAGTAGCTATGCCAGGAGAGCACGCAACCCCTGAGCCCGCCCGTCCACTAGATGACCACCCCTGAAGGATCAGCCTTATCCCTGACCACTCTTTGGAATTCTGCCCATGCCAACCCCTCGACCCAGCACCATATCCAATGTTCCTAGGTAGGGGAGTGTCCAAAAACGACCGAGAAGCGACGCACACAGGTGGGGTGGAAGTCTCTGAGCATCAACACAGTCCGCCGCGTGGAGAAACAGGCTTCCCAGTGCTGCCCTAGGATCTGCACTGCACTCAAGGTCCAGGAAGGCAGAAGCAGCCAAAGCAGACATTAGTTGCTGGAGTTGTCCCTGGGTCGCAGGAGGGCACGTACGGGACGAGGCCACCACATCCCACTCAGGTCCAACGCCTCCGGGACAGATCAGGCCCTCAGCAGGACGAACACACTGTAGCATACTGGCCGGGGCGTCCAGCTGTGCACTAACCTCAGGGGTGGCCGCCACAGTGTCCTCCTGCGCGCAGTGTGGGTAGTCCCTGTGTACGTGCGGACAGGCGGGCCGCCACTGCCCCAACGCTGACGCCACACCGTCGAGCTTACTCCCCAAGACCCCGAAACCATGAACCAAGGAGGAGTGAAGAGCACCAAGGGCCTCGAGGAGGTCGCCGTACCCCAGCACAGCTCTCTGCGATCGCGCCGCCACACTCCCAAAAGTCGCACTCTCACAAGCCCGCTGCGACCCAGCGGACAGGATGGTAGGCTTCATCGCAACAAGATGGCCGCCAAGTATGCCCGACCCTCACCGGGGCCGGGACCCTGGGACAAGCGCCGCGATGTCCACGTCGCTGGTGACCGGGTTCCGGGGGCAGGCAAAAAGTTATCCGTTGCGTGGCCACGGGCAACAGTCGTCCCCACCACGGACCAGCTCCCGTAAAAAATCCGGGGGCGGCCCGCAATGATCAGGGCAGGATACGGGCGGCGGCCGGGCAGCGCACCATCAAAGGCAGGGGCAGTCACCGGAGGATCTGAGAATTGCACCCCCGGACATGCACTCGGTCCGCTACGCTTGACAGTAAAGATGACCACGACGAAATGTAGGCCGAGTTTGGCACCGCTCCGGTGGGCCGACTCCACCCAGTCACAACAGGCCGCTGTTGTTGAACTGCCACCCGGCCACGGCGTCCACTCGAGGTCCCGGCTCCAGGGCCGCACAGGCCGCAAAGTTCAAACGCACATTTCTCCGGCGATACCGCAGCCAGAAACCTCGGAGTCACACAGTCGGGTGCCCCTCTCCTTCAGAAACACGACCGCGTAGCACAGGTTGAGGATCTCGTGCAGGATATCCGTGCGGGATGCGGAGGTTCACGGAGCCGGGAGTCTACGCTGCCGTCCCGGTCGCCATCTTGGCTCCTCCCCTCTTCACAGGCAGATTTAATCATTCCCTTGACCACTGGGAGGTACTGGGCTGATCTCAGTCTTTGGGAGCATCCCCATCAAGAAGTCATCCTCTTCTTGGGGAACGTACATCTCAGCCTTATAGGAGGCAGCTGTGCGTTGGTTAACGCTCTGGTATGCCGTAGTGTCATCTGGCAGGGAGGCCCTGACTGGAATGTCCTCTAGTCTGGATCGGTCTGAGGGTCCACATTGCAATCCTCCAAGGGATTTTCTGAGGCAATAGGGTAGACTGGGACGAAGTCCTCAGCCGTGGAATAAAGGCAAGGATTGCTGGTGTCAGAGTAAGCCTCTCGGGACCCCTGAGGAGAAGGCTTATGTGGTGAGGTTGTGTTGGAGGAGGTGAAGGTGGTGGTAAAGGAAGTGAAAGAGAAGTGAGAGCTCTGTTCTTAAACCTCTTGGGGGGAAAAGAGTGGCACATGAGCGTTCGTGGCAGGACTTCTATAAATCAAACCTGTGTTTATTTGGTAGGGCCTTCTCCAAGGTGGCAGTCTTGCCTGTGGGTGGGTAGATGATGATCATACTCTACCATTCATCCAGCTCCTGCTGCTGCCTCTCAAGGATAGGGCATTCCTCAAAGTCTAAAGTGGAGGTTTTCGGAGCAGACAGTGGTTTCAGGGCCGACAGCAGATGCTGTGGTGCAGGTGGAGTTTTCCGCTTCAATGATGGAGTAGACTTCGAAGGTTCGGTGCAGACAGGTGTCCTCGGACACCAGGCTAGTGGAGTGTCATGGCCCTGGAAGGGTCATTTCACAGCTCTGAAGAATTGTTTTGGCGTCAACCAATGCTTGGAAGCAGTGGCGCACTTGAAGCTGGCACGGGGCTCGGCACGGGGCTCTGCACTTTTACCCCGTTGTGGCCATTTCAGATATTTTAGAGGGGTTGGGACATTGACAGAACTCAAGTGAGGTATGGTCTTCAAGCGTGGCCTAGAGCCAACTGAGGTAGAAGGAGCATTCTTGGGTGTGTCTTCATCTTCTGAGAGCTCCTCCTCGCTGGACTCTAAGACTTCTGAGTTGACGAACATAAGACTGGGCTGGTGTGCCTGAAGGGTGGGCCACTCACCCAATGCTTCCTCCTCTACTTCAGTGCCAGTAGGTTGGCCTCGCCAAAGATGTCCGGCATTTCTAAAGAGGATTGTGCCATTGTGCTGTGGGTCCATCATCTGTCTCAGCGCTGGCAACGGGATGGAAGGCAACTGACTTGAAGGCTGACTCATGGTCAATGCATAGCAGAGTTTAATGCAGAGGACTATCCACCTTGACAAAGTCCATTTCTGCTCTGCCTTACCTTTCTTTGCAACTGAGAACCCCATATTTAGCTGAACATCCAAGCAATGGTCTTTGATGCAATCTACATAGAAGCTTAAGGCTTTTTTTGGGGTCCAGCCAATAGAGTTTCTCCTCCTCTCAAGGAGTGACGTGGAGCAAAGAACGTTGGAAGGGTGATGGATTGTCAAAGTGAAAAGGAGTCACCACTTATGGCAAAAAGTTGCCCTGGTCCTCAACAGCAGTTTGAAAAAAGATGGTGTAGGGCGGCCGCACTGAGAGGGCCTGGAGATCACTCACGTGACTAGTTGAAGTGTTTGCAATGAGGAAAACAGCTTTAAGAGTCAGCAGGCGCAACAAGCAGCTGAGGATTGGCTTGAGGGGATGCACATGAGGAATGTCTGGGCCAAATTACGAACTTGCTGTGGCATCATAAATGGTTTGGAAGGGAGCATGTGTCAAACTTTTAATAAACCACATCTTAACAGGTGATTTAAAAAGGACGGCTGCCACGGCAAGCGCAAAAAAGCCAAAAGGGCAGAAGTATAACCTTTAATAGTGTACTCTGCAAGGCCTTGCTGGGCCAAATAACATCCGACAGCCTGGTTTGTAAGGGGCTTGTGTCATGGACTTCACATAAGGTCACAAATATGTGCCAGCGCCCAGCGTAGATGGACTTCATACAGAGATGCCTAGCAGTGAGGATGACAACCACAACCTCAGGGAGTAAATCGAATGCAGTCAGCTGTCGCTGCTCAATTCCAGCACCTGGAGGAGTAGATTGCAAAGGTTTTGTAGCAGAACCCTGTCTTGCTGCTGAGACATAAGATCCTTCTGAAGAGGTAGCTTGATTGGAGGACAGACACTCAACCCAGAGATTCAGGGTATCACTATGATGACTTGGGCCAGTTAGTTCCTGATCTTGGGGTAGGAAAGGCAGTGGCAGAAAGGCATACAGGAATGCCATGCTCCATTCTAGCCTTAACAAGTAGTATTGTCCGTTTGTATCAACACCCTTTGGTTGTACAGTTTTTTCTGGAAGGCCTTCAGCGCTAGCAGTACGGTCTTTAATTCCAGATAGTTGATGTGTCTGACCGCATCTGCTGGAGTCCACAGACCCCTCACTCTGAGCTTGTTCATATGTGCTCCCCATCCTATCTGGGATGAGTCTGTGGTGATGGTCACTGTTGGGCTTGGTGGTGTTAAGGGCTTCCCTATTGTTATGTTCTCCCTGTTCCACCATGCTATCTCTTGTTGCACTGCGTGCGTTACAACCACTAGATCCTCCCAACTTCTGTTTGCTTGTGACCATTGCTGTTGCAGCCATTCCTGGAATGGTCTCATGTGTAGGCATACATTGGGAACTAAGTGAATGCATGACGCCATCATCCACATGATCGTGCTCGCTGTTCTCACTGTCAGAGCTCGCCCCTTCTGGTAGAGGCGCGTCTCCTTCAGCAGGGCTAGTGTCCTTTTCTCGCTGGGCATCACTGTTCTCTTGACGGTGTTGATCTGCGCCCCCAGGAAGATTTTCACTTGTTCTGGATCCATTGATGATTTCCCCCAGTGTATTGAGAACCCCAGCTTTGTTAGTGTTCTTGTGACACGCTGTGCGTGTTCCTCGCATTTTTCGCGTGAACTTGCCTTTATTAGCCAGTCGTCGAGGTAAGGCTACATGTGAATCTCTTCCCTCCGCAGGTACGCTGCTACTGCTGCAAGGCATTTGGTGAAAACCCTTGGTGCGGACTTTAGACCGAATGCCAAGGTTGTGAATTGTTAATTGTTGATGGTGAACCTTAACAGATTCTTGTGCTGCCTGTTCATTGGGATGTACAGGTAGGCATCTTTGAGATCCACGGTGGACATGAAGTCTCCGTCTCTCATTTGTGAGAGTAATTCTTGTAGGGATCTCATTTTGAATTTTTGCGTCCTTACGTACTTGTTTAGGAATCGTAGATCCAGGATGGGTCTTAGTGTTTCGTCCACCTTTGGTACCAGGAAGTAGTTTGAGTACACTCCCTTGTTCCTTTCTTTGAATGGTACTGGTTCTATGGCCTCCTTTTGGAGTAGCTGTAGTGCTTCCTCTACGAGTTGTGCTAGCTCTTGTCCTGAGTGTTCCCTTTGGTTTTTTGTTTGGAGGTCTCCTTTCCAACTCTATGCAGTATCCATACTGTAGGATGTTGAGTATCCATTTGTCTGTTATTTTTCTCCATTCTTGGAGGAAAAATCTGAGTCTGCCGCCCACCGGTGTTGCATGCTCGTAGGCTTTTGGTTTGTGTAACCCTCTTTTGTTGGTTCCTTTGTGCTCTACCCTTGGAGGGATGTTGTGGGTGAGCACTCTCCTCCGTGCGAAGTCACTTTGAGGCGTGTTGGTCTCCCCCTCTTCTTCTTTGGCCTCGTCCGTTTCCCCTACTGCGAAAGGACTGGCCCCGAGGCTGGTACTGCCAGTTCTGTTTCTGCTGCCCCTGTTGCCCGTGACCCTCGCCTTGCTGGAATGTTTGATGTGACGTTCCCGGCTGGTTTCCTCCCCTTCCGTAAGGTCTCCGTGTAGGGGTACCTCTTCTCATCCCTCTGAATTGCAGGGCCCCCATGGACCTCGCCGTCTCATTCTCTTTTTTGAGTTGGGTGAGTTTCTCATCGACTGGTGCCCCGAACAGGGTTTCTCTACGTTGAAAGGGGTGTTCAGGATGTTGTTCTGTACCTCTTGCTTGAATCCTGAAATTCTGAGCCAGGCCTGTCTCCTTTCAGTGATTCCTATTGCCATCAGTCTGCTTGATGTCTCTGCCCCGTCCAACGCTGTTTTAAGGCATGAATTTGCTATATTCTTCCCCTCTTCCACTAGATGCGAAGCTCTTTGTTGGTATTGCTCGGGGAGATGCTTCATTAGGTCCCCCATTTCGTCCCAATGTTGGTACTGGTGCATGTTCAGTAGTGCATTGGAGTTCGCCATGCGCCAGTGCATTGCCGCGTTTCTCTCTATTTTTCTGCCAGTGAGGTCCATCCTTCTGCTCTCCTTGTCAAGAGGTGGTCCAGAGGTTGCCGGAACATTGGCCCTTTTTCTGGCTGTAGATGCGATAATGGAGTCTGCTGTGACAGATCCCTTGATGTATGGAGGGTCCTGGGAGGAATGTTTATATTTTTTCTCAGTTCTGGGTGTGATGGATCTGCATGTTGCAGGATCCTTGAACGCCTTCTTCCCCTGGTTCATGACACTCTGAAGCATGGGGAGGAATTGGCTCCTAGGTTGGATGGGGAGCAGTGTCTCGAGTAAAAAGTCCGCTTTCGGTTTTTCCTCCTCTAGTTTCACGCCAAAAGCTGCAGTCGTGCTCTTTACGACCATGTTGTAAGCCCCAATATCATCTGGCAGCGAAGGCCTCGAAGGATAAGTCTCCACGGGCTCTTCTGGATTTTCGGCGTCGAGGTCCTGCCATTCCAGGTCTTGCGTCGTCGACGGCGCCGAGCCGTAGATTGATTGCTGTTCCTCCTCTTCTTCTCCCTCATAGTAGAGATCATCTTCCTCTTCTTCGGGAGTTTGACTGCTCTTCGGCGTCCTACTCGTCCTGCTCTTCGACCTCGACGATAACCGTCGGTGGTTTCGTTGGGATTGTGAATTTCTTCATCTTCTCGTCAAACTCCTTCTTCCTTTGAAGGATGCTCTCCATCTCCGCCTCGAGCCTTCTCCTTTTCTTCTCCATTTCGGAGGCATGTTCGGCGTCGAGCGCTGGCCTTTTCAACGGAGCTTGCGTCGACGCGACCTTGTCCTTCGTCGTCGAACGCCCAACCTCGTGGGCCTGTTTTGACGAACTTTGTTTTTCGGCGGCCTTCGGCACCTGGGAGTCCTTCTCGAAGGATCCGCTGGGTCTGTCGTCCTTGGATCCACTCGCGGTCGTCGAAATTTTCGGCGCCGGTGTTCCTTTCGAGGACTTGGACTCTGGTTTTCGAGAGTCAGTCTCTGTTTTTCGGGGCCCTTTCCGGGTTTTGTGCTCGACGTCTCTCCTACCTTGTCAGACGTCTTCTTATCGGTCTCTGCGACCGTGAAGTCATCAGGTCCCTCGGCGACGTTGTCTTCATCGTCGGTGGAGAGGCCCAGGTCGTACAGAGACGGGGCCTTACCCTCGCCTTCCATGTTGTAGTTGGCTCTCCTCTGCCTCTCTCTCACCCGGAGTGTCTTCGGTGTGAAGGCGGAGCAGGCGTTGCAGTCTTTGCTCTCGTGGTCGACTGGCAGGCAAAGGTTGCAGACCGGATGTTGGTCCTTCTGCGCGTATTTGTGGTGGCAGTTACGGCAGAATTTAAAAGGTGTTTTGTCCATTCCTGCGCTCAGTGTCCCTGAGTGCGCATTCTCCGTTGGACGTCGAAGATCTCGAGGTTCTCCTCCTTCTCCGTCGTCCCGGCTCGATGTTCTTCCTGTCTGTAGTCTCCTTTAATTTTCCTTCGATGAAACTCGTGCTCTTCTTCTTTCTTCGTTAAAAAACTCTGGAGCTTCTCGGTGACGATCCAGACCCAACGGCGGAAAAAAGAATCTGAAGATGGCGCCCCAAGGTGGGACTTCCGCAGGAAGCATGCCGACGTCACGAGAAGTACACCAAATGGTGGGACGTCGACGCCCACCTGGACTACAAAAAAAAAAAAAGACAAAAAAAGACAAAAGAAAGACTACGATTCCGCACCCAACCACCAGACCGCGGAATAATGCACAGCATAGTGAATCCAGAAAGATTCACGCTGCAAAACTCGTTTTGACACCGCATTCTTGATGGTGGTGAAAAGATCTAACTATGGCTCTCCACACTGCGTAATCTCTGGATTCAACTGCCACTTGTGATGCACCATGCTTCACCGGCTGAGCTCCTCTGCCCTGTTGCTTTAAGATCCCACCAGGTGGTTCCCGACCAGGGGTATTCCTGATCAGGCAGATGCTATGATACTTCACCCAACTTCAATTGTGTTGTGCCTCCTGGCACAGGAACCAAGATCTCACCTCTGCCCTGCTAGTTGAAGTACAGCATGGTGGTGGTGTTGTCTGTGAGAACCTGCACCAACCTTCCCTTGATGGATAGCAGGAAGGCCTTCAATCCCAGGCGGATGGCCCACAACAAATGCACATTTACATAGAGTTGGGAATTATCTGTGCTCCAATTTTCCCAGGTGACTTCCCTAGCCCAACAGGGATGCATCAGTCTCCACCGTCTGCTTTGGATGGGGAACAGAGAGGGGTGTACCGCTGGTCAGGGTGTGATCGAGCAGCCACCACTGCAAATCTTGTGCAGTCTCCTACGAAACCCAGAAGGCTCCCGATAGGTGTCCTACATGCTGGGTTCACTGAGATGTCAGACCCCATTGAAGAGCCTGCATATGCCACCTGGCGAAGTAGACAAGCAGGATGCAGGAGGCTAGTAGGCCAAGCAATCCCAGAACTGCCCTCACTGAGATCAAGAACTGAGGCTGAAACATAAGGATCATAGCCCGAATCTCCTGGACTCGCTGTGAAGGAGGAAAGGGCCTAAAGTGCACAGTGTCCAGAATAACTCCTATAAAAAGAAACGTCCGCAAAGAAGTCTGGTCTGATTTCAGCATGTTGATCAAAAAACACAACACTATCACGAGGTTAGCTGTGTCTGAAGGTGGTCGACAAATGACAGTGGCAAGCCCGCCTTCGAAAGCCAGTCCTGGAGGTAGGGGAAAACTGGTATCCCCAACCTTTGAAGATGGGCAGCGACCACCACCTTCACTTTTGTGAGCATCCAGGTGCACTGGTAAGGTTGAAGGGGAGTACAGCTAACTGATAATGCACATGGCCAACACTGAACTATAGGCAACATCTGTGGGACTGCAGGATGGGCACATGAATGTACGCATCCTGTGTGTCCAAGGCAACCACCCAGTTACCTGGATCCAGGACAGACAGAATTTGTGAGCATTTACAATTGGTCCTTCTGAAGAAAGACACACAAAGGGCGAAGATCTAAAGGGCCTCTGTCCTTCGCCACAAGTAAATAGAAGTACCACCAACCTGTTCCTACTTCCGAGGCCTGCACTCTCTTGATGGTCCCTTTTTCCAGTACAGCACACAGCTCTTGCAGCAAGATGAACAGATGCTCCTCTCAAAGGCGCTCTGATGTGGCAGGAAGTTATGGTGGGTCGAAAAGAAACAGGAGGGCACATCCCTGGTGGACAATCTGTAGGCCTCATCTGCTAGGTATGATGGACTGCCACTCTGGGAGAAAATTTTGAATATGCCCCCCCACAGGATGGCTGTGAGCCACTAAGGGCAAACTAAAGCAGTTTAGGTTATGTTGCCATTGGGACAGGAGACTGAGAAGAGCAGTGTCCTATGTGACCTGCCCGGTCAGCTTGATGCCCATTCCCAGCCACTAAAGGACTGTGATGGCTGCTGCGTTAGGCACTTGGCCTGGCATTGTCTATACATCAACCCTTTGGAGTAGCCTCAGAAGGCCCGAAACGAATGAATTTGTCAAGCAGGGTTAGAATGGAACAAACTGTGGCTTCTGCTTTCCTTAAAGTGTTTCAGGGCAGAATCAGTCTTTTTGCCAAACTGGCAGGACATACCAAAAGGCATATCCATAAAGGATGGCTGCATATCACCAAAACGCCAGTGGATCGCTACCACACATGGCGCTAGAGCACCACATCATTGCCCACTGCGTGCCACAAGCAATCAGTAATATGCAAGCCTGTCCTAATTACATACTTGGATGCGTCCTGGCTGTCCTCAATGTTTTGAGCCAAAACAGCCTGAAACACCTCCAGGGCTGCCTGTAAGATTCCCGGCCATGTCCCAGAAGGGGTGTGTACAACTGCCTAATACGCAGCCCGCACTGACCAATGTCTACGCCAATCTGGCAAAAGAGAACATTGGCTTCCCGAAACACCCAAATCCTTTTCGACTCCTTGTCAGGTGGAGTCTTAGGTAACGCGTTTAGATTCATTTTACTGGTGGAGGCCTGGACCATCATACTCTCAGGGGTAGGATGCTGCCTGAGAAAATCAGGGTCACCAGATGCCACTCTGGTGTGTCTGGCTACCTGGGTATTCACCAATGGGCAATAACAAGGCTCAACCTCAGTGCCCATAAGGTTATCAGTGAGGACTTCATTAAATGGAAATAAGGGTTCAGACAAGGTTGGACCAAAGTGCAAACTTAAGTAAGGACATTTGTCTTTACTTCCACTGAAAGCATCTGCAGGTGATGTGACGTCAGTGCACAGAGGTGGCGCTTACATAGGTGACGCAGACATCACTTCCGGCACGGACGATGTCACGCGGAGCCGAATGACGCCACCTACGGTGAACAGGGGTATTGTTCGAAGAAAAATCTTCCAGATCCAGTCTGATGCCTGGAAAATTCAAAGGTAAGGAATCTGTGGCTAGATAGTGTCTGTACCAGATAAGGCATTACCAAACTTTTCAACGGTATGCTAAAAAAAAAAAAAAGGTCTTGACTACTAGGGTATCAGATACAATATTCAGCTGGCTGCATAACTTGTGTGGAGTTCGGATAGCATTAAATAATTTGCCTACAGGCATATTAGGTGGTCACATCCCATATGAGATGCTCTTTGGGATACCAATGTAAGTGCCTGATGTTGATGTCCCTGGAAAGGTGGCAGAGTAAAAAACACCAGACTCTTTACTTCGAGTAATTCTGCCACCATTACCTGGTTAAAGAAAAACAGGAAGGTTTCAATCAATCACATCAAAAAGCATTACGTGCTCAAAACCTCACAATAGATGCCTGCTGACACCAAGGTGCCTCAGGAGGAGATGAGAACATGCACTCCCAACTCTGCAAGAGCTATCGCAAGAAGATTACAGACATGCTGAAGTCCTGCCCCTATTCTGGAACTGAGAAGCTTGGTGTATCTCCAACTTTACACCAAGTGTCAATTTCTATGTATAAAAATGATGCTATGATTTAAACAATCCCAACTATTGAAACTACTTCTGTGCTACATTATGACTTGAGCCACAGGCAGAGTAAAAATCAACTGAAATGGATATAAGCAAGTTCACTGTATGAGAATTATTCTGATGCAGATTTTGAAATAAGAGAAATAATAAATCCTTCTCCAGTCAATCACAAGATTGCTTATTGCTTGTGGTTGTTTTCATAACAGATACCTTTCTTTACCGTGGTCCTACATGTGGATTGCTACTAGAATATTTTCTCTTTTGATGCAGATTATGTCAATAGTAAGTTCTCTTTTTTGCGAATGGGATCTACATTCCTGATAAGAGAGTACTGTCCCCTCTTGTTCAGGAATTGCAGCCACATTCTTCTTCTCCTCAAAGGGCACATCAAGACTATTACGCTTTGAGCATCACTGTGTATTATGTGCTGGACGGTGTTGTTTGGGAAACCTTTTCCTATCAGATTACGGGTCTGACCGATATGATTCAAATTCCCTATGTTTTGAAAATATCCCTAGATGACAGTTCATTGCCCCTTTGAAAATTAATGGGACATAAGTGATGGTAAACAACTGGTATCGTACCTATAATCATATGCTATATTTGACAGTTAAGATCATTATTTTAATGCTGTAGATCATTGAGAGTGGTTTTGTTTTCATCATTATGGACAGGATTACATTCATGGAACAAACCGCTCTGAGAAATACATAATTATAAACAATATTCCCTCTAATTTTTTTCCTGTGTGTGTGGCGGTGCAAGATCTCTGCTTGCTGAAACCAAGGCTATGTGCACCAAGCAACTGATCATGCATGTAAGTGCTGTGCTCAGCAATATAAATATGTGGCAATTACCACTCCAAACTTCGGGTTAAAACAAGAACGAAAACAGGTGCAACACACACACACACAGAGTTTAAAAGGGTCTTGAGACAGTTTTGCAACGTAGCTACATACCCTTGTGACAATGGTTTACTCCTGTAGCACCTACACCCTAGGTTTAGATAAGGACAGAACATAGAAGGTTGTACTTTTATACGATTTTACGGAACAGCAGGGTTGATGCAAGCAGTTAGAGGGAGGCAGCTATTGTTGAGCTTGAACCGAGATCCAGTGAAATATGATGACATTATAATTTGCCAACACCAGGGCACATCGGGCAGTGCCACCTTATCACTTTACAAGTCAAGCACTTAAGAAAAACATTGGAGGAAGGTTTTTGACTTTGTTTATCCCTTGTATATAAGATATACACATGTACTGTAAGATGGTAGGCATATGTGAAGAGTGAATAACTGGGAGAAACAAAAAGTCTGGATTTAAAATGTTACATTGCTGGGGCTATATTTATAAGACTTAATTACTACGCAATGGAACCCTTCTAAGCAGCCACATAAACTGAGAAAGAAAACAATAAGGTTCTAAACCCTTGCCTTGCAGTTTGCAAGCAGCTTGTTGATGATGGTTCTTGGCTCACTGTGCTATATTAGAAGGTTGCAATATATGAACTGCAAGTAATAAAGGATACGGA
Organism: Triturus cristatus; assembly: GCF_964204655.1. Classification (NCBI taxonomy): domain Eukaryota; kingdom Metazoa; phylum Chordata; class Amphibia; order Caudata; family Salamandridae; genus Triturus; species Triturus cristatus. The sequence goes on from NC_140584.1 coordinate 335,200,185, forward strand.
TCAAAAGTAGAAACCTGCTTACCTAGCTCCGAATGGAAGTTGTGATTTGCATGTTACACAGTGTGCTTTAAAGGAGATCTATTAACCCTCTACGCAGCATTATTATCTCCTGAGAGTTTCTGGGCACACGAAAATCTCAGCGTAAGCGGTCCTAACCCCATTAGATATTTTAAAATGCAGCATTTGTGATCAGCTTTTGTGATTAGCCACTATGATCAGTTAAGACTTAACAGATTTACTGCCACATTTGGCCTTTTGCCAATTTCTTTGCGGCAGGGTTTTAAAAAGGAAAATGTATAATTTGACAGACAGACTGATTTCCATGGCTCAGTTTCTCATGACTGCACCCCCTTTCTGTTGTCACGCCTAGACAATAAATGTATGGGTTCGCACATCATGAGGTCTTTGTAGTGGGTTCATGGTGAATTGGCAAAAAAGTAAGTCATTCTAAAATCAGCACTCACGGGATAAAAGTCTAACAGAGCCATTCATTCCCCTAACTCCCCCAGTTCTAACAGCACATCATATGTAAAGAGTTGCACTCTTATTTGCACGAGCTGAGCCTTAAAAGTATTTGAAATGTAAAACATTTAACAAACATCTTGTTAGAATATGATATGGTTGTATTCAAGGAAATGTATTTCTTTAACATGCAGAAGTGTTTCCCTTTAATAACTCAGAATATTTAGAAAGTATTTATTAAAACGAAGTGGTTAAAAATATGAACTGAGAAGCAGTCACTGACATAGCAGGAGCAGCTACGCGTACTATAGATGAAATGCAGGCCAAACCCACTGCAATAAATAAATAAAGGTTGTGTACAATACATTCATTCCTGCATTGTACCCCCATCGCTGCTGCTAATTAATATTTTACGTTTTTGTAATGAAAGATCTCAGATCTCCCAGGACCAAGGTATGTACCGTCACTTTCCCAGGGCGAGAATATCAGTTCCAAACTTAAGGAATAGAACATATACACAGCACTTCCTAAGGTGGGCAAACTTTCAACACTCCCCCAAAGGCAAGGCAAGAAACCAATATCACATGAGTCTCCTCTAGACCAAGGTAACACAAACAACACTTCTGTAGAGCGAGATATAATTTGCACATCACTTGCCAGGAGGGCACACTCATCACCTCCAACGACAAGGAAAAGACTAATTCCAACATATGGAATATATAAATGTATTAACACAATACTTCAATCACGGGCAGGCCGAATATATATTGATCATGGCAGACTCTCAAATATCAAATAACCGATTGATATACACAATCAAAGCAAATATATATGTATGGATATAAGAATCAGAAAATAAGAAGGAAAGGAAAGAATCAGTAAAGAATCAAGAGACAGTTAGTAGCAGAGACACCTCACCTACTGCTTCATCATTTCACCCCACTTCGCTCAAGGGGAGTCCATTGCTTGAACCGGGTGAAAGCTCAGAGGTGACACCAGCCCCCACTCTTCCGTGACAACACGTCTGCTCCACGGCGTGAACTTCCACCGAGCTCAGCAAGTGCTTTGCTTAAATACAAGTTAAAACATAGCGAAGCTTCTAGCAAGCCTCGCCCCTTTTTCTCATGAGATCCTGTACCAGTCTGCACCAAAGTCACAGCATCCGCTGGCCAGGCTTCTGCTATGGCTTCGAGACAGAGTACGCACATTCCTCTGATAAAATCCGGTTTTCTCCAGTCGGTAAAGTGTGAAAAACAAGTGAGGAGCTGAACATGCCCTCCCCACTTTGCAACTACGTGCAAGCACAGAATATAGCTTCAGTCAAGAAAATGGAGTTAGTTAAGCCATGCACACAGAAAGGCCCAAAGCAAGATGGAATCAGAAAGCAAGGATGGCATGAAACCATGTCAAAGCCAATAGTAAGCACTGCCATAAAGCAAGGTAAAGTCAGAAAACAGAATGACATAAGGCCATGTCAAAGGCAGTAGTTCAAAGTCATACTCTCACATAACCCAAATAACATTATAGACTTTATCCCTCAGTATACAACATTGAGCACATGTGTGCACCACCACCCACAACACTGCACCTCGACATCCCATACCTTCTATTCTTAGCAAGACTATTCTACTGAAAGACACCAAGATTACAGGACAGAAGAGAAGCAGACATATGCAGGGCCATCCTACGTTAAGGCTAGGGTAATACAACACACTAAAATCAGGTAAAATGGTGGTGGTTGAGGGTCATCATAGGGTGTCAGACTACAAAAATGGCTCTTTTATCACAGATTTATATAGCGAGAACACAGAGCGCTTTACATGAGCACAAGTTACATTACACAGACACATTCTTTTTTTTTTTTCCAAGATATGCGGAGATTAAGTGATTTGCCCAGAGTCACATTATGTTGAAAATGCACAGCTTGGCAACATATTCTCTTGGAGGTAAACACTGCTTCTCTCAAGCCTCAGTCTTATTGGGCGAGGAGGGAAAGTTGTATGTGCAGAGTGCATTTTAGGTTAGCTATTTATATTACAAGTCTTTCATTCGGGACTATCCGCCCCTGGGTTTAATGTTCTGGATGCCATCTAATTACAGCGTGATAACAGCCCCTCACCCAGAGCCATTAGGTTAAATATAGACTCGCTGGACCGGTTTCTCAATTATTACATGCAAATCATTGATTATTCTGAAGGCATTTCAGAAAATTCTGGGGGGCAAACACAAAATAAAATTGATGTGAGACTGGACTCTAACTCGGCTCCTCTGTTCCAAATGCGGAAGCATATCCACTATGCCACACAGTCGCTGCAGATCTTTGCAGCTCCAGACATTAACAGAGCAAAAACGCAGCTGTAGAAGCTGTGGGTTCTGTAATCTGCAGCATATCAAATGTGCTTGAGGCAGAATAGCGGCTCTTCCGTCTGGCCTTACAAAAGCGCCACTACTGCTCCTCGCACTTCGCCAAGAAAGTGACAGTTTTACCGCCACTCATATGTTTAAGCACATGGTTGAGGAATTGGCTTTTGGTGACATGCGCGCTTTGCCAGTGTTTGTGGGTGCTGGAGGAAGGCTGTTTGAGTGCGCATGTCAAAGGGAACTATGATTATAAACAGTGGGAGCACTGTAGAAAAACACCCATAAATAGTCCAGAAAGTTTACAGAAAAGTTTCCCGTATTTTAACAGTGATGACAGGCCAAATTCATCCATCTTTTAGGATGCCCAGGAACCAGTAGAACGGCAAAATATTCTAATCACCAATCACAGGTTCATATATTCCACACAATTTACTGAATCACTTGCTGTTCAAAGTTATAAATATAGGAAAGAATATATAAATGAAGAAAATATTTTGGGAACAATGTGTTGGCAAATTAAAGGTACAGAGGCTTTATTTAGCCCATGCATTATTCCCAAAGAAATAATAGGTTTGAGTAAGACAACTCAACAGACTACATGCATGGGGTTTGCGTCTACTAGACACCTGAAGACACCAGCCATTGTGAAAGTTAATTTGACAATTCCCAGGCTGGCTATGGAAGAAAAACATTACTGATGCTGAATCTAGGAAATCCACCTTTTCTGCATGGTCACCCCACATTTTATTGCCTTTTACTGGACCGTATATTTTTGCTGGGTTAAGAACCCTGTATACTTACTCCTGGTAAACATTAGCATACACTTAATTTTTATATTTAACATGCCTATAAATCCATAGAATATGGGACCAAGTGTAAACAGGGGATAGAAGTTAAATGCCATTAGCAGACTGCAGCACCTATTGTCCGGTCCAGGGAAGACATGGCTTGGCAGTTCAGGCTGGACTGTTCCCATGAGGAACAGGGTCAAGACTGATTTTATTTATTTATTTATTTTATTTTTAGAGTTTTCTAGAGCGCGAACCAGACCCAAGCTAGGGTATCAGAGCGCTTTACATAAAGAGCAAGTTGAACACATTCAACGGGGAACATTGCATACAAAGAGACATAATATAAAAGTAACAAAGAATAGCAGCATTGAGAATTGTTCTGAGCAGTAAAAGACAATTCAAGTTCGTGCAGGTCTTAACTTCGCGGTCAAGTGACCCGAGAGTAGAGGTAGTTAGGAGGTTGTAGATCTGGTGTCGTGATTGTGCGGATTTAAGGTAGGAATTTGCTCATCAAGAATAATTTTGCTTCCTTTTTCAAGAGAGGAGTAGAGGAGATTTTTCTGATGTATGGTGGAAGGGAGTTCCATATTCTTGGCGCTGCCCCGGAAAATGCTCTGTTGGAAGTTTTAGTCTTCTTGAAACGTGAGGGTTTCAGAAGTAGATTGTCTGCGCTCCTTGAATGTCTGTTTCCTCCAGATAAAGTGAGTTTTTGGGCTAGGTACTGGGGGGGTGTTGTGGTGTAGCGCCTTGTGGGTGATGCAAGACATATTTAGGTGGATTCGAGCTTCGTAGGATAGCCAGTTGAGTGCTTTCAGGTGTGATAGGTGGATATTTTCCTAGAACCTGTTACGAGTCTTGCTGCGGCATTGAGACAGGCTTTTAGAGGGGCGGTTGAGATTTTGGGAAGCATCCGTATTCAACACTCAAATAAACGGTTCAAAGCCAGGGGGTCGCAGGGAAAATTTTTAGACCACACAGGGTTGATTCCCCACCATATGTATCAAAAACAGTATGAAACCCTGAGGTCTACACAAACAAAGTTAATAAGGTGAAGTGTAGAAAACGGACTAGGCCCAATTGAATAATTCAAAGGGCAATCCCTTTTTAGGACGTAATCCCTCACTCACCCTAGGTGACATGCTTCATCATTTGGGATTCTCCTCCCAGAGAAAAAACCTAGTTTCTCTGGGGGCTACAACCCCCTCTCTGAGAGGGAGGAGCTCAGTGATGTTTTAGTAATACTCTAGAGGATGAACTAAATCCACAAATGATGAGCTAATTGTATGAGTGAGGGGTGCAGTGCTGTTAAACAAATAATGCAGTGAAAAAAGTGTGATAAAACTAGTTCAGGGACGGCAGACGAACATAAGGAAAATTGCTGAAAATATTCCACAACCGTACATGACCAGGATTAAAATAGTATACACCTACAGTCAAAAGTGTAGACTGTGGTGATTAATCAAAAGATAATGGTCGACATGTTTCAGCCACAACGCCTAACAAGGCTAGGCTTTCATCAGGACCACTCGAGCTACTGCACAGAACATACCTGTGTGACTGCCACACAGGTAAAGGATACAGCGAACACACACAAGATGCTTAATAAGTGTCCGTCAGCAGTGCGTTTCAACTTCACCTAAACAAAGAAAATCAAAATCTTAATGTCAGTACATCAGCATGTAATGGTGCACTGTGAAACATACTGCAGAAGCACATAGTGTATTTAAATGTCAACTGCAAAGCCACTCACCCGTAAAAACTGGGTGGGACAACAACCTCCACCTGGCAGCCGCTCAGGAAAGGAACACCGCTCTGAAAAAATACGATGCAAGAAACTCATAATGTAGATCCTGCATATCATGAACGTGTGTTGTATGCTAGTGATACTAAGTAACCTACTCAAGGTGAGACATAAAAACTATCTAAAAGGGAGACTGACAAATAAACTAAATTAGAAAAAGAATCCAAAGGACTACATATGAAATGGACTCTGACAACGAGACCCACATGGCTAACTTAGCGCACGAAATGATAAAGGAGACTGGAGTGATGGAATCAGGTAGATTATCCAACAGGAGAGTTTCGATGACCTCTAACGTTTCATCCTGTGGAATACACGTATAAAGTGATTCAACATCAAATGAGACTAGATATTCAGTCTCGGGATCAAAGGACAAGTCCTTCAGCAGAATCAAAATGTCCTTGGTATCCTTGAGATAGGTGGGCATTTTTGCAACCAAAGGACGTAAAAAATGATCAGAGAATGCTGATAGAGGTTCCAAAAGGGATCCTAGCCCTGAAACTATGGGGCGGCCTGGTGGAGGGTTGACATTCTTGTGCACCTTTGGAAGAATGTAAAAATAAGGTACAATAGGAGATGTTTTCACCAAATATAGGGCCTCATTTACAGTGATCCAGCCATTAGTACTGGCTTCGTTCACCAAAATCTGAATTGCCAGTTGTAGTCTCTTGGTGGGATCCTCACTCAGAGGACGATATGAACGATCATTGTTGAGCTGTCTCAAACATTCGGCCCGATAGGCGGTGGTGTCCATAATCACGATGGCCCCACCTTTATCTGCCGGCTTGATCGTGATCGTCTCATCTGATGTAAGAGATCTCAAGGCATGTCGTTCAGATCTAGTCAAATTCTGATACTGGCGGCTATCAACTGAACAGGTGTTAGTCACCTGTGTGGACACCGCTTTCTCAAACGTGAGAACCTGGGAGGGGACTTGACTTGGCAAGGGGTTGAAAATGGATTTATTGCGCAATCCCGTATTGTGATCTTGATTGTCAGGTTCAGTGTTGGAATCATTGCGGAAGAAAAAATTCAAACTAATTTTTCTGAAAAACTGAGCAAGTTCCTGTTTGATGACAAACATGTCACCTCTGAAAGAAGGTACAAACCCTAGACCCTTGTTCATAAGGGACAATTCCTCTGGTGTCAAAACCTTATTGGACAAATTGATAACTAAGTTGTGCTTGTGCTCGGACCTACTTGGGTCTCTCTCGGGCTCGGTGCCGGAGTTGTTGGTTGTTGATCTGCCCAATGGACCTGATTTCGTCTTCTTCCCCTTGACCGGCCACGGCCAAACCCTAAAAAAGGCTGGTTAGGGTACATTTGGGGTGGTGGAGGATAAGGACAAGGTTGTCCAAAAGGAGGAAATGGTGGATAATTGTAAGGGCCAGGTGGCCACCACTGAGAAGGATACATAGTCGTGGGTACACCTCGAAAGCCTCTCCTGTTTCCTCTACCTCTCTTTTTGTTACCTCTAGAGGAGGAATCCTCACCAGGGGCAGTGTCCGAACCACTAGACCATTCATCACTCCCTGATGTGGAGTAGTCGGACCCGTATCTGCGACCCTGTCGGTTGTATTGTGGAGGCACATAGTCTGCGCTTGTGTATGAGTACACTTTCTCAAGGGAAAAGCGCGCCAGATCTTTTTTAAATTTGTTGATCTTGGTCATTAGTACGGAATCCTTGAATTCTTTATAATGTTTATTTGACTCTTCTTGTTGTTTTTTAAAAAGTGCGCCTGTTAGCGTCACTTTTATTTGTGATTCCAAAGCCTGAATCTCTATCAAAATAGCATCAGCTACCCGTTTGGCACTGCTGATAAGGATAAGCCAATCCCGGGTACACCTCCAGGCTATCAAAGGCCAATCATTTAGAAAGGTTTTGTCATCCAGAAACAATCTAGGTGCATTGGTCACGATGAGTCCAGTGGGAGCACAATTGGCTCTCAAATATTCAGTCATGATAGCTCCGTGTATATACACCCGTGAGTGTGATTTTTTTAAAGGTAAGAATCCTAGCCCAATCTACCTCCGAACTAATAGAGGGCCCTTGGAATGTATCAATGATACTCGGTGTATCAAGAATGGCCCGAGCCATCTTGTGTGTGTTCGCTGTATCCTTTACCTGTGTGGCAGTCACACAGGTTTGTTCTGTGCAGTAGCTCGAGTGGTCCTGATGAAAGCCGAGCCTTGTTAGGCGTTGTGGCTGAAACATGTCGACCATTATCTTTTGATTAATCACCACAGTCTACACTTTTGACTGTAGGTGTACACTATTTTAATCCTGGTCATGTACGGTTGTGGAATATTTTCAGCAATTTTCCTTATATTCGTCTGCCGTCCCTGAACTAGTTTTATCACACTTTTTTCACTGCATTATTTGTTTAACAGCACTGCACCCCTCACTCATACAATTAGCTCATCATTTGTGGATTTAGTTCATCCTCTAGAGTATTACTAAAACATCCCTGAGCTCCTCCCTCTCAGAGAGGGGGTTGTAGCCCCCAGAGAAACTAGGTTTTTTCTCTGGGAGGAGAATCCCAAATGATGAAGCATGTCACCTAGGGTGAGTGAGGGATTACGTCCTAAAAACGGATTGCCCTTTGAATTATTCAATTGGTCCTAGTCCGTTTTCTACACTTCACCTTACTAACTTTGTTTGTGTAGACCTCAGGGTTTCATACATCCGTATTCAAGCCTTGAGATAACGAAGGACTGGACTGCAGTTTTGAGGTCCGAGTTCTCGAGAAATGGTTTCATTTTTCTGAGATAGCTGAGGTGGAAGCGGGCATTTTTAGCCAACAGGTTGATGTGACTTTGCATGTTAAGTTTCTCTAGAGTGATTCCAAGTGATATGGAGGAGTACACCAAAATCGGAGTGGAATTCAACACAGTGATAATTTTGATCCACTCCTTCGTCTCAATGGAGTTATTAGGGGGGAGATTAAGAGAAACTCTATTTTTTGGGAGTTTAGCTTGAGGAAGTTGGTCGATAGCCATTGGACTCTCTTTTTGAGAGCTAGATTCATTGTCCTTATCTCTTCGATAGAGGAGATCTTGATGTACAGTTGGGTGTCATCCGCGTACATGTGGAAGGAGATGTACTCTTGCTGTAGTAGCTCAGTGAGTGGTTCGACGTATAAGTTGAATAGCATGGGAGATAGGGTGGAGCCTTGAGGAACTCCTAGTAGGTTAGGAGAGGAAACGGAGAGATTTTTGTTGATCATGTACGATTGCGTTGTTTTCCAGGAAGGATTTGAACCAATGAAGGACTTTAACAGATAAACCCATACTGTTTTCTAGTCTTCTTAGTAGTTTGACGTGATTGACCGTATTGAAGGCTGATGAGAGGTTGAGTAAAACTAGCAGGCAGGTTTTGTTGCGGTCAAGGGCTTGAAGGGCGTCATCTACGATGTGCAGGATGGCTGTTTCTGTGCTATGCCCAGGTCTGAAACCCGACTGGTGGATGTTCAGTAAATTGAAGTTCGAGATGTGTTGGTTCAGTTGTTGCTGAACACATTTTTCCAGGACCTTGGCTAGCATGGGAATGTTGGTTATTGGTTGGAAGTTGTTGGGGTCGGAGTTGTCTGCTGTTGGTTTTTTTAGGATAGGGGTGACTTGGCCTGTTTTTAGGCAATCCGGGATGCGACCTTGTGCTAGCGAGGCATTGATGATTTTGGTCCAGAGAGGCGAGATGATATGGAAGAGGTGGGGTAAGCAATTTGAGGGGACAGGGTTGTTGAAGTGGTTGTTGAGTTTGGTAGTCGCTAGAATATTGGTGATGTCATTGAGATCGTAGAGTTTTAAAGTGGACCAGTGAGTTATTTTTGGGCAGCGGTAGCTCATGTAGTACAGGATTTTCGGCTTGACTGCTCTTTGAGGTGGCTGAGGTGATTGCCGCCGTACTAAGCGCGAGGGAGTTTGTTTTAGCTGTGAAAAATTAGGAAAATTCTACACTACTCAACTGTGATTTTAATGTTAGGGGTGAGGATTGTATAATTGTTGTTTTAGAATTTCGAAGAGTTTCTTTGGTCTACTTTTGGCCTTGTCTAGTTCTGATCTGAAAAAGTCTTTTTTTGATTGTAGGATACTTTTATTGTAGGAATTTCTCGATTTCCGGAGAAGTTTAAGATGATGGGGGGGACGGATGTTGCGTCCATTTCCATTCCGTTGATCTAAGTTTGCGTCTCTCCTCATTCAAGGCTCTGCTGAACCATGGGTTTTTGTCTTTGTCCGGAATTCTTTTGAGTTTTGGTGGAGCGGCTTGGTCGAAGACTTTGGTCATTGAGGAGTTGTAGTGAGCGGTGAGGTCATTGATGTCTGACACTTTATTGGCATATACACGATTTGCATATAGCTGTATCTGAACTGGGGTGTCAAAATGTGCTAAAGAATGATGATGGATTCAACCCAGATCTTTGACTGGGGGTGAGTGTTTGAAAAGTTTCAGCACTCCGTCCATCATCTCCTTGTGTTTTCTTTGTTCGCCCTAAGTTGGCAGGGTATGCCTAGAAGTGGGTCCCTTGATCACTTTGCCACTGGAATCTAGCTAGCTTGGCTGATGAGGGCTGTTAGCCCGAAACTGGTCCCAGAATGCGTGTTTCCGGTCCAGGGAAGACATGGCTTGGCAGTTCGGCCTGGACTGTTCCCATGAGGCACAAGGTCAAGACTGATTTGCATTTAGCTGTGTCTGAACTGGGGTGGCAAAGTGTACTAAAGAATGATGATGGAGTCAACCCAGATCTGTGACTGGGGGTGAGTGTTTAAAAAGTTTCAGCAACTCCGTCCAACATCTCCTTGTGTTTGCAGCACCTATTGTGACATCCACGACAGTGGCAGTCAAACATGGCTTCATGTCTTCCCGTGTAGCCGGACTGAAGCAGTATAAAACCTGCAATTCGACCTGTTAAACTCTTTTGACAAGTCGAAACATTCTATTGAATATTAATAGTTCACCCCATGTAGTCCTTATAGTCAATAAGGCAAGGTGCATGGTATGTAAAAATAGGACACAAAGATTTCATGTCAAACATGTCCTTATGGTGACTAGCCTTCGCAAGCTTTTTTCACTGTAGCAAAGCTTCCTAATCCGTACAGAAACACTGGGATGCACCATTACATTTAATAATGCTATATTGGGTTAGGAAACAGCTAAAAATATGATAAAACAACTATTTTTAATAATTATTAAACATCTAATTCAAAGGTGGAGTCGGATTTTTAATAAATATTAAGAAAAAGTAACTTTTAGTAAGTTAACCATTACCGGTCTGAACTGCCAGACAACTATTCAGCATACTCCTCTGCCAGCTCCCAGGCATCAATTAGCCCTTAGGTAAATGTGAAAAAGGTGTGAAATGCCTCCTAGTAGCACACAATAGTCTAACCTGAAAGGGTAGCGATGAGGACTCTGAGGTCGGCAGAATATGCAGGGTGGGGCTGTGGGCCTCCTTTTGATAGCACAGTGTCAAATTTTGCTTGACAGGTCTGCTGAGCCACATGTAATACTTGGGGTGCATATGAAAGAAAGAGAACAGTATGCCAAAGACAACTCTTGAGTATCGTCTGTCAGGCTGCTGAAAAATGCAATCACACTAGAAGATCAAAAGGCAATTAATGTGCATACTGTATGTCATCTGAAAAGTTAACAATTCTAAACACAATGTGTATGGGGAAGCAAGGTTGTATAAAGATGGAAATCATATTCCATATTTAGTATCCTTAAGATGAAAGGCCAGCTCAAGTATTTCTGGATGAGGAAGCCTCACCCATGTAATGTGGCATGCTTTATTATAGGCATCCTCACCCCTCTTACGTTGGTACTACCAGGGCGGACTCAACCTCACAGGTATGAGGGAGTGCTTGATAAACTATTATTACTGGATAATTGCAGGGTTCCAGACAGAAATACCATAGGGTAACCCTATGGGAAAGTTCTCTATTGTTAGACACCCTCAGAGGAGTAAAGGGGGATGTGTCTGGGCATTATGACCCTCAAATCTATTTTCCTGCCAAGGGGATGTTTTGGGCACTGTGACCCTCACATCTATTTTCCTGCCAACATGGTTCTGCTCATAAACTATCATACAGTCACAGGCATTCATCAGGGCGAAAGAGCCCTGAATGTTGGCAGGAAAATAGGTGTGAAGGTAACAGTGCCCAGAAACATACTCCTTTGCTCTTTTAATAATACCTAGGGACCCTAACTAAAAGAGGAATTTCCTACAAGGTTAACCTAAGCTATTTAAAACTGCAACCGAATGGATTGGAGAATGACATTTGAATCTGCGTCAAACTGGATATTTTATGAAATGTTATTATTTTGTTAACAATAGTTAAGTAATTTGCAGAAATACTCATCCCAAAACGGACAGCGATTTGAGTTCTGACATCAGCCAATTACTTTATGAATAGAACTGATCAATGTACAAGTGCACTCACAAACCATTATTATACAAGCATGAAGGGCTTGAGAAACCTCCGAGTCACCCGTTGACTGCAGAAAAACATAAATGAACAAGTTACTTACCTTTGGTAAAGCTCTTTTTGAGAGACTATCTGACTGCAGATTTCTCAACTTTTGAATACTTCCCCAGGCGTCAGACTGGATCGGGAAAGACTTTAGCAGTACCCCTCCATCTGGCAAATGGTGGAAACAGTTCCATGTCGATGACCTTCTGAGCCAGATGTGAAGTGCGCTGCCTATTTAGGCTTCACCTATGCCAACTGACATCAGCTGCTTTCTTGATACTTCTACGGCCGAAGATACAGAGCCAATCAGATTGTTCGTGACCAGTGTGCAGCTTCCTAAATTGGAATCTTTTTATGTGAAGAGACCAGTTCATGGAATGATGAGGGGTGGATGGTGAGGGGTGGGAGGGTCAGTCAGGAATATGCAGTTAGATATAGTCTGTGTCAGATAAGTTTTACCAAAGGTAAGCAACTTTATGAGTTTCTGAGAGACTTTTAACTGCCATTTCCTCACCCTCTGAACACATACTCAAGCAATACCTTCTAAGTGGAGGGTCTATGAAAGGAATCAAACTAAAAAGTACTTAAGGACTGAGCGGGAAAAAGTGGCCTTCCAGCTGACCAGATTGTCCAAGCAATAGCGCCTCATGAACGTATGTAGTGACACCCATGTAGCAGTGCTCAATTTGAGCCGTGGGGGCCACCGGCACTGACGCTTTGGGACCGGCATTTATGTCTCTACCCTTACTTTGGCCTTGGTACAATAAGCTCTCAAGACGTTAGGGGGCTGCTCTTTGACCAAAGCATAGCAAATCTTATTGCAGAGTACGATCAATTGCAAGATTTTGTTTTCTTTCTGTTCAGCCTTGCCGCTCTTTGCACCAGTGAACCAGATGAAGAGCTGATCATCCACCTACTGTTCTTTGATATGACTGATGTAGAAGATGACAACTGGCTGGTCCGGTAACCGTAAGAAGGACAAAAGAGAAAACAGGTACATTTTAACATTGCCCCAGTAAGGCCTCGCTGGGTGAGGGACAACACAAACAACAGAACCTGTGTTTGTCATGGAGTGGGTCTAAATGTTTAGCAGCGGGGGGCGTGGCCAAGATGGCGAGGTGAGCGGACGGCTTCTCCGCCAGCTCCCGCTTCCGTGAGGCCCTAGACCGCGCCTAATCGCTGAATCTCCCCCCGGAGGTGCGGGGAATCGCGAGCCGAGACTCCGGGGTGCGGGGCTGCCTAGCCCTCGGAGAGATCGGGGGAGGCCCGTGGCGCCCGCCGGAGCGGACCGGAAAGAGCGGCCGAGAGAGGGCGGAGCACTGAGCCGGCGCAGGGAGCTGAGGACCCGGATGCCTGTCGAGGACAACGCCCGGCTTTGCAGAGGCGACAGGCCGGGAGGGGAACGGACGGCCCACACAACCACCGGGGACCCGGTAATGGCCCAGACTGGAGCCCACAGAGGCACGGCCCCGAGAAGAGCGTGATCGGATCCGGGGGGGGCGGAGCCCCGCCCCCGGGGGCTGGAAAACGCTGGAAAACTGCATACGCGCCTGGTGGGCAAGTTAGGCGGCACCCCTGTGTCCTGGCAGAGATCGGAGGGGCACTTACCAGCCCGGCGAGGTGCTTACAGCGGAGGAGCTGGCAGTGGTGCGACACGGGACGCGGCCCCGAGAGTGCGGTGCAGACCCCCAACCCAGAGGTAACACAGTGGACAGGGGTCTGTGGACGACACGTGCGCACGCCGGCGCTGCGGCCCGGGGATCTGGCCGCTGGATCGCGGGGGAGGCGGCTGCAGGGGCCTCCCCCCCCCCCCTTGTACCTTGCCCCGCAGCCCTTGGGACCCGCTTCGGGGTTAGATGGGCACTGTGGACTGAGAGGAGTGCTAGGCGGGACCTGCCTCACGCACACGGGAGCCAGAGTCAGGAGGGACGGCCCACGCCCTACGTGTTGCCCCTGGCGAGTCCCGAGACCGTAGGGTACGCGGTGGACGGCCCGGGTGCGGGGGGTGCCCGGCGGTGGCAGCTGCGCCACGAGCACAGAGGTGAGCGGAGGGAGCCCAGAGGGGCACAGAAGCGGACCACAGGCGCGCTTCAGCAGAGGCGCCGCAGAGAGACGACGCGAAGGAGGACGACCGGGGCCCCGGAGACGCTGGGGCGGGGCAGGAGCCTGCGTGAGGCCTCTGTGGCACAGAAGCGGCAATCAGCGCTGTTTCCCGGAGCTCATGGCGGGCAGCAAAGGAGGATGGAAGGGGGACCGCACCCTCCCCGAACTACTGGGTAGGAATCAGCAGCGAGCCGACCGGGGCAGCCATCGCCTGGCCCCTCCGGCGGGTCGCGAGTCGCCGATGATGGGGAGCCTCCGATCACAAGATCATTCATGGAATCCCTTTTCGGCTCCCTGCGGGAGGACTTCCAAGCCCTGAAGAAGGAGGTGGCCAGCGAAGTGCGGGAGGTCCGGCGGGAAGTGGACAGCCTGGGAGAGCGGGTGGCCACGATGGAGGACACCGGACGGAACAGGGATGAGGAGCTCGAACGTCTGCAGCAAGAGGTGCTACGCCTACGGGATCAGCAGATCGACCTCCAAGCGCACGCTGAGGACCTCGAAAACAGGTCGCGACGCAACAACATCAGGGTCAGAGGCGTTCCACTCACAGAGGAAGGGACGGATGTGGCGGGGTACCTGCAGGATCTATTCCGAGAGGTGCTGGGGGAGCCGGCGGGGTTCCCTGTAGGGATAGACAGAGCGCATCGAGTAGGGCCGCGGCGCAGGGCGTCGTTGCCGCCCCCAGACATTCTGGCCTATCTCCCGGACTTTCCGCTCAAAGAACGCATCCTGGCGGAAGCCCGGAGGAGGCAACCCCTCACCTTCCGGAGCCACCCAGTTGCCTTGTATCAGGATCTGTCCGCAATCACGCTCCAGAAACGGAAAGCGTTCAAAATCGCCACAGACTTCCTGAGATCGCACGAAACACCATATGCTTGGGGCCACCCGTTCAGGCTCATATTCCGATGGAATGGCGCTATGCATCAACTACGGTCACTGCAGGAAACGTGCGGAGTCTTGGGCATATCAGCACCGGAGGGGGACGCAGCTCCGCGGCGGCGGGGGCGTGCCGGCAGTGATGGATGGCAGCGGGTGTCGAGGCGGCACACTCCGGCACGACCGACGAGACTGGACTCGCCCACCATCAGAGCCAGCATGGCGGAGGCGGTGTCCGAGGTGGCGGAGAATACTGGACTAGCTGACACGGCGCTGACGGCGTAGGTTTGCTCCGGGGGGAGATCTTCACAGCCTTCAACACTAAGCAGGTTTGGGGGCCGGATCGGGGCGGGGGGGGGGGGGGGGGGGGGGGTGTTCGGTGGCTGGACGTCCACTGGAGTACTTTACCAAAGACTTGTCCCTTCGGGACTGGACTTGGACAATTTTCTCGGGGGGACGGCGACAGTGTTTTGGGTTTGGAAGGGGTTGTTTTGGGGTGTTGGGGCGCCGGGGGGGGGGGTCGTGGGAGTTGGGTGTGGGGGAGGGAGGGAGTTGTCCAGTGCGCTGTGCTAGGATTTGTTGCTTTGCCTGAGTTCCCCCACTTTGTCTTGCTTTGTGTCGATGGGGGGGCGCACAGGGAGGTGGATTGTGAGGTTGGAGGGTGTGTGGGGGGAGACCTGGACACATTGGGGCTGGAGACTGGCACTGGGCTGCGCTGCGCAGGGGGGAGAGGCTTTGCATACTGTTTTTGGGAGACTGACTTGTGGTTTGAGTTGGGGGGAGTGTGCCCGCCCATTATGATCACCGCGCTGGACACTCGCGCCTTTCTACGCAATTCTTACTATGCCTCCCCATACCCTTAAGATCGTGACCTTGAGTGTCAGGGGTCTGAACAATCCAGTTAACGGCGAGCGGTGCTTTCCTTGTTAGAAAACGCTCAGGCGGACATCTGCCTCCTTCAGGAAACCCACCTGTTACCACAGGATACACATAGGCTACGCTCTTGTAAATTTCCGACGCAGTTCTTTTCTTCCGGTACTGCCAAGACCGCAGGGGTAGCGATTCTGGTGGCTCGACATTTCCGGGGGGAACACCTCCACAAATTTGCAGAAATAAAAGGGAGGCTGTTGGCGCATAGGTTCCGGGTGGGGGGCATTACATTCACGATAGGCTCCCTTTATAGCCCCAATGATAAACAGGAGCGGTTCTTGCTGTCTGCGGTGGAGGAGATTTCGGCCTCGCCGGATAGGCATGTTATCCTCGGGGGCGACCTTAACATGGTCTTTGATTCGGTGGTCGACAGATCGGTGCAGCGTTCCCCGCAAGTGGGGGAACTTTCAGCTGGTTGTAGGGCCAGCCTTGCGGAGGTGGACCTCCGGGACCTCTGGCGCCAGATGCACCCAGCAGCCAGGGATTACTCCTACTACTCCCACGCGCACAAGACCTATGCGAGGCTTGATCACTTCCTGGTCACCTCCCCGGCGCAGGCCCTGGCGTCCGCCGTGGACATGGGGGTTATTTCCTTGTCGGATCATGCCCCTGTAGAGGCCTCCTTTCGCTTGCCGCCGTCTGCCGCCACGGCAAGGGTCTGGCGCCTCCGGGATACTCTACTACACAGGAAAACGGTAACGGATCGTATTGAGCAGGTACTTAGGGAATATTTGGCACACAATGATAACACAGATACCACCAGAGCCACCCAGTGGGCAGCTTTGAAGGCGGTCCTCCGGGGGGAGTTCTTGTCCATCCCCGCGGCCGAAAATAGGGAGCGCAAGATAAAGAGGGACGAGCTTACTGATAGAGTCCGGGAGCTGGAGTTGATCCACCGCAGAACGGGGGCTCCGAGGATTTGGCGGCAGCTCAAAGAAGCGAGGAAACTGCTTGCCGCCTTGGATGTGGACCGGGCGGAATATGCGGCCCTCCGATTGCGCCACGCTTTTTATACTGGGGGGGATCGATGTAGCAAACTTTTGGCCAATAAACTCCGGGCCACCCGGCAGAGCCAGCTGGTGAGGGAACTCACTGACCCCTCGGGCGTTGCAGTAACGGACGATGTCGGCATCGCGGCCGCGTTCCGGGGGTTTTACGGGAACCTCTACGCGGGTGACCCGCCGGATGTACCGGCTATGACCTCCTATCTGGACTCGGTCACTCTGCCCTCCCTGGACCCCGTACAGGCGGACCACCTGAACAGGGCCATTAGCATAGAGGAAGTGGTGACAGCCATTGCCAGACTCAAGCATGGCAAAGCACCGGGCCCAGATGGCTACTCGGCCCTCTTTTATAAGACGTTCTGCGGGTCGTTAGTCCCCGTCCTCGCCTGCCTCTTCAACTCCTTCGCGGAACCTGGAGCCATCTCACCTGACCTCCTGAGGGCTTCCGTCACGGTCATCCCCAAGCCGGGGAAAGATCCTAAACACTGTGGATCTTATCGGCCGATTTCTCTCCTGAATGTCGACCTGAAACTCTATACTGGAATATTGGCAAGCCGCCTGGCGCCTTATCTACCTGGCCTTGTCGACCCGGATCAGGCGGGTTTCGTTCCGGGGCGGCAGACGGTGGATAACACGAAGCGAGTGGTCCACCTGCTGGAAAAGGCGTCCCGGATTCCGGGCGAGAGGATGATGCTCACGGTTGACGCAGAAAAAGCGTTTGATCGTGTGCATTGGCCCTTCTTGGAACAGGTGCTGGTGAAGGCGGGTGTAGGAGAACGGTTTCGTACCATGGTCCTTAATTGCTATAGGGAGCACTCGGCAGTGGTCCGGGTTAACGGTCACACCTCTGCAGCCTTCCCCATCGAGAGAGGCACCAGGCAGGGCTGCCCGCTTTCGCCCTTGCTCTTTGCTCTCTACATGGAGCAGTTTGCTCAACGGGTGCGGACGCGGCCGGCGGTGGAGGGGATACGGATGGGAGGCTTTACCCACGCGATCAGTCTCTACGCCGATGATGTCATCTTTACATTGGCTACACCCCGGACATCGCTTCCAGCCTGTATGGAAGAACTGGCGGCGTTCGGCGCGGTCTCGGGCTTTAAAGTAAATATGGGGAAGTCGGTGGCTTTGGATATCTCCCTGGCGCCTGATACTAAGGCGTATTTGCAGAACCGGTTCCCGTTGCTTTGGTCCTCTGAGGCGATACCATACTTAGGGATTCAGATTGCTCCTACGTTGTCGGCCATGGTTTCGGCCAACTACTCGGCCTTAGGGGCCAAGATCAAGAGCGAGCTAGGCCGCTGGAATCGCGGCATTCTTGCCTGGATGGGTAGGATTGCTGCCGTCAAGATGACGATTCTGCCGCAAGTACTTTACTTATTCAGGGCCCTGCCGCTGTCGCCGCCTAAGGGGTGGATACAGCAGTTGCAGTCGGACGTGGCCCGGTTCATTTGGCAGGGGGAAAAGCCTAGGCTACGTAGGACCCTCTCCCTCTTGTCTCCTGACGCTGGAGGCCTAGGTATTCCCGACTTCCGTAAATACTTTCAGGCGGCGCAATTGAGGTACTTGGTCGAATGGTGCCGGTGGGAGTCGGATAAGCATTGGCTTTTCCAGGACCAGGCGGTGGCGGGGCGACCTCTGCAGGAGATACCGTTCCTGCACCGGTCCCACCGGCCTAGGAACCTCTACGCCTCTTTCATAACTAGGGTGCCTCTGCGGGTCTGGGATGCGACCTACCTTAGATATGACCTCACCACCTTTCCCTCGCCGCTTTCGCCGCTAGTGGATAATCCTGCCTTCACCCCTGGGATGGAGAAGGGAGCCTTCACGCATTGGCGGCAGGCTGGCTGCAGAGCATTATGCCACCTGTATGGCCCCGAGGGGGTCATTCCGTTCACGCAATTTCGGCAGGACTTCTCGCTCCCCGAAACGGAGAGACACCGGTATATGCAGGTTCGGCATTGGGCCCTTCAGCCACAGGTGAGGGATGCGGCGGACAGGAGGCTCTTGCCGTGTGAGAGATGGCTGTTGTCCCGCACATCGGACTCAAAACTAATCTCGGACCTGTATAAGTTTTTGCAATTACCTTCGACACATTTCCACAATCCAGGGAGGACTAGATGGGAACGGGAGCTTGGGAGGACACTGAGCCCCAAGGACTGGGACCAAATATCCTATAGGGCGCGCCACTCAGCATATCATATGGGCCTCACTGATACTTTCACTAAAGTGTCCACTTACTGGTATTATACGCCTGAGCGGATCCATGAGTTCGATCATAGTAAGACAGACACATGCTGGCGAGGGTGCGGGCAACGGGGCACACTCACGCACATTCTCTGGGACTGTCCCCTCTTAACTGGATACTGGAAGGAAGTGCTGGATGAAATTGATGTCCATTTCGGCATAGAGCTCCCGCGCCTCCCGGCATATACCCTGCTAGGACTCCCAAATGATCTAATGTATCCCCTCAAGTCTAGAAGAGGCAGGCAGATCGCCATTGCACTCGGCTCTGCAGTTCAGAATATCTTGCTATACTGGCGTACGGACACGGTGCCCACGATAACGGGCTGGCTCCACAGACTTTGGCACGTGCTGGGGATGGAGAAATTGTCTTTGGTGGTGGCAGGGGATGTAACGCAATTTAATGACCTGTGGCAACCATTCCACTCTCTGCTGCTCACAGAGTTTAGGGAGCTTACCTGTCCGAGGTACCTTCGCCTCCTGCGGCTTACGAGTCCGCTAGCGCCAGATCAGTGAGAGGGACGAGACCCTCCCCCCCAATTACCTATAGCTTTAGGAGATGGGCAGTATGTTAGTAGCGCACTGGACGGTGGGTGGGGTGGGTCGGGGGGGGGGGGGAGTTAGGTGGGGCGTTGGGGGGGCGGGGACGTTTGTATTGAAATGAAGTGTCATGCCGGACTTTTGCTCCTTTTCATTTGCCGATCTTGTATTGCTGTGTCTGAGTTTGGATGTGACAATAAAATACTTTAAACATAAATGTTTAGCAGCGCACCAGGCCCCAAACTTATCCCAATGGCAGACGTATACAGATTTGGTTGAGGGGTGCCAGGTTGCAAAAATGACATTCACAACTTCAGGAGGAAGGTGAACTATTCATCTCTAAGCATGGAGGTGTGATGTGCACCTTTGGGTGCAGAAGCCTGCTCTGCTGCAGCAACAGGAAGTCCTCAAGAAGAGGCACCCTGATTGGAGAACAAATGGTCATGCCCAGGAGTTCAGGATACCCTACTCTCCATGCCCAATCCGGGACACTAAAATGCCTAGGGGCTGGTCGGTCCTCATCTTCATCAGAACTCAGGACAGGAGAGCTATAGGCTAGAAAGCATATAGAAGTCCCGAGTTCCACTCTATGCTGAAAGTGTCTTCAAGCGAGAGACACCTTGGAAACTCCAACAAGCAAAAGAGCGGACATTTCGCGTTCTCAGTGGTAGTAAAACAAAATTGATCAATGGCTCTCCCCATTCTAGGTAAAGACCCTGCACCACCCTCCGTATGTAACTGCTGTATGTGATCCACAAAGCGTCAACAGATTAGCTCTTCTGCTCTGCAGTCAGGGAACCTGCCAGGTGGTGAGTAACCAGAAATATTCCTTGGCGGTCTAGCCAGGCCCAGAGACGCAAAACCCCCTGGCTCAGTTTTGACGACCCCATCCCACCATGCTTGTTGAAGTACCACATGGTGGTGGTGTTTTGCACGAGCACCTGCACTAGCATCCCTTTGATGGAGGGCAGGAAAGCTTTCAAAGACATGCGGGTGGCTCTCAATTCCAGAAGGTTGAAATGAAGTTGGGTGTCCTCCGGAGAACAGACATCTCTGAACTCCATCTCTCCCAGATGGCCTCCCCATCCCAGATGCGATGCATCAGTGACCACTGTAAGCTCAGGGTGGTCCCGTACCCAACACTGCAGATCTTTTTGCAATCTCTTTGAAATCTGGAAAAGATGGGAAAGATCCCCCTGGTGCTGAGCCCACAAGGATTTCAGAACTCACTGCTGATCCTACATCTGGTATTCTTGACCAGCCGGATACACTTGGCATCACTCCTACTAGCCTCAGATTCATCCTCACTGAACGTCAAGACAGAGGGTGAAACATTTGGATAACATGCTGAATGTTCAAGACTCTCCTCTCTGGGGATAGGTGTGAAACTGTACTGTGTCCAGAATAGAAACAATGAAGGGGAGGAGTCAGATGTGACTTCGGCACAATGATAGTGAACCCCAAGGATGTCAGGAGGTTCACCATAGTCTGAAGGTGATTGATGACTGCCTAGGGCGAACCTGCTTTCAACAGCCAGTTGATGAGGTAGCAGAAGACTGGCACCCCCTGACCACTGAAAATGTGCTACTACCATCGCAGTCATATTTGTAAACATCTGTGGGGGGCTGGTAAGATCTAAAGGGAGCACAGCGAACTGAAAATGGTTGTGGTCTACTGTGAATTGTAGGCAACATCTGTGGGCCTGCTGGAGGGGGTGTGGAAATAAGCATCATGCAGGGCCAGCGCTATCATCCAGTCTCTAGGGTCAATGGCAGACAAGGCTGGGCCAGGGTGAGCATCTTGAATTGGTCCTTCCGCAGGAAATCATTGAAGGAGTGATGGTCTAAAATAGGATGGAGGCCCCAGTCTAGTTTCAGCCCCAGAAAATAGCTGAAATACCAACCATGACCAACTTCTGGCACCGGGACCCTCTCTCTGGTTTCTTTGGTCAGATGAACATGCAGTTTCTGCTGCAAAGGCAACAGATGATTCTCCATCAGCCTGCCTGTGGGTAGCGAAAGGTGCAGCAGGGTGTAGAGAAACTGTAAAGCGTAACCCTGCTTAATTTGCAGGACCTACTTGTCCAAGGTTATCACCTGCCACCGCAGAAGAAAATGTCAAATCTTGCCTCTGACAGGGTGTCTGTCATCAAAGGCATGATAAAGAGGCTTGGGAGATGTGGCAGCTGTGGGGGGATGAGAAAGAGACTGGGCTTTAAACTGTTCCTGTTTCCCTCCCTCGTAGGTGCCTTGGCCACGAAAAGCCTGGAGAGATTGCTGTACCTGTTGGGGCTGTTTGCGATGCAGGAAACCCCTACCATAGCCATGGAGAGGGCAAACCTGCTGGTGCAGAGGAGCAAAGAGGCACAGGGAGCGCCATGTGAGCTGTTCTATTCTTGAAGCCCTCCAAGCCCAAGACTACTTTATCCCAAAAAAGGCATGTCCATGAGGCTAGCCTGGACGTCTCCTGAAAAGCCAGTGGCCCTCATCCTAAAATTGGAGAAAAGGCCCACACTGGGGCTAATAACCCTATTTAGGGAGTCAGTGGTATCCTGCCCACAGCGAATGGTGAATTTGGCAACATGGTGGCCATCCTGCAGCACCTGGGCTACTGAATCCCACAAAGTGTGAGAGTAGAGACTGAAAAAGCAACATGCATTCACAGGGGGTGTGTGGGGGGGGGGCTTGTTGGTGAAAAGTTCTGCTTGCCAAAAAGTTGCTATCCTCTTTCGTTCCCTGTCAGGGGAGTATTGGGAAGCAAGTTTGGATTTACCCTTCTGGCTGAAGTCTGTACAACAGGGTTCACAGGCGTTGGGTGCTGCGTAAGGAAATACAAACCACCTGGGGCAGGGCGATGATGCCTGCAATCTGACGATTAACACTGAGGCCCTAGAAAAGTTTGGCCCAGGTTCCCAATTGCTTGTCAGATAGAGCCTCATTAAATGGGAGAAGACCCTCAGGACTTGTTTAGAGAGACTGTAGTACCTGAAATCAAAACATTTGTCCTAACTTCTTGAGTAGGAAGTTGAAGGTCCAGACCTCTGTCGCTCTATGCACAACCATGGCAATGGTGGTGCTATCTTTGGTGGTAGAGCTGTGGGGGGTTTGGGGGAGTGCAGGCCTTTGGAGAACTTGTCCAGTGTAAAAGGAGGTATCCAGACCACTGGCATCCTGTAGGTCCTCGTACCAGTTTTCCTCTTGGTAAGGCTGTGCAATATCATTCCCAACATCATAGCTCAATTATTAGTCTGTGCTGGATCATTCAAGAAGACCATGAGCCTTTCAAGAAGGAAGAGACCTGGCTCTTCAATCAGTAGCAGCACCCCCCTTCCCCCCCTCCCCCAGCGCCTTGAGACCCTTACTTGTATGTAGTGCGCTTTACAAAGGTCTTGATTGATATCAAAATCAGAAATGTAACATAACATAACACATGTATTTGTAAAGCGCACATTCACCCAAGGGTATCTTGGCGCTGAATAACAGATTTTTATTGTGGTAAATGGGTACCAGCTCAGATAATGGAGTGCATGGCCTCGGTCTCTGCATCAGACAGCATTATGGGTTGGCGATGGCGCTGGCATCAGTGGATCACGTTCCCGCCTGGGTTGTGACACCAGGGAGAGGGCTGATACTGAAGTCTGTCTGGAGCCCTGAGCGGATCCAGAGGGCCCAGCTGGAGCACAGCGTGAACCGGTCAGCAGTAGTCCAGTTGGGAAGCCTCTCAGGTCATTGGGGCCTGCAGATGCACCAAAAGAAGCTGGTAACATGCCAAAAACCCACACCATGGATTCACTGAAGTACGGAATTTACTGCAGCATCACAGATGGTCCCAGAAATTCTGGTTGCCGCAGAACAAGGGTCAGGATCCACTCTGAAGAAGAGTGGCTTCAGGAGCATGACACAGAGGCACGATGACGACTTGACGCCATCTCGAGAGATTGAAAGTGGCAGGAAGGGGCGGATTCCCATCTGGACTTCTTGCTCTTATCCTTGGGATTGCAGGAGCGACCTGAGGAGGAGGACCACGACCTACCTTTGGACTTCGACCTATCTAGGCATGGGGAATTGTCGTGCTTTGCCACAAAGAGCTTAGCTTTCCGGTCTCAAATATCCTTGAGGTGCATCAAGGCACAATCACTGCAGGCCTTGGAGTCGTGGTCCGATCCTAGGCACCAAAGGCAAACCACATGTGGGTCAGTCACAGACATTTGCTTGCAACATTCTCCAACCAAAGGGTTTGAACCCTTCAAATCTGGATGGTGACATATACCCTTGTACAATGTAGAATGGTTTCTCAGAATGTTTTAGAATTTGTCTCAATGAGACAAGGGGTAGCCTCTGATCCACATCTGTTGGCGAGTAAAGAAAGAAACATGCCAGCATGCATGGCTAGTACCTATATAGGCAGTGACACCCACCAAATAAATGCATGCTTGACTTGGTAGTTTGGTCTGGGGGCCCTGTGTCGCGTCTGCTATCTTTGGCCAATTTTTCTGCCAGGAATAAAAGAGAAAACAGTGACCTTTGATATAACACAGGAAAGAGAGATACATATATAAACATCTGGTGGCTGTATTTCAAGATGTGAAGCTAGGTAACTTTAAATCAGTACCAGCTTTCCTGCTTGCACAAATTGTGGGATTCTTGGTAAAAACGTTATTTTTTCAGAGACTTTTTTATTATCTTAAATTGAGAGCACTTTTAAATACCAGTTCAGGGTGTGCCCTGTACAAGCACCTCTTATGTCTGATCTAAATGACTATAATGCTGCTCCATCTAGAATGAGAACTTAGTCCATGTTTAGGGTTTGAGGGACTGCTGACTTGCCTCTTATGGCATTATCAATGGGGAGAGCCATTAATACACTTTGTTTGAATTTTGAAGAGACTGGATCATATGTTTACATTATTTTTGTTGCACAATATATATGCAAAATGTTTTCATGGGTCGGGTCGTGCATGAACACTTACAGCAAAAACAGACCCTTGGTCAGGCTTTCCCTATTAATCTGCTGGTGAACCCACCTCTATTTGCTACTCGTGATTAGTACATGGGGCCGTCAGTCACTTGATAAAGTGATTTGTAAAATGTGCGGACTAGAAACCTGGAGCCCTGCTCACCTGCACGGATTTGACAACTCTACCATCAAGGCTTCTCGTAGCAGATTAAGAAGTGTTTGCAGCGAAAATACACATAACACGAGTGATCCCAGGGCAGGGACTCCAGGCTGTTGTGTGTTATGTGACTGCAGCCATAAGCTACCAGGCCCAGGGGTGTAGCTTCAGTGGTGTGTTTGGGCTGACATCCTGCAATGCATTCTTGGCTTGATAGAGGAGTGTGTAGGCCCTGAGTCAGGTCTGCTACACATCGGTTTTTCTTATTTTCATTTCACTAAGAGCTTTTAATTTGTTCATTTTTTGGAGCAGAAACAAATATATAATTACTGGTATACCGAAGAGAATTATAAATATGCATCCACAAAAGTACTCCTTGTATGGGTGCAAATTTACTACTTTTTGAAATTCACAAACATTGGCAGTATTAGGCTTGGAAAGTTGTGCCACTTTCAGGTTTCCAAGCCCACTAATGGCAATCAAACACCCAAAAGATGGAATGTATGCTTGCAAGTACTCTAACCAGGGGTAATCGCTTGGGGTAGCATTCCAACCCATGTTTTTTCACCCACTGTGCCACCCTAGACAGAGGCTTACCTAATGCCAATCAGTACTCTTGAACCCTGGCCATCTTACCCCTCCACCCTGCAGCCCACTTTGACTTTTTGTTGGAAAATGTAAGGTTCAACCCCCCTTGAATCGCACGGATTAAGCTATACCCCTGTATATAGGCTTGCGTACAACAACTCTGGCCCAAAATGCCGCTCAAGTGGAGCCGCTGGTGCCATTTGCTGGACCTTGTGGTACTGCTGAAGATTTTCTGAAACCAGTCTGACGCCTGTTGAAGTATTCAAACGGTCAGGAATCTGCGCTTAGAAGTCTCTCTCTGAAAGAGTGCTACTGCAGGGCTAGATCTTTATTCTGTCAGGAGCTCAATGGCAAACCCTTAAGAGTCAACATGCCTAGCAAAGTTTCTCATTCCAGACCTTTGTTGGACAACATGCGATCCCACAGCAGAACACTGCTCTACATGAGCTCTCATGCTATAAATATGACAATCTGTCTAGTTTATAATGAGCTCTGAAAAACACTGCGTGCAAGAATGTCTCAACAATTGTATTTTAGACATCATGTAATCTAAAGCAGTAATTTTGATAACATACGACAATCAAAAACAAGGGATGAACAAAAACACTTTTCATAATTTCTTGAACTATGGCAATACACAAACCAGATTTTAAAGAGATCCATCCCATTACCTGGACTTTTCCTTCTAGATCACGAATCTGATCTTCTTTTAGCTTCAGGTCGATTGTTAACTTCTTACATTCAGTTTCTAGATCGCGGATACGACCTCTTAAAGTTTCTGTACATTCACCTCTGTTATGAGAAACACAATGGTAAGATAACAGAACGTTGTGGAAAAAACCCAGGTTCTTGTACTCAGTTTACAGGCATGCTGCGCTAAAGAATATGAACCAAACTGTATCCCTACTCTAAATACATAACGGAAGAACAAAAGGTACTTACCTGTAATCTGTGGTTCTCCAGTATTGGTATCTGTCATAGATTCACATGCCTGAATCATTCCTCGAAGTCGGAGTGGGAGCCCCACGGTACATAAAAATAGCAATATATATGCATATAGAAACCATATCATGGGTAACCTAGAACCAGGAAGTAAAGTAGCCAGAAATCAAAAGGAAAAAATCCTCTACTTTCATGACTCGTCCAAGTCATTATATATGGTCCAAACTACAGCCAATCAGGCGACAGCACCACCCAGAATATTCTCCTCAGATTTTCTAGCACAAGTGTGATCCAGAGTGAACAGAGCAGAGAAGAGCCTCTGAGGGGAGGTGGGTGGGTTGCATGTGAATCTATGAAAGATACCAATACTGGAGAACCACAGATTACAAGTAAGTAACTTTTGTTCTTCTCCAGTATTGGGGTTTCTTTCATAGATTCACATGCCTGAATCAGAGTTGAGAGCAGTAACTCCGTAACAATACGAGTGATGTTATCATCACAAACATAAGCATATGCGCATCATAGGCAATATGTAATCACAAATATATATATATATATATATATATATATATATATATATATATATATATATATATATATATATATATATATATATATATATATATATATATATATATATATATAAATAAACACACACACACACACACACACACCAACAGTCATAGAATATCTGTATGTCAGAAAATAGCAAGAGGAAAAGGAAAGAACAGAGGCTCACCTTATTTAAAAAGATTACGGAGAACCGCCTGTCCCACAGACGTGTCTGCTTCGCTGGCAGCTTCCAAACAGTAGTGCTTAGTAAAGGTATGCCTGCTGGACCACGTAGCAGCTCTGCAGATTTGATGAATAGGCACACCAGCAAAGAGAGTGGTAGAGGAAGAGATTGCTCTAGTAGAATGTGCTCTCTGAGTGGTCTGTAAAGGTCTGCCTGCATGCTGATGACAGAAACAAATTGCGGCAGAAATCCAACGAGCAATGGACTGTTTGGATATTGGGTATCCTGTACGCATCTTTCCATAAGCTATAAATAGCTGATCAGATTTCCGTATTGAAGATGTCCTCTGTAAATAGAATTTGAGACCCCTCTTGACATCAAGAGTATTTAAAGCCCTTTCTGCAGGTGATTGAGGATTAGGAGAGAAAGTTTTTAAAATGATCGGTTCGTTGAGATGTAAGTCCGAAGGTACTTTAGGCATAAAAGTGGGGTTAGTGCGTAGCACTACCGAATCTCTGGTGAACTGAAGGTAAGGCGGTTTTATAGTGAAGGCTTGAATGTCACTGACCCGCCTAGCAGATGTGAGGGCTAATAGTAGAGAGACTTTCCATGAGAGAAATTTTAAATCTGCCTTATGAATAGGTTCAAAAGGATGACGCATGAGTTGTGAGAGCACAACGTTCAGATGCCAGGATGGAGGTGGACGGTGAATGGGAGGAAACATGCGAAACAATCCCTTGAACTGCTGAATGATCCTAGAAGAGTACAGAGAGCTGGAACCATCATGTCGGAATTTGGATAAAGCCGCTTAGAAATACCTTTAGGGTAGAAAGCGAAAGGCCTGATCTTGTCAAATGCAAAAAAAAAAGGCAATATTTGTTCCGGTTTTGCATGAATTGGATGAACGTTGGCGTCATGGCACCAAACGCAAAATCGTTTCCATTTAAGCCTGTATGTCTTGATTGTGGAGGGCGCTCTAGCATTGGCCAAGACTTCTCTACAGTCTGAAGGAATATCTAAATGAGCGAATTGAAAGCGCTCAGGCGCCACGCCGCTAAGTGCAGGGATGCAGGATCCCGGTGGCAGATCTGACTGTTCTGAATGGATAGAAGGTTCGGTATTGGTCGCAACTGAATGGGATCGCATTCGGAGAGAAGGAGGAGTTCGGTGAACCAGAACTTGGCGAGGCCACCAGGGAGCTATGAGTATTAGGTGACAAGGCTCCTTCATTTTCCGGAGAATCCTGGGAAACAATGGTATCGGTGGAAAAGCATAGGCATAAATACGCGACCAGTTCATTAAAAAGCATTCCCGCACGATCCCTTGTGGGGAAGCCAACTTGCGAAGAATGGGCATTTTCGGTTCAGACTGGTCGCGGTTCAGACTGGTCGCGAACAAATCCAGATCGGACCGACCCCATTCCTGAAAAATACGATTCAAGGTTGGTTGATGCAGCTCCCATTCATGATTGGAAGTGGTCGATCGGCTGAGGGAATCCGCGAGAACGTTGGAAACTCCCGGGACATGGATTGATGTCAGACTTTTCCGATGTTTGATTGCCCAATCCCAAAACTCTTGGGCTTGCTGAGACAATAGTGTGGATCTTGTCCCTCCTTGTTTGTTCAAGTAGTGCATACTTGTTGTGTTGTCCGTCTGGATCAACACTGATGCTCCGAGAATGATGATGCGAAAAGATTTTAGGGCTTGGAAGATCGCCAGCAATTCCAAGAGGTTGATATGCCAAGTTTGTTGCGGAGCATCCCATCTTCCGCTTACCGGCAGTCCTTGCAG
Source organism: Triturus cristatus (assembly GCF_964204655.1). Classification (NCBI taxonomy): domain Eukaryota; kingdom Metazoa; phylum Chordata; class Amphibia; order Caudata; family Salamandridae; genus Triturus; species Triturus cristatus. Next base: position 335,228,935 of record NC_140584.1, read on the forward strand.
GTGAGCTCCCCATCCTTCTAGGGAGGCGCCCGTGCTGATGACGAAGCTTGGAGCTTCTATTAGGAATAAGCAGCCTGCTGCTACATTTTTCTTGTAAGTCCACCATCGTAGAGCGTCCCTTATTTGAGGACTGATGTGAATGAGATCGTCGAAGGATCCCAAAACTTGTAGCTACTGTTTGTTGAGTTCCTCTTGCAGAGGTCTCATTTTGAGACGGCAATTGGGGACCAGAGGAATGCAGGAGGAAAGCATCCCCAGAAGCGACGTGAACTGCCGGACTGAAACGCACTCTTTTGATCGCAGTAGCTGGGCAAGTTTGCAAAGTTTCAGTTGCCTTTCGTTTGAGACAAAGGCTTGTGTTCGTAAAGTGTCTATGGTGGCTCCCAAGAACGTTCTGTTTTGCGATGGGACGAGGTGAGACTTGTCGAAATTGGTGGAGAGGCCCAGAGATTGAAAAAGAGATAGATATCTCTGTGTATGGACGTTTGCGATGTTGAAAGAATTCGCCTTGATCAGTCGTCCAAATAAGGAAAAATTTGAATTCCCTCCAGCCGAAGGTGTGCAGCCACCGGTGCTAAGACCTTGGTAAAGACCCGGGGTGCGGAACGTAGTCCGAAAGGGAGGACTTTGAACTGAAAGCCCCTGCCAGCCACTCTGAACCTCAAGAACTTTCTGTGTCTGGGTAGAATTGGTACATGAAAATAAGCGTCTTGGAGGTCGAGGGGTCATATGATCCCCGCAGTGAGAAGTTGAAGGATTTCTTGCAGAGTTAGCATCCGGATAATTTTTTGAGATATTTGTTGAGGGAGCGAAGATCTAGAATGGGAAGCCATTCTACAGATTTCTTCTCTATCAGAAAAAACCTGGAATAAAAGCTGGTTCCTCTTTGCAATCGAGGGACTACTTCGATCGCTCCTTTTCACAGCATCAAATTTATTTGGGCAAAAAGCTCTGAGAGGTGAGCTGGAGGTGGTCCTTTGGGGGAAGAATTCGGAGGAAGTTTTACAAATTCTAGAACGTGGCCACTGGCTACAATGTCCAAGACCCATTTGTCTGTTGTTATCTTCGACCAGTTTGAGTAGTAACGGGAGATTCTTCCTCCAACTTTTAACGGGGCAAGCGGTAGAGTAGGTGGCAGTTGTCACTGCTTCTTGGACGTATCACGTCCGCGGTAGGTAGACTTCCTTCTATATTGGGAGTAGGAGGTAGATGGTTGCTGTCTGAATGATTGTTGACGCTGGGAAGAGCAACGTTGGTTACTTTGATAGGACTAATTTTGTCTTTGCGGATTATATCCTCCTCGATTAGAAAAGGATCCGCGGCCTCTCACACCCCGGAGGGGCGGTTTACGAAACTGAAGCGTTCTGAGAGATCTTGCTGTCTCGATATCCTTTTTAATGGCCTGTAGGGCCTCGTCAACATGCTGCCCAAAATGAGACTCGCCATCAAAAGGCATATCCATTATTTTAGCCTGAACCTCCTGGCGAAATGATGTTGATTTTAACCAGCCCTGCTTCCGCAGGACTGCGGCACCTGCCAGTTGTCGAAAACCTGTAGATGCAACATCCACCGATGAATCAATCTCAGCAGAGATTTGTTCCCCTACCTCGAGGATTTTAAGCGCCTCTGACTTAGAGGGCTCAGGCAACATGTCGATGTAGGGAGAAATGTCCGACCAAAATTGTCTATCATATCGTCGTGAGATAGCTAGTGAGTTAGCTGCACGAACTGTCGTCGCTGCCATAGTGAACGCCTTCTTTCCAATAGCGTCCAGACGTCTACCATCCCGATCCGGATGAGGGATTCCGCGCTCGTCGTTGAGCTGCTTGGGCGATAATTGAATCTGCCTTTGGTTGGCCTATCAAGCATGCAGGCGAATTGTTCGTCACCTTGTATTTTTTATCAAGGCGGGGCAGGACCGCAGGAACAGAAGCCGGAGCTTTCATAATTTTTAATCCTTCTTGCCAAATGAAATCAATAATCGGAATAGATCGTACTTGTTTTCTTGGTTGGTCTTTAAAATCATAAAGGAAACAATCATCCTTTTTTGTTTCCATAGGAAGTAGAAAACGCTGTGTAGCCCTCTCCATAAGAAGGTGAAAACCTCCAATGTTAACAGGAGGAGAATCGACAGGAGCAGGAGTTGAAGGCGACGGAGTTTGAATTTAGTAATCATCCCATTCCGTGAGGACTGATCTGTCATCCAATTCTCCTTCCTCTCTATCGTCATCAGAGGTGTGAGCATCCTGAGAGTGATGCGAAGTTACAGGAGAATGTGGCCTGGGCGACCTCAAAGCTGACGAAGATGGAGGCACAGGTGTGGGCGGTATAGAAGAAGCAGATTCAGATGGAGGGAAACGGCGATAGTAATCGTCCAACATGTACTGCAGATTGTTTAAAAGAGCCAAAGGCATTTGGGCCGTAGGAAGTGTATCTGGAGCTGAAGGAACCGTCTCCGGACAAAATTCGTCATCTCGATCCACATCTTGGTACTTAATGAGCAGTTCAGAAGGGCTCCTGGCGGTACAAAACCTATCCCCCTCATCTGACTCTTCATCATCCTCATCAGAATCCAGTAGTTGTTCAGGTAACCTAAGAGGAACCTTAGCAGGAGAGATTGTAATAGGAGAAAGCACCTCCAATTCCAATAAAGATCCATTCCTTTGTAGTAAAGAAGATGGCGCTGTAAACGGAGGCAATTGCATAAATGGTGTCGTAGAGGGTGTAGAAGATACTGCAGGCGTAGACGAACACCAAACCTGAAGAGCCGTACATGAAGATAGTGGTAACGTCGACGAGGCAACCGTCGATGAAGTAGTCGTCGACGAGGCGGGGGTCGATGGAGTCATCGTCGACGAGACGGCACTCGTCGACGAGACTGACTTCGTCGACGAGGCAGTCGTCGACGAGGCAATCGTCGACGACACTCTTAATCTTCGTCGTCGGCGCATCGACGGTAGATTTAATCTTTCTCGTCGACGGAATTAGTCTGACGGCGACAGATACCAGTGTCGCCCGCGACATTATCATCTGTGGCTTCGGCGACGAGAAGGTTGCAGGCGACGTAGTCGTAGCGGCGACGGAAGGTTTCGTCGACGAAGGCGTCGTCGTCGAGCTCGTCGACGAGGGCCCCATTCTGAGGTAAATCCTTGTCAGAAACCTGCTTCGAAGATTGAGACTTTGAAATCTTTCTCGGGGGCGTAGAAGGCATAGTTTACTCTTAGAAGATGGAAGAGCCTTTTTTGAAGTAGAAGGCAACTCAGCACTTTTGGAGGTATGCTGTTTCTTCAACACCTTAGCCCCAGGAGAAGATAAATCCACGTCAGCACTCCTCTTTCTAGAGGACGCACTCACAACTTCAGATAAGGGATTGTCCTGATCTTTAATCTTCTATAGCCACAGAAGTAGACGCCCCTCTCTGTCCCTCAGTGTCTTTTGTGGGAAAGACAAGCAGATCTTGCAGTCTCACCTGGTGGTCAGGATATAAGCAGTAAATGCATTTCTTGTGGGGATCTTCTGAAAACAGCTGGAGCTTCCCACAAGATTCACAAGGTTGAAAGAGATTTCTTTGAAGAAGACATCGTAACAGGAAAAGTTTCCAAAGAAAACTGAGAAGAACTGAGCAGAGCTCAGGGAGACTCCCTTCACACGACGTGCGGTAGAAAATCTGAGAGCCTGAGCCTGAGGAGAACATGCTGGGTGGGGCTGTCGCCAGATTGGCTGTCGTTTGGACCATATATAATGACTTGGACAAGTCATGAAAGTGGAGGATTTTTTCCTTTTGATTTCTGGCTACTTTACTTCCTGGTTCTAGGTTACCCATGATATGGTTTCTATATGCATATATATTGCTATTTTTAAGTACCGTGGGGCTCCCACTTAGATGACGGGGAATGGTTCAGACATGTGAATCTATGAAAGATACCCCAATACTGGAGAAGCATCTGTTTTTCTCGATTATCTCGGTCTACATTTTAACATATGGAAATATGCATATTTTAACTATTTTGCATAAAATTATGCTATCTGCATTCCACCTATAAATACTTGAAGAAAAACGTGGTGGAATGTGCTTTTGTGCAGTGGATTAACAGACTGCTTTCCACAGAAAGATACAATTGACTTTAAGGATTTATACTGCACTTCAGGATACCTTCTTTCAAGGCACAATAGATGAGAACTGTATTCTGTGAGCAAGCCTAAGGAGCAAGGAAAGCTCGGTCTCCTGTTGTCATACTAACTATTGGATTGTTCTGAGACAACATTAAATTCTGCTGTTAAACCATTGTTAACTAAAGGCTTAGGTAACAATTTTAAGTTTGCTTTCCGGGCCCTGTCACTTGAGGACAGATTACAAGAACAAGCGGTAAATCTCTTTCCTGTCAATTAGGAACGACTCACAATATTTACCTGATCAAATCTTAGAAGCAAACTACAACATGTTATTGGTTAGCTTTACTTTAAGGCAACTATACTGGTTAATAATGGACAGCTATTAAAATAAGCCTTTTCACGACTGGCATAAATTATCCGTAAAAAATGACTGGAGAGACAAGTGACATGAGATGTCTTTTGTTCCTCTGCAGACACCCTTGAACAATAGTGTTGCATCAAAGATTTTTATTATAATGCAGGTCATTCTGTAAGCGGGCATAAAAAAAATTTACATTTTGCACTAGTAGTAACAATTTAGTGCATGCTTTTTAGGAAACACTGTGTAATAGTTTACTGTAATGACTACATCTTTATTGTAGATGGATGCCTGTTCGCAAGGATGTGCCATTTGAAATGCAACTATGAAAATAATTAAAATCCAATTTATCATCTCAAATGAAGGAGTAAAATTGCCTTCCACAACATTTAACTCATATAAAATAGAAAAACAATGTTAAACTAACATAGTCAGAATGGTAGACTTTCATATTTATACCATCAGTGAGGATTGACAAAAGTCTAGTCTTTTTTCTAATAGAAAGCAGCGAGGGAAATAGCACTGAGCACTTTAAAAAAGACACTCTAGGCTCTAGGACTCTATGGTCCAGTAGAAGTCTGGGAGCCGCAACATGAAGACCGTCCTCTACCGTTTGTAATTTGCACTATCGTTAAATAAAAGAACTTTGGAGTACCTTTTGACGTGGTGCTGTGATCCTTCACCGAATCAAGAGGCTTTTCAGAGAAACAGAGGAATTCTGAACATATATATATATATATATATATATACACACACACACACACACACACACACAGGCACTATGCCTGGTTATTTGGTAGCGAATATTCAAAAATAAACTTCACTGCTATTTTGAACACCACAACGTTGCTGTGATTGTTATTTGAGCGCAACGAGATCCGTGCCTGGGTTTCCTGGATGAGAGAGAGAAAAAGCAGCAAAGAGTGATATAAACCTGTACAAAAATGTACTATAGAACTTCACACTCAGAACTAGGCATCAACCTGGTTGCTGGATTCGTTAAGATAGCTCCGAAAGGACAGAATCATACACCAAGCAAGAGCAGGTGTAAAAAAAAGAAAAGCAGGGTCCAATTACATAAGTCATGTGTTTCCATACTACACTCTGGTGGCAGAAAGCTCTCCGCCAGAAGAACCATGTTCTATGAAGGGAAGCTAAAGTGATCCAATGCTAACTTTTAGGAAACAGGCACTCCATGTGAGCAATGGTAGCGAGGGTTGACACATTCTCCCTTTTCCCGTAGGCAGGAAGTCCTTTCTCTGGTGAAGGTGAATGTTTGCTCCTGAAAAAATAGCGGGCAGTCTAAGAACCAAACTTTGGAAGGCCAAACTAGGACGACGATACAAGGGCCACCAAAAGTCAGGAATGGGAAGGTGGTGAAATGATTTCTGGATGAGAAAAATTATATAGGAAAACCCCTCTCAGAGTAGACTTTGCAAGGCTTAATTGGGAACCACCACAAAAGGGTCATGAAAAGTCAGGGGTGGGATGGTGGTGAAAGGACTTCTTTTTCTTATACACTAAGGAATCCAGAATACAGGAAAGCCCATCTCTAAGTGAGCATCATGCCCCACCCAAGTCATTAGGGGTCTCCGTCTAGCCATGTGGTCACCTGTTTTCAACAACAAAGTCTGGGTGCCCTCATGCTTCAAACATGGAGCTGCGAAATTCCAGATGAAGTTCCCAATCATCTGGAAGTGAAATCACCTACTCAGGCTGTCTGTTCTCTGGTTGTCAATACCTGCTTTGTTGGATCTCAGCAGGAACATGCCCTGGGCGACATCCCACCCTCACATTTCTAATATCAGCCATCCATGAGGGGAATAAGTGCTACCTTGCATACAAATGCGGAAGAGGGCTTTAGAGAGGACCATTCCTACATGGATCCAACACTTTATAAAGGCTTTTAAGGTCAGAAATATCCACGATCAACACCAATATGTTTATGTGGAGGGGCAAATCTGCAATGTTCCACAAGACACCGATGAAGAGATCCCCACAGCGAGCTCCAGCCTTAACTCAGAGTCATTGTGTAAGCCTCACTGTTGCAATATTGTAAGGTGTGTAGCTCACCTTTCGCGAAGGAGTGTACAATGGGATAAGAAAACAGCAATGTTTCACAGCCTTACATTTTGCTTAATGCTGTGCACTGAGCCATTTCCTGTATCAGTTCAGAAACTATAAGAGACACGCAGATGTCTCTGCTTTGCATTTATGAGAGTGAAGCTCTCAGCAGTGACAAAGAGTGCCTTTACACAGCACTGCCAATCAAGCTAGACCCACGCCTGTCTGTATTCTTAGTCAACATTATTTTGACTGAGATGGATACTTGCAAAGGCTCTTTACTTTGGCAGCCTGGCTCACAATATTAAAGTCTAGAGTGTTGATCATCTCCATGTCTATGATGAGAGTTTATGTGAAAAAGGTTTTGAGTACAGAGGTCCCAGCACAAAAGGACTCCACAACACCGACAGGAAGATTACTTCAAAGAGCAGTTCCCTGCAAAGATACAGAGAGCAGAAATGATAGGCGTTCTTCTGAAGGATTACACTGAACATTGATGAGGTCTCAGTCAGGCCTCAGAAGGAGAAAGTAGAACGAAGTCTGGTCATCTTTTTAGGTGGCTTAGAAGAGCAGCATGAGTCACACACCTGATTCTGACTTGATCTTTCGGCAGAAAGGCTCATGGATAAAGGACCGGCATAAATGTACAATCACCCACGGTGAACTGATTTCATAACCACACAATATATGTTCATCAATGGAGAAATCAGATGGCACGCAAAAAAGAAAATAAGTATGTGTACATAAAAAACCATATCGGCATCACAGCTATTTTTATCAAGGGAGTATTTACAGTTTCACAAAGGAAAAAATAACAAGACTGCCCCCCTAAGAACACTTTACAATAAAAAATCCTCCTGGCTAACCACCAACCTGGACATTTCCTGTTAAAGGAAAAGCAAGCGGAAAAAGCCCACGGTACCTCGAACAAATTTAGTTATGCCTTTGTACATTTACATTTTTGCCGAGAGCACAATCTGTGCTATACTTCATATTGATATTTTGTGTTATGTATTGTTTAAGTGAGGCACTCTAAAGTGTGTTGGCATGCCTTGTGTAGGTGATTCCCTGTAAGTGAAGGAGTTATATCCACATCTAGGTCCCAACTTCATTTCTAAAGAAGGACTCAAACAACCAGTCACTGACAAGGCTTAGATCTATTCAATTCAATCTTAGATGCTTTATGGACTGCTTGAGTTTATGTGGAACTGTTAAACACTGCATGGCAGGGGACAAGATATATTATTCACATAAATAAAGATATTTTCAAATATGTGTTTTATACCTTGATGCAGCAGCTATTGCAACTGCACGAGCAGTAGTGGCGTCTTCCAATTTTTTTCTTTTTTTTTCTTCTAGTAGTTGTTTTTCTACAAATGCTCGCGCTTCTTGTTCAGCTTTCAGTTTTTTCTCTAATTGACTGATGGTCTGCTTGTCTTTTTGTTTCATTTGAACTGCACTGTGTAATCTGCAAAGAAATTGAAATACATTAAATAGGATGAGACACACTCACCAGCTGAATGTGCGCATGTAGATTATGCAACTAATACTGGCCGAGGGGCAGATGCATGAATTGGAAAACAACAAGGCAGTCTACTAGGCAGCTTCAGCGGAAAGATATTACATCATTAGAAGAAGGCTATGTAAAAGCTCCTACAGAAGACTAAAACTAAAACAAGGGCTCTGTGAGAGGCATCACAAGTATCTAGGGTTGTTAATGAATTTTCAGTCATTGAAGCTAAGTGTCCGGTAGCATGAGTGGATCAAGTAAGGCAGCTCAGGAGCTTCACCAAATTTGCTAGGTCAGTTCTAGCTGCTGGACAGCAGAGCTCCTTCAAGCACCAAAGATTTTTATTCAAAAGGATGGGGGGTGCGCAGTGTTGTAATCCCCCCACACTCTGTTGGATCTTTCGTTATAGCAGTTGTGGTATGGAGAGGTGATAATTTTAAAGCTACTGCCAAACTGTGGATTAAGGTGAGAACGACTGCCTTAAAATAATTGCAATTTTTGAACCAGTTTGAGAATGCTCTTCATTTTAAGGGGATTCTATTGATCTTGAAACAGAAGCAAGAGTCAGAAACAACTGCTGTTCAAAAACTCAAATTGCCAGTTATCAATTAACAAGCATTGGCATAGCCAATAGGTCTCGCCTTTGGGGCCTTATAAGTGTTCAGCCATGCAACACTTGATGATGTTGCACCAAGGATATTGTGCTGGATAACTAAACACTTATTAGGTCCCAAAGGCGAGACCTATTTGCTATGCCAATGCTTGTTTTGCATATAACACCCGGAATACCACCTGAGCCAAGGGCTCAGTCTTATAAAAAAATAATAATAATAATTTAGATAATTTTGTCGACTGAGATGCTCTGAACAAAACAATTGTTCACATTGAAAGCAATATCAATTGCTTCTGAGTTCTTCAGTATTTTAGATAGTGATGATAGATGCTTAATTTAAATGCCAAATGTAATATTTAAAGTTAGAACTTTTTGGGAAACCACGATGCCCTTGTGAGTCGGTAGGCATCTGTCAGGAGAGATTAAATAGTGGGAATGTTGATGGGAGTGTGTATGAAAGAGTGGCGAGTATGTTTGAATCAAGTTAGCGAGATGGTGGGGAGAATTCGGATCACGTAGAGATGGCAAGGGTCGATACGGGAGTATATTACAGTGAGTAAGAGGCATGAGAGGAATAGGCATAGTAGGGGGCGTGAGTATGGGATGGATGATTTATTGATTTATGATTTATTTGTTTTTCGGTTGTTCACTAGAGGTAATTATGAGTTTGCACACGGGGGGATTGATATTTTTCTGTTAGAATACTCATATGGCAAAGGTAGGGGATGTTTTTTAACACTTGTTTATGGAAGAAACTAGGTAATAAGGGAACATGGACTATTATACATGTGTTATTAAGGACAATGTAGTAATGGCGTCTTTTTAAATTGTCAATTGCAGTTACCCCTGAAGAAGAGCTTGATGTAGCTCGAAATGCATTGGGTTATAATAAAGAACATCGCCTTGGATAAATCATGTGTGTTTCGACATATTCTTGAAAAGAGGTCCGGATGGGCAATCTTTAATATTAGAAGCTATTGTAAACAGCATGACACCTTACATATGGATTCATAAAAGTACCAAAGCATTTGAAATATTGGAATTACATGCAAATGTAGCAGGAGTAAAATGGACAAGCATTGATGCAAAAGCAGCATTAGCATATTTGCTGTGTGACTGGAATGGGCGCGAAATGTCGTTCCTCTTTTCATGAAGTCTCTCTAGGAAGCCATCACTCAGCTTCACCCATGAGGAAGGAAAGAGATCCAGGACAAAGGGACATCTCTTTCACATGCAGAAGAAAGCTCGCAGATCTGAGAGAAACTAGAGGAGTGCATTCGTTAACGTTCATGCTCTTTCTTGAGCAGTGTTTTACTGGGCCAAAGTAGTGAAAACCTGAGGTGAGTTGGTCTAACGGGTAATATATTCAACACACAGTTGTACCACAGATTTCTGAATGACCTCAGTAGAACAGGCTATTTGGTGTTTTGGTCCTGAAGGTATTGACTGGTTTTCACCTGTAAAAGGAAGTTGCAAGCTACAAGGGAAAATAATCATGAAAGAATGTCTTATTTTGGCAACCCTGAAGTAAAAAACTGTATTTTAACTGCAAAGGCCCAGATCGTTGGGACAGGCTTCCCGAGGGCCTATCAGAGAGGTGAGCGTGGGGCCAGGGCGCACAATCAGATCCGTTCTGCGCACTGAGGCCCGTGTGTGGCTGTCAGTCTCCGGACAGACGAAGGACAGCCCAGCGAGCAAGGAACCTTCCCTCTGAGCTTACACCCACTGACGGCAAACATGCCTGCTGGCAGCCACACAAGACGCGAGTTCTGAATGGCGCGAAGCGTTTGGGAACCCACCCAAATATGTACTCAAGAAACATTAATTGAAAGCAAAGCGCACTTCTGACCTCCTCTGGCACCTTGCCTTCCAGGGGATAGAAAGGCAAGTTCTCCCCCCTGATCAGCACTAGTGCCATTTCTAAATCGAACACAAACAGCAGCCCGAGCAGAGCAGTGCGGGCCAAGCACTGGAGTACAGACTCCACAAACCCTACGAGTGAAAGCTGCAAGCACTCCCCACTACCTAACAGGAGACGCTGCGTGCATTTCACATTACTCTCCTTCCATGGACATATCAATAAAAGGGCGGATCTTTTTCTAATCTGCGTTTGTGGAACTCTTCAAAAGGCACATAATTAAAAACTGAACACAATTAAAATGTAAACATTGCAGTGTTAACAAGGCAGCGTGACGAGTTGCCATGACAATGGAAAGCACGCATACAGACAAAAAAATGCACGCGCGTGTGCACATCCCTACGATAATGAAAGTAAACAAAGATAGCGTCGGGCTGTCCACATGCGCGTGTATTTTTTTGTCCCTACGCGTGCATGTTTAGCTTTGCGGATGGCGAAAGCAGCCATCTTGGTCCATCTGGACGCACGTGCATTCAGCTTTCGCTGAATCGATTCCAAAAGGTCCTCTCCATGGTGAGAGCAACGCATGCGCTGCTTTCGCCAGGCGAGACCTAAAAAGGAAATAAAATGAATACTGACAAGAAGGGTTAGGGCACGCCCAGCCAGCACTGGCCGCTAAGCATGGCCAAAAGCCCTGCACCGATGGGCGACCAAACATGACCCAAGGCTCTGTACAGTGGGCATGGGGGCAGCGACTTAGTGCAAGGAATGACTCAAGGCCACATCCTGTGCCCTATAGCGCAACACATGGACGAAAGCTAGGTACAGTGAATTTGTAGACAGGAAAACACACAGCAGAACACCATGTGCAGTGTCTACCGGGGAGAAGGACTAAGTGCATAGTCTGGCCACAGTCTACAACCTGTGTCTAGTAAATGGTGCACATTGTTGTTGTTGTGTACAGCAGGCTCAGCGTTATTGGGAGATCAAAATAAAAAATGAAATTAAAAAAACCTTGAAATGCAATTAAAACAATAGCTATGGTTAGTGGAGGGCAATGGAGGAGTAGTGACCCAGTCAAGAACACTTTACCACAAAGGGTACTAGTTAAGGTAATGAGGTAACCTAAACTCCTCCAATGGGCTTTATAACCTTACACAGGATTTCACAAATCATACCAAATTACATGCAGAATGTTGTCACGGATACTGTGATTTATGTTGACACATTGATGGATTGACACTTTAAGAAGGAAAATAAGGTAAATACCACCATCAAATGCCAAGCACAAATTCAGTGTCACGAAATAATAATTTTAAAATGTAGATGTCACATGATAGGAATAATAAATCTCCAATGTCACATTTTTACTTACTAACAATAGCTACAGTGACATTGTGCACAGCAATTTTGAAAGTCTGGTGTGCTCTGACTGGTGTCAAAGAAAATGTTTTGCAGCACCTGCCATTACCCAACACAGAGTTCTGTTATTTGTAAGCTTTTGTTTTTGTGATTTGGTAGAGCACACGTTCTCTGTAGTTTGAGAGCTAAAGATATGGATTAGCAGAGGAAACCAAAAAAAGGAGTGGAGAAAACTTTAGCAGCTATGAGTGAACGGATACATTTTTATGCCTTTCTAAATCATAATAGAGTACTCAGTGGGAAGATGAGGTGGCAGAGGGTTTAAAGTGTTCATAGCTGTAAAAGTGAAGGTATCTCGTTGGTTACTAGGCAGAATTTATCAGGCAGAAATTCTGATATGTTTGTGAGTCACCCTATGGTAATGGCTTTAAATATAACTCGTTTATGACATGAAAGCCAACATAGTTAACTTGAGGAGACTGAGCCAAACCTGTAAGGCTAAATGCAAGCCAGGCAGTGGTTTTATGAGCTGCATGCGTGCAACCAGTTAATATTCCTATAGTCGATACAGGACTGAAGAGTGCATTGACCACCAGGTTTTTTTGTGAGGTGTCTAGGATAGGCAATAGTTTTCTTAGGGTTCTCAGGTGGGCAAAACAGGTTTTGTCAACTTACAAAACATCAGATTCAAAAACTAAGATCTGATTTCAAATAAAGGCCCAATTTTCTAATTATGACAGATGGCTTGGGTGGGGGACCGAGTACAGTTGGCCAAAGTAGGTCCTGTCCCTGGATCTTTGGTTAAGTTAAGAGAATCCCAGTCTTATTTGGGTTTGGTTTTAAACAGTGTTTTAACAACCACTAGTGGTGGGCAGGAAGACTATATGACAGAAAAGATCTAGACTACTGAACAGTTTCAACCCAAGCAGAAAGATCAGAGAAAATGCACACCATCAGCTTACATTACAGTATTTAGTATCCATTTGATGCAGCATTGACAAGGGATCTCAAACAAATGTTAAAAAGTAATGATGACAAAATTTATCCCTGGGATTCTCCACAACTAATGTTTTTAGACTCAGACCCAAAAGGCAAGATCATGACTTTTTCCTGGGAACTGGTCAAAACTTTAATAATCCATGACAATCCAATGCCATTCATGCCAATGTCTATTTAAACAGGATCTCAAGGTCCATGATCTCAAAGGTAGCAGAGATCCTGGAACACCAAGGCCCCTGGGCCCTTGGCATTCATGCGTGTATGAAGGTCGTCCAGGACCGATACCCCCACTACCTGTCCAACGCTTCTGCTCGGATCAAGAATCTGCTTTGCCTCAACAAAATTCAATAGTACGTAGAAAACCCATTTCTCTAACGCCTTAGAAATATAAGAGTATAAGTGACATGGGTCAAAAATTGTTGAGGTCTGAAGGTCCTAAAAGAAGGTATCTTAAGAAGAGTATGAGGTATGAGGTGCAGGGTGTATGCAGCAGGGGTTGGCCCTAAGCATTGGGTTGGGTGCCACACTTGGCTGTAGGCTAGGCTCCGGGGCTATAGGCTCGAAGGCTGGGTCTGCAGAGATGTAGATCTCAGTATTTATACCCCTCAGTAAGTTGAGAGCCACCATATCATGGATGATCATTAAATCCAGGAGATCCATGAAAACTGTAGCCTAAAGATTCTTCTATGGTTTAAATTGTGAATTATAGAAACAAGTTAACCTACTGGACCTTCTAGTCTCCTGTTAAAAGTTCAAAATAGGCTTTGCAGATTCAAAATCTGTTGGCATCATTGCACTGCTCAATGAAAACAACTTCACATGACATTCCATAGAAAGCAAAACAAAGGAGGCATTTGAATTCTATATTAAAATTAGGCCAGTCTGAGCATGCTTGGAGACTTTTTCAAACTCCCCTCGCATAGCGAACAGCAGCCATTACTTGCACCTCCTGGGGCACCTCTTCTCGCTCTGGTCTCAAAATGAATTCTTTGCAGCTGGAAAGACATCAATTATCTTACCAATCTTGGTGGGCATGGATATGTTACGCAAAAAGATGCAACTAATCATCTTCATATGCCGCATTTCAGAGATATTCGAGGAAGAAAGCTGCGAGACAAGCTTTATTTTCAGAAGAGATAGCTTTCTTAATTTAACACTTGCACTAATACTCTAATAATCTCAAACAAGCAAAGAAACAGGATAAATTAACAATGTGGATAGAAACCTCCAACAGATCAATAATTCCTACTTTACTTCAACAGTGGTAAGTCATCCCTTTTCTTTCCTCCTCCTGCTTTCTTTTATTTGCCGTCTCTTTTCCGCCTTAACTATCTGACTGACATTTAACAAAGCAACCTGACAATCTTTCATTTCTCATATTCGAACAACCTGCAAATGAGCTTCAGAATGCTTTTTGACAGATGCTGGACAGGTAACAACAGTCGTGTAGTTTCATCATTTGCACTATATACCCAGTTCAAGTGCGAATGCTTTATCTTCAACTACCACATAATAATATATGGGTTATCTCTTAATGATTTGATTTGATCATCTTCTAATGTGAGTTATAAATTCGCTGAACGCCTTTTTCTGTCAAACTGCATTATTTTCACACTAAGTCTTCACCATATGTTCTATAAAAATACTAAAATAAAATGTTCTGATCTCTGTTGAGAAAACCAGTTTGCAAAATAGGTGCATAAACTAAGAAACATTTCTTTGTAACCCCAATATCTGGCAATGGTACAGCTGAACGTAATCTATGACTGCATCAAACACAATCTATGACTGCACCAAACACATTCTAAACATTTAGTACAAACTGAGCATTATAAAGAAAGATGATATGCTTGGTAAAATACAGAAAACTGTATTTTAAGATATTTTGGTTTTCATTAAAAGATTATCTGTTCTAAATATACTGCTTGTTACAACCATAAATTAATAATCTAAGTGTGAAATGTTAACATTTAATTTTGCATTATACATACTTATTTTGCAACAGTTCGTTTTCTTGGCGGAGCTGTCCCATTTCTGAACGGATTCCCCTCTCTGTGCTGCCCAGCAAACTGATTTGACTTCGAAGCTCCTGTTCGATTTGTCTGCTTGCCTGCAGGTCTGCCTTTAATTTTTTGATGTCTTGTTCCAACCTAGAAGGGAAAATGCCTGGAGCTTAATGGTAATGTGATGCCTTGCAATTGGAACTGCCCATCAGAAGAGAAAACTTAGTGGAAACAGAAAGCAAAACTATTCATTCACTCTTGGAAAAGCTTGTGTGGTTTATTACTTTATATACAGTGGATATTTTGCTTGTAATGGTTGGAGGACATGTTCTCATTCATAACAAAGTGAATTGTCAAGCACTTTATGCAAAAACGATGCTATGAATATCGTAAATCTATTCAACAGAAATTCCAGTTTTAACAATTGCTCATGCGCAGATAATATATGTGCTGAAAGAAACTAGGCTAGGATATTCAATTTGCAGCAAAGTATCTACAGCGTAGCAAGAAGGAATGGAAAACCCCCATCCCTCATTTCAACTGACTTGGCTGACTGCCTACGAAATTATAAATTTGCTTGTCTCATTGATTGGAAGAGTAACAACCACTGACAAAGTGAATAGGTCTCGTCTTTTTGATCGGTTGGCTTTTCGAATACTATTTGCCCCTTCTGTTCAACATCGGCAAAAAAGGAAAAAACAAAGTTTTGAATGCGTGTGCACCATGCGAGATCACCTATACACTTACATTCTTCACCAACCATGTGGGCACATACAAAAAGAGGTATCCACCATTTTTTTATTTACTGCTCAATGACAGCAAAAGCGAAACATGGAGCACATTTAGCACATTTAGAAAAAGGAGGGCCACCGCAGCAATTGCCATAAGTTTAAAAATAGACTTTTTTCTGATAACCACAAGAGCAACAGAGGAGCGGACAAGGGATAAGTCATCTCAGGTGTGGGAGAAGAAAAGAAGAAAGTAGAAGTAGGGAGAGGAGCAGCACTGGTACTTGAGGCTTGACGAGGGAATAAATTCAAGAGAGTAACAAAAAGCCAGGGAGGCGTGGGGAAAGCAATGGACAAGCTGAGGTGGAGGGATGACAAAGCAACACAGAGCATGCAGTGGGGCAGGTGTGAAGGGAGGCATCACAAAAAGGACAGCAATAAGGCACGTGCACTTTCAAGGAGTGCTGACAGAAAAGGAAAAAGTTCCATCAATGTAATCAGTGGAGGTCATCCAATCAAAAGCATGGTGCAGAGGCTATGCTCCAGTTGAGGGACTAATACAATAAGAAGGAAAGACATCGAAAAAGAAGTAAGCAAATGAGAGGGACAAACTAGCCAACCAATGGTAAGCAATAGACTGGGAAGCAGAGCTTAGTTTCTCTTGTTGCCCTCACACACCCAGAAAGGTGTCATTATTCGCATTAGGGTAACACCTAACCTACGGGTTTTTTAGTTTGTCAAGGGTGCCATCCCTTTGTATTAAACAATATTTCACAAGCAACCCTTAGACATTTTTAATTTATCACGTCACACACACGACTGCACCACTAACCCCCTATTTTTAGGACCCAAATCACACACCTGCATGCACCAAACGGCCTTTTCTCTAAAAAATCTCCGCTAAAGTGACCCTTCGGGGGACCCGTAGGGCATTGCAGCGCCGGCCCGACGAGGAGCAAAACGCCCGATGATGAAGCATGACACCTTTCGGGGTGTGTGAGGGAAACAAGAGAAACTAAGCTCTGCTTCCCCTTCCCACACTCGGGTCCTATAAAGCCTAGGACCTTATCCTCTCATGCCTTTTTGAGTCTTTCTCTAGTTTTCTCTTTTTTGGAACAGTGTCTCCTTTTTTGATTGATACTGACGATATACGGAGCACAGACACTGGACCATAACAAGCTCCTGGTCCCCCCCCCCTCTTCTTGTTTTATATAGAAGCAATGGACTGGCTCTCAGCCCACTGTCAGTTGTTTTGTTTAGTCCACAAGAGGAATTTCAACAACAGACAGCTGTCTATGTCAAACCAAAAAAGGGTGTTCTTGTTAGGAATAACATTTCTACAACAATATTTTTTAGTGGGATATATATATCCAATATCATAGACAAAGAGAGCAATGGGTACACAAACAAAGAAGAAGCCTCAACTTCTCTACTAGATTACCTGAGGTACATAGAGCACAGACAGAAATATTTTCCATGCACAAGTTTACAATATAGCTAAGACGATGGAGAATAACCACTGAGAGCCATGGAAAAAGAGACCTCTCCTGTTAGCACTGTACAGTTAAGGGAGGAATGAAGCTGCTGTTATGATAGAGACCAGAAGACAAAAGGGCTCTAACAATATCCATGTGATTACCATTGGGACAGCAGCAGAGACTGATCAGGCAGTCATTTGGTTGGTATCTTGTGTTTGGAGTTTTGCTTTGTCAGAGTGGCTGTGCATGAAGGTAGGCATGCTCAAGGTAGGCGTGCTCTAGCCAGGCATGCTTCTCCGAGTGAGTGATAATACAAACAGAACAATGATGCCATGGTATGTGGGGTGCACAAGTGCTCTGTGTACCCTGTCAACCAGAGCAATTGTACAAAGAACATGGAGTGCAAGAGTGCCAGCTCTGGTGGAACTTCTTTAGTACGATCGAACAAGTTACTTACCTTCGGTAACAATGTATCTGTAAGAAACATTAGTAGTGATAGATTCCTTACCTTAGAATTACCCCCAGGCATCAGGCTGGATCCGGAAAGTTTTCGTCAGAAGTACCCCTACGAGTTGGTAGGTGGCGTGTCCCTCGATGACCTCTTGATCGCCGGGATGACGTCGCGGCCAGTACTTAGACACCGCCCACGAGTGCTGATGTCAGTTCTTTACACTACTTTCTGCGCCAGGAACGCAGAGCCATGCAAGATACTGATCACTGGTGCCTTGGAACTAGGGCCCTGAAAGGGATGACCTTAACCCTAGAAATCAGTTTGCAGACGGGAAGGATGGGTGGGGCGGGTAGGAATCTATCACTACTAATGTTTCTTACAGAAACATCGTTACCGAAGGTAAGTAACTTGTTCATCTGAAAGAAACACGTAGTGATAGATTCCTTCCCTTAGAATAGATACCCCAGCAATACCAACCCGGTGGTGGGTCTACGAACCAAGCTCACACCAGGAAGTCCTGGAGAACAAAACGGCCAAAAAAGCAGTCTCTCTGGACTTGGCTGTCCAGGCAATAATGTTTCGTAAACGTATGCAGTGACGCCCACGTGGCTGCCTGATAGATGTCTTGCAGGGGGACACCCCGTCCCAATGCAGTAGTGGCTGCAGTTGTTCGAGTGGAATGAGCACGCAGCCCCACCGGAGGCTCTTTTTTAGCCAAAGAGTAACAGGCTATGATGTACAAGACAACCCAGCGGGAGATAATCCTCTTGTGCACCGCCCGATCTTTCTTGGTGCCAACGTAGCCAACGAAGAGTTGGTCATCCACCCGAACTGTTGTGTGCGGTGGGGTAAAATGAAAGTGCACGTTTTGGGTCCAGACGGTGGAGCCTTTCTTCCTCTCTGGAAGGATGTGGAGGAGGGAAGAAGTGAGCAAGGTAACAGTCTGCCCAATATGAAAGGCCATGACAACTTTTGGCAAAAAGGAAGGCCGGGGCCTGAGCTCAACCTTGTCCGGATGAATGGAAAGGAAGTTTACAAGAAAGAGCCTGGAGCTCACTCACTTGCCTAGCGGAGGTGATAGCAACCAGGAAGGCAGTCTTCAGAGTCAAAAGACGAAGAGGACAGTTGTAAAGAGGATCGAAAGGAGCGCACATCAGATAGGTCAAAAACCAGATTCAAGTCCCACAGTGGCATCACAAACGGAATAGGAGGAAAAAGGTGTGGAATGCCTTTGAGAAATCTATTTACAACTGGGGACTTGAAAAGCGAGGGCTGATCAGGTAGCCTGAGAAAGGCAGAAATGGCAGAAAGATAGCCTTTGATCGTGCCCAGAGCAGAGCCCTGCCGGGGCAAAGAAAGAAGGAACAAAAGGACCTCGGAAAGAGGGGCAGAAAGGGGATCCACAGCCTTTGCTGTGCACCATGCCACAAATTTGTTCCGCCTGTAGGCGTATACCACTTTAGTGGAGGGACGCCTGGCTGCCAGAATGACATCACAGACTTCAGGAAGCAAGTCAAAGGGAATCAACTGCCGCCACTCAATCTCCACGCTAGGAGGTGGAGACTGGACAGGTTCGGGTGCAGGACAGTCCCCTGTTGCTGCGACAGAAGATCCTCCCGAAGAGGCAGGCGAATCGGGGGATCCACGCTCATACTGAGTAGCTTGGGATACTAAACTCTTCAGGCCCAGTCCGGCGCCACAAGAATGACTTGGGCACGGTCGCGTCTGATCTTCAGCACTCTGGGCAGAAGTGGTATAAGCGGAAAGGTGCACAATAGACTGCAACTCCACTCGCGACGAAAAGCGTCTCCGAGGGAGTGCCACCTTGGAAATTCCAACGCGCAGAACTGCTGACATTGCGCGTTCTCTTCGGTGGCGAATAGATCTAACCAAGGCTCTCCCCACTGTTGAAAGAGACCTTGCGCCACCTCCGAGTGAAGACGCCATTCGTGATCTATCATGCACCTGCGGCTGAGCTCGTCCCCAGGGAAATGCCCTGATGTTCCAGCCATGTCCAGAGGCGCAGAGCCTCCGACATAGGGTCCACGATCCCACCTCACCCTGCTTGTTGCAATACCACATGGCGGTGGTGTTGTCCGTGAACACATGCACTACGCTCACCTTGACAGAGCGAAGGAATGCCTTCAGTGCAAGACGGATCGCCCGAAGCTCCAGAAGGTTTATATGGAGCCTGGACTCCGCCGGAGACCAGAGGCCTCTGATATCCGCCACTCCCATGTGGCCACCCCATCCCAGGAGGGACGCATCCGTCACCACAGTGTGCTCCGGTTGGGGAAGGGAGAGGAATCTGCCGCTGACCCAATGTTGGTTCATGAGCCTCCACTGCAACTGCTGTGCAGGGCCCTCCGAGACCTGGATGTGTCCGGACAGGCCCCCCTGATGCTGCGCCCACTGGAACTTCAGGTCCCACTGCAGAGCCCGCATATGCCATCTGGCATGGTTGATCAGCAGGATGCAGGAGGCCATGAGGCCCAGCAGCCTCAGGGTCATCCTGACCGAAACCCAGGACAAGGGCTGAAATATCGGAATCATAGCCCGAATGTCCCGGGCTCGTTGTTCGGGAGGATAAACCCAAAACAGCGCCGTGTTCAGAACCGCTCTGATGTAAAGGAGCTTCTGAGAGGGTACCAAGTGCGACTTCGGCACGTTGATGGAGAACCCCAGCATATGCAGGAGGTCGGCCGTAGCCTGGAGGTGGGAGATGCCTGCCTTCAACAGCCAGTCGTCGCAATAGGGGAAGACTGAAACCCCTGATCTGCGCAGATGAGCTGCGACCACCCGAGGGGCGCTGGTAAAGCCAAAAGGGAGCACGGTGAACTGAAAGTGCTCGAGCCAACCGTGAACCGCAGGTAACGTCAGTGGGCCGGCAGGACGGGAATATGAAATTAGGCGTCCTGCAAGTCCAACGCTACCATCCAGTCTTGTGGGTCTAGGGCAGACAAGACCTGAGCCAATGTAAGGATCTTGAACTTCTCCTTCCGGAGGAAGTCGTTGACGTTCCGAAGGTCTAAGATAGGACGCAGGCCCTTGTTCTTCTTTGGAACCACAAAGTAGTGGGAACCTACTTCGGGCGTCGGAACGCACTCGATGAACCACTTGGCCAAGAGGGCCGCAACTTCCTGCTGGAGAAGTGCCAAGTGATCCCCCGACATGTGGTGGTACTGAGGTGGCATGGCAGGAGGGGTAGTCTCGGAAAATTTGCAGCACCCACTGGTCCGATGTGATGGCGTGCCAGTGGGGGAGATGATGGCGATTCCGTCCGCCCACTGGCGTTTGATGGACCTGAAAGGACAGACTATGAAGGCTTAGCAGTGGAGCCGCGGGGGTGGAGGTGGACTGACCCACCCGCTGGCCCCCTGAACCGCCTCGACGGTTCTCACGTCCGCGGCCGCACTGAGGTTGTTGCTGTGCCAGCCTGTGGCTCTGCGAACGTAGGGGGTGCCCCTTCCACGGCCATGATAGGAGCGAAAGGCAGAAGGCAGAGGAGGCCGACAGGCCCAAGGACTTGACCGTAGCCCGAGAGTCCTTAAAGCACTCCAGCACACTATCTGCCTTGATGCCAAAAAGGCGAATGCCATCAAAGGGCATGTCCATCAGGGTATTCTGGACATCCCCCGGAAAAGCCAGTTGTTCTCAGCAAGGCGTGGCACCTAAGCGCCACCATTGTGGAAATCGCCCTGCTCAGCGAGTCTGCAGTGTCAAGCCCACAACGAATGATGAACTTAGTACTCACCCAAGCTGTTGCTGCTGGGAGAGACGCAGCTGTCTGGACCTCCACCAGACAGCTAGGCAGCACCTGCGTAACCGTGTCCCACAGAGTGTGGGAATAACGGCACAAGAGGCAGGCGGTGTTCACCGATCGCAGCCCTAAGCTGGCAGATGAAAACAGCTTCTTGCCAAGCTGCTCCAGCTTCTTTGATTCCCTATCCGGAGGTGCGGAAGGGAACGCGCTTTGGGACGCAGAGGCCTGGACAATCAAGCTCTCAGGAGTAGGATGTTGAGAGAGGAGGGGGGGGTTGCCCGTAGCTGGGCGATGGCGTCGGGCCACGTTCCGTCTACAGGAGCCCCTGTGCTGGGCCTGGACCAGGTGCCCAAAAGATCGTCAGAAGGTGCGTCATTAAAGGGCAGCAAGGGCTCCGAAGAGGTTGCCGCCGATTGGAGCACTTCTGTAAGGATGTTCGTCCTGATGGCCACGGTAGGGAGCTCGAGGTGGAGTGCCTCTGCCGCCCTACGCAACACCACTGTGTAACCTTCTCCCTTCTCCGTAGCCACGGCAGGAGACAGCATGCCAGGGTCCGGCGAAGTGTCAAGACCATGGCTTCCCCCAAATTCTCTGCCCAGTCCGGATCATAAGCACAATCCTGTGCGAAAGGGTCCTCAGGCCCCTCCCAGTCCTCCCCTTCCTCCAAAGTCTGTGGAACAGGCTGAAAATACGGAGGACGGACATAGGGAACAAATCCCATTGGCGCCGGAATCGGCATCGATCGATCCGGCTCCGTGTCCGGTTCAGGGCTGAACCCGGGGACGACATCGTCCCGAGGAGCCGGCGACGTCAGAAGCAGTGCCGGTGGAGTCGATATCGGTGGAGGGTAACAAGGTCAACCGGTGTCGACCGGGGTCTGATCCCGGATCCCATGGGGGCCTGCGGCGCTGGAGCCGCCGAAGCCCGCGGCGATGGAACAACAGGATCCCCAGTCGGGCCCGCGGGTCACACAGCTGCCCCGGACGGGTCAGACGGTCCAAAGAGTCGGGCCACGGCAGCAAGAAACTCTTGCACTTGGGCAGGCGTCGCCGCCGGACCCGGGAAGGGCAGGTAGGCCGGCGGCGACGTTGCAGGCTCCCCCGGAGTCGCGGGGGTGGCACCGCCTGCATCCTCAGCCGTGACGGGCGAGGGGAAGTTGAAGAGCGACGACGCTTTTGCAACTTCTTTTTGGAATGCTTTGACTTACCTGACCCCGAGTGCGAAGACTTGGATCCAGAAGAATGATGGTGACGACTCCGCGACTGGTCTCTCGACCTCCCATGGGACCGGGACCTTGAACGGCGCGGAGCCGACTGACGGACTTCCAGCAACTTTCGGGACGGCTACCACAAAGTTTTCGGCGTCGTGGTCGCGTCCCAGGCAGTAGAGACACACTCGGTGTGGGTCCGTCACCGACATCATGCGGCGACAGTCTCCAAAGATCTTAAACCCGGGCATACCTACAGCACCAGGAGTCGACCGACTAGCTCTTCTCGGATCTGCGCTTGTTGGCGCGGAAATAGAAAGAACTGACGTCAGCGCGCGTGGGCGGCGTCTAAGTACTGGCCGCGACGTCATTCCGGCGATCACGACGCCGACGACGGACGCGGAGCCGCACGACGCCACCTAGCGACGCGCAGGTGCACTACTGACGAAAACTTTCCGGATCCAGCCTGACGCCTGGGGGTAATTCTAAGGTAAGGAATCTATCACTACGTGTTTCAGATATACTTTATCTCCAATTGGAATAAATAAAATACTTTTCTACCTCAGCCTGGAGGGCACTACTTCATGAGAAATTATGACAGTAAATGTAACACCGTAATCCAGTACCCAGCAAGAGGTTTTCTGGTGGCTGCTGTGTAATCTGGTCAACCATCAAACATTTAAGGTACCAGTTTCTAGACCACCTTTGAGTTACAAAAGTTTACCATCAGCAGTGATGCTCTGATTTTTACTGTTAGTGTTAGATTTCCTCGAAACTCCCTAGGTACCAAGATTTGCGCAGTGATATTATTTCTAAGTTGGAGTGAGAGGCTAGCATAGCCTGGTGGGACATGCTGGCCCCAATGTATCTGGCCATTTGCAAAACGAAGAATCTACTTTTATATTACATCGTGTAGTTCACTTTCTTGCACATCTACACCATTACTGCATTGGATAAGAAGGCAGCAATATGAGGGATAAGAATACTAAGCACAAGATCTGATCAGTGATGTGATCCAGCTCAGTGGCAAACCAGGATGACCTACCAAGGAACCAAACAAAGTCAAAGACATGTCCCTTCAGAATGTTGGCCGACACAAAGTAGGTAAGATTTAAAGGACAATCTAAGACATTAGAAATCTTCAGGACAGTTACAAATATGTGAACATGCATACCAAGAAATATATTCTACAAATCCTCTAATGACAGACAGAAATGATGCAGTTGAGAAGGCAGTGCCATGGAAAGCTGCATATAGGACCTGTGTGTGGATAAAAGCACATAACACATACAAATACACTAAATCGTATTCAAAGTTGAAAAAAAAGGCGTGCTGCAGTAAATAAAACCAAATTGCAAATGGAACCATGCACTTAAGAGATCTCGGATGGTCTGAGGCCTGCCGTTGGTATCTGCTTAAGACCGAAGAGAAAACAAGGCAACACATACTGTAAATACTGGTGGGAGCCTACTGGCGTACACTCGTCGTGATCCAGTGGAACATTCATTGGCTGCACCTGTAACTGTGGATGCACCCCTTCTGGGAGATGCATACATGTTACTCAACAATTGTTTTCCATAGTTTACATAGTGGGAACTATGCAATAGGGTCCTACAGGGCAGCTCCAGGAACACATGATAACTTTTGTTGTTTGAGATCACATAAAAGTATAGCAAAAATATATCCCGCAATTAACATTAACCTGAGATTAGCCACTGTTCAAATAAGCAACGTACATACCTTCATTCAGTTATCAGAACAGTGAATTTTCCTCATCAAAAATGCCAGATCACAGTAAGATGCCGCAACACTGCAAATTCTAGTGCCTCCTACTTCAGACACAAAAGTTCAATTACAGGGAACCTAAGCTATGCATTCTGCAGAGTAATCAGCTACTTCCTTTAGTGTGCAAGTCATTCTAATTGAGTAACCACTGCCATCAACACAGGCTATGCAGTGGTGGCAGCGTCAATCTAGCCTAGGGGCACTGTGCTTTTTAACCATATCCCTATGTGGGGACTGCCTACCAGCTTTCCACAGTAAAGGTCCAACCCGGCCCCGTAAGTGGGGTCCCTTGCCTTCATCAACTTTTGGACATTTAAAGGGGGTAGGGATGAAGAGAGAGAGCAAGCTCGAGCGCTCCTCCCTCAGGCTCACCCTCTTCCTACACCTACACGACGTATATTCCTCACAGACAACATCGACACGAACAGAGCCAACTTCCAGAACACCATGTCCGACATTGCCAAGTGGATGAAAGCAAACTGCCTGAAACACAACTCAGAAAAGACGGAGGTACTCATCTTCAGAAACAACTCCTCCTCCCCTGTGTCAACTCCTGGTGGCCACCACCACACTACTCCCTGCTGCTGCTCCCATCAACCCCGCTTGCAACCTCGGGATCGTCCTGGACAGCCAACTAACCATGAAGAACCAAGTCAACGCAGTCTCCTCCTCTTGCTGCTGCTTCCGCATGCTCCGCAAGATCTTCCAATGGATCCCTCACCACCACTAGAAAAACTGTCACTTAAGGCCTCATCACCAGCTGCCTCGACTACAGCAACGCACTCTACATCGGTACCATCAAACAACTACTCAACCGCCTCCAGCCCATTCAGAACACTGCAGCAAGACTCGTCACAACCTCCCCAGGAGAACCAGCACCACCTCCCACCTCAGAGCCCTCCACTGACTCCCCGTACGGAAAAGATGCCACTTCAAGCTCCCGACACTCCTACAAAGTCTTCCACGACTCCGGACCCGCCTTTATCAACCACCGCCTGACATTCCATCGACCAACCAGGGAGCTCCACTCTTCCACCTTCGCCCTAGCCCACACCCCACGCATCCGATGCAGCGGTCGCCCTTTCTCCTACCTCGCCACCAAGTCCTGAATGACCTCCCCCCTGCCTGTCACTTGATGAATTCAGGAAAAGACTCAAGACATGGCTCTTCAATCAAGGACGTTAGGACCAAGCGCCTGGAGACGCTCCGGGTGACAAGCCGCACTTTACAAGAGGGGGAGGAAGGGAAGGGAAGGGAAGAGGAAAAAGGGGAAAAGGGGAAAAGGGGAAGAGGGATCTCCATTATGCTGTTTGCATTGAAAAAAGAAGTCAATAAATAAAAGAACAAAAATCAGTAAGGAGCGCTGGTGCAGGCTTACGTCCCGAACACATGCACTGAGAGAAGGACCATTACACAGATGTGGAATTTACTACAAGTAAAGGCCCACCATAGATGTGTCATCTGCTCACTGTGCCAAATAGAAGGAGTCGGATGTATGTATCATAGAGTAAGTCACACAGACAAAACAGTCATTAACATCAGTACCAAATACATCATCCACAACATCCCCAGTCTGTGTGAACCTTTATGAGACGAAAAGTCTGCCTGGAAGCTCAAAGTAATACAAAACCGGTCAGAAAAAAGACCTGTCAAAAGTCTTTTCAGCCCGACTAATGGGCCATTTTCTTTTTTAAATATTTTTATTTATTTTGCAACATAAAAGAAAACGGTACATGTTCATGTTGTTAATCAAATCACACAAGTAATACTGCCAACACATTTGTACATATTCACGATTCTTCCTTCACAGTCATTGTGGTTGTTGTCAGAGTATCAATAAAGCACAACCCCCCATTGAATTGTTACATCGTCTACCAACTTTCCTTTATAGACTCTAATTAGTCACTAATATCAGATCCGGCGTCCTCCTGAGGGGGCTCACATATGTTTCCACGATGTACGTTCCATCTCCCCCAGATTCGGGTCCACTTTTTGGGGCACCCCCTATGGACGTATACTGCTTTCTCAGTTACCATTGTGGTATCCATATCTTGGCACCATTTCCGCAGGGTTGGGGACTGCCCGGACCCCCAATTAATGGGCCTCTGACCTAATACGGTTTATGGCCTAGTGTATGGAGAAGCGCCGACTCTCAGCCAGCTATGTGTGGGCACCAACAGCCAGAGACTGGGATAGCCACAGGAAGACACCCATTTCTTTTTCTGCCTTCAGGCTGAGGATAGAAAAGCTGCGACAGCGGCTGTTAAAGTGTTATCTAGAGACTTGATCACCCAAAGGCAGTACGTGCTGAAAGACGGAAATTACTTGGTTCTTTAATCAATAAGGGAATTAGAGCATTTACGAGTACCCTCTGCAGCGTTTCATCCAAGTTAGCAGCACATCATATGGAGACCCCTTGGAAGGCAGAGGGAACTTTACTAATTTCATGACAAAGTGCTAGCATGATGGCCATGTAGGTCATGAATTGGACATTCCTGCAAGAACTTAAGGATAGCAAAACAGAAGCAAGTAAATAAAAGTAGGCGGCTGTCAAGTAAGGTTGCAGGGCATAGAAATGGGAGAGGATGTGGACAAAAGTTGAGAACAGCGATTCGCAACAGGAAAAATCAGAAAACTGCGCAAATTTGTAAGGAATCAGGTGACTACGTATGAGGGACTCACATTAGAAAATATATTCAATGCCTGGGTGGCAGAACAGTATGAACCAAGAATCACTACTCTCCAGTCAATATACGGTTTTCAATTACAATTAAAACATTTTAGAGGGTGCAGGACCAAGCTATGGTACA
Organism: Triturus cristatus; assembly: GCF_964204655.1. Taxonomy (NCBI): domain Eukaryota; kingdom Metazoa; phylum Chordata; class Amphibia; order Caudata; family Salamandridae; genus Triturus; species Triturus cristatus. The sequence continues at coordinate 335,256,037 of NC_140584.1, forward strand.
GCCAACATCCTAACAATCTAACAAGACTGCAAAATCACCGGGGAACGCTAAACCTAACTACCCAACAGTGGACATTTTTGCCAGAAACTGGAAGAAGAGATTGCACAAGAGGTTGGCAGGAATGAGATGACTGACCCCCCTCAACAGCCAAACATCTGTGGTATGTGTGCAGCTCCAGAATGCACAATCAATCCAGTTATGGTGGGCATCCTTATGGATCAGTCAATGAGCTGTGAGGTGAGAGAGTCTGTTGGCCCTGTCCAACTTCTATAACAGCAAGGGTGGTGCTGTGCTTTTTACTTGCTTTGGGCATTGAGTACCCCCGATTCACGGGGCACAAATATGTCTCAAGGAATGCCAGGTTTAAATTGATATACCTTACTTACATACACCAGGCATACACCACACTGTATAGAATAAGAAAAGGTCAACCCGACTGGCACACCTGCTTCCCTGATGTAGAGAGCATAGTCAATTTCATGTATATGGTTTAGTCCAGTCTGCAGCAGCAGAACTTGTGGCCATTGTGGTAGAATATGCACGTGAAATACTGCATAGTAATGCATTGTTACGCCTGAAGGGGTGTGGTTTAGTTTTTATCCAAATGAGGCAGAAGGGGAGAGTAACTAAACAATTCATAGTGCTCAGTCCAATACTCCCATGAGGACAACTGCACTAAATTTGAGACCTAAATGACGGTCTCAAGTGTGCCATAGATAAAGAGATATTGTCAAATAGTTAGCAACAGAAGTGGAATGAGAGAAAATTCCCAATTCGAGAACTGGGCCTAACTATATGGACGTAAGAAGTTACAGTACATAGATAGTTGTAGCTATTACAATATGAACACCACTAGAAGACAAATGCTTGTCTTGGCCAATGTACTTTTTGAATTAAGCTGTATAGGACATTCCCAAAACTACTTGTGACAATTGGTATTTCCATTTTTTTTTGCGAATAGAGGGGGAAACTAAGGCACTTCCAGCCAACTGCTCAAGCCGTACCACGTTGTGCCCCCATGCTTCTGATGGAAACACTGCTTTCCACGCGTGGGTAGACCTAAAGCATTAGAACTCACTAAAGCTTAAACTATGTGAAGATATTACTGACACCACATTAACTTCACAAGGTCCATATTTTGACCAATTTCTTTCTATCATGAGTGATAGGCCCAGCCACACAAGTGGATTATTTTTATGAGGAACACTGTGGGAACACTGGGTGGTCGAGATTTTGTGGATCCCTGCCGATTCCCAAAATGATGTGTCATTTCAGCCAAAGTTAGAAGTTTGCAAGAATTCTGGGTAAGAAAATGTAGTGGGATCCATGCAAGTACACCTGGGTGTTTAGTTTTCAGAAATGTCTGGGTTGATTAGTTTACCTGGATGGCGGCCGAACCAGAGTCCTAATACAGGAGCTACCCACATCGCCATAATGTACCAATTTTCAAGGCAAAAGGTCGAGACACACAAGTGGGGTACTATCTTCAGCAGAAGTGTGGGAATGTAGAATAGTAGAATATGAACTGAATTTCTCTCCTTTTTGTTGACAATGTGCAAGTAAGAACACATCTTGAAATATCCCACCTGAATTACATGATAGTATGGGAAACGCTAAATTCAGAGTTGCACAATTAACCACTTTTCCTAAACTCTGTATCTTGGGCACATTTTAGAAATGCATAGGCTTCCTTACTACTCATTTTTCATTCATCAGATTTTACTATATGAACTGATGCCTGGTCAGTACACAATGAAAAATCATAAGCTGCAGCTCAGTTGTTAGTTCTGGTTATTGCCTATTTATGTGGAACAAACCAACACTATATATAACTATGCAATCAAACTTGTCTGATGGATTTAAGTGAAACTACGTCTGTAGATCGGTAATCGGGGCAAACGTTATCCCCTATTTCTTTCCTACTTCTTTTCTTTTTTTATTTGAACAATTAGTTTCTTTGGTAAACCATGATCAATCAATACAAATGACCACTTGCTGATTTTTTTCCAAATTTTCGGAAATATTTAGCTTTCCAGGTCGCCCATGGGTTTCACAACTGTTTCCACCACAGCAGGTAGGTAAAAGCCACAACAGAAGTAAAAATTGACTACCACTTAGGAAAATCTAAAAACTACTGTTAAAAAAATGTTTCAACAACTCTGCATATTCATAAAAACCGGGAAGAGGGTGACCTTAGCACAGCATTTTTTATACCATATTTTTAAATGGAACTACAGACTTTCTTGTATAGCACTTTTTCCAATAACAAATTTGCTATATTTTGGCTATCTCCCCAGTTCCCTCCAGGGGAATTTACAACCCCTGTATACCTTTAGAATCCTCAAACTAAGGGTGGGGAAAATGTTACAAAGGTTTAATCGCAAAATTCTCCAAACATTAATTTAAAAATAAATAAATAAATCAGCACAGGAGAAGGGGGTTCGGAGCCTAAGCTGAAGCGTGTTCTCTTATGGGGTGCAGAGAATGTTTACCTGAATGACAATATGGCTACCCTTAAAGATCTCACTAGTGGCAAACAGGAGACTTCTAAAATACCCCAAAAACATTTTTAAAAACGTACCTAGAATTTCGACATAGACACCTGCAAGTAAACTGATTTTATGGAAAAATATTTTGAGCTGATGTATGAATTACACAATCCGAAGTAAAGCATCCCATGTAAAACATGTCTGTTTTAGGTCACCTGGGTTTATTTAATGGCAGTGACATAAAATGCACTTTTGGATGCAAGTTGGATTCAACAGTTAACATATCAATTGTAAATGAACATGTATGGCACAAAACCACACACAGGTAAACTGCAGCAAGGAGACTACTAAACAAGATCAGTAAGTGGTTGCAGATGTTTGATATTTGAAATGTAATCTAAAAATGGGCATTTGCACAACTTGTGATGTAGCCCAGGGCTAGGTTCTGGTCTTTCACTATGAAATCATACCTAGATAGACTATCTTGGGGTACACACCTGAATGAACTAGAAGACAAAATAAACTGGTAAGACTAAGCATGTAGCAGAAGGCATCTAGAAATTGACCTGGCTGTTTAAGGAGTGCTATACCCATGTAGTGTCACAGAATCCGATTTATGCAACACTGTAGACATTTTCTAGCATCCCATCATTTGAAACCTATCAGTGACAACAAGAATATAAACAGCATTCGCCACATTTCCATTTTGCCACACACATCACAATGTTTGTAAAAGGTGGCTACTGATCAACTGCAACCCATGATGGATGCAAGTCTATTCAACCCATCACTTCATTATCCTGAGTGAAACACCCCAAGTATGACAGGAATGCTCACAAGTGAATCCCATTTCCTGCCACAGATCTCAAATGGGTCTCGGGTTGCTTATGAGGGAACAGGGCTTCGCGGACCAAGGTTGATTTTCATCTGGAAAGTCTAGTTTGTAGTCAATCAATCAATCAATACATTTGTAAAGCGCGCTACTCACCCGTGGGGGTCTCAAGGCGCTGAAGGGAGGGGGGAGGGGTTCTGCTACTGGTCGAAAAGCCAGGTCTTGAGGTGTTTCCTGAAGGTGAGATGGTCCTGGGTCATTCGTAGGTGGGTGGGTAGGGAGTTCCACGTCTTGGCAGCCAGGTAAGAAAATGATCTTCCGCCGGTGGTGGTTCTGCGGATCAGTGGTACGCTGGCGAGGCTAGCGGAGCGGAGCAGGCGGGTTGGAGTGTGGAACGTGAGGCGGCTGTTGAGGTATTCGGGGCCCGTGTTGTGGAGCGCTTTGTGTGCGTGGGTGAGGAGCCTGAACGTGATTCTTTTGCTGACGGGAAGCCAGTGCAGGTCTCTCAGGTGGGCAGATATGTGGCTGTGGCGAGAGATGTCGAGGATGAGTCGTGCGGATGCGTTCTGTATGCGCTGGAGCCTTTTCTGAAGTTTGGCTGTGGTTCCTGCGTAAAGGGCGTTCCCGTAGTCCAGTCGGCTGGTGACGAGGGCCTGGGTGACCGTCTTTCTGGTTTCGATAGGGATCCACCGAAAGATCTTTTGGTGCATGCGCAGGGTGTTGAAACATGAGGATGAGATGGCGTTGACTTGCTTGGTCATCGTGAGGGAGGAGTCCAGGATGAATCCCAGGGTGCGTGCGTGGTCCATGGGTGTAGGTACGGTGCCCAACGCTGTGGGCCACCAGGAGTCGTCTCAGGTGGATGGGGATGGTCCGAGGATGAGGACCTCCGTCTTGTCCGAGTTCAGTTTGAGACGGCTGAGTTTCATCTATTCCGCGATATTTTTCATTCCTTCCTGGAGGTTGGCTTTGGCGGTGGCTGGGTCTTTGGTGAGGGAAGAGTATCAGTTGGGTGTCGTCGGCGTATGAAATGATGTTGAGGTTGTGTTTGCGTGCGATCGTGGCGAGGGGGCTCATGTAGATATTGAAGAGGGTTGGGCTGAGCGAAGAGCCTTGGGGTATGTCGCAGATGATCTCGGTGGCCGCTGAGCGGAAGGGAGGAAGGTGGACTCTCTGGGTTCTGTCGGAGAGGAAGGAGGTGATCCAGTCCAGGGCATTGCCTTGAATCTCCGCGTTGTAGAGGCGGGTTGTTAGGGTGCGATGGCAGACTGTATCAAAGGCGACTGAGAGGTCTAGGAGGATGAGAGCGGTTGTTTCTCCGTTGCCAAGCAGGGTCCTGATGTCTGTGGCTGCGATGAGGGCGGTCTCTGTGCTGTGGTTGGCTCGAAATCCGGACTGGGATGGGTCGAGGGAGCCATTTGCCTCGAGGAATGCGATCAGCTGTTTATTGACGGTCTTCTCGATGACTTTAGCGAGGAAGGGAAGAAGGGAGATGGGGCGGAAGTTTTTGAGGTCTTTAGGGTCCGCCGTGGGTTTCTTCAGTATGGCGTTGATCTCAGCGTGCTTCCAGCTCTCTGGGAAGGTGGCGGACGTGAGGGAGTTGTTTATGACGTTCCGTAGGTGGGGTGCGATGATGGTGTCAGCTTTGTTGAATATGTGGTGAGGGCATGGGTCGGAAGGAGAGCCGGAGTGGATGGTGTTCATAACGTGGGTGATGTCTTCAGTGCTGATGGGAGTCCAGCCGCTTAGGGTGGTTTTAGGGGGCGTTGGTTCTGTGGCTGGGTGCGGGGTCTGAGCGCCAAAGCTGTCGTGTATGTCGGCGATCTTGCGGTGAAAGAACGCGGCGAGGGAGTTGCAAAGGTCTTGTGACGGTGTGATGTCGTTGCTGTTGGCGCTGGGGTTGGAGATCTCTTTTACGATGCTGAAGAGTTCCTTGCTGTTGTGTACGTTGTTGTCCTGCCGCTCTTTGAGCGATGTCTTTTTGGTGGTGCGGATCAGCTGGTGGTGTTTGCGAGTGGCGTTCTTGAGGGCTGTCAGGTTTTCTGTCGTCTGTTCGTGGCGCCAGGTTCTCTCGAGGGTTCGGCATGATTTCTTCGATTCTTTGAGGTCGTTGGTGAACCATGTGGCTTTCCTGTTGCCGGGCTTGCCTGGAGGGTTCTTCAGTGGTGCAAGGGTGTCGGCGCAGTTGATGATCCACTGCGTGAGGTTGTGGGCTGTGTCGTTGGTGTCCGTGGTGTTGATAGGTGGGTTCTGGCTCAGTGATGTGGTTAGCTGGTCAGTGGTGACTTTGCTCCAGCTTCTGCGGGGGATCTGTTGTGGGTGGTGGTGGGATGTGGTCTTCTTGAAGGTAAAATGGATGCAGCTGTGGTCGGTCCACGGTGGCATGATGAGCAAAAACAGATGGACTGAAACATAGTCCCGAATAATTGCCGTTGCACCAATTAATTTTAAATCTTTACTTTATGGAAAAAAATCTGTGTAAGGCATCAGTTTTACTTGCTAAATATATAGCTATACAAAACTGTTGAATACTTTCAATGTTAGCTTTTCACCATAAAACATTCTTTGGTGCTGGACTATGATCTCCTTCTAGCTGGGTTTTGTCTGACAATGTTGGCAAATGTATCTAAGACACACTGCTAGCTGATTCTACAGAGTCACACAAGTATACGAAAAAGATAATGTTTCGGACCAGCAGTACGTTTTCAGTTGTCTGCTGGTGTGTGACTTAAACAACAGCATCTGGCTTTCAGACAAAATTAAATTACATGCAACCAAGGCTTTCTTACACGTTCCTTGTGAATCATTGTATGGTTCTGTGGATCCCATGTATCAAAGGTGCTTCCTGGCCTCTGGAATAAAGTGGGAGCTGTTGTGCAAATGGTAGGAAAATATGCAACAGTGTTTGAAGCCACAGATGACCCAATTAGTCAAATCCTCTTCGAAAACAGTGAGTATTTTAAGGCTCACATGTGTGCCCTGCATTATGGGACTGAGTATTACATGGAAAGAAATACCTTCAAGGCAGGGTGCTGCATAATTTCAAAGTATGTTGTTGAAAGACCACTGGAGTGAATGTGTGAGAACCGCTGCATATGCCGTGCATTTCCTAATAACAAGTACTGGGAAAGTCAGTATATTTGGCCTTGGCAAGCTGTTCTGATCGCTAATTAAAAAGAAAAATACTGTACTTATATGCAATGAAAACCAAACATACTGTACTTATATTCCATGAAAACCTAAAATATGCAGTCACCTAAATGTGGCCAATTTGCACTTACAATAGCAATTTTAAATTTAAAAAAACATGAATTAACCAATTTGTTTTAAAAATAAACACCTCTCAATTGTTTTATTACTATTATTTAAGAAGGAGTCAGTATAAATTGCCATATAACCAAGCACAGGCAGTTACAATTTAGCAGTGTGACATAAACACTTTATAACTAACTTCATAAAGGAGTGCTGGAATTTAAATAGAATATAAAATATTTTAAAAAGCACACCACGAGTCAGCTTTGGAATTGAACAGAAAGTAACTAGTTTTGGCAGATGTGAACACAAGCTCTGCGTATTTATGCAAAGTAAAGGGAGCCAAAGTGTAGAGTCAGCGGACCCACTGCCCAGGGCTGTACAGTGCGGTGGGGAGAAGCCAAATGTGACAGACAATTTAACATACCAACTGAAGAAGCCTGCTGGCCAGTAGCTGGCGTGCTTTTTTTCTATTGGAAATACAAGACACCCTAAAGCTGTATAAGGGCAGATGTAAAAGATGCTCAGGGAGGGCACAGTTTTATAGATATTGGACTGCTATCTTGTCTTTCGAGCGCATTACCAAATCTTGTCTAATTGAAAGTGAATCTTAGAAGAAAAAGATATCAAATAATCAGGAATCCCATCATCATCAGAACAGGACAATCGGGAAGTTTGAGAACAGTTTCAAAATAGACAGTCCTCTACGATAACAAGTGTCAAAGTTAGTCATTCCTGCATCCAATGCAAATCATGCTTTGTGTTTGCACAGTGAAGTCACTACTGAACATTGTCACTAGTGTTCCTTTTCCAACTCTTCTCCAAGTGGCTAGGTCAACTCTCAGGCTATAAAACATAACTGTGTAGGTGGTGAGGCAAGGCTGGAACACGGTTGCCATCTTTGGAGAAAGGCTTCAGCTAAACTTAAGTAGAATTTTATTTGTTCCTCTCCATTTGTTCATTGGCTGGATAAATGTGGTCGACTGTATGCCATCAATCACCCACCTGCACCATTTATCAAATGGTCAGGCATCTGACAAGCTGGTAAGATCAAAGCAGGAAAATAATATAATTGTAGGCAAAAAATAAAATGCCAAATAAGTATGCTGGCCCATAAGTTGGAGTAAGAAATGGAAAAGTGGTGAAACTTTAAAAATGTACACTGGTCTGGTTACACTGAACACATCATATCATACGTTGACTTCAGAATTTTAAATAAATGGAAATATCCCAAATCAGACAAAGTGTTGGAAATGAACAATAATTACAGCAAAATTGAAAAGTCCACTTGTTTCTGAAAAACAGAGAAAGCTACGGCTGAAAACTAAACCTGGTCTATAAAATGTTTGGAGCCGGTGATTGAAATGATTCTGGTTACAGAAGAGTGAAAAATGAAACCTTCACCTCCCCCACACTCAAATGGAATTCTTTATTGGAATTTATCCGTAGCTATATTCTCTCTTTATGTCCTTTTTTAAAGGTACTTCACTTGTATCCCCTAATACATTATCCAAGGAAATTAATCATCTCAGCCAGGTCTAAGTTTACACTACAATGTAATGTGTTCAATCCTCTCATATTCTTGGCATGGAGCATTTCTTAAATATATAGTGATCTTATCTTCTTTGCTTGGCTTTAATACTCTGGTATATGAATTCACAATCAGCTTTAAATTGGTATCTTATTTTGTGTCTGACAATGTAGGGCAAGTGATTTTTTACAAGATGATCTTTTTAAACTTCGTCTTATTAACTAGAATCCTCTGGTTAGGCTTTTAAATGTTTGTTTCTACGTTTAGGTCACTTGAAATACTTTTGTAACAAATGACAAACTATATAATACAGCTTATGCAAAAATATTCACTCTGCAACAGGCTTACATAGAACTAATAAAATAAGCTACAATGGCTCTGTCGGGGAGCAACAATTACTTGGCTTAACTTGCAATAAATCCTGGAACATAATTATATAACAGTATATGTAAAGCGGAGTGTTTCAAAGTGGCATAAGTGCTCAGTGTTGGTGACATAGTGCATATATACAATGGTGAAGCTAAATACGAATATATACAATTTCAGAATTGGTCAGAAAAAAGATTGACAAAGTTTCTCTGGTAATGGTACGGTTTCTCTGCATTAAAAACCAGAGGTATGTACTGGCTGAACCAACGTTAAGCGTCGACATTTCGACCCTGTATATATGCACTTTGTCAACAACACTGAGCACTTATGTCACTTTGAAACACTCATCACTTTTTAATATTCTCATTTGGACAACCTTACAATGTTGATTTGTGAAATTTGATTATCAACTCAATAACAAAAATTCTTGTTGCAAAAGTATTTTTCTGTTTTTTATTTGTATGAAGGTGTTCCCATACTCACCTTTTCGTGCACGTTGATTTGATCTATCTACAGTATTATTTAACTCTTTACGTATACTGTTATATAATTATGTTCCAGGATTTATTCCAAGTATTTGTTGCTCCCCGACATAGCCATTGTAGTTTATTATATATTCACCCAGGCTCTGAGGGACACTGGGTTACCCCATTGTGTTATACCTTACATAGAATTAATGCTGAAGTTCTCAACCTACTATTGTTATGGGCGTGCTGGTGAGGATTTCCTAGCAGGACTCTCAGCAAAAGTAATGTCCCCACACAAAATCCACTAGCAACTTATTTGCCCACTAACCATTACATACAACACTGAATATAATACAATGTAAGATAGGGTTGAGAGGTGTGACAGGGAATGAGGACAAGCTCTGGTAAAACCAATAGATCTCACCTACACAAGAGCTAATGGCTTTGCCAATGACTTAGCCTTGTTGTACATCAGCATTACTGCTGTTCAGCATCACTAAAACATTAGAGGCAATGTAGCAGGGCCGTCGCCTGGCAAACACATTTGTGAGGCTTTGTTAAGTGGGACAAGATTGGTAATGCTATATTTGGGGACTTCTGACTAGGTGGTTCAGTTGGTACCTTCCACAACATGCAGGCACACTTCTTTTCTCTAAAACGCAATTTAATATATACCTTCAGCTGAGGAACGATCTAGAGCTGTACAAAACACACATCAACACCTTTCCGGAATACAGCCCCCCCTCGAAGCCAAGGTACTGATGGATAGGCGGGGAAAGGAGGGATATCCCAAAACTACCGCATATCAGTGATAGGCTCCCCCCAATGGCTTCCAGTCCCTCAAACAGAAATGGGAGGGATAGGTGGGGAAACTTCATGACACCTATTGGACTCTGGTAAGAATGATTCCATGAGAAATAGCAATATCCTTGAGGTCTCTCCTCATACAGCTTACCTACCTACACACCACTTATCTTACCCCACTCTGGCGAGCTTGCAGGACTTCGACCCCGGAGTGTCCTCGATGTTCATGCCCTAGCACAGACTTTTATAATGTGGTATGGCACTGCCCCCAAATAGCATCCTACTGGCAAAAAAAAAAAAAAATCACATGTCCTGAACCGGGTACTGGATGCCCACATTACTCTTACACCCACACAGGCAGCCCTGGACGTATTGGACAGGGTTGGGAACTACCGTGGGGATCAATCCCTGATTGGGATGGTGTCAAAACACGATGGAAGTGGAGAACAGACAAAGTCTACTCTTTGTGAGTGGCGCAGGGAAATAGACTGGTGCTCGCAACTTGAAAAACCCATATGCATTGTCAGAGGATTTCCATGAAAGGACGCCTGGATTTGGGGCAAATGGATGGACTATTATGGACAAGGTACGTAGATCTCACGAAATTAACGATATAAAGCCAAGGGCCACTTGGGGGGTGAGTAGGACCGGAAAACAATAAAATTGTTTATAGAAAAAAATTTCAAATTATCAAATGTGAGTGGAGAGGCGTAGAGCAGAGAGGCACAGAGCGGAGAGTGGATAGGCACAGAGCGGAGTAGAGTGGAACGGAGTGGCTTGGAAAGGAGTTGAAAAAAGTAGAGTGGCGTGGAAAGGAGTGGCAAAGAGTAGAGTGGCGTAGACCGGAGTAGAGTGCGGAGAGTGAATTGGAATGGTGTAGAGAGAATACAGTATAGAGGCGTGGAGTAGAGTGCCTTGGAGTGCAGTGGGGTGAAGCGGCTGACTCGCATAGAGTGAACTGGCGCTGAGTGGAAGAACAGAATGGTGAGGAGTGGTATGATGGCATAGAGTAGAGTGGCACAGAGTGGAACGGAGCAGAGTAGAACAGAGTGGCGTAAAATAGAGTGGTTCAAAATAGGGTTGCGCAGAGTACAGTGGAGTGGGGTAGCGTACAGTGCAGTGGCATAGAGTGGTTTACAGTAAAAATCTGGCGTGTACATAAAAGGAAGTTTTATTAATAAAAAATAAATGGGCAATGTGGAAAATAAAATAAACCTTAGGAAGTGGACAACTATAGCAGAGGAGAAATGTGAAGGCATATGCCACCTTTGGTTGCACAAAAAACTGTTTGAAAATACAGAAGGCACGAAGAAATAAAAGGACAATGTAAAAAACAAATTGCTAAAACTCAGAATGTGGGTGACCGGCACTTGCAAGGACCGTTTAAAGCTAAAGAAAAACATAGCTCCCACAAGAAAAGCAACTGAAAGATACAACTAATAGGGACATGCTCCATGGTAGTGTTAAGGCAGACGGAAATTAAGTCTGACCACGTAGAAGCAGGCATATGAGACTGACAACGAACCCAAACAATGATAAGTAATGGGAGGGCTATAAGCCCACTGATAGTAAACAATTGGTTTAAAGAGACAGGGCATGCACTCTCTAGGCAAGGCCTACAAAAGTTGAGGACACCTCCATGTGACGTGGAGGGGGGAAAAAAGTAATTGGGTGAGCAACATGGAGAGCAGGAGGCATTTGGTGAAGGGGAAGAACACATGAGGGAGAGGGGTGGAAAACACATGCACTTCTGAACTGCTTAAAGAAAAAGAAAAAAAAGTAGATCCATAAATATGAGCAGTCAAGGATACAAGTCGGCAATCACAAGTGTGGTAAAGAGGCTTTGATCCAGAACAGGGACAAACACAAGAAGAGGGAGGCAAGCCGTTTACGAAAGAAGTAGTCAAATGAGAGTGACAGTAAAGCCAACCAATGTTAAGAAATGGGTGGGGTCTAAGCCTGCTGTAGGTTTTTGGTATGGTCCCCAAGAAGCCTTTCGCAAAAAAGTAAGCTAAAAGCGTTTATAGTGGAGACTAAAAAAAGGTCTGATTTTTCTTTGATTATGTCCCTCCCAGAGTTAACTCCGGCCTCAAAATTCAGATTCCCTTGGTATAAGATGAGTTAAAATTTTAAAACAGGGCCTCTCGTAGGAGAGCAGAGGACAGCAGCTAGCTTTTACCATCCGATGAGGTCCTCCATTACCAAGAGGGTACAGTCAGTTTAATTGGGGCCGGAAGAAGACTGAGGCCTACGCCAACTGTGGGTCTTAGTTAGGCCTGGGTGAGAGGAGTCATTCGGGAAAGCACCAGTTCAATGTGGAACTCCAAAAGAGAGACATTGCTGTAAATGCGACAGGTGAAACATTGGTGATTTGCCCATGATCAAAGACAGATAATAGAGCTGGACATCATATTGAAGAAATTAGATAAATCTAGAAAGTTGAACACTGCAACGGAGGCATAACTAGAGGCAAAAGGGAATGAAAATGGCAAGCACTAGACAGTAAAATCGAGGCAAAGTGATTGGTCAACATTCAAGTCTTGGAGCTCAGCCGGAATCCTCCAAAAACACTCATTATAAATTAATTGAACTTCTTTTTCAGTGCCCACCAGGTATCACCAGTGGGAAGTGCTGAAGACTTTATACGCAAGACCAATAGACTCCTGTCAAAGAATCAGGAGCTGGTTTAAGTCCCCTAATGGTGGCACTGTTATGACTGTCCCAGACTTTGTGAATCTATTATGTGCGAACTGGCATCCCTTAGAAGAGTGGGAAGTCAAAAAAGTACCACTCTTCTCAGACTTTAGAAAACACAACAAAGGCAACAGCAGTCTCAACGCCCTTTCGGTGCCACAGCCTCATTGTGGAAACATGAAAACTGAAATTGAGCGTGGTGACAAGGCATGCATTCTTTCTACTGAAGGAGGAGGAACTGCTCTCAGATGTAGTTAGATGTAGTTAAAGCGAAGACAGAACTTGGGCAAATGTTGCCCCCATTACTGCCCTTCAGAGGGGATATTAAACTTTGTTTTGACCTCTTCAAAGCCCCCTTAGTCATAGTCTGTTGAAGTGAAGAACTGGAGAGGTTTCTCTTTAGTCTAGTTTCACATAAGGGTGGTATTCAAGATGTACATCCCCAGCTCTCTTCCTGCGGCCCTCCCCTAAAACTGCTTAGAGTTCATTATCCCATTTCCACACCCACTAAAACAATTTTCTTAGTGATGGTGTATAAAGGAGAAGCTTGAACAGAGTTACACAGCAGTTTCATTGTTTATTCTGTTGTATTAGCAGCTACTAAAAGGAATGGATCCTCAGAGAAAGAGTTTGGTGCTGAGCAGTTTGTGGACTAGATTGGTGGGCTCTAGGTTACAAGATGTTTTGAATTTGCTACTTTTATATAAAAAAAAATTACATTTACTAATTGGAGGTAAATTATAATCCAAATACCCTGCACATGCTGCTGTTCCTAACGTGGAGGATGACTGCTCAATCCTAAAAATCATTTCTCTTAAAATTGAAGTAATCAAATACTTTTACTTCCCTCCAAAAGGGTCATGTGCCATTTTCACTCGAGCAGGTCATTCTTGAACCAGTTTTTAAAGAAATAAAACCTGGACCTGAAGGATAACTTAAAAAATAGAGCCACTTTTGGTTTGCCAGTCCGCGATAAAGTTCTTGTGAATGTATATACAAGTCAGATATGATCTTCTGGATCCAGGTTAGTTCCAATACAGCAGAAAGACTGCACGCCTATATATCAGAAAAAATATCCTCCATGTCATGGACAAAATACATCTAGCAATTTTGTGCTGCTGACTTTTTTGCACTGCAGTCAATAGTGTGGCCACTCAACCCTTTTATATAATCTGACTTCAGTGACCGAGCAGTCACAAGCCAACCATGTTTTCAGTCATTTCAGGCCAACAGTTCAAAAGCAGTAAGATTACTGATCTTCCTGTCTGCCATACTAAATTAAATTGCAGAGCCCAGCAGGGATCTCCCTTTCTCTGTATTATTCACCAATGACCCCCATTAACTATCAGCAATATTCAGAGTTTGGGCTTGTGTTTCAAGTCCTCTGCAGAGTATACTATTGTTGGGTTGGATGGTTTACCGACTTATGAAAATCAGTAAGCTTGCCTTGGCATGGATACACAGTTGTTCATTGCCACTACTAATGCCAATATTTGGTTGTGTTCAGCCCACTCTCATCAGATGCTTGTTAAGTTTTTTGGTCAAGAAATTATCAGGGAACTTACAAGTACAAAATATAGGGGATTTTGTAGGAGAGATTCTTATCAGGAAGGTCCAAATTGACATTGTCCAAAAAAAAAAAAAAAAACGTTTACTATCTTTATTGTTTAAAGAAGGTTTCATCTGATTGTGGCTCGTTTGGAAATTCTTGTTTAAGGAGCTATGTAAATCTCACACTTGCACAAACTTTCTCTAAGAAGGGACTTCAAAAAGATGTTTTTCAAACTACTGTTTGCCTAAAACATGGGTGAGAGCATATGTCGGAAGGAATAATCATATGCTTGTTGTGCAGAATCAGACTGAATAGAGGTGCCTATGTTTACTGCATGAATTAATTTTTAGTACCCTCGCCTCAGAATTCAAGAAGCCATTAAGGTTAATGAACAAAACACACTCATGGGATCTCCATTCCAAGAGCACAGTTTTGGAAGCAGAAGCTCGCTCTTTAAGAGTGTTCACCTCCATAATGCTCTACAAGAGGACTTAAGTCATTGTTCCATATTTTCAATTTTCTACTAATAACCGTTTTAACTAATGTTCTGACTTTAGTTCTGGCATTACTGTTGATAATATGTGCTGTTTCTAAAAACGTCATGGTAACACAAACAATATGAATGCCATTACCCAGACGTAGACGATGCAGTTGACAGAGGGGCATCACAGGTAAACCAATAGTAATGGCCAGGGGGACTTTAATGGGCTTTTAATCAAGTAAGTGGCCTCTTGAGGGAAGACGACTTATCGCCAGTTGGTGGAAGCAGAGGTACTCCAGATTGGTCACAAGAAGATAGGAAAAGGGAAGACTCATTTGACCTACCTAACCACTGTAATCAATGAGGAATACAAAGGTAGCCATGAATGGGGAATAAACTGAGGGATCACAGAACAAACAAACTCTTCAAACAGAGCACATCAGAGGTAGATAATATTTTTCATTTCACAGTGAATTTCAACAACTGGGATATTCCTTGAATGTTGAAATGAGTGAGTTTGGAGGTCTCAGCCAGCGTCCCTGGCTGTGCTCTGTGTCTACTTGGGCGCTAGAGAAACTCAGATATCAAAAAAAACTTCCAACCATAATTGGTCCACCCATATAAATGTAACTGGTTTGTACCTCAATGTGAAAAGGAAAGGTAAGGGAAACAAGGTTGGCAGAGAGAGCATTCTACCCTCCCTTGTAACAAGGTTTCTTCAATCCTAGGTCTGCAGACGTCTACACCGTGGGCAACGGGGTGCTCTCACTGTTGGTGGGGCCAGTGATGGATGACTTAGCTCCTGATATGGCCCCGTTTTTTCATATTGAATGAGCAATAACAACCGGAGCCGCAGGTTGGAAAGAGGAGGCTAGAGCTGGATGGAGCCACTCACTAGGATGCTAGCTTGTTGTCCTACAAGCCACATAGCGACACTTGCTCTCTCTGTGGTGAGCTGATGAAGAGCTGACGCAATAGATGGCGATGGAAGGTGAGGTAAAGTAGGCCATGCATGGTCTTTTTGCTTTTAGAGGTCACCACATCAGGGAAGGGATTCCCATTCAGCAACTAGTCCGCAGTCTGACCTATTCCTACAAAATACATACCTAGTCTGAATGGCAGAGGCCATGCTGGAGGGAAAAATGGCCGCCCACCTAGACTGGAAGATATAGTATTTTGTCACACATGCAGAACTGGGTAATAAGGATCAACACCCATCCCTTCCATTTCCTTCAGAGAAGTTATAGTAGAGCATTTTGAAGATAACAGTGGTGTTGCCCTCGAAATGTTAATATGAAAATCTTAACCTGGCTTACCAATTGTATTTTAACTTTGAAACTGCTTATGTGAACTGCTTGCATGTGGTTGCTGCTGGTATTATGTAAAGTGCTCTGATACCAATCTGGGTCATGTTTAGGCTATATAAAACTGTAACAAAAAATAATTAAATACAAATTGGCTTCAAAGTGAATCAAGTAAGACAATTGCTTAGAGGGAATTATAAGTGTCACCAGAAACATGTCAGGAGTACCACTTCCTGGGTTGGTCATTTAGTAACTTGTTGCTAGGCAGGGCGACATCAGAGCCAATATGGTAGGAAGAGTCTATATGGCTGCCCAGCACAGAGGCTATTAATGAATATCTCACATTATTGTAGGCACACTGTTGTTTCCTGTACACATCTCGGTTAGAAAAGGACATTTTGTATGACAATATTTACACAACCAAAATTATATTAGACCCTTATTGCTGAATACTGTAAGGTGTAGCTAATATGACTAATTAGTTAGTATGCATCCGCCCTCACCAGTTCCCTTACTTAAGGGTATTTACAATAGGAATACGCCTACATACTAAAGGCAACATAGCCATCAAAAAGGTAACCTATCCCAGCTCTTACATCCTGCCTCTTTAACATTCAAAACATCTAGGTGTATTTTACAGCAAGAACTCAAAATCATAAAGAAGTAAGAGAAAGCAGCATCCAGCAGTTGAGGGCCAAGGAAACAGGCTGCAAGGACTCCATAAGGAGTATGTTACCTACCCTGTAAGCATCTGTTCTTGGCATGTAGTGCTGTAGATTCACATGCTTTGCATACTCCCATAATCTAGTGTTTTCGGTCCGGATGTTTGCAAGTTGTTTTTCTTCGAAGAAGTGGTTTCCAGTCACGAGGTAAGGTGACTCCTACTTTCAACGATACTGCACATGGGCATCGACTCCACTGTTAAGATTGTTTTACCGCAGGAGGGTGAGAATGGAGTAAGTGTAGTACAGAGATGTCCATGCGTGTACCATGGGAATAATAACTGCAACGGCCAAAGGTGTCAGGGGAGAAGGGAGGGTGCATGTGATTCTACAGCCCTACATGCCAAGAACAGATGATGCTTACAGGGTAAGTAATAATCTGTTCTAGGAATGCATGCTGTAAATAGAAATGCTTTGCAAATTACTGATTAGCAGCACTCTTGCAAAGCAGTGGCTAACCAGTGGGTGTTGCAGTTGTCTGAAAAAGAGTTCTTAGCACTGCCTTTCCTACAGTAGCTTGTTGATATGCTAATACACTCACACAATAGTGTGTGGTGTAGACCATGTAGCTGCTTTACAAATGTCAGGTATGGGAATGTTACCTAAAAATTCCACAGATGCTCTTATGTTATGAGTAGAATGTGCTATAGGAGGTATAGACAAAGTTCTTTTGGCTTTAATATAGCATGTCTGGATACATTTACCAGATTTAGATCTTTCCGTTTATGAAGGGGGAGCAAAAGCAACAAAAGGTTGTTTGGTGAAAATCTTTTGTTCTATCAATATAATACAATAATGATTTTTTGACATCTAATGTATGTAGAGCACTTTCTGCTAGAGAATCCGGTTGAGGGAAGAAAACAGGTAATTCAACTGATTGGTTGCTATGAAAAGCAGAGACTACATTTTGAAGGAACTTTGGGTTAGTGCAAAGTTCCACTCTGTCTCTATGGAGCTGGAAGAACGGCTCTTCCAAGGTTAGTGCCTGAAGCTCACCGACACGTCTTAGTGAAATGATAGCAATCAAGAAAGCAACATTCCAAGAAAGGAATTGCAGTGGGCAATTGTGCAATGATTTAAAAGTTGGACCCATAAGTCTAGTTAGAACAATATTAAGGTTCCATGCAGGTGGAACTTTTGGCGGTATCACTCTTTTAAGGCCTTTCATAAAGGTTCTAATTACTGGTACTCTGAAAAGGGATGAGTGTTGTCTGTTTTAAAGATATGAAGCCACCACTGCAAGGTGTAGGCACGGCCTGCACGTTGAAGATGCAATAGATAACAAATGATTTGTTGTATAGAAGCATCTAGTGAGCCAATTGTCTGGTTATTACAATATATAACAAACCTTTTCCACTTTGCTGCATAGCATGCTCTAGTGGTAGGATTCATTGCTACCTTAAGAATTGTCATGCAATTTGGTGGTAGATTTAGCTATCCAAACTCTATGACTTCAGGAGCCAAATTGCTAGGTTGAGCTCCCTGGGGTTTGGATGTCTGATTTCTCCATGGTTCTGGGTGAGAAAGTTTGAGGTGAGGTGAAGCTTCTGGTGGGGAACTACTAAGATTTCTATTAGTGTGGTGAACCGTAGTTGACAAGCCCATGTGGGAGTCACTAGAATAAGGGTGAAAAATGTTTCCCTGAGCTTCCGAACCAGAAATGAAAGAAGAGGGAGAGGCAGAAAAGAGTAAGCAAATATCCCTGACCAATTCATCCATAGGGCATTGCCTCTGGATAGAGGGTGTGGAAATCTGGAGACAAGGTTTGGGCATTTTGAGTTCTCCGCTGTTGCAAAGAGATCTATTTGCGGAACGCCCCATTTGTGAAAGTATGAGAGGAGGACTTAGGGTGGAAGTCCCACTTGTGTACTTGTTGCCGAATCCAACTGAGGAGGTCAGCAAATTTGTTGTCTATCCCTGGAAGGTGTTCTGCTAGCAGTTGGATTTTGTGATGTATTGTCTAACGCTAAATGATCTGAGAGAGGCGTGATAACTGTAGAGTGTGTTTCCCCCCATGTGTTTGTACATAGTCCACAGCTTTCATATTGTCCTTCCGGACTAGGACAACTTTCCCTTTCAGGTGAGGCAGAAATACTTTTAGCACTAGGTGAACAGCTAGAAGCTCTAGGTAGTTGACGGTGTCTCAGAGACTTTGAACTGGTAAATGTTGTAGATGGGCACCCCACCTTGTGAGGGAAGCGTCTGCTTGAGCACAAACTGTGGAACAGGGTTGATAAAGGGCCGCCCTTTTGATGCTTTGCGTATTCCACCACTGTAGAGAGCGATGGGTGCGACTGTCTACCAACACTAGATCTTTTAGCTAACCCTATGATTGATTCCATTGACATGCAAAGGATTCCTGTAGAGACACATGTTTAATCTTGCATGAGGCACTATGGCAATGCATGATGCCATCATTCCTAGGAGTTGCCTGAAAGTTCTGACTGTTAGATACCAGTTGCTATGGAATTGTAGCAGCAGTGTTTGAAAATTATAAATCCTGGCAGCATTGGGATAGGCTAAACCTGTTATGTTACATGATTTGTAGAGCACGTGGCTGCCCCAGCAACAGGGTGTTCCATCGCAGATTCCAAAAAGACCAGACAAAAGTCCAACGTGTAGGCTTATCCTGGAAAAAGCCAGGTCTTTGCTGCCTTCCGGACAGCTCCATGGTTCTGAATGCTTCTGATGGTACCAGGAAGGGCATTCCAGAGAGCAGAGGCAAGAACATGGAACAACCGACCTCTGGATCGTGCTCTTCTGACACAGGAACACATGCCAGGTGTTGGTTAGAGGAGCACAGCATGCGGTTAGGGACGTAAGGAGTGAGGAGGTTGGATAGAATGGTGGGAGCTTGGGCATGCAGAATTCTATGTGAGATGCACAGTACCTTGAAGTGTATTCTCTTCTCCACTGGAAGCCAATGGAGCTTACATAGAAGGTTGGAAACTGTGCAGGATTTAGGGAGGGCAAAGAGCGTCCAAGCCGCGGTGTTTTGTGCCCTCTAGAGGCGAGGAATCCCTACTTTGTTGGCACACAAGTACAGGGAACTGCAGTAATCCAGTCTAGAAGGTAGGGTAGACTCGATAATGATCTGGCTAGTTTGGGCGTCAACATTTCTGAGCAATGGCTTAAGTCCACGTAACAGCCCAAAACAGACGCCAGCCAGACTTAGTCTGTGCCAAAAACATCAGAGCATAGTCAACCAAGACACACAGATTTTGTACTTCCTCCTTGGGTGATGGGGAGGGGGGGGGGGGACCCAGCACAGCAGGCCACCAGTGATCGCTCCATAAATTGGTGTTTCTTCCCAGGCGAAGAAACTCAGATTTGTTAGCGTTCAGCAGTAAACGGTTGGCTGCCATCCAATCCGCAATGGCCACCAAATCATCCTGGAATGCAGCCATGTTTTGGTCGGAGTCATTAGATAAAGAGATCACAAGCTGAGTGTCGTTAGCATAGGAGACCAGAGAGAGCCCTCTACTTTTTGCAAAAGCCGCTAGTGGTTGAATGTAAATATTAAATAGCATGGGGCTCAGTGCAAATCCCTGCGGCACCCCCTGGTGCACGGAATGTGTCAGTGTGCAATAGGGGGAGAGGGGATACCACTTGGAAGGTTCTTCCCAAAAGAAACGATGTGACCAGATTAAAGCGGCACCTCCAATATCCATCTCCTGTAAGCGCCGCAGAATAATCTGATGAGACAGTGTCGAAAGCCGTGCTCAGGTCGAGGAGGATCAGAACCGAGGTATTGGCCTCATCCAGGGAGCTGCGCAGGTGTTCGGTGACTGCCAGAAGGGCAGATTCTGTGCTGTGACGGGGTCTGAAGTCATTCTGCGAGGGGAATAGAAATTAATTGGCCTCTACGAATATGGTTAAAATAGAATTGATGCAAGACTCAGTGATTTTAGCCACAAAAGGAACAAAGATGGGGTAGAAATTCTCTGGCTTGGAATCATCGAGGGCTGGTTTTTAACAATGGGATCAACTTGGCTTGTTTCCATGCAGCGGGTACTTATGCAGAAGACATGGACAGGTTCATCAGTTCACAGAAGATAGGCAGAAGATGGGGTAGAAATTTCTGGAACGGATCTGGCTTAAGTGGGTCCACTGGGGATCCAGATTTCATTTTGTTACAGAGGGTTATCAGTACTTCCTGGGATAGTACTGGAAAAGAGAGTAATGAGGGACCAGAGGAACTAGTGAGGGCATTAGGACCATCGTTGTTGATAGTGAGGGGGGAGATTTTATAGCAGTCCTCGACCTTCTTAACAAAAAAGAAGGCAAGAGTCTCGCACTGAAAGTTCGAGGTGATGGTGGGTTAATTTGCCCGCACTGGGGTTTTAAGATCTTTTAGCAGGAAAAAATGCTTTTAGCCGGGTTGCTGCTATGTTTGATTTTTTCGGCAAAGTAATCAGCTGTTGCTTTACAAATGGATTTATGATTATCCTGGAGAGCGGAGCGGTATTGTGTCTTGAGGGCGGGATCATAGTGTCATCTCCATGCGTGCTCTAGTGCCTTGCAGTATTTTCTCGCCCGGGGCAGCGTCTCATTAAACCACGGACTGGTGTGTGTTATACGGCCGTAGGTGTATTTGGCGGGGAATGCATTGGTCAAGGGTGTGCGTAAGCCACTCACGCAGAAGGCTGTTTGCTGCTTCAATGTTCCCAGTCAGTTGGGGCATCTGGTTGAGGAGGTGGTCTCGGAAATGATTGACATCTAGCTTATGACAAGGGTGTTTTAGAATGGGCGTCTGTGGAAGGGCCTTCACCCTGTAGTGTTCTGGATATAAGGAAGTGGTCTGACCAGGTCATGGTCAGACTGTTAAAGAAGGTATGCTAGTAAAGACGGGATCTAAGAGGTGTCCTGCAGTGTGTGTACTGCTGGGAACGCATTGCATTAATTGACATGCAGCGAGTTTTACCAACAAACTGGCGATCTCATTGTCTTGGCCAGCCTCCAGGTGGAGGTTGAGATTCCCCACTATGTTGAAGTTAGTGGACCAGGTCTCCAGTATGAGTGTTTAGCATAGCTCCTAGACAAGGTTGCCGCTGTGAGGGTTGAAGATGGGATTTTTGTGCATGGACTGTGAATCCCAACTGATTAAGATATATGGTAATCTGAGTGTGTTGTAAACACTTGTGGTGTGTGTTGGCTTTGATGAGCAAATCGTCTAGATTCGGGAAGACATGAATTTGTTGTCTTCATAGATGAGTTGCTACTGCTGCTGCTAGATATTTGGTGAATACTCTGGGTGCAGTAGTGACTCCGAATTGAAGTCATTTGAATTGATTGTGCTTTCCTGCTATCACAAATCTGAGAGATGTGCTGGGTGAATAGGGATGTGAAAGTATGCACCCTTTAAGTCCAGTGTTGACAAAGTCGCTTTGCTGTAAGAGCAGTAGCACCTGTTGAAGTGTGACTACATGAAAGTGATTTGATAGTATGTATAGGTTTAAAGGCCTGAGATCTAAGATTGGCCATAGAGAATCATCCTTTTTGGGGATTAGGAAGTAAAGTGAGTTAACCCCTGAACCTTAGGTGTTGTATTTGAACTGGTTGCATAGCTCCGATTGTTAGAAGAGCGTGTACTTCTTGTTTGAGAAATTGTTGTCGCTCTAGAAAGATTTTGTGAATGCAAGGTGGAATATTGGGAGGATTGCTGGGGAGCTCCAGGTAATAACCATGTTGGATAATGTCAAACATCCATTTGTCTGATGTTACTGGTTGCCAAATGGGAAGCAATTGATGCAGTCTTCTCCAGACAGGTGTATGATGGTCAAGGGGAATTGTTATTAAGTCACTGCTTGTTGGGAGATGGAGAGGTACGTGTTGGTGTACCTCTGCTTCTTCCTTTAAAATTAATGACAGGCGTCACAGTCTTATTCCTTATGTTCCGAAGAGAGGCACAGGTTACAGACCTTGTGAAGGTCGGTGTGTGGATATTAAGAGAAGCACCGAGGGCAGAATTGGAACAAAGTCTGTTCCATCGGCAAATTACTTGACGATGTTTTCCTTCAGTTCAAGTTAATGGAAATGAGCTAGGCCCGAAGGCAGCAGTTGGAGTTTTTAATGATCTAACTTGGAACTTTTTCCGATTTTCGACACGAAGGTGGGGGGGGGGGCTCAAGGAGATGGAAAACTTGTTAAAAACAATATGGAGTAAGGTACAGTGGATTGCACACCGAATGGATACCGAAGAACAGTCTCGAACCGGGAGTGCCGCAAACCACATTCAAACCCAATGGAGGAAAGAAAACAAACTAACTATCGAGTCAATCCCCATGCACAGTATCACCTAAAGGAGGAATCACCTTACCTCGTAACTGGAAAAGATTTCTTCTGAAAAAAAACAACTTGCAAACATCCGGACCCAACACTAGATGGCAGGAGAATGCAAAATATGTGCATCTACATCACACATGCCCGGAACCCAAACTTCGCATCAATTGGTAATAAAATAAATCCCCAGACAGGCACAATGGATAAAACGTTTGAAAGGTCAAGTAGGGTTTCCACTATTGATTATATCATCATATCAGAAAACATGTTACATAGAATTAAAAACAAGCAAGTATGAACTACAGATTTTAGTGACCATGCCCCACTGACCTGTGATTTATGCTGGGAAAGTAACAACACACATGCCTAAAACCCAAACGTCGCATCACCCCTGGAAGAAGTCCAGTGTCTGTATAGTCAGCAGAATGAGTGTGCGGTAGGCCCTCCACCCAAATGTCTGATCGCTAAATGCCTGTAGAATGCCACATATATTTCCTTAGCCCTGGGAATTGTGCCTGGATACTGGACTGAGTTTGGACCTTATGGCAAGTGCAACAATGGTTATATTAGCAATGATGGCCTTAGATGTTGGTAGGCTAGCATTTTAATTTTCAAAGGTCACAAAACGAATGTTTCTCATTCAGTGCAACCAGAAATGCACACAGAGCAATGCTACTCCAGCAGCACAAGAGGAGAACTGTCAAGAGAAAGACCTTTGTCCTGAGGGTGCTGCAACAGCAATTCTGGGATGAAGGAGGAGTTCTAAGTACCATCCGGTACCTAAGCAATACTGCGATGTAATGACCGAAAACAAAGTCTGCCCTGAAAAAAAAGCTTTAAGTCAATTGGAGCCTTTTTTTTGCAGAATTTTATATAGCGCGAACTTGACCCGAATCCAGTCAGGTATCAGAGCACTTTACAAAGCACCAGTTACGTTACATTAGGACACACATTCATCCTTTGTTAGGCACAGGGAGATTAAGTGATTTGCCCAGAATCACAGGATGTTCAGCGTCATTACAGAGACTCAAACTCAGTTCCCCAGGTCTGAAGCTGAGCGCCCTAGCCGTTAGGCCAACTCCTCTCCAAGCGCCCTAGCCGTAAGGCCAACTCCTCTCCAGCGCCCTAGCCGTTAGGCCAACTCCTCGCCTAGCCTTGTTGGCTATTGGAATTAACTCCACAGGACTGATATGGTAAGACGCTTCAAAGAAAACTACATCACAGAAACATGGTAAGCTTCAGGGTCTATGCCCACTAAGTCATTGGGAGCCAGCAAAGCTTCAGGGAGGGGAGGATGCTGGTTTACTCACACGAACAGAACTCTAGTGTTATATCTGTAGAATCAAATCTGTGTCACCACCTAGTATTGCTGGCACTGGCAGACAAAATGTTTGGACTGTGTTCCACTTCAGCATGTTCACATGCATGGAGGATCCAAAGTGCCTCAAAAAGTACTGAGGGGGAGCTCCCATACTATACTTCCCAAGTACATTTAGAAAAGTCAAAATACTCAAGAGCGATGGACGGAAAAAGCAGCCCTGGCACCCCACCCACTAGGAAGCATATGCCCACAGCCTCAAGTGTGGAACCAGGGATAAGTGAACATGATTGGGCTTAACTAGTTATCCAGGTTTCAAAGCACACCACCAGATGAAGCTGCAGGGAATGCATGCAATGCTTTACATGGGAACCAACTCTGTGTATAAGACCTGCAGTCTCAAAAGCCTCTGGAAAAACACAGCTGTCAGGGTTTTGTTGGTCAAAATGTGATTCATTGACTGAACGTTAACTTCAGTAAAGGACAGAACACTTTTGACATGCTGGAGAATAGAACAGCCCCTACAACATGCATCCTTATGGATGGTACCAAGCAGGACTGGGGGTAATTCACTTCAAAAAGTAGATTGCTGAGCACCAGATTCAAGGGCAGCACCGATGATGAAAAGGAGTGCCTTGCATTAGTAATGCTAGTTTTGTTCTCGAATAAAGCACATTCCTGGGTCCTATAGGTCAGTTACATGCAAGTAGGCATCCTAAAGGTCCACTGGGTGCAGACAGTTGTTTTAGGCAGCTGCCAGCAGCTGAGCCAAAAGTCTGTCAGTGGCTTAAACCTTTGCAGGGGAGAAACTGCTTAAAAGCTTTAAACCCAATTTAGGGTGAGCCCTCCTCCTTCTTTTGTTACAAAATACAGCAGGAGTATTGGCTGTGCTTCCTTTCTGGGGACAGGACTGGCTCGACAGCTCCTGAAAGGAGGAGACTCTAGTTCCTGCTGCAATTCTTGTGATACAAACTAGGGCAAAGGTAGCCTTTGTAGAACATATGCATTCATTACCCGCAGATGAGCCAAGCATCTCTAGGGGAAGACTAAGTGTGAGGGTCTTATGAATATGGTGGTGGACTAGGGGTAAAAATCAAAGAGGGCAGGGCTTGTACATCCTTGAAGGTTCAGCTGGAGGGTCAGGCCTGGTGGTGCTGGCTTGGACAGTGGAGATTGTGCCTTGAGCTGGTTCTCTGGGGATTGTGGAAGCTGCACTACAGTGGTTGGGCGATGTACCAGGACTTTGGGCTGCAGGACTGGGGGGCGGTGGGGCTATTCAGCTTTCGACCTCACACTCAGAGCATGCAGGAAGGAGCTCTAGAGAAGAATCAAGGTCAACATGAGAGGAAAATCTGCAGCTGGATTGGAGTGGGCCTGCATCCAACTATACAGGGGTCAGTGGAATGCCTTACTACCTCACTTCCCCCATAATAAGGGGGTCTATAGCGCAGCATCCTGTACTTGCAACCCAACTCTTTTCCCTAATGAAGAGAGGCATTTCCAGAGGGACTTCATAACAAAGGTAGCAAACAGAATGCATGACTGTTGCCCAATAACGAAGAGGTCACGCAAGTCAGCAGCTTAAAATACACAACAGCGCAACGCACAAGGCGAACAGCCAAACTTTTGCACTATAAGCTACAAGAGAGGAGGGCAGGAGGGATATTGCACAGCAGACAAAAACGTTCATGGATATAGGTGTGGGGCCCATGCTAGGAACTAACCAAGCACGAGAGAAGCAAAGTCCAATCCATATTAACAAAAAGGAACTGGCAAGCCCAGGCATGTGCCCAGGAGTGTAGATGTCTAGAAGGTGAGAATGGGAAACAGCCAGGACACAAGTATCCAACCATGTTAAATCAGCATACCATTAATTATTTAATCCATGAGAAGATAAAAAAGCAAAGCTACATTTTACACAGAAATGTAAAGTCCTGTGCTTAGTACAAACTCAAAACTTTTCATCCCGATTGCATTTTTTACGTACTATAACCTAATCACTGAGAATACATTTTTAAGTGTAAACAATGTTTTAGAATAGGTGCAAGGATACTTGTAAACAATGTATTTCTGTTGCAGATCAACCAAGTTAATGTTATGCTCCAGGTCCTTCGTCTCAGGCAGCACCATCCATGTATAAGCATAATCAGAAATAATATGAACTCATATTCAAATAAATAAAACTGCTTAAGGTCATACATTTCAATAAACGTAAATGAAAGAGTGATCGCACCTTGAAAAAGTTTCTGTAATCCATTCCATACTCAGCATCTTTTCCAACTTGTAGAGGCACCTGGTAGAGGTCTAGACTATCTTCACTAGTGTTCATCTTTCAATTTAAACATCTGCTCAAAAAAGCCTTGAAAGTACAGAGTTCAAATGGGGTTTGCTGGTAAGTATGAGATCAAACTAGTGGCTTATCCCAACAAGATCTTGCTTTTAGTTTACATCCACTTTTGTCTTTTCAAGAAACTTCAAAATCTTTGATGAAAGTCAGTTTATGCTTTATAGTCTGAATCGCAACAAAACCCAAATTCTCTTGGCATCCCCTGGCAGTGTTAGAGTATAATTCATACAGGTGTTAAATGAAAATTGAATGGTAAAAACCTCAATATATATTTAGCTGGATCACTCGTGAACACAATAAGAGTAAACCTTCAACACTATCGGATTAGAATTACTTGCCTGGCTGAAAAAGGAGACTTGAACTTTATGGGCTGGGAGGCTCCAAGAATATGTCAAAATGAAGGATTCTCCAGTGATGTTTGATGCCATACTGATTTATAACTTCAAAGCTTCTTTTTTTTCAAAAATTGTTTAAAATTGAATGCATTTTAATAAAATAATTGGGGGGAGGAAAATAAACCAAACATTGCTAAGCATGTGCTCCAAAGATTAAAGAGAAGAAGGGACGGGATTCTGCAATAAGACAGCCTTCAATACTCTAAGAAGCACTAAGTCTTTCTTCCTGTGATACCTGAAAAAACAGCAGTTACTTTGCATATCAGAAATGTTATTAATTTAAACAAAATTGTTAGCATATTAAATAGGTAACACAATTTGACTTTATTTGAAAGCGTGAATTCATCATAGGAGACTGATAATGCAACACTTTTCATCTTACAAATAGTGTACAAACATTTTTGCATATACTACAGAAAAGGCTGTTTTTTCATCACAAAAGGAAGGAAGCGTTTGGAACACACATCAGGAAACGTAGGGTTGAAGAAAATCACTTTTTCCGTACACTAGATCAAGTGGAAGAGGGACTAGCTAGCCAGATCCACATTTAATGTAAACATCAGTGCATATACAATGCACTTTCAGTTCGCGCTGAAACTAGAAAAAAGGCTTCAATGTAAAAAAAAGTAGTTACAGAGTTCTTTGTACACATTTTGGCATAACAGTTGTTTCGGGAAGAGTCATTCTCCACGGCTACTTTATCACATTTAATGTGATGGTACACAAGCATGAAGCAAAATAATTCTCCATCAAAGTGATGTCACATAAGTGAGCACCCAAAATTACTTTACACTCATGTGACTAACACATCTTTGTGAAGCAAAGGAATATGTTACTTACCCTGCAAGCATCTAGTCGTAGCGTGTAGTGCCGTCGATTCATATGCTTAGCATACTCCTGCCATCTAGTGTTGGGCTCGGACGTTTGCAACTTGTTTTTGTTCGAAGAAGTCTTTCAAGTCATGAGGTATGGTGACTGCACCTATAGTCTGTGTTGCACATAGTCATCAGCTCCTTTGTTAGATTGTTTTTAGCTCATCAGGCGAGCTTACAATAGGAGCAGTATAGTGACAGAAAAGATGAGCATGTGAATAAAGATAAGATGAAGTATCTTAGTAAATAGGTAAATACATAAGCCAGTAGCATCCAGGGAGGAGAGTGGGAGCATATGAATCTACGAAACCACGCGCTACGAATAGATGCTTACTTGGTAAATAACATATTCCATTTGTAGCATGTGTTGGCCGTAGATAAATATGCTTAGCATAGAATGTAATGCTGTGCTCGCCAGAAGAGGAGGTTAGCTAGTGGTTGATGTAGATGTTCGTAATACAGCTTG
Source organism: Triturus cristatus (assembly GCF_964204655.1). Taxonomy (NCBI): domain Eukaryota; kingdom Metazoa; phylum Chordata; class Amphibia; order Caudata; family Salamandridae; genus Triturus; species Triturus cristatus. The sequence goes on from NC_140584.1 coordinate 335,284,214, forward strand.
ACCTACTCTAGCTAGTTGATTGGCTAAGACATCCACACAACAGAGTTTTGTGAATGTATGTGGGTTATTGTAGCAGCTTTACAGAAATCCGCTGATGGGATGTTTCCTAGAAAAGCCATGGAGGCTCCTTTTTTGCAGGTGGAGTGAGCTCTTGGATTTACAGGTAGTGATCGCTTTGGGGTAGCAAGTTTGAATAAATATATATATATCTGAATATCCATCTTGCTATTCCAACTTTGGATATAGGGGCACCTTTTTAACTGTTTAAGAATGCAACAAAAAGTTATTGTGTTTTACGAAAAGGTTTAGTTCTCTCGATGTAATACATTAATGCTCATTTAATATCAAGTGTCTGTAGTGCTCTTTCTCCTTCTAAATCTGGTTTACGGAAGAATACTGGTAGCTCTATGGTTTGTTTGGCATGGAATGCTGATACTTTAGGAAGGAACTTTGGATTAGTTCGAAGTACCAATTTAGTTGGATGGATTTGGAAGAAAGGTTCTTCCAGTGTGAGAGTACGAAGTTAACTTATTCACCTAAGAGATGTGATTGCTACCAAAAAAGCTACTTTCAATGTGAGAAACTGTAAATCACAGGAATGTAGAAGTTTGAAGGGTGGTCCCATGAGTCTAGGGAGAAAAATATTGAGGCTCCAGACTGGGGGTGGAAGGTGGAATGACTTTTTTGTCCTTCCATAAATGCCTTAATTACTGCAAATTTAAAGAGCAACATATGTTGTCTATTTTAGATGTAAGCAGCCAGAGACACTAAGTGTAATTTAATAAAGGTATATGCAAGGCCGGTTTGTTGCAAATGAAAAGTAACAAACTAGGTCTTGCACTGTAGGGGAGAGTGGTTGGATTTGTTTGGCTACACAGTAATGTACAAACCTTTTCCATCTAGACGCATAACAGGCTCAAGTATTTGGTCTCCGTGCTTGTTTTAGAATGTCCATGCATTCCTGTGGGAGATTAAGATGGTCCAAATTCTAAGACCTCTGGAGCCAAATCGCCAGATTGAGTTGTGTATGATTTGAGTGCAATACCCTCCCTTGTTCCTGAGTTAGAAGATGTGGGCAGAGGGGCAGTTTTTCGTGTGGCACTGCTGATAATTGTAATAGGGTTGTGAACCATGCTTGTTGTGCCCATGTGCCCATGTTGGGGCTCTTGGGATTAGAGTGAGGGAAGTCTGTGTTAGTATTTGAACCACACCTAACGAACGAACGAAAAGCATAAGTAAATATCTCTGACTAGTTGATCCATATGGCATTGCCCTTGGACTGTGGATGATAAAACTGGAAGCAAAGCTTTAGCATTCTGCTGGGTTGCAAAGAGGTCTACCTTCGGGGTCCCCCTCCGTTGGAAGTATGAGTGGAGAAGTGTTGTGTCGATCTCCCACTTGTGCACTTGCAGATGCATTTCGCTGAACATATCTGCCAAGCTGCTGTCCACCCAGACAGGTATTCTGCTAGGAGTTGGATTTTGTGACATTTGACCCAGTGCCATATTTGCTCTATATGGGAGAGCTGTATGTAGTGTGTGCCCTCCTGTTTTGAATAGAATACATTGCAGTCATGTTGTCAGAACGGATCAGAACTACTTTGTTGTGAAGATGTTGCTAAAACGTTTTTAGAGATAACTGAATGGCAAGAAGCACTAGATGACTGATGTGAAAGTGTTTCTCAGTTGATGGGCAGAGGCCATGTACTATTAGGTACTGCATATGTGAGCACCAATCCTGCAGGGATGCATCTGTGGTAATGGTGATTTTCAGAATTGAGGCTTTGAAGGGCCCACCCTGCAACAGAATGTTGCTTTTCCATCACTGCAGAGAGCGATGAGTGGTTGGCCCTACCAACCCTAGATCCTGCAGATGCCCCTCCGCTTGAGAGCATTGTGATCGAAGAGTGCGTTGAAGGGGAGCATATACAGTCATGCATGCGGCACTATGGAGATACAGGACGCCATAATTCCAAGGAAACTTATGACTTTGTTTTCACTTTGACATGATAATGTGGTTGAAAAAAGGTAATGCTAACTGAAACTTTAGCACCCTTTCTGGACTTGGATAGGCTTTGGCTATAATCGAGTTTAATGTTGTGCCTAGGAACGGCTGCAATTGCAAAGGTTGCAGGTGAGATTTTGGTGTATTGAGTGTGAAGCCTAATTTGTATAGAAGGCTGATTAACTTTTTGAGTGTCCTGTAGGTACTGCTGTTTGGTGGGACTCTTGATTAGCCTATCGTCTTCTGAGATGAGCTGCGACCACTGTGAGGCATTTTGTGAATATTCTTGGTGCAGTAGCTACTCCAAATGGCAACACCTTGGACTGTCCATTGCTGTCCATTTACTTGAAAGCGGAGGTAGCGGCAAAGCGCTGGGTGTACTGGAATGTTGAAGTAGGGGTCTTTGAGGTCTACGGTTGTCAGAAACTCTCCTTGTTGCAGCAATGGTATCATGTCCTGTAGTGTCACCATATGAAAGTGTTCTGAAAGGATGAATCTGTTGAGTGGCCTGAGGTCTAGAATAGGCCTTAAAGTCCCATCCTTTTTGGGATGGAGGGAGTATACCCAGTGTCCCTGGTTTTGTTTTGAAACAAGTTCTATAGTCCCTTTTTGAAGCAGAGATTGGACCTCCTCTTGGTGGAGTGTTAGGTGTTCTGGTGACATATTTTGGGTTTGCAGTGGTATTGTGGATGGGGTAGCTCTAAGTTCTCAGCAATACCCATCTTTTATGATGGAAAGGACCCACTGATCTGTTGTGATTTGTGCCCAGTGTTCCAGGTATTGTTGCAGCCGCCCCCCTACTGGGGTTAAATGTTGAGAGGGGAGGCGTAGCAAGTCACTGTTAAGTGACTTAGAGTTGGATATAGGACTTCTGCCTCTATTATTTTTGTAATGTGACCTATAGCACATCCCTCTGGTGTACTGGGAATAGTAGGGACTTTGCTGCTTTTGGGCATTGCCCGAGTCTGTAGATGTGGCAGGTCTTGATGCATCTCTATATTGTCCTCCCCCGAAAAGATCCCATATGTTGAAAAGTCTCTAGTGTACCGATGGCTATGGTGGTGTCCATGTATTTTTTTCCAAACATGTCATCCACCTGCAGTCCGAACAAATAATTACAAACGAAAGGCAAATTATGTAAATGTTGCTCAAAGCCAGAGACTCTAAGCCACACATGGCGCCTGATAATGATGCTTGTATTCACCTCTATAGTGTAGTTCCTATTTCCCTAATAGGCTCTGCGCATTGGAATAATATACCCTATAGATTTGGCATAGGACGGAGGTCAGTATGCCCCTATCAAGTATATTAAACTTAATTAATTTGTACCAGTTAACTCAGAGGCCACTAGAAACTCCTTCTAAACAAGAAGGGAGTAGTTTCTGGCAACCGCATAAACATGACAACTTTGTTTCCCTTTAGAATCGGAACACTCTCAGAATTGTGGAAACAACAGATAACAGTTTCACTCAGCTAATCGTGCATGCTTAGTTTCTTCAGAGTTACACAGAAAGAACAGACGGGCGTTTCAATAAAAGGATTTATTGAACAGTCTTGTTTCTCATGTGAGAGATATGAGCTGTTATAATCACAAGTCAGTATGCGAGATATATTATGTACAGCGTAAGCAGTAGAAAGAAATAATACTGCGCTAGCATTATCCTTTAGCTATGACACATATATTCATATACATAAATAACATAAGCTAAAAATTCGAGTACTCATGAGCTGCTTCTCTAACTAGTTCTACCCCAGTGTACCTAACCTAAGTGTAATACAAGGCAAGAAGTAGGTGATGTATTCTATAGTATGGTATTCTATAGTTTAGTATGCCAAGAGTCCCTCTAGGTTCTAGTCAGCTCCATACCTTGAGAATGAGAGAGGTGGGAATCTCTTTCCGGGTCTTGAAACTCTAACATCCCGCGAAGGGAGTCAGAACACTGGAAGCTGGATTCTCTGCAAGCAGCGATGACAGCGTCTCTTGTCAGTGCGTCAGGCCGGGGCACAGGCTCCTCTAAAGTCGAGGTCTCCTCCTACTTGTTTGGGCAAGGGAAGGTATATTTATACCCGGCAGGTGCCTTGGAATGTTAGCATTGACGTAAAGTCGGGCAGAGGAAGACGTCAGGAATGAACGCTTAAGGAATAGCGGTTCATGCATAATAAATGAGTTGTTGGAGAAATCAATAATCCTGTGCTAGGGGAACTCCCAAGAGCTTAAGGGTCTGGTTTCTAAGAACTCATTGTGACGTTGGGTTGGACGGATGTAGGTGACCATGACTGTATTTGGATAGCATGGCTAATGCCTAAATAAGGACTGGGATCTTATGCCTATATAAGGGCAATGCGAATTGTGCCTATATAAGGACATGTTTCATGCAAACCTATATTCTGACACCTAAAGCGGAATACAACACCTCCCATGCACTTGTAACGGCTGAATCGAGTGCACATTGTATGGTGGCACTGGAAATAATTTTACCTTCCTCCACTACCTGAGCCCCTTTCTGACGATATTGCTCTGGGAGATGCTGGAGTAACTCTTGCACCTCAACCCATTGGGCTCTATTATAGTGAGAAAGTAAGCCTACAGAATTGGCTATACAGAGGTGGTTGGCTGCTTGTGCGGCGACAAGTTTTCCTGCCGCCTTATATTTTTAGCTCTCTTTAAACATCAGAGGAGCATCTCCAATGCCCTGAAAACTGTCCTTTTTCTGGCAGTGTGAACCACCCAAAAAATCAGGGGAAACCCGAGGGTCATGGCTTGTATTTTTTGTACACTCTGTGTTATTACCCTGAACTTGATGGTTGTTTAAGTATTTCCCCAGTGGACATGAGCATTCTTTTTAGCATGGGCAAGAATTGTACTGCCCTATGAGACCTACTTATTGTTTCCACCCGGGTATCATCCTCATCCTGTAAGGTGTGGAGCAGTACTACTAAGGACCTCATGGTAGTTTTGTTTTGTCATCTGGCGGTAGGGGTTTAAGTTGGGATCAGTACCAATTACAGGTTCTATGTCATATTGATCCCATGGGTCATAAACAGTATCTGGGTCTCCCTGTGGGTCTGTAAATTATGGAGTATCATATGGTTGAATATCATCTCCAGTGTCGATGTCACCCGTTGATGATGCGGGTGATGTGTTCTGAATGAAGGTGCTAAGGTGATTGCATATTAACTGGTGATATTGCAGGTGATGGCAATATAGGAGGAAGAGGTGGAGAATTTAGAGTTTTTCTTCCGCCTCTATCGACAGCTCCCCGAAAATATCGAGTATATCATTGGCTTGGCGCACCTGCATGGTGGAGTGGGCCCACTGACGTTGTGTTCCGGGGATAAGCAGAGATTGCAGACTGAGTGCTGATCCTGCCTGGAGTACTTGGCATGGCATTTGGGGCAGAAACTGAAAGGCATATTTTCCATCCCTTTGAGTCGTCGAGTGGAAGAAGGTGGTGGCAGAAATGGAAACTGAAGTTGAACCGGGACCAGGTGGGTGGATTGAAATGGAAGGAAACTACTAGGTATTGGTTGTTGTCCAATCTTCAGTCGAAGGGTGATGAAGTGGGGTGCTGGTACGGTCTCGTGGATGGTCTTGAAGCTTCAGTCACAGAGCTCAGAGGTCAACGTCCATTCCCAATGGCGGAAAAAAACAAACTAACAAAGGAGCCAATGACCATGCGCAATACAGACTACAGGAGGAGTCACCATACCTTGTGCCTCAAAATAGTTCTTCAAAGAAAAACAAGTTGCAAATGTCTTAATACAACACTAGATGGCAGGAGTATGCTAAGCATATGCATCTATGGCCAACACATACCACGAATAGTAATTTTCTTTAGACGATATGTCATATTAGTGTGGAATGAAGAATGCTCTCTGCTAGTGTTTCATCTGCAGGCGTATGAAGAAAGTGTAGATCACAAAGACTAAAATCCAATCTCAGCGGATGTGATGTTAAAAACAAAAAGCTAAGGTAGTTCTATAGCAATAACAGTTTAGGCAAATTTCTACTCCAAGGGATCCTTGTGATTTGAGGCAAGGGTGACGGAGTTCCCAAAGTGTTTGTAAGTAGGACACACCGACGAAATCTACAGGCCTTTGCTCCTCCCCCAATCTATTGTCAGAAGTGCAGTGGACACACTCAGTGAAATCAGAGATTGTGGGAAAGGTCAATAGTGTACAGAGACAAGCAGGAGAGAAAAGTTTCACACCCACCCACGTCCAAGGCGGGGGAAAAAAAAAAAAAAAAAAAAAAAGGAGTACCTTAAAATATTTTCTAGCCAATTCATATTGGCATCAAGGTTTGTGCAGCTGCACACACTCAAACTGTGCACTCAATCCAATAGGCAACTAGACAACCTGCAGTGGAAAACCACGTTTTCTAAACATTTGACACGGCATATATTTTGCAACAGAAATAACTCAGTGAAATGCATTTAACTGGGTAATGCATGAAGTGATATATGGGAAAAGATGCACAAAGTAATCTCATGTGTATTTGTAAAGCGCACGTTCACCCAGAAGGGTATCTTGGCACTGAATAACAGATTTTTTTGTTACCCAACTCAATAGTATTCATTTTATCGAGCTCCGAAGGATGAAAGGCTGAGAGGACCCGCTGGGATGTGAAACTGTGACCATGAGGTCGATCACAGGCCCCTTCAGTGGACCCCTTAGCCCAATAAGCCACCAGACCCGGCCTCACACAAAAGATGCATCAGTACGTATAACAAAGACATAAAGCACACCTCAAACTTACCTTAGCAGTGCATCTGGTTTGCTAAGCTGGTTATTTGGAATACAATTTTCTATGATGTCCTTGTGTGCACTTGGACTCTTGCTAGTGCACTTCTGTTTTTTCTCATTCTTGTTGTTAGAAGGAATGCTCCCATTAGAAGCGCTGTGATTATGTGGTGAGGAGTTCACAACCCCTGTAACATTTTTGTAATTTTTTGAGGATGCAGTGCATGAGTCCTCTTTTAAGAGGTTTTCTGTACTTCCCAGAAGATCATTATTTAATCTTTTGGTATTGATATGATTTTCCATATATTCAATCTCTTGAACTTTAGAGTCTACGGGCTGTAAAATATTATTATTTATTCCAAGGTTGTGTTTTTTGGCATCCTTGTCCTTTTCTTTTGCCCTCTCTCTGTATTCAAGTTCTGGCAATGTTGTAGAGACCTTTTTACTGTTTGTTATGCTCCCGTTGTGCTGTAAGAGGATTGTAGAATCCAGATCCGATAATCCTTTGGCTGCTGCAGAATAAAAGATACATATAGTAAAGCCACATTGTATTTCTGGGCATGATAAACTTGATAATAGGCGTAATGTTGTATTTACACTGAATGCAAAAAAATAGACTAAGGCAGAGTAATGTTAATAAGCTGTGTTAAGTTAAACAATATTTTGGGCTGCAATGACAAAAAATTTTCCTAGCTCTCAAGTTGCAAATTTAAAAATTAGTCATCCACAACAGAGAGGTGTACTGCCTTTAAAATAGTTGTTCAAATGAGATTGTTTTAGAAAAAAATGCATGAATCTATTCTATACAGCTCTGTTACAAGTTACACTTAAACATAAGTATAGGTTTCATTAAATAGAAGACAATATCCTCACACATTACAGAACAAATTCCATACCACAAAAATAAAAGTGCATTAATAAATTCCCTTAACTTTCCATGCGGATACACATTAAAACATGAGATTTCAACAGTGAATCAAGTACAGAGTTTTGATACCCATCCTCCACTACTAATATATCTTTCCTAATCTCTGGTAGCTATTACAATAAACAATACTGTAATCAGTACATGCAAAATCCCAGATTCCATCCACTTCCTACTCACCCCATTACTTATTTGAGCTTGTAATCATAGTAGATTTCACATTTAAAAAAATTTAAAAAATGCTTCCACACAGTGGCATTACCAAATCATACTTCGCTTTTTCATGTACTGCATGCAATAACGAGAATTAAGCTGCAAATTGAAATTGGTATATTCAGATTATTTTAGCATACCATTTCCTTGTGGATTTATATTACTAATTTTCCTAACACATGTGCTTTCTGACGCCTCTATTCACCTGTAATAATGAAGTTCTGGTGTCATTATACCTTTTGCCAGAGCCAAGCAGCCCCAGTGGCAAAGCAAGTTAAGGTGCTGAACTGCAAATGCAGTTTAAACAATTCACAAACAAGACTGGCATTTGAATCTTATGGTCGGTTTTTCTCAGATAAACAGTGAAGAGCAGAAAGCAGATATTTATTGCAACATGTTTATTTTTTGCACACAAAAGGTAATTACAGGAAAGATAGACTCCCTCTGCCTTTTTTCAAGACATTCTGAGTCTCAGCACTTCTTAAATGTGACTTACATTAGACTGATTCGAATATCATTTTCCATCAAATTAATGACTGATTTTCTGGTGTGCTTAATTTCAAATTAAGATTCCACTGGTATTCTTCATGTCTGCAACCATACTTCCCCTTTCAAATGAAAGAGAAAGACAGCAAGGTTTTAGTTGGTTTGCAGGAGGGGTGGTTGAGTGGCCATGTACTATAAGGGATCAAGTACCCAAGACTTTATAAAGGAACACTGCCTAGCGCCACGTTTCTCTTTATCAGAGGCACTCTCAAACATTTTCTTGGTGGTCAAAAAGTTTTTTGAGTGTGCCAGAGGGCCGCATCAATGCTGTGGCTTTCCCAAGGGTACAGGCTAGGGTGGGATACTATGGAGACAGAAAAGAACAAGCATTGGCATAGCCAATAGGTCTCTCCTTTGGGACCTTATAAGTGTTTAGCCATGCAACAGTTGATGTTGTTGCACCAAGGATATTGTGCTGGATAACCAAACACTTTTAAGGCCCCAAAGGCAAGACCTATTGGCTATGTCAATGCTTTTTTTTTTTCTTTTTTTTTTTTTTTTTTTTTAAAGAGTAGGGACTTTTAAGCCATGGACAAAGCAGACAAATGCCCTGGAGACCACCTTCTAAGCCCCCCACCCCCAAACTCTGCTTCCCTCCGGTGAAGTGAACTTTTCTTCTCACTTCCATTTCTACATCTGAATAGCTCTCTTTTTTCTGCATACCTGTACCTGTCTAGCTTTCCCAAGTATAAGGTTAAGGATGTTAGGGGTCTCTGGAAAGACCTATTTTAACTGTTAATGTATGACCCAATTAATGCAAGTTTAACATTATGTGGACTTGAAATAGAAGAAAATGTATAATAAAATGTAAAGTTGTTCGGAACAGCCCCACTCCCCTAAAAAATATCAAGCCCAGGCCCCACAAATCCTTGAAATGACACTGGAAAAGAGAGGCCGAAAGCAGATCATCCAGTCCAGGCAGACAAAGACTGGCTGGACAGACCAATATAAGACCATGGATGCTCGGACGGACAGAGCTTGCGGACAGTTAACCAGACAGAAGACGGCGAGTGACAGACACTGCTGCTCGGGTGGTCCATCAGAGCTGGACTCACAGGACAGCGTCCAGTGCGCTCGAGGCCCCAGACGTCACTCCGTCCTGCCTGTACGGCCACTTGCAGGGCATGAAGCATCCTGTGACCCCTCCCCCACCCGCTCGGGCCTAATGTCCAGGGCCCAGATGTCACGTCAGATGTGTACCACAAAAGCTTCCGATGAAGACAACAGAACGTGCCGTTTGTCAAGGCTGTCATAAAGGAAACCTCTGAAAGGGCCAGCACCTAGAGGAAATCATTGGTCACGGGACGCTTTCGTGGGAGGAGGTGGCCAGCTGTTTGACGCGGACATGAAAGGATGTCCGGCAAGGGCTTCTGGAAGCAGCGACAGGCGATGAAAACGTCAACAGCTTCCACACACTGAGGAGAAGCATGACCACACTCCCTGAAATCTGCTTTTTTATGGAAACGTCATTACATTACTCAGGGCTTTTTAAAGTTGAATACACTTTAAAAAACAAACAAAAAAAAAACACTGCATGACAGTGAAAATACATTTCCCCCTCCATGAATTATTTTTAAGCTTAAGCAATTTCTATCTCAAATTTCAATAGAAAATACATTTGTGAGCCCCTGTCTGTCCATCTGTTGAAAAATTTATGATGCGATGCACAAGTTACTACTTGTGTAACGATATATCTGTAAGAGACATTAGTTAGTGATAGATTTCTTACCTTAGAATATCCCCAGGCGTCAGACTGGATCCGGAAAGTTTTGCTAGCAGTACCCCTGCGCGTCAGTAGGTGGCACCGTGCGGCTCCGTGTCCATCACTGGCATCGTAAGCGCCGAGATGACGTCACTGAGACTACTTAGGCGCCACCCATGCGCGCTGATGTCAGTTCTGTACACTACTTTCTGCGCCAGGAATGCACAGCCATGCAAGAAACTGACCACTGTTGCCAAGACACTAGGGTCCTGGAAGGGATGACCTTAACCCTAGAATCAGTTCGCAGAACGGGGAGGATGGGTGGGGCGGTAAGGAATCTATAACTAACTAATGTCTCTGACAGATATATCATTACACAAGTAGTAACTTGTGCATCTGAAAGAGACACGTTCGTGATAGATTCCTTACCTTAGAAAAGATACCCCAGCAATACCAACCCCAGTGGAGGGTATGTGAATAGATCTACACCAGAAAGTCATTAAGAACAGAACGGCCAAAGAAGCTGTCTCTCCGGACCAGGCTGTCAAGGCAGTAATGCTTGGTAAACGTGTGCAGCGAGGCCCACGTGGCTGCCTGACAAATATCCTGCAAGGGGACGCCATGTCCCAAGGCAGTAGAGGCCGCCGTCACCCTGGTAGAATGGGCACACAGCCCCAGAGGAGGCTCCTTTTTAGCCAAGAGAACGATCCACCGAGAGATGGTCCGTTTGTGCACAGCCCGACCTCTTTTGGCGCCCACATAGCCAACAAAGAGCTGGTCATCCACCCGGAACTGTTGTGTGCGCTTCAGGTAGAATGAGCGCGCACGTTTTGGGCCCAGACGGTGGAGCCTCTCTTCCTCTTTGGAAGGATGCGGAAAGAAGGTAGGCAAAGTGATGGTCTGCCCGATGTGGAAGGGCGTGACAACCTTTGGCAAGAAAGAAGGACGGGTCCTTAAAACCACCTTGTCCGGATGAACAGAAAGGAAAGGAGGTTTAGAAGAAAGGGCCTGGAGCTCACTCACTCTTCTGGCAGAGGTGATAGCTACCAGGAAAGCAGTCTTGAGAGTGAGAAGACGCAAAGGGCAGGTATGAAGGGGCTCAAAGGGAGCACGCATCAGATATGCCAAGACAAAGTTTAAGTCCCATTGAGGAATTATGAACGGCACGGGAGGAAACGTGTGCCTAATGCCTTTTAGGAAACAACCGGGGACTTAAAAAGAGAAGGCTGATCTGGAAGCCGTAAAAAGGCGGAGATGGCCGAAAGATAACCTTAGATAGTGCCCAGAGCAGAGCCCTGCTGGGCCAAAGAAAGAAGGAACAGAAGGACTTCGGAAAGAGGGGCAGAAAGGGGATCCACAGTCTTAGCTGTGCACAATGCCACAAACTGGTTCCATCTGCAGGCGTATACCGTTTTAGTGGAGGGACGCCTGGCTGCCAGAATGACATCACAGACTTCGGGAGGAAGATCAAAAGCTGTCAACTGCCGCCGCTCAATCTCCACGCATGGAGGTGGAGGCTGGACAGGTTCGGGTGGAGGACCGTCCCCTGCTGCTGCGACAGAAGATCCTCCCGAAGAGGCAGTCGGATCGGGTGATCGATCACCATGCTGAGTAGCTCAGGATACCAGTATCTTCGTGCCCAATCCGGGGCCACAAGGATGACTTGGGCCCGGTCGCGCCGAGTCTTCTTCAGCACTCTGGGCAGAAGTGGTATAGGCGGAAAGGCGTACAACAGACCGCAACTCGACTCGCGACGAAAAGTGTCGCCTAGCGTGTGCCGCCTTGGAAATTCCAACGCGCAGAACAGATGACATTGCGCGTTCTCTTCGGTGGCGAATAGATCTAACCAAGGCTCTCCCCCACTGCTGAAAGAGACCTTGCGCCACGTCAGAGTTCAGATGCCATTCGTGATCCATCAAGCACCGATGGCTGAGTTCGTCCGCCCTGGTGTTCAGAGAACCTTCCAGGTGTTGAACCACCAAGGTAATGCCTTGATGTTCCAGCCATGTCCAGAGGCGCAGAGCCTCCTGACATAGGGTCCAGGACCCCACCCGCCCTGTTTGTTGCAATACCACATGGCGGTGGTGTTGTCCGTGAACACATGCACCACACTTCCCCGGACAGAGGGAAGGAATGCCTTCAGTGCAAGCCGGCTCGCCCAAAGCTCCAAAAGGTTGATATGGAGCCGGTACTCCGCCGGAGATCAGAGTTCTCTGATCTCCGCCTCTCCCAAGTGGCCTCCCCATCCCAGGAGGGACGCATCCGTCACCACTGTGTGCTCCGGTTGGGGAAGGGAGAGGGATCTGCCATTGACTCAATCACGATTTGTGAGCCACCACTGCAATTGTCGTGCAGTGCCCACCGAGATCTGGACATGATCGGACAGGTGGCCCTGATGCTGCACCCACTGGAACTTCAGGTCCCACTGCAGACCCTCCATATGCCATCTGGCATGTTGCACTAGCAGGATGTAGGAGACCATCAGGCCCAGGAGCCGGAGGGTCATCCTGATTGAAACCCGGGACAGAGGCTGAAAGATCGGAATCATAGCCTGAATATCCCAGACTCGCTGTTCGGGAGGATAAACCCGAAACAGAGTCGAATCCAGAACCGCTCCGATGAAGGGGAGCTTCTGAGAGGGACACAGGTGCGACTTCGGCACGCTGATGGAGAACCCCAGCAAATGCAGGAGGTCGGCCGTAGTCTGAAGGTGGTTGATGACTGCCTGGGGCGAGCCCGCCTTGAACAACCAGTCTTCGAGGTAAGGGAAGACTGACACCCCCGACCTGCGCAGGTGAGCTGTGACCACTGCCATCACCTTCATGAACACCCGAGGGGTGCTTGTAAGGCCAAAGGGAAGCACAGCAAACTGAAAATGCTCCAGGCCTACCGTGAACCGCAGGTAACGCCGGTGGGCCGGCAGGACGGGGAGGCGAAAATACGCGTCCTGCATGTCCAACGCTACCATCCAGTCTCCAGGGTCGAGGGCAGCCAGGACCTGAGCCAGAGTCAGCATTTTGAACCTCTCCTTCCGGAGGAAGCGATTGACGTTCCGGAGGTCCAAGATGGGGCGCAGGCCTCCTTTGTCCTTTTTGGGGACCAGAAAGTAGTGGGTATAACAACCACTCCCTACTTCCGGCCCAGGAACGCACTCAATGGCCCCCCTTGGCCAAGAGGGCCGTGACTTCCTGCTGGAGGAGTGCCAAATGATCCGCTGACATGCGGTGGCACCGAGGTGGCATGGCTGGAGGGGAGGACTGAAAAGGAAGAGAGTAACCCCTGCCGTTGATCTGCATCACCCACTTGTCCGATGTGATATCGCGGCAGTGGGGGAGGTGGTGGTAGATCCTGCCACCCACCGGCGTGGGTGTCAGGATCTCCACAAAGCGCGGATCAGGAAGGTTTGGAGGTAGAAGCAGCGGGGGCAGAGGTGGACTGACCCCCACGCGGATTCCCAGAACCGCCACTGCGGAAGCCGCGTCCGCGCTGAGGCTGGTTCTGCACAGGCTTACTAAAGGAACATGCCTGGGCGCCTCTGCCATGGCCACGAAAGGAACGAAACCCAGGAGTAGCCGGACTTTTTGCGGAAAGACCCAAGGACTTGGCCGTGACCCGCGAGTCCTTAAAACGCTCCAGAGCACTGTCAGCCTTATCGCCAAACAGGCAAGTGCCATCAAAGGGCATTTCCATGAGCGAGCTCTGGACATCGGGCGGGAATCCGGGTGATCGCAACCAGGCGTGCGACGCAGCGCCACAGTCATAGAAATCGCCCTGCCCAACGAGTCAGCGGTGGCAAACTCAGCCACATCCTTACCCTCAGCAACTGCCTGGGAAAGGACAGCATGGAGGATTCTCGGACCACTCCCAGTCATCCTCCCCCTCCGTAGCAGGAGAAATCGGCCGCGGCGGTAGAGCCGGAGCCAGGGAAGGAACATACGGCGTCGGAAACGGCGCCGTTACCGGCGCCGGTTGGGCTGGCGCCGTCTCCCAATGCGGATCCCAGGCAGGAACGAAATGGTCCTGGAACCAGGGCAAGGGTGGAACAAACGGCACCCACTGCGGCTGCAGGGGCCAGAGCCGGCAGCGCCGGACCTCGCGGCGCCGGTGCCAACGGCGTAGGATCCTGTGGCGCCGAAGCTGGATCTGCTGGCAGTGCTGACGGCCCAACAGGATCTGGACACGGGACCGCAGGGCCCGAAGGTGCGCCGGCGGGAGCCCGAGGCCTAAAAAGGCAGTCCATGGTGGCAAGAAATTCTTGCACCTGTTCGGGAGTCGCAGACGGACCCGGGTAAGGCGGATAGGCCGCGGGACTCCCAGGCTCCAAAGGAGCCGCAGGGGCAGAACTCCTGTCCCCCTCGTCCGCATCCGAGGACCGACGGGGGGACGTCGGAGAGCGAAAACGCTTCTTCGACTTCTTTTTATGTCGTCGCTTACCAGAATACGAGGGCGAAGACTTGGAGCCCGAGGAGCGACGACTGCGGCCCCGCGAGCGGTCCCGGGAGCAGTCCTTGGACCTGGAACGGCGCTGGGACGAGTGCCTGACCTCCAGCAGCTTCCGGGGCCGCTCCCTCAAGGCCTTCGGGGTCCTGGCCCGACAGTCCCGGCAGGACCAGGAGTCGTGGTCGGTGTCCAGGCAAACATCGTGGGTGTCCGCCACCTACATATTGCGAAGGCAGGCCCCACAAGACTTAGAGCCAGGCATCCCTACGTGCACCAGGAGGAAAAAAAGGGGGAGAAAAAAGTCTCAAAAGAGTAGTCAAAAAGTGACTAAGGTACGTGCTCTATCCGGATCTGCGCTTACTGGGGCGGAAAACGAAAGAACTGACGTCAGCGCGCATGGGTGGCGCCTAAGTAGTCTCCGTGACGTCATCTCGGTGCTTACGACGCCAGCGACGGACGCAGAGCCGAACGACGCAACCTACTGACGCGCAGGGGTACTTTCCGGATCCAGTCAGACGCCTGGGGATATTCTAAGGTAAGGAATCTATCACTAACGTCTTTCTTTCAGATCAGTTGTTTCACCACATCTATCGCACAACGCTTTGTAGGTAAATTCACGCTTATTAGGTCCACGTTCATACGAGTTCGTTTTTATGGACAGCATTTAAAAACAGCAATCCATTTAAGTGATTTTGTCACTGTGCTGGGGCTTGCAATATACTTTCAAATACTAGCCGTTAGTTAACGATGCCCACATGGGAAACGAGACCCAGGGAAACTAATTGGTTTGGCTAGGATCACACAATTTAGGCACGTGAAGCCGGTATTAAGCAGGTTTTTTGGCTCTACAGATCAACAATCTTACCACTAGACCGTATGTGAGTTGCACTGCAGATCTTCGCACAGATGTGTTTCCCTTTCTTGAGTGCCGTGTGGCGCCTCCAGGCCGCCCTTGCGGTATATTCAAGCTTAAACCGGTCTAATTATTCATGGTTGGAAAGTATGAGGATGGGCTGGGAGGTCTAGGGTACAATGGCTGTGATCTGTTGGATTTCATTCTAACCTGGCCTTACTGCAAGTGTGCCCGACCTCAGTTAGCTCTGTGACCCAAACATGTTCTTCCACCTCTGCTGCCTCTGGGGGATTCCTATCATGCTGCAAACTCGATTCAACACCACTCTGGTCACTGACTAATGCAATTGAGCCTACCAAGGCATCCTCGCAGAAAATGGCACACAACTTAGACACACGACTCCATCTCAGTCTTAAAAGATCTCTCTCCACTGACTCCTAGTGGGTGGGGTGCATGTGAGGGCGAGCGCGGAGAGACAGCCCCGGAAGTATCAAGGACCGCCCCCCCCCTCCGCAGTTCTTCTGCAAGCCAAGCCTCTCATACCCGCACTGTTTTATTAGCATTGGTGAGATCTACGAATAGTCTCACATACCAGCCTCAGAGGCTTGGGATCTACCCTGAATTATTCGGAGGCGCGGTGGCCGTCAGTGAACGGGCACTGCCACGGGCTGTGGTTGGGCTGACGGCTGCAGGCTGTGGTTGGGCTGACGGCTGCTGGCTGTGGTTGGGCTGACGGATGCTGGCTGTCAGTCTGGCAGCCTTGGCACTTGGTGTACCTGGCGGAGGCTGGAGTGGAGGAAGCAGGACCCGCCCGATAAACAGGAGACCCGTTTTAATCAAGCTATAAATATATACATACATGCATAGACTTGCCAAACTAAAATAAGCTCACATAACTTACCCTGCAAAGGCCCCCAGAACCTGGGAGACACCCCGAGCACTGGCGCATTACCCAACAACGAACGAATCAAGCCAAGGCAGGGTCGTGTCCTCAGAATTTTCCAGAGAGTATAGCTATCCTGACACCTTCAAACACAAATTACCAACAATTCTACCACCATTTTCTTTCAAACTGCCAGCTGCCAGCCATCAACAGCGCCAGACTGCATGAGGTGGCCAAAAGGCAGAGCCCCAGAGTTCAGTGGCGCCTCCATTTAATCACCTCTCACAACAAGCCTCAGCAAAAGGAAATAACAAGCACGGCCGAAAGTGAAAGCACCGCGTTTGGCACAAAAGTGCACCAGGGTCAGCACGAGCTCAATCTGTTTTCAATTAATGCGAACGCGAGAGCGATAATTGGACACAGATTGCGCTGATGCTCGCTCCCGACCACCCTAGGCTAGGGGAGAAAGAAGGCGGGATATGCACCCGCCTTGGGCTGATTGCGTGCTGTCTTTCTTAGAAAGACGCATGCAAATGCATGCGGGTTAATAAAAAAAAAGCACAAGCGTGTGTTCAGAGTTGAAAAGCCCTTACTAAATGCCTCGCTGAGCAGCGCATGAGCGCTGGCTCAGGCGAGACCTAAAAACACATCTTTTTCAAAGACCACTAGAAAATGCTTTCTTTCACATCTTTTACACCTTTTGCAGCAGGTAGGCTTATATTGTGTGATCAGATACATTTTTTTAAATTGTGTAGCCTATGTTCTACTATATGTAATAAATTGATGAATTGAATTACTGCCACAGGACAGGCCCTTGTAGCGTTATAAATATGCACCACTTTTCCCCAGTGCACCAACTAGGAACAGCCCTCCAGTTACAACCACAGACATCTGAATTCTATAGTGATTGTTGAGGTTCCCTGCCAAAACAATGCAGTATCACAGATTAGTTTATTTGGATTCATTTTTCATTTAGGCATATGCATTACAGTATACATTCAGTTATCTGTAGGTTATAAGACCAACAAAGTAGTCACAGAATATTTTATTCTTTTTAAATGCCTACCTGACACCCCCTTCCCACACTCATTGACCCTGCCCCACTTTACTCACAGTTATTTTTTCACGCACCTCCAATTTACCGACCTCTAAATTAAGCATTCACCTATGAGCAGGGCTGCTTTCTTAAATGTACAAGATGAACTGGCTGTAGAAACAAGGCCCATAGCCAGAAAACCTCAAACTATGTGCCCTTGCAACATCAGTTTCATTGCATTTCTGAATCTGGGTTTGTTTCCTAAAGAAATGTCAGCTTGTTGAATAAGAAGGGTAGGCCTGCTCATAAAACAAGGAGAACTGACTATAAAAACAAAGGTTGGGGGGGCATGCCCGAGATGGCAGCAGAGTAAGTTGCTTTTCTTGTTCCTCCGCCACCCAGGCCTTTTTTTTGCTGCGTCGAGCGATGTTCCTGGCCCACAAATAGTGGCAAATCCCCCTGCATAGACCACAGCGACAACTTGGGAGCGATGGTTAGGGGGGGAGGGTTGGGGGGGGGGGGGGGGGGGGGGGGGGGAGGGGTCGGTGTTGACGAAGGGCTGTGCTCTGCTCCCTAAAGTTGTGCACCGCGCCTAGACACCTCAGAGTATTAGCGTGCATTATAAATCCAAATTTCATTTCATGCTTCAAGACCTGGGCCCACTGAAAATGACCCTGCCTCCGGAGAGCCACCTGAGGGCATCACCACTCACTAGCAGCTGCAAAGGATGCTGCGGAAGGCCCCTCAGGCCCCTATCATCAAGGCTGCCCCCACTGTCTCTTGAGCAGCGACCAGGGGCCCCTAGGGTGAGAAATTGAGAAGCCTGCTGCTTGAACAATTATGGCAGGATAGAAAGACCCGGTGAGTACAAAGCATGCAGCACTGTTTGCCCAGCGCTGGGGGGGACACGATGCTCTGGATGAACTTTAGTAAATGGGGCAAGTAAAGGAGGAGCAAAGGCCGCTGTCTGGGACATTACCCATGGGGGAAATCGCATAATGACAGCCTTACCAAACCTCGCAGGAGCAGGGCGGCTACTGCCTCTGCCCAGGGCAACTGTGCATCCTTCTGCTCCATAAACATCCTCTGGTCACCACCTCCCTGGCTCTTACTGGGTGTGGCGGCGTAAAGAGGGCCTCTCCAAAGGCAAGCCCTTCTAACTAACGGATGCACAGAACCCCACTGCACATAGCCCCCCCCCCCCCAAATAAGGCCGCATCTAAAAATAAATGCAACTAATCAGTGCAGAAAAAGCTCACCTGCTCTACACCAGCCCGCGCCAAAAACTCAGCCTCTATCTCACAGCACTCTTCACAAACTGAATGATCAGACCAGTCCCCGGTGACCCAGGCTTTCTTGGCCGCCCTTTCTGACTCAATGAAGACAGATATCCATGACTTCAAAAAGGACCTCTCCAAAGACATGTGAGAACTAAGACAAGACCTGTCCTCAGTGGGAGAGCGGGTTTCCACCCTGGAAGACAATGAAACCATGAGAGGCGAGGAAGTACAACAGCTGCGCTAAGAGATCATCCGCCTCCTTGAACAACACGAAGACCTCCGGGCCCAGGTGGAGGACCACGAAAAGAGATCCTGGCGCAACAATACTTGCCTCAGAGGTGTCCTGGGTTCTGAGGGCTCATATATTCGAGGATACACCCAGGTGTTATTCCGCTCCATTCTGGAGTTGAAGGAAGATGTTGATCCCTATTTGGAAAATGTACACCGGGTTGGTGGATCTGGCGGCCCCTATGCCTAACCGCCAGACATTTTAGCCTGTGTACATGACTTTCAAACCAAAAGGGGATATTTTGAGGAAGGCCAGTGTAGGAAGCTGGCTCTGTATATACTATACCAACATTAGGTATAGGGTGCACAGAGTCCTTCTTTTAGGTTGCGGGAATCAGTCTTCTTGGTGCAAGGCTGCCCCCTAAATACTGTATTTACCCCACATGGCGGAATGGGTACAATCCCTAATCCTGATTGGAGAGTGCCTGCCATCTGCAAAATGGTGGGCACTGAACAGCGGGCTTCACCTCGCCTCCCCCACCTGACGGGTGGGGTTTGGCAGAGGTGGGCACACCTTCAGGGCTGTGCTAATTTTTCCCGCCTGTCTTTCCGCCGAAAAGGAAGGGAGACAGGAAGGGGGCCTGCTCCTGATAACAAGAGAGGCTGGGGGGTCACATTACAAAGGCGGCAAGGCCATGGAAGCTCCCCTGCCACAGATGGCTCTATCTGGCCAGGGGGAGTTGTGACCACCTCCGCCCAGGAAAGGCTTTGTTTTTGGGCTCAGGGAGCGAAGGCTCCCGCCCCAGGGGTCCAGAAACATGTCTCAAGGTGGTAGGTTGGTGTGACCCTGTCACGGAACCCACCAGAGGCTGGTCGTTTTTCAGGGGCGATCTCGAATCTCTTTGATTTGCCCTATACATTTAGCCCCTTTCACCCAGGATTAGGTCACACCCAGCAATCTCTGGGATACCTTTAGGCGGCGACCACCACCTCATCAGTCTCCACGCTGACTTTGTGATTCTAGCCATTACTGACTAGGTGTCATCTCTCCGCACCCTCATGGCAGAACTCCAGGCTTATGGGAAAATATCCGGGTCTAAAGTTAGCATGCAAAATCCCAGATCCTAAACCTCTCGAAAGACCCACATCAGGAAGCTCACCTCCGCTCACTGTTCTCTTTCGAATGGGCAAAGGAGTCTATACCCTACCTCGGCATCAAACTTGATTGCTCAGTCTCTAAAACCATAACAATCAACTATGCTGCCCTTACCTCGCAAATACTCGCTGATCTGAACACTTGGCCCCACCTCTGCCCTTCATGGCTGGGCAGAATCTCTGCTCTCAAAATGACCACCATTCATTGTCCATCTCTTTCAGGCCCTTCCGTTAGCCCCAATGAAACACACACTGCGCTCCTTGCAATTAGAACTCAACAAATGTATCCGGGATGGGAAGAAACCCCGCTTTCAAAAGCACCTACTCTATCGTCCAACGCAGGAAGGCAGATTAGCCATGCCTATGCAAATGCTCTACTACCAGGCCTCTCAGCTCTGTTTTCTGTGGAGTGGAACTGGTCGGCCTCTGAGAAACAATGGTGCTTCATGGACCAGGTAGTAGCGGCTCTCCCGTGGACGTGGGGTCCCTATTCCTCCCAGGTGACTAGCTCTGTTTTCAGAGTATGGGACGTTGTAGCGACCACAGCCATCCTGACCGCCTTCCCATCCCCTGTGACCCCAATTCTGGCTAACCTGGATTTTACCCAGGGAATGCAACACAACAGGTTTTGGTGCTGGCAAGAAGGTGGGTGCAAACACATAGGATATGTGTTCGATACCTAAGGGATCATCCCATTTACACCCTTGATGAGACAGACTGTATCCAATACTTTCATGTAGGACACTGAATGATGCAGCCCTCTGTTAGACCACACGCAGGGAAGCCCTTCATGCCCTTCGAGGAATGGGCAATTCTCAAAAAAGACACAAAGCGTTTCATCACAGAGCTCTATGTACTGCTAGGTAAAGAGACATCACCATCCAAAACTATAGGCCAGAATACGTGGGAGACTAAACTTGGCAGTGCTCTCTCTGCCAAAGATTGGGAGGACATCTCCTACAGAGCCTGGCACTCAGCTCACAACATGGCAAGAACCGAAACAGGATACAAGATAGTATCCTACTGTTACCGGTCTCCAGCTCGGCTCCAGGCGTGGAACCCGAAATGCTCGAAAGAGTGTTGGAGGAGTTGTGGGGATACAGGCACTTTGCTCCATCTTTTATGGCACTGCCCAAAACTAGACCACTACTGGAAACATATAGTAAACGACATATACAAAGCCTTCAACAATGCAATCCTGATATTCCTTGCCTATACTATCAAGGGGCTTCCTAATCCCCTTATTTACCCGCTTTGCTCCCTGAGAGAGAAAAAAATGGCCTTAGCGTTAGGACATGCCCACCAGGTGATTCTCTCTGTGTTGCACTGATAGGTCCCCTCATCATACCAATTAGCTCCATAAATTATGGTTCATACTAAGAATGGAAAAACTATCCCTAGCTATTGAACAGAAAAGTGACTCCTATCCCGAAATGTGGGTACCCTTTATTCACATCCTCTCCTCCGAATTTAATGAATTAACCTGCCCGACTTACCTTAAATTGCTTTGCTTGCTTCCAATGACCGAGCCCACAGATAGATCAGCCCCCACCCAATCTTATTGGTTACTACACATACTTGAACATCCACCATTTGCTTTGTTACAACACGGTTAAAGACCACTAGAGCTACATTTTCTGAAGGATGTTTTCTGTGGTCGAGAACAAGTCTACCAGCTGCAATACTGCATCTGCTAGTTCTTGGTTTATTTTCCATTTATGGGAAATATTTGTCTGCATGAGCCTTTTCAACTCCTGGACATGGTCTGCTACCAACTTTATTTTTCTGCAGAGCTAGTTTTGATAGTGGGCCACTTGTTCCGGTACACCTCAGCAGTTGTGTAACCTCTTAGAATTTGTAGTCTCTTCCCCTGAACTTGACATGAATGTTTTCAGTGCCATAACAATATTTATCAACTTCAAGTACCTGATGTGCTTGCTTGGCTCCTGGGCCGACTATTGTCCTCTTGTTCTCTTATATTTTGTTGTCCCATATGCACTCTACAGCCCAGTTTTCTGGGCAAGGATACGCATTAATAGACTGCTTCCTAAGTTGGGCGTCTACCACTGCCAGGGCTCTGGTAAACACTGTGCAGATTTTATGCAAAAGGGTACCATTTAGAACTGGCAATGTACCACCATCATCACAAGCGTGAGGTATCTTTTGTGTTACGGACGAATCGGAATGCGGAAGTAGGCGTCCTTTAAATCTATGGTAGTCAGGTCATCCTTTTCTAAAAGAGGTATAGTCATCTGAAATATCTGGGTTTTCACAAATTTGTTGTCAAACTGCAGGGTCAAGTCTTGTTTTGGGACCAAGAAGTACACGGAGTAGTGTTTAGATCCTGAAGAGGGACTGTCTTTATTGCTTTATTTTCAGTTAGTGCTTAGACTTCATTTTGCAGGATTTTTTCCATGAAATCTCTGGCATATTTGTTGATTTGGTGGCATGGCAAGTGGCAT
This sequence comes from Triturus cristatus, assembly GCF_964204655.1. Classification (NCBI taxonomy): domain Eukaryota; kingdom Metazoa; phylum Chordata; class Amphibia; order Caudata; family Salamandridae; genus Triturus; species Triturus cristatus. Next base: position 335,306,684 of record NC_140584.1, read on the forward strand.
CTTTGTGAACTCTATACAATACCCAGGGACTGGGGAAGGAAGGAAGGGCATGGATGCTTGCAACATGGCTCTTTTCCTTACTGTGAAAATCAGGAATTCAGGTTACACATGAGAATGGATGGATTTTTCAGCCTGTGTGGAAGCCCTATATTTTTAGGTCTCGTGACGTAAGCAGCGCATGCGCTGCTCTCGTCTTATGAGGCTTCTTGGAGTCGTCTCGCAGCTTCGCCTCCAATTTTCATTGGTGCGGGTCGTTTTGTGTCATGGCTGATGCAAAACACAGTGTAATCATTGCACCGGAGGCAATCATTACACTGACGGTTGCCACCCTGTCCCCTTTTGGCCCCGCCCACCGGGATTGGATCATTTACTTGCGGCGGGAGACAGTGCTTTACTTTATTTTGGAGCGCGGCGCCCGATTATAGTTTTTCCTGTGACACCGACACATACTATGTATAGTAATCGCTTGCTTATTTATGCAATTTAAACTAAACACCGCCACACTGCAATGTTTGTTAGAGCGTCACTACTGCTTTACAATACATCTCTTCTACATTTAAATAAAGTACACCTCGCCTGTAGGTCACTTGCATCCATTTGCTGTATATGTGCTCTTCAGTAGATGCCTATTTTATAACTCTACGCGCTTCACCACTTATTAACGTGCATCCCCGTACAAAATTATTGTATTCATTACTTCAGCGCAAAAAACAACAAGCATTGTCATAGACAATAGGTCTCGCCTTTGGGACCTTATAAGTTTAATCATGCAGCAGACTTCTTTAATTGTTACAATTACAGGCCACATGTAGTCACATAATCGCAGGAAAGGCATGCATGTACGAACGATACCAAGAAGCGGAATGAATGCCACAAGCGCAGATGCCGCCCACTGATCTAATATCACGTGTGAAGCTACATGCTACCTGCGTTTCTAAATGTAAGCGAAAGTGCCACAAGCTTTGCCACGGAAAGGCACGTCATTGTTGGATTAAAGCGGAGACTGGGTAAGCTCTATGGTCTTTTTCTGCTGTCCCTGGAGCACCCGAAGGACGCCAACTCGGTAGGCGCTCCAAACAAGTATTGAAAATGCAATAGGTTTCGCCCTTGTTTAAGTTAAAGCAATTTTATTTGCAATTAGGTGGCTTTTTAGCTTTGCTTTTATTAGCGTTTTTCAAACTTTCATGTACATAACATGGATATGTATGCATATATGTATTTACATATGTATATGTATGCATGCATTTATATTTGTATTTATATAAATATGCAGATGTATATATGTTTATGTGGTCGTTGTGATAAAGGCGGCTTGCCGTCGAAACGCGTCGTGGCCCTCTTTGTGAAATAAACCAGTTTTTTGCTTTATCCTCACGGAGTCTACGCCTGTCATCATTGTTTTTGGCAGGACTGGTTGCATGTTTATGTATATATACACATACATATATATAAATGCATATGCATATATATACATATATATATATGTGCATATGTGTGCTCGTAGAGAGTAGTAGAGAGAGGTAGAGAGCGAGTAGAAGAGAGTGAGTAGGAGAGAGTGAGTAGGAGAGAGTGAGTAGGAGAGAGTGAGTAGGAGAGAGTGAGTAGGAGAGAGTGAGTAGTAGAGTAGTAGAGTGAGTAGTAGAGAGCGAGGAGAGTGAGTAGTAGAGAGTAGTAGAGAGTAGTAGAGAGTGAGTAGTAGAGAGTGAGTAGTAGAGTGAGTAGTAGAGAGTGAGTAGTAGAGAGTGAGTAGTAGAGAGTAGAGATTGAGTAGTAGAGAGTAGTAGAGTAGCAGAGAGTGAGTAGTAGAGAGTGAGGAGTAGAGTAGTAGAGAGGGTAGTAGAGAGCGAGTAGTAGTGAATAGTAGAGAGAGAGCAGTAGAGAGTGAATAGTAGAGAGTAGTAGAGGAGGGTAGTAGAGAGTAGTAGAAAGTGAGTAATAGAGTAGTGTAGAGAGAGTAGTAGATAGTAGAGTAGAAGAGATTGAGTAGTGGAGAGTGAGTAGTGTAGAGAGTAGTAGAGAGTGAGTAGTAGAGTGGTAGAGAGAGAGTAATAGAGTAGTAGATAGTAGAGTAGTAGAGATTGAGTAGGAGGGAGTGAGTAATGGAGAGTGAGTAGGAGAGTGAGTAGTAGAGAGTGAGTAGTAGAGAGTGAGTAGTAGAGAGTGAGTAGTAGAGAGTGAGTAGTAGAGAGTGAGTAGTAGAGAGAGTAGTACAGAGAGTAGCAGAATAAAAGAGATTGAGTAGTGGAGAGTGAGTAGTGTAGAGAGTAGTAGAGAGTGAGCAGTAGAGTAGTAGAGAGTGAGTAGTAGAGAGTGAGTAGTAGAGTAGTAGAGAGTGGTAGAGAGAGAGTAATAGAGAGTAGTAGATAGTAGAGTAGTAGAGATTGAGTAGGAGAGAGTGAGTAGCGGAGAGTGAGTAGGAGAGTGAGTAGTAGAGCGTGAGTAGTAGAGTGAGTAGTAGAGTGAGTAGTAGAGAGTGAGTAGTAGTAGAGTAGTAGAGTGAGTAGTAGAGAGTGAGTAGAGTGAGTAGTAGAGAGTGAGTAGTAGAGAGTGAGTAGTAGAGTGAGTAGTAGACAGTGAGTAGATAGTGAGTAGTAGTAGAGAGTATTAGTGAGTGAGTAGTAGAGTAGTAGAGAGTGAGTAGTAGAGAGCGAGTAGTAGAGAGTGAATAGTAGAGAGTGAGTAGTAGAGAGTGAGTAGTAGAGAGAAGTAGAGTGAGTAGTAGAGAGTAGCAGAGAGCAGTAGAGTAGCAGAGTGAGTAGTGGAGAGTGAGTAGAGTTAGTAGAGAGTAGTAGAGTGCGAGTAGTAGAGTGCGAGTAGTAGAGAGCGAGTAGTAGAGAGCGAGTAGTAGAGAGAGTAGTAGAGAGTAAGTAGTAGAGAGCAAGTAGTAGAGAGCCAGTAGTAGAGAGCAAGTAGTAGAGAGCAAGTAGTAGAGAGCAAGTAGTAGAGAGCGAGTAGTAGAGAGCAAGTAGTAGAGAGCAAGTAGTAGAGAGCGAGTAGTAGAGAGCGAATAGTAGAGAAAGAGTAGTAGAGAAAGAGTAGTAGAGAAAGAGTAGTAGAGTGAGTAGTAGAGAGTAGTAGAGAGTAGTAGAGTGAGTAGTAGAGAGTGAGTAGTAGAGAGCAAGTAGTAGAGAGCAAGTAGTAGAGAGTGAGTAGTAGAGAGTGAGTAGTAGAGAGTGAGTAGTAGAGAGTGAGTAGTAGAGAGTGAGTAGTAGAGAGTGAGTAGTAGAGAGTTAGTAGTAGAGAGTTAGTAGTAGAGAGAGCAGTCGAGTAGTAGAGTGAGTAGTAGAGAGAGTTGCAGAGAGCAGTAAAGAGTGAGTAGTAGAGAGCAGTAGAGAGTAAAAAGTAGAGAGCAGTAGAGAGTAAGTAGTAGAGTGAGTAGTAGAGAGTGAGTAGTAGAGAGCGAGTAGTAGAGAGCGAGTATTTGGTTCTGGTCAGTGTTTGACTTGAAATTTTGTTGATTGGGTTAGGGATAAGTGGAAGGTAAAGGGGCATGCTGGGATTTGTGGCAGCCTAATTTTATGGTGCATCCGTCTTTTTTCAGTTTGTTGATTTTTTTTTGTGAATCATGAGCCATTGAAGTAGAGGCAGCCTTCAGTAACATTTTGGGTATAGACATAGCATCTCATCCTATGCAGAGGCGATATCAAAACCAATTTATTGTGTGCTGGAAGAGACAAGCCAAAAATCACCCCATGATTTACAGCATGGAAAAAACGCGATCCCCCAGTCCATAAGAATCAAAAAAGCGAAATATGGAAAACGTAGACAACCTGCGTACAAAATATCCTAAAAACTGCTAAATAGCTTTACCAATGGCAACATTCCGTCGCAAGACTAACGTCAGACCTGTTTAAGGAGCTTCAATATTTGTAAGAGGAGAGGACAGGCAATTTGTCCATGTTGCAAATCCAAATATCCTCTACAATGCTAAATAGCTTTACCAATGGCAACATTCCGTCGCAAGTCTAATGTCAGACCTGTTTAAGGAGCTTCAATATTTGTAAGAGGAGAAGACGGGCAATTTGTCCATGTTGCAAATCAAAATATCCTCTACAATGCTAAATAGCTTTACCAATGGCAACATTCCGTGGGAAGACTAATGTCAGACCTGTTTAAGGAGCTTCAATATTTGTAAAAGCAGAAGACGGGCAATTTTGTCTACGTTGCAATTAGCGCGCGCGCCTCGCGCTAAAAGTAAAAAAGCCATTTGCTTTGCTACACAATACCATTAGCAAAGCAAATGGCTGTAACTTAATCAAAGGCGAGACCTATTGCATTTTCAATGCTTGTTTCTTTATGCTAGGGGAGACAGCTATAGCAGATGCCTACTTGTTAAAGACTTCTCTTCCCTATTGTAATATACTGGGTAGAATATGCAGGAATTGGTTATTCCTAGTGCAGGACTCAAAGTTTCTAAAAGGAAAAGGAGTTTTCATTTTCTATCTCCACTTGTATCCCAAAGGCATCTGGCAGCTCTTTTCATTATACTGTGGTACAGAGATATCACCTAGTGTTGAAGGTCCTAAAAGGTAAATGTATACCTCATACCAGGCAGAATATGCTTAAAAAAGTGTTCCCCAAGTGTCTCTACCTCTCAAAGTGTTTCAAACTTTAACTTTTCTGCTTCAGGGTGTGTGTATATGAATTCTTCCTCCCCATATCTTGTCCTGCTTCTATCACTTGTGGGGTTTCTGCGGACTTGAGCATTTATGCTTCCAGTCTTGGTCTCTTAATAACCAAGGGTTTAGTTACCTTATGATCTTCCATAAATTCCTCAATGACTTTCTTCTTTTTAATTAGTACATCTATTTCTGCCTCAAGGGACCTCTTCGTCCTCTCGACATTCGCTATGTTTTTTTTTCTTTGGGATGTGTCCTTCGAGGGTACTTGACTCTCTTACCTCCTTCAAGCTCAATCATCATAAGAAATAAACTGAAGCCAGGGCATGGCCAGCCAACATGGCTGACAGGACGAGATCCTTAGGGAGCTCCGTCACAGAATCCTGCATCATCCTATCTTAACTGACGCTTCATACCCATTCCTCCCACACATGCGCTGCTTGTGGGGCAGGTCGCCCGCTGAGTTGCGACAGTCCCAGAGGAGCCTGACTGGGAGTGCAGCGCAGTCCGGCCCTGGTATGGCCAAACAACTGGGAGATGCGAGGGGCCCTCAGAGGGTGCACCCTCTAACCAGGGGCCTGTGAGTGTGCTGCGGCAGAGGCCCCTGTGGAGGTGTGGGTGCACTGCTCCAGCCATCCCGAATGCGCCAACTGACGATGCAGCCTTGGTGTCGCCAAATGAAGGGACTGACTGGCCCCATCAGGGGTTCCTGATGGAGCGGTTTACCGAACCCCCCCACCCCCCACTTTACTGACCCTATGAGCTCATGAGGAAACCGGGAAAGAAGAAATAATCTCACTAACATGAAGTTGATCAATCTTTTAAAAAAAAAACAAAAAAAAAAAACTTTTATATTCAAGAAGCTGCCGTGTGTACAGTCGATTTAAGGAAATGCTATTGTTTTTATTCTGATTCTATTTAGAATTGTACTTTTATTATACTTGTTCTTAATCTATTTTGTATAGCAATGGTTTTAACTATGCTAATAAAATGACTTACTTATACTTACTTACCCACCCCCCACTTTTGCCACCGGGAGATTGAAGGTCCTGAAACTGTGACCCAGGGCGTCGGAGGCCTTAAGGTGCCTGTGCTCAAGTGCAGAGCGGTTTTGCCAGAGGCAACATGCGTGACCTTCTGTTGTGCGCTCCCTTGGGGGAGCGGCCATCATGACCGGAGGGTGGGCAGACCTCGCTTTTGTGGATGACTGTACCGACTGGTCAGCCTGACACCCTAGGGACGGTGCAGTTGACAGGGAAACTGCAGGAAGAGACTGAGGGGAAGTGGACACAACAACCTACTCACCGTAGTGCTCCTGAAGAACTGCGGAGGGGACCCTGTGGGAACGACTACTGGAAGATGCAATTATTGTAATATACTCCGAACTACCAAGTCGGTGAGCCCTGTCATCCAGGGCGACAGGTGGAGGGGTGCTCAGGTGATGTGTGGGCTCCGCGCTGGACCACTGCGCTGTGTGGGGGCCTTGGGTCCTGTCTTTCCGGGGTCCCGCTGGATGCTTGGGTCTCCGGCTGCTCTTGGCTCATATTACCGAATTTGCCTTTCCCATTGGAGCATGGGGTGACACTTGGACTGCTGCTTTGCCAGATAACTGTCCTGCTGCTGGGTGCACCCGGATCTCGTTGCAGCCCCAATGTGGATGCCGCCTCTGGAGGCCACTGCGTATTACTTATTATGGACCTGTACTTCGCTCCCCCCAAATCTACTACTTTGACCGTGTCCGTTGAGGGGGCTGATTGCACGCTTGGGAAATAGGGCTCACATTACATTTCTACTCCCTCGCAGCAACTACTGCCTGGCCAGACAAGCACGGGGGATCTTTACATCCTTGACTCTATTGAGTGTTTGGTACTTACTGCTTCCACCGGCAGTATAGGGAAGGACAGACCCCAGGGATAACAGCAGGGAGAACACTATTACTCAGTTCATCACCTCTTGCCAGATGACCTACAGATTCACTCAGCAGGATCCCTCGGGCACGACTGAACTTTCCCTGGAGCATTCGGAAAAACTGTCACGTGGCGACATCTTGGAGGCAATACAGGGCTCCAAAAAGGCTCTTGAATGTCAAATTGCGGGGGGATCCACTGAACTGAACCTTCTGTGCGCGGAAGGTGGAATGCAGTATCCAACATTACTTCTCTACAGATGGAGGTCCAACAGCTCAAACAACAGGTCTCACGGCTGACAGAGGTATTTGGCACCTTGGAGCGTCAAGTGGAGGACGCTGAGGGACGATCAATGAGGAATAATCTGCGGCTGCTGGGCTTTCCCAGAAAGAGTGGAGGACCAGTATGCCGAGCGCTTTCTGGAACAATGGGTAAGACATACACTGTGCCCTAAAGACTTGTTCGGATTTATTATAGAATGGGCACATAGGGACTCCCTGCAGACTGATTTTCCTTGAATTGTCAGGGAGGTGGGTGCTTGAATGCCTGTTTTTGAATAGGGACAAATGATGGTGTAGGAAAGTGGGTTTCCGTTGCAGAACACCCCCCCGCACAATTTTTGCCAGATTTCTGATACAACCCGACTTGATGTGCTCTGGGTCCCTGTCAATCAGGTTCCCAGGGCCTGTGTTCTTTCCCAAAATTGTTATCAAATATTGAGAGGTACCCTTACTTATGTAGGGGACAGGGTACACTGCAGTATAAACAAGAGGATATCCCCTACAAAACAACATCTAACTCTGAGCCATACATTCATACATCATCAACAAACTCCCATGGACTCACTATTCTCAATACACTGAACCCAAATATATGTAAAAAATGTATGATATTTATTATAGTAATTCAACATGCATGTACAAAAACAATTAAAAACATTATAAGATCATTAAAAAAATCATACGATTAAATTTCACTTTGCACATGGTCTCCTATATGCCATTCTTTTTATATCAATGTATCAATGCAATGTTGTAGGGAGAACATACAAAACAATCAGTTTTCTTTAAAAAGGCTTATGACTTATTCCAAGTGCAAAAAACAAAAAAGAATTAACAAAATTTCTAATAAAGAAATCACAAATGCTATTTCAAAAAATTATACAATAAAAAGTGAGTCCTCCCCCGCCTTCCCCAGCAAGTACACTTAGGGTTCCATTGGGAGGGTCACAGAGCAAATTCTGTGGAACAGGAGAAGATCCTTCGACCAGAAGCACAATACATGTATGCATTGCCATCACATCTGGGTAAGTGCCCCTGGCCCTGCATCTTCCTCAGCAAAGATCTGGGGGTCCAACCATTCATGAAGTTAGACCGGTGTGAAGTACAATCTCGTGAGTATGATATAGGCATTACGCTTATGTTGGAGACAAATAGAGGTTCTGGCCGCACGCATCGAGAGCTGCTGCCAATTGTCGTTGCCTACAGTGATACCAAAGTCTTGCTCCCATCGTGATTGTTAAGGGTGTTGCAGTGGCTGGGAAAGGCCACCTATTGTCGCATACAGGTGGGTGATACCCTTCCTGGGGAGCCCCCTCTCGAGAAGAGAAGCCCCAAAGGCATTTTGGCTCTGCTACCAAAACCTTTGACTAACAGTGCATTCACCCAATGGAGAAGTTGGGTACGGCAAGACTCGTCCACAGTAGTCTAGTGAAAGTGCTGCCTACATGTCTGCCTCTCTAACACAACCTCAACTTGGTACAAATCTCTCAAAAGTGGTCTTTCCCCCTCGCATCCCTCCCCTAGTCTGTAAAGCGAGTATCCAGCGTACCCGGCATGAACTTCAGGTTGTGTATAATGTGAGAGAGGGGCGGGATATTTAGTGGCTGCCTACCAGTAGTTAATGTTATTCTAGTGTCGAATCAGAGCCGCAGTAGCATTCAGGGGGGTGTGTGAAGATGGGAAGCGGTCTCGGGGCCTCAGCCACAGAATGTGTTGTAAGGGGATGGTAGAGCACGCCTGTTCCAAGAGTACCCAATGCTTGGTATGGGGAGGTGATGCCAGTCAAGAGCAGAATGCAACTGTGATGTATGAACATAGTGTTTTTTATTGGGTAATCCCAGCCCTCCATCTGATGTTCTCTTGTACAGTGTTGCTCGCTAATATTCTGAGAGTGGAGTTAGGCCACATAAATTGTAATAGCTGTGTGTGTGTGTGTGTGTGTGTGTGTGTATGTGTGTGTGGCAGTGTTGCGGGGGATACAAAGGGGCAGGTTGTGTGACACACACAGTAGCTGGGGGCAAGTAAGTGATTTTCAAAGCATTGCTACCGCCCAGCCATGATATCTTCAACCCAGCGGTAGATATTCTTTAAAAGAACCTCCAGCAGGAGGGGTATGTTGTGATCAAACAACATAACAGAATTATTAAGGGAGAACCCTGAGTAACATATGGAGGCAGCCTACCAGGCGAGACCAAAGAGGGAGAGCAGTATCCACCACAACAAGGTTCGTGGACTTCGCGTAGTGGATGGGGAATTAACAACCCTCCTCAAATTGTTCTGATTCTTTCAATAACACTGGAAGAGAAGTAGCTGGGCAGTTAAGGAAACCTGGCCCATCAGCAGGGAATAATGCGAATTTGTAGGTTTTTCCATTTACCTTGCGCCCTGGGATCTCAGGGATGGTTTCAAGACTACGGACAAACTGTTTAATCATAAGGGCGAAAATTAGCAGGGACAGAGGGCAGCACCGTCTAGTGCCTCTGCCAAGAGGTATCTGAGGGAAGAGGGCGCCCTCAGAGGGAAGACGGCACCCTCAGATACCTGCGATGTCTGGGTTTTAGAACTGGCCAATTAATAGTGCATCTAGCGAGAGAAGATCAATTGTGGTTTTGGCCCGTTCTGCCATATCAATCACATTCACTGCTAGCTGAACACTATTCCAGGCCTATCTATTCCTGAGAAGCCCAGACTGGCAACTGGATAGTAACAACAGACAAATGGAATGGAGGTGGTAAATCAGGATGGTAGTGAATATTTTCACATCATATTTTAGCAGGGCAATGGGCCTATACAAAGAACGAGCCTTGGGATCTTTGCTCAGTTTCAATAGCAGTGTTACTATAGTCTTCACCATGGCTGGCGTTACTATTTTAGTGAGAAGGAAAGAGTTAAATACGTTAGCCAAGAGTTTGACTACCAGCTAACAGTAAGCCTTGTAAAATGAGACTGAAAACCTGTCCAGCTCATAAGTCTTATTGGCTTTCAATTGGTGAATGACTGCTCGCACCTCTTTGGGGCTAATAAGCTCCTCTAGCTTCTGGAGTAGCATGGGGTCATCATGAGGGGAAGGCAAAGTCCTGCATCCCTGAACCAGCCCGAGTTCCCTGTGGATCCCATTTGAGCTTTTTGCCTTGTGTTGGGTTTCGAGCCAGGAAAGGCAGCCCTCAAGGACTGCTCTGGCTACTTTCAGAAAGGTGGATGTATGCTTTATGACTTCACCTAGTAGGATCGCCTAGGCTGTGTTCTCACTCAGAGGCATAAGACACCTCTTCTGTGTAATTTTCCTTAGTAGTGCTCCAAAGATTCTTGCACCAAGTCCCGCAGTGCTAGGCCTAGAAATGCTATTTGTTAATGTACCACGTCTGAATCGTGCATTGAGGGAAGCTCCTGCATATAACAACAAAAACACCAGAGGGTGATCTGAGAGGATTTGGATGCCTATAGTGGTTGCGTTGCTGGAGAGAGGAGGCAATCAAGAAATAATCGTTCCATGTGTGGGTTTTATGGACATTGAAGTAATGGGTGTAATCCCACTCTCCAACATGGGTTGCTCTCCAAATATCTAGCAGATGAAGGTTCTGAATGCCCTGCATGCCATGCTCGCGGGGGGAAATCTATTATGGCAGCAAAATGGTATAAATCGGCCAAAGTGTGCTGGGGCACTTCAAGAGGGTACTCCGCCTAACAAGGCGATCGAGTAAGAAGGACAACCATTAAGCCACATAGTTCAGGGGGCAGCCACCACCGTCAGGGCCAACACAGTGGCCCGTCCAGTACATCTGGAGAGACCTGCGGGCCAGCAAACCAGAACCGCAGGCATAAACTGTTAATTTGAAGGTATCAAGCATCCAGTGGGCCTTCATTCAATGTCTTGTAGGGGCAGGTGCTTTAACTGGTCTCGTTAGCGCACAGCTTTCTTGGAAGCCTTTCAGGTTCATTTCGATAATGGCCATTGCCATTCATCACCCACTTAAGAGTTGGGGCTGGGCATCACCACTTTCAACAATGCTCACTTTCAATGTGCAGCAAGGCTTCAACCTCATCTGGCATATGTGCAGCAACGTACTTATTATCCACGGTGAAGAGCAGACACAGCGTAAATCTCCAACGGTACAGAAGTTTCTTGTCAAGTAAGTTGGACAGCACCTGTATGAAGTTCCGGTGCTTTCTAACATCTGGAACGAGAAGTCTTGAAAAGAGGGGGAGGATGTTGCCCCTGAAGGGGATGGAGTCCAATTTAAGAGCCACCTTCAGGATATCTTCCTTAACCTGATAGAAGTGGACTCTGGTAAGAGCATCTGGTGCAAGCTGGTTCTGCTGCTCAGATGCAGATAAAACTTGGTGTGCGGTTGAGGGCAAGGTCCCTGCCATCAGAGACCTGAAGAATATGATGGAACAATATATGTATGTAGGTTTCCAGTTTGGCATTGGGACGGTGGTACTCACCCCCCTGATCCTCACAATTTTGCAGCGAGAGAGATTCTCTGTATCTTCTAGGTCATCGCTCAAGAGCTGTTGCTGTGAGTTCAATGCCGACACTATCTCATCCAGGGTATCCTGAAACTGATCTTGTTGTGGCACCACTGCCTCAACCAGGACCATGAGGGATTTGACTCCCTTCATCAAATGGTCAAGTTCAGTGAGCACCTTGGTAAAGTTTGTGCTTATGACCGCAAGATGTTTTCTCATTTCCAGGAGTAAGGATTGAATGCCCCCCTTCGTCGCAGGAAGATATAACTGTGGTACAGACCCGCCGTCTCCACAAGGTGCCTCCTTTATGGCTTCCGAGCTGCCAGTGCTCATGGATGATTTTGAGCATGTCCCTTATGGTGGAGGGTCTCTGAGACTCGGGACGCGTTGACACCATAGAGGGAGCATGCCCTTCCCAGAGGATCCGCTGTTTGCAAGTGGTGTGGATAAGTTGTAGCAGAAGGAGCAACTACCCCAGATGTTCCAAAACTTCCCCAAATGTCACTTGCAGGCTAGTAGTATAGGTGTGGGGATCATCCGGCACCCTGTAGTCCAAACTAATGTGAGAAAATGGCACAGTAAGTTGGAGTCTCTGGAAGTCCCTGGGTGGCGAAAGGAGAGAAAAGAGGCCCTGCAGGCCCGGCCTTGAGTCCATAAGGGTGTGGGTAGTGTCACTCAGTGTCTGCCCCTCACATCAGCTGAGGTCCGAGCTCTGATGCGGGTGGCCATCTTGGATATGCCGCAGCTACTGGGTTGTCAGCGCAGCCGTCCATCTGACTGTCCCAACAGGCCCCGCTGATTCAAGCAGGACGATTGGCCACTCGCAGCTCCCTCTAAGGTCACTGTGAGGTGGTAACAGGCATTTCTGAGAGCCTTGACTCTGGAGCTCATACGAGGCACACCATCTTGGGTCCCCGTACAGGCCATGCCCCTAAAAGTGCCATTTTAAAAATTGTAGTAAAATAAAAAAATAAGACTTCACCATAAATGAGGCTCTTCATTACAATTCGAAAGACACTAAACATGAACTGTTAACCTGTTCTTATTTGGATGTTACAGCTGATTACATGTAATAAGGTAACTCCATTGTTATCCTATGGGAAAGGTAGGCCTTGCAATACTGAAAAATGTAAGTTTTTTTATGCTCAGAACATGTAAAACTTAAAAGTACATGTCCTAATTTTTAGATACACAGCACCCTGCCCAGCACCCTGCCCGCTGGGCTATCTAAGGCCAAATTTAGGGGTGACGTATGTATTAAAAAGGAAGGTTTGGCCTGGCAAAAGGTTTATCTTGTCAGGTCGAAATGACAGTTCAGAACTGCTCACACAGGCCACAAAGGCAGTCCTGAGACAGGTTTGCAATGCTACTTAAGCGGGTGGCACAACAAGTGCTGCAGGACCACTAGTAGCATTTAATTTATAGTGGAACCACTTTACTCGAGACGTATAAGTAAATTAAATTATGCCAATTGGTTGTAAGCCAATTCTACCATGTTAAGAGGAGAGAGCACAATCTCTTTAACACTGTTTAGCAGTGATAAAGTGCACAGAGTCCTAAGGCCAACAAAAACAAATTCTGCGAAATTTGGAGGAGGAAGGAAAAAAGTCTGGGGATGACCCTGCAGAAACTGCCAAGTCCAACACCCACCAACAGTAGGAAAACTATTTGTAATGCACATTTTCCAGATCCAAACACTAGATGGCGCAATTATGCACAGCATGTGGATCTAGAAGAGACACCCCCTAAAAAAACTCTTAAAACATTTCAATACTTTTTTAGATAAAGCCCCCCCAAAAATACCAGTTTTCCGAGTTTTTTTTCTCTGCTTTAAATATCGACTGATCTACAGATCTTCCATTGAAGGGACTCATTTGCCCAGCTCTTCCCAATGTCCCGGTGCTAGAGTACCTTGCAAAGTCCAATTCTTAGAAGTATTAGAATGTTGCAAACAGACAACAGATACCAAAACATTTTGGAACTTGTTGAAATAAAGCAGTTTTTTAATGTGGTGGTTCCGTTCAGTGAGGCTAGAGAATGGACAGTGGCCTTAAGTAAAATCAGATAAGCCTATTCTTTGGGCAATATTATTCAGAGCAACTGAACATTGATGGATGGAAACAATAACATTATTTTAATGGTTGATGAGAAACCTTGGCTTTCGTCAGACTCCATAAATGAAAGATGACAGATTCCCAGGGTGGGAGTAATAAGAAAATTACTTTATAAATATGCCCCGATTAATTCATGTGATCTAATCTAAACCAATGTTAGATCAGGAGACTGAAGTTTAGACATGCAGATCATATACAGATGAATTATTAGGATATTCTTGCATATCCCACAAAATCCTACTCTTTGGACGAGGTTCATAATGCTAGCTTAAACTTCTTAAGAAGAATTCCACAAAGGGCCTGGGAGAACTGAAGGCATGGCAGGCTGGAATCATAGTTTGTCTGCTTAGACCTGAATCATAAGGAAGAAATTAATCTTTTCATAGAATTCAGGACACGCTATAACAGACGCCTTGTTGTATGAAGCACAGAATTAGCTAAAGGCCATATGAGTGTTTAATCACTTGAGTACTATTCATATGTGTCTTGCCCAGATACCTCTTACGAGTATGATACAATTTTGTATGTGCCGACATGTTTTAGTTATGCGATATTTTGACTGGGTCTTTAAAAAGGCAGGATAAGTTTACACACAGAAGAGAAGGTTGTTACCTTTCTTTGGGTATTATTAACAGGTATCTGCTTCATGCCACAATCATTTTGAATTCTTTGTGACTGGAGATGTACCCCGCTCAACAGCATGATAGCTTGTGATTTTCTGAGCATTGTATTACAAATTGTATGTATGGTACAGTATATAAACATCATGTTCTAGTTTACTTTAAAAGCCTTGCATTCAACTCCCCTGTACATACGTTCATCTAGATATTTTGCTGGTGTTTTTCCATTCCACGCAACCATTTGTGTCAACCACGTGTGACAAACAAAATATGTCAAGGTCTACAAGAGAAGAATAAATGTGAATTGCGCTTATTAACACATGGTTAGTAACGGCTATAATATTTCAGATCAGAAAGAGACCAGGATGCTGTGGGTGTAATTATGTCCGGGTTAAAGGAGGACTGTTGAATGATTATGTATGAACTGGGTCACCCCAGGCTATCAAATGATCACTGCATGTTGGGAGGTAAAGTGTGGTGGGGGCTTGGCAGTGATTGCCAAACAAACATTGAAATGTGAGTAAATGGTTGAAGTTTACAACTCTACTTGGAAATATTAGAGGTTAGAAAAGTTGAGTTAATGAAGAACACATGGAATCTATTTCTTTATCTCAGACCCCCTAGGTGACATTCAACGTAAAAGTTAATTTTGTTGATTTATCTGATACCACATAGATGATCCTTATGGAAAATCTGGGCCAGTTTAAATTTAATTTAACAGAAGTGTCTTCCACCCTTAGATTAGGCCTTTTGCTGGATGTGCTGTACAGTGACAATGCCTTGTGTAAAACAATGCTGGACGTGGTAACACGGACCGACCATTTTAATATCCCACTTAGTTATGAGATAAAAGCTCTGAATGTCAATAGGCAGGCAAGAGTAATTGTTGTGACTAGCAGAAATTTCCGTAAGCTGGATAGGTATGACATAGCCACAAAAATAAGAGAGCGGCATCGAATCTTTTGGCTTTACCAGCGCCTTTGTATACCACTGCCCACCATGTGGTTTTAGAATGCCTGGAGGCTTTCGGAATGAGAGATACTGATTAATTCAAGAGTTTTCTCAATTTATGAAGGTTAAGTTGGTCCCCCAGCCATCCGGAGTATAATGTGGTATGCCAGAGGGGTCATTATTCTCATACCTGTTAATCAATCTGAATATGGTGACACAGGGCGATACTAGTACAAGTGAGACAAAACTGTACCAATGCATAGTATGTGTGAAAGGCTGGATGACACAAAGCCACTATCAGATTGGGACGTGCATTGCCAGGGCTATGCGCTCGACACATTCTCCGGGTTTCTGGTCAGGTCCACATAGTGCAATTCAGTTTTAGTCCCCAGGAAAACCCTTTGTTGTGTGTTCTTGTCGGCGACAACCTCCAAAGATCGAGTTTGCCACGGACTTCCAATTGAAGGGCCTTGGGCTCTCTTGGTGACTGCACACCACTCGTTTTCGATATTTCTCCATTTCAGCTGGTGAGAGTAGTATTGAGTGGTGTGTAAGTGCAGTATGGTACACTGAGTAGGGAAGTTGGTAGAGTAAGAGTTCTGCAACCATAGCGACACACTTCCGGGGAGGAGGGTTAGCAAATGTGAATCTACAGCAACGCACGCTACGAACAGATGCTTACAGGGTAACCTTTTCCGTTCTTAGCACACAATGCTGTACATACACATGGTCTGCATACAAGTAATGCAGAACTCCCCTACAAGAGGTGGCTAGAGTATGGATGATGCAGATGTCTGAAATGGTGTCCTGAGGATAGTCTGATCAACCACTTCTATTGTCTGGCTAAAAATACTTATACAATATTTAGTAAAAAGTGTCTGAGATTAACCAAGTAGATGTTTTGTGTATGTCAGCTAATGGAATGTTTAATAGAAAAGTCATTGTTGCTGTTTTTTTGCGTGTTGAGTGCACCTTGGGGGTAACGGGGTGGGTTCTTTTGGCTTTATAATAGCAAGTTTAGATACACTTTACTATCTATCTGGCGATAGCTGCTTTGGAGATGAGCTGACCCTTGTGTGGTTTTGCAAAAGCTAGGAACAACTAGTCAGCTTTGTGAAAGGGTTTGGTCCTGTCATTATATAACTGAAGAGCATGTTTGACATCTGGAGTGTGATGGGCTCTTTCTGCTACTGCATTTGGCTAAGGGAAGAAGACCAGGAGCTCTATGGTTTGATTGAGGTAGAAATGGCAAACAACCTTGGGAAGGAACTTTGGGTTAGTGCATAGTACCATCCTGTCTTTATGGACCTGAAAGAAGGCTCTTGCAGTGTGAGGGCTTGCAGCTCACTAATAAGTCTATGATGAATTATAGACCCACAAAAAGCTTCCTTCCAGGAAAGGTACTGGAGGGTCCAAGAGTGCAGAATTTTAAAAGCGCCCCCTGAGGTTGGTGAGAACTAGATTGAAATTCCATCCTGGTGCAGGGGGAACCTTGGGAGGGAGGATTTTTTTGAGGCCTCCATGAATGCTTTACCACCGGTTTGCATAAAGGGAAGGAATGCTCCCTGTTTGCATGTAAGCAGCTATGCTTCCAGACCATGATTGGAAGGTGTGGGAGAGGCGGAAAAGCATTAGCAAAGATTTCTGACCAGTTCAACAATAGTGCATTGCCCATGGACTGTGGGTGGAGGTACCTGGAGGCGAAGTGTGGGCATTTTTAATTTTCTGGGGTGGCAAATAGGTCTCTGTGTGGTGTGCCCCAGCACTGGAGAAGGACTTGTGGGTGTAGTTCCCACTCGTGGACTTGTTGATATGTCCTGCTGAGCCAGGATGTTGTGCTCTCTGGTAGGTACTCCGCAATTAAGTGAATGCGGTGGTAGAGTGCCAAATGCCATGTTTTCTGTGCCAGTAGCAATAGGGGGAGTGAGTGAGCACTGCCCAGTTTTTTGAGCTGGCACATGTCTGTCTTATGGTCTGTTTTGATTAGTACTACCTAGTTCTGAATAAGGGGGAAGGAGTTCAAGGTAGTTAAAGTGGGGCCCCTGGTGATAAGGAGCACACATGGCTTGAACGATCCTGTGGTCCAAATGTGCTCCCCAGCTGGCTTGAAAGGAGTCTTTAGTAATGGTGACTTGAGGAACAGGGTCTAGGATGGGCCTGCCCTGCAACAGATTTTTGCTGTTCTACCAGGGCAGAGAATTATTGGTACTTACCAACACTATATCTTCCCACTTAGCCTCTGCCTGTGTACGGTGATTCTAGGCACTAACGTATAAGACACATGTAAAGCCAGATGTGGAGTACTCGGGCGATACATTAAGCCATCATGCCCAGGAGGAAGTTAAAGGTTCAGACTTATAGAGTGGACAATTTGGCTGCAAAAGATGTAAAAGCTGCTGAAGTCTAGCACCCTCTGTAGATCTGATTTGGCTTAGTCTGCAACAGAGTTTAGCACTGCCCCTAAAAAAGGCTGGATTTAAATGGGTTGTAGATGGTAGCCTGGGTGTCTACTAGTCAATTTTGCTTGCGCTCTTAATTAGCTGTTCTTTGAAGTAGGGGAAAACATGCATAACCCTTCCCCCCCCTGAGGGGGATGGCTAACATTGCTAGGCACTTTGTGAAGACCTTTGGAGCAGTGGGGATGCCAAAGGAGAGTACCCTGAACTGGTAGGTCAAAGGGAAGTCAATATTTTGAGTTGTAGGCCCCTTTGCCCGAACCTCCTTCACACCTGTGCTTCTTATTGTTGCCTCTATAGGCATCCCTGGTATGCACTTGTGAAGCCTTTTGGTGGTAGGACTGCTGCTGCTTTGGTTATGAGGGGAAAGGGTCTGGGAACGCAGCCTTGGAACCTGTCCTGTTGTCAACGAAAGGTGCCCCTATGTGAAGAAACCCATGTTTTTTGCAGTGTCTGTCTTTTTTGATTTTCACCAACATCTGATCAACCTGAGCGTTGAACACTGACTCTCAATCAAAGAGCAGATTGATCAGATGTTGAAGGATCTCTGGGCTTGAATCCGGAGATAACGAGCCAGAAATGTGGTCTGATGAAGACGCTGGTATTGGCTCCTGGGGACGCAATGTCTGCAGCGTAAAGGGAGCATTGGATGGTGGCATTGGAGAGCCCATCTCCAGGCTTTTTGAATTCTTCAGGGAAATGCTTGGCTAGTCCTAGCATCTCTTCCCACGGAGCCCTGTCACTGTGGGAAAGGAAGCTGACTGAGTTAGCTATCCACCTGTGGGTAGCAGCACCTACCGCTACCCTCTTATTAACCAGGTCCAGTCTTTTACTCTCATCAGGCATGGAGCATCACCTTTTGCCCGAGTGAAACCCTGCTTGCATGCTCTATGGATGACAAGGAAGTCCAGTGGGACAGGATCCTTGATGTCCAGGTGGTTTGGAGAAATATTATCTTTTACTGCCTGTGGTGTTACCCCCTTGGCCTTGATGGGCTGCTTGGAAGATGTCTTGGTTTATTTTTAGCATGCCCTTCAACATCAGGAGGAACTGGGCAGTTCTCTCCAATTTAGAGAGGGTTTCCACAAATAAATAGCCTTCCATGTGGGAGACATGCATATCCGCTTTGTGGAAAGTGAAAACGCGATTCCGGCTCATATTCCTGCTGAACAGAACACAAATGAGATAAACTCGATGAGCTTGATAAACGCTTCTAGTAAACTACTGGGAGAGTGTGCGGCCGGGGGAGGAAATCTGTTAGATGTGCAATTGGGTTCCTCTGAGAGACACGAGGGGGAGTCTGATTCGGGTGATACAATTTAATTACGAAATCTGACATTGCTATGACTGAATTGAAATGTGTGAGAACCCCTGAAGGAGACAAATTCTACTCCCTTACGGACGACTCTGAAATATCTAATGATGGCGAGCTGGGGGTTTCTGACCTTGATAACTCTAGAGAAGAATCAGAGAGCACAGAGGCAGAACCCGTCACTCAGAAACGGGCTATTGCACGGAAAAGATGGAAAAGTGTGCGCGGAAAATCTCTCTAGTTGCGGGATTTGAATCAGATTTTGGCCAACCTGATCAGATGAAATGTAATTAATCAGCGACCCTTCTGGGCTCTGAGGCCAAAGAGACAGGAGAAGATTTTACTCAGTTGGAGGCTGGTAAGCTACTACCTGGAAGAAATGCTATCTCCGATTCCTCTCCTTCAATGGGATTGATATACTCCACACTTAAACAAATGCAAATTGAAGCTTGATAAAAGCATAAAAGAGCACATATGGCAACCAAAAAATTACAAGGGGCCATAAGGAGGGTCAATAAAGTCTGTTCGGAGATTACGAAGCGAACTGCGACACTAGAAGAACAGGTAGTGGTGTTGGAGGCAGGGTCCGAGGCCAGAGGGCAACAAGCAACGGCAAACGAGGCAAGAATGACCGATGTCATGTGGAAGCTCGAGGATTTCGAGAATTGCCAGAGGCGAACTAATCTGAGGCTATTTGGCATAGCAGAAAATGCAGAAGGAGAGGAAATTAGAGGATTTGTTCTTCGGCTACTGAAGGGAGCTTTCCCGGAACTGAAACACTGGAACTGGGGTGCAGAGAGTGCACAGATTCCCTCTCATGCTCAGGAAAAAAAGGGGTCAGGGCAACCATGATAATAAACCCAGAGCTATTTTGATTTTTGGGGAGAATTTTTGTTAAGACAGGCTGTTTTTGAAAAGGCCCGACCTGAAGCTAGACGATCAGCAGAGGGACACACTTTTTTTGTCAGGCCAAACTTCTGCCACACAACAGTGGAGAGAAGGTTGTGACTCAGACAGTTAATTGCTCCTTTTCAGAAGGCCGGCTGTGAAGTTTATCTAATGATTCCTGCACGACTGAAGGTTATATACAAGGGGGTGATTAGAGTGTTTAGCTCAGAAATTCAAGCGCAGGAGTACTTGCAGGAAGTCTTGGGAGGAAAGAATTAGAGAACGCCAGTCCGATTCCTAATGGTATAGATAGTATGTGGCATAGTATGTAATTTTTGTCTTTTTAGAGGTGGCAGCGGCCTGGGGCGACAGCAGGATGCAGGAGGCATCACAAGGGTCTACGGACCTATTTTGCCGAGTTCAGGGGGGGAGGGAAGGGGTGGTGGCTGGTCCATTGGGCGGAAATATATGTAATGCCATGGAAATTATGTGGAATATTAGGTGATCTTTTGTTTATGACAATTGGAAATGTAATACATGGCAAGGGGTAAGCTAAGGATTGCATTGGTTAATATATGTGGTTTGAACTGTCCGCTTAAAAAGTGCAGGGTCAACGAAGACATCCAGCACCTTAATGCGGATATAATATGTCTACAAGAGACACATATTGAAGCTGGGAGACAAAAGGTGGCAGAACTAGCAGGCTATATGAAAGGGGTATGCAGTTCCTCGGGGTGGAGAGTAGGAGAGAGAGGGAGAAAGAGAGAGGAGACAAAAGAGGAAAGGGATTCCTCTTGTCGGAACTAGGGTCCTTACACACCCAGCAAGCTAGATGTCATGCTTCATCATATGGACCTGCTCCTCGTCAGGTCGGCGCTGCAATACCCGACGGTTACCCATAAAGGGGCTCTTTGACGGAGATCTTTTGTTCCTGGCCGTATGGTGCGGAGCGTGTGAGGGGCCTAGTGGTGTAGATGTGAGTGAGTGGAAGTGATTTTAAAACAAGTTGGATAGTCCAAAATAAGACTCTATTGAGGCTGGCTATCCAAAGGACTAAAAACAAATGAAGAGTGGCAGCCTGCTGATATCCAGATTCAGCTCAGCTATGCTCATCTCTGTGGGTCAACATGTTTCATGCCATGCGGTCGTATTGATCCTCAGCAATTTTTCAGGTCCTAGTGTGAAGGACAGACTATCTACACAAAAGTGGTGGGTGCAGATGCGACCTACCACGTCAAGTACTATGGGAACAGGCTCTCCATGAAAGTCGGGTAACCTAACTCAGTGTTACCACCTGCTCCAATCCGTGTTCGGAGCGGGACCAGGACCCCTAGATCGGGTGTCGATTAGTATGTCGCCGGAATGGACTGGAATACCTGCCCCTCACCGCTCAAACTGGGGAGGCTATCAGCTAGTCTCCTTCACAACCCAAGGCACTCGCACAAAAGGGTTAGCCATTATGGCTCACAGAAAGATTTTTAGTTTCCCACGCTCTGCGGATCATCTGGGCAGATGGGCTATTACTTTATGCAATGGTGATAACTATTCCTTCACGCTTTGCTCGGTCTATGGCTCAATGTTTGATGATCCCGCCCTTTTGAATTATATAAATATGGAACTTGTTGGCTGGCCATTGCCTTTGATCATTTGCGGTGATTTTAATTTAAATCTGCGAGTTAACACTATGAAGCTTGGGCCTAGTCTATACAGAGGCCATAAACCCAAAGTCTTTAAATCTTTGAAGAATTTATGAACGACTAATGGTCTTATTGATGCTTGGGCCTCGCAAGAACCCCATGACTCTGGCTTTACCTTTTTTTCAGCCCCACATCAGACACATGCCAGGCTTGACTATTTCTTTGTGTCCCAGGGTCTTTCAATTAACTGCAGGATTTCTAAATTTCCACGGGTCATGTCTGACCACAATACGTTAGTCCTCGAGATTCCACTTCAAGCCTCAAAAAGAGAGATACCACGGTGGACTTTTGATAGAGCACTCCTTTATGATCAGGAGTACATCGCACATATGAGAGTATGGATCCCTAGATTTATATCTGAGAATGGGGATAGCACTCGGGTCGATATTGTATGGGATGCTCTGAAAGCT
This sequence comes from Triturus cristatus, assembly GCF_964204655.1. Classification (NCBI taxonomy): domain Eukaryota; kingdom Metazoa; phylum Chordata; class Amphibia; order Caudata; family Salamandridae; genus Triturus; species Triturus cristatus. The sequence continues at coordinate 335,328,409 of NC_140584.1, forward strand.
GGGATAAGAGGGGAAACCTCAAGGTACGGCTGGCGGTCTCAGAAAGTGGGTAAACCTATATGCAGGAACTTTATGACGAGCTAGCTGAGGCAGAGGCACAATTAGTAGAAGTGGTTCTGAATGGGGGAGATGTGGGCCAAGTACAAATTCGGGTAGCATTAGTTAAATCTCAAATCTTAGAAGTTTCAACAAATAAAGCGGAAGGGAAATACGCAGAGTGAAGATCCAAAATGTACAAATGGAGTGAGAGTGAAACATTTGCTTGTGGTACGCACTAGACAAAGGGTGACAGAGGGAGCAATTCTTCAAGTTGGGTTAGTTTCAGAGCCCTCAGATACTCGGGCTGCCTTCTAGCGTTTCTATCAACTGCTTTATACTGAAGAAATCACTTGAAGTGAGAAGGCAATTCAGGACTATCTAGAAGAGCTTCCAGGGGGAAAACTAACTAGGGAGGAAAGAGAAGCACTGGAGGTACCCATTACGGCTGAAGAAGTTGTGGATGTTATCAGCTCCTTGTCTAACGGGAAGGCAGCTGGCACCGATTCTATTCCAGGGGAATTCTATAAAAAACTGGCTCCCTGCTTATTGGATCTTATGGTCGATGTATTTCTCAAAGCCCAGTGTGGACAGAGGCCACCCGACTCATGGAGTTCGGCCAACATTGTGGTCTTTCCCAAAAAAGGGAAACCGGTTAAGGAGCTGGGGTCTTATTGGCCTATAACGTTAATGAATAGTGATGTACAGGTTTATGCCAAGATTCTGGCAAATTGGCTAGCCATCGTGATTAAGAAATTGGTTTCACCCACTCAACAAGGGTTTGTTCCCGGTAGGAGTACAATTGATCATATTCAGAGGGTGATTGCTCTCTTTGATGCGACAGGGATTACGGGAGACCCTATCGGGCTAATCCTGCTAGATGCGGAGAAAGCCTTTGATAGGGTCTCCTGGACGTTCTTGTGGGCAACACTCAAGAGTAGAGGATTTGGTACAGGCTTTATTAAGGCTTTTTCAATAATGTATAACAATCCAGTGGCAAGAATTGCTTTTATGGGAGAACTGTCAGGTCCTGTGTTAATTAGTAGGGGGACGCGTCAGGGGTGCCCTTGCTCCCCCCTATCATTTGCTTTGTACATTGACCCCTTTGTCAGGAAAATAACAGATACCAGCCAGATTTTAGCTATACACAGTAAGGGGGGGGAGCACTAAATTCTTGTCGTATGCCAATTATCTAGCTATTATGACCCCTAATCCTCTTTGTGCACTAGTTGAAATTGAAAAAGAGGCAGAGATTTTTGGGCATTTCTCGGGATATCGACTGAACTCTAACAAAACCCTTGTTGTTGTCGGTAAGGCACTCCAGATTAAGGACCCCGGGTCGTTCGGAAGGCAACATATCTTGGGGTCGAAATAATGGCAGATGTGTCTAAGATTGTTGAAACTAACTTGGATCCATTGCTTCCAGAATTTAAAGCAAATCTTAATCGCATAGACAATCTCAGGCTAAGCCTGGAGGGGAGGTGTAATGTCATTAAGATGGCGTTTTTGCCAAATATGTTATATTTGTTTTAGGGCAATGCCATTGGCTATTAACAATACTTGGTTTAAAACTCTGAACCAGTTGTTCACTGAGTTTCTTTGGGCCAATTGGATAGGAGTCTATTATAATACTATCAAAAGGCATAACCAGAACATGTTTCAGGTCACCACCTTCAGTCCAACATTTTGGGTGCATATAAAAACTGGTTTTGTAGAGGTAGCTGGCGTGATATTATCTATGTAATATGTTATGCTGAATAGTTTGAAATTTAGCAAACCCCACCACTTTCTAACATTCACTATCATTTAATTTGCCACCTATATCTCTGCTCCACTTTTTCTTTAGAGGTAATAGGCTCATCCTGGACAAGTCGAGTAAGGCCGAATAAATCTGTATTACAGCCCTCCTGCTGCCTCCCAGCATTAGTATTTTCTGTGTGTGTCTGTGGAGAGCCATCAGCAATGCCCACATTCTCCCTAAACTTCCTCACTAGTGCATTAAATATAAAGAACTACCCTAAACGAACGTGGTATGCCTGCTGTAGGCTGTGGAACAAATACATCGGTCTCAATTTTGTGTAGGAACCACAGCAGTAGTTTGGGTGAGAGTGCATCTTCGCACGGGTCTAGGACAACAGCTGTTGCCAACAATACCTAGCCACCCCCATCAGTTTGAACGTGGCATCGTGTTTATCTGAGCTCTAAATAAACATGCCAAGATTTCCGTGTTCCCATTTGCCAGAATCTGCTTCACTACTAGATTGTTGATTCTTTGTAGCAATTTGGCTACCCATTGAAATTGAGCTACTGAATAGTATAGACCAAAATCAATGGAGCTTAATCCACCCTCCAACCATGAGCACATCCCTCCCAAGCGATGCTCTACATCTTTTCCCCTTCACCCCCACCACGAGATCAACCACCATGAGATCAACCACCATTCTCCCCAGTGCTCTCCGAGTTTTTAAGAAAACTTTACAACTTTCAGTGAACAAAATTTCTGCTAACAAATCCACATTGTTGTGATAAATTTGGATGCACTAATAACGGAAGGCGACAACCTTCCAGGCAAGGTGCAATGACGGCCTAGGACTCCATGGCTAAGTCATGCAGGAAAAAGGAAAGGAGGTAGCCCTGTCTGGTGCCCCTTTGGCTTGACGGTGACTTTGATATTACCAGATCAGTCCTCATCCTCGCTTTTGAATCCATGTATAGCAATATGGCTACAGTAGGTTCCCACATAACTCCACAAGGAGTACGCTCCCACTGGACATCTTTCCAGACATCAATTCATAGATTGCAGTTTTAATCTCTTCCAATGTCATAGTTCTCTCTGAAAAGGGGGCAAATCAGTTAACCTCCTTGTGTGCACACATAAAACCAATTGTTTGAGTATGCACTTCATTAAGAGTAGACTTTCTCATAGTAAGCCAGCCGATATTTTAACATTTATGTTTAATTAGAAGTGCATAATCCGTCCATCCAATTACCTCAATGCCATGATGACATCTCATAGCCTCATGCCAGCCAAGCATATTTACCCCAAACCCCCCCAATCTAGGTCCCTCACCGAGCTGTCTCACCACAGTCATGGTTGATCAATCAGTGCTCTGACCTAACTGGGTCTCGTCTGTATAAGTTCCTCTCTTGCCTGCTTATCTCCTACTGTTTTAGTCTCTAGATGCCTCACCCCATTTACCAATTGCAGCATCACACTGTTAAGAGGTACGTAAATCCCTTGTACATTTTGAATGTACATGCCCTATATCAAAACCTTAACAGGCATCCTATTCCAGAAGCAAATTTCCCATCGAGACCTCATTAATGCTTAAGTAGTCAGTCATGTTAACCGTAACAGTGCTTTTGTAGGCCAAGACTCCTATTAGTCCTTCCTGTAACCTTTTGTCCTTATCCTACCACAACCTACATTTTTCAACAATAGGCCAGGATCCACATAACCATATCCAAACAGAAATGTAGTGCATGAGTTGGGGAATAATATGAAAATGCAATCTTCGAGGGATAGAGCAAGTGAAACAACTCCATCAACTAACAGAAATGTATATTTGTGGTTTAATGACAGAATGAACAATTATTGATTATGTACTTTATTGTGGTCTCTTAAAAATTGTTTTTCTCAGTTCTGAAATAGAAATTTCAAAACACGCCACTGCATTTAATTTTTGCTCAAGTGATAATAACCTACACATATCCCTGTAACAGGGGCCAGCTTAGATTTTGAACCAATATCAATTTCTCAACTTTTCACATTTGATAGCCTTCTGAAAAGAAATTATGGGATCTCATCATAATGATAGAATGCAATATTTAAGAATAGAGACCCTCAGCAACTTTGTTTGTTCTGTATCCAGGCTGAAATCTACTTGAAAGCAAACAATGTTAGAATGACAACTTAGACCAGAAATATGGCTTATGCAAGATTCAGCATACTTCATCAACAAAATAAGTTTGTTGAGAACCTGAACATATCTATTGCTGCAAAACTAACCAGCGCTGTTAAAGCAACAATACACAGACAATATTACAAGGTATCCTCGTTAACAGGGTACCGATGTATACAAGAAAAGGAAAGATTGGGCATACCTTCTTCTGCTTCCCTCTCTTGCCTTTGTAGCATTTGCTGTTCAGGCGGCAGTGCTTGTTGAAGAAGCTGCATATAGAACTCGTTCTCCTTCTGTACCTCTTTTTGTTTTCTTAACCTCATTTTGTAACTGACATAACTTTTGAATCCAAATCCCAATGTCACAACAGGGTAGCCAATACTAGGAAGAAAACAACAAATTATTAAATATATACAGGTTTGAGATGCGTCTGAAACGCACAGATTCGGAGGCCTGAATCATGTGGGTGTTGCTGCAACCCTACACGCATTTAAAGCTCACAATCCCAGAAAACTGTATGCATGTCATTAGGAAATTATAATAATATAAAATTATACTTCAGTGCATTTAATAAAACGGTTAAACAAACGCTAAGAACAATGCATTTTATTGAAGAGTGTATAAACTAATTACATACACATCGATCAATTGCAGAGACCTTTGTGACTCATGATCAAATCATGAACTGCACTTTGAATAAAGTACAAAAGCAAAACTAAATTCACAATATGGGTGGCTCAGCTTATCATCCAGCCATGACCAACAGCGACAGTGATTCTGTTTTTTTCAATATTTGAAATAAATAATTAGAACCGACAAAAAGGTTTAAAAATAAAATAAAAGAGTGCCAAGTCCCAAAAACATTTTTGGGCGCGCCATTTTTTGCTTCTGATGTGGTCGGGGGGCCAACTAAAGAAATTGCTGGCACAGACTACTAGAAAAAAAAAGATCAAATCCAAAACTGCCATGTCGTACTGGGCTCTTGCGACACGTTCAGCCTGTACAGGCATTATAGCCAACAGCATTTTGTACACTGAGATTCTTGAGCCAACACTTGCAATGCTAACAGCAATGCCCCAAGAAGCAGCATGCTGTAGGCCAAATTGAAGTCTACGTGGTCACGTTTAACAGTCAAAAGATATGAAAATCTGCACACCAAAGAATCATGCCGTAGCCGCATATCAATGTACTTTACCTAAAAACACATGCCCAGATACAAGCTGTAGGTATGCAAATTCGTTCTTGAGGGAAAGCCAACTTTCCAACTTCAGAGATTCAAAGCTAAAAAACACAAACTGTTGCCTAGACAAAATTTACATACGTGCAGCATCGGCATATACCACAAATACAAATACAGAGTGAAATGCATTGCTGAAGTTCTGCAAACGGCCGAGCAGATTGGCCTATGGTGTATATACTTCTCACAGCAGATTAACCCACTTTTTTTTTTTTTAAATAATTAAACTTATATCATCTTGGTTGTACAATTAATGAACATATTAACATGCAAACGATGACATTCACATCTTAGCCTTTGCTCACGGTCCTACCAATCCCACACATACTAGTACTTTGCAAATTAACCATTTTTTTGAATAATAAATGCAAACTAAAGACATACGTTGAAATACTCAGTTGCTGCAATAGTAGAATACTGCATAGACCAGTCAAGGCCCTTGCAGACCCTGCTGCTGCCCCTCAACGCAACCTCTCACCTTGTTCTTCCTCTGACTTTTGTGCTGCTTCTATCATTCCTTTAGCCTTTTCTTGCTCTTTGTGCCATTTCTCTCACTCCATTTCTGACCTTTGCCATCGTTCTAGCTCTTTCTGTGACCTTTGTGCCGTGTATCTCCACCTCTGCCTACCCCTTACGGCGCCCCTTTCCCGCCATCTCTGCGCTTGCTCCCTCCTCCCTTACTTCCTACCTGTCCCTTGCACCTCTCTTCTTCCCTGTCATCGAGCTTCTCCTCAGCCCAACCCATCGCCCCTGTACTCCTACCGCCCCCAACCCCAAGAGCCTACTTTACGGCAGCACAGCATGGACAAGCATTAGGCATGTGCATAGGCCCTGCCCTCCTTGTACTTACCTGTGACCAGTCCTCTGACTGGTCACGTTCCTTTCATGTGCCTCGGGCACCCATCTCGCCTTGCTCTCTCTGACTTTTGAGCCACTTCTCTCACTCTTTTTGACTCATCTTGTTCCTTTTGCCGTTTTACTCTCTCCTTTCCCGACCTTTGCCATTTCTTTCGCGCTTTGTGCATTTTCTCTAGCTCTGTGCCTATTCTCTCATTCTGTGAACCTTTTCTGTTGCTCTTTTGGCTGTTTGTGCCATTTCTCTTGCTCCTTTTCTTATCTTTACCATCTCTCTCACTCTTTTTGACCTTTGTGCAGTGTCTTTCCATCTTCTATACATGCCCCTTTCCCGCCCTCCTTCGGACCCCTCCCTCCTCCTGCTGCTCCTTGCCTGTCCCTTGTGACTCTCTCCTTCCCTTATGATCCGCCTCAGCCCCGCCCACTACCCCATGCGCTCCTTCCCCATCCTAGGACTTATTTAATGGCAGCTACGCGAAAAGAAATCCTGTCCCTGCAAAGAGCCAGAATCCCTGGCCTTCCCCTGACTAAACACTACCCTGCCACTCTCCTTCGCGCTTTGAACCCAGGCATCACGCAACCCTCTGCTGGCACGCCTCATCACACAACACAAAAGGAGCTTTCACCTGCTCACCCTGCTGCTTTACCTGCACCACCGCTCCCGCAACTCCAACCAAGATCATATCCATAACACCCAACTTCTCAAACACCTACCAACAAACACACATGCACCACTCACACACCAATATCATGCATGCTCCTTAACACAGGTTCGCTCAGCAAGCACACCATGGAGACATGTGACCTACTGGATGCTGCCACCCCAGACCTCCTGTTCCTCATAGGAAAATGGCTGACCACAGCCTCAACGCCAGACACTGCTACCCCTATACCCGCTGGATACAAGTCACTGGGCAAGACATTCTAAACAGGCCCGGAGGAGGCCATCATCTACGAAGACACCTTCAATTACACCACCTTCTCTGAAGCCGAAACAAACTAAATGGAATACTTCAACTTCAAATTACAAATCACAGCAAACTTCAACCTGGGTGGAATCTAGTTTTCAGCTCCTCAGGCACCCAAGCTAACTTCATTAGCAACATTATGGATTACATCGGTCCCCTAGTTCTTAATTACAGAGCATTCTTCCTCCTAGGAGACCCCAATTTCCATCTAAAAGATCGGGCCGATTCCAATTCAACCGCCCTCCTTCACAGCCTAGAAAACCTGGGACTAATTCAACGCGTCACGGAGCCCACCCATGCCGCCGGACACAGCCTTGATCCAGTCTTCACATCCTTCAACATCACAATCAACATGCCAAGATCAGTCATATGGACAGGCCACACTACAGTCAGTTTCACAATGAACATTGAGCAACACAGAAGAACCGCCACAGCATGCCCAGCAAATAGACACTGGAACAACCTAACAGAAGTGAATTCGATGACCACCTCCAATACAACAAAACAGATCTCCTGACATGCATCACTGAAAACTTCAACAAGTGGATCACCAACTGTGCCAACACTTTAGCCCCAAAGGTAAGAAGCCACAGAGCATAAACTAGAACACAAGCCAGGTGGAACACGGAAGACCTCACACTGACCAAGTAACACCGAAAACAACAGGAACAGCAATGAAGAACCAGCAAAGGGGAAAACGTAAAAAGACACTTCCAAATCCATTCCAAGAAGGTACCAACAGCTTATCCGAGAAACTAAGAGGAAGGCACTAGTAGAGAGAATAAATGCCAGCTCCAACAGTAGCAAAAAATTGGCGCAATCATCAAGGACTTCACCACACCTGCCACCAGCAACATCAGCCCATCACAAGACGTGTGCAACAAACTCTCAAACTTCTTTTGCAGCTAGAACACAAACATATACAGCAACTTCATCCCACAACCGGACTCCCTGACCCTCTCCAGAAGTCTCCCAGTGACTAACAAAAAGAAGACAACACAATCACAACATGAGACACCATTAGCATAGAGTAAATCACACCAATCATGAAGGCTTCACATGCCAGGGTCTCGGTGTACCAGTGCCCCATCATGCTTTTGACAAAAGTATGGTCTCCATCAGCGAGGCCCTTACCATAATTCTCAATACTTCCATCTGACCGGCACTTTTCTGGAACCATGGAAAAACGCAGCAATCTATGCCCTCCTAAAGAAACTCTCAGCCTACCGGACCAAATTCCCTACTAATATCCCTTACAAAGCCATGGTCTTGGAAAAAACCATCAACAAGCATCTCTCCGACCACCTCGCCAAACATCAGCTTCTCAATGCCACACAATTCGGATTTAGTGCCAACTGTAGCACAAAAACCGACTTCAAAGCTGCAACGGATGACATCTGGATGATCCTCCACAAAAAGGAAAGCACAGCACTCATCCTTTTAGACCTATCCGTAGCCATCGACACCATCTTTCATCCCATTCTAATCCAACGATTCCAAAAAGCAGGCATCCAAGGACACACCCTTGAATGGATCTGCTCCTTCCTCACTGGAAGAACCTAAACCGTCATCATGAGCCCTACCTCTGAAGCACAATAACTAATCTGCGGAGTCCTGCATGGTTTCTCACTCAGCTTGATGCTCTTCAAAGTCGCTATAATTCCTCTGGACAACATCATACGCGCTCACAACATAAACATCCTCGCATATGTCGACAACATGCAAAGGATACGGTCTGTCTCGGACAAAAAACCCAATACCAGGAACAAGTTCACCGCATGCATGATCAAAGTGGCCACTGAATTGAACCCAACTGCCTCCAACAGAACTCAGACTAGGCCGAAGTGGTGGTCTTTGGGATAGACATCTCACAAGGGGTCTTCACCTAGTAGACAGCAGACCTTAGACCCAAGCCTTGCTCACAAGTAAGAAACCTCATAATCATCTTAGACAACAAACTGGGCGTATCTTCACAAGTCAACGCAGTGTTCTCATCCTGCATAAACAACTAAGGATGCTAAAGAAAATCTTCAAGTGCCTACCAAACCAAACCAGGAAAACAATCACCCAAGCTCTAATCAGCAGTTGACTAGACTATGGTAACACAGTGTATGCAGGGATAACCAAACAGCTCAAAAGGAGACTACAGACTGTCCAAAACGTAGTACCCAGACTAGTCCTCAACCTCCCACCCTAACCCCACATCACACCACACTGTAGGGAACTCCAATGGCTCCAGATAAACAAGCATGCATCCTTCAAACTCCACACTCACACCTACAAAGCACTCCACAACCAGGCCATGCCTACATGAATAGCGGCATTTTCACCACCCTTCCAAACTCCTCTCCTCTGCCCGTCTCACTCGCGCACACTCAACACATACACAAAAGCAAAACAGATGGCTGTGCTTTCTCATACGTGGCTCCCAAAGCCTGGAACAACCTCACACAAACCACCAGAACCTCCACTCTTGACTTTCACAAGAAGCTGAAGACCTGGCTTTTTGAGTAAGCCCTCCAGGGTTGGCCTCACACACTGGCTACAGAGCGCTTGAATATCCTGATGGATGATTAGCGAGATATAAAAACACCAACAACATAACATCACTAAACTACATCAGGTAGCAACTTCTTAAATACATATTGTTGATAGTCAATGCACAACGTTTTTTGAACTGAGGCCAGTACATTTCAAAAAGATGGTTCTCTTCAATTTATTGATCATGGGAATTTAAGAAGCGTGAATATTTGATAAACAATAAAAGAAATGAACAGATAGGCAGGCACATAGGGGGAGACTTTCTCAGTCAGTAAAGGTTAATTTGAAGAAAAGTTGCCCAGTAGGGGAACCGTTACAAAATTATTCACTGTGTTAGAACAACTAGTAGTACAGAGAAACAAACAACAGCTCTTACCCAGGTCAATTTCTAGGAGTGCATTTTAACACACGGAGGACCCATTTATATCCTGCAGTAGCCAGAATTCACTTTTCAGGCACACATGCGAACAATCCAGTCTGCAGTCCAAGAGAACGTTTCGGAACAGAAACTGGCCTGTACTAATCTGCATCCAAACGCTCCCCTTTGAATAACGACTCACAAGGAATTTCTGAATCCAAGTGAGCTAGAGGAACGCTTTTCTTTTTCTTCTTCCCCCTCAGAGTCAGCACCTTGCAGACAGCTGCACTACATCCAGAGTTCTCTCTCTTCGGCAAGAACTCTGCTGGACTTCATGGAGGGCCTTTCAAGAAATAAATCTGACTGCTCAGCTCCTTTTCTTTTTTTACTGTATCCAATTAAAGGATTCATGACTCTTCTACAGTACTGGAGCTTCGCCGCAGTCTTCCTCAACTTTCATGCTTAAATCACACCAATTTCTGAATGGCATCTCTGTTCTATTGGGTATGAGATACCTTTAAAGCCATTTCTCTACCCTCTTGGTAGAAAGAAACATCTATTGTTCAGTTTTGAACCATTATCCATGGAGACGGCCATTCTCTCACTATGCGTCCTTTAAGCTTTTGCTATGCTGGACTCAGTAAGTACCCCAACACATTAAAAGAGAGCACACATCTGGAAATTGATGTAATAGCCTCTCATAGCCAAAGAGGTGTACAACAGAAAACTCTGAACATGCAACGTAAATACTTTATTATTACACATATCAGATTGAAATGCTACAATCACATCTGTAATTTGAGGTACTATTTGGACAAACTGCCAAAACACACCACACACACCAACCCTGAGCTTCTTTTGCAGATTTAGACACATGCCCTGTCAAAACCTAGGCCTACAAATGGCAAACCCTTCATTATACCGCAGGGCACCAACTAAAAGAAATAAGGAAACAGTGGCAGTGACTAAATGCTCTTAATCCAACAGATACCACCAAGTAACCAATATTTTTAATGTTCTTGCTACCAATTGGAAATGATACCATAGCGGTTAAAAAATGATGCAAGACAAGATCATGTACAGTGTTTGGTTGCTTTGCACTCTGCAAGTATCACTCTCTACCACGATTATGGTCAGACGAACATATATTAGTATTCCATTTCATGACCCAGGAATGGTTTTACTAAAATGGAAAATACTGCACATGGCCATCAACGCCATCTTCAGATTGTTTTGCCGTGGGCAGGTGAGAATGTAAGAATTCTGTGTATCTAAGCATTGAGATGGCCATGCGTTAGTATGAAATAAAATATATGAACTGCAATCTGCACAAGAATATGTGGAGGAGGGATAGCGCATGTGAATCTACAGCACTACATTCCAAGAACACATGCTTACAGGGTAAGTAACATAATCCGTTCGAGGCATGTGTGCTGTAGATACGCATGCTTTGCATAGACTATAAAGCAGTCCTCCCCTAGGTAGTGGTTAACTTGTGGGGGTTGCAGTTGTTTGAAAGAGTCTTAAGTACAGCCTGACCAACATTGGCTTGTTGGCATGCAAAATACATCCACACAATGATTTGTGAAGGTGTGTGGAATAGACCATGTTGCTGCTTTGCAAATATAAGCAATAGGAATGTTTCCCACAAAGCAACGGAAGCTCCAATTTTTCTAGTGGAGTGTGCTTTAATGGAACATGTCTGTATGCATTTAACTATTTAGAAATTGCTTTTTCTAAAAGAGTTGCAAAGGCAATTAACAATTGTTTACTTATTCTAAATGATTTAGTCCTGTCAATGTAATACATTAATGTCCTTTTTACATCTAAAATGTGTAATGCCCTTTCTGCAACTGTTTCTGGTTGTGGGAAAAATAGGTAGATCAATGGACTGATTAATATGGAAACTGGACACTACTTTTGGTAGGAATTTAGGTTTAGTTCAAAGCACTACCCTGTCCCTGTGTAGTTGAAAGAAAGGTTCTTCTACGGTCAACACCTACATTTTACTGACTCTTCTAAGAGAAGTAGTAGCTATTAACCCTTTCGGTGCTCATGACGGAATGGTTCTGACATGAGCACCAGTGCTTGTGTGCTCATGACTGAACCATTTTGTCATGTGCACAAGTGCACTGAATCCCTCTGCTGTAAACAGCAGAGGGATTTCCTTCTTGTTTTGGTTGCCTCTGGAGGTGGGGAAGAGCTTTCCCAACCTCCAGAGGCAGTTTTTTACCTAATGTAATGACGATCGCGCGCATGGCGCGCTGATGTCATTACATTGAAAACGAAACTGAAATTAGCGGATCGGCTAGTTTCAGCGCTTCGGTGCACGTGGAGCTATCTCAGCCCCCGAGCACCGAAACACACAGAAGAGGAATCATGGAAAAGGGGAGGATCTCCCCTTTCCAATGGTACCCCTCCCTAGTGGATCCCTGCTCGGGGATCGCCCCAGGAGGGCGATCCCCAAGCAGGCATACATCCACTAGGCACAGGGTATGGGGGGAGCGTCTCCTTGGGCAAGGGTCTTTACTCCCCCATATATAAAATGGGCATATTCAGTCTTTTTGCCCCCAATCTGTCCTCCCGGCAAAGGGGGGTGGGGGGGGGGGGGGGGGCAGAAAGCCTGCTAGGCACCAGGGATTCTTTTTTTCAAGTTCCAGGGTTGGCGCTACCCAGAATGGGCAAGGCAATGCCCCACCCCCCAAAAAAAATGACAATTTTTCTGCCCCCTTCAGAAGGTAGATGGGGTAATAGCCCCTCATCTGCCCCCAGGGGGGGCAGAGAGCCCACTAGTTACCAGGGATTATGCTGGTTTTTTTTATAAGAATGGGTGGGGGTTGTCCAGAATGGCCATGCCAATGCCCCACTCCCCCCCTCAAAAAAATGGCTACAGTCTTTCTGTCCCCCTTGGGGGCATATCGGTGTAATACCTGCCGATCTGACTCCCCCAGGCCAGCAGAAAGCCCACTAGGCACTGGCCTTTTTCTTTTTTTTTTGCACTCTGCCTAGCTTATGAATTTGGGCCCTAGCGCAGCCGGCACCTAGGGAAACCTAATAAACCCGCACATTTTTGCAAACTAGCCACCCAGGGGAAGCCGGAATAGGGTGACTTGTGTGGCTCTTACCACGTTTTGTTACCCAGAATCCCTTGCAAACCTCAGACTTTCTATAAAAAGAAGGAATATGCTACTTACCAGTATGCATCTGTTCTTGTCATGTAGAGCTGCAAATCTACACACTGTGCATAGATCGCCATCTGGTGTGGGGCCCGGATGTTTGCAGCTGTTTTTCTCTTGGAAAGTCTTTGGAAGTCACAAGGTATGTGACTCCTCCTTTGGATCATATTGCGCATGGGCTTGGGCTCCATCCTCAGATTGTTTTACGCCAGCGGGGAAATGGTGGAGCCTTGTAAGAAAGAGGAAAGATGCCCATGTGTGCTGTATCTAAATAAGATAAAACTGGAACAGATAAAGGTAGCCGGGGAGGCGGGTGGGCGTGTGTAGATCTGCAGCTCTACATGCCAAGAACAGATGCATACTGGTAAGTAACATATTCCGTTCGAGGCATATGAGCTGCAGATTACACACTGTGCATAGATTATATAGCAGCACTCGCTCCTAGCGGCGGCCACCAGTATCTGTTGCAGTTGTTTGAAACAATGTTTAGAGGACAGCCTGGCCCACACTAGCTTGTTGCTTAGTTTGCGCATCTACACAATAGTGTTTAGTGAAAGTGAGCGGTGTAGACCATGTAGCTGCTCTGCAGATATCATCTAAGGGGATGTTCCCTAAAAATACCATGGAAGCCCCTATCTTACGTTTAGAGTGGGCTTTAGGGGGAACAGATAGCGTGCGTTTTGCTTTGTGGTAGCAAATCTGTATGCATTTAACAATCCACCTAGCTATCCCAGATTTGGAGATGGGGTTGTCTTTGTGTGGTGGTGAGAAAGACACGAATAGTTGTTTGGTCGTACGAAAGGTTGTGTTTTCTCGATGTAGTAGAGTAAAGCTCTTTTCACTTCTAGGGTGTGTAGAGCTCTTTCTGCAATGGTTTTTGGCTCCGAGAAGAATACGGGCAGTTCCACAGATTGATTGAGGTGAAAGGGAGAAATGACTTTAGGAAGGAATTTTGGATTATTGCGGAGAACAACCTTATTATGATGCATCTGCAGAAAGGGTTCTTGAATGGTGAGTGCTTGTATCTCAGTGACCCTTCTGAGCAAAGTAATGGCTACAAGGAAAGCAGTTTTCCATGTTAAAAATTGAAGCTCACATTTATGTAGAGGTTCAAATGGAGGCCCCATTAGTCTTGTGAGAACGATGTTTAGGTTCCACACAGGTGAGGGTGGCACTCTGGGGCGAATTATTCTCTTAAGGCCTTCCATGAAGGCTTTTATGGCAGGTACTCTGAAGAGTGATAGATGCGGTCTATTTTGTAGATACGCTGCTATGGCACCAAAGTGTAGTCTAATAGACGTGTAGGCTAGGTTGCATCATTGTAGGTGTAGTAAGTAGCCTATGATGTGTTGGATAGAGACATACAAGGGATTGACGTTATTGTTGTGACAATAGGTCACGAAACGTTTCCACTTGGCTGCGTAGCAAGCTCTAGTGGTAGGTCGTCTAGCTTCTTTAATGACTTTCATACAGTCAGGGGGAAGATTAAGGTAACCAAATTCTAGGATTTCAGGTGCGGGACTACAGAGTTCCAGCAATGTGGTGTACCACAGTTGTCTGGCCCAAGTCGGAGCAACTAGAATGAGAGTTAGGGAATGTTGCTGTAGTTTGCGCACCACTAATGGAATGAGTGGGAGAGGCGGAAAAGCGTACGCAAAACTGCCTGACCAGTTCATCCATATCGCATTGCCTTTGGACAATGGGTGTGGATATCTGGCGGCGAAGCTTGGGCATTTGGCGTTTTCGTGGGTGGCGAAGAGGTCTATCTGTGGTGGCCCCCACATTTGAAAGAATGGTTGAAGAACTTGTGGATGAAGTTCCCACTCGTGGATCTGTTGTGTTTGACGGCTCAACAGATCTGCAATGGTGTTTTGGACTCCTGGGACATGTTGGGCTAGGAGAAAAATGTTTTGAGGTATGGCCCACCTCCATATGCTCTGTGCTAGCTGAGAGAGCTGCAGAGAGTGTGTGCCGCCCTGTTTTTGGATATAGTACATGGCTGTCATGTTGTCTGTGCGGACTAAGACAGCCTTGCCTGAGACGTGTGTTTGAAAGGCTTTTAGGGCTAGGAATATGGCCAGTAACTCCAGATGGTTGATGTGGAGTAACTTTTGTTGAGGTGTCCACTTGCCCTGAATGGTGTGATGTAGTAGGTGAGCTCCCCAGCCGGAGAGCGATGCGTCCGCAGTTAGAACTATTTGAGGAACCGGCTCTAGGAACGGTCGCCCTTTGGAAAGGTATTTGGTGGTCCACCACTGCAGAGAGCGATGGACACGACCGTCTACCAACACCAGATCTGATAATTGACCCTGAGCCTGGTTCCATTGGCGTGCTAAGCACTCTTGGAGAGGATGCATCTGGAGTCTTGCATGAGGTACTATGAATATGCAAGAGGCCATCATCCCTATAATTTGCATAAACACTCGGGCTGGAAGAGAGTGTTGAGGTTGAAATTTGGCGCGAAGAGCCTGTATGCTTGCTATCCTGGCGGGACTGGGGTAGGCTAGCGCTCTTGAGGTGTCTATGGTGGCACCAAGGTATTGTTGTATGTGGAACGGATGCAGATGGGACTTGGCGGAGTTTACTGTGAAGCCCAGGTCGTGAAGTAGTTGGATAGTGGCGTGAGTGTGTTGTACACACTAGTTGTATGAGCTGGCTTTTATGAGCCAGTCGTCTAGGTATGGGAATACGTGGATGTGTTGTCTTCTCAGGTGTGCTGCCACTACCGCTAGGCACTTAGTAAACACTTGTGGTGCTGTGGTGACTCCAAATGGAAGTACTTTGAATTGGTAGCGCTGACCGTCCACTACGAATCTGAGAAACTTCCTGTGAGCGTTGTGAACGGGAATGTGGAAATAGGCGTCCTTGAGGTCTATGGTGGCAAGGAAGTCGTTCTGGGAGAGCAGAGGAAGTACCTGCTGGAGTTTGACCATGTGAAAGTGGTCTGAGTGTATGTATTGGTTTAGGGTCTGAGGTCCAGAATGGGTCTTAGAGAGCCGTCCTTTTTTGGTATGAGAAAATATAGGGAGTAAACTCCCTTGTTTTGTTGGTGGGTAGGAACTGGTTCTATTACACTTTTTTGTAGGAGGGAGATCGCCTCCTGCTTTAAAAGTGACAAATGTTCCTGAGACATTTGGCGCTGTTTGGGTGGGATGGTTGGGGGGGGGGGGGGGTAGATGTTAGTTCTAGACAGTAGCCTAATTGAATTATCTGTTGCACCCATCTGTCTGAGATGATGTTAGCCCAGACAGGAAGAAAATTGTGGAGCCTGTCCCCGACTGGAGTGGAATAGTCTGGGGGGAGTGGAGGGAAGTCATTGGGTGGGGGTGGAGGCAGAGCGGGGGGTGTTAGTTTTGTCTCTGCCTTTGTTATTGTTACCCCTGTAACCGCCTCTTTGGTAACCCCTAGTGAAGGTGGATTGGGTTGGGGCCTTGTAGGAAGTGGAGGCGCAGTCGGAGTAGCCTCTGGTGGTGCTTCTAAAGGAGGAACGGCGAAAGGAGCGCCTGGGAGCTTGCGACTGCAAGGCTCCCATAGATTTTGCCATGTCTGTGTCCTTTTTCACTTTTTCGAGGGCTACGTCGACATTATGGCCAAACAGGTGTTTTTCATCAAAGGGGTGGTTGAGGATGGAACTCTAAACCTCAGGTTTGAACCCTGAAATGCGTAGACATGCAGGTCTACGCAGCAAGACCCTGGTATTTATTGCCCTGGAGGCAGTGTCAGGTGCATCGAGGGCACAACGGATGGAGGTATTGGTGATGGTTTTACCCTCCTGAATAAGTTTATTGGCCCTATTTTTATATTGGTTAGGGAGGTGTTGCATTATAAACTCCAGTTCGTCATAATGTGCCCTGTTATATCTGGCTAGGAGCGCTTGGTTGTTAGCAATGCGCCAAATGTTGGCTGCCTGGGACGCCGTCCGCTTGCCAGAGGCGTCCAGGAGTTTAGACTCTTTATCTGGCGGTGAATTGGCACGTTTCCTCGCATTGGAGACTACCAGGGCGTCTAGTGGTGCGGGCCTCTAATGTAGGTTGGATCTGTTGGGGCGGCCTTATATTTTTTCTCAATGCGAGGGTTGATGACCTTGGCCCTAACCGGGTCTTTAAAGACCTCTGGTGCGTGCTTAATAACACCCTTAAGCATGGGCAGAATTGAGGTGGACCTCTGTGCAGTGTCAAATGTGTGTAAGAGGAAATCCTCCTCCACGGGGTCTGTGTGGAGACCAACCCAGTGGTAGTGGGCAGCCCTATGGAGTAGCTGATTAAAGCCCATTGTGTCCTCTGGGGGGGTGGGACGGTCTGGAAGGGTAAAGATCGTCCTGCGGGACGTTAGGGACGTCTGGGATGTTGTAGTCGTCCCATGGGTCTGGGGAGCCCGTAGGAGTAGGGTCCCCTGTGGGTTGGTCACCCGCTCCGTCCCCTGTGTCGTAGTAAATGTCATCATCATCCTCATCTGGAGATGGTGTGGGAGAATGATGGGGTAGGGGAGGAGGAGGAGGAGGAGGAAGAAGAGGTGGAGGAGGAGGTGAAGGAATCCTCAAAGGGGAGGTGGCAAAGTCTCTCCTTTTTGGTGGTGGAGCTGGTGCAGGCTTGTCCAGTTGTCTTTTTCTGGTGCTAAGCGTCAAATGCCCAGTCTTTGGATCCTTTATGAGGGTTTTTTGGTAAGGTTCGGGTCGAAACAGTTCATCTGGAGGGGGCAGATCCTTCGGTGACGATGGTGTCGGAGCCGTGGGTTTTTTAGGTGTCGAATCGGCACTGCTTCTTTGTTTGTAACCGTGGGGTTTAGAAATGTCTTTTGTTTTCCTCGGTTCCGAGGTGGGTTTCGGCTTCGAGGCTTGGGAGTCGAGGCTCTTTGGTTTTTTGCTCAGCTCCGAGGATGTTATCGGTGCCGAGGAGCCGGTGCCCGTCTTCGGCGCCGAGTGCTTTGTTGTCGAGCTCGGCGCAGATGAGAAAAGGGGCGTTTTCTTTTTCGGTGCCAGTGTCGATGAGAGTTTTTCGGCACCGAGCGTAGGCTGGCTCGAGCAGCCTGAAGGCTTGATGGGCTTCTTAACCGGGCCTGGAAGCGAGGTATGGGAAGCAGTCTCTCAGTGCATACCTAGGACTGAAGGCGTGACCGAAGCCTTTTTTAATGGCGTGGAGGGGGGTCTGGGGTCGAAAATTTCCTCTAATTCACATGCTTGTATGGGTACCCACAATTTCGGAGAGGTGTAAATAACCACTGCTTCTAAACTCTATATTTTGTTCCCATTTTGGTAATATATAGGTTCCTTTGGTACCCATTTTTTTTCTCTTCTTATTTTACCAAATGAATTGCTATATACCCGGTGCACAATCAAAAAACATTGCAAGACACAGCTCAGTTATAGCCTCTGGGTACCTCAGGTTGTTGGTGAACCTACAAGTCCTACATATCCCCGGAACCAGAAGGGGCCAGCGGACGTAACTATATATTGCTTTAAAAAATCTGCCATACTTGGAAGTTACCGGTGAAAACATTGGCACAAATGGTTGTTTTTTCCAACTCAATTTCAATATTTTTTTATTGTAAATGTTAGTTTCTATAGAGAATCCTTGAAGGATCTACACAAATGACCCGTTGCTGAATTCAGAATTTTATCTACGTTTCAGAAATGTATAGTTCTCCGGGATCCATTATTGCTTTCACACACATTCCTACCGCTGGGAAGATGGTGATTTTAGCATCACAAACCCTTTGTTGATACCTTTTGCAGGGGAAAAAACAGACACTTTCTTCTGCAGCACTTTTTTCCAATTTTTCAACAAAAAAGAAAAACATTTGCTGTAATTTTGCCAATTTCTCAGTCCCCTCCAGGGCAATCCACAAACTCTGGGTACCTTTAGAATCCTCAAGATGGTGGAGGAAAAAGACGTAAATTTGGTGTGGATAACTTAAGTGGACAAAAAGTTAAAGGGAAGTTTCCATGAAAGATATTGCAACTGACCAGAATGTAGTGGTTCGAAAGGCGGCCCCATTAATCTTGTTAGGACAATGTTTAAATTCCATACTGGGGCAGGTGGAAGTCTAGGAGGAATTATTCTTTTAAGTCCCTCCGTGAAAGCTTTTATAACAGTAATTTTAAACACGGATATGTGTTGTCTATTTTGTAGATATGCTGCAATAGCTGAAAGATGTAATGAATATGCTACTTACCAGTATGCATCTGTTCTTGGCATGTAGGGCTGCTGACATTCATATCTGTGCATAGATCGCCGCCTAGTGTTGGGTCCGGATGATTGCACATTGTTGTCCTGGAAGAGTCTTCGAAGTATCACGAGATAGGTGGCTCCTCCCCTGGACTACAGTGCGCATGGGCATCCTCTCCATCCTCAGATTGTTTTTCGCCATTGTGGCAGTGATGGAGTAGATACAGTAAGTGATGACCATGCTATACAGTAATTCTGAGTGCTGCAGCCGCTACAGGCGCCGGGGAGGAGGGTGGGCGATATGAATGTCAGCAGCCCTACATGCCAAGAGCAGATGCATACTGGTAAGTAGCATATTCAGTTTGAGGCATGTGGGCTGCTGAATTCATATCTGTGCATAGATTATATAGCAGTCCCTCCATTAGCGGCGGCTGCCCGTGCCAGCTGCAGCAGTCTGAAAAAGAGTTTTGAGAACAGCCTGTCCTACAGCTGCCTGCTGTTTTGAGTGTACATCTACACAGTAGTGTTTGGTAAATGTATGTATAGTGGACCATGTGGCTGCTCTACATATTTCCTGTAAAGGAATGTTTCCTAGGAAAGCCATGGACGCCCCTAACTTTCGTGTTGAGTGGGCTCGTGGGGGAATCGTTAATGTGCGTTTAGCTTTTTGATAGCAAATTTGAATACATTTAACGATCCATCTGGCTATCCCTGCTTTGGAAATGGCGTTGCAGTTGTGTTGTGGAGAAAAGGCAACGAAAAGTTGTTTTGTTTTCCTAAAATCCTTTGTTCTGTCTATATAGTACATGAGGGCCCTCTTTATATCTAGTGTATGGAGCATTCTCTCTGCGACAGTTTGTGGATTTGGAAAGAAAACAGGCAGTTCAATAGTCTGATTCATGTGGAACTGCGATATCACTTTAGGCATGAATTTGGGGTTGGTACGTAGTACAACTCTGTTTGCGTGAACCTGTATGAATGGCTCTTGAATGGTTAGTGCCTGGAGTTCACTAACTCTTCTCAACGAAGTGATTGCCACTAAGAAAGCTACTTTCCAGGTGAGGAATTGAATCTCACATGAATGGAGAGGTTCGAAAGGTGGACCCATTAATCTGGTGAGGACCACATTGAGGTTCCACACTGGTGCCGGTGGGTGTCTTGGAGGAATCACTCATTTGAGTCCCTCTAAGAAGGCTTTAATGGCAGGCACTCTGAATAAAGAGAGGTGCTGCCTGTTTTGGAGATAGGCTGCTATTGTGGTTAAATGCATACGTATGGAGTTGTATGCCAGATTGCATCGGTATAAGTGTAAGAGGTAACAGAGGATGTTTTGAATGGATGCATCCAGCGGGTTAATGTCATTGTTGTTGCAGTAAATGACAAACCTTTTCCATTTAGCCGCATAGCAAGCTCTGGTTGTGGGTCTTCTGGCCTCCTTGATGATATCCATACATTCAGGTGGCAGGTTTAGGTAGCCAAACTCTAAGACTTCAGGAGCCAGATTGCCAGGTTCAGCTGTTGCGGATCTGGGTGCTGAATTTCGCCATGGTTCTGCGTTAATTGTGCGGGTGTGATCCTCAGCCTTTGATGCGGCACCACGGAAAGTTCTAGAAAAGTGGTGTACCATGGTTGGCGTGCCCATGTTGGAGCAACTAGGATGAGTGTCAGTGAGTGTTGTCGCAGTTTGCGTGCCACTAGCGGTATCAATGGCGCTGGGGGAAATGCGTACGCAAATCTGCCTGACCAGTTCATCCATATCGCATTGCCCTGCGACTGTGGGTGCGGGAACCTGGCGGCAAAGTTTCGGCATTTTGCGTTTTCCCTTGTGGCGAATAGGTCTATCTCTGGATGACCCCACTGTTGGAAGTACGGTTTGAGTACTGATGGATGTAGCTCCCACTCGTGCATTTGGTGGCTGTGTCTGCTGAGCAGATCCGCCATCTGGTTGTCTTTGTCTGGGAGGTGTTCCGCCATGAGGAATATGTTCCTTTGAATGGCCCACTTCCACATGCTCTGAGCCAGATGAGACAACTGTGGAGAGTGTGTTCCTCCCTGCTTCTGTATGTAGTACATGGCAGTCATGTTGTCCGTCCGGATCAACACGACTTTGTTGCATAAGTGTACTTTGAATGACTTCATGGCTAGGAAGATTGCCATCAGTTCCAGAAGGTTGATGTGCATCTTCTTTTGCTGTGTTGTCCATAGTCCCTGCACTGTGTAATTGAGTACATGAGCTCCCCATCCCTGGAGAGACGCGTCCGCTGTCAGTATTATTTGCGGAACAGGCTCTTGGAACGGTCGGCCCTTGCAAAGGTTTTGTGGATCCCACCAATGCAGAGAGTTGTATGCCCGACCGCTCACCAACACTAGGTCTGTTAATCTGTTAATTGTCCTTGAGCCGGATTCCATTGACGTGCCAAGCACTCCTGAAGCGGGCGCATATGTAGTCTCGCTTGCGGGACTATGAAAATGCAGGAGGCCATCATGCCTATCAACTGCATGAACACTCGCGCTGGAAGGGAGTGTTGAGGTTTGAACTTTGTGATCAGCAGTTGTATGCGGTTGATCCTCACTAAATTTGGCTGAGCTGTGGCTGTCGGAGTGTTTATGGTTGCGCCCAGGTACTGGCGTACGTGCGCGGGTTGAAGATGTGATTTTGGGTAATTTAGTGAGAATCCTAGACTGTGAAGAAGGTGAATGGTGAGGGACATGTGGCTGGCACATTGCTGGGCTGACTTTGCTTGAACAAGCCAGTCGTCCAGGTAAGGGAAGACGTGAATATGCTGTCTCCGTAGATGTGCAGCCACTGTTGCTAGGCACTTGGTAAAGACCCTGGGTGCCGTTGTTACTCCGAAGGGGAGAACTTTGAACTGATAATGGTGATTCTGAATAGTGAACCTGAGATATTTTCTGTGCGATGGGTGTATGGGTATGTGGAAATACGCATCTTTCAAATCCAGTGTGGCTAGGAAGTCTCCCTGACTGAGTAACGGTAGAACCTGCTGTAGGGTGAGCATATGGAAATGCTCTGACAGAATGTAGTGGTTGAGGGGTCTCAGGTCTAGTATAGGTCTGAGAGATCCGTCCTTTTTTGGGATTAAGAAGTACAGAGAGTACACCCCTGTCCCTTGTTGGTTTACGGGCACGACCTCTATTGCACCTTTTTGCAGCATACTTAGTACTTCCTGCTGCAATAATGCCAAGTGCTCTACGGACATAGGACGGTGCTTTGGCGGTATGTTGGATGGAGTGGACGTTAATTCTAGACAGTAACCGTACTGGAAAATTTCCCTGACCCACCTGTCTGTGGTGATGGACTTCCAGACTGACAGGAACTGTTGGAGTCTCCCCCCCGACAGGTGTTATGTGGTCGGGGGGCAGGGAGAAGGCGTCACTGTTTGTTTTTGGGGGAGGACCTGGTGTTGCCGTACCCACGTCCTCTGCCTTTGGTGCTGGATCCACGATATCCACCTCTATTGTTTTTATCATAGGTACTTTGCGTACCCCCTTTATTGTACTGCTGCTGGGACCCCTGACCTCTAGCTGCTCCTCTATTCCCGGGGCGACGAAAGGAGCCACTCCGAAACTGCTGTGACTGCAGAGCCCCCATTGATTTTGCAGTTTGTGTCTTTTTTAATTTTTTCGAGGGTAGTGTCAACCTCGGGGCCAAATAAAAAGTCTGGGTTGACCGGTTGATTTAAGATATTGTTTTGAATTTCAGGTTTGAAGCCTGAGATTCTTAACCATGCGTGCCTCCGCAACATTACGCTTGTGTTGATCGCCCTTGCTGCAGTGTCGGCTGCATCCAGTGCGCATTTGATGGACGCATTTGTAAGAAGTTGTCCCTCTCTGATAAGGAGCTCTGCTGCCTCTTTGTATTCATCTGGCAAGTGTTGTAGCAGTGATTCTAGTGTGTCATAGTGTGACCTATCATAACGGGCCAGGAGTGCCTGGGTGTTGGCAATGCGCCAGATGTTTGCTGCTTGCGCTGCTATCCTTTTGCCTGATGTCTCCAGCACTTTGGACTCCTTGTCGGGGGGGAGGAGCATCACCCGTTGTTTGTGAATGTGCCCGTTTGCGAGCATTAGCAACAACCATGGAGTCTAATGGTAACTGACCCTTAATGTACATAGGGTCTCCGGGTGCAGGCTTGTATTTTTTTCCGATTCTGGGGTTCAACACCCGTGCCCTGGTTGTTTCTTTAAAAATGTCTTTTGCAGGTTTAAGAACTCCCTTCAACATTGGCAGATTTTTTACGGTTTTCTCAGAGGAGGCGAACGTGTCCACTAAGAAATCTTCCTCTACAGTGTCAGAATGGAGTTCCACTCCATGATTGGCAGCAGCCCGTTCTATAAGGGCATTAAAGGCAGCAGTGTCCTCTGTGGGAGATGTCTTTATATTATAAAGCTGCGTGTCAGGAGTATCAGGTGCGTTACCCTGGTCGGTGGGGTCATCCCATGCTTGATCTGGGTCTTGCATGTGATCATCAGGATCGATATCCACCGGGTAGGTGGTGGTATCCCCTATATAGTCCTCTCCGGCATCTGCCTTTGAATGCGTAGGAGAAAAAGACGGTGGGTCCTGAAGGAAGGGTTGAAAGGTTTCATGAAGCACTGGTGCGGAGCCTGCCGGCAGTTTTTGTTTCAAAGCAATCTTGTACGAGTCCAAACCCTTCTCTGGTGTGATTTTCCACTTGCAGAGCATCAGCCTACCAGTGTCGGTGTCGATAAAGTGTGCCTGTGAAGGCTCGATATCGATTTGTCCAGTGGATAGCGTCTGTGTTCGGTGGACACGTGTCCGAATTTCGAACATTTTCGGCGCCGTGGGCGGCGGCAGTCCAAATGTGATGTGCGCCGGCGCAGAGTGTGCTTTCGCGGCCTTTTGCGTTTCGGGACCCGACGTAGGTTGGAGGGTTGCCCGGTCCCTGATGCGTTGCAACGACGCTGAGACCTGTTGTAAGGTGAACGCAGATGGCGCTTTGGAACAGATAGGCACCTTGGAGGCAGGCGTCGAAGCGGTATCCGATTTATTCCCAGTCTTTGTGTCGTCGATCCGAAGGTGGGTATCGACGCTCCTTGGAGCCGATGATTTGGCCGGCGCCGCACCCTTTGATGTCGACGCAGACGGATCGACCACCTTGCCCTTGGTGGGTTGGGCCGTAATCTTCGGTGCCATAGGCCGAGGCGCCTTGTGGGGACCGAGGGCCTTCTTCTTTGGCTCGGCGCCGGAACCCGTCGCGGTGAGCTCGGCACCGAAATCTCTTTTGGCGTGTTCGGTGCCGATGACCTGTGCTGGCGTCGAAGGAGTGGAGGGCTTCGAGGCCTTCGATCCGATCGCAACTAGTTTCACTTTCGGTTTAGATGTAACCGGTGCGACGGACGGTTTCGGTTTCACTGAAGGAAATCCAGTCGTCTTCGATTTTAATGGCTCCTGTGAAATGTTCGAGGCCGGGCCTTGAGGCGGTGCCGAAGAACTGTGTGACTGATCTTGGGTAAGGCCCGCAGTTGATCCCTCGACCTGAGCCTTATGACGACTTTGTCTCTCGGCCTCCGTATCGACGGGTTGGCCTAGCTCTTCGCTGGAGCTATCTTCCTCGGCCCCAAGGGCCTCATTGTAGTCTCCTACGTCGTCGACGACGTCTTCGTCCTCGAAGATCACCTCATCATCGTCTTCCGATCGGGATTCATGTTCGGAAGCGTGGCTGGAGTCTATGTCTTCTACGCTCTCGGCTTCCTCATCCTCGGTGCTGAAGATGTTGACCGGGGCAGGCGCCGATTGCTGTGCCTCCAATCTCGCTGCCCGTCGATTCCGCAGAGTCTTCTTCGAGCGGAACCGGGCGCAGGCCATACATTTCGACTCATCATGATCCGGTGAGAGACATTTGTTGCACACCGGATAGACATCGACTTGTGGGTATTTGGCATGGCATAAAGGACATCTCTTGAAAGGAGTCCTCGATTCCATCGTCGAGCGGTGATCGATGTTCGGACCGAAGCGGATCCGAAAAGCGTGAAGAAGGTACTAAAACACAAAATAAACTGGTCGATACCGAACAATACCAACGAGATCTAAAGGCCTTTTGGCCTTAACCCCTTGCATGCCCGCCCCTTTCCCCGCCCAGTGCCGCGCCTTGCATTAGCGGGCGGAGTTCATGACGAGCTGGACTCGTCATGGGCACAGCGCCACCGCAGCCCATGACGAGTCCAGCTCGTCATGGGCACTGAAGGGGTTAAACTAAAGTTTCCGAACTTGAGCTAAGATAAGCACATCCGAACCCAATGGCGGAAAAAACCAATCTAAGGATGGAGAGGATGCCCATGCGCACTGTAGTCCAGGGGAGGAGCCACCTATCTCGTGATACTTCGAAGACTGTTCCAGGACAACAATGTGCAATCATCCGGACCCAACACTAGGCGGCGATCTATGCACAGATATGAATTCAGCAGCCCACATGCCTCGAACTCTTCTAGATGTATATGCTAATCCTGCAGTTTGTAAATGCAATAGGTATAAGGTAAGTGTTTGTACCTTTGCCTGCCGAGGGTTAACGTTTTGTTTGTGACAGAACATAACAAATCGTTTCTATTTTGGTGCAAACCATTTCCTTGTAGTTGGTGTACAAGCCTCTTTAAGAATGTTCGTACAGCCTTGAGGCAAATTTAAATATCCAAACTCTACCACTTCAGGAGCCAAATTGCAAGATACATTTCTTTGGGACTGTGAGGTCTTCATGTTCCATGGTTCTGCGTGAGGAGGTCCGGGTCTTTTCTCTTCACATAAGCAAACAATAGGATAGCCCTTAGTTATTAGAGTTTTACAACCCTATGAGAAAAGGGGCTCCTAAAGCACCCATGTGCAGATAATTGAGGCAGGGATTGCTTCTTGAATGCAGACTCTTTCTACTTCACACTGGACCACAGACGGAGGGGGGACACATCTTCAGCCGGAGGCAGAGGACAAAAGCGACTTGCCATTAGATAACCAAGATTTGGAAACCGTATAGGATGTTTCCTCTTGACTAGGAAATAGTTCATATAATAATGATCACTACAGAAGCCCCATTTCTTGTTTAAAGAGGGGAGGTCCAGCAATATAGTACCTTGGCATACAATTGGCATCCAGTCAGTCTTTCATCGCTAACAGGTGAATATAACGAGGATAAGTTTTAGTGAGCTATGAGCCTGCAAGTCAGGGGCGGCTCCTCCATTAGGGCGGAGGAGCGTCGCCCCACTGCTTTCATGCAGGGTGAGAAACAGAAGCATAACATTTTATTTTAAATACCATTTTATGTTTCTGCTTCTCGCACTGCGAGAAAGCAGAAGTGTATGCCTGGTTGGTTCAGGGAGGAGTGGCTTGCCCAATGCTGTGGGCTCTGACTGTTTGGTCGGCCCTCTGGGGCCGACCAAACCAGTCATGCGCACTCTGGATCTTCTCTATGTAGGCTGCATGCAGCTTACATAGAGAAAATGGCCTCCCAATAGGTGTCCGGCTGGGCGCCGTCCTCACCAATCAAAACACTGCCATTGCAGCATTGTGATTGGCTTAGGGAAGGGGACGAGGGAGGCTTCCTTCTTCCTGTTCCTTCTAGAGCAGGAAAGCAGCAGGAAAATGCAGGACCCAGCCAGGAGCGGAGGCGGCGGGGTCCCAGTAACATACGTTTTTTTGTTATTGGGGCACACTTGCGGATTATCCCACTTTCAAAAGTGTGCAATGTACAGCACGGGAAAAAAAAGAGGCACATCTTATTTTATCTGGTTTAGCAATAAAAATGGCATGGAGAGGGGAGGCATGCAGGTTTTTACTGAGGCCAGTGCACTGTTCCCAGTACCCTAAACTAGTTGACTCTGCCCACCAATGTCAAGCACGGAGAAGAAAAAGTACAAACTTTTATAACAGTTCTTCACTTACAAGGCAAGCAGCACACGTATTGTGGGCAGTACGACTTTTTTCAAAAGCCCTTTAAATCTTGCCATTTTTAAAAAGGACTGTCAGACACAAAAGATTTTCATGCACACAGGTACAGAACATGCAAGATAAAAGACACAAGGTGTCCCCTAACCATTCAATTCATAGCTAAGAGAGTAGATGGTGAGCCATTACTATGATTAGAAGAAAATGCAGAAGTACAAAATGAGTATCCCATAAGGTAGGATTGCAATCAAGATTTTGTCACCTTATCTATAAGGGTTATGAGAGGCGAGTTCCTTACATGATCTTTTGAGTACTCGAGGACCAATAAAGGTGCAGATTGATCGGAGAACGCTGTAACTGCCAAGCAAAATGTGGTGGTATAGCAGTAATCAAGCTGTTAAAAGGTCACTTCTGCAAACACAAGTATGCCTGATCTTGTAATCAACATATGCATTTGCAGCAACAACAAAACAATTTAAACTTACCAGTGTGCAGCAAATGGACGGCAAAGGTCTACGTGAAAATTCTTTAGATCTTTAAATCTAATTGCTGCTTCAATGTAAACAAAAAGTATCCATAACGATACTGTTGGTAAACACACACCCCTTTCTGTGGGAAAAAGTAGAACAAACCGTTATTAAAACATTTATTGAAGTGGCTTTTTAAAAAAAACATTTGAGGAGTTTCTCGGGATTTGTTTTTGTGAGAACTGAAGACACGCTCAATAACAACAACTGCAAATAAATGTACCTCGTGACCTGAATTACGCACACACTGTTTTCGTATTCATAATGCTAGAGGCAAGTGAGCTGTGCCCTTTCCCACACTTATGTTTTCCTAACTTTCCTTGCTTCGGATATCAAGGAAATAAGGTGCTCCCCTACAAGTGAGTGCGGAAAGTAAGGGAGTGAGGAAAATGCCCTGCCAACAGAAGTAATTGGAAGTATTGCCACAGAGTCAAAGAATTTATTGTTAGATGTGGCAAGCTATTAGATTAGGATCCATGAATGGAGTGCACGTAAAGACATAGTAGAACTATTGTACTACAGACAGAACATAAACCTACTTTCACAAATTTACACAAACCCATCAGTGACCAGAGTTAGGAATGAATCTAGAAATGTAATTAATTGCTCATCTGGGTTGGCTTACCTTAAATAAGTAATATCGAATTTTCAGTATTAATTTAATATTAAGTATTTCAAGAACGTATTGCTTTAAAAGGAAGGAATTTATTTGTATATGTTATCACACAACATTCTGTAATTTAAAATGACTTATACTTAGCAAATAGTATGCATCAGTAATAAATAGCGTTATTATTCATATTACAAATAAAATACAGCACATTCAAATGTCCAGCAGAAACCCTGGTATGTTTTAGATTGAGGTGTTCGGGCTGCACTTTTAAGAAGGAATGAAAAATACCAAGTCTATGAGATTTTTAAAAAAGTTTCATGAAGACCACCCCGGCATCAAATTTCTTTACAACTGCAGATAATGTTTAAACAGTGTGGAAAGAAGTTCTCTTTAGCAATATGTCCAGCCATTCACAAATCCCTGTAGGGAACTGGGCTTTTGTTGCAGTTACCCTCCCACTTCTTGCCCCCTTTTTAGGTCTCGCTGAGCCAGCGCATGCGCTGCTCTGCGAGACATTTAGTTAGTGGCTTTTCAAAGTGCTACCACAATCTTTTCCTGGCCTCAAGTTTGCGCTCACGAGCGCGCGCAGCCGGCATGTGGCTTTCAAGGCTCATTAAGCCTTGCTCTCCCAAGCGCCTCGCTCTGCCCCTCCCCCACTGAAATGAAAACATCGATTACGGGTACCCACATTGCTTTGAAAAGACCTATAACCTTCCGAAGTAAAGGAATGCATATTTATATCGTCTCTCTGCGTGTATTGCCAAGATTTTCTTAGAGCTAACATGGATCTCCAGTGTTCATTTTGTGAATTGCTTTTCTGTTATTGTAAAAATAATTGCCAGCGACGGGAAGTCCAAGAATTCTAGTCCTCACACACTTTAAGAAGTACGAAGTGAATGAAAGTGTCAGAAAACCGTGCCCGCCGGGCAAGAAATGAACAGAGGTGGCTTATTTCTGCATACCTTTTTTATTAGAATGCCCTTCCTGGACAAGATCTAAATATTCAATGTACTGGTGAATAGATAGCTTGTAAATAAAATACTTAGATTTCCGCTGTTTTTTTCGCTTTTTAATGTAATTTATATTAGGGATTCCTTTACAATCCGTATTTGAGGTGCATGTCCACCAGTTACCCTTTTAAAGAAAGGATTTGTGTACATAACTATGTTGTACGGTCTTCGAATACCTAAAACAAGCATTCACGAACACCTAGCTACGGTTTTCTCTGACATTACGAATCAACTGTAATAAAAAAATGTGTCATTCCATTTCGCTGCATTCTGCTATTCCTTGCTGCGCCATTTAAGATGACTTATGCTTGTTTAAACAGAGGAGTCGTTTACAAATGTCTACACTTGGCATTGTCTTCCTTGTGCGCAAGTTCCCCGATAGGTTGAGCCATATATGAAGCTCTGGGCCCAGAGACTGCCCTTTATTCGCATAGACGTTGCAGCGCTCGGGTGGTCAGCTCAGCAGGTGCTGCTCACTCAGGTGGAAGGACCTGCCAAGGAGCTTTCACGTCAGCTGTTCCCTGAATAGAATGAGTTCTCGGCGATCTAAGACGCGTTAGGGGTCAGCATGAAAATATTAAACTTAAATTTGTTTTTGTTTCGGTAGCTAGTGCAAAATCCAAATGTTGGCTATGCTGGCTGGATGTGTGCCTTGGGGTTTAGATGGGAGCATCTCTCGTGTCTTTTTTTATGCAGCTGCTGCAATTTCTTGGTGATTTTTGGCACCTTGGTGTACTGTAGACTGTAATTATTTATGTGGACAACATCACTGTGGGATTTCGTACAGCTTGTTGTATTTGATTTAACATTGTGCATTTCTAACACTGGTGCCGGAAGTCTGTGAAATGCTTTCAATTTGAGATTCCTGTATTCATATTAATCATTATCAAGGGAGTAATAACACCACACCCATTAGAATATTTAGTTTTCTTTTATTTTCTCAACGTAATAAAACTCTTATTATATAATCATAATCCATAATGTGCTTATAGAGTAATTTAAAGATTGGCACCGTGCTGGCTTCTTTGTCCATAGTGGTATTAGCTTCGGGAGAAACAAGCATTGACATAGCCAATAGGTCTCACCTTTGGGACCGTATAAGTGTTTAGCTATGCAACACTTGATGCTGTTGCACCAAGGATATTGTGCTGCATAACTCAAAACTTATAAGGTCCCAAAGGCGAGACCTATTGGCTAGGCCAATGCTTGTTAGCTATTAGATGCTGATTTTCGACTGACAATGCATGAAGGCCTGCTAATCAGACCTAAGTGCCAGTGCTCCTTCCCTAAAACAAGATGTTGTCTAACTGTGCTACAACTGGCAACATACTTTAGAACTCCTGTAAGTCCCCAGTAAATGGTACCCCAGGTACCTAAGGCAGGGGCATTAAATAGGCTACCTAAGGGCTGCAGCATATCTTATGCCACCCTAAGGGACCCACATTCAAATTCCACACAGACTGCCATTGCAGGCTGAGTGGCATGGTGCAAATCATGTGTGAAAACATGACATGACACACTCCTGTGCAGGGCTCAAAAAATCATGAAAATGTTACTAGACCTGCAGGTCTAATAACTTGAAAAATCTACTCGACCCAACTGTAATGTAATTGACTGGTCTCACTTCATTATCACAAAAGAGAGCACCTTCAAATAAGCAAGTTCACTATTTCTGCTGTACAAAAAACTCTTTATTTACTAGACTAAATGTTTGCTCAATGTATAATAAGAATCAAGCCCACATACAGGGTACACATGATCCCTGGCTTGCCTCTTTATTAATAACATTGTCATCTGGACAGGAGCAGGAAGACTTCCCAGTTTATGTTTAAAAACTCATTTTTCATAAATATAGTACTAAAGCATGATGTGGTAGTGCACTGTCATTTACAGATAGCACATTTTCCACTTAAATTGCCACAAAACATTCCGACTAACGTAGTTTTACTGATAAAACTACATAACGCATAAACAATGTTTGGAAATTGGGTTTCAGCAAAAATATTTAAAATTTGCACATCACCAAGTAAAGTGTTCTGATTTGTTTTAATCCTATAAGAATCTTTTTTTCCACCACAATTATAAAGATGTGTCTTCATAACTAGTGAAAAATCTTTGAAATATTTGTTAACAGTTCACTTATTAGCTATTTCAGTGTTGTATAAGAAAAGTATTGCAGCCTTTCATTTCACATATTTTGCATACCTCACTTTACAAAATTCTCTAACTTCAGTCACAGAAAGAAAAACAAATTTAGGAAGACAAACTGACTTTTGACATCTGTCTTTGAAAGCTGAGCAAATGTGACACGATAACAAGATTTAAAGGCATCTTTATTGCTCATTCACTTTGTGAGCAAACATAACACCTGCTGTCAGCACCAGAACGGCAAGTAGGCTCTACAAAAAATAGCTCATCCTGATTAAATCTGGCTCGCCATAGTGGAATGGGTGAGTGGATTTTGAGAGCCCTGCTGTATGTTATGCCAAAGTCACTGCATCCAATATACGCAAGTCACCCCTATGGCAGGCCTTTGAGTCATAAGGCAGGATGCATTATATTTTATGTGAGGACATATCTGCATGAGCATATATGCCCCTGTGATGTTTAGTTCTATTACTAGATATTACAAGTGAGCAGGGAAACCAACTTATAGTATGTACTGGGCACTGTTCAAAACGAGTTCCCCAGCTCTATAATGGTTTCACTGAAACATATGGTGTTTGGTATCAAACACCTCATATTAATAAACCCACACTGATTCCAGTGATGGATTTATTAACACATGCACCCAGAGGGCACGTTAGCGGTGCCCCCCGAAAACCTACCAACTACTAGTATGCGGAGGGACTGGTCTTAGCCAGCCTGCCGCCAGAGACGAGTTTCTAACCCCAGGGGTGAGGGTCTTTGCTCTCAGAAGGTCAGAAACAGTCTACTCAGGCAGAGGGTGTTTACACCCCCCTTCAACAGGATGACCTGCAAATTAGCATCCACGGCAGGAAGCTTCAAAGAGCCCACCACCTTTGGTATGCAAATCTGGCTTCCCTCACAGGAGAGAATGCCGACCCCCTGCCCTGAGCCATCTGGCACCAGGGTAGGCGGGAAAATTAGCAATGCAGGAGGCGTGTTACACTACCAGGCTGGGCACACGCCTAGGGTGACCAAGTCTGAAGAGAACACCGTATTTAGGATTCCACCATCTTGTGTGTGGTGGAATTAGGAGTTCTGGGACAGGGTGATGCCCACTCCACACAGGAAGCGGTCATCCAGGGGGTGTAGTGAACCCAGCGGTAAGTAGCCCATTAGCTACTACTTCTCACTCCCCTTAATACCCCTAAATTGAGTACTTAGGGGGCCCTCTGATATGAGGACTACAGATTTCTACGGGCCAAAAGAATAAGTGGATAAAGAAGAAGACTGCTGACCTGAGAACAGAGGAGCACGACTGACTTGGCACCAACCCAGCTAGCTTGCCTGCTGTACCAGACCTTCGTGGAGCAACTGATTAATTCTGCCGCTGTGTAGGCCTCAAGGAACCCAGAGGCTGCCAGTGCTTTGCAAAATGCCAAAGGAACTCCCTTAGAGTAGAGGAGCTTCTCACCTGCAGCCGCAGGCACCAAAGAAGCTAGACCGGGTACACCAACCTGCCGTCTAGGGGACTATCTGTGCAACAGCCGCCCAGGAAGAGGTAGCAGTTCTTCTACATGCCAGATCCATCCTCCCTCCAAGTGGACTGCCTGGAGCCGCACAGTGCAGATACCTGGGGTACTGAACCCCTTGCAACAGCCAAGGCGTGTTGTGTCCAGTCCGGACATCAACGCCAAGGAAGATCGACCTGCACATCGAGGGTCTTTAGGGACAGTGAGACCCATGCCGTGAGTGGCCCAGCTGTCCGGTTTACCCCTCTGTAGCAGAAACCAAGACAAAGAGTGAGTCTGTGACTTCCAACACCTCAAAGCACCTATGCACCCGTGACCCAGAGCCCGAGTCCAAGGGAAGTGGCGGTGCCAACGGGGACCCCAGACCCACAAGAGCTAAGCCCATCCTTGGGTCTACCCAGACTGAACTTCTAGTTACCGCCTACAGCCTCCTTCTGCAGGGCCCCTCCAACCACAAGAAACTCCAGCATTGGATCCGACGCCAAAAGATATCACTGCACCTGAGCCCCACAACCCGAGAAGAGGACCAAGGATGTCCCTGTGTGCCCGAGGATCTCAAAGGTCGAGCCCCTCTGTGGATTCCCCCAGACTGGCCCTTCAGTCCCAGCTTGCAGCCACTTTCTGACTGGATCGTTCTCCCATTGAAGTGAATGGCACAAGTGACACACATCTGCACCCAGACACCCCAGAGACTCCTGAGGTGACCTGTTGCTGCCAAGTGCCCGAATGCAATACATGTTTTTCCTCCATAGGATAACATTACAGATCCAGTAAAACTTCATAACTCAAAAAGTACTAACCCGATTCCTATGAGCAGGGTATCTAAATGTATATTAAAGTACATGTTATTTTTGTAAATTGGTGTCAGATTTCTTTATTGAGTGTGTGTCTCACTTACTGCCTTTGTGTGCGTAATAAATGCTTAACACTGCCCTCTGATATGCCTAACTGCTTGCCCACACTAAAACAGAAGAGAGCATTTGGGGTGGAATTTGTGCCTCTGTAATTCCTTTGGGTTTGCCTGGACACCTTACACAGTGTAGCTATTTTTGGTCCACAACATAAAGAGCCAGTTTCCTACAATCCCCACCACAACCATTCTTCACAAATATCTAAGCATTCCATCACTATGAGGCACAGAAAGAAAGAGCATAATTCAATGTACTAAGACCCAGAGCAAGCCTGCTCATTTGTTTCTGCTGATGGATGGCACCAATATGGCCTCAAATACTCTATTATATACATACATACATACATACATACATACATACTTCGGTTTAAAGCTGAGTGGCAAGTGTGCTGCTGAATCGGACAAGATTGAAGAGAAGCAGAAATACTGTACTGAATAACTTATTCTTACTTCTACATCAAGCACCAAGATCAAAAAGGAGAAAACATCTCGAAGCAAGTAGAAACTGTCAAGAAGCAGCCAGCCTAAAATATCCTTTAATATGGCTTGACCCAACAGGGCATCATCTTTAAGGAAGACTTTTCAAAGCACAATTCAGAGGAGTTTCTCAGAAAAGCAGATGGCAGATCCTCGAAATGAGCTCTCAGAGCACAGAGCAGAAAAGCACAAAAGACAGGAAGAACTTTGAAAGTACTTATAGCTTTCAGTCATGAAGAATCCTTCCACTAGACCAGAAGTACACAAGAAAGAGGAGCAAGAAATTCAAGTATATAAAGGGTTAGAGCAAAAAAGAAGGGTACACATGCATGACTAATTTATCCACAGAAGATCACATATGGTTACACCATGGACAGAAGTCAAAGTTCAATCATTTTAAAAGTTGTAGCAAAACCCATCCAAAAAGCTCATGATTTCTGGTTTAGCATCACAGTGGGTCAACTGCCGTTAGGCCTACTACCCAAAAATTCAAGTCAGCATTCAAACTTCATATGAATTCCCTGTTAGGCAGACAAATGTAAAAAGTTCTGCCAAAATGAATGTGGACCGCTTCATACTTCAATGAGAAAGACAGATAGACTCAACTTTCATGCCACAACTGGCCAATGAAGAAACACACAAACTTTTAGTGCAAATTACAAATGGCAGGCTCATCATGGCTGCACAATTCCCAGACTGCAGTATGAGACAACCTCACGTTTGTCCTCATGAATCTACCTTCCAAGCCATTAACAGAGGTGAGGGTGTCAGAATAAATGGCATTTTGTACATGAACTGGTAGAACTGTTTGAAAGGTGTGCACCTTTCAAACAGATTGAAAAGGCTTGGAATTGTAAATAAATAAACATATAGAGACATTTCCTTACAATGGAGGAGTAAGGCATCCACCAGAGATGGCCAATGGATACACCATAAAAAATAAAAAATAACATACTCTTTTTCCTAGAAATCTTGGTATTCTCCAAGCCTCTTAACGGTCCATTGTGAGTAGCCTTATTAAACATACAATTTGTCTTGCTCAGTCTACAGAGGATATATTCAAAGCCAGCCACTGTGAATCTCTTTCAGGAAGCTATAGGTACATGGAAAAGCAGACTTTGTTTTCTCTGACACAGGTAAGAGGGATCGGGAATTAGTGCCGTTTGGGTGCGAGCATTCAAACACTTTTACTAAAACTCTGCCTCAAATAAATTAGCAGTGGATCAAGAGCCGCTCGAATGGCTCATGATCCCACAGAAGTTCATTCAGATCTCCAACCCTTTAAATAGCCTCAGGCTAGTACCAGAAACTCCAAAAGCAGTGGTTCTGCGCATTGGTAGATGGCCTGTGTGGCTCTGCGCAGAGTTAGTTTCCCTTCAGCAGCGATTAACAGAGCTGCAAATAAGCACCAAACTTGCACGCTGACATCAATTTCTTTGGCAAGTTTGCCCACACTGTCACACACAGAACTTGTCAGCAAACTGAAAGGACCAGTGCAGCAGGCTCCTACTTTGTTAGAAGGAAAATGAAACAATTCCACAGAATGGGGAGGATGGTGACGAGTCTGCAGGTAGATAGATTATCCACCTAAAAGAGTATTACCAAAAGTAGGTAACATGTTCTTCTGATGGATACTTCTAACACCACATTCCTCATCTTGTGAACAGATATCAAAACAATTCCTCCTAAAGGTAGTGGGTCTATGACTAGTGACTTAGATCGAAAAGTCCTGCAGGATCAAATAGAAAAAATGCCCATTCCAACACACTTGGCTGCCAAGGATATAGTGCTTTGTGAAAGAGTGCACCAAGGTACACATAGCAGCCTGGCACATATCCAGGACAGACACTCTGTGTGCCAATTCAATTGCAGTTGCCTTAGCTCTGGAAGAATGACCCCTCAGAACTTCTAGAGGCTGCTTCTTAGCCAATAAGTAGTAGATCTTAATACAGGGGACTATCTATCATGAAATGGTCCCCCTTTGCAAAGCACTGACTTTCTTGGCTCCAAAGAACTCCACTAAGAGTTGATAGTCAATGGTTCTTCCTGTGATTGATGTAAAAGCGCAACAATCTTTTGGGGTCCAAGCCACTGGTTTCCTCTTCTTCTTTCGAGGGATGAAGCAGAGCCTAGAATGTCAGAAGGGGGATATCTTGTCAAATATGAAAATGTGCCACTACCTTTGACAGGAACGCAGCTCAGGATCTTAACATCTATTTGTCAAAAAAAAGGGGATACAAGGCATCTGGGCTAACAGCGCATGAAGCTTACTCACATGACATGCTGAAGGTATGGTGACCAGAAAGACCATTTTCAAGGTCAAGAGGCGTCATGGACAATTGTGCTTTTGCTCAACAGGAGTACACATAAAGAAAGTGAGGACCACATTAAAGTCCCAATTGACATCACAATGGGTTTTGTTGGAAATATATATTCCAATCCTTTAACAAGTGATTTGAACAAGGATGGCTGGTCTGGCGAACATAAAATGGCCGAAAGGGACGACAAGTAACCTTTCACAGTGTCCATTGCAAGTACTTGCTGGGCCAAAGATAAAATGAACAACAAGACATCCAACAGTTTTGTTTGCAAATATTCAGTCTAACTGGTGCCAGACCAAACCACAAATTTATTCCAGCGCCTGCCATGCAATGATTTTGTGGAAGGGTGCCTGACTGCAGAGATCGCATCAATGAGTCTGCAAGGAAGATCAAAGGAGATCAACTGCCACTGCTTAATCTCCATTCATGGAGGTGCAGGTTGCACATGCCCGGGTGTAAGTTCCGGAGCGGCTGCTGTGACAGAAGGTCCTCCTGAATCGGCAGCCTGATTGCAGTACAGATGCTAAAGCCCAGCAATTATGGATACCATGCTCACCTGCCCCGATCTGGAGCCACTAAGACGACTTAGGCTGGTCATTCCTGATCTTCTTCAGAACACGGGGCAGTGGAGAAAGCAGCAGGAAGACATACAAGAGTCCCGTGCCCCATGCTAAGCAGAATGAATGTCCAAGAGAACTTCAATGTGCAAAAAGGTTGACACATCCCGTTTTCTGTGGTTGAAGAGATTGAGCCAGGGCTCCCCCCATTGTTGGAAGACATCCTGCGACACCTTCGGGTGCAGCTGCTATTCATAATCTGCTAGCCATCTCCAGCCGAGTATGTCCACCCTGACATTCAACAATCCACCAGGTGGTTCATGATCTGGGAGATGCCCTGACAACCCAGTCAGTTCCAGAGACGCAGAGTCTCTTGGCACAGGACCCAGGACCTCACCCTGCCCTGAATGTAGCAGTACCACATGGAGGTGGTGTTGTCCACAAGAACCTGCACCAGCCTCCTCCTGATGGCTGGCAGGAAGGACTTCAAAGACAAGTGAATCACCCACAGTTCCAGCAAACGGATGTGAGGCAGGTATCTACCTGAGATCAGAGTCCTCTGATCTACACCCTCCCAGATGGTCTGCCCAACCCAGTAGTGATGCCTTTGTTACCACAGTCACCCTCCTTCTCCTTCCTCGCGGCCTGAGCCTGGAACGCCCTCCGCTCCACCTCAGACAGACATCGCTCCCCATCTTCGCAAGAAACCTCGAAACCTGGCTCTTCGACAGATTCCCCCCTGATGCACTGGAGCCTAATAAACCGCCACACCCCCACCCCCCCAAACCACCCCCAGCGCCTTGAGACCCTTACGGATGAGTAGTCGAGCTTAACAAACGCCTGATTGATTTATTGATTGGGTGGGATAGAGAAAGGGATCTGCCGCTAGTCCGACTGTGGTCAAGCAGTCACCACTTCAGATCTTTTGGAATCTCTACCAAAACATGGATGGAATCGGACAGGTTCCCCTGTTCCCATGGCCACCGAGACTTCAGGTCTCACTGCAAAGCTAGCAGGTGCCATCTGTCATGGTTGAAAAGCAGAACGCAGGAAGCATGTAGAC
Organism: Triturus cristatus; assembly: GCF_964204655.1. Lineage (NCBI taxonomy): Eukaryota > Metazoa > Chordata > Amphibia > Caudata > Salamandridae > Triturus > Triturus cristatus. The sequence goes on from NC_140584.1 coordinate 335,366,694, forward strand.
CAAGGAGCCTCTGAGCAATCCTCACTGAGACCCAGGAAACAAGCTGAAACATTGGTATTCTAGTTAAATGTCCTGTCTCATTGATCCGGAGGGAAGGTCCAAAAGTGCAATGTATCCAGGGAAGCTCTGACAAAAGCAACCTACTTTGAAGTAGACATGTGACTTTGACAGGTAGATTGAAAGCCCCAATGTCATAAGAAGGCTCACTGTTGTCTGAAGGTAGTCAGAATGGACTGTGGCGAGCCTGCCTTCAAAAACCAGGCTTAAAGTTTGGGGAAAACTGGTACTCACAACCTCTGATGATGGGCAGCAGCCATCCCCTTTGTGAACTCTTCAGAGGCACTGGTGAGGCAGAGACTGAAAATAGTTGTGGCCCGTCTTGAACTGAAGGCAGTGTCTGTGGGCCTACAGGATGAAGATAAGAAAATAAGCATCCATACAGTCTCCTGGATCTAGGACAGATAGAACTACGGCCATTGTAAGCATCTTGAATTTGTCCTTTCGCAAGAAGGTATTGAGTGGGTGAAGATCAAGAATAGGGTGAGCGCCTGGGCTGCAGTCGCAAAAACAAAACCAACTCCATCTTGCTTTTGTCACCACATGAACAAAATGCTACAGCACTAATACATGCTAGGGCTTCAATAACTACTAATAAAGGCTAATTGCAGAGCTCAGTTCTGGTTGGCATAGGAACACTAGGGAGAGAGATATGATGTTCTCATTCTGGTATTTTTCCAAGGATGTATATGTAGTGGGAAGAATGCACTGTTTAATAAATCTTACCAATGTACCAGGAGGGAGTTGCTACACATAAAATGATCACACATCCGTTAGTCTTGCCTGAGAACTGAGCCCCCTAGTTACATTTCTATTGCTAAATGAGGCTATATCTACCTGTGTCTACAGTTTTTTGTCAGATATTTTGTTGGTGCTCTTGGAGTTTCCATGTCATTTAGCTGAATAAAACTCTTTCCTCTCAAAGAATCATCCTGCTCATGAATTTTATTTAATATTCAGGCGTTGACAAGAGGACGAAGGCATCCGTCCTGCTTCGGCACAAGGAAGTAGCCGGAAAAAAACCCTGTCATCACTTCCGAGGCCAGCACCGTCTCTATGGCTCCTTTGGCCAAAAGGCCTGATCCTTCTGACGCATGCTAAAGCAGACAGGTTGTCCTCCAGGAGCTCCTATCATGCTCTCAGTTGTAGGTGCGAAGGGTTGAAAAGAAATGGTGGGGTATAACCCTGCTGAATGATTGGAAGGGCCCATTTGTCAGACGTGATGCTGTGCTACTCCTGGAGGGAAGAGGCAGGCTGTGCCTTCACATAGGGGTTGTGTACCACTAAGGAAGCAGTAAAGAGGTTTCGAGATTGTCGCCGTTGTTACTAAGAACTATGCTGTACCAGATGGCCTAGATGAGGTCCGTTGAGGCCACAATCCAGATCTCAAAAGACCTGCTGCACGAGCCACGTAGCTTGGCAATCTTGATATGCCAAGTCTCTGGCATATCCTTGAAAAGGGTGGAACTGTAGGGGAGATTGCCGAACAGGTGTCAAAAGACCCAAGGAGCTTGCTGTGGCTTAGCTCTCCTTAAACTGCTCCAAGATCGAGTCTGCTTTTTCAGGAGCCATCAAAAGGCTTGTCCACTAAGGATGCCTGGATGCCCCCAGAGAAACCAGTGGACCATATCCATGCTTGGTGCCAAAGTATCAACTGTCCAAATAGCCTACCCTAAACAATCAGTGAAGTCTATGCATGATCGGATGACAAACTTGGCAGCATCCTGGCTATTTTAAATGCTTCGGACCAAGGAAGCCTGCAAGTCTGCTGGGACTGCACAAGCAACTATAACGTGCACCCCCACCATGAAAATAGTTGCTATCAAGGTTATAATTTCAGATGTTGCAGTGAGGTTATCAATGATGTCACAGAGCATGTCATGAGCGATAGAATATGGGAGTTAATGATCAGTGCATGGCGAGGGTGCACCTTATAGTTACTTCACATAACTAACTAGTGAATTTTAGTTGTTTTGTTAGTTTAAAATGATACATTTTAACTATCATTTTCACCTAACTGTAACAACACTTTAACCTTTGTTTTTTTCATTGAATCTACAGGTTTGTCGTAAAGCGGCCTTGGGTTGGATGCAGGGCCTGGCCTTCGTCCAACCTCCTGCAGGCGTCCAACACAAGCACAAGCAGCGCACAGCCTTTGGCTGTGCTCTGCGAGGAGTTGTGTGCAGACCCCGGCTGCACCCAGCCGCACGTGGGTCCCAGCGTATTATTCTTTTTTCCCCCATTTTTTTTTTGCAATGTCTTATGGGTGTCGTAGTCCCACTCGCGACACCCCCACTTTTGTACATATTTTTGGTAAAGTTAGGGGCAGTGGGGGGGGAGCCCCAAGCCCCTGTCGGCTCCCCCGCCACCACCCTTTGTAGGCAAAAGAGAAAGCCAACAATGAACTTCTGCCATGGGTGCCAAGGTGCCCATCCACATTTTTATATATTTTTGGTGTAGTTGGGGGCTGCAGGGGTAGCCTCAAGATACTAGCCCCAAGGCTGCCGCGACGCCTACTGGCTCCACAGCCAGCTTAATTTCTTTGCTCTCACCCAGGGGGAGCAGCTCTTTTCTTCAAGGCTGTGTTTTCTGCCTGAGAGAGTGCGGGCATGGAATGTCCGCACTTTACTGAGCAGGAAACAGCAGTGTCTCTGGGGATGGGGTCTGATGCCACCTTCCCCAACAACAAAAAAAGATGAAAAAAACAAAACACTGTGGCCCCAGGGTCCAGCATGACTCGCGGTAGGGGGGGGGGGGGGGGGGGTAGAGGGGAATGATGATCCTTTGCTAGGATTTTATTAACTGTATTTGTGAAAATCATGACAGAAAAAAGTTTTCTATTGCAGGAGGTTATGAAAGGTGCACCAGAAGTTAAAATGAAAGTCAATTATCTTCAAAATCCTTTGAAATTCACCAGTCTTAGTTTAGTGAGCTAACTAGAACTACCACCATGACCATGCACTCCTTATGACCTCAAACCTTCATCAAATACAAGCAGTGCATGGTGGAGGAGCAAGTTATAACTAGCTCAGTGAAATACAACTAGTGAATATCAGAATTTTTTTTAAACATTAGTTTTTACCATATTTCAACACCCAACTTTAACGTCACTTTCAAAACAATTTCAGCAACTATACATACACATGCCTTATAGTCAATGCGAAAGCTACCTATAAAAAATGGTTAATGCAAAAACCATCTACCTTCCAATAGTAGATTCTGTTGTGAATGTAACCACATTCAACCCACAGAGAGGACATCTAGGAAGAGACTACATCAAGGTGGAACTTCATTCTGAGGTTTGTCCTCAGTAGCAGTGGAATGCAGGTAAGTAAAGAATATTGTGTTCCTGAAATCCATGTATGATAGGACTGGAAATAATAGAAGGGGTGCCCAGGACACTCTTCTGCTATGATAGATAATTAAAGGGTCAGAGAAACAAAGACTAAACCTTAAGATACACCTAAAACTGAAGAGATAGCCCCTAAGATATCAAGTTGTCAAAACGTACTCAGGAGTCAAGTCATTATAAGAATGCAGGAATGGCAACCAAAAAAAAGAAATATGGTTTTGGCCACAATGGTCAGAGAAAAAACAAAGGATGAAAATGGTACCAGACAACGGGCTACACATTCCATTACTCCTTCACAAAATGCTTGTACATGAATCAAATTCCTGTCCACACCATCTGGTAGAAGTCGGTGTGCAGCTGCCTGAAGGAGAAGCATGCAACAAGCTCGACTGGTAATAGTTCACACTGTGGTTTTTTGTGCCCAGCTAGTGAACCATTTAGTCTTGCCGCAGAGCAGTCACAGGGGCAACTGGTGGGTAATGAATGAATTCTAGACATAAGAGCATGTTTGAGCCTCATCCACACCTTTCAGATACAAGATGGGAGAACAAGGTTCAATACGATTGAAAAACTGCTTCCTGAGAGGTACAAACTGCATTTAGTTTCTGTTGTAAGCACCTGTATATTACTACATATATATTTTAATGACTTCAGCGTACCACAAACATCTATTTAAATTTTAGGACCTGAAAGAACAACTTTTTACAGGAGTACTAATACTGCGATATTCAGTTGAGGTCAAAAGGAATGAGCAGGCCTAGTGCTAAGCAAAGAAATTCAATCAAAATTATATGCACACAACTACACACTGCATCCTCTTTGGGTTGTAACAGATGAAGTTTTTTTTTTTTTCTTTTTTTTTTAAAGTAGAATATCTGTTAAACGTAGCAGCATTAGCCTCAAAAGGCAGCCAGTGTACAACTTAGACCCTACAAGAAGGTGACAGTGAGATTGAAAGGGTTACAAATGTTCACCTTTACCCTGTACTCCTATGGTAGTTGTACAATATAGCTGAAAGGTTATCAAATGGGTAGGTATTTTTCATAATTTATTGTGCTCTTGCGTAACTCAAGAATTTAGAAGAGATTAACATTGTTTGATTGAACCCAGAAATGGTCCACATGAGCAAATAAAGTACTGATAAAATTAGACCATAAATTACAATGTTCAGAAGTATGCACTTAAATTGTTGGTTTGGAATGGTGAATTTTTTAAAAATATACTGGCCACCCCCTTTGTACTCGGTCGTGGCACCAGACAGGGCTGCCCCCTCTCTCCCCTGCTATTTGCTCTGGCCCTCGAACCCCTCGCAGCGTGGATATGCAACGACGTGGTCATTCGCGGACTACAATGGGCACCGGGATGGGAGGACCGTATTTCCTTGTACGCAGACGATGTCCTCCTCTACCTCGCCTCCCCCATGAGATCCCTTATTGTACTGTTTGACATTCTAGACATCTTTGGACGATACTCCGGGTTCCGGATCAATTGGCAGAAGTCTCTCATATATGTTCTAAGTGGGGACTCCCCGCAATTGCCTCGAAATTGCCCGATATCGGTGGCCACAGTCGGGTTCACATACTTAGGCATATTTATCTCCCTGGATCCGGCACTCCGATATTCACGCAACTTGGCCCCACACTTGCAACGCCTTAAAAGCGACATTATACACTGGAAAACACTCCCTATCTCCTTGTTGGGCAAGGCTGCACTATTCAAAATGATGTCCTTATCACGCTTTCTCTATGCACTTCAAAACGCCGCGGACCCTGTGCCCAATTCGTATTTTGGGGAGATAGAGGGCCTACAGAGGAACCTCCTCTGGGGTGGACAGCCACGTATAGCCTTAACAAAGCTCACGCTCGGGTGGTATGACTGTGGAATTGGACTGCCGGACGTTAAAAAATATTATTGGGCAGCTCATCTCATAGCCATTAATCATGGCACCTATGGCCCCCCTGATGCCCCGGGATTCCGTATGGACCGCTGGCTCCTTCCCGGCGGGGTGTACGGCCGAGCACTATACTCCGTACCTGGCAAGTTCCCGCTGACGGGGCCCACCAAGCACACGGTTAAGGTATGGCGCGCTGCGACACAATCGCTGGGCTGGGCTAATAGACTAACACTAGCTACCCCGCTTTGGGACTCGCAAAAGTTAGGATACCTGGGCAACTCAAAAGGGTTTGACAAGTGGGACCTTATCGGTATTTCCACTATCGGAGATCTTTGGGCTGCGGAGGGAGTAAAGCCATTTAGCACACTCCAGACTCAATACTCACTGGCTGACTCAGAGTTGTTCAGATACCTTCAGGTCCGACACGCACTTCAGGCCGCACTGCCAAGGGGCGCCTCCTTACCAGATAGCTCCCCGCTGGAGGACAGACTCCTTGACGGGCATCTGCCTGAGCCTGCCATATCCCTGACGTACAGGAAACTAATTAATAACATGCATGATCCCCTGACCCTACTGCGGGAGAAATGGACTGAGGACGGAATAGAATTGGATGACGAAGGATGGCAGACAGCGATCTCGTCCCCCAAAACAGTAGCAATTTCGGCCCGGCTCCGCCTGGTGCAACTAAAAATCTTGCACAGAATATATATAACGGGGCCTCAATTGGTACACATGGGGGGACATACGGATGGATCTTGTAGACGGGGGTGTTCCCAGCCAGGTATTTTCATACACATCATATGGCATTGCAGGCTAATTTAGGAGTACTGGCACAAGATACACTCCATCATGAGTGAAACCCTAGAGATTGAAATCCGGCCGGAAGCTCCTAGATGCCTCCTAAATATCTGGGAACCCACAGACCTCAATGCCTACGCCATACACTGGGTGACACTTGCCTGCATGATTGCCAAGAGGAACATTGCGCAACACTGGGGGGCGTCACAGGCACCTACAATAACAGACTGGAAAAAGGACCTCGATTGGTGCATGCAACGAGAAAAATCTGTGTACATTGCGAGGGGGTTGCCCCCGAAAATGGTCCAAGATTTGGACCCCCTGGAACTTATATAGAGGTGAAATATGTACCGCCCCCAGATTTCACGATGTAGAGGCCTCCCCTTCCCCGTAATTCCAACTGTACCATCATTTTATGCATTGCTGAATCCTTGCGCTTGCAATTACCTATGCGGTGTTACTATGAAACTATGCCTTGAAGTCGATGTTTTTCTAATAAAAAGTTATTAAAATATATATATATATATATATATATATATATATATATATATATATATATATATATTCAGTGAAAAAACCATAGGTTTCACACATGTTATAGTTAGCTAGACATTTTACTGATAAAAAAACCAATGAAATTCCCCCGTTATAGTTAGTGCAGGCAACTATAACTCACGCAACCGCAATCCTCTGCTGATGCTAATACTGTATTTAGACAATTATTTGCCCATGTCTTCTTCCATTAAATTTTAGCTATACATATATTACAAATATTTTTTTTTCATAAAGACACATATGTCATCAGCAGAGGATTGCGGTCGCGTGAGTTATAGTTGCCTGCACTAACTATAACGGGGGAATTTCATTGGTTTTTTAATCAGTAAAATGTCCAGCTAACTATAACATTAGTGAAACCTATGGTTTTTTCACTGAATTTGCAAGGTTTTTTAAATGCTAATTCCTAACTATAACGTGTGTGAAACCTATGGTTTTTTCAGTGAATTTGTACGGTTTTTTAAATGCTAAGTTACTTTACGCCATTCGTGGCGTGCGCGCCCACTTAACGCAGTTCGTTCCGTGCGCGCACGGTGCGCTTCGCGCATCGTGCGCGCACAGTGAGCACGCGGTGCGCTTTGCGCACTGCGCGCCCACTTTACGCAGGTAGTGCCGTGGATGGGCCATGTACGCACGATTCGCTTCGCGCACCGTGCGCACATGGAGGACATATTATGCGCTTTGTTGTGAAAGGTAATCTTTTAAATTCCTGCAAGGATGTTTATATACAATGCGCAAATGGTGCACTGCGGGCACCATTTGCACACGGGGTGGGTAGAGTGTGGATAATTTTTTTTTTTAAACATTTTTTTACCGTACGCGTAATCGGCGATTTTTCGTAAAAAAATTAAAAATGATTTTTTGGCCTTGGGGGTTCTTTGGGGACACATTCATCAAGGCTAGGTGGTTAGGAGCTGTCGAAACAGTCCCTTTACATGTTTTTTCCCTTTGTTTTTCCTCCCCCCCCCTCAGAGTGCGAGAGAGAAAATGGCGGTCGCCGCTTCCTGGTTTCGAACGATTCGAATGTTTACTAAGATCTAACAGCCAATCAGAATCGCGCTCGCGCACGGCACCGTACGGTAAGCGCACGGAGCGCGCTTACAGATATATATATTGATTTAAATGCTATTTTCTCAGGAACTACTGAACAGATTTACACCAGACCTACAAAAGGCACTTCCTTGACCTGAGGACTACCTCTCTGCCAAATTTCAAGTAACTCTGTTCAGCCGTTCGGGCTGTAGCTGTGTCTAAAGGTCCTATGGAAAAATGCATGGGAAAAACGCGTTTTGGGACCCCCCTTTTATCTCAGCCCCCGCTTGACGAATCCCCCCGAGACTTTCAGGGTAGGAGCGGAGCGTAGCGCCCCACCTATTTTGAAAATTTCGCGAGGATTCGTCGACCGGCGCCAAAGTTATTCCAAATAGAATGTTGCGGATTTCCTATGGAAACAGGGTCCTAACTATAACTATCTACTGGCGACCGCCAGTAGAAAATAAATATAATATAATATAAATATATATATATATATATATATATATATATATATATATATATATATATATATACTGGCCAAACAAGAAATACATACAGCATTGGTTTTAGCATTATTCTTACTCCATTTTAATTGGACAAACATTAAGATGAAATTTGCATCCAAATCTATCTTGCTATGTTATGTTAAAGGTAATTTATTGAGCGGACGTTCACCAGATGGTTTCTTGGCGTTGGGGGGAGGATGGCTGCGGTTGCAAAATAGTAAGTGAGTCTCAGTTGTAAGCCTGGGAAAATAGCCAGGTCTTAAATAGTTTTCTGAACTCCATGTAGGAGTCAGTGGTGCGCAAATGAAAAGGGAGAGCGTTCCAAATCTGAGGGGCCAAGGTCGTGTATCTAAGACCTCCATGTTTTTTACGTTTGAAGGTATGAGGGACCAACAAATTCTTGTTTGAGGAACGTAGGTCGCATGAAAGGATGTACCGATGTATGTTTGAGGCGATGATGGCGGGGCCATGTCCTGAAAGGGTCTTAAAGATGGTACAGCCTAACTTGAATAGGCAGCGTTGAGGTGGAGGAAGCCAATGGAGGCTTTTCAGCAATGTTCTCACATGACAATGTTTAGGCTGACCGAAGATAAGTCTTGCTGCCCGATTCTGGACCAGTTGCAGCCGGTGTACCGGTATACCAGAATACAAGGAATTTGCGTAATCGATACGCGAAATGACCATGGCGAGAACCACTTGGGTCAGTGCTGCTGTGGAAAGGAATCTGCTGATTTTCCGAATTCTTCGGAGATGGAAAAAGCACACAGAAACCACTGAACTGATCTGGGCCTTCATGGTTAGATCATTACTGATTACAATTCCCAATCTTTTTACCGAGCTGGCTGGGAGTGGAGGGCTCCCTAATAATGGTGGCCTGAAGTTGGAATTCCACAGATTAGCCGGACCACCAGTAAGGATCAGCTCAGTTTTGTCTGGATTTACCTTAAGTTGATTGGCATTCATCCAATCACTAATGAAGTTCATAGTGGATTGGAAGCTGGACACAGATGATGCGGAGGAGTCAATGTTAAATACCAGCTGAAGATCGTCTTGCGTTTTCTATAATTTACAGTGAAAGTCAATGATCTAAAAAAGGTTTTTACACTGGCGATCAATCGATCTGACATGGAAAATGAATACAAATGCAGGTATGTCAGTTAATGAATAGGTTGCGACAAAAATGGGTTAGCTACAATTTCTGAACTTATCAGAGGGAATTAATGGAAACTAATTGTAACAAAAATACCTGTATTCGATGATTAAAAAAATTACATTTAAAGAAAATGATAATTGTTAAGCATTGCTCATTTTATCAACATTTACTGACATTGGAGGGCCACAGAAATATGAATTAGGTTATGTCTATAGAGCACTATTAGAGGAAGGGTGCAAACATCCTAGGAGCGCCACTAGCGTCAGACGGTATTATGGTCAGAGGTATTACTTGCCCCATAAAAGATAGATTTACAAAATTATGAAAATACACAGGAGCATTTCACACAGGGTAAAGTCATCTAAAGATCTTAAGAAAAGAGAAGAACTGGCCAGCGTTCCTTATGGGACAGCATTAGGGTTATGCACTGTGATCATCACTGTGTGATGTATGCCACAATATTAACCCATAAACATTCGTACTATAAAATATCCGCCAATCCATGTTAACTTGAAAGTAGCTTAGAGCAAGGAAATACACTACTACACATACCAAAGAGTCGACCCACCTAGTGTACATAAAAACCTTGACTTCAGCCTCTTCAAATTAAGTTATAAGTAACTTCTACAGTTATTTGTTTTACAATAATCGGTTTCTACCCCTCCTTTCAAAACACGGTGAGTAGCTGGAGTGTGCTACTCGGGCGAGCAGGTGCCCACATATGGCTCAAATAACATCAGCTTTTTATCATATCACTAGAACTTTTACTGTACCCTAATAACTCTTAAGAGTTGTTAAATTAGGCAGAACCTCAAGTATATGTAGGTGTCTTTAGAATATAAATAGAGGCACTACAGGTTAAGTGCAATTGCTTTCTACACAGGGTTGCAGTTCCACTCATCAGGCATTTCAATGTCATCAGGATTAAACATAAGGCTTCAGGATTGTTTGTCACCATCTGCTTTCATTGCTTTGGACACCACTTTGAATTGCTATAGGACATGCTTAACAATTTGATATTTTGATCTACCAAGAACATTCTTTTTCCTTTTATTTCAGTATATTACTTGGATCAATTTTCAGCCTGCATCTTGGTATTTGCCCTTTCAAACAAAGATTAGAACTTGGTTACCATTCTTATACCATTTTAGATTCCTTGAGCTAAACTTTTTGCTTTTTACCACGTGTGCGCTATGCATTTTCAGGGAATTGTTTCTTGCGGGTAGAGTTTCCTCATCTAGGTTAAACCAGTATACACCTCTTTCTTAATGGTTAATATTTTTAAAATGCCTGTGGTATATAATAAATATAGATATTGAACAGTGTCACCGTTTTGCACCTGTGTGATGATAAATCACATCCACAGCACACCCATTTCGAAGCTTCTAGAAGATTATTCATATATTAAGCTTAACCCTGTTTGAACAGCGAGCCAGCTTTACTATGGAATACCCAACATCCCATTCACTACATTACAGCTCAGTCAAAATATTTTAAAAGACAAACATCTGTACTCACCTGTATGCCATACGTACTGTACCCACACATAAGTGCTTGCGGCAAAAAATAGCCATTGTACGGGTATGAACAGTAGACATATTATGTCCGATGTAAATGCTACACACACAAAAAATACTGAAAATGCCTGGAAAAAAAACAAGACAAATATAAATTAGGACACAATATTTCATAATATTGCATATAGCAAGTACTTTGATAAACATAACAAATACAGGTGTCATAATGTTCTTACTGTTTTCGTTCATTACATGTACCCATGTGATAATATTTATTTATGAATTGCTGTTCACGGACCCAAACCTACTTGTTGGGAGACAAAGCTAAATCATATTGTCCAACACTCTAGGCTGCCACTGTAGTGGGAGCCAATTTTATTTACAAAAAAGGACCTTTGGCACAGATAGTCTTTGAGCCAATGGCGCGCATTACCTATGACTGTCAGAGGAAACAGACTGATGCATGGCAAGAAAATCATGTGTTAGCGATATCTGCAAGTGGAATGTGAGCTGTATTTGACAATGTCCTTATGTTTGGAATTAGTAGGAAATGGAATAGGAGGTATTAAAGATGCCCTGTCTAGTACCATTTAATCATCTCAATTAGCAAGAGACGTCATGCATTTTATTGCCCTTATGTCTATTTTCAGTAACTAGAAAAGCACAATCAAATCGTGATAAATCAGTATATGGTAAGCTATTGTGTTGTGAATTAATGCTACAATGAAGTGGCAAATAAAGAAAACGCTAGATAGCCTTTCCAGAAAAAAATATCTATATAGTGTTTTAAAGTTAAAATGCAACTTTGCAAAGGCAAGGTAGAAAGCAGACAGACTCTGCAGAACCAGAGGGAACAAACCTGTTCACCTTGTGAATAAAATGCAAGAATAGAAGGGACACTAGAAAGCAGAAGGGGCAAAGGGAACCAAGAACAATCAGGTTTGGTCAGTGACTACAGTCTTTTAAACGTCAGCAGAACATACTACAAATGAATGCAACAAAAAGGGAGTACAGACAGGTTCTATTGCATAGTGATAAATAAAATAATTGAGTTTCATCCAAGAATTTATTTTCTAAAATTCCGCTGATCTGAAATTGGTGGCACCTAAACGTTTGGATTGGTAGTTACAGTTTTTAGCTTAGGAGGGCTTGCCTTCTATGGAGAAAAGCTTGTCTTGGCTGTTTTCAACCAAAGTATGCTTTTGAATATGGTACTGAAAGGAGCTTAACTGACTATTTTTCAATGCAGACAGTCAGAAGGTATTTAAACAAAAAAATAATAAACTTTTTTAAAATCCTGTACATCCTTCGATTTGGTATGGTTCTCGATTGCACTAATTCCTTGATTCAAACATTGTCCCAAATTCCTCGTTATTACTCAGCACTGTGTAATAAAATGGCACAAGTTAGTTCGGGGAATCCACTGTTTTAACAGAATTGATTTCAACGCTTGTTTTGTCCAGTTTGGGCAAGGGAGAAACAGTCTTACCAACAGTCTTGCAAAAAATATCCCCACAGAGCTTAACCATTCTTGATAGCTGCGTTGTTCTCAGATGCAGACCCGGTCACCAATGCAGGCCATCACAATCCCAACAATCAAGCAATACTAACTTAGCCTTGGACAAATGCATCATCTTTTAAAATGTCTACCTAATTCATAGCATCCAGCACTGTATCCACAAAAATTGCAGTGTCTTATGGAGGAACTGCTCAATTCTGTTTGTTCTGAGCTGCAAAGATTTTTTAATGAGCTAAGACTCATAAATGCCTTTACTGGAAAAAAAAACTAAATGTGAACTGAGCTTTCTACAGTGGTCTCTCTTGGTTATGCAATTGGCTTCTACCAGACCTTGGGCAAGAATCAGGCCAAATGTATTTTAGACGAAAGATGAAACTATGTTCTTCAAAAACATATGTGCTGTAATCATATGCGTGCATTTCATCTGAATGTTTTTGTTTGCACAAGGAAACTGCACACTCCATTGAGCATGTTTATATTTGTATACCTATGCCCAGCCTCAAAGAGAAATTGGAGCACCTACGGAATATACTTGCTGAATTAAACTAAGATCCCCATAAGATGAAAAGAAATTTACAGGAATTCCAAGTCATTTGCACCTCTAAATAACCATTGCAACATTAGACAGAAACATCATGATGTACCCAAGGAATATATCCAAAAGCTCTGGGTGATTTGAAAAATCACATACCTATAAGTCTTGCATTGAAATTCATCCACTGTTTTCCAGGAGAAACAAGGATTGAATTAAAGGTCGTATGCATTAACACAGAGCTGCCTCAGGAAAGAGACTCTACACATCAAACAGCATCAGCTCACTACAAAAAACTTTAGATTCTATGTGCATCAATCTACAGCAATGCAGTAAGATGAATAAGATAATCACATGATGTACCCTCTACACACAAGACTTCTAATTGTGGAACATGGGTCTGACAAGAGCTTCCAACCAAGATACCTTAAGTACACAAAACAACTGATAGTGGTAGGTATGAGCACACCAGAACAAGACTGTCAACTCTGTCACAGCTATTGACCCATCATCTATTCATTCTCACTCCTGGTCTCAAAAAGGCTCTCACTAAGGCCCACTAATCAGTCCTTCAGTAAAGGAGGAAAATTCTTATCCTCCACAAGGACTTTCCTACCCAAACCACGGATACAACCATCATAGACTTCCCTTATCTAACATCCTGCATCGCATCACAATCCGCCACGGCAAGTCTTTCCAAATTATTTTTGGCATCTTGACTTAGGTAATATACCTCCTTAGCACTACTCATGTTGACAGCCAAGAACCCTGGTAACTACAAGGCCAGATGTACTATACAAAAGAAATAAATATAACCTTCCTGTGTATTTGTATCCTACTAAAGGAAGGAAATCTGAACAAATCACATGTTCTGGACTATAGGCATTGAATAAATTAGGTCATAGGTAAAAATGGACTGGATGCTATTGAGGATGGGTAAAGCCGATTTGACGCACTCCTGGCGCTGTGGGGACTCAGAGGGGTTCTTTTTCCACCTCACATGGTCCTGCCCATGCATAAATAGATATTGGGAGGCAGTACACGCCAAGATATCAGATCTTGTCGAGATCTCAGAGTTTGGACCCTATAATTGCACTGTTCTGGATAATAGCAGGCCAGGCACACATTTTGTGTGAGAAATGCTTGTGCCTCGGCCGAAACACGTTACAATGGCTGTTCTTACCGGACTAAACTTGGTGTTTTAATTTGATCCTGGGCTGCGTCAGAGCCGGTTATATATATATCACATACAGTAAACAAGAGAGAAAGATTTGGTCCATCATCAGACGCAATTGACCCATTGTCCTCACAGACGGGGTATTGTTGCCCAGATTACCGACACAACCTGTTGTCACTTACAGAAAAGGTCCCTCTATGTGCACACAGATTGTGGAAACCAGTCCTGAATTGTCAACAGCCAAAATGTGACTACAACCAAAGCAAGGGTTTACAAAATGCTCTACTTGTAGAGCGTGCAAATTTGGGGAAAATACCACACTACTCGACCCCATTTAGCCCGGACAGCATTGCAATCCAGGGCAGTTTCAATTGTATGGCTGAGTTTACTGTGTATATTCTGACATGCACCTGTGGCTTAAGATATGTCGTCAGCACCAAGCTGCAAGTGCATGTCAGAATTTTGCAGCACCTGCGAGCCATCGTAAATAATGATTCTACCTATCCGGTGGCTCACCATTTCTAGCAAGAACACAATAACAATCTTAACTGCTTGAGATATTTTGTAGTGGCGGCCATTCCCAAACTTCGTAGAGGGGGTGACAGCGAGAAAATGCTCAGGCAAATGGAGTCTAAAATGATTTTGGAGTTGGACAGCAAGTTTCCATATGGCCTGAACAACACGGAAGACTTGCACCATTTTCTATGAATAACAAACTAGGTATGATTAAGTAAGCAGAATTTACCCCATGGACAAATATTACAATTCCATGTGATTAATTTGAGTATTAGATTCTAAAGATAGGTGGTTCCCGCTGCGGCCTTTTGACATTTTTAGGCCTGCATTATGCACATTCTTTTTTTGATATTTAACAATTTAATGATGGTATTTTTTGAACTTCCAGCACTTGCACTTTATTAGTCTTTTTAGATATGTATAATGGATAGCACTTTAGCACATAGCACCTTACTGTACTCTGAGATGTTTGCACTATGCCAACAATTGAAAAGAACTTCAATGTATAGGTGAAGTTGGTCAAGTAGGGATTTATCCAAGAATATCTGCATTTACGCAGGGATAACACAATCTTATGATTGAACATACAAGGCATTTTATTTGCACATGTCAACTGTTTACTTTATGTTGTGCGATGGTTTGCACATGTTGTTCCAGCCATAAGTTATTTGAACTGGTCATGGTTTTAATTTTGTTGAATAACTTGTTTTTTTAATCATCAAACCTAGGAGTTTCAGTGCATTCAAACAATACACATTAGTAGGATGCATTTGCAAAATTTTTTTTGAAAAAAAATGATGATTTTATAATAACATTGATTTATACTCTATTTTTATCGCATGTATATAGCATTATTCATCAACACGTTGCAATTATGTGCACTTTAAATCATTTAGGAGTAGTGGATGTATGATTGGATATAAGAGCCTTAAAGGTACGAAAAAAGAAAAGACAATCTGAAGCAGGGCAATGTGCTAGTGTTTTTATTATGTTTACTATGTCTGTTCAACCACGTGGTTTATTCACAAGGCATACAAAAAAAGATGGCGAACTGCTTTCTCAGATATGTGATCAAGGGCAAGTGGTGCCCGAAACGCGTCATTTGAGGAGGAATACATTTTAAATGCCTACATTTCTGGTGGTTCGTGGTTCTCTGTGCGCCGAAACAACAGTGCCGTAGTACGGAGAATAGATATATGTCAAAGCAATCCCAGCTTACAGCGAGCTCATAGCCAGTGCATACAATGCAGGTGGAATTAAATCTGTATAGTTTATCCAATAACCGAAAAGAATGCTGCACTTCAGTGTTGAATATTCCAAGGTTTTTATTCACTAACACCAACGCGTTTTGACTTAAGGTCTTGTTCACGGTTGGGTAAGTCCTTTAACCCAATTAGCCCAAAATGAGGCATTCTGGGAATTGTAGTAAACACCATGATATAGATATATACACACACACACACACTTACAGCGTCAACGTTCCATCTAATAAAACATCCAATATCTCCAATATCAGGTACATTGATTGATAACATAGTATTCGATTATATGATGTAAATTATAATTGGTCATGCAATCATTTGTAAGACTACCCTAAACACAAATAAAAATCAACAATACCCAGAACCATCATATAAGTGAATATTATATGTTATCAATCAATGTACCTGATATTGGAGATATTAGCTGTTTTTTTTTAATGGAACTTGACGCTGTAATATGTAAATATTGTGGCGTGTACTACAATTCCCAGAATGCCTCATTATGGGCTAATTGGGTTAACAGTATATAATGGCTATCAAAAAAAAGTGCTGGTGATAGTGGACTGAATACAAACTTTGGAATATACATCCCTGGAGTGTAGCATTAATTTTGGTTATTGGCGATATATATAAAGAAATATCTAGATGAAGCTCCAATTGAGAGATCAACTAGAAATGATGGGAAAGGAATCTGTAATCTTTCTCAATCATTTTGGGGTCAAAATATTAGCTATGAACAAAGCCAGTGCGACCTCTATGGCACTATTTATATGGACGCACAGTGCCCACTAAAAAGGGATTACTACATAGAACAGTGCATCCCGTGGACAAAGACCCCTCTTTTTACCTATGTAATTACTTGTAAAGTACTAAACGCCACAGAAGTCGATTGCAAGAGCTAAGACATGCAGGACATTTGCCAAGAGTAACCAAAAGGGACAAGCCAACTCGAGGTCTGGAAATGTGTGTAGGTTTACTATGCAGGATGGGAGGATAGTGAAAGAATATTTTTCTTTGCGCTTCACACAGGCCTCTCAGAACTATACAGATTAATTTCCTCAATTTGATAAGCATAGGAATAAAATAAAAGTACCTTTAATTTACAAATCTGCATAGCTTTCCATGATGGAGTTTGTCATGGCCCTATTTATTTGGCGCTCGTGAAGGATTCATATGCTCAATTCTTAAAATCCAAAATCGTGTCTACAACTTGTTGAGTGCTTTACAGAGGGACTGTTCAATTCACAATAACACAAAATATTACAGGTTTGCCCAAGAAAGATACATTTTATATAAAAGATGCATTGTGTCACATTATAGGATTGTAGCCCAAAATCAAAGCAGTTATAAAAGAAAATAAAACACAGAATTCCCTAAAATAGAAGCATAAATCTTTCATAGCATCCAAACTGGTGATGTGAGAATATCTGTTGCACTAATGATCCCAATATCCCCGCACTTTCAAGAGCATTGAAATACACCATAATATTGACAAAGTGTGTGACTGTAGCCATTCCCAACCCTACATTTGCTCTACCAAACCTACAGACAGCCTACACCCCCTCTGTCTTTTGAACATCCTTTCTTTTCATTCCCTTCCAGTCATCTACAGTCAAGGTAAGTACTCTTTTCTTCACAAGGTCAGCATGAAAGAAAGAATAAGACAGTGACAAGAATTGCAAATTCTCCTTCGCCTTCCCTTCTTTTTGCTCATTCCCTCTCTCTTGTCTCTTATCTTTCTTTCCTCTTGCACCTCTCTTATGAGAGAGAAGCAGAGGGAAGGGGTGTGTTTGGATTTGTGGGAATCACGTTTGTGACTTGGTAATCCAACTTAAAAGACTCTATTTGTATCTGACAAGACTGTATCCTGCAGGTGGACTCCACAACCGTTATGCTGGAAAAGTTTACACAATTACCAAGAATTTAATTCAAATGTCTGACAATTTACATCACAGTATCAGAAAGAGATTTGACATTACACTTTTTTTTTCATTTTTAGAATGCCGAACTACCAAATATTCTTTGGCGATTCCTACAGTTATGATCAAAGAATATTTGACAAAGAATGTCCTGCAGAATTTTTTTTACTATTTTTTTCCAAATACATGTGCATTTACAAACATTAAAGTTTTACAGGAATTTCATTACACAAAAGGTAAAAACATTTTAATATTTAGCTATCAGATAACTATTTTGAATCAATTAACATGCATTTTTCTCTTAAACTTCCTATTTATAGTGGCTGAATATAAAATTACACTACAGTAAAGAAATAAGTGAATGAAAAAGTTGCAATTCATTCCGCACAAGTGGAGTTATACATACCAAACCCTGGTATCGGAAGGAGTCATATACACTTCTGATGAACAGCCAGAAAGGCCACAAATATTCAAATCTGAACTCCAGGACAAAATCTGCCAGCAATACTAGTGCCCACACTACAAGGAATTTGAGATACAAAAAAGTGCTGAAAAGAGAGAAAAACAAGAATTACAATCCCAAAGCGGCTGAAGATGAAAATTAAATAATGTATTTATATTAAAAAGAAATTGCGTACTAACGGTTTTAGGGAAGAAATAACAACCAAAACAACGAAGTAGCTAACACTTGATCATCAGTTGGACCAATTAGTTAAGGGCATTTCTCTGCAACAATAACAAATCGTGCTTAAAGATATTTTTATGCAAGAACTGGTCATTTACTTAAAGTCATACTTGTCTAGTGGTGAATGCACATACAGTGCAACATATCTACATTATGACGTCAAGAACCTACATTTCTGCTCCATAGGTAGGGCTATTAGGAGGTTTGCTGAAAAGATGCTCTCATCAAGACAGTTCCTCCCCAGATCTTGAGTATGTAGCAGAATTAGCTTACGGCTGAGCACTGTTGGCCATTTATTCACCACGTCCTGGAGAGTCTGTCTTTACCCACATCAGTAGAACTGAAAAGTCTTAGTTCTCACAGACACGTGGCTCCTTGCACCTCATTACTCTGCAGCCTCACCTCTGCTCTCCTGTAGATCCACTTTCCGAAACTAGTAAAACCTTTTACCGAGTATCTAAAGATTTCTTTTGTAGCTAGTAAATTAGCCGTAATCTAGCCAAATTTCAGACTAGACATTCACTTATTCAGCTCAACTGTTAGACCCATTTCTATTTCGATGTTTGTTCCGAGTTTACAGATACTTGTAGTCTCTCATGTTGTAACTTTCGTCAATTTCTGTTTCATTTTAGTAGATTATGCTCTTTGCTGTGCTTTTTTATTTTGTTCGTAGTCTAGTCACGTCTAATATTTTGACTCAGACTCATTTTGTCTCACTCAGAGTTCTTGAGGATATGTAAATTGCCTGTCAAATGAACCCAGAGTCATATGAGCTGGTGGGATTCCGAGCCTGTACATATTGCATGCTCTTCTAGTTAATTTGCTGGCCCAGTCATTATTTGTTTATTTATTTATTTATTTTTAGCATTTATTAAGCGCGAACAATTGCCCGCAGGCGTCTCGGCGCTGTACTTTTGTTACTCTCCTGAATGATCTTATGAATTTTTCAGAGGTTAAATAACCATGTCTTCAGTTTCTTCCTAAAGGACATGAGATTAGGGCAGGATCTTATGGTTTGCGGGAGTGTATTCCATAGTCTTGGGGCGACAACTAGGAAACGTCTGTCTCCCCAGTTGACCAGCCTAGTCCGTGGCACTACCAGGTCATTCAGTCTTGCTGATCGTAACGTTCGAGTGGGAATGTATGAGACAAGATGGTCGCACAAGAATTGAGGCGCTTGATGGTGTAGTGACTTGTAAACGATGCATAATGTTTTGAATTTAATTCTATTCCTAACAGGAAGCCAGTGGAGACTCCTTAAGGTCTCAGCTATTGGCTTGAATTTAGGGATGTTAAGGAGAAGTCTGGCTGCTGCATTTTGGATTGTCTGCATTTTCTTGATAATCCTGACTTGAGCATTAGCGAACAAGCCATTGCAGTAATCCAATGCTGATAGGACCAAAGCGCGGACCAATGTCTTTCCCACATTTTTGGGAAGAAAAGAAAGAATCTTCCTGACCAGTCGTAACTTATAGAAGGCAGTGGAGGCCGTCTGATTGGCATGAGCCATGAAATTTAGATTGTCATCAAAGATGACACCCAAATTTCTTACTTTCGTGACTGGTTTGGGTACAGCTCCAAAGGAAGAAGGCCACCAAGTTGGGGACCAGCTAGGGTTGAGATGGCCAAAGGTGACCACCTCGGTTTTATCGGAATTTAATTTCAGACAGTTTGCTGACATCCATTTGCCTATGGCCAGCATACCTGTTTTGAAACTTTCCGCCACTGTTTCCCCATCATTTCTGACAGCCAGTATCAGCTGTGTATCATCTGCATATGAGGTAAGGTTCATCCCATGCGCTTTGATGGTTTTTGCGAGGTCCGACACGTATATATTAAATAGTGTCGGACTAAGGGATGAACCTTGAGGTACCCCACATGGCAGTGATAACTCAGCAGATTCAAACTGGCCCAGTATAACTGCCTGGGATCTCTCTGCCAGAAAAGACGCCAGTAGATCTTTTGCTAGGCCTTGCACGCCCATCTTTTCGACACGGTTGACTAAGATCTTATGGTCAACCGTGTCGAAAGCAGCCGATAAATCTAGAAGCACCAATAGTGCTGTGCCACCTTGGTCTCTGATTAATCGGATATCGTCCGCCGCTTTAATGAGCGCTGTTTCCGTTCCATGAAACTTGCGGAATCCGAATTGTGTTTTGTCGAGCAGATGATATTGCTCGATGAATTCCGCAAGTTGGGTGTTCATGGCTTTTTCGACTATCTTAGCAAGAAAGGGTAAGTTTGCGATGGGCCTGTAATTTTTAAGTTCTGCTTTATCTAAGCCGGGTTTTTTCAGGAGGGGTTTAAGTAAGGTCTTTTTTAACTGGTTAGGGAAGATGCCTGTGCGAAACATTAGATTGCTTATTTGGGTAATAACTGGAATGACGGTGTCCATTAGTGAACGAAGGGTATTTAGAGGACAGGGATCCAGAGCTGATCCAGATTTAATAGTTTTAATAATATCCTGGATTTGATCTTCAGTGACCTCTGCAAAGCGAGAAAAATTATTGCTTGAAGATGGTATATTTATTTTTTCAATGCATTGGTTATCACCTAAATGATGCGTTGATTAAATGATTAAATGATTAAATGATGCGTTGTGTTAGTATGAAGTATTCTTGGGATTCAGCAATGGTATTGTTCTTCCATTTGAACAATACGTTTCTGAGGGTGCTTTCTTCCATTGCAAGAGGCCTTCCTGATGCACAACAAGTCTCCCACAGGGATCTATTGTTTCCATTTAAAATAACTTTGCCCTACTACAGTCCACATGTCCAAAGCCATCTGTGCTTTTACCTCTGTGTGGTAGTCTTTGTTAAATGGCACATTTTGCTCTACACCAGTGAACTGGAAATGCCATTATTGATTTTCAAGTCTCATAGTGGATAAATTGCTGAAACACACATAAGCATACATTTCTAGTACTCCAATCTGCGCACATCTCCGATGCTTTGTACTCAATAATAAGCTATACATATATAGTGCTACAAACGTCTGCATACAATTTGGAATTAAATATAAAATATGTATATAAAATAAATTCCCCAGACACCTTGCATGCCCAGCTTTGCATCATGGCATACTAGCTTTGCATACATATAGAATGTAAATCAAGAAGAGAAATACGTGACTAAGAAGAAACACGCTGCTACTAAAAAGGTGAGCACAGCTATCAGTACTTTAGCAAGGCAGGAAGAAGCATGTGGCCACAGACACGAGTGTTATGCTTTATCTACTAAATAAACCGTTTTGGGCTGCGGCCATCTCAACATTGCTTACTGTGGACGCAAAGTCTCTCGGACAGAGATGATGTAACCAGTTTATTAGTGAAACTTCTAGCACATTTCACCGCAGAGCCAGGTGCGGTTACCCCTCCGTGTATCAGCATTTGAAACAATTGTAGAACAGTCACCTACAACAGAATCAAAAGCTACAGAGATCATTAATGTGTTGGCAAGGAAAGATTTCTTGGTCTGTGAGAAAGTGTGTATGTCCACTAATATTCAGTTTGTTTTACCACTGTAATTTACAAACCTCCGTAACAGAACATAACATTTAGGCCAGTGGTGGACGTTTGTGGCATTTATGCGTTTTTTCTAAGATATAAGCTTTTGACCATGAGCCCCCAACCCATGTTTCATAAATGCCACAGCTCCAATACATAATTACAATGTTGGCACTGTACTACAGGCAACCACTTTCACCACCTAGGGTGCTTCGACCCTTCTGGAAATATCCCATGAACTGGTGCTTTGTTATAAAGCATCAACTTCCATTCCCACTCAACCCCAAATCAGGCCAAAGAAAAACAAATTACTGACAAACCATACTAACCCACACAATCGAATACCAAACACATGGCGCCACAACGCAACTTTCTGCAACACCCTTCTAAACACACCCCAGCCCCTTCGCATTTCAATCTTGCCTAACAACCACCAAATGTCCAACCGATATAAAGTAACCATCTAGGAACACCACAGGCTCCACCTAACAAGTTACCAAACACAGCACAAAGGTGAAACAGGCCTCATTCAGGACTAAAAAAGCCCACCATAAACATAAACCACACCAAGACAGCCACACCGCATTGCGACTCCCACACCACCACCTCTACTTCAACTCTCCACCACACTGTATGAAACGCTTCAACTGCCCAGCCTGCTCCACACCATCCGGAACATGCCAGCCCTATGCAACTAGGCTGAAGCGGTCTGAAAGAGTTTTGAGAATGCTATTCCAAACAAGCATGTTAAAGAAACAATCCATCCAAATATGGTTCAGTTAAGTACTTTCAAAAGGCAGAAATATTAACTGTCTGCAGGTACTTGTTGACCCAAAGCCCACTACATACTTACTTTAAAAAAATAAAAGTCTTGACTTATGCCAGACCTAAAAAGGGGGATATAACCCTTTTTACACAGATTCTGCCTTTAAAAACAATGTCACCAATATTGCTTCCAAACTACTGCATGTGTTTGCATATAACCAAGGAGAATTACGAAGGCATTATAAATAGCCACAAATCGTTAATTTTGAAAACACGTAAACATAAGTTTTCATACTGGAAGCAATGTCAAAAAAGCAGGCTGAGCTTACAGCTCACAGCATTTCCTTTATCGAATTCACCGGAATACTAAAGGGATAGTATAAATGGCCAATATATACCACTATGAACATCTTCCACATAGGGGTGCTTATTTTGCCTCACCAGCAGACAATCCTCTTCCCACAATACTATCGTACTGTAAACTGCCTGACAAAAGGGATTGTGCTGCAGGTGAATTGGGTCTACCTGTCCAGAGGACAAAATAAGCGTGAAGGCTTGTTGTCCTTGACACCATACAATATGTCCTGAGAGTTGGGCTGTAGTAATTCCACACCTCCGCTCAAGACGTCTGTACAAGGGGACAAAAAAGGTATAGTACTAAGATCTCTGGCGAAATCATCTCAAGAAGTAACATAATGGAGCCAGTTCTAGAAGAATGGAGTTTGTCTGCAGCGGAGAGTGGTGTGCACTGGTGCTGGTTTAAAGGTTTCAGCGGTTTTATTGCCTTAAGCTATTAACTATCTGGAGAACTAAGACTTATAAATTACTTCTCATTTTAATGCATCGAATTGTAGTGCATGTTTTAAGGTGAGAACATGCCAGAATTAAACAATGTAATGAGTAGGCCAGGTCTGATGCCAAGCGAAGTAGAACTGAAAAGAAGGCACCAGTTCTCTCGTCATGGTGTATGGCTGGGGACAATGCGGTCAGGATGTTGATAGTAGGATGAGAGTGGATGCGATGTAACCATCTGGAATGAAGATGACTAAAATAATGACCGTCTCTAGTGATCTCTTTTTGGACGACGAATGTGCGGTTACCTTTTTTTTTTTTTTTTTTTTTTTTTTTTTTTTTTTTTTTTTAACGTGGAGAATATAAAGTGACTTTTTAAAGTGCTGTCATTTTGGAGCGAGTAATGTCACCAGAACAAGGCAACAGGCAGCCCTGCACAGGTTCTCTTCCTCTGGAGCTTTTTACGATGGGCGCTACTACAGGAGGCATCCATCCACCCAAACTGATATTTGCCTTAGAAGCAAACGGCACAGTGACAGACTACTTTAGCGTCCTACGGTTGCTGACCAGAAGATAATTGCCTTATTTTCACCCTTCTCCCATGCTTTTCTTTTTTCGTGCTTCTTTCTTTTCCCACAAAAGTACGATCACAGCTTGGTGTATTTTACCTGTATTTGTTTATGCTCATTTTTGCATTGCATATGCAAAAGCAAGTGGCTGAATGCAAATAACAATTCAAGCATGCTGTTGTGATGGATGCACACTGGATTGAGTGATTTTACATCTTTCACATTCTGAGGTGAGTTTTGTAGGGATGATGCCAGCTTGGAACGAATGCAGTCAAGGTAGTGGCAGTCTAGCAATAAATGTTCTAAGAGTGGAGAGACTAATTAGTGCAAGTCTGCTTAGAGTAGCCTTGAGGGCACACCAATGCGTATTGTCAGGATCAATCAATATTTCCTTGAAAATACACCTTGATAGAGAACACTAAAATAGTAAAAACATCCTATGAAAATGAAACAAACAAGAATGCAATGTGAACTCCAATCACAACTGTACCTTACATCATTGGGATCACTACTTAAACCATAAAACAGCTAAAAACGTCCCAGTAATGGTAAAATTACTGTGGACCAATTATGAATTGTGGCAGTTTGTGAGTGCGCTGCTTTCATGCTCTTGCGATAAAACTAGACAGCATGCCACTTCCAAGTTATTGGTAGCATGCAGCACGCTCAGAAAACCCCATTCTAGTGCTGAGCACCTCTTCCTGAGAACTTGAACCAGCCAGATACTTCGCAATTGAGAATAAGTTTTCATTTGCCTTTTTTGGAGGGTGGTGTCTTTACTCACTTCCAAATTAATCACAGAGCGATGAACCTCGGAGTAATTAATGTAGGTTTTTTTGTTAAATTATTTTCGCCAAAACCTTGGGGGGTGGGAGAGGGTGGAATACTGTGGTAAATCTCAGGGTTCTTCCCCTAATACACACTTTCCATCAAGTGTGTGGAACTCATATCGCCCGAAGCACAGGACATATTGTTTGGGGTCAAAACGCCTGGATACCCGCACGGGTGAATAGCAGCACTTCCTAAATCCTACTTGATTGATTGAAGACCGACAGGTTATCATGTTTACTTTGTTCGAAGGACAAGAAGGCCCGGCCTCCTGAACCATAAACCCTTTGACAGCCGTTCTACAGTAACGATCAGTAAAAGGACTGTCGAACCCTAAAGCAAGATTTGAATTTATATGTGTGAACGGTTCAAACTCACATACGCGATGTATTAAACGTCAGTAAATGCAGCATGCTCACTATGCATTACGGACTGTGGTTCCAATACATAAATATATACACATTTGCAGTATTTAATATGAGGCTACTTTCAATGCTCACTGAATTCACCATGACTACATGCTGAAGCATGAAAGCACGGCTGGTGATTTTTTGCTTTAAAATAAAAAAGTATACATAAAAAATTGCCACTTGAAAAGTGTTTTGTTAAACTATTTCACACGTTTCTATGATGCATGTTTTAATAAATGTGTTTGAGGCATGCCAATATTTATTTTTTTATTGAAATATAGGACGAATCTGTGTAAAACGATAGTGTGCTACATGAAAATTGGTCAGGGCCCAATTATTAAAGAAAGATACATAAGGCACCCACAGATGTGTCCTCGCATTGGTGCTGATTTTGAACTTATAGGAATTTGCAAAAGTTAACTGAAGTATAGCTGGAAACTGTACTTCCAGCAACCTTATGTCTATTCCAATTTTGTATAAGGAAATATACACGATCACAGTATTCCAATCCGGCAGGGCGGCTTAACTGTTCACCCTTCTGGGGTTAATAAAATGCAAACCATTGAGTTGGGTAATAATAAACATCTGTTTCAGTGCCAAGAGACCCTAGGGTGAACATGCGGTTTAAAGAATACACGTGATGGGAGGGTATATTTGCTCATGCATTTATCTGCTAAACTATTGCAAAATCACTTTTTTTTACACTCCCTTTTTTCCTCCTAATCTGGAAAAAGTTCCAACCTTTTCCAGTGTGAGGAGAGATTGGAGAGGAGTTAGTACATTCCCTTTGTTAGACCAAGCGGTTTCTAGCTCGCTAGGACGTACTGAATGAAGCAAGATAGAATCCACTGTCCTAGATAGGATGAGGACGATACACTCATCAGATAACCTGTGCTAACCTGTGGTAGCTTGGCACAGAGCATTCAGGTTTATCCTCAGAGTCAAAATGTATAGTATTGGCACAGCACCACCCCCGCAACACATTGAGTATTTGTAAAGCGCAACACTCATCCCAAGAGATATCACAGCGCTAGGATAGACGAAAATCTGTTTAGGGAGAATATAGTAGCAGGAGACATAAACCTGAGTACATTACAAAAAGACTCCACACCGTATGTATAAAACACTGGTCTTAGTAATGCACACACATTGAAATCAAAACGACAGAATTGGATATATGATTTACAGTTATGTGCAACCGTCGAATTCTCCCATTAGCAGCAGAACAGCCTGAACATAGATGTGCCCTTAATAGGAATTCACTTGCTCCGTTATCCCCGGAGCCTCGAAAGCGACATAAACCCATGTGCATCTCACCCCCCCAGTCTCCTCCCCGAGGTATTCAAAATCCAAGAGATCCCTCCCACATCAAGAACAACAGAAACATATATACAGGCTGTTCAGAGGTATTTCACTTTCCCGTAATAACATTAGCATAAATCACGACATTCCCAAATATTGCATACCCTGTAAAGTTGTAATGGTCAAGAAACCACAGGTTTTGCCTATGCCTCGAAACCCAGCCCCTTAGTCATTCAAACTACACCAGCCAAGGATACACGCTGCACCCGCTGGCGTCACTTTGATTAGATTGCCGGGACCACCTAAAGCAGAAGGAAACAGTTACTTGGTTCTGTCCATCCAGATTAGGCCATCAAGGCACCCAGCAGCACCTTCACGAGTTCAGGATCACTATCCCCCCATAGGCAAAAGACTGACACCGGAAGCTGGCACTCTTCCAAGTTGGAGAAATGGTTCCTCCCAAGCAGAGGTGTGAGCCGCAGTTTCTCCAGGAAGGCAGCTGGGGGAGCCGCACAAAGCACAACAAGACCCCTAGGGTCCATTCATGATGTTACCAACCACAGAGTACCTTGTGGCGTGGATCCGAGGGGAGAAAGCTGGCGACCAAGAGCTGAGGCTGCAAGGTAAGGCACTGTCATCCTCCTGATCTGGAAGTCGAAGACAGTCCAGGCTTCCAGCTCAGGTCCCGCAAATTCGGGACACATCCCCCAACACCCCTCGGAAACCACACACTAAAAAGTGCGAGCTAGCACAGGTTTGCGGTTGCAAGCTCGGGTCCTTCAGACTCTGCAAACTTCCCCAGCACTCCTTGAACTTTACGGCACCCCAGGTGGGCCACTGACCTTTAAAAGCACACTCCTCTGCACAGTGTGATTACTGCATATGTCAGGACGGTCCTTGTACCAACCAACAATAACTTCCACCAGTTTCTGTCGCACCCTGCGTGGTCCTTACAATCTTGTGGAAATGGGCAGATCCTTTCTGTCCCTGGAATCTCGTGGACAGGTCAGCCAGCCAACCGGCCCTTGAAGAGTGCTTAAGGACCCGGGCCACAACAGGTGGCAATTAGCTGCAGGCCAGCAACATTCCGTCAAAATCCACCAAATCATAGTCCCCTTCCCGGAGCACGACAAGCCCCAGGCCACCAGAAGTCTGCAGATATTTCAGTTGCCCATCCTCCTTCCACAAAGGTTCCTCATGTCTATGTCACAGCGTCAAACCAGCGTAGTATTGTTCCAATTCCAAAAGTGTATCTAACCTCCTACAAACAGAGCCCCAGTAGTTATGCCCACAATGGCCTTTGAAGATGAGATCAGGTCAAATGGCCACCTTTGAAATACACAGGCCCCCTCCAAATTAAGACCTGTCTGCCATCCAACCCTGGGAAGCTTGATCTTTAGTGGGGGCAGGCCCCTTGGAATGCAAGTGCCAATTCCACTCCTTGAGCAACGAGCACTGAAATGCCCACTTTCCCAAAAAATGCATTTCCACGTTAGTAATGTTAAATCCACACTCACTACCGGAAAGGATTTGCCATTAACAATCCATCTATACAACACACCATACTGCTGCTCTTCTGCACGTAGGAAATACAGCTCAGTAGCCTTTCCATAGATCCCCCATGTTAACCAATGTAAGAAGCAGGCCTCACACTACTGAACACAGCATCCGGTGGTATTCACAACTAGGGCATGTAGCGCACATGTGCACATGCCCTCCCTCTTCCCCCAGGGAGTGCTCAAATGGAAAGAAAGACATGTAGAACTTTGGCAAGTAGCTTTTAAATGCCAAGCTGAGCAACAGTAACCTGTACACACAGGCCCCACCAATGGCCAACACATGGTACATTTGGAGAGCTACCTCCGTGGGTGGCACAACCAGTGCTTCAGGCCCATGGAGTAGAATTTGAGTTACATGCCCTAAGTATATGTCTTACCACTGGACAAGGGACTTACAGCCAACTCAAATCAGCCAGTCATGTATACACCAATCACCAGTATGTACATGACAAGCACAGCACTGTGGCATTGACTATCAGTATCAAAGCACTGAAAGTCCTAAGGCTAGCAAGTAGATCAGCGGAAAACCAGGAGGGACAAAAGTAGAAAGTCGAGGGAAACCACCCTAAAAAGGGCCATTTCCAACACGCTTCAACATGCAAATTAGAGGGTGTTCAAAGACTCGCTGGGCACCCAAACTGTGACACTACTGCTTTTCACCTTCTTCAGTCCATGATGTACATAGATTTGCAGACATATGGGAAAATCAAAGCCTTGCTAGAATCTAAACTGATAGAATATGAGCATAATCAGAGAGGCTACTATAAAAAGCCCTAATATAATGAGAGCACTGCCTTAATTTGTCACCCCACTGCAGGGCACCAAATGGGACAAGTGGATTTTTTTTTTCCAACACGAAAGTAGATTTCTGAAGCATCACGCAATGCTTTGGAAGTTAGGTATTTTTTTAAATTCCACACCCCTGCCTTCTATCTTTAAATGCTATTTTTATCCCATTTACTCTTACCCTATACCAAATTAGGTTTACCCTTCCATTTTTAGGTCTCTTCGAAACATCCTGTATCTAGAATATGGGCTTGGAGAACAGTCCATCTTTGTAATTGGTTCCTCTTTTTCTCCTTTGGCAGTGTTGCCTTTTGTATGGTGGATACACTTAGTAGTCCCTCCTTTAGGACTTTTGCATCCTCCGATGAGGACTGCCCCAGTTACATGTGCTCTTACTCGTCAGGGTTATTTAGAGCGCTTTGAGAGCACTCTTTTCTTTTTGTTAGTCTGCTTGTTAAGTGTCCTGTTTACTTCGCTTCTGGTAGCTTCATTTTCCGTGCCCCCCCACCCACAACACTGCTTGCCCGCACCCACCACTCATCCAAGGTGTGCTTGTTATTTTTTTTAATTTAAAAAACAACTTAACACTTAATCTCCATGTGCCATCTCTCCTCACCCCTCCCACAACACTGCTTACCAGCCCCTCCGAGATAGCAACATTTGTTTAATTTAAATTAGTAGATCACGGGCAGGGGGTAGATTATGTGATTTGCCAAAAAACACAGAATGCTGAGCCGACGCCGTGCCTCAAACACTGATCTCCAGCTCCCGAGGTAACAGTTCTGAGCGCTGCAACACATCCTCTCCCTCTGGGGATAGCATGCTACAGAATAACAGCTCTGAGCCTGAACAGAAATGAAACCTGTTTTCTACAGCTGGCTTCTTTGCCAATTCCTCTATTTTTGCGGCAAGGTCGCTAACTGCGCCGTGATCTAGGTGTTCCTTTCTTACTGCTATTACCTGGCCTCAGCTCGCAGGAAGTATAAACCAAACACAAACAACCCTTGCACACGCAGGATTCAGAGGCACAGAAGCAGAACGCAGTAACCTTTTACGCGCCTGCTGGAGGTTTCGTCTGCTGCTCAGAATACAGCAGCTGGAAAAGTGCTTGTTGGCTCTGGCGTTCCGTGAGCCGCAACCGACCCGACCGTGTGACGAGGGGGGCCATGTGCGCAGGATAGAAGGTGAAATACTCCCATGCTGCGATGAGTGCACTAACTTCCACGAACCTGCCTGGCTTCTATTACAGCTGTGAGGGTTAGTTATTACATCAATCAGACACACAACTACACAAAGCCCAGACCCACCTCAATGTTTCTCTACGATTCATGTCTGACTGTTGAACATCGCTGAGAGAGCTCTATCGCTGTCTGACAGACTGCCTTCAAATCATCAGACGTTTTGCTTGGAATTGCTAAGGTGAAAAAAACTGTCTACACTATTTCAGCAGAAGAGGTGCAATGTAAAAGGCTGCATTTTAATGTAGGTAAAAAGAGAAGTAAAGGCACCTTGTATTTTGCATCTTTGCTGCCCAGATTGATAGAACACTCCTCTTCCTACTTCTTGTCCGTCATAGATGAAATTCAATTTCCTGCCTCAGAGGCGGATACAGGTCTGTAAATTGAGGCTGGCCTGAGTTCTACTGGGTAGGGGCTATGCAGCAGGAGCCCCTCTTTCACACTGTGCTGGAACGATGCTTGAGCTGTCAATGGTACCGCATATGTAGCGGCACCGGGACCTCCTGTACACCCTATTACAGCCGTTTTTTTAACTACCAAACCAGATGAAGAGGTGCCATTTTCTTTGCTCGCATTAGGGCCCATAGCACTCTGGCTGCGCCAAACTTCCTTTTATTCTGCCAATCAGGCTGAGCCCAACCATGGGGTGTGGGATGCGTGCGACAGAGTGACCAAAGGCTCATTTTGACTAGTTCTGGGCTTCCCCACAGGCCACTTTGCTCTGAGTGACCATTATGGCTGGTTGCTTCAGTTTGGCCGTGATACACCTAGCGCTCAGCTGTAACCACCCTACT
Organism: Triturus cristatus; assembly: GCF_964204655.1. Taxonomy (NCBI): domain Eukaryota; kingdom Metazoa; phylum Chordata; class Amphibia; order Caudata; family Salamandridae; genus Triturus; species Triturus cristatus. The sequence continues at coordinate 335,397,719 of NC_140584.1, forward strand.
TCCACTCCAAGTTACAGCTCATGTGGCACATTCAAATAGCACTATGAATTTCCATTCAGGATGCCGTAATTATGGAATTAGTCTAGCGCCTAAATGCTGAATCCAAAAAAACTCCTCTCTCTCCTCTACTCACCAATTTCCCCAGCTCTCTCTTTCATTCATTCTACTCTAGACTCTTCCTCGCAAACTTGCAACTGCCCTCTGTTTCCAACTCCCCCTCATATTCCTTTTCCCATGCCCAATTCTTCTCTAACCATCCCTTTCTCTCTGTTACTCATGCACACTTCTCTCTAAACCCTCTTTCACTCTCATCAGGGGTGTGGAATTTAATAAAATATCTACTTGTTCATGGGGCAGGTTGCTTCATAAATTTACTTGTCCTGTAACAAAATCCACTTGTCCCTTTGGTGCCATGTAGTGCGGCGACATATTATGCCAGCAATCTCATTATATAAGAGCTCTTATATAGCCTCTCTGATTATGCCAGGGCTCATACCATAGTAGTGTTTGAATACTTGCCTTATGTTGCCACGTTTCCGCAGATCTACATACTGGGGCTGAAGGTAGTGGTAAGCAATAGTTCCAGGGTTAGAATGCCTTTTTGAGTCTGTGTTAACCTACTAATGTGCATGTTTTAAGGGTTTTCAACAACTCTTCTCTAATCTTTTCCCATATTGAGAAATGTTGGAAATTTACTCATGACTATGGCAGGCATAAACCTTCTTCCAGAGTTGGGAAAAAAGTGGTTGGAGTGAAAGTGAAAGTGCAAACACTCTTTCGCTTAGCAAATCTACACATGCATATTTTCTCATTCTAAAATGCAGTTCACAAATATTTTCCAGGAGTACTATTTCTTGTCCTACGTCTGTAAATTCTTGGGAATTCACGAAATCTGTATAGCTGCACTTAGTGCAAGGACATATACCATGGGTGCACTTTTGAGACTTTCTTTAATAATTGGGCCCCTAATTTGGTCTGGCATTGACCATGACCTTTTGCATTTACTAAAATTCTGTCTCTCTCTTTCTGTATCGGATGACTTCACTGTGAGTGACAGCATTCTGCTCTTTCACAAGGAGCATATCGCCACATAAAGTAGGTTTGCTCAGTTCCAGGAACTACTGTGGCAGTGTGTGCTTTTTGAGTCCAAAAGCTATTTTTGCTTTTGCCAATGTTTGTTATAATGGTGAGGGCCCAGCAGCTCCCACACCAATAAGGTTTTACAAAAACCATGCCAAAACAATTCACACATTTAAAAAACTAATAAGCTGACAACCAATTTCAGACATACTGGCTTGGCCAATACTGGTTAATTTTTGTTTCCATAATCTTATTGAAACTGGTTACACTGATTTTCCAATATGAATATTTTTGGGAAATACTAGTATGCATCAACACATGTTACTAAATGATGCTGCAAAAAAATGGTACCTGAAATTTTACAGTAGTTTAGCAAAATGCTTTTTTTCCTGCTTTAATTTTTTTGAGAACATTTTATTTTGAAAGCAGACTCATCAATCTTGCTTTCAAGCTTCTGCAAATATTTGCATCAAATCAGAGAGCATGTTGGGAGCATTATACATAGCCTCATATTGCTAACCTTTGAAAACGTGTGTAGACATTTTTATACTGGAACCACTGTCAGTAGTGCAGCGAGAGCTTACAACATTTACTTAGAGCGCTCACCCTAAGAACAAACGCTTTCAATTAATGAACCATGAATACAAGTTTGAACAGCATTAACATATGGACAAAAATATTACCTTAACTGCAGACAGTGCCCTTTCCTGATCCATAATGTGGTACTGCAAATAGGCAGCCAAAGGGTTTGTGCTGCAGGGGGTTGGGCCTGCTTGTCCCAAGGATAAATTACACATGAAAACTTGTTGCCCTTGACCCCAAACAATATGTCCTGGGTGTCGGGCTATAGGAATTCCACATCCCTGTCTCTCAGTAACTCGCGCACATATCCTGCTTTGGTATCATGCTCTCTTTCTTCATGCATTATCCCCGACCCTTTTCTACTTTTTTAAACCCTTTTTCCATTGATGTAATTTATTTTCCACCTCCCCTCTCTCGTAACCTATTTCCATTTTCTGGTTCTCCAGCACCGTGAGCTCATACCAACGGCAATAGTGCTACTCAAATGTAATCACTTAATTGCAAACAAAAAAAACAAAGTAAAAAACATTGTCATTTACAACACCAATAGCTCTAACTCTCACACATGTGAGACCAACTGCATTGCAAATGCTTGTTCTAAAACAAGGGCTACCCTCTTAACTCCTTTCTTTAACTTCCTAAATATTTTCTCGTGGTTTAGTAACCCAAGATTTTGTTCCCTATCTAATTGACCGAAAGAATACAAGTCGCCAAACAAAAAAAGGGCGAACCAGTAAAAAAAAAAAAAAAAAAAAAAAAAAAAAAAAATTGTAAATGGCCTCCTTCAATAAGTGGGCAGAGACAAAGGTCAGCTTGTGCCTCCATCTTGTCGAAAAGTTGTAATCTGGCACTTAACATCCCGACTAAATAATTCTGATATCAGATATTGTTCATAGCCTGATGTTGCCTCAAACTGAAAGCAGACTATTGCCTGCTCACTAAGGGCTACCTTTGCCTCCATTATTATTTTTGCATGGGTCCCACCTACCAATTTAAGCAACCCTCCCCTCTTCCCCTGCAAGGGCTCATTCCAGATTGAACATAGACCAAGGACTATGACACCGGTTTTCCTAAAATATCCCAGTCAGGGAGCCCGGCACAGCTAATCCATAGCATGGATCTCAGAGTGGCATTTTTAGGAGATGGTGGGTTTTGGATTTAGCAACAGCCTACACAAAAGAATCAATGGTTTGAAAGCCAGGTGGTTTTGGGTGGGTCCCACCCCCAATTCCTATTGTAAACACATCATTGGGTCCCCAAAGGCAATCAAAAAGAGAGCGGGCGAACGTGTTTTCTTCTACCAGAATGTCATTCATGTTCCCATGCCCTCACAGCATGGGTGCACAAGAGGATGCTGCCACTGGTAGACATGGACGGTTTCTCGTATCACTTGTTACACAAAGGAGCTGTTAAAGGACACAACTCCCCCAGCCACCTTTCTCAAGCGGCGGTGGTCTGTGCCTTGTTTGACAGGCCTATCAACCTGCGGCAACCATAAATATATATATGTGACTCCACCACCCCAATTCTAATACTAGCAAGTGACAAATGGTCAGAAACGCACCACTGCCAAGGACCATCAGCTTTACTGTGGAAATACTTGTAAGCAAGGATTTGTTTACACTGAAAAAAAACTGCAGAATACACAAGGTTGTGGAGCCCAGTAGGGGTATATGCACTCCAAATTTCATCACCTGAATACAGCAACACTATGAAATCCATACTACCCTTGCAGGAGACGTCCAGAAACAATCCATGCAGAATACTGGAGAGGGCATTCAGCTAAATGCTACATAGTAAAAGGAGCCAGGCCACAGCCCTAATGGATGTCTCTATTAAAAGAGAATGTGTGTGTCAAATAACCCAGTGTTCTATAACAGATTCTTAGCATCTTCTGTGCTGGGAACCATGCTATGGATGCCAGTAAGGAGTCATCACAACCACGTCTACTAAGTATTTGCATTATCACAGATGGATTAAGAGTTTACCGCATGATTCAAATCTATAAACCACAAGTAGAGAATGCTTTGTGGTCACTTGGTTCTCTCTAAGCAAGTGAAATAGAAAGGATTCCTTAACTATCTGTATACTTTTTCGAAACCCAGCTTTCAGTTGTTGCAGAACACCCTGGTTGCCCACTCACTTCTTTACCGGACCGAGAGAATCTTTGCCTTTAAGCTTTGTTTGGGGATGAAGAAGATATATACAGCAATAGGAAAATGGATCACCAATGGTGCCATTCATGAGGACACAGTGCAGAAAGCCTGTAGTGGTGTTCAAAAGGATGCAGACTTGACATTGAGTCCTACTAAGATAGCATCAACCTGCAGTCTGTGCTGTCACGATGGCGACAGTCTGCATTGACTGCTGACAGAGTGAGGACAGTGGGCATACACTGTTTCTATGGTGGCAACTTAGTTGATACGGATAGGATAGGAAAGGTGATAATTCGGTCAGGATGGTGGCAGACTGCAGTGTCTGCCGTCAAGGAGATGCTACATAGCACACACTGCTGCTAGGATGGTGACAATATGCACAAAAAACTGCCAAGATGGCATAAACCTTCCATGATTAACACAAAAGGGTGTGAGGCTTCTGACCAAGGGATACATTATTATAGACTTGCCTACAATTTCACAAATATAAATAACATGTTTGAAGACACCTCATCCACAATTGATAGAGGCATGCTTCATCATAGGTACCTACCCCTCATTCATATAGGTAGATACGACCCGAAAGGGATCAACCACTAGTTGGGATTTCGTTATAAAGCATTTCTTCTGAATAAGTGCAGGGATCCAGCGTTTTTGTTTTTTTAATGATTATAGGTGCTGCTTCCTGAATCTAGTTGTTCTCACTTCTGCTGTGCTGGCCAGCGCAGTGGAGGCGAGAACAACTAGGTGCAAGAAGCATGATTGTTCCCCCACGAAATAGGAACAAAAACCCAAATATAGTTTTTGCAGCAACACACAGGTATGATAGCCTTACACCTCTACTTTTAATTGTATTTTTTCCATAGTTTTGGTCCATACAGGCAGGGAATTTATTGACCCTGAAGAAAGCTGGAGACCCATTCGAGCTAGTTGGAATCGGCTGAAACAACTAGGCAATTAGGATCACTTTTTAACCATGACATGTAACCCTCCAAATACCTTGTCATTTTTTGAAAATCATAGCACTTATCCATGAGAAAAACATTATAGCACGCTCCTAACTAGTGTTTGAGCCCTATTGTGTGGTTTCTACCTACCCGAATGAGGAGAAGGCCCCTATGAGGAAGTATGCCACTATCAATTGTGGATGAGGTGTCTTATAATATATTTTTATATCTGTGAAGTAGTAACTGAATCCATAAAAAGGTATTCCGCGGTTAGAAGCCCTCGCACCCTTTTGTGTTTTGTGAGGATATTTGGTGGGAAGAACATGTGCCTGCCTAAAATTCTGTCAGTCACTTATTAGTGTATATAAACCTACAATCAGCTCTGTCAGTATGGTGAAAGTTCACCTAGAGTGGCGCCAGGATGGTGATAGCTTACACAGTGTTGTTAAGGATTGTAAAGTCTGCACAGAGCTTTGTCATTGGAAGCTTTGGGGTGGAAATCTGCATTATTAACAATCAAGGCGGCCATTTGCAGTGAGAACTTCGGGTGGTGTCAGTCTGTCTTTAGGGTTCTAAGGATGGGGTTCCAGTTTACAGTGAATAAAGTCAAGACTAGGGTCAGCATGAGGTAAATATTATCAGAACAGGGGACAATCTGCAGTGAGTATGCTCAGACTGGTGCCAGTGTATTGAACACCCTGTGAATGGAAGCCTGAACTTATTGGTGTGAGGATTCTATCAGTATTCAGTCAGTGTTGACAGTAAGGGGAAAGTCTTCACAGAAGGCTGGCAGGATGGTGACAGGCTGCGCCAAGAGGAGGATGGTGGCAGTTCGCAGTGAGTACAGTCAGTATGGAATGAGTAGTTAGGCTGGAACCATGAAAAAATGTCTTATACCCACAATAATCTGCACTAAGCATTTGTCAACACAGCAGCACATTTAGATCAATATTTCGCACTATGCCAACAGGACCCATTAGATACAACTCTGCCACCATCATGCACACATCCCAGCATTAAACCATTTAGCTGGCAAATCAACTGCACCACTTTTAGTATATCAATATAAAGTGATAGTCACTCATTGAGTTTTCATGTTTATTTTTTCCACTAGACAAGTAGGCCCAGCACACACCCTTTAGTTGCCAGTTTACAGTACCTCAGTATGGATCTGTGAAAGAGATTTGTGTGCCACTAAGTGCAAAATGTGAATCCATATGTAGGAGTTGTTCAAACTTGTATATTTGATTCCTTGATACTAAAGTCTTTACTATTGGCATCAGCACTCTAAGGAAATGCAGTGAATCTTGAGCACTGCGTGCATTATTGACAGTCGTTAGAGTATACAAATGTGTACACGTTTGCAAAATATAACAAATGAGGCTATTTTTAAACACGCTTCCTACTACCATGCCAAGGCACATAAGCAAGATAGATGATTTTCTAAATAAAATGTACACAGAATAACTTGAAAAAAATATATATTTTCTAAACAAATGTGCAACTTTAAAAGCAAATTGTCCAAGGCATCATTTAGTAAAACATGTTTGAAACATGCCAATATAAAAATATGAAATTAATGAGAATCAGTGTAAAACCATTAAAGGCAACAGGAAAAAAAAATCAAGGGCCTGATCTAAATTAAAAAAAAAAAAAAAAGAAATTAAAAAAGAATTTAAAAATACAAAAAATACAAAAAAAATGCACAAGCAAGTTTATATCATTGCAGATTTACAACTTTCAGGAATTCAGAAGAATTTACAGAGGCAGTCCCAAAAGCCATATTCCAAACAAACTTTTGAGATTTCCATTTTTGAATGAGCAAATATACATGTGCACATTTGCTGATGCGAACATCTGCTGAGGGAGTGCCAATTCACTATCCTGACACCTCCTGCTTCCCTATCCTGGAGTCAATTTTCAACCTTTTCAGTGTGTGAAGAGACTAGAGGGGAGATGGTGAATACCCTTAAACCTGTTAGTTGTGGACGCACAATGTATTACAACCATGGCCAATGGAATTATGTGGCAGAGGGCCAATCTATGCGGCAGGGTTGAGTAAATTATGTGGCATAATGTGCCACATTTTGTGACCGCATTACTTCAATATTTTGTAATTTTTACACCTGTTAATACTGTCTGGGCATTGGTTGCACCTCATTAGTACCAGTTGAACACCCAACCATAACAATAAGCAACAGAAAGGTGACCAGTCAACCTTTGCAGAGGGCCTTCCGCTGCGCACATATATGTGCCAGTTCGTTTATAGTAACTTTTTTTGTCAAAATCTGCAGATTATGCAGCAGATAATGGATTATGTGGCAAATGCAACAAATGTATACTTATGCAAAAAAACACAACCGCACAATCACATACTTCCAGTGGCCCAGATTACAACCTAGGAACTACTGCTTCCTGTTTACTTCCATCTCCTTCCTGTACGTAAATTTGCATAAGGTGGTTAAATTGGAGCCTAACTAGAATACAAACCCCGATAAGAGTCATAACATAATCCGAAAGGCTATTATTATGGCTCTGACATTATAAGAACGCTGCCACAATTTGACACCCAACTTCATGGCATTACAAGGGACAAGTGGATTGTCTTACAAGACAAGTACATTTGTGCAACATCCCATCCCTAGGACAAGAAGACAGTTTATAAAAGTCAACAGCCCTGACTCAAAAGAAAATAGCAGACAACTCCTGACATAGTCATTCACGCGTCACTCCAAGCCATGCAGCTGGATAAGTCTTCAACAACACATTCACATCATTTCACGAATAAACATCCAGAAAAACGTTAACATACATTTATTGCATATGCCATTGCACCACATCCACATAAGGGGCAAAGATGCCTTGAAAACATGAAAGCCACCTGAAGCTAAGTAATGACACCAAAGCAGAAATAAACACTTCTGTGCGCATAATGCTCCACACAGATCCATAACTTATTAGACTGACATGCTCCAATACAAACTATCAGAATAAATAGTATACTAACCTAACCTCGGCTTGACGCAATCTAAATGTGAAAAAAACACAGCATAATAAAATGATAACAGATCACTCTGACAAGATAACTCCGACACTTTAGTCAACTAGAATCCCAGAGCAAAAAAGGGCACCCAGATGTCAAAAGAGCAACAGGTAGTTCAGTACTGTAAAAATAACACAATCGAATGCTCAGACGATGGCGATAGTCAGCACTACATTTACTTAGGGTGAACACAGTCTTCACTGTGCACCGTCAAGGTGGTAAAATTCTGCACCGTGTGCAAGCATGGTGATGGCAATTAGTACCTAGTTCTGTCAGGTGAGTGACAGCTTACAGAGATTGCTGTCTGGATAGGGTCGGTCTGTGCTCACGCACATCATGATAGTCTGAACTAATTGATGTTCGTCTGGCGATAACTAAGTCATGGAGATAATCAACAGAATGCAATCTGTGGTGCCAGCATGGGGACTAACTGCTCTGAGTGATATTAGGATGATCAGAATACTGTCATCATAGCAAGAGCTTTCGTTTAGTGATGTCAGTTTGCTGAATGACTCCACTGTGAGATGCCAGGATGGAGACAGTCTGCACGAAGTACTGAATGTCTGGTGAAAGTCTGCACAGAGAGCTGTCACAATATTAGCAGTTTACAATTGGTCCTCTTACGGTGGTGGCAGTCACTACTAGCAGGATGATGAGAGTATATAATGGGGTATTGCTATGTTTATGACAGTCCCCACTCAAAGCTATCATGGTTATACATTAGCCTCCAGCAAGTCTTCTTAGGGAGAAACCATATGCCCCAAGTGTTTTCAAGGTGCTCTCACTATACAGTCTATACTTTCGGTGTGCTGGAAGTCTACACCAGGCAGATACAATGATGACGACGGTCTGCAGTGAGTGTTTCTCAAGTGTGAAAGCGTGCTGCAGTCCATACAGTCAGAGTATGTGACTTAAATAGGATGTACACTGCGAGTACTGATTTCTAAAAGAATGAAACCAGTTTTCAATGAATGCTACGAGGGTGGCGCCATTATGGAGCGAGTGTTGGCAGTGCACTGCGTGCCCTCGTGAATTTGACAGCCTGCACAAATCGCGGCAGTATGGAGCAAGAGCTGTCAGTGCACTTAATGCCTTAACGGTGGTGACATCTGCAGTTTACTGCTGTCGGGATGCTGTCAGTCTGCAGCTTGTCTTTTTGGGATGGTAGCAGTCAGTACTATCCTGGTGGACAATCTAAGAGGCGTAACCGGACTGCTGAGCAGGGTCCCCGCCAGGCCTACACTGCCTTATTCCCAAACCCGGCCAAGCTGAATTGCAAAGAGACACACATCCCACGCCCCCGCCGGGTTGCGCCCCCATTACCTGCCGTAGATTCCCTCCGTGATTCGGCTTCGTTTCAAAGGCCTCCGGAGTTTGCTGCAGTCCGCGTTCCGCCGCTTCATCCTCCCGCCCGGGGCTGCCCTCGCGCGCTGCCTGCACCGGGCGCGAGTCACATGGACCGAAAAGGAGATTTTATTTACTGTTTGAAACAAAGAAATAAATATATAGGACCCTCCCTCATCCTCTAGTGCAGCCTCTACATGCTACGCGTAAACCCCAGCCAACATTATGATTGATCGCCGTACAGACCAATCAGCAGCCGCGGAGGAAGGGGGCACAACAAATGACAGCGTGGCTATCCAACTGGTGTAGAAACCTAGCTGCCAATCATCTCACCAAGGGGAATGAGAAGTGAAACATGGAAGTAGAAGAAGGACCAGATCTGCAGTTGCTTCAGTAGCCTACGATTCACAGACATAGAAAAATGACATAGAGTGGAAGCCCGGTAACCAAAGCCATAAGTATGAAAGAGAGACTAGTTGACGTCTCACTTTGAACAATGACAGACTGGCGCTTGCCCATATCACAATCGTAAGTAGCGGTAGCTTTAATAGCAAAGTATTTCTTCCACGTAGTTTTCAATTCGTCTAAACAAACGAATCGCACTTTAGCAACATTCCTCATCGAATAATATACTTTGGCGCGCTGCTATTTACTATGAACATATGTTTTTCTTTTAATACATTAAATTGTTATTGTCGGGAAATATATATAATAAAGTTAATCAAAACTGTTCCCATCCATGAATCCCTGCCTTATGTATTCACGCAACGTATTTGAATTAAACCGAAAGCTAAAACCTTTTCAAGATGGCCGCTACTTCCATCCTTCCCTTTTCGTTGAAGTTGGGGTGGACGTTCGAATAAGTGACATGACAATTGACTGGTAGCGTTTAAGCCAATTGTACTCCCCCTTTTTGGGATTCAGGGCGGGCCTGGACGTTTGCTTTACTGGTAGGTCGTGTTCTTCCGTAGTAGTTCATGGGAACTGTGTGTTCGAGTGGTTGGGCGGGTCTGCTGGCATCAGAGACAGCACCAATTGCTATTACAGCCGGAGACCAATGCAGCGACGATTCTGCTTGAAGTGCGTTCTACCAACTGGAAATATGGCAATCGTTCCTTTGGCAATAACCGGGAGGGGGGTCCGTTCAAGTAACCTGTGTAAACATCTTTGTTATCGGGACTGGTCATACCATATTTGTAGAGACCCACCTTGCTGCCCTCTGAGGGACACTCATTTTGCACGCACCCCGGTGACTGCTGGCGGCAGCCGAATGTGCCACTGCAGCCTGTCCGTATTCATCTGCCCGGCTGCCTTCACACAGCCTAACATTTAAGGGAGGCGAATACCAGTCCTGCACACGCAGACCACACAGGCCAGAGGTTGGTTGGCCGCTTCATTTTTCACAGCGGAGCCCCTCGCTGCCTGGAAGCGCAGTGTAAGCTACAACTGCTGAAGTGAATGCTAACGCTGGGACATGCCAGAACGTCCCGCTAAGTGGAGAGTGCAGCTAGTGTGGCCAGCACCACACCCACTCCTTACTTTAAAATGCATGGGGGACCCTTTAAAATACTAGATAACTGTATTGTCCTCCTGAAGTGCCAGCACGAACTCTTCACTAGGTGCTTTGCTGTCATTGTGCCCTGTTGCACCAGAAACGCATTGGTGCTAACAGATGGAATCTGGCATGGCCAGCGATCCACAGGTTACACAAGCCCAACCACGAGGGCTGCTGTGCATGACTTCTTTGTGTGGCGAGGCTACGAAACGTGCTTTCATGATTGCATTTGTAATAAGTTAGCGGTACAGCTAACCACCCGGCGTGAGCCAGATATGTCGCACCCACGTGCGTTGGACAAGCATAGCCCAAGGCGATTAATAAAAAGGGAGTGGTCGCTTGAGGCCAGTTCGCCCAACTGCACTTCTGGGTGTCGGGTGCCTGCTTGGTTCCCTGTTTCCCTCAATCCAAGGTGCGTCACCACGAGGCACCTTACACTGGCGACGAGCGCGGAGCCGAGCCCACGCTCTCGCACTAATGCCGAGGAGCCAGCAAGACACCTCCTGTCTTGCGGCCACCACATGTATGCTGGGAGGGGGTGAAGCGCCGTCCGCGTTCCCCAACCTCCGCCGCCAGCCCTCGGAGGTGCATGCACAAGGTGACAACGTACAGAAGTCGGTAAGAGCACGGCCTCCTGCACTGAAGACTGGCCTGCGCAAGATGTGCCGCTGACCCGCCCCAAGCAGCTAACACGCGGTCAGCCCCACGCCCACACAAGTGGTGTTGGAGCTGTTTGGAATAAAAAAGAAATAAGAATAATGGAGGAAAAGAACATACAGCATGGGAAGGCTCAGTGGGAGAGAGTGAGCATCGACTTCGGGAGCTTCCCTGATGGCATGATGACCATAGTCCTGATGGATAGCTACTCCAAGTACCCGGTAGTAGAGGTCGTCGGCTCCACCGCATTCTCCCGAGTCGTCCTGGTGTTGGAGAAGACATCTGCGATGTTCGGGTGTCCGTAAGAGATCAAGAGCAACAATAGGCCCCTATTCCAGGGAGGGGATATCCGTGACTTCATGCAACCTCACGGGGTGCAACACTGCCAAATTACCCCTCAATGGCCACAGGCCAATGGAGAAATCGAGAAGTTCATGCAGACCCTTAGCAAGCCTCCAACCAGTCAACGAAAAAAAGAGACTGAGTTGAGCTGGGATGTAATGAGTTAATGGTCCAGCTAACCACCCGTCGTGAGCTGGATATGTTGCACCCACGTGCTTGGGCCAGGCTTGGCCCTAGGCGTTTAATAAAAGGGGAGTGGTCGCTCGAGGCCAGTTGGCCCAACTGCACTACTGAGTGTCGTGTGCCTGTTCAGTTCCCTGTTTCCCTCAATCCAAGGTGCCTCACCACGAGACACCTTACAATATTGACCTCATTTAGTGTATCTAGGTATGGCAGGTCCTCATTGGAAAACATGAGTCAGAAGCCTCCATAATTACTTCCATGTCACAAGATAGAAGGATGGAACAGTAAAAAGATTGCTTCTGTTACACGTTGCAAGTGAGGAAGATTACAAGTTGTTGAGACCATGCCGGGAGCATTTGTGACCATGACTAGGACTCTGCAATAGCTGCCTTGAATGCATACTTTGACCCACAGCTCAATCCTGAGAACAAGCGAACGTTGCAAACTGCAACCGGCCCGCCAGAAGAAAGGTGAAGCAATCAGCAGATTCTACACCTGCGTTAGAGAAATGGCCAGTGTGTGTACAGATGACGATCAATATAAAGTAAGAGGCCAGATAATCCAGGGATGCACATCCTCTGTGATTAGACGCCTAATACTGCCTCAGCTTGGGATAAAGCTAGAAGACAAACTAATACTGGCAAGATCTCCTGAGATCTCCACACGTGCTGCCAATCTATACTGCTATAGTCCGCGTTAAGGAAGAGGGAGTAGACTGGATAAGGGGGAATAGCATCAGCATGACAACAGGCAGGGACACAACCAGACACAACAGCACAATGCAGAAACTGCTTCCTAGAAGCACACACACCATCCAAGTGTCCCGTCCAGTGCTCTAAATGGAGAGGCAAATAAAGAAAGAACTCACAAGCTGACTCAAACAAAGCTGAGGAGACTGCACCCTGGGAGCAAATCCGAAGGGATAATCTGGAGAACATTTCAACAACTGATAAAACAATTCAAAAAGAGAATATGGGAATTTAAAAAAGTGAAAGCAGAGAGTTTCTGGTCCAAACTAATTTTCAACGTAAGACATTCAAACTCGAACAAATTCTGGCAGACAATAAATAACTTGTCAAGACCTCGAAATGCATTAACATCGTATATACAAGAGCAGGAGTGGGTTAATTTTCTCAGGGAGAAATTTAAACAGAAACAACTTCAAGACGTGGACGATTGTAAATCACTGGCTGTGACACAGACAACTGAGCATGAATTGATCCCACAGATAAATCAGTCATTTTACGCAACAGAGGAAATAATAAATAAAGGTAAAAGTGATGGAGCTCCTGGCCCTAATGGCATTCCGCAAGCCACTTTTAAATATGATTCAGAGTATTGGAGCTCGCACTTAAAAAACTTTACACTGATGTAGAAATTAACAATCTAGTTCCGGATAGTTGGCAGGGATCAATCGTAGCCCCTATTTACAAAGGAGGAGACAAATCCAATCCTACAAATTATAGGCTAATTGCCTTACAGGACGTCGAAGCTAAGTATTTTGCCTCACTCATCCTTAAAGATCTGGTCAAGAGAACGTAATTTAATTCCAAAAAATCAAACAGGATTTAGAAAGGGCATCGGAACTATCTCAAATATCCTGTCGATTTCACTGATTGCTAAAAAATTTAAAAACAAGAAACAGGACCTACATCTGTGCTATATAGATTTAAAAGCTGCTTTTGACAGCGTAGACTGGAAACTAATGTGGACTGAATTAAAATCCTGGAATATACCGGAGAGAATACTTGGGGGTCTGCTGTGGTTTTATACAGACACCTGGGTTCGTGTGAAGCTTGGGAATGGAGCTAGAATTTCCAGAAAGGTATTTACCACCATGGGTCTAAAACAGGGGTGCGTGTTGGCCCCGCACCTATTTAATTTATTCATCTCAGACCTATCTGGAAAGCATGATGGTATTAACTCCCATTCACTGAAGTTGGGCAAACTACAATTGTCGCATCTTGCTTACGCAGACGATATAGTTCTTTTGAGCTTAACTAAGGTGGGTTTGACAAGACTATTAAACAAACTCTCTGAAATTGACTGTAAATAAATTGGAACTCAATTTATCCAAAACTAAATCAATGCTCATTACAAACCGAATAGCCTCTTATCATAACAGGCTAAAAGACAACTTATTAGAGAAAGTATCATGTTACAAGTATTTGGGATTTATGTAGATGATAAGTTATCCTTCGAGACCAGAAAAAATATATGACGCAGCGAGCGGGGGCTCTAACATTTGCCCTTAAAGCACTTTCAAAGAAACTGGAGGGACCTTCATTAAGACCGCTACTGATGATTATTTCTGCTAAATACTGCCAACACTATCGTATGCCAGTGCCGCTCTGCATGGGAAGGAACTCAGAAACTCTAAACAAACCAATAACAAGTATTTATAAAACGGTTCTACAGCTCCCCAAGACTGCCTACCTGCGCAGATGCGCTTAGCATTTGGGCTATTGAATGAAACATTGGGAGAACTACACGTACATAAAGGTGTGGTATCAGAGAAAACAAAATGTAGAGGAAAATAGTCTCAACGATTCTTTATGGCTGGAATTGGAACAGGAAAATAACTTACCAGCCTATAAATTCTTGGAACATGTGCTAAAAGTTACTTGTACTACTGATCTCTGGACTAAAAATATGCCCTAACCAACATTCAAGCTAGCACTAAACAAAGCCGCAAAGTTCCATTCATTGCTGGTTGATAAAGGCATATTTTCTAAAAGATCTCATTCCTGGACAGTGATCAATAGCTATAAAATACTGAAACAAGCGGCCTATTTGGACTCCACTTTTTCTATTCATGTAAAAAGACAATTAATAGCATTACGGTTTGGAAAGTTCCCCACTCTTGCAGACGCCCCGAAATGGATGCATATGGAGAACCAAAAATGTCGGCTTTGTGGCAATAAAAAGGAAGATTTGGTTCATCTTGGTTCATCTTGTATGCCACTGTCAGACACTGCAACCAGTGCGAATTACCTTTCTAAGGAGAGCATTCTTGGACAGAGGAATCAAATTGTGTAGAACCGCTATTATTACTGGACTCAACCGACTCCCAAATGAATTGCAAATTGCTAACGTTTTTATGCATTCATGAACAAGAACTGAAAGCAAAAGTATCCTAATGAGACATGCTGGAGAATATTTTAACAATTGTGTATATCTTATGTGTTTTTTAGAATACAATGTAATTTTGTAGGGTTTTTTTTTTTAAATTGTGTATATAATATTGTTATGGTTTTAATTAGCTGAACAACAAACTATTATTATTCAGTGCTCTAAATGTGTCAAGGCGAACCAGTCCACAAAATTGTGTATATAATATTGTTATGGTTTTAATTAACTGAACAATAAACTATTATTATTATTGAGTGCTCTAAATGTGTCAAGGCGAACCACTCCACAAGAGTATCCACAGGTGGTGAGAGAGGAAGAAATCTCCCAGGATAATAATGCCTCAACCCAACACAATGTCAGCTCACATTGAATGATGAATAATAACTAACCACTATCAAGGTCTTGGCTACTGACAGGCAGAAGAATCTACAACGTTTTTCCACTGCATTTTTCCTCGCTTGGAATCACAACGCGGTTGTTAACCGCGTTGTGATTCCGCATACCATTACTCCGCAAGTCGGAACAAAGACTTGCGGAGGGGGGGCGCTGGATGTTGGAATAGTATAATTTACTATTCCAACTCCAGTCTGTTAGGACTCCCCTCCGCAAGTCGTTCTTCCGACTTGCGGAGTAATGGTATGCGGAACCAAAATGCGGTTGTTGTAACAACCGCATTGTGATTGCAAGCGGGGAAAAAGTTTGGGGGTAAACATTGTTTACCCAGGCAGAATGACTGCACTGACAATGAAGAAGAGGTCATCTTGGCTTCATACACCAGACAAGGCAAGAACAAAAATGGCCCCAACCAATTTGTTAGGTGGCACTCGCAGGCACACAGTGCTGATTGACACAGGCACAACAGTCCATGTCATGTACATAAAGTAATATCAAGCTCTCAGACTGCGCCCCTTGCAAACCCCAACGTGCACTCAGATCAACACCTACACCAGGTGTCAGCAGTCTCTGATTTTGGCATGTACCTTCAAAGTAGGCATATATAACTGAGATGTCCAGACCAAAGCTCGCTTCCAAGTTACTACAGAGGGTGAAAGAACACTGTTGGGCTGCCACACTTAAAGATTTAAGCTTCATATTCTTCACCTGACAAGTATACCAATGTTGGGTAGGCAATATTGTCAACCACCTCTTCAAAGGGCTAGTGTGCCTGACGGACACCTCCATCAAACTAGATATTGATAAGACTAACAACCCTCAGGCACAGATGAATACCATTTCAATTGCAGACAGTGGCAGAGTCTGTGAGGTACCGCTTCTCTCATGGTACTGCTGGCTTGCGTTCTAGAACGCTGTATATTTTTTAAAATTGTGTGTGTGAATATTTTTTTTTAAAAAAGTAAACAAGCAAAGCCTACTTACCCTTGTGGCACAATTTGATCTTCCTTGCCCCGGTCCGTCACGGCTGGCTAGTGCCGATTGTACGGAGGGCAGGAAGTAGGAAACAGCGCTTCCGGTCTCCCGGTGGCTGGACCAGGTCTGCGGTCTAGTGTGGAGGCGGGCGGGGCCTATTTAGGTGCATGCTTGGGAGGACGCGCAGCGGTTCAATTGCAGACGGTGGCAGAGTCTGTGAGGTACCGCTTCTCTCATGGTACTGCTGGCTTGGGTTCTAGAACGCTGTATACTTTTTAAAATTGTGTGTGTGAATGTTTAAAAAAGAAAACAAATAAATCCTACTTACCCTTGTGGCACGATCTGATCTTCCTTGCCCCGGTCCGTCACGGCTTTCTAGTGCCGATTGTACGGAGGGCAGGAAGTAGGAAACAGCGCTTCCGGTGGCTGGACCAGGTCTGCGGTCTAGTGTGGAGGCGGGTGGGGCCTATTTAGGTGCATGCTTGGGAGGACGCGCAGCGGGCGCCCCGAAGGCGCGCCTAAGGCAAGCCCGTCCGCGTCCTGCCGGGGCCTGGGGCCAGAACCCCTGCCCGTCCTCCAATCATTCTCAGTTATACCCCTGAGGAACTGCGTTTGCTGCGCCCCCCTGTAACGGATGTATGTGCGCATAGCATACGGTCCGATTTCAAGGCACAAAAATGTGCTCACTGGCTAACAAACAGGGAGACACTATAAAGGAACAGAATTTCCTAATAATATTAGTCAACTGTAGATCCCTTACTAAACACAAACTTGAGCTATTCGATCTCCTCATGGATAGTAAGCCAGATATTATGCTGCTGACGGAGACATGGCTGTCTAAGGACTCTGCCCCTGATATCCTTGAGGCACTCCCCCTAAACTATGGGATTCTAAGATTGGACCGCCCCATTAATAGAGGGGGCGGGATTGCACTGATCCATAAACTCACAATTGAATGTGCCCTGGAAAGAGTGACCATAGAGGCCTGTGAGGCGGGTCTCTTTACAATCGGGGCTGACAGCCCCCTTGTTATCAAGGGCTTGCTGATATATCGTCCTCCTGGCCCTATTCTACAGTTTGCCAATAATCTTAGAGAAAAGGTCATTCAATTAGCTCTACGGTATGCTAAGGTACTGGTGCTGGGTGACCTTAACCTTCATTTCGATGATAGGGATAATGCCCCTGCACAAGAGCTTTGTCAGGAGATGGCCGCGCTCAATCTAATGCTCCAATCTACTCTCCCTACCCATCAGTTGGGTCACTTGTTAGACCCCATCTTTGCCAACTGGGAAGGAATCAGGGTGGACGCTCCGATCCCGGTTCCATGGTCTGACCACTATCTGGTTCCCTTTAGTTTTATGATTCTAAAACCCCCTACTGTGCTTAAATCAGGTAAACCCCAGAGAAAGTGGGCCAGCTTTTCGGCTATTAAGTGTAATCAGGCCCTACTGCTGGGAGGTCCCCTAGGGGGGAGTGATGTGGAAACTGCCTTCAATGCCTTAACACACCGCATCAATGAGGCACTTGATAAGGTAGTACCCTGGGCCTCCAATGCTCAGAGGAGACAGAGTAGATCTGCTCCCTGGTTTAATGAAGAACTGAAGGTCGCTAAATCCTCCTGCAAACGTCTGGAACGTAGCTGGAGAGTAGACTTTTCCAAAGATAGGAAACTATCCTATAAGTCTAGTCTTAAGAACTACCACTCTTTTATAAGGAAGACACGAGCTGCCTATTATAACACCAAAATTGAACTAGCAGAGAACTCCTCTAGAGAGCTGTTCGTGATCTTTAAAGAACTATTGTCGCTGGATAGAATCTCTCCCCCTAATAGGGATTCAGCTGAGGCATGCGACAGGATAGCGGAATTCTTCTCCGAGAAGGTGGAGAGAATTTACTCAACCTTTCCGGAGGCGGCTCGTAATGGGAAGTCTGCTTTGCCGAGAGTTGGTATTATGAATGAGGTTTCCTGTCTTTCGGGCTTTAGTCTTCCATCCTTGAGAGACTTTCGAGCTTTAGCCCTGAGCATTAAGTCGGGCTCCCCGAAAGATCCCATGAAACCTAGAAATATGAAGGAGAGTATGGATACTTTGGCGCCCTACTTTAGACACCTCATTCAACTCTCGTTTACTACAGGCATAGTTCCCCGAGAGTGGAAACAGGCTGTGGTTGTGCCCATAAAAAAAAACCCGGGATTAGCTATAGTCAGCCGGAAAATCTGCGGCCAATCTCACTTCTACCTTTTATCGTCAAAATTGCGGAAAAGGTGGTCAACGACCAACTTATGAGGCACGTGAATCAGAATAACTTATTCGGGCGACATACTCCACTGAGTCGGCTCTGCTCTTTTCTACTGAAACCATCCGCAGACTGGTCGATGCAGGTCAGTCGGTGGCGCTGATCCTGCTTGACCTTAGTCCTGCGTTCGACACTGTGGCCCACCCCGTTCTGCTGCAGCACCTTAAGGAAGGTGGATTGGCCAATCCGGCACTGAAATGACTAAGCTCCTTCCTTCGGGATAGGATTTTCCAGGTAGCCCAAGGACCGTTCTATTCCAAGAACATCAGGATGGAGCAGGGGGTCCCCCAGGGATCTCTATTGAGCCCTACGCTCTTCAATCTTTATATGGCTCCCATATCCGATAACATCAAAAAATACGGCGTCAGTGTCGTGTCATATGCAGATGACACGCAGCTTGTGGTATCTCTATCCCAATCTCGTGATGAGGATGCCTCCAACTTTTCACTGTGCCTCCAAGAACGTGCCGGTTGGATGGAGAACAACTGCCTTAAATTGAACGGGAATAAAACCGAGGTACTGATTGTGGGAATGTGGTTAGATTCTAAGCTCTCATTTGACCACCATTCCAGGACGGTTGCCGGAAAGTGTTTTGGTATAATGAAAGGCCTCCGGAAAGTTCTTGACGTGCTCCCAGTAGCGGCTAGGAAAACCTTAGTCCACGCACTTGTCACCTCTTGTTTGGAGTATGGGAATGCCCTTTATTTGGGCGCCAGCAGTAAAAGCATGCAGAGGCTACAATATATTCAGAATGCGGCTGCCCAACTTGTCCTGATGCTTCCTAGGAGAGCCTCATCGAAAAATGCGCGATCCACTCTACACTGGCTCCCAGTTAAAGAACGAGTCTCCTTTAAGGCCCTCTGCATTAGTCACCGAATCCTTCAAAGGAAGGCCCCGATCCATCTCCACAATCTTCTGTCCCCCTACTTGCCCTCCAAGGCCTTGCGGTCCTCGGGCGCTGGCCGGGTTCATGTTCCTGTTATAAAAAGAACAAGAAGGGGGGGACGATCCTTCTGCTACCTTGCAGCTAAGCAATGGAACACCCTCCCCTTGGACCTAAGACTGGAACCATCCGAAACCATTTTCTGAAAAAAACTGAAGACCTGGCTTTTCCAGCCAGTTTAGTTCTATCAGCCTTCTTTCCCTCATGACCCTTACCACGTATTTGAGGCTGGTCCAATGTGGCCGCAGCGCGGGGACATACTAGTTAGTATAACCATGCGCTTTATAAACCTCTTTATTATTATTATTTAACCTGTGCATCGCGTGGTAAAGGAACTGGAGGAGCTAGAAAAGATGGATTTTATCGAAATTGTGTCTGCCCCACACCGTGGCTGACTCCTGTGTTCATTATCACAAAGCTAAAGCTACTGTGGGCATTTCTCCATGCAGCAACACGCAGCTACATTACAAAGCCATACCGCACGAAAGGTACATCACACCCACAATGGATGATATAATTTTAGACCTCAATATGGTGCAACGTAGGTTACTACCAGCTACTTTTAGACCCAACCACCATACACATAACTTTTTCAGCATAACTATAAGGAGGTACAAGTGTGTCCATTTTAGAATATCCTTCCTCGGCAGCCGTGGTATTCCAAAGTGCAATCCAGGAAACATTGTGAGTGTTCTCAACATGAGTGATGATATTCACATTTACTTCAAAGTATTGAAACCTATGGGTGTTAGTTAAGAGTGATGGAACAGGGTCTGACCCTACACAAAGACAAACGCTCCCTCTTTGAAAACCAAATAGAATTCTTTGGTATGTCTTTTCGAAAAAAGGTCTGAAGATGGACCTCCACCAGTTAGAAGTTATTCCAAACTCTCCTGCCCCACAGAGTGTGACAATGGTGATGAACCTCGTTTTGGAATAGCCAACTATTGCAGCAAATTTCTGCCAAACTTGGCCACACTGTCGGAACCTGTGAGGGCACTTATAAAGGCCATCTCCCATTGGGAAGGGAGCACCCAGACAGGAGAAGTGTTTACCAGCATCAAAAAAGCGTTACTTAATGATTCCACAATTTCACCCCCTAAAGGACACATAACTCATAATAGCTGCCAACCCTGCAGCCTGGGTGCCTTTCTAGTTCAAGAATATAACTACGAAGTTTTGATGCCAGCCGCTTTTGTAACCAGGCAGATGATCACCACTGAGACCAGATATGCCTAAATTGAGCAGGAGGCCCTGACTATTAAATCGGGGAGTCATCACTTTCACTTGTACCTCTGTGGCGATAAGTTCTGAGTCATAACGGACTGCAAGCCACTTGTTTATCTATTTGCTGACGCATCTCTAGACTTCCCCCCCCCCCCGCATCACCGAGAGGTGGATGGTTCAGCTTTACATATAAAGTTTCACATAATATGTAAGGCAGGGGTCAGCAATCCAGCAGACTACCTATTGAGACATCCCTAAGCACCCATGCACAAGCCAAAACTCAGCAGGCCATGACACTGAAGACTACATTTGCCTAATTGCACAGAGAAAATGCCCCAAATCCATGACTCTAGAAGAAATTGCCACTACTTCCCTGGAAGACCAAGTTATACAGATTGTTGTGAAGGCAATGGAGCAACACAAATGGAAGGGCTTCCTGTGTGACTGTCAATCATGGAAACCAGTTGATAAAGTAATGTTCATGCAGCTGTGGAGAGTGAGGGAGGACCTGAGTGCCACTGATAGAGGGCTTCTCTAAGCAGGAGATGTATCGTGATACCACAAACACTCCAAAAAAAGGGTAGTGGAGTTGGCACACCAAAGGGTTGGCAAAAAATAATCACGCCTGAGGGAGAACCTTATTTCTGGGGATGGGCGAGGCAGTAGAGTGCATGGTAATAGCACGACGGGCCTTTCAGCTGGCTGGGGGAGTTTGTCACCCAGCCCTTATCCTGACTTAAGAACCGTGAAGGACACTATGGACAAAGGTCATCATAGACTTTGGAAGCTTCCTAGATGGACAACTAACACTGGTGCTAGTGGTGGACACGCCCAAGTTTTCATTGGTTGAGCTCACAGTGTCAATAGCCTTCCACAAGGTATGCCCTCTATTGGAAAAAACATTCACTACATTTGGTCTATCCCCAATAAGGAAGGCACTGTGTTTCGGGGTGGAGCAAGGAGAGGATGTGGAATGTAGTCTACATTTCTTTCCAGTTTACTGCAACATGCCACACTGCACCACCTTATGCTCACTCATTGCACTGATGTTTAGGAGGCATTCCAACAGGATTGTGATGGTGCCCAGCCGATATGGACATTACCACAACTCTCTTTGGCAACAGCAAGATAGCAATCTACCCGGACTACAAAACAGGTACAGGAGCAGCACAAATCTTTTTTCAGTGTCAAACAAAAACTGAGTGCTACAGTTACAATACATGCTCTTGTACCCAGCAAGATTGAAAGTAATTTTCCAAGGAGAAGCACATTTCTTAAATCATCCAGAGGAGGTGTGGGAATGGCAGTAACTGGGACAAGAGAGCCGTACCCTGCCGGGAAGCAGCCAACAACAAAGCGTGCCTTTGAGGGGGCCCCCCACCATCACTGCTCGGCAAGGGAGGACCTGAACATCCCCCCCCCCCCCCCGGCTCCTGGAAGGTGATGATCAGTGAGGAAGGGGACCATGCAGCTATGCACTTCAGAAACACAAGACATGGAACTGGACAATGGCACACTGTCGCTTGGTGATGCAACTTAGACCGGTGCCTCGAGTCCTACGTTGGACTTTATACCACATACCACGGTTGCCCCCGAGGTGGGGGTTGGAGATGACTGACTGAAGATGCGTGCCGTTTGAATCTGTGAGATAGTAATTTAGGGGCTGGTATGATATATGCCTGGGGAGTTTGAATGCTACTGACAGCTAATGGGTCTGGTGTAACTCCAACGCCACGTGTCTCAATGACCTACAGATAGAGCACACAGACTTGCTAGGTGAGAACGGTTGCGACGGGAATGAAGCAGGTATATAGTATGCAGATGTGAGTGGCTGGCCAAGTTGTTGGCTGGTGGAGTGTGTTAGCTGGTCCCCGTTGGACAGGCTGGGATGCTGTGCATGTCCTGGTACAAGCAATGGGTGTGCATATATAGTCAAGCGGTGGTACTATGTCGGTGGTTGGGGAGTGTTTGGTTTGTATTGCTTATTTGTGTTGACAGTTGAAATGCAGTTAGGAGCAGTGATGTCACGGCAGGGGGAGAGGAGGCTCACACAAGAAATCATGGAGAATGACTTCAGAATCCTGACCTGGAACGTCAGGGAATAAGGAACATGCATCAAGAGGTACAGGGTACTTACCTTCTTGAAACGGCATAAAATCAATATAGCATGCTTGCAAGAAACATACTTGGAAGACATAGGTGCCACACAACTGACTAAAAAATGGTGGGGACAGGTCTTCCACTCCTCCTACATATGCCAGTGGCACTCTAATTTGGGTGGGCCCAGGAGTGCCGTTTTCCCTAACATACATGGATGCCGATGTGGGAGGCTGGCATGTCTTGTTACAGGGGAAACCCTGGACGGACAGAAAGTAAACATACTGAAGACTTACGCCTCAAATACTAATGACCCTGCCTTCTTCCAGAGCATGCAGGACCTGATAATGCAGGATGTTGGTTGCTCATGATATGGCTAGGTGACTTAAACTGCGTCGTAGACTCTAGACAATTTAGACAAACACCACCCAGAGCGGGCACTAAACCGCTTATGACTGCAGCACTCATCGGAGTAATGCAAAACATGAACTTAGAAGATGTCTGGCAGATGACCCTCCCCACCCAAAGGGTATACACATGTAATTCAACAACACATAACACCTTCAGCAGGTTGGATAGGATACTGGTGGCTGGATTCCAGCGAACAGAAGACATCGAGGTAACACACCTAGTGTGCTTCCTATCAGATCACTCCCCAGTTAGTTGCGTGTTCTAATGGGGAGGCTCAATGTGAGGTGAGAGGTCCTAGAGGATGCCGGTCGACATCCTAGTGAACCCAGTTGGACGGGTGGTGCTATCACAGACACTGACAGCCTGCATGGAGGCTAACTGGGGCTCCACGGCCAAGGATTGAGAGACCCTTAAAGCAGTACTGAGGGGAACTTGCCTGGGGCTAACATGCAGGGTACGTCGACAGTTGCAGAGTTAAGCAGGAAGGTAACAGCGCTGGCCTCAATGCAGGGTGGAGCCTAGACATACCCTGAGACATGCAGGAGAGAACAAAGTGTGCGCAGGTGCATGGCAGATATCTGGCAACGATTATACAAGTATACACTGAAATAATATAGACAGAAGTTACATACAGACGACAAATCTGGTAGGATATTAACCAGGATCCTGCATATGGAGCACACGCCACCACTTTTGACACATCTTCTAACATCTCGGGGCACCAGGGTCACCTCCAGAGTGAGTATAGGGGCCATGTCCTGGGAGCATCTGTACTGATATTAAGAATGATATATTGACCATTGGCTCCATTTGGCATAATTGACTCCATTTTGTGTGCTGATTCTATCTTGTGTAACAGACTTCATTTTCTGTGCTCGCACGTAGCTGCAAAGTGGGGAGGGCATGTTTTCGCTCTTCACTTGTTTTTTGCTCTCCACCCATCAGAGTGAACTGGAGCATGTTGTGTGGGGTGCGTGGTTGGTACCTTTCAGGGAATGTGCGGAATGTACAGCTCTGTCTCGAAGTCAAAATACAGGAGCCTGGCCAGTTTCTGTCTTGACCTTGACACAGACAAGTACGGTCAGCTCGGTTTTTTCCAACAGAAGAAAGGGGGCAAGGTTTCTAGAACCTTTCCCTCACGTTGAGTAAAGGTAATAAAGCTGGAAGTCTTCGGGGAACAGGTAGGAGCTCATTCACAGAGTAGGCGTACCCCTGTGAAACAAATGGAACTTGGGTTCCGATCGAACTCCTTCCTGGGCTGTCGAAGGTCTCCTCCAGCTTGAGATGGCAAGGATGTTGCATTATTGATCGGTGAGGTGTTCCTTTCTTTATGTACATAATTTCTAAGTTTCTTTGCTACATGTATATGTACTACATTTTATTCTGGTTTTGCACTTGAGTTACTTGATATTTGGGAGTCAGCATTAACTGATACATTTTGCCTTCCTTTCTAAAATATTGAATGAATAAACGTGTGTGTCACTTTGAATGCACCTGAATTTGTTTTCTTGCCTTGCCTTAAGAGAGTGCTGGGTCTTGTTTTATCGCCTCGTCTTTTGGGAGTGCTGTTTAACATGTGTTGTTTAAAGGTGCAGTAGTGCATTAGCCTCCTTTTGGGAGTGCAGGGTCCTGGTGTGTTCTTTTGTGTCAAATTACAAGCACTACCTTTTTGGCGTCACTAGTCAGTATATGAAAAGAAAATTATAAGGGGAAAGAAAAATGTTTTCTAGAAAAACTAAGGCAGATTCTCGGATACCAATTGAAATACCGCACACTACGCGCACGCCTCCACGTCGTAGGGATCCGAGACAAGGCTCTGGAATGGACCACCTCCTTCCTCTCCGGCAGAACTCAGAGCGTCCGCCTCCCCCCATTCCGATCCAAAGCCTCGGAGATCATCTGCGGCGTACCCCAGGAATCTTCCCTCAGCCCGACACTGTTCATCTACATGGCCCCGCTCGCACATGTCGCCTGACACCACGACCTCAACATAATCTCACACGCCGACGACACTCAACTGATCCTCTCCCTCACCAAGGACCCCATCACCGCCAAATCCAACCTCCACGAAGGAATGAAGGCCGTCGCCGACTGGATGAAGATCAGCCGACTGAAGTTGAACACAGACAAGACTGAGGTCCTCATCCCCGGCTCCAACCCTTCAGCCTGGGACGACTCCTGGTGGCCGACGGCACTGGGGGCAGCCCCGACACCCACCGACCATGCCCACAACCTGGGAATCATCCTCGACTCAACGCTCTCCATGACCAAGCAAGTCAACGCCGTCTCCTCCTCCTGCTTCAACACCCTCCGCATGCTCCGCAAGATCTACAGGTGGATCCCGACGGATACAAGAAGAACAGTCACCCAGGCCCTCGTCAGCAGCAGACTCGACTACGGAAACGCCCTCTACGCGGGAACCCCGACCAAGCTCATCAAACGACTGCAATGCATCCAAAACGCATCTGCATGACTGATCCTCGACGTACCTCGCCACAGCCACATTACCCCACCTGAGAAACCTGCACTGGCTCCCCGTCAACCAGAGGATATCCTTCAAGCTCCTCATCCACGCACACAAGGCACTCCATAAGACCGGCCCAGCCTACCTCAACAGATGACTTTCCTTCTACATTCCCAACCACCAGCTCCACTCCGCCGACCTCGCACTCGCCACCGTCCCTCGCATCCGAAGAACAACCACCGGCGGGAGATCCTTCTCCCATCTTGCCGCCAACACCTGGAACACCCCCCCACTGAGCCTACGACAGACCCAAGACCTGCTGACCTTCAGGAGGCTACTCAAGACCTGGCTGTTTGACCAGTAGCGGGGCCCCCCCCTCCCAGTGCCTTAAGACTCTCGCGGGTATGTAGTGTGCAAATGATTGATTGATTGATTGATTGATGGGATGTAGTCTCATATGGGCTCAATGCTCTGGGCTGAGTGAGAATTGGAATGTGTGTTTAGCTGACGCTGAGCCAGCACAAGTGGTTGCGTGTTTGCAAAAAGCGCCTGTTGAGAAAGGACAAGTGCTTAGCACGTTAGGGCGAAGAACCTGGATCCTCTTGTGTGCTTATCGTAAAATGCATGAAAAATGTGTTCAGCTGCAGCACGAACATGAAATAATAGAAAAAGAGTTTGTTGAAGCCAAAAATACCTCTACGATGTTAACTTGTCAGAATAAGTTATTACAAGTTGGAAACTTACCAGACTGTGGCAGAAAAGGCTGCAGTTCGTATCGCGCAATACAAGTACAAGAAAAGGAGGGGAAGGGTTAACAAGAGAAACGTATGTTTAGCTATCGCAAAGGTGGGAATTGACTGGGACCCTGAAACGTGGGATGGGAATATTGGGGATTCTTCAGAGTTTTCAGACTATGGAGGAGAGTGTGATCAAGCCAGTAGTCAGGATGAGTCGGAAGAACGCAAAGTGGTTCAGGCACAGCCCATACATCGTAGGAAAATACAGAGTGGTCCAAATTTTCCACAGGGGGGTTGCAATGGATTCTATGGAGGATTTTACTCAGCAGGGGATTAATGATATTTTAGATAGATTACGACAAAGACCTGGAGAATCTCTGCTTACATGGATGGTGCGGTTGTTTGATATGGGTGCCTCTGGGATAATGTTGGATCACTGAGATGCAATGAAATTCTGCACCCTCAGTACTGATCCCACAGTGCAGGAGCAGTTTAGGAATTACGGGGGCAATAATCAAACTAACCTGTTACAATTGGCAGTGGTTGAATGCAGTCAGAAATACCCGACAGAGTCAGACTGGCCAGTTAATGATAAACCCTGGTATACATTGAGAAATGCTATAAAGAGGCTTAAGGAGGAAGTGATGAAAACTGCAATTTTTCTGGATAATGCACATAAGTTGATGGATGGACTTTTAACTATGTCAGTGCAAAATAAAATAATCAGTTTGGCTCCCCCTGCTTACAAACAGGTGATGATGACTTTGCTAATTAATCAGACTGGTAATACTTTGGCGCAGGTGATTTAGGCAGTCCGTGAGTTGGGAGAGCTGGGGGACTGGATAAAGACTGAAAGAGCTTCCAGGTCTGAGACTCGTACATCAACACAACAAAACTAGGTTTCTAAGGCGCTTTTTATTAACCTTCCAACTTTCATCAATGTGTATGAATTATTGCCATTTGCTCAGTTGTACTACTCTATTTTATATATATTTTTACAGTAGTCACACTCCGTGTAGTCGCCTTTCTTTTTAAAATAAAAAACACATTTTTACAGAAGACAGTCCTCCAATAAGAGAGTTTCTTCAAACAAGCCTAATGTAAACCCCCGCAATCACAAACTGTGAGAAATAATATAAAAAATGTGGAAAGACAAGATGTGAAAAGACAAAATGACCCCTCACGTGCGCACCACTAATGGCATAGCTGGTTGGTACTCACCAGTTTTGCCCACTTTTATCATCATTGGCGGTCATTTTGTTAAAAAGGAAACGAAAAAGTGTCCAAACAAAAATCAAGTGCAGTGAAGTGAAATAGGTCACATCCCTCGATGTAACCAAATGTGATATTAAAATTGAGAAAACACTCACAAAGCAATCCTTTATTATTTACTGAGTGTTTTTATCAAATTAAAATGAATAGGTTGCCATTCACACATACCTTTCCACCTAAGACTTATACAGACAATAACAGGCTGTCTAAAAGAGACATGTTTTTAGCTCTGTTGAATGATGGAGTGAAGAAAGAGCAGATAGATGGAATAGAGACTAAAAGTCTGTGGGAGATGTATCGGAAAAGAGGGTTGGACAAAAAGGAAGGAAGCAAAAGAGTGAATAAACAAAATAAAATGCGAAGAAAGCCAGAGGTGGATGAGGAGGAAAAGGAGGGTGAGAGAGCTACCCATTTGAGTGAATGGCTCAGTGAGAACCGGAGAGGGAGGAGTTCCCCCGAGAGTATGACAGGTTGTACCCGGATTTGACCTGGGCAAAGGTTGACAGATGTAAAGCAGATTAGGAAATAGGTCAAGCTCCGGTACAGAGATGGGCTCGCAAAGACAATAGACCTTATATTGGCATAGAAATTCATTGGAAACATCGTAATGTTCAGAGGGCCCAAGCCCTAGTAGATACCGGTGCGGAGGCCATTTTGACATATGGAAATCCCAAAAAGTTTAAAGGACAGTATTTCACAATCACAGGCTTAGGTGGGAAAGAGACACCAGCAGTGCAGACAAAGGTCCAAATGAAAATAGGGAGAATATCAAAAAGAGAGAACACTGTATTGATTGTGCCCCTCTCTGAATATATTATTGCAATTGATATCTTGAAGGGCATGACTCTGTATTTGGAGGATGGGTACTATCAATTTGGACCTAAAAGGTACATTTCAGTTGGTGCCGTAAGAGTGGGTCACTGGAAGATATCTCCAGTGAAGGTGCCCCAGGCTACTAAGGTAATTCATTTGAAACAGTACAGAATTCCAGGAGGGCATGAGGAGATCAGTGCAACCATACAGGATTTGATAGAGTCAGGGGTGGTGACTCCAATCACTACTGCCTGGAATAACCCTGTGTGGCCTGTGCGCAAAAGTGACAATACTTGACGCATGACAGTTGATTATCGCGAATTGAACAAGCACACACCTCCTTTGACTGCCACTGTCCCAGATATTGTTACTTTAATTGAGAAAATACAGAAGCATCCTGAGACTTGGTATGCGACTACTGATATTGCCAATGCTTTCTTTTATATACCAATAGCCCCTGAATGCCAAGAGCAATTCTCATTCTCATGGAATGGTAGACAACTAACATTTAGAAGTCTTCCTATGGGGTACTTACGCAGTCCTACTATCTGTCACCGGCTGGTGGAAGAGCATTTAGGTGAGGTACCAGTTATTCCTAGAGTACAGCTTTGCCATTACATTGATGACATAATGATATAGGGAGAGACACAAGCAAATGCAGATTCATTTGGACAGGATTGTGGAGCATTTGCAGAGTAAAGGGTGGGAGATAAATCCCGCAAAGGTACAAGGACCCTCTCAAAATGTGAAGTTTTTGGGTATTCAATGGCATCAGGGACAAAGAAAGGTGGTGTCCCAGGTGTAACAAAAGATCAAAGAATTTGCTGTGCCACGAAATAGGAAGGAAGCCCAGAGGTTCATTGGATTGTTTGGTTTTTGGAGATAGCACATCCCTCACTTTAGTCAGATTTTGGCCCCTGTGTACAAAGTTAAGCGAAAGAAGAATGCATTTGAATGGGGAGAGCAACATCAAATTGCATTTTAATCAGCAAAAGAGGCTATACAGCTCGCTTTGGATTTGTGGCCAGTGCGTGAGGGGGATGTTGAGCTGAATGTGACAGTGCAAGGACTGTATGCTAATTGGAGTTTGTGGCAGAAGCAAGGAAAAAAGAGGGTGCCTTTAGGATTTTGGACAAAGAAATTACCAGATGCTGGAGAGCGGTACACTCCCTTCGAAAAACAGTTGCTTGCATGTTATTGGGCCCTGGTGGATACTGAGCAATTGACCCTAGGGCGCAATGTGATTTTGAGACCTGAGATTCCTATAATACAATGGGTGATGAGTTCCCCCAAGACTTACAGAATAGGACATGCGCAAGAGGCCAGCATGATCAAATGAAAGTGGTACATACAGGATAGGGCCCGATTAGGTCCCAAGGGCACTATGGTGCAGCGTGAACAGGTGGCGCAAGCCCCAATGGGAGATACAGAGGTGTTGCATGATGTACCTGAGATACAGGAGTCTCCTGTGAAGTGGGGTAAGCCATTTGAAGAACTGTCCTTCGAGGACAGGAAGCATGTGTGGTTTACTGATGGTTCAGCCAGGTATGTAGGGGCTATTAGGCACTGGAAGGCGGTGTCATACAATCCAGTGACCAAGAAATTGTTGACCGCTACTGGAGAGGGAAAGAGTAGCCAGTTCGCAGAACTATATGCTGTGTATCAAGCTTTGAAACAAGAATTGCCAGGAAAATGCCATATATACACTGACTTGTGGTCCACTGCCAATGGGTTAGCCACTTGGCTTCCCACGTGGCATGCTCATAACTGGATGATATATTCAAAAGAAGTATGGGGTAAGGAACTGTGGAAAGAAATCTGGACCATGTTGCCACAAAGTACAGTTACAGTGTATCATGTAGATGCTCACTGTTCCACCGACTCACTCGACCGCTGGTTTAATTCCTTCACAGATGAAAAAGCTAAGATTTCGGAGGCCGAGGTGGCAATGCAAGATTCTGACCTGGTTGGGATTGCGAAGTGGGCACACCAGAAGTGCGGACACTTTGGAGAA
The DNA here is from genome assembly GCF_964204655.1 of Triturus cristatus. Lineage (NCBI taxonomy): Eukaryota > Metazoa > Chordata > Amphibia > Caudata > Salamandridae > Triturus > Triturus cristatus. Next base: position 335,428,381 of record NC_140584.1, read on the forward strand.
AAGATTACTAGCAGGTAGGCAGAGAATAGAGGGATATGCTTTCCTATACATCTGATTAAAACTGGGATCTCACAATGTCCTATTTGTTAGCATACCCAACATAGACCAGTCCCACTGATAGTGAGAGGCCATCTAGACAGATAAAAATTACCAGCACAGATCTGGCAGATTGATTACATTGGGCCCCTTCCCACTAGTCGAGGATGTCAATATGTATGCACAGCTGTAGACACATACTCTGGATATTTGATAGCATTTCCATGTAAACGTGCTACTCAGTTGAACACATTGAAAACGTTAGACTTGCTGATTTTGTATTATGGAATTCCATTACAGATTCAAAGTGACAATGGGTCTCATTTCAAAGGCAAATTGGTGCAGGATTATTGTGTACAACACAACATTGAGTGGGTCTTTTATATTCCGTATTACCTGTAGGCTGCGGGTCTGATTGAGCGCATGAATGGCTTGTTGAAAGATCAATTGAGAAAGTTGTCTGATGGGTCAATGAAAAATTGGAGAGATCATTTAAATAAGGCATTGCAAATACTGAACAGTAGACCCTTAGCAAATGCAGAAACCCCTTTTATGCGAATGCTAACCCCAGCCTTGCAGATTCAGCCTCATGTAGCCACCAATACCATTCTCTACTGGGAGACAGCTCCTGGAGCTTTAGCTCCGTACCGGGCGACACCGGAGGCTGCAGGTCTTGATCTGCATGCTTTGAAACTGTACAGACTCAAACCAAGAGATATAGCACTTATTGAGACAGGAGTGGGAATCCAGATTCCCCCAGAGCACTTTGGCTTGATTGCCCCTCGATCTGGGTTGGCTCTAAAGGGCATTCAAGTGCTGAGAGGGGTCATTGATGCAGACTATCAAGGTGAAATCAAGGTCATCATACTGAATAGTGGAGATGCTGATTTGATTATACAACCTGGAGACAGAGTCGCTCAAATAGTGATCATGCCAGTATAAGGAGGGATAGTCAAGAAGGGGACTGCCCCAGCCCTTCTCACCGTGTGTGGGGAAGGAGGGTTTGGCTCTACTGACAAGAATCCAGGAGCCAAGGTGTGGGTAGAATCTCCAAATAGTTCCCTCGAAAAGGCAGAGGTTATTGCAACAGGAAAGGACAACTTCCCCGCAGCCACTGGTAAGGGTAACTTAACAACTGATCGGGTTTCTCCTGCACTACGGGGGGATGCCACTTCCTTCGAGGGATCAAAGGGTCGTGCAGAGGGGTATTCAAACGCTGCCCTTTCTCCTCAAGCCATACACAATACATGGAAGGATTGCTTGCTGAAAACACCTGATAATCAGGATCAATTCTTTTCCCTAACCGAAGAGTCTGAGCTGTCGGACATTAGTATTTCTTTATCTAGCGGCGAAGAGCAGAGTAAGTGGTATAGCAGCTCAAATACCGATCCGCAGAAAATTAAACTGGCTGCTAAAAAGCTTCAGAAGAAGAAAAACAGAGACCGTTGTAAAAAGCATGATGGAATGGAGGCAACAGGTGAAATCAGTGGTACTGATTTGAAATGGGACTACAACGACACTTCACTTACCGTTATCTCTAATGTCGCGACTGCATCAGGGGGCAATCAAACAATTACGGACTCTACCACTGGTCAAGTGAGAGTACATGCTCCCCAAAAAACCGAACCGGCTTTAATAGATATTTTGCAGTCTATAAAGGGCTTCCAGGCAGAAGTTAAAGCTGATAGTCGTAGATCTCGCCAGGCAGCAAAGAAACTCCAAGGGGCAGTCCGGAAAGTGGGCAAAACCTGTGCTGAAATTGCAGATCGTATGGCCTCAGTTGAAGTGAGAGCGGATCAACTCGAGCAGGATGTCTCTTCATTGAAGACTAAGTCGAAGGAGCACGAGGGGATTGTTAAGGATTTGATGTGGAAGCTGGAAGAACAGGAAAACCGACAGAGACGGAATAACCTCCGCTTTCTCGGGATTCCGGAGGGGGCCGAAAAAGAGGATCCCAGGAAATTCATGATCTCACTTCTCAAAGGCTCGTTTCCTGAACTACAATACTGGGATTGGGACAAGGAAATCCAAAGAGCCCACCGGTTTCCTTTGACTCTTGGGAAACGCACTTCGGCACCCCAACAGCACCCTCGAGCTATGCTGCTATTCTTTGGAAATTTTCTGCTGCGGCAAGCACTCTACGACCTGGCCAGACCTACAAGCAAACGGACATATGATGGAATAACTTTCTTTACGGGGCCGGATTTTGCTCATGCCACCGTGGAGCGCAGATGGAGAATGCGGCAGCTTATCGACCCCTTCTTAAAACTCGGGGCCATGGTATACCTTCAGAATCCGGCCAGATTGAAAGTTGTTCATTTAGGGACTACCCGTTGCTTTGTATCGGAAATACAGGCGAAAGAGTATCTAGATGAAATCTCGGGACATAAGTAAAAAAAAAAAAAAAAAAGCTTCAAAAGTGTGTCTGTTCTCCGGTAATACACCTACGGTGATACGATAAATCAGGTGTGATACTGTATGTTGAGGCTATAAACAATAGGCAAGGGATTTTCTGTGAAAGTAAGCCCTGTGTTAGGGTACCTGTTGTTGGTTTTTTCTTGGTTTTTGATTTTTGCATATCTAAAGTTTATTTGATAATGGGGGGAAATCAGCGGGCTTTCAGGGGGCTGTGTTCGTTGGATGCCACACCCCTGGCCACGTGGTGGCCAGCTAACCTCCATTAATGGTGGTGGGAGGGGGGGTGGACAGGGTGGGAAGGGGGTAGTTTGGGTGGGGGGGTAGGGTGGAAGGTCAGACAGGTGACTATACTGTTGTATATTGGTGGGGGAAAGGGAAAAAAAAATAATCTGTGGGGTATGGGGCAGTTAAAGGCCCAAAAAAATTATATATATAAAAAAAAAAAAGAAATCTGTGTACGTATGTGGACCATATGATCTAACTTGATGGGGGTCCTAAAGGTGTTATCCTTAAATATCTGTGGCTTAAATGACCCTAAAAAGAGACAAATGGTTGCGATAGGTCTACAAACTATGGGTGCAAATGTTGTGTGCTTACAGGAGACCCACATCGAGGGCACACACTTACATATATTAAAAACATTGGGGTATAAACTGGTCTGTGCAACTCTACAAGGTGGATGGATACGGGGGGTTGCTATACTTGCAAAGGGCGCAGCTTATACTTTTAATCGTTCCAAAGCCGATAGATTTGGCCGTTGGGCAGTGACGGAGTGTCAAGATGGACAGGGGCAAAAGACTACTCTATGTGCTATTTATGGGAGTAATAATGATGACCCGGCAGTCCTCCATGAGATCTCTAATGAACTTACGCATTGGCCTCTACCCTTAGTGGTCTGTGGGGGTTTTAATATCAATCTCGCCAGTGACTGGTCACTAAGGGATGATTGGCTGTATAAGGGCCAGAAACCTAGAGTATTTAAGGCAATGAAATATTTGTGTGAGACACATGGGCTTGCAGATGGTTGGCAAATCTTAAACACTAAGGATCCGGGGTATACCTTTTTTTCTAACACGCATCGTACACATGTAAGGATTGATTATATTTTGATATCTAATTCACTTAGATCTAAGTTTCAAATGGAGAAGCTTCCCCGAGTTCTCTCAGATCACAATCCTTTGATCTGCACTCTAGACATGTCATCCGGTAGTATTACACCAAGCTCTTGGACATTTGAAAAAACCTTACTGCTAGACGATATGTACTGTGCACACATGAAAGAGTGGATACCAAACTTTATAGAGGACAATGTTGGAAGTGTTTCGATTGAAATGGTGTGGGACGCTTTAAAAGCTGGGATACGCGGAGAAACAATGCAATACTCATTAAGAACTAATAAAATAGCCAGGGAACATCTGCGAGGGTTGCAGGAAAATCTTCGTTTAGCTGAAGAGGAGCTGATAACTGCAACTCAAGGGAGCCAACAGTTAGTAGATATCAATAGAACTCAAAATGTGGTAGCAATTGCAAAAGCCGCTATTACAAACATCTTTACTACTAAAGCCATTAAAAAGGCTACCGCTCATAAAGAGATGGTGTATGAGGTTAATGAACAAGTTGGTCATCAGTTGGCTATCCGTATGAGACAGCAAACCTCAGTAAACTTGATACGGGAAATACAGGATCCGGTGGAAGGCCAATTAACTGACCCGGAACAAATCAGGGAGGCATTTTGGCGATTTTATAGTACCCTATACACCGAAGAGGGGGGGAAGGACATAGAAAGAATCGAGAGTTATCTAAATGGTGAATGTACCGATAGGTTCGACAAAGCGGACCAGTTTACCCTAGATGAAACCCCCAATAAAGAAGAAATGATAACTATAATTCAAAATGTACCCAAAGGGAAAGCAACCGAATTGGATAATATACCGTCGGAATTCTATTTAGTTTTTATAGAACAGCTTCAAGAAATCTTATTTGATTTAATAGTACACATTTTTAAGGGGGGCAGCCCCCAAACTCCTGGTCTAGGGCAAAGATAGTTATCTTTCCGAATAAAAATAAACCTCCGGATCAACTAGGCTCATATCACCCTATTACTCTAATAAATGCAGATTCTAAATTATACTCAAAACTGTTGGCAAATCGAATCGCCCCAATTATTCACAAAGTAATCGCGAAATATCAGCATGGCTTTGTTCCAGGGAGATCAACCACTAATCACATCCAGAGAGTGATCACCCTGTTCGACTCTATGGATAGTACCGGGGACCCTATGGCCTTGGTCCTTCTCGACACCGAGAAGGCCTTCGATAGGGTCTCATGGCTATGTTTGTGGGCTGCTATGTCTAGGGTGGGGATTAATAGCGGGTATATTCAGGCGGTTCAAAAACTGTATGTGAATCCCAGGGCCATGGTTATGGTGAATGGTAGCCCCACCAAGGAGTTGATTATTTCACGCGGAACTCGACAGGGGTGTCCTTGTTCGCCACTGCTTTTCGCGATCTACATCGACTCCTTCATTCGCAGATTAGAGGGTAACTGTGAAATCGCACCAATTGTATCACAAACATATCCAACTAAGATCTTGGCCTATGCAGACGATATCGCGGTGGTAACTGCGGATCCCAGCTCGTCTATGGTAGCTATCGAATGTGAGGCCAATATTTTTGGGGTCGTTTCTGGATATGCACTAAATCAGGGGAAGACTCAGATCATGATGAATAACAAAATCGAAATGTCGAACTCTCGAGTTGTTGATAAAGCCATATATTTAGGTATTTGTATTACAGCTAAACTTGAGATTTTGGTGGATGTAAATATAAAACCATTGTTGGGCACCATACAGAAAGATCTCCGCCGCCTAGATAATTTACATCTATCCCTAATTGGCCGGGCTAATGCTTTGAAAATGGTGTTTTTTCCTAAGATCTTATATTTATTTAGAGCAATATGCTTAGAATTTTCTGATCAATGGTTTAAATCTATGGAACGCACATTTTCAAGCTTTATGTGGGCTTACGCACAACCTCGCCGTGCGTATAAATATTTGACCCTGGCAAAGGAGAGAGGTGGGTTGGGTCTCCCAAATTTAAAAGCCTATTATTGGGCATCTGTGCTACTTTATAGCAGGGAATTGTTAATAAATACTGGGCTAGAAACAATACCTGAGGGCGAGTCGCCATCTTTTTTTCAATTAATCTTAGGCAATAAGAATTATGGATATCTTTGGCGACACCTCCATGATAGCCATTATAAAAAAGTGAAATTAAAAACTTTGACCAACAGCTTTAAGGTATGGAAAGCTATGAGGAAATTGCTGGGCATTGGACGAATATCTTTCTATACTCCCTTAAGCGATAATCCGGTTTTACCTGAGATCTTTAAAGACAATTATATTAGCAGATGGAGGACAGCAGGTATTAAGCATACTGGATGCTTCCTCTCCTCGGAAGGGATTCAATCTTTTGAGCAACTTAGGGAAAAGTATCAATTGGACTGGCGGGACTTCTTTAAATATTTACAAATTAGAGATTTTCTCATACGCAGGGTGAGGGGAGAGAATCTTTCAGGTAAAATAACTCTAGTAGAAACATTAACAAATAAGAGGGGAAACACAATTGGGGGAATTTACTCCCTTATAAATGCACGATTTCCGGATGATTTGGAGAAAGTATCTCAGAAGAGGCATGAGAAAATTGGTACAACCTCGGAAAAATTTTACTCTGCATACGCCATGTTTCAAACTATTCTTATGTCTACAAAACTCCAAACGCAATTTTATAAAACCTGCTTTTTTCTTTACTACACTCCAGATAGGATTGCTAAATGGGGGAGGGGTAAGGGGACATGTTGCCCAAGATGTATGCTATTTAATGCTGACTGTGTGCATATTTTTTCCATCTGTAATGGTCTAACATCTCTAAAACAAAATATTGAGAAGTTTTTGTCGTCCATACTCAAAAGAGAGATTGTCTTGACTAGTGAAGTTATACTATTGGGAGTGACAGATCCTAGTTTGCCCAGGCCGGGTCTTGAACTTATTTTTATAGCCATGGCAGTTTTAAGAATGTGTATCGCCTTGGCCTGGCTAGACCCTAATGCGCCGGCTTTTCACCAATGGCTGGCCAGGTTCCTTGCAATCTCCAATCTAGAGGCAGCTATCTATAAATGGAAAGGGAGAATACGCCGAAAAAGAGGTTGGAGAATTTGGTACCCCTTAATTGAATGGTGTCAATCTCAAAATAATACTGTGAATATAGTGAATCTTAGCTAATCTTATGATCTAATAATAAGTGGTAGCTACAGGGATAATGTATAATGCACTGTGATGATAAACTGCTGTGAACATATACATTTTTTTTTTTTTTTTGATTTTGCTTGTATTGTATTATATTATTAAATGTCTGACCTTGGGAATTATGGGTGTGTTAATTATGGTAAAATCAAATAAAGATATTTAAAAAAAAAAGGAAAGGACAACGTCCTGTTAACTATGAAGCCAGGGCAGGAAAAATGGGAACATGTGCCTGCTGAAAAATGTTACTTGCGAGAATGAATAATATCTGTTTGTTCTCTGTTCTTTTAGATCACAGCATGGCGTGTCTGTGCTCTGCTTGCGCTTGCTGGAGTGTGTTTGGTCTTGTTTGAGTGGGGCCAGGAGGGACCGGTAGCCCCTTACTCTGAAGTGGCCAGCCGACTGCGCAAATCAACTGCACTGCTGACTCGACCTGACAATGGGTGGTCCTATCTTGCACAGACAGTCCTCAACTTGCAGTACTTTTGCATGACAAACATGAAAAGCACCATGGGTATTATTTCCACGTGCCTTGTAGCTATACCTACCCGTTTCGATGTGCTGTTGCAGACATTCAATGTCACAAATGCAGACGAGACAGTGGAGGAACATGATGTGAGAACTAACTTGCCACCTTATGAGTTTTTCCGATTCTGTCCAGAAACTACTGATGATACTTGGAAAAATCTAACACAAGTGATCACGTTCAATATCTCTGAAGGCGACTTTTGCTATAATTTGAGTTCTGACCCCATTACCATTGGTAAATGTGCTCAAATACGACTTGAAGGAAACTGAATTACAAATGACATGGGAACAACAAACTCTATGCAAAAATCGAAATGGAAGTACATGCAAAAATAAGCAGAACAATATGATGTGCAAAAATGTAGTATCTGCTGCCAGTCATTTCAGGCATGTTAAATTGCCTGTAGGGTCGTTATTCTCATGTGGTAATGTTACATGTACGTATATTCCAGCAAATATCACAGGTGGACCGTGTGCCTTTACTAGATTAGGCCTCATAATATTCCCATTGGATCCATCATCACATGTTCGGAATACAAGAGAAGCTGTTCAACTCAGTGAACATTGTGATTCTGAAATTCATTTATTATCTAAGTCTGAATATATTAGTTTAGCTGCTTCAACAGTAGGAATTCCAGGCCTAACCATTTATAATTCTAGGGCTGCCAGTGAATTAGCATGTTTGATGGTGAAAAATATTAATCATACATCAGTTGCTTTAGCAGAATTATTATTAGATGTGCGGGGGCAAGAAAAGCTATATTGCTATATATCATGCTTGAATCATGATCATGGATTGGATGTTCAGACTTTGAGGGAATGTGTTGCTTTAATCTTTCAGATCATTCTAAGTCAATTCAACCCCACATTGAAGCTTTACATAAGTTGGCTAAAGATGTCAAGCAGGATGTAGAAAAAGGGTGGTGGGATTGGTTGTTTGGTTGGTTGCTGGATTTTGGTAAACTTCGCTCTGTTCCAGGTGGGATAGTATTAGCAATATGTATCTTGATATCATTATGTTGTTGTATCCAGTGTGTGCCTAATCTTTTATCTATGCTTCGACCTAAAGCAGTTGATGTTAGACCGATATGCTATGAAAGCCAATGGCCAAGGGGTGGAATGTACTGATATTAAAAATGATATATTGACCATTGACTCCATTTGGCATAATTGACTCCATATTGTGTTCTGATTCCATCTTGTGTAACAGACTCCATTTTCTGTGCTCGCATGTAGCTGCAAAGTGGGGAGAGCATGTTTTCGCTCTTCACTTGTTTTTTGCTCTTCACCGATCAGAGTAACTGGAACATGTTGTGTGGGATGCGTGCTTGGTACCTTTCAGGGAATGTGCAGAATGTACGGCTCTGTCTCAAAGTCAAAATACAGGAGCCTGGCCAGCTTCTGTCTTGACCTTGACACAGACCTGTACGGCCAGCTCGTTTTGATCCAACAGAAGAAAGGAGGCGAGGTTTCTAGAACCTTAGCCTCACATTGAGTACAGGTATTAAAGCTGGAAGACTTCGGGGAATGGCTAGGAGCTCATTCTCAGAGTAGACGTACTGCTGTGAAACAAACGGAACTTGGGTCCCGATCGAACTCCTTCCTGGGCTGTCGAAGGGCTCCTCCAACTTGAGTTGGCAAGGATGTTGCATGATCGATCGGTTAGGTGTTCCTTACTTTATGCACATAATTTCTAAGTTTCTTTGCTCTTTGCTACATGTATATATACTACATTTTATTCTGGTTTTGCACTTGAGTTACTTGATATTTGGGAGTCTGCATTAACTGATATATTTTGCCTTCCTTTCTAAAATATTGAATTAATAAACGTGTGTCACTTTAAATGCACCTGAATTTGTTTTCTTCCCTCGCCTTAAGAGAGTGCTGGGTCTTGTTTTATCGCCTTGTCTTTTGGGAGTGCTTTTTAACGTGTGTTGTTTAAAGGTGCAGTACTGCATTTGCCTCCTTTTGAGAGTGCAGGGTCCAGGTGTGTCCTATTGTGTCAAATTACAAACACTACAGCATCGCGGACCCAGACATAGACCTAAACCGAAAGACACCATTCTTGGAGAGCATGGAGATCCCCAGATTTTGACCATTGGTGCCGAGGCCCTGGATGCCCCCATAGAATTTGAGGAGCTCAGGTCAGCCTTGAGCATGCTCCCACGGGCTAAGGCACTGAGCAGGGATGGCTACCCTCCCATATTTTATCAGGTGTTCTCTGCAACAATCACAGAGGGACTCCTGGAGGTATTCCTTGAGGTGTGCGCTGATGGGATACTGCCATCGACCATGAGGGAGGGAGAGATATATGTATGTCCCTCAAACCGGGAGGTGACCGGGCTGACTCTGCAGCATACAGGCCACTCACAATGATTAACTCCGACATGAAGGTCCTTTGCAAATTACTTGCTAATCGACTGACAGCCTATATGACACAATTGGTACACGTAGACGAGTGAAGGTTTATCCCGGACTAGAAAAATAGAATAAATCTCAGGCGTTTCGCCCATGTCCCCCAACGAAGTTGAGCATCGTAATGAGGAAATGGTGTTGATGTCTATTGACCTTGCAGAAGCCTTCAACACATTGGACTGGGGTTACTTACTCGAGGTGCAGAGAGTCATGGGTTTTGGTCCTCATTTTTGTGGGTGGGAACACCTGCTGTATATGGATCTCAGTGCCAGTGTGTGCGTGGGCCGAATTCGCTCGGACAAGTGCGTCTTGGGTCATAGGACATAACAGGGCTGCCCACTTCCGCTTACCCTGTTTGCGCTCGCGATGGAGCCCCTGGCAGTATGGGTGCACCATGAGCTGCAGGACTGAGGCACACGCCTGGGAGATGCTATTTTATCTCTCATCGACCTGCGTCTCATTGGCAATACTTCTGCATCTAGTGGATGAGTTTGGGACCTTTCTGGCTCAACCACACCAAATCGCTACTATTTCTCCTCAAGTCCCTGGGTGGAACACCGTTGTAACGCCTCCCGGACTAGACTATATGAAGAGAGTGGGTGGGAGCTGCCACGACTGGACCTATATTACTATGCCGCACACCTACAACATGGAATTTCACCAGCAGCCTGAGGGCATCCCACTCATATCTCTAGAGTCAAAGTCAACAGGTCGGCTTTCCCTGCTGGATCTGCTTATTCCCCTGGCTGTGGTTGCGCTGAATAGTAGGTAGGGACAATGGGAATCTTGTTCATCCATTCATGCGCATCACTATTTAGATGGTGAGGCATTTGGTTATTCTTGTACCACCGGGTAGTGGCTCATTCGAGGTTCTATTTGCTCCCTGTCACCATCAAATCCTTCTTGCTTCCAACAACACAAAGATAGTTCCAGAGTACAACTACAGTTCAAGTTGTCCTCAAGGAAACATGAATCCCAACGACCTCAACCAACCAGTGAACATCAGTCAAACCATTACCACCTGGTCTCCACTCACTGCCCTGACCACCTCAGCCATCATGTCTTCCATTCACTACAGGGCATCCACCGACCCTTGCCCCCACCACCTCTACAAACTCGCAATAAACCCGATCAGGGCACAACTTACCAGCTTCCCTAACACCTCCACAGCAATCTTCCCGGACAGATGGAAACAAGCAGATGTCAAACCAGACCCCTCCTAAAGAAACCCTCCACCGACCCCAGCAATTGAAAAAATTATTGTCCAATCTACCTGCTCCCCTACTCAGCCAAAGTAATCGAGAAAGCCATTAACCAGCAGCTCTCCAATTCCTGGGACAAAACCACCTACTGGATGCTTCACAATCAGGATTCCATGCCAACCACCGCACTGAGACTGTTCTGATCACCACCACTGACGACATCAGAAAACATCTTGTCCATGGAGAAACTGTGGCCCTGATCTTCCTCGACCTTTCCATGGTGTTCGACACCGTCTCCCACAACACCCTCAACAGCAGACTACAACATAGGCATACTGCAAGACACCCTCAAGAGGATCCCTTCCTTCCTTACAGGACACATACAGGGCATCCGACTGCCTCCCTTAACCTCCGCACCCAAAGGCATCATATTTGGCATACCACAAGGATCATCCCTCAGCCCCACCCTTTTCACCTACATGACCACCTCACACATGTCATCAAATCCCACAGACTCAACATAATCTCATACTCAAACAACACACAACTGATCCTCTTGCTCACCAATGACCCCTCCACCTCCAAATCAACATCCGCAACAGCATGACCAATTTAGTCAAGTGGATGAGAGACAACAGCCTCCACCTCAATTCCGACAAAACCAAAGTACTGATCTTTGGGAAGGACACCTCCACATGGGACCACAGCTGGTGGCCTGCAGAACTTGAACCTACACCCACACCGACCGACCATGTACGCAGCCTCGGGCATCATCTTCAACAGCCAACTGACCATGAAACAACAAGTCAACGCGGTTGCCTGCTCCTGCTTCGCATGCTCCACAGAATCTTCAGATGGATCCCAACCAACATCAGAAAGACCATCACTCAGGCCATCGTCACCAGCCACCTTGACTACGACAAGGCACTGTACACCAGCATCTCCACCCAGCTCCTCAGAAGACTCCAGACTATGGGTACTCACAAACATTTTCCCGGGGGCCGCAAAGTTTGGTCTATGGTGTGACTGAGGGCCGCACTGATGCCAGCGGGGGTGTACAGTGGGTGTAGGGGAAGAAAAGCATGTATATCCAGTGGCAGTCTTTAAAAAAGAAGGAAGTTCCTAAAGTTAAGGGCAGAGTTACTTCCTTTCCTTAACTGCAATTAACCTTTAAATAAGTCTTTGCTGTATATTTAACTTTTTTTCCATGTTATTGCTGAGTCGAGTGAACGGCAGTCCAGTGCTGCTGCTGCTGAGGGAGCCGCATGTAAAGGTCAGGAGGGCCGCATGCAGCCCCCGGACCGTGCTTTGAGTATCACTGCTCCAGACCCTACAGAACACTGCAGCCAGGCTCATCCTGAAGCTCCCCAAATGAACCCACATCACCGCCACCTGAAAGCCCTCCATTGGCTCCCCATCCAGAAGAGATGTCCGTTCAAGATCCTTACACACGCCTACAAAACCCTCCATGACCAAAGACCTGCCTACATCAACCATTGACTGAACTTTCATTAACCTTCTAGACACCTGCGCTCCTCTTCACTCGCCCTCGCACACACACCCGCATCCATCACTGCAGCAGTGGTGGCTGCTTATTCTACATTGCTGCCAAGAACTGGAAACAACCTTCCCCTCCAACTCTGCACATTCCCTTCGCTGGCAGACTCCAGAAAGAGACTCAAGACCTGGCTCTTCGACAGTCACAGCACCCAGATACCCCTACTGGTGACAGTGTTGCGCTTTACAAATCCTGTATGATAAGATAGGGACAGTACACCCCCCAGTGCATCTCAAGCAATTAGTATTGCTTATTTCTTATAGCACTTTAGATCTTGCAATTGCAAATGACCTGTGCAGAGTAAGGTTTGGTTGGTATACAATTAGCATATAGTAATATGACCTGAACTGATTATGGGCATGTAGATTATGAATTATTCTAACAGAAATTCTTACATGCAGTGGGGAATTCAATATTGTCTGTTCTAACCAAAATTCACACTAACTATATTAACAAATCCTAACATCAACATAAACCTTCAACAATTCTAATATTATGTTTCAACGTCACACATATATTTTCAAACCCTTATCCTTAATAAAATGATCTAAATTTGCACTACATTTCAATACTAAACTAATATGTTTCAACTTTCTGACATTAACATTTCTGTTGAAACGCAACTCTTAATTCAGTATACATTTATTGAGCTTTGTCAATCAATTGGTTGGCCATAAAGAACTGGCACATTTTTAAAGTGTCCATCATGGAAGTAATGCAAAAACAACATTTGATGGACAGAATGCAGAACAATGTCATACATTCACCCCAGTACAGAGATCTGGGCCTATATCCATCGTTCTTTTGCTCACCATGCCATTCCAGTTTGAACCCAGCCATATGCAAATCAGTCTTGACCCTGTGCCTCATGGGAACAGTCCAGCCCGAACTGCCAAGCCAGATCCTCCCTGGACTGGAAACCAGCATCCTAGGACCGGTTTCGGGGTTTCACCCCTCTTCAGCCAGGATAGCTTGATTCCAATGGCATGGAGAGCACGGGACTCACGTCTGAGCATACCCGTCCCACTCGGGGTGACAAATGCAAAAACAACAATTGATGGGCAGAATGCAGAAAAATGTCATACATTCACCCCAGTACAGAGATCTGGCCTATATCCATCGTTTTTTTGCTCACCATGCCATTCCAGTTTGAACCCAGCCATATGCAAATCAGTCTTGACCCTGTGCCTCATGGGAACAGTCCAGCCCGAACTGCCAACCCAGGTCCTCCCTGGACTGGAAACAAGCATCCTAGGACCGGTTTCGGGGTTTCACCCCTCTTCAGCCAGGATAGCTTGATTCCAATGGCATGGAGAGCACGGGACTCACGTCTGAGCATACCCGTCCCACTCGGGGTGACAAATGCAAAAACAACAATTGATGGACAGAATGCAGAACAATGTCATACATTCACCCCAGTACAGAGATCTGGGCCTATATCCATCTTTTTTTGCTCACCATGCCATTCCAGTTTAGCCCAGCCATATGCAAATCAGTCTTGAGCCTGTGCCTCATGGGAACAGTCCAGCCTGAACTGCCAAGCCAGATCCTCCCTGGACTGGAAACAGGCATCCTAGGACCGGTTTCAGGGTTTCACCCCTCTTCAGCCATGATAGCTTGATTCCAATGGCATGGAGAGCACGGGACTCACGTCTGAGCATACCCGTCCCACTCGGGGTGACAAATGCAATAACAACAATTGATGGACAGAATGCAGAACAATGTCATACATTCACCCCAGTACAGAGATCTGGGCCTATATCCATCGTTTTTTTGCTCACCATGCCATTCCAGTTTGAACCCAGCCATATGTAAATCAGTCTTGACCCTGTGCCTCATGGGAACAGTCCAGCCCGAACTGCCAAGCTAGATCCTCCCTGGACTGGAAACAAGCATCCTAGGACCGGTTTCGGGGTTTCACCCCTCTTCAGCCAGGATAGCTTGATTCCAATGGCATGGAGAGCACGGGACTCACGTCTGAGCATACCTGTCCCACTCGGCGTGACAAATGCAAAAACAACAATTGATGGACAGAATGCAGAACAATGTCATACATTCACCCCAGTACAGAGATCTGGGCCTATATCCATCTTTTTTTGCTCACCATGCCATACCAGTTTAGCCCAGCCATATGCAAATCAGTCTTGAGCCTGTGCCTCATGGGAACAGTCCAGCCTGAACTGCCAAGCCAGATCCTCCCTGGACTGGAAACAGGCATCCTAGTACCGGTTTCGGGGTTTCACCCCTCTTCAGCCAGGATAGCTTGATTCCAATGGCATGGAGAGCACGGGACTCACGTCTGAGCATACCCGTCCCACTCGGGGTGACAAATGCAATAACAACAATTGATGGACAGAATGCAGAACAATGTCATACATTCACCCCAGTACAGAGATCTGGGCCTATATCCATCGTTTTTTTGCTCACCATGCCATTCCAGTTTGAACCCAGCCATATGCAAATCAGTCTTGACCCTGTGCCTCATGGGAACAGTCCAGCCCGAACTGCCAAGCCAGATCCTCCCTGGACTGGAAACAAGCATCCTAGGACCGGTTTCGGGGTTTCACCCCTCTTCAGCCAGGATAGCTTGATTCCAATGGCATGGAGAGCACGGGACCCACGTCTGAGCATACCTGTCCCACTCGGCGTGACAAATGCAAAAACAACAATTGATGGACAGAATGCAGAACAATGTCATACATTCACTCCAGTACAGAGATCTGGGCCTATATCCATCTTTTTTTGCTCACCATGCCATTCCAGTTTAGCCCAGCCATATGCAAATCAGTCTTGAGCCTGTGCCTCATGGGAACAGTCCAGCCTGAACTGCCAAGCCAGATCCTCCCTGGACTGGAAACAGGCATCCTAGGACCGGTTTCGGGGTTTCACCCCTCTTCAGCCAGGATAGCTTGATTCCAATGGCATGGAGAGCACGGGACTCACGTCTGAGCATACCCGTCCCACTCGGGGTGACAAATGCAAAAACAACAATTGATGGACAGAATGCAGAACAATGTCATACATTCACTCCAGTACAGAGATCTGGGCCTATATCCATCTTTTTTTGCTCACCATGCCATTCCAGTTTAGCCCAGCCATATGCAAATCAGTCTTGAGCCTGTGCCTCATGGGAACAGTCCAGCCTGAACTGCCAAGCCAGATCCTCCCTGGACTGGAAACAGGCATCCTAGGACCGGTTTCGGGGTTTCACCCCTCTTCAGCCAGGATAGCTTGATTCCAATGGCATGGAGAGCACGGGACTCACGTCTGAGCATACCCGTCCCACTCGGGGTGACAAATGCAAAAACAACAATTGATGGACAGAATGCAGAACAATGTCATACATTCACCCCAGTACAGAGATCTGGGCCTATATCCATCTTTTTTTGCTCACCATGCCATTCCAGTTTGAACCCAGCCATATGCAAATCAGTCTTGAGCCTGTGCCTCATGGGAACAGTCCAGCCTGAACTGCCAAGCCAGATCCTCCCTGGACTGGAAACAAGCATCCTAGGACCGGTTTCGGGGTTTCACCCCTCTTCAGCCAGGATAGCTTGATTCCAATGGCATGGAGAGCACGGGACTCACGTCTGAGCATACCCGTCCCACTCGGGGTGACAAATGCAAAAACAACAATTGATGGACAGAATGCAGAACAATGTCATACATTCACCCCAGTACAGAGATCTGGGCCTATATCCATCTTTTCTTGCTCACCATGCCATTCCAGTTTGAACCCAGCCATATGCAAATCAGTCTTGAGCCTGTGCCTCATGGGAACAGTCCAGCCCGAACTGCCAAGCCAGGTCCTCCCTGGACTGGAGACAAGCATCCTAGGACCGGTTTCGGGGTTTCACCCCTCTTCAGCCAGGATAGCTTGATTCCAATGGCATGGAGAGCACGGGACTCACGTCTGAGCATTCCCGTCCCACTCGGCGTGACAAATGCAAAAACAACAATTGATGGACAGAATGCAGAACAATGTCATACATTCACCCCACTACAGAGATCTGGGCCTATATCCATCGTTTTTTTTGCTCACCATGCCATTCCAGTTTAACCCAGCCATATGCAAATCAGTCTTGACCCTGTGCCTCATGGGAACAGTCCAGCCCGAACTGCCAAGCCAGGTCCTCCCTGGACTGGAAACAAGCATCCTAGGACCGGTTGCGGGGTTTCACCCCTCTTCAGCCAGGATAGCTTGATTCCAATGGCATGGAGAGCACGGGACTCACGTCTGAGCATACCCGTCCCACTCGGGGTGACAAATGTAAAAACAACAATTGATGGACAGAATGCAGAACAATGTCATATATTCACCCCAGTACGAAGATCTGGGCCTATATCCATCGTTTTTTTGCTCACCATGCCCTTACAGTTTGAACCCAGCCATATGCAAATCAGTCCTGACCCTGTACCCTTTTGTACCGCTTTGTTCACCATAAGTTGGCAGGGTATGCTCAGACGTGAGTCACTTGCTCACTTTGCCACTGGATTCGAGCAAGCCTGGCTGAAGACGGCTGAAATGCCAGAAACCGTTCCTAGGAAGCTTGTTTCCGGTCCAGGGAAGGCATGGCTTGGCAGTTCGGGCTGGACTGTTCCCATGAGGCACAGGGTCAGACTGATTTGCATATGGCCATGTCTGAACTGGGGTGGCAGAGTGGGCTATAGAACGGTGATGGATCAAACCCAGATCTGTTGACTGGGTGTGAGTGTTTGATTGGTTCTGATGCTCCATCCATCACCACCCCCTTTTGTACCACTTTGTTCGCCATAAGTTGGCAGGGTATGCTCAGACGTGAGTCCCTTGCTCACTTCGCCACTGGATTCAAGCAAGCCTGGCTGAACACGGCTGAAATGCCAGAAACCGGTCCTAGGAAGCTTGTTTCCGGTCCAGGGAAGGCATGGCTTGGTAGTTCGGGCTGGACTGTTCCCATGAGGCACAGGGTCAGACTGATTTGCATATGGCCATGTCTGAACTGGGGCGGCAGAGTGGGCTAAATACCGGTGATGGATCAAACCCAGATCTGTTGACTGGGTGTGAGTGTTTGATTGGTTCTGATGCTCCGTCCATCACCACCCCCTTTTGTACCACTTTGTTCGCCATAAGTTGCAGGGTATGCTAAGACGTGAGTCCCTTGCTCACTTTGCCACTGGATTCAAGCAAGCCTGGCTGAAGACGGCTGAAATGCCAGAAACCGGTCCTAGGAAGCTTGTTTCCGGTCCAGGGAAGGCATGGCTTGGCAGTTCGGGCTGGACTGTTCCCATGAGGCACAGGGTCAGACTGATTTGCATATGGCCATGTCTGAACTGGGGTGGCAGAGTGGGCTATAGAACGGTGATGGATCAAACCCAGATCTGTTGACTGGGTTTGAGTGTTTGATTGATTCTGATGCTCCGTCCATCACCACCCCCTTTTGTACCGCTTTGTTTGCCATAAGTTGGCAGGGTATGCTCAGACGTGAGTCCCTTGCTCACTTTGCCACTGGATTCAAGCAAGCCTGGCTGAAGATGGCTGAAATGCCAGAAACCGGTCCTAGGAAGCTTGTTTCCGGTCCAGGGAAGGCATGGCTTGGCAGTTCGGGCTGGACTGTTTCCATGAGGCACAGGGTAAGACTGATTTGCATATGGCCATGTCTGAACTGGGGTGGCAGAGTGGGCTAAAGAACGGTGATGGATCTGTTGACTGGGTGTGAGTGTTTGATTGGTTCTGATGCTCCATCCATCACCACCCCCTTTTGTACCGCATCATGAAAGTAAGGCATACATTTTTGTCGAAGGGGAATGCCATTTGCAGTCTTAGATCAGTTAGAGCCCTATCGTTAGATTTTGTTTTTCTACACAATCTTTATTAAGTTTATTCAAATATGCATACAATTTTCTACTGTCGCTTTAGCACCCGAGAATACCAGTAGGGTACATCGTCGTATGATCTGCTAGTATATACATGAGCACATAGCTAATACAACACCTACATGTGTATATCGTTCAATAGCAACACGTTCCAGTGTGTACCTTCGGTTTTGAACTGTAGACATTCCATTCTATATCTTTAAGCCAGTTTTCTGATTTCTAAATGAACTCTAACAATTACCCCAAGGCCCCACCCACCGCCCCGCACCCACAGTTATCCAATTGGGAACACCGTAGTTAGCTACGTAACAGACAGAATGATGCTGTAACATTATACTAAGGGACCTGCACAGGACCAGGACACGCACCACTATACCCCACAACACAACATATTCAGATACAACTTATAAAATGCATCTGCCTCTGTCTTCCAATGTTTCAGCCACCGCTGCGCTCAAGTCTCCCCTGCCTGCATCGGCTCCCCCCAACTTTTAAACACCTCACAGAGCACATCCCACGCCATTGCTATTGGTATTTTTCGCAGACCCCTCTGCTCCTACCTACGTATTTCAGCACTTTCGGCAAGGTTCCATTTAATCACCTCCTCCTGCCAAGTCTCTAACTTTGGCGATCTTGCTGCCTTCCACCGACTGGTAATATGTCTCTTTGCTAGTATTAACGCTAGATTAGCAAAACGCTCTTGCACTTTGTATCCCTTAGGGTGATGGTATAACCCTAGCAGGCTGCTCTTTGCTGTATTCCAAGTATTCTTCCCTATTGTATCAGTAAGTTGTGTGGGATCCATGCCCAATAGTATGTTAGCGCTGGGCATGTCCACAGCATATGTATAAATCCGGCATCCTCCTCAAAACACCTTGGGCATTTTGCGGGGGCAGTAGGAAACATCCTGTGGAGTCTGTGCGGAGTGCGATATGCTCTTTGTGTTATCAAATATTGTATAAAGATGAAGCCGCGCATTGCGGGACACTATCTTCGGCTACTCCATTAGTTTTGCCCATTCTCCGTCTGTCAGACCCTCTACTACATCTAACTCCCATTTAATCCGTAGCGCCTCTAGTGGCGATCTTACTGTCCCTCTTATACCTACATAAAGCCATTTCGTTAAATGCCTGCCATTTCCCATCAGATGGAGCATATGCACCAATTCGTTCGTGGGTGGCTCCTGTCCGGCCGGGGTCCACAGCTGTTTCATGTAATGAGATAGTCCCGCATGTAAAAGGAATAGAGTATCTGACAAGTCATTAGTATTTGTGAAGTCAGTGTGCGACATCTATATGCCCTCTTGGAATAGTGTCCCCACTGTAGCTAGCCCTCCTTCCTCCCAATCCGTTATCTGTCTCGCGTGACGACTCCTGACGGGATGGGCAATCCTACAAATGGGATATTTGTTGCATAAGGTAAACAAGGATGTGTGTATTTTTTGGCAGCATTCCAGTATTTTAACGCTATTTGTAATAGTGGGGAATCCGTTGCTTCAATTGGGCATGCACTATATAACCGCGCATGTAGTTTGTCTTGTGTCAACATTCTGGGTGTATATCCAATTTCCTGCATGTTACAATCCACAAGCCAGAATGAAAGCCATTGCAACTGGCTCGCAATACAATAGGCTCTGAAATCGGGGGCTCCTACCCCTCCAGTAGTGGTCGGTAATTGCAATTTGTTAAGTGCCACTCTCCTTCTACCCATGCCCCATACCAATTATAGCAACAAGGTATCTAGGACCCGGAATATGGCCGCAGGGAGGAATATCTAGATTGTTGTAAAATAGTACAGCACTCTTGGCAACATCACCATCTTTGCGATGGCCAAGCGCCCCGTGACAGACAATGGTAGAGTAGTCCAAAACGCAATTTTAGACTGCAACGCAGTTCATTGCTCTCTGCACATTGCTGTCTATCGTGTCTTGTTGCGTTCTATATATATGGACGCCCAGATACTTAAACGTGACTGGGGCCACATGTAGTTCGTTGTCTCCAAACCCCACTTCGGTCGGGGTCTCTAGCCAGTTAAAAAAGAAGGCCGCAGACTTATCAAAATTTATATGCAGACCTGACACCTGACCGAAAGTCTCAAAAATCGCTGGCGCACCAGGCATACCACTGTATAAATCACGAGTATACAAGATTATGTCGTCAGCCTAGAGCGACACAGCGTGCATCACCGGGCCTACTGGTATACCCCAATTTTGGGCTGACATACGCAGTTTATATGCAAGCAGTTCAACTGCCAGTATAAAAAGCATGGGGGACGGGGCAACCCTGTCTCGTGCCCCTGTGGACCTCGTACTCTTTGTAAATATGGCCTCCCATCCTAACGCGTGCCGTCGGGGCGGAATATAATAACCTAACCCAATGAATCTATTCAACGGTTATCCTATATATTGCCAGTGTTTCAACCATATATTCCCAGCTCAACGTATCGAACGTCTTCCGCATATCTAGGGAGAGGCAACCAGCCATTGGAAAACATTCCAAAGGGGCCCACATTATTTGATATAGCCGCCTCACTTTCTGCACCGTGCTCCTACATGGCACAAACCTGCATTGATGCACATGTATCAACCCGGTGAGATATGGCAGTAAACGTGTCACTAAAATCGTACTTAGGATTTTATACTCAGTGTTTTGGAGCAACAATGGGCGATAGGCTGAGATATAAGACTGATCACGTCCAGGTTTGGGTAGTGACACTACCAGTGCCTGTTTTGTCGTCTGGGGAAGAACCCCTCCCTCAGCAGAGGCTTTATATAATGCACTCAAGTGGGGCGCCAGCTCCTTGGCATAGGTGGAGGAAAGTTCCGAGGGTAGGCCATCAAGCCGTGGGGTCTTATTCCGCAGCAAGGCCCAGGTCGCAGTCAGAATTTCCTCTGTTGTGATGGGTGACTTCAGGTTACCTTGGTCTGCAGTGGTCAACCTCGGCAGCCTCACTCCCTGAAGAGACACCTTAATGTCTAGCATACACGAGTGTCCGGGGGCGGTATACAAAGAGGTATAGTACTGTTTAAATGCTTCATTAATTGTAACTTGGGTGACAGCCATAACTCCTGTTGGGGAGCGAATTTGTGTTATCGGGGTCACTCGGGGTTGATCCCTAATAATGCGTGCTAGTAAGGTACCGATTTATCAGCCTTTACGTGTGTTCTCTGGACATACGCTTTATAATCTTTTACCCTTATCCGTTCCATCAGATCAGCGTGTTCTATCTGCTTTTTCTGCAGTTCCCCTGTCCATTCAGAGGATTCTGCAGCTGCTTTTTCCAATGGTCCCAATCGCCCCTCAACTTCTGTCAGAGTGCGTACTATTTCCTGTCGCGCTCCTACCACTGCTTCAATGGAGGCACCTCTCAGTATGACCTTAAATGCTTCCAATTCTATTAAAGGGGAGGAGGCAGGGCCCCCCACATTCCCAGTGAACTAGTCTGCAACTGTAGCTGCCATATGTGCCAGAAAGACCCCATCCTCAAGCATTTGGGGATTAAATCTCCACGGTGGGACCGGTGTTGGGACATAATCCCTCTCAAGAACCATCTCCAGCGGGCTGTGGTCCGAGAGCGTTTTACCCAAATATGATATTTGCACCATCTTTTGGCAAAGGGAGGGGGAACAAAAGACATGGTTTATTCTAGTGTGTACTGCGTGCACATGGGAGTAAAAGGAGTATTCCCGTATCAATGCATGTTTGACACGCCACGGCTCCTGAAGGCCCCATCTGTCCATCCATACTTCTAATGCCCTGCCCTGCTGAATAGGCAATGCTCCACGGAGAGGCGGGTGAGAACGATCCATCCGCACGTCCAGCACTGCATATTAGTCCCCCCCAAGAATCCATGGGTATTGTACCCAGTCAACCAATGCATTATTCAATCGTTGGTGGAACCCCTCCTGTTCCTATCACACGCATCCTGTTCCTATCACAAGCATCTGCCCATCCATCTCACCCCTCAACAGTACATATCTGCCCTCAGCATCCACCCTCTGTTCTAGCAATCTGTAAAGGACCCCCACCCATATCCATATTGTCGCTCCTCGCGCGAAGGCTGAATAGTTGTATTATAAAGTTGACCTCTCCACTTTTTTCATAATTTATTCGCTTCACTCTCATTTAAATGTGTCTCCTGTAGGAGAACTCCGCCTACTAAGCTGAGCATGAATCCGTTAACGTTTATGCAGGGAGCCCATACCTCTCACGTTCCAAGTGAGGAACTTATATTTTGCCATTGCCTCCATTTATCTGAAATGTGTCATGCGGCTTTCTGCCCTGCGGCCCGTGCCTAGTCTCCAGTGCTGTCTGTCGAGCATACGCGCATGTTCCCTTATAACTGCTATTGTGAATCCCCAAACTACCCCAATTCAAAGGTCCAACCCCAAAACTGTGCTCGACCAAGCAGCTGCTACAAATAATAACAGCTGAAACTCATTTGCTGCTTTTGCAAGGGGGGGGGGGGGGGGGGGGAGATGATACGCCAACCACGGACCATACTGCCCCGTACAAGCATTCGCCGGGCCACACCAATTGTACGCCGCGTTTCTGTTTCACTGCAGTGTTAGCAAACTTAAACTTTGTCAAACCAATGTAAAATATATGAGGAAAGAAAAGACACTAAACTATTGGATAAAACAACATTTAGGTGGAGAAATGAGATTGCTTCCCATGCCTGGGACACACCCCCATCAGTATATACTATACATAGTGGAGCAACCAGAATAATACAGGTGCCAGCTCACAAGTCATATCTTTGTCATCTCACGTCACATGGCATCGCTGAGCAGTAAGTGGATGAGTCCTCCACCAACAGCCCCAGTACTTTACATGTCTGCATAAATTCCGCCCTGACAACATGATTAGTCCTCCAGTTCCCTGGCTGTTTGCGGTGTCAAGGATGGGAACAACGGTTGACTGGCCTCCCAGGCCGTTGGCGGCGCTCCCTCCTCCGATGAATCTCGCCTACTGTCGGTTCTTCCTGGTTTTTCTCCATGCTGCAGCCCCCTTCAGGGCCGCTTGTTTGCTCTCTAGTTGTTGCTCAAAGGTGGGTTCTCTCTCCTCACGTGTCTTCTGCTTGGACATGCTGCGCAAACCTGTGCGCCTGCGGCGCTGACTCGGCCTTCGAGGCTGTCAATGTTCCTCCAGTATCGCCAAATTGGGGAAGTTCTCTTCAATCCATAGCCACGCCGTCTCCACGTCTTCAAATAAGTGACTGGTATTATTGTGTAGGACTTTCAATTTGGCTGGAAATATTAAAGCATATCGGAGGTTTAGCTGTTGCAGGTGTTTTTTAACTCTGTAAAAAGCCTCCCTTTGCCTTTGCACCTGGATCGTATAGTCGGGAAACAAAGAAACTTTCGAGTCTTCGTATAGGAGTGGCGCCTTTTCCCTTGCCTTACGGAGCAGTGTATCTCTGTCTCTGTAATTCAAAATGTTTGCCACTATAGGACGAGGAGGCAGTCCGGCGGCCCGCGGTCCTGTCAGTACCCTGTGAGCCCTCTCAACACTGATCATTGTGGTCAGTCCTTAAGGTGCGATCTCCGTATGCAACCAATGTTCGATAAATAAGGTGGGGTCCCGGCCTTCGCTCTTTTCAGGCATACCAACGATTCGGAGATTGCTCTTCTGAGCCCGTCCTTCAGCATCATCCACCTTATCTTGCACTTCCTTCACTTGACGCTGAAGTTGGGAGACCGTCTCCGTCTGTGCCTTACGCCAGGGTGTGATATCTGATAGTGTAGTTGCATGTGTCTGCACCCACTCTGCAAGTTTCTTATGATCCGCCCGAAGCAGACTCACATCCACCGTCAAACTTCCCAGCTGTTGGTCCATCACAGCCCTAGATTCTCGGATTTCCTTCAAAAAAATGTCAAGTTTGTCCTGGGGCTGTTCCTCTTGCATTAGAGTATCTTGGATCTCGTCCTGGGTGGGCGGAGAGTCACGCTGCGTGTGAAGACCCATTTCCGACGTCTGGCCTTGGTCCACAGGTTTACCTTTTGTCTGCCCCATGCTGTGAAGCCCTCTGCTTGCAGGTAAAATCCCAGCGTCGTGATAATGACGACTCATGTGGCTTCCAGTATTCCGGGCCTGTAGGTGATACAGAAAACACCAAAAAGAATTATGGTATCGCAACTCCTGTGCCAGGTCCTCCGCCGCATCAATATGGTCCCAATAATGTTACAGGGATCTCTCCCCCATCAGTACTCTTGCCCGCTGGTCTGGTCTGGAGCAAGGGAAGTCCCGGGCCAGGGCAGTCTCAGGCACCGCCGCAGGTAAATGAAGGAGATCCTGGCCCCCAGCCTTCACTACAGGCAAGTCAAGGAGAAGATCACACCATCCCCTGCTCTTCGATCAGACGCCCACCAGTAGTGTGCCTCCTCCGCTCAGCCCGCTCACCGGTCCAGACTTGGCTATGTAAGGGCCCTCCCCTAAGGCAGCACAGACCTCCACCATTGCTGCTTAGTGGATGTATGCTAATTACCACATGCTAGCACTAGCACCGCCGCCGGCCCCAGCCCGCCGCGCCGTTCCTCCGGTGCCCCAGCCGACCGCCGGAGCACCTGCTGTGTGTTACCTGAGCGTGCTGGGTCGATGGCAGGAGGGATTCATGGCCTTAGGGCCTTAGTTCGGTTCCGCATTAAGGACGGGCAGGACCGCGCCCTCTCCTCTGCAATCTTCCATCGTTGAGGTCACTTTCAACAAAAGGGCCCCCTGGGGGGGGTCAGCACAGCCACCCACCGTTGGGATGGAGGGGGTATCCTATGTCCCGGTAGGCGCTACGGGACCCCATCAACGCCCTCACGAGCCACCGCCGGCCACGTTGATTTTCTGGCGCTCCAGCAGACCACCAGGGCGCCTGTTGCACACTTCAAACACGTGCGTGAGCCCACGGGTGGGAGGGAATCACACTGCCCGGGCCAACTTGCAGCACCGCATCAGGGGCAGGAGCCGTGACAAGGAAGTGCGGCGCCCACCGCTCCTCCGGGCGTAGTAATAATGGGCTTGGCCCAGCTCCTCCAGAATGCCCAGGCCCCAAGCCGTGGCCTCGCGTCAGTTGGCAGCCGGCTGTCACGCTGTTGCTCTCTGTCCCGCCTCGCCAGGGTGCAGGTCCACTCTCGTGTCACCTCGGTCAGTAGGTATCGGTTCCGCAGTTCTTCCGCTGTAGCTACAGCGGTGGTGCCCCAGGATTCTACAGGATTTATCGGGTTTATGTGGTCCCGGCCCGGGAGCTCTCCCTTCAGGCGTCTGCCATCGTTCGCGGCTGGCCACGCCCCTGCCCTATCGTTAGATTGAGGCCAAATCTCCTGACAACCTACATTAAAACAATGAAATTTCAGAGTGGACCAGTTTTTGAGAGTTTTTTACTTCTTGAGATAGTTCACTGTAATAATTGACTTTACTTTAATATGCTTATTCAAGGGAATTGTGTGAGTTTTTGTAAAACATAGAAACATCATTCAATTCAGCATTAC
Organism: Triturus cristatus; assembly: GCF_964204655.1. Taxonomy (NCBI): domain Eukaryota; kingdom Metazoa; phylum Chordata; class Amphibia; order Caudata; family Salamandridae; genus Triturus; species Triturus cristatus. The sequence continues at coordinate 335,454,168 of NC_140584.1, forward strand.
CATCCATGGCGAATACTACAACCGTTTTCTTAATTCACCTTGATTATTGTTTAAATAAGGTTCTTTGTATGTTAGCCAACCACATCTTTTTTCTCTATCAATGGGTAGCCCCAGAATCTTGTTGTGTCTTTTATTTCTTGTTTCCTTTTCTTAGGACATGTATTTGGCACATACTATTGTTTCACATACATCTTTGCAATATCTACAAGTAGCGATTAGTCAATCTCTTCCGCTGGATATTGTTTCTTTAGTGTTCATGACATTCGCTCTCAGCATAAGCACAGCTGTGTATTGATTTTCCTTCATAATCCAAAAGTTTGAGGTTGAGAAGTATTCTACGTATTGTATGCCATCTTCTTGTACAGGAAGATGTTTCAATTTTCAAATTCTCCATTTCCCCATTCAAAAGATTGCAAAGAGTAGTCTATGAATCTGCTGCGTCATAGCTTTAGGTTGTGAGTTTTGAGTGAGCAATGTACAAGTCTAGAGAGTCTCTGAAAAACAATAGATTCTTCATTTTGTTAATTCCTATAGTTGTACATAGCTGTAGTATACCTAAGCCACCATTTAATCTTTTAGAGTAATTGTATTTATATAGCGCTTACTACCCCTCTACGAGGCGTTGAAGCCTTTTTCATTGAGTAGCACGCTACTCTGGAACCCAAAAAATTAGAGGTGGGTTAGTATAGGGAAATATAAATTGTTAATTTGAGCGGTTGACATGTGGGTCTATTAGTTTGATTGAATAGGATAAAGGAGGGATAGAGGAGGGAAGTGTCTAGATAGTGTTTTTTGAGAGATCATATTTGTAAAATGAGGTTTGGGATGAGTCAAAGGAGGGATAGAGGATGAAAGAGTTTAGAAAGGGTTATTAGGGAGATCATAGTAGTAAAATAAAGGTTTGGATGAGTCAAGGCGGGATAGTGGTACTTGTAGACCACACCCAGCCTGTATTGCCCTATATTGTAATTGTGTTTATATAGAGTTTACTACCCCTGACAAGGTGTTGAAACACTTTTCGGCAAGTAACACGCTGCTCCGAAACCCAAAATGGATTAGTGATGGATTAGTATAGGGAAATATAAGTTGTTAATTCGGGCAGTGGACATGTGAGTATGATTAGTTGGATTGAATTGGATAATGGAGGGATAGGGGAGGGAAGCGTCTAGAAAGGGTTATATGGGAGATCATATTAGTAGAATAAGGTTTGGGGTGAGTCGAGGAGGGAAGAGTCAAGAAAGGGTCTTAGGGAGATCAATGAGGTTTGGGGGATGAGTCAGAGAATAGAGGTAGAGGATACATTGAGAGAGATATAGAATGAGACATAGAGTAGTGCATTGTATGCTTTTTTATTTTAAATGTTCTTTCTTTCTACAGAAGGAGTAAAGTAATAAATATGTAGGTACATAACTACATAGAAAGGTTATATACGTATAAAGAAAATAACAAAGAGATATAAAATTGTATTGTATAAAGTTCCATATGTGCATGTATGGATAGATAGCTAGATATTCAGATTTTCAGATGTTGCTGTATGTAAAGCTAATTTATTTGTGTACTTTTTTTTTATATTAATATTTTCCTCAATATTTCAGTAGTAAAGCACTTATAGATAAAATTGGTATGATTATATTTATATATTATGATAGAAAAGTAAAACAAGCAGAGACCCATAAGCAACTAATAAAATATCAAAACAATGCAGTGACCTATATACATTTTAAGCATAAAATAATGTGTGTGTATGTGTGTATATATATATATATATAAGAAGCAGGAGACCTCTGAGCCCAGAGGTCAGGGTACACGCACTCAGACGGAGTCCAAGGGTTTAGGTTTCAGTTCGTTTTTAATTCAAAAGAAAGTTCGTCAGCACAGCCAGCCAACAACAACACTGGCCCAACGCGTTTCGGTTCTCACTCGAACCTTGATCACGGGTTACCTAACACAATAGCGTAGTAACGGAGCAATTCCCATTTACTGTTGTGATTCTTAGTTTTATTTGGCACTTGCGCTTTGTACACATTGTACCATTAACCCACTAGAGGGTAAAGAACACGTTTTAGTCTGCACACAACAAGTGTGTTTAACACAATGTTTATGTTAACCTGATTACCTGATGCATTATGCTACTTGCTACTGCGTTGATTATAGCGTTCCACTTAAGGATTGTAATTGTGATCAACCTTGTCACTTGCTTTCTCTCTCCTAGTTACCTGAGTTTAATTTTGGTATATTTTACTTTTGTGAATTCACCAGCACAGAATACACGGACTACAATGACCAGCATGCTTTGAAAATGCTTAAACAGGAAGTAGTAGCAATAATTGACATAAATAATGTCTGGCCATTGTGTTAGGTAACCCGTGATCAAGGTTCGAGTGAGAACCGAAACGCGTTGGGCCAGTGTTGTTGTTGGCTGGCTGTGCTGACGAACTTTCTTTTGAATTAAAAACGAACTGAAACTTAAACCCTTGGACTCCGTCTGAGTGCGTGTACCCTGACCTCTGGGCTCAGAGTTCTCCTGCTTCTTGTCTATACCGGTTGTCCTACCGGCTGTATTACGCACCCCCCAGACCGAAGAGCGCCGTCCCCCAACCCAGGACATTACACGATTCCCATATATATATATATATCTATATTTCCACAAAACAGCTCAGTTCAAGGGACCCCTGGCGCGTCTTTATCCGGTGCGACGCTGTGGCCGAGCCATGCCGTCATAAATTCATCAAAATGGTTCCCTTCGCAGCGAACCAATTTAGCACGCACTCACAGTTTGCTTTACTTATCCCAAGTTCTTTATTCTTTTTAGCAGGTATCCAGTCTCAATAAAAACCAACGCGTTTCGCCATCCACCGATAGCTTGATCACGGTTGCCATTGCACATTTCATTTACCCAATAAAAACAATTGTTATTAGTCATGTGATTAATGATGTCACACATCTCTTAATATGGAATTCTGGTCTTTGTAGTTTTTCAAACCATATATTGTTAACATTTCATTCCAACCTAAAACTTCCAATTTACATTCAACCGAGATTAATTACAAATCAATTACATGTCTCTCTTATGTGGAAACTCTTCACATTTTAATCTGATCCGCTATCCACTGTTAGTTGTTATCCTAATTTTTTGATATGTGTTTGTTTAAGTGTATGTTGTTTGCGTGCGTGTTACCAATTGACTCTATGTCATTACACTTACAACCTTGGATTCTAGCGGTCTTAAAATTGGTTAACATTTAAATTGTGGGTTCCTTAAATTTATATATGCCAATGGAGCTTCGAAACGCGTCAGGCAATTCCACTACGGAGCGGCTTCTACAAGCGGATCCTCGTCCATGCCTATCATAAACAAAGCTGCTGATCGAGTGCTGCTCACCCGGTGGACAACCTTTGGAGCATAATATATATATATATATATATATATATATATATATATATATATATATATATATATATATATATTCACTGAAAAAACCATAGGTTTCAGGGGCGTTTTAGTTAGCTGGACATTTCCCTCGTACAAAACCCTAGATATTCCCCTGTTATAGTTAGTTCAGCTAACTATAACTCGCGCCCCCGCAATGCACTGCTGATGACGTCACATATTGCATCACTCATGACATGGTCAGTGACATCACTGATGACATCACTGATGAAATCTCATATTACATCACTGATGACATCACTGATGACATCATCCATTGAGTATGTGTTTCTGAACAGTTTTAATATGTTTAATATATATAGGGAAAGGCCTGTTGAAGAATAAGTGGGTGTACAAGTGTGTGAATGGATGATTTTCTAGGTGTGTAACTGACTCTATAAGTGAGTCAATAAATGTATCTTACTGCAGACTAGTGACTAAACTGTGTGAATGTCTGTATGTGTCTGTTTGTTGGTGTATAAGTGGCTGCATGGTTTTGTGAATAGCTATATGAGTGTCTATATGGGTTATTGATTGGTTGTCTGAGTATCTGTATGGGTGCCTGAGTGTTTGTGTGGGTAGGGTGTGTGTGACTCTGTGACTAGATGTGTGAGTGGGTGATTCACTGGGTGCATGGTTTTAAAAGTGCATCTGTGATGGACTGTATGGTTGGGTGAGTGTATGTATGGGTGTGTTAGTGATTGAATGTATATCTCAGTTATACATGTGTCACTAACTACATATGTGAAACGCAGTGTGTGTATGTGTAAGAGTATATAACTATTTATATGTGAGAGTGTGTGATTTTGGGAGTGGCTGTATGCGCCATAGTGCAAGGATATCTGTGTCATGTGCTGTTTGTTTTTTCTGCAGGAAGACACAAAATTTGTTAGTATTTTTATGAGTAAGTGAACTTGAGTGTGTTTAACTGTATAGGTGAGTAAATTGGACTGTGATTAATTATTTGCATGACTGACTAGATGTGTCAGTACCTCAATGGATGATTGGCGGTGTGTGAGTGTCTATATAGGTGTATAAATGCACAGAGTGACTGTAAGTATGAGTGACTGTAGAGGTGAGTGAGTGGACATGTATGTAGACCTAAAAGTCAATGAGTGGGTGAGTAGTTATTGGTATTGGAGTATCTATGGTTGTCAAAATGGCCGTCTGAAATTTTGAGTCGTGTATCAAAGGTTATATTAGGGTGTGAGAAGATGCACTAATTTTATCACATGGATGACGTCATAAGTGATGTCATCAGTGATGTCATCAGTGATGTCACTGACCATGTCATGAGTGATGTAATATGTGACGTCATCGGCAGTGCATTGCGGGGGCGCGAGTTATAGTTAGCTGAACTAACTATAACAGGGGAATTTCTAGGGTTTTGTACGAGGGAAATGTCCAGCTAACTATAACGCCCCTGAAACCTATGGTATTTTCAGTGAATTTCTAAGGTTTTTAAATGCCAATTCCTAACTATAACGTGCCTGAAATCTATGTTTTTTTCAGCGAATTTCAAAGGTTTTTTAAATGCCAATTCCTAACTATAACGTGCATGAAACCTATGGTTTTTTCAGTGAATTTCAAAGGTTTTTTAAATGCTAATTCCTATCTATAACTTCTCTGAAGGTATCATGTTTAATGATTTTGATTGGATTTCTATATTTTTCAAATTCAGTGTGTCATTTCATTAATTAAATTTTTTTTAAAATACTTTTTTATCACCATTTTTAAATGTATTTTTTCAATTAATTCTTTTAAAAATTAAAAAATATTATTTGAACTTAATGGGTTTTTCAAACATATTTTTCAAAATATTTTTTTAACTATATGTGCAAAACTTTATTTTATATATTTTTTTCCATGTTTTTGGATCCGCGCACCCTAAGCGCACCATTCTCGATCTCTACGCGATAGCATCTGCGCATAGTATGCATCGGGTACGTGGTTAGTGCACAATTCCAATGCGACCGGTACGTGACTCCCAGCCTATACGCGATGCGTTCGATGTACGTAATGCGACATTTACGCGCTTCCGCGATGCGTCATCGGCGTCTATGACGCGGTGGGTGCGCGGATCCCGCAAAATATTTAACATTTAAAAAAACATATTTATGTATTTCATGTGAATATTAATTGAAGACAAACTCTAAACTAGTCTTAAAAGTAATATATTTTGACATCTAATCCTATATTTCTTTTTAATTCAATTTCGCGGATGCGCGCTGGGTGCGTGCTACGTACGCGCAGGGTGCGCGGATCCCATGTGACCTGCAAAAAAAGAGATTTGATTGGTTAATTACACTTCCTGTTCTAACTACTGAAAGACCCCACCCATTTCAATCATTCTTCTTTGAGCTTCTTTGGAGAACCACCTCTTTGGAGAGAAGAAGATTTTTAGACTAAGTTTACACTTAGCTCTAACTTTTTTCAACCAAAAATGGCTTCAGGGCAGCAGGCATCACCTGCATCACCTCATACTTCTGAGTATGAATTTTTGCCGGAGTTACCACGCAAAGAACGTTTCTCTTCAGTGGTGTGGAAATGTTTTACTTTTCCCGAGGGGCAGAATAAGACCAATGCCACCTTGGTCACATGCAAGATTTGCAAAAGAGTCCTATCGAGAGGGGATCCTAACAAGAAATACTCTTACGGCAAGTATGATGAAGCACACGAGGACCCTTCATCCAAACAATCTTGCAAAAGAAGAGTGCCGACGGATGAGAAACACTCCTGCTCCTGCGCCATCCACCTCATCGCAGCCGAGCACATCAAGAGTGCATCCATCAGACCAAACCTTGGACATCCGTCCTCAATTAAAATTTTTAAAAGTGCTCTGCACTAAGTGCAATAAGACTTTGTGCTATGGCGAGCAGTCGATCGATCTGATCTGCCGCCGCCAAGAAAGTCACATTTGCTAGATTTTGTTAAAATTGTTAGAAAAAACAAAAAAAAATATAAAAGAAGAAAGAAGAAAAAAAAAGTTCTTGTAAGAACTAATTTTCCTGGTTTAAAAAAAGAGCTACATTTCTTTGTTAGTGTGTGAAATTTTAGATGAATGTATGTGTAGTACGTAATTGACTGAATGAATGCATTAGTAGCGTATGGGGAATGTATAAGTGCAGAACTATAAGGAAGTGCTGCAGCATCACACAGTAACCTCTTTAACTGCAGTGTGCTGTAGTACTTCCGAAGCACAGGGATGCAACATATGTACATAAATATGTTGCAAATCTATGCTTCTGTCTGCACGGCTGCTTAAACTGCAGCCATGTGGTGACACAGGCACCCTTGCACCATAGTGCAAGGATATCTGTGTCATGTGCTGTTTGTTTTTCTACAGGAAGACACACCTTCCTACACAAAAACAATGAGAAAATGCATTTTTCTCCTTCAATGTATGCTGAACATTTCAGCATGCATTGAAGATATAAAAATGTGGAGAAATTAAAACAATTCTCCTTGTTGTGCTTTCCTACACCAATTTTAGAATGGTGCAGCATTCACACACATATCGAGATTTCTGATTTCTGATAAATCTAGACATGTGTCTTGGTTTATGAGTATTAAGTGCAATCATGCACAACAACACTTATAGAACACCCTTTCAACACAAAGTGGTCTAAAAACAAAACACTTAAGCTTAATCTTTATCTCCCAACAATTTTTTTTTTTTTCCCTTGGATCCGCAAACCCACCGCGAGAGGATCCGTGCATTCAACGTGATAGGATGCACGCACCATGCGCGCATTTCGCCGTTTGTTTTTTTTTTAAATGGGGGGCCCCAGGGGGTCCTTCTGGGTCCCCGTAAGCACCTCTAGAGGGTCAGAGTATTTCCACTCTGCCCCCTTTATATGTTTTACACACTTATTCCCCTTGCTTCTTCAGCCTCGCTTCTACCGAGGCAGAAAATGGCCGCCAACAGTTCCTGTTTTCGAATGTAGGGAGACACTCGACAGCCAATTAGCATTCAGCGCGCGATCAGGAGGGTGCGCGCTCGGTTCGGGGAGGGTGCGCGTACGGTGCGTGTACAGTCCGCGGATCCTCTGCGGCCATAGATATCACTAACTTTTTTACCCTAATTTTCTCAGGAACTACTGAACAGATTCACAACATTTATGCAAAAGGCACGAGTCTGAACTGAGGACTACCTCTTTGCCAAATTTGGTGTCATTCCGTTCAGCGGTTCGGGCTGTAGCTGCGACAACAGATCCTATGGGAAATTGCATGGGGAAAACGTGTTTTGGGACCCCCCTTTTTTCTCGGCCCCGCTTGACGAATCACCACAAAACTTTCAGGGTAGGAGTGGAGCGGAGCTGGCCAAAAGTTTGGCAAATTTCGCGAGGATTTGTCAACCGGCGCCAGACTTATTGGGAATAGAATGTTGCGGATTTCCTATGGAAAATAGGTTCTAACTATAATAACTATCTACTGGTGACCGCCAGTAGATAATATGAAATGCGTTTACCTTCACTGCATGGAGTGCGGCTCATTTCTCTCCGTGTAGGAGAGAGCTGTCGATGACATTACAGGGGCGTGGTTCAGCCTCGAGGATCGCACCGCCAGCAAGAGCGCCGCTTTACTGCCCGAAATTGAACCGCTGTGTTGAACGTGAAAACGAAAAGGGTCAGTAGTGCGCCACCGGAGACCTCTCTGGTATGGTCTCCTTGCAACCTTGAAAGTAGGTATGCTACGGAGCAGCAGTGGACGAAAATGGACTTTGTTTCTTGTTAAATTCAACCAATTTCGGCATCACCCACTGAAGGGCTTTATTTTCAGTACCACACATCCCAGAATGCATCAATCCACCGAAGGACGGCCACTGGGGCCAAAAACTACAAAATGGTGAAAGGAACTAAACGGTGGTAACTGACAGATGCCAAGGCTATTCCTTTGATAAAAGTCGAAGACGACTGAAACGCGTCAGGACTGCCGACAAAATGAAATAAAATGCATTTACCTTCACTGCATGGAGTGCGGCTCATTTCTCTCCGTGTAGGAGAGAGCTGTCGATGACATTACAGGGGCGTGGTTCAGCCTCGAGGATCGCACCGCCAGCAAGAGCGCCGCTTTACTGCCCGAAATTGAACCGCTGTGTTGAACGTGAAAACGAAAAGGGTCAGTAGTGCGCCACCGGAGACCTCTCTGGTATGGTCTCCTTGCAACCTTGAAAGTAGGTATGCTACGGAGCAGCAGTGGACGAAAATGGACTTTGTTTCTTGTTAAATTCAACCAATTTCGGCATCACCCACTGAAGGGCTTTATTTTCAGTACCACACATCCCAGAATGCATCAATCCACCGAAGGACGGCCACTGGGGCCAAAAACTACAAAATGGTGAAAGGAACTAAACGGTGGTAACTGACAGATGCCAAGGCTATTCCTTTGATAAAAGTCGAAGACGACTGAAACGCGTCAGGACTGCCGACAAAATGAAATAAAATGCGTTTACCTTCACTGCATGGAGTGCGGCTCATTTCTCTCCGTGTAGGAGAGAGCTGTCGATGACATTACAGGGGCGTGGTTCAGCCTCGAGGATCGCACCGCCAGCAAGAGCGCCGCTTTACTGCCCGAAATTGAACCGCTGTGTTGAACGTGAAAACGAAAAGGGTCAGTAGTGCGCCACCGGAGACCTCTCTGGTATGGTCTCCTTGCAACCTTGAAAGTAGGTATGCTACGGAGCAGCAGTGGACGAAAATGGACTTTGTTTCTTGTTAAATTCAACCAATTTCGGCATCACCCACTGAAGGGCTTTATTTTCAGTACCACACATCCCAGAATGCATCAATCCACCGAAGGACGGCCACTGGGGCCAAAAACTACAAAATGGTGAAAGGAACTAAACGGTGGTAACTGACAGATGCCAAGGCTATTCCTTTGATAAAAGTCGAAGACGACTGAAACGCGTCAGGACTGCCGACAAAATGAAATAAAATGCGTTTACCTTCACTGCATGGAGTGCGGCTCATTTCTCTCCGTGTAGGAGAGAGCTGTCGATGACATTACAGGGGCGTGGTTCAGCCTCGAGGATCGCACCGCCAGCAAGAGCGCCGCTTTACTGCCCGAAATTGAACCGCTGTGTTGAACGTGAAAACGAAAAGGGTCAGTAGTGCGCCACCGGAGACCTCTCTGGTATGGTCTCCTTGCAACCTTGAAAGTAGGTATGCTACGGAGCAGCAGTGGACGAAAATGGACTTTGTTTCTTGTTAAATTCAACCAATTTCGGCATCACCCACTGAAGGGCTTTATTTTCAGTACCACACATCCCAGAATGCATCAATCCACCGAAGGACAGCCACTGGGGCCAAAAACTACAAAATGGTGAAAGGAACTAAACGGTGGTAACTGACAGATGCCAAGGCTATTCCTTTGATAAAAGTCGAAGACGACTGAAACACGTCAGGACTGCCGACAAAATGAAATAAAATGCGTTTACCTTCACTGCATGGAGTGCGGCTCATTTCTCTCCGTGTAGGAGAGAGCTGTCGATGACATTACAGGGACGTGGTTCAGCCTCGAGGATCGCACCGCCAGCAAGAGCGCCGCTTTACTGCCCGAAATTGAACCGCTGTGTTGAACGTGAAAACGAAAAGGGTCAGTAGTGCGCCACCGGAGACCTCTCTGGTATGGTCTCCTTGCAACCTTGAAAGTAGGTATGCTACGGAGCAGCAGTGGACGAAAATGGACTTTGTTTCTTGTTAAATTCAACCAATTTCGGCATCACCCACTGAAGGGCTTTATTTTCAGTACCACACATCCCAGAATGCATCAATCCACCGAAGGACGGCCACTGGGGCCAAAAACTACAAAATGGTGAAAGGAACTAAACGGTGGTAACTGACAGATGCCAAGGCTATTCCTTTGATAAAAGTCGAAGACGACTGAAACGCGTCAGGACTGCCGACAAAATGAAATAAAATGCGTTTACCTTCACTGCATGGAGTGCGGCTCATTTCTCTCCGTGTAGGAGAGAGCTGTCGATGACATTACAGGGGCGTGGTTCAGCCTCGAGGATCGCACCGCCAGCAAGAGCGCCGCTTTACTGCCCGAAATTGAACCGCTGTGTTGAACGTGAAAACGAAAAGGGTCAGTAGTGCGCCACCGGAGACCTCTCTGGTATGGTCTCCTTGCAACCTTGAAAGTAGGTATGCTACGGAGCAGCAGTGGACGAAAATGGACTTTGTTTCTTGTTAAATTCAACCAATTTCGGCATCACCCACTGAAGGGCTTTATTTTCAGTACCACACATCCCAGAATGCATCAATCCACCGAAGGACGGCCACTGGGGCCAAAAACTACAAAATGGTGAAAGGAACTAAACGGTGGTAACTGACAGATGCCAAGGCTATTCCTTTGATAAAAGTCGAAGACGACTGAAACGCGTCAGGACTACCGACAAAATGAAATAAAATGCGTTTACCTTCACTGCATGGAGTGCGGCTCATTTCTCTCCGTGTAGGAGAGAGCTGTCGATGACATTACATGGGCGTGGTTCAGCCTCGAGGATCGCACCGCCAGCAAGAGCGCCGCTTTACTGCCCGAAATTGAACCGCTGTGTTGAACGTGAAAACGAAAAGGGTCAGTAGTGCGCCACCGGAGACCTCTCTGGTATGGTCTCCTTGCAACCTTGAAAGTAGGTATGCTACGGAGCAGCAGTGGACGAAAATGGACTTTGTTTCTTGTTAAATTCAACCAATTTCGGCATCACCCACTGAAGGGCTTTATTTTCAGTACCACACATCCCAGAATGCATCAATCCACCGAAGGACGGCCACTGGGGCCAAAAACTACAAAATGGTGAAAGGAACTAAACGGTGGTAACTGACAGATGCCAAGGCTATTCCTTTGATAAAAGTCGAAGACGACTGAAACGCGTCAGGACTGCCGACAAAATGAAATAAAATGCGTTTACCTTCACTGCATGGAGTGCGGCTCATTTCTCTCCGTGTAGGAGAGAGCTGTCGATGATATATATATATATATATATATATATATATATATATATATATATATATATATATATATATATATATATATATATATATATATATATATATATATACACACGCACATATAGATATGCATATATACACATATTTATGCATAAACTACTGGTGGTCGCCATTAGGTAGTTATGGTTAGGACCCCGTTTCCATAGGAATAGCGCTTTCTGTTTTGCTATAGTGTTGGCGCCGTTTGATGAATCTTCATGAAAATTTCAAAACTAGTTTGTCACTCACTTCAGCTGCTGTCTGGTAAGTGTCAGGGTGATTCATCAAGCGGGGTCTGAGAAAAAAGGGGAGTCCCAAAATGCGTTTTCCACGTGCAGATTCCCATAGGGATTTTAGACATGACTACAGCCCAAACCGCCAAACGAAGTGACACTAAATTTGTCAGAAAGCAAGAACTTGGCCCAGAAAGAGTGTTTTTTGTAATTTGGTGTAAATCTGTTCATTAGTTTTTGGAGTTAATAAAGAAAACTTATTTAAGAATCATAAACATGCTGTGATTGGCTGGCTGCAACCTGAAAGGAAAGTTGCGGCCGCCATTTTGTGTTTCGGGACTGTGTTCCTAGGGAGGGAAAAAAGTAGAAATACAATGTAAGGGGTCAGGATAGAGGTATCCTGACCCAATGGGACTGATGGAAAAGTGTGTGAGGGACCCGTCATGGGCGCACGAAGATCAGCAAATCCACCTCAATGCTCAGTGTATCCCCGTGTGTATCCATGATGCATCTGGGGATCCAGCGCTCAATTAAAAAAAAACACCCATACAGATCCACTCACACTCTCTCACACACCCATACAGACACTCACACACCCAGTCACACATCCATATAGCCACTCACACACCCAATCCCACACCCATACAGTCACTGATACATCCACTCAGAAATTCACTCACACACCCACTCACAGAACCACACAGGCATTCATGCACCCACTCACACAACCACGTACATACCATGCAACAACTCACATACCTGTACAGCTACTCACAGACCCACAAAACCAGTCACACAGCTACTAACATACCCACAAAACCACTCACACAGCCAGTCACACACACACCTACCACACACATACTTACACACACACAACCATTTACATACCCACTCACGCATCCCTACAGCCAGTCACACACCCACTCAAAGACCCACACAGCCACTTCCACACCCACATATACCACACACACACCTACACAACCACTCACATACCCACACACAACGATACAGCCACTCACCCACTCACACATCCATACAGCTCAGAGACTCAGAACACCACTCACACATCCATACACCCACTCACATACCAATACAGGTACTCACACACACATATAGTCACTGATACATCCCATCAGAGACCCTGAGAACTCCTCACACACCCACACAACCATTCACACACCCACTCACATTCCCACTTAGATACCCACACAACCACTCACACAACAATACAGCCACTAACACACCCACAAAAACCACTCACACACCCACTCAAATACCCAAACATCAAATCATACACACACTCACACCCACTTACATACCTGCAAACCATTCACACACCCATACACCCACTCACACACACACAAAATCACACCAACTCACAGACCCATACAGCCACTCATACACCCACTTATACACATAACCACTCACATAGCTGGTCACACACCCATACAGCCACTCACATACCCACTCACAAGTCCATACTGTCACATTCACATCCATACAGTTACTCACACACCCACTCACAGGCCCACACAGTCACTCAGACACCCACCCACAGACCAATACAGCCACTCACACACCCACTAACAGACCCACACAACCACTCACACATCCACTCAAGCACCCATACAGTCACTCACAGACCCAGAAAGCCACTCACACACCCACTCACAGACCCACACAGCTCCTCGCACACTCACTTACATACTCACACATCCATACAGCCATTCATACACCCACTCCAAGACCCACACAGCCACTCACACACCCACACAACTGCTCACACAACCACACAGTCACTCACAGACCCAAACGACCATTCACACACCAGCTCACAGACCCCCACATCCACTCACACACCCACTCACATACCCACTTACACCCCCACACTACCACTCACACAAACATAGAGCCACTCTCACACCCACTCATACACCCACTTACACACCCACACAACCACTCACAGACCCAAAGAGTCACTCACATACCCACAAAACAACTCTCACACCCACTCACAGACCCACACAGCCACTCACTCACCCATGTCATGAGTGATGTAATGTGTGAGGTCATAAGGAGTGCATTGCAGGGGCATATGTTATAGCTAGCTCAGGTAACTTGAACTGCTGAATTTCCATGGTTTTGTCTGTGTAAAATCTGACCCTAGCTATCACGTCCCTGTAACCTTTCTTTTTTCAGTGAATTTCTAAGGTTTTGTAAATGCTAGTTCCTAACTATAACATCCCTGTAACCTTTGTTTTTTCAGCAGATATCTACATTTTTTAATGCTGTTTCCTAACTATAACATCCCTGTAAGAAATATATACATTTATTAAGCAGACCTAAAGAATATATATATTTTAAACCATAGGTAGTATATATATTTATTCAAAGAAATGCACAAATCTAAATATTTATATTCAAATTATACAAGTTTACATGCAGAGGTATATGCTGTACATTTGTGTTTCAGTGTGGTGGTCATGCAGGAAAGAGCCAACTCTTGAGTAATCTTCAGAAGATAAGATAGTTATCCATGGCTCTTATGTTTGGGGGTAATGGATTCCATAGTTTGACTGCTTGAACAGAGGAAGATGCACCACCGATGATGTTTTTCTTATAGGCTGGGGTTTTGAGTCGAGGTGCTAATCTTGAGCGAAGTTCCCTTTGTTGTATGTATTTGGAGATTTTAATCCGGATGAAAACTTTTCCTGTTCCATGTATTGCTTTGTAAGTGATACAAAGCAGCTTGATAGTGGATCTTCTGGCAACTGGTAACCAATGTAGGGCCCTCAAGGCAGGGGAGAGGGGTACTTGTGGCTTTACATGTAGTAGTAGTCTGGGAGCAGAGTTCTGAATTTGTTATAATTTTTTCATAGTTGATAAAGATGATCCGTGGTAGAGGCCATTGGCGTGTTCAAGTTTAGATAGTACAGAAGGGATGGTAGCCTGGACCTTGTGTGGAAATCCTAGGTGGAGGAAGATGCGTGACAGAGTTTTCATGCTAATGAAGCTTGATCTTGCCAACTTGTCAACTTGGGCATTCATTGATAATGTCATGTCCATGGTAATTCCAAGATTTCGTACAAGAGATCATCGCATGTGTAAGCAGGTAGATGGAGAAAGTTCTTAACCTTGTCTGGTCTAGTTCAGAGAACGTCTTTGCTTCTGTGCCTGCCATTTCTAGTCTGAATGACAGTTTAGGAACTAGGTATTCACATTGCATTTTAACCTTTGTGTGGGCTTGAGTGGTAGACTGCTGAGTTTTTTAGCCCATTCTGTTAGTACCTAATTTATTTTTCTGTTTTTAGTATGACCTGTGTGACAGTTAAAGTTCAAACCGAGGTACCTTCTACTGTCACTTCAATGTATGTTATTGATGTTCTGTTTTTAATTTTTGCATGGTTTACAATTATTCACAAAAAATTTTGTTTATGTGATAACTTATGAAAAACCCATATTTTTTTCGACATTTAATTTTAGGCCTTTTGTCTTGCTGAATTTTCAATGAATTTCAAGTTATTACTAATGGCTTCCCATGTGTTTCTGAGTACTGCTATGTAGTCTGAAATTTTAGCAGGTCGAGCTATTTTTAGCACTTACTCAACCCTGCTGGAGTAAACTTAAGCTGGAGGAAACAGGTGTTCTGTTTGTTCAGAAAGGGAATGAGCAATTAAAATGCCTTTAAATCTTGTTTTATCTTGACACATTTCCCAACTGCTCAAGGACGGAGGTTAAATGTCAGCATGTCTTTTTACTCATTGTTGCTTATGTGTTCTTGGAAAATGGTGTTTACTTTTCTTTATCTTTTTACTGTTAATGCTTTTTGTCAAGTGAGCTATTTGACAATAATTGTGAAACAAAATACAGTAAAATGTCAGTTTTTTTCTCTAAAACAACAGTTGAACAGCTTGTAAATGAATAGTACAAGTAGATTAGCAATTATGAAAGAACTTTTTTTTGTAATTCAGAAGTGTGATGCAAACAAAGATTTAAATTGGAGGAAAACACTTTCCTTGGTGATGTGCAAATAACAAATATTTGCAGAAACTTTATTTCAAAACATTGTACGCTATATAGCTTTAAAACCACGTCAGTGACACATTCTGTGGCCATTTCTAAGTAAAATCTGCTAATTGCAAATAACAGTGGGCTGCTGCTTTATGCTTTAGTTATGTAGTTATTAAGTGATAGTTTTTAAACATGATGTGAGAGACGTTCCTGGCCAAGCCCTGATGAACTAAGAGGCAAGTATGCAGGCAAGTGTATCTTATATGTGGCTAGATTTGCATTCTATATGGAGCTAATGTTTAGTCTATTAAATCAAACAAATGCATTTTCTCTACAGCAGACGTGCTGAACTTGCATATTTGAAGGTGCTCTCATATGTGATTAAGAAGAGGGGAACAACCTTTACAACGCAACTTTTACAACGCACTACCATTACAACGCATTTTTTACAACGCATAATCCATTACAACGCATGACATTACAACGCATGACACTACAACGCATTTTTAAAAACTACCTTTACAACGCATTCCATTACAACGCATACTACCATTACAACGCATACCATTACAACGCATAATATTACACTATTCTATCCAACACTTACCCTACTGATGCACCCCCTGGAGTTAGAATAGTAATTTTTACCCCTACACTATCCAACACTTACCCTACTGTTGCACCCCCTGGAGTTAGAATAGTAATTTTTACCCCTACACTATCCAACACTTACCCTACTGATGCACCCCCTGGAGTTAGAATAGTAATTTTTACCCCTACACTATCCAACACTTACCCTACTGATGCACCCCCTGGAGTTAGAATAGTAATTTTTACCCCTATACTATCCAACACTTACCCTACTGATGCACCCCCTGGAGTTAGAATAGTAATTTTTACCCCTATACTATCCAACACTTACCCTACTGATGCACCCCCTGGAGTTAGAATAGTAATTTTTACCCCTATACTATCCAACACTTACCCTACTGATGCACCCCCTGGAGTTAGAATAGTAATTTTTACCCCTATACTATCCAACACTTACCCTACTGTTGCACCCCCTGGAGTTAGAATAGTAATTTTAACCCCTATACTATCCAACACTTACCCTACTGATGCACCCCCTGGAGTTAGAATAGTAATTTTTACCCCTATACTATCCAACACTTACCCTACTGATGCACCCCCTGGAGTTAGAATAGTAATTTTTACCCCTACACTATCCAACACTTACCCTACTGTTGCACCCCCTGGAGTTAGAATAGTAATTTTTACCCCTACACTATCCAACACTTACCCTACTGTTGCACCCCCTGGAGTTAGAATAGTAATTTTTACCCCTACACTATCCAACACTTACCCTACTGTTGCACCCCCTGGAGTTAGAATAGTAATTTTTACCCCTATACTATTTAATACTTACCTTAAATGTAATTTAATATTATGCGTTGTAATGGTATGCGTTGTAAAGGTAGTATGCGTTGTAATGGTAATGCGTTGTAAAGGTATTTTTTAAAAATGCGTTGTAGTGTCCTGCGTTGTAAAGTCATGCGTTGTAATGGATTATGCGTTGTAAAAAATGCGTTGTAAGTGCATGCGTTGTAAAAGTGTGCGTTGTAACGTCATACATCCTTAAGAAGATAATGGCGTCTTAGTGAGTTAAAATACTTGCCCAGGATCACATAGTTTGAAACCAGTTTATGGATCAAGAGCATTATAATTAGGTTGAATAGATTATTTAAGTCAGTAGACCTGCAGGTCTAGTAACATTTTTGGGATTTTTCGAGCCCTGCTAAAGCAGTGATTTGTTCAATAAGTCCATCTGGGTCAAATGTTAAGCCATTGCCGTTTTTCTGGAGATCACATATTAGAGGTTCCATTGCAAAAGTAAACCACAGTGGGGATAGTGAGTCACCTTGTTTGACACCAGACTTCATTATTATTTCTGGTGTAGAGCCATTGTTTTTCCCCTTGAAATATGTAGATTCTGCATTCAAGTCTCTTATTAGATCTCAGATATATGACAGTGCTCTTTGTGTTATGAGGCTCTGTATGATGTGATAGTGACTATCAGAGTAAATGCTTTTGAAGTGTATATAAACACCACTTTAAGCATGTTTTTATTCTTAGATGACCCTTTTATGATATTCTGTAGTGTCAGGTCTTCAAGACATCCTATCACTTTCATGAAGCCTTTCCATCTGTTATTAAAGTTTACAAAACTAGTGAGCTTTTTCATTAAGATTTTTGTTATTAACTTCATGAATGCTGTACCAGTTGTAATTGCTCTCCAGTTGTTTATTTTGTTCAACTTGTTCACATGTACGTTCTTATGAATTAATATTGGTTGTTTTTTTTAATTATAAATTCTGGGACTCTTTTCATTTCAAACCAAGATGATAATATTCTGGGCAGCAAACTTATGGCCTGATCTATATAGTGGGTGACAGGGTACTCCATTGCAATGGGGATGGAGTTCCACCCTACCGATATAGTGGTTCACCCACTAAATTTAATTGCGGGCAGACCTTAAGTTTAGCCGCAACGAAGTCTACTCTGTCTCCGCTGTGGACAAACTTCTCCAACGGCCCTGGGGAGTAAGGGAAATTGGAGAGATGGCTGGTAAAACCTGGTGGCAAGGAACAGTAAAACCATTCTAATGCTCCTCTTGCCATGGGAAAAGCCTCCCATGGCAAGGGGAGCATTGTTTTTTTTTATTTTCAAAAAGAAAATCCCGTTTTAGGATTTTCTTTTTGAAAAGAAATAAAGAATACTGTTTGAGGCAGGGCTGCGACTTTTTGGCGCAGCACTTCAGCAAACAATAGTGCATTGACAGGAAGCAACGTGACAGCGGTTCCGCCAATACCTTAATCAATGACCTCCTGCTTGGCAATCATTTATAAATTAGGTGGGTGGCCTCTCCACCATGGGGAAGGAGTAATGTACTCCATCCCAATGGCAGAATGATGAGCAACCTACTTAAATATAAGTCAGGTCCTTAGTTCTTTTTTGTGAACATTATGCACATTATTTACGCCAACATTGTCACGCCCCATAGCTTTAAGTTGGCTTCTTCAAATGCATCTGTTATTTTAAGAATTGTGATTTCTGTACACAGATATTCTTAGTCCTATTCTCCTGGGATCTGGCCAATTGGGACGAATTTCTGGGTTCTCTTGTTTTGTTTTTCAATAATATCTTTGTAACATTGATAAATATCATCAGCACCATTCTGCCACATCAGTAATTATTCTGGCAATTTTCATTTTGATCTTTCTTGAACATCGCCTGATATTTTTTAAAGCTGCCCTTTGACTTTGCTTACCTTTTCTTTTTTTTTTTTTTTTAGTCCTCATTTTGCAATACATTGTGTCAGGTTTTGATATTGGAGACCAGTGCTGCTATTTCAACTTTCCTGGACCGACAACTCAAAGTTCTTTCAACTGAGAGTTTTTCCTTGCAGCTGGAAGCTGGTTATCACCTAGACACAACGGAGGAAGCCAACCACCCTTAGTTATTTAGTGTATTGCCTGGGTTAAAATCATTGGACTTTAGTCACAAAAATTAGAGAAATGTTCCCATATTTCCCAAAAGTTGTATTTTTTCCTGGGCTTTCCACTTCTATCTAATTTGTTCACTCTGCCAATGGATTTCCACCAATCCAAGTGTTTGGTGGTGTAGTACAAACCCAGTTAATACATATTTCTCTACGTGCCAAAAGAATTAATACAAAAAGTAGATTCTCCTGTCTTAAACCAAAATTACTTATATTTACATCTGTTTTATAGATCCCAAAGATTACCAATTCCATACTTACAGTTATTTGTTGACCAAGGAGCTCCGTCAGTGTCTTACCAACTTTTAGCCAGAAGTCTTCGAGCTGGGGGCACTGCCAGAACATATGTATATCATCTGCCTTATCTTCACATTTTTTCATTTGTTGTTGACTTTGGAACTTTGAAAGTTTCTTTGGAGTCCAGTAGGCTCTATGAATGGTGAAAATGTGATTTCTCCTTAGTGCGGCAGACTGAATAATACCCCAACATTTCCCCATTGATACTTTCCATATGTCCTGAAGATCTGTGGTAGGCAGCGTGGTTCCCCAGGTCGAGTCAGGAATCATAAAATGTTCTTCTCCAGCTTTTATTAGAGACCAGTACCACAATGAGACTTCTTTTTTCTGGAGACCAACTCCAAGCATCTTAAGTTCCAGTTGCTGATTACCCTTAAGTGGTTCTGTTATTGAATTTATCCAGCTCAAAAGTTGGTAGTATTTAAACTTTGATAGATATATAGCTTCTGTGATAGATGTTAACAGATCCCAACCAATCAATGTGCTATTTGGAATTAGTTCCCCCCAGTTCAGGATTCCTGCTCTCCTTAACGGTAAGGCCAATTGATCTTTGAGGCAGTCCGGAGTTCCAGGGGAATTCCAGACTGGAGAATATTTACTATAATAGGGGATCTTTATAGTTTTTCTGATTTGCAGCCATAGCTTAGCTGCCGACAGGAGAATTTTCAGTTTGATCTTTTTAAAGAATTTTTGATGACCAAATTTAAATAGGAAGCGTCCTCCAGTGTCTACCATCGCTTGTAGGTGTGGTGGGTATACCTCGTAGTTTTGCAGGAGTATCCTAGTGTATTTAAATTGAAAGGCCTTACAATACTCTAGTATGTCTGGACTTGCTATGCCACCTTGAATCTTTGTTCTTCTTAGTTTTTTCCAGGCTATTCTCGGGCATTTGGAATTCCATATAAAGCCGTTTAGTTCTCCCTGTAGTTTCAGTATAGAAGACTTATTGAATTCCAGGGGAATTGCACTAAAAATAAAGGTGAATTTTGGGAGAATAGCCATCTTGATGATGTTAGATCTGCCTAAGAATGTTAAGGGGAGCCCGCTCCAGGTTTTCAAGAGTTTCCTTACTTCCGTTAAGACTCTGTTAAAATTTATTTGTGGCAAGACATCAATATCCTTGACTATATCCAACCCAAGGTATCTGATCTTTGATTTCACCAGCTGCAAGTTACTTCTAGTATTCCACTCCAGGATTTCTGATTTTGTTTGATTTATCTGATAGCCTGAAATGTATCCAAAGTCTTGTATCATTTGCTCAATTTCAGGGATTGCTTCAGCGGAGTTATTGGTAAAAATCCTTAGATCGTCAGCATACAATGCAACCTTTTTAATCCAGTTTTTGTAGCAGAATGGCTTTATCCTTGAGTTATTTCTGATGGAATGGGCAAGGGGTTCTATATATAGATTGAAAAGTAAGGGAGAGAGCGGACAGCCTTGTCTGGTGCCTCTTTTAATGAAGATTTTTTCGGATAGGCTATCATTCACTAAGATTTTAGCTGAAGGGGAGCTATAGATGTTTCTTATGGCCTTCAGGAAATTGACCCCTAACTTAAATTTCTCTAAAACGGCATGTAGGAAGACCCAGTTGACTCTGTCAAAGGCTTTGGCCGCATCTAGTGTTATAACAGAAAGGGGCACCTTTTGATGGACTGAAATGTCTATTGCTCCTATGAGTTGATGTGTAAGGTCTTGTAGCTGCCTGCCTTTTATGAAGCCTTTTTGATCTTCATGAATGATATTCTCTGCACATTTGCTCAGCCTCTTTGTGAGAATCTGTGTATAGATTTAATAATCACAATTTAAAAGTGATATAGGTCTGTAGGACTCACATTTGGCTGGGTTTTTATCTGGTTTTAAGATTAGTGTTATTGTTGCTTCATTCCATGAGGCTGGTTGTTTTTTTTTTTCCAGAAAGATATCATTAAAGAGGGATGTTAAGTAAGGTGATAAGGTTTCCTGAAGAGCTATATATAATTCGTTTGGGATGGAGTCTGGGCATGCCGCTTTTGCTTTTTTAAGTTCTTTTAATGCCTGAGTAACTTCTTCTTCGGAGATTTCATCATTTAATTCTATGCTCTGAGCTAAAGAGATACTCGGAAGATTCAAATTCTCTAAATACCTATCTATCTGTGCTTTTGTAGGAAAGCAGTCTTCAGAGTAGAGGCCCCCAAAGAATTGCCCAAATTCCTCCTTAATAATTGTTTCATCTAAGATTTTTTCAGGGGAGTTCCCTGCTAAAAGCTCTTTGATTTTATTTCTAGATTGGTCCGATTTTATTTTCCACGCGAGTAGTTTACCACAACCTTCACCATATTCGTGATGGGCAAGTTTACTCGTCTCCCACTTGTCTTTTACCCTTTCCTCCAAAGAATCTCTTTGGGATGTTTCTTTATCTTTCCTCTCCTGACTAAGAGATCTAGTTGTTGAATCTGAATTGGACCTATGGAGCTGTATTTCAATCGCTTTTATTTCTCCTTCTAATCTGTTTAGCAGTTGTCTCGCAGTTTTATTTTTAAAGTCAGCGAAGCTCTTAATGATACCCCTCACCACTGCTTTGTATGTATCCCATACTACCTGACTGCTCCTTCCTTCACTATTCTGATAAAAAAACTGAGTAGTTTCTGACTTTAGGTGGTTTATAAACGATTGATCTAAAAAAAGGGATCTATCAACCGTCCATCCCCTATGAATGGGTGACTGTTCTAATTTCAAAACTATTTTAACTGCTGAATAATCCCTAAGATGCGCCGGGAGATGTTCCACTTTTTCTACCCTTGCAGCTAAAGTACTGTCAAGAAGGAAGAAGTCGATTCTAGAAGAGTGGCCCAATCTTTTATTTTGAAAGGTAAACCTTATTGATTGATCCCCTTTAAGGCTCCAAATATCCCTAAGTCCTAGATCTTTCATTGATATTGTCAGCCATTCCCTCATTTTTGGGAGAGAAATGCCTTTTCTAACTGGAAATCTATCCGTTTTTGGATCGATGGTAATGTTAAAATCCCCCCCCCCCAGATTATGGGAGATGAAAAATCGAGTAGCTGTGTATATAGATTCTGGAGGGGCTCCGGGTCATCTAGGTTGGGGCCATAGTATCCCACTATAGTGAGCTGTTTTTGGTGTAGGATTACTTCAGCTATTGCCCATCTTCCCTTGTTGTCTACCCTAGAGGAGATTACTCTGAGGTTCAAGGATTTTTTAAAAATAATTGCTACGCCTTTTATGTTACATGTCTGGTTCGTACAAACTGAGGTATCTATCCACCTTAGATTTTTAGTAAAATCTTCCCATTCTTGTTTTAACAGATGAGTTTCTTGTAAAATTAAAATTTCGCATGCTGAGTTTTTAAGGTACTCGAATATGGTTTTTCTCCGCTTTTGTGTTCTTAAACCATTAACATTCCAAGATAAGATACTAGACTTTACATGATTGTCCATTTTTTTTCTTCGACCTTGGTTGATATGACAATCTGACTGCAGCACTGGTTTTCTCCAATTTTTCTAATCCCTGCAACTTGAGGACATTTTTTTGTAGTTTTTCCCCTAGTTTGCTCCCCACCCTAGTGTATCTATTTTTTATATTTTGATTTTTATGTTTTTTCACTTGTGCCCTCCCAAGGGGGACCTCCCTTCTTCCTTTGGTGGGCCTCATATAGGCCCTGTTTCATGCTCCTAGAGTCCGGACTTTGAGGTGTGTTAAAACCATTGGGAGTCTGCAGTTTCTTTTATTTCTTATGTGTTCTTCATTTTATCCATTAATAGCGTGACCTCTCTTGGTTCCCTTATATTGAACATCTTGTTTTGCCACATAATTCTCAGGCTGGCTGGGAAACGCATCTGCACAGTGGCTCCTAAGGCTTTTAATTGAGACATCTGTTGGCCTAACTCCCATTGTCTATCCTGTGTGGCTTTGGAGATATCTGAGCGTATTTTGTAGGTCCAGTCATTACTTTTGAGATTACCTTTTTTCAAGGCCTCCGACAGTAGTTTCTCTTTAAGGGTGTAGGTTTTGAAATTCACTAGGATTTTCCTTGGGTTCTTTTTTAATTTGTTTCTCCCAAAAGGGTCCCGATGTACTCTTTGTATATCTTCTGCCAAGTTCTCAGCTTTGACCCAAGGGAAGCTCTCTTCCAACAGAGAAAGGACAAATTTCTTAATATCCTCATTTTCTACCCCTTCTGGGACATTCAGGAGCCTTAGGTTATTGCGTCTGGATTGGTTTTCCAAGGACTCAATCTTCTGTTTTAAAGAGCATTCATTAGATTTTAAGATGTCAATATCGTTCTGATGTACTTTGATTTCTTTATTGAGGAATTCTACTTCCAATTCTACTGCGGTAACCCTCCCTGTGAGGGCGGTTAATTTGATGTCCAAAGCCTCACAGGTATCTTGGATCTTCGACTGGTTCTTCTCTGAGACGTCAAATCTGCTCTTGACTTCGGACAGAAGTAGTGCTAGAATTCTGTCTGAGTTAGTTTCTCCTATACTCCCAGAAGTGCTACCCTCGCCCTCGTCCTCAACTCTAGTATTTAGTATTTCTGCATCTTTCTCGCCTATAGCCCCTCCCCTATTCATTTCCTCACAAATGATTTCAGCGTCAACATCTGGATCAACACCCCCACTCAGGGTTGCAGTCACTTCCTTTTGTGGAGGCGACGACAAAGAGGATCGTGGGGCAAGGAAGGCCGCTGGGGTGCCGAGGGCTCCTTTTTCTACTATAGTTCTTGTGGCCATGACCTCAGCTGCTGTCAGCGGGCTCAACCCCCGAGAAGCTGTGGATGAGAAGGACGATGAAGGCAACACAGGATCGGAATGTAATGAGGCCTCTTCCGAGGATAAGTTCATCTCTTCTGGCCCATCAACTTTTTGTAGCTTAAAGAAGGTCCTAAGCGAGGGAGTTATTCAGCAGTTTGAGTCGATAGAAATGCTAGGCACCTTAGGTCTACTTCCTTCTTTAGGCACTAATTTGAGTGAGTTTTTCCCTAAGCCATTTGATTTTTTAGTTTTTTTCCTTGTGTTGAGTGGAATAATGCCTGGGTCCGTGGCGCTCAAGGCGCTCAAGGGTTTTTTTGCAAAAAATTGCTTGCTTCTAAGGCAGTAGCTTAGACCCTTACTCCCTTTACTTCCTCCTCCTTTTTCCAGAGATTCTACCCGACTATTTGTTTTTATTGAGATGCCACTATCGTAGAGATGCATGCAGGCTTGGAGGCTCCAAATGTTCTGTGCCACCTCTGTAATGTGATCAGGGGAAAGGTCTGGGTTAAAGAGGCGTCGAGGAACTAAGAGTACTGAAGCCGTTGAAGCCGCAGCCCTGCCCTGCCCGACCCGGAAGGAAAATCTCCCAGTTGCTAGGCGATAGCTTCGCCGGGCATCGAGCGCTGCCGTCCAGGCACCGAAGGAGGATCTCACTGCGCACGCTGGAGCAAGAAGGCTCGGAGGTTTGCTTACAGAGGATGAAGCCGGGCTGCTGATGCGCATAATCGATACGGCGGTACAGCAAACACTCTGCCGAGAAAGGAAAGGTAAGGAGATTTTTTCCGTCCACTATTGTTTTCCAACTCTCCCGACTCCTTAAAATCTCTGCTTCTCCGATGCTGGACGCTGGTTGCCTGAGAAAGGGTCCCGTCGAGAGGTCAAGCGTCTTTTCCATACAAAACAAACTTCACATCCTTCACAACCGTAAATGCGTGTATTACCAGTCAAATGCAAACGCAGACATCCCGGACTATCTCCTTGTTTAGTCTGGAGCTCCGGAGCGTCCGACCAGGCTCCTTAGCCGGCCGCCATCTTCCCCCCTTGCTTACCTTTTCTTATACTTTTTATTGAGCTGTCTAATTTTCTTATCATTCTTGGGTACGATACTTTGAACTGAAACAGTTTGATTCTCGTCTTGAGCAGTGCTCTCAGGACCATTTTTGTTAGGTGTTTCATTTTGATGTTGGTTAGCTGGTTTTGAATTGATATTGCCGGTATTTTCTGTGATATAAATCACAATTTCTTCCATCACATATAAACCAGCTTGGTGATATGGATTTGTAAAATATTTTTGGACTTCTGATTATCTGTCATTCAAATCTCGAAGGCTTTTGATTTTAGGGACTCTTTTTCTAATTATAAAGTCTTTATACATTTCTTTCATTGTTCCCTCTGATATTTCTGGTAAAATCATTAGAGTCACTTTCACTATTGCTGGATACTTGATGCATATCGATATCAAGTTTTTTTTCTTTTCTCTTTTATATCCCATTTTTTCTCTGCAGTCAGTTTGCTATTTTTATTATCGAAGTGTAGAATGCATAAGTACATTTATATTCCTTCTATTTTCACCTAATTTTCCAAATCAGTGCAGCAATATTTAATCTTTTTATCAAAGTTCTATAGGATTGCTGCTTACTAGAGCAGAGAGTCATGCATCATTTTGTGCTTTTGAGTGTGCATGTCTTGCACACGGTGATTCTCCAATTTGTATAGTGAATCTCAAATCACAAAAGCTAAAAAGGAATTGTAACTCTTATTTCTTTATTTTACCTTTGCACTTGGCACAGTGTCATGCAATGTTATGAAATTCAGCTTTTTTTGTCACATTTCAAACAGTACAATTTTAGGTAAAAACATCTGTATTTGTTGGAGGCTGTTGATTTAAGTTCTAGGTTCCCATTATGTCTCCACAAAAATTGCAATTGTATTTTCGTTGGGATATTTCCAATACGTGACTTTCTTGGTGACATAATAGGAATGCAGCACAATGCAGTTGGAGCACACTAAGTACCGTCCGCCCCAGTTGACTGTAACGCCGGGAGCAAGAGATCCCATCCCAAACATCCCTGGATCACCCCGGGAGGGGCCAGGGCAGTTGCTGGGGGAGGGCACAGACATGGTCAATCTCCCACTGCACCATAGACCACGAAAAACCTGCTGCAAGAGGGCTATAACACTCTCGCCGGAGCATAGAGCCACCTGCCACCTCGAAGGCTTCCCAGCCAACCTGGAGCCAGTCGCAGCGCTCCACTGTGGAGGAAAGACAGCCTGCGGCAGCTGGGTATGCCAAGGCAGTGGTCCTGAGCAGGGAATCCGCCCTCCTGGGTGCCAACCTCTCGGTTGTGTGGAATCCTCCGGGCAGACTGCACAGACCCCACCTGTTTACTTCTCAACAGTTTCAGTCCATCTTGAACTTATGCTACAAAGTTCTTTTGAATTTTCCCATACAATATTCTTGGCTATTGGTCTTCCACCTATAATTTGCCCTAGATGGAGTTTACCACCCAGTTTGGGCTGCAATCCCAAGCAACCCAACTCCATTAGGACCCGATCCTTGTACACACAGGGAGCCGCTACTAGCCTAACACCGTCCATCAGGTGAACCTCGATCAGAAAGCCTTGAACCCATGGGGCGATGCCAGGGAATCAGTCTTCTGTTCCCCACATCTCCAATGCCCAGCACTAGGCTGGGATTCATTGCTGGGTCCTGACCCCTTCACTCGCCATATCCTTGAGTGTATCCTGATTAGCTTCTGTTCCTCTGCTTAGTAATATGCTCTTTAACACGGGGTGGGGGGCACAGCAGCAGACCCTTTCCCAGATCCATGACCCAAGCCTGCAGGAGCCAGCATTTAAACCAGCACCCGCAGGCATTCAGGGGGCTTTCCCAGCCCTAGCTGATTTGATCTGATTTGATTTGGAAATGTATGGAGTGCAGCAATCACCCGAGGGCATCAAGGTGATGAAGCTGTAGAAGTGAGCTCCTGAGGCAGTGCATGTGGGCAGCCATGGGACAACATAGACAGCCACATGCATTATGCAGCCAGGCCCCCTGGGTTTTTCAGGCCCGGGCGGACCAAGCGCCTACCACCCCACCAAGTTCAGGAAGGCCATGCGTGCCAGCGGTAAGACTGTGGGGATTGCCCTGCAACAGGTGATCAGCGACCTGACCTTGGGGCTGTCCAAGGGAGCAGAGCCCCCTGCGACAGCCCCAGCCGTGCCCTGGGAGAGCCCCATGGCTATTGACATTCAAGCGACCCTCAGACAAGTGTCCTGGGAGGAACCTGGGGCTGCAAGGTGCGTTTGAAGTGTCAAAGATCAGTCTGACCTGCAATGAAGTATAATTCTTGCAGCTAGCTGCATTCTTCATTGACGTGCAAAATGAGTGATCCACCGCCAAGAGTTTTAGGCAACTTTGTCAAAGTTCACCCACTTGTGGGAGCAGGAAAGGCGCCTGTCATCCACCGCCCGTGTGGGGAGACAGTCCAGCACCCCATGAGGGCTCCCCTCATGGAAGTCAGCCTCCACAAAGAGTAATTCCAGGCACTCTGCCTGGGAACGCCACCCATCCGCCACAGCAGACTGCCCTGTGAGAGACTCCCACAGCAACTTAGGCAGGCAGCTCCACTAACGCCCCCCACGGACAAGGCTGCACAAGTCTTGAAACCCTAGCCTGGCAACACAGGACCAGGCAGCCAGATACCTGGCAACTACTGAGGGTTGCCCCACCTGCACATCAGCCATCCAACAACCACTGGGGCCAGTGCGAACAAGGGCTTAAGCCCTGCATGTCAAGAGTCCCCAGCTTAGGCACCAGCCTCAAGCCATTCTGGCAGGTTGCCCCCATCCACCCTGGTGGGATACACCGAGGAGAGAAGAGTCAGGTTTCCCTACACCTTCAAAGTGACTCACCTGCTTTTGGTCCATGCGTAGAAGCTTGAGCGACTTGGGGGCCTTCTCCTCCTACCCTTTGAAACAGTTATTTTTGGCTTAAAGGTGCACAGCATCTCCTCCAAGTGGAGCCAGGGTTCCCGCTTGGCCCTTGTTCCTTCTCCTCTAGGTTGTTCTATGCCCCAAGCCAGGCCACTTCACAGTCACTCGATACCTTGGCAGGCAGAGACCAGGCAGGGGTTGTCCCAGGTGGCAGAGCCTTTAGGGGGTCCCAGACTGGGGATCCACTGCAATTCAGTTACCCCAAGGTGCGTGTCGGGTGTGCATGGGTTCAATTTTAGGACGGCTGTCTCTTGCATCATGCCCCTATCAGAGGTGCTGGGGAGAATCACCCGGCCCACTCTTTGCATGTCAGTTGGATCCCCTGTGTGGAGAAGCCTCTCCAGTGCCCAGTCCTCACCCAAGTGCCCAGTGGCCATTGACCGCTCCTCTGGCCATTAATAATCCTTTCTTAGGTTCACCTAATTAAACTTTGTTACGATGTTTACTTCCTCTAGATATTTCTGGTAAAATCATTAGAGTCACTTTCACTATTGCTGGATACTTGATGCATATCGATATCAAGTTTTTTTTCTTTTCTCTTTTATATCCCATTTTTTCTCTGCAGTCAGTTTGCTATTTTTATTATCGAAGTGTAGAATGCATAAGTACATTTATATTCCTTCTATTTTCACCTAATTTTCCAAATCAGTGCAGCAATATTTAATCTTTTTATCAAAGTTCTATAGGATTGCTGCTTACTAGAGCAGAGAGTCATGCATCATTTTGTGCTTTTGAGTGTGCATGTCTTGCACACGGTGATTCTCCAATTTGTATAGTGAATCTCAAATCACAAAAGCTAAAAAGGAATTGTAACTCTTATTTCTTTATTTTACCTTTGCACTTGGCACAGTGTCATGCAATGTTATGAAATTCAGCTTTTTTTGTCACATTTCAAACAGTACAATTTTAGGTAAAAACATCTGTATTTGTTGGAGGCTGTTGATTTAAGTTCTAGGTTCCCATTATGTCTCCACAAAAATTGCAATTGTATTTTCGTTGGGATATTTCCAATACGTGACTTTCTTGGTGACATAATAGGAATGCAGCACAATGCAGTTGGAGCACACTAAGTACCGTCCGC
Source organism: Triturus cristatus (assembly GCF_964204655.1). Classification (NCBI taxonomy): domain Eukaryota; kingdom Metazoa; phylum Chordata; class Amphibia; order Caudata; family Salamandridae; genus Triturus; species Triturus cristatus. The sequence continues at coordinate 335,483,523 of NC_140584.1, forward strand.
CCCAGTTGACTGTAACGCCGGGAGCAAGAGATCCCATCCCAAACATCCCTGGATCACCCCGGGAGGGGCCAGGGCAGTTGCTGGGGGAGGGCACAGACATGGTCAATCTCCCACTGCACCATAGACCACGAAAAACCTGCTGCAAGAGGGCTATAACACTCTCGCCGGAGCATAGAGCCACCTGCCACCTCGAAGGCTTCCCAGCCAACCTGGAGCCAGTCGCAGCGCTCCACTGTGGAGGAAAGACAGCCTGCGGCAGCTGGGTATGCCAAGGCAGTGGTCCTGAGCAGGGAATCCGCCCTCCTGGGTGCCAACCTCTCGGTTGTGTGGAATCCTCCGGGCAGACTGCACAGACCCCACCTGTTTACTTCTCAACAGTTTCAGTCCATCTTGAACTTATGCTACAAAGTTCTTTTGAATTTTCCCATACAATATTCTTGGCTATTGGTCTTCCACCTATAATTTGCCCTAGATGGAGTTTACCACCCAGTTTGGGCTGCAATCCCAAGCAACCCAACTCCATTAGGACCCGATCCTTGTACACACAGGGAGCCGCTACTAGCCTAACACCGTCCATCAGGTGAACCTCGATCAGAAAGCCTTGAACCCATGGGGCGATGCCAGGGAATCAGTCTTCTGTTCCCCACATCTCCAATGCCCAGCACTAGGCTGGGATTCATTGCTGGGTCCTGACCCCTTCACTCGCCATATCCTTGAGTGTATCCTGATTAGCTTCTGTTCCTCTGCTTAGTAATATGCTCTTTTACACGGGGTGGGGGGCACAGCAGCAGACCCTTTCCCAGATCCATGACCCAAGCCTGCAGGAGCCAGCATTTAAACCAGCACCCGCAGGCATTCAGGGGGCTTTCCCAGCCCTAGCTGATTTGATCTGATTTGATTTGGAAATGTATGGAGTGCAGCAATCACCCGAGGGCATCAAGGTGATGAAGCTGTAGAAGTGAGCTCCTGAGGCAGTGCATGTGGGCAGCCATGGGACAACATAGACAGCCACATGCATTATGCAGCCAGGCCCCCTGGGTTTTTCAGGCCCGGGCGGACCAAGCGCCTATCACCCCACCAAGTTCAGGAAGGCCATGCGTGCCAGCGGTAAGACTGTGGGGATTGCCCTGCAACAGGTGATCAGCGACCTGACCTTGGGGCTGTCCAAGGGAGCAGAGCCCCCTGCGACAGCCCCAGCCGTGCCCTGGGAGAGCCCCATGGCTATTGACATTCAAGCGACCCTCAGACAAGTGTCCTGGGAGGAACCTGGGGCTGCAAGGTGCGTTTGAAGTGTCAAAGATCAGTCTGACCTGCAATGAAGTATAATTCTTGCAGCTAGCTGCATTCTTCATTGACGTGCAAAATGAGTGATCCACCGCCAAGAGTTTTAGGCAACTTTGTCAAAGTTCACCCACTTGTGGGAGCAGGAAAGGCGCCTGTCATCCACCGCCCGTGTGGGGAGACAGTCCAGCACCCCATGAGGGCTCCCCTCATGGAAGTCAGCCTCCACAAAGAGTAATTCCAGGCACTCTGCCTGGGAACGCCACCCATCCGCCACAGCAGACTGCCCTGTGAGAGACTCCCACAGCAACTTAGGCAGGCAGCTCCACTAACGCCCCCCACGGACAAGGCTGCACAAGTCTTGAAACCCTAGCCTGGCAACACAGGACCAGGCAGCCAGATACCTGGCAACTACTGAGGGTTGCCCCACCTGCACATCAGCCATCCAACAACCACTGGGGCCAGTGCGAACAAGGGCTTAAGCCCTGCATGTCAAGAGTCCCCAGCTTAGGCACCAGCCTCAAGCCATTCTGGCAGGTTGCCCCCATCCACCCTTGTGGGATACACCGAGGAGAGAAGAGTCAGGTTTCCCTACACCTTCAAAGTGACTCACCTGCTTTTGGTCCATGCGTAGAAGCTTGAGCGACTTGGGGGCCTTCTCCTCCTACCCTTTGAAACAGTTATTTTTGGCTTAAAGGTGCACAGCATCTCCTCCAAGTGGAGCCAGGGTTCCCGCTTGGCCCTTGTTCCTTCTCCTCTAGGTTGTTCTATGCCCCAAGCCAGGCCACTTCACAGTCACTCGATACCTTGGCAGGCAGAGACCAGGCAGGGGTTGTCCCAGGTGGCAGAGCCTTTAGGGGGTCCCAGACTGGGGATCCACTGCAATTCAGTTACCCCAAGGTGCGTGTCGGGTGTGCATGGGTTCAATTTTAGGACGGCTGTCTCTTGCATCATGCCCCTATCAGAGGTGCTGGGGAGAATCACCCGGCCCACTCCTTGCATGTCAGTTGGATCCCCTGTGTGGAGAAGCCTCTCCAGTGCCCAGTCCTCACCCAAGTGCCCAGTGGCCATTGACCGCTCCTCTGGCCATTAATAATCCTTTCTTAGGTTCACCTAATTAAACTTTGTTACGATGTTTACTTCCTCTAGATAGCCAAGTTGGATTGTATTCTCGGTGCTCCAGCAGGGCCATTACTGAGCTGGTGGGGCTGATCCAAAGACCTCATTAAACTATCTAATCAGTAGTATCGACGGATGGTGTTTATAAAGGGCAGGAACTTAATCAACGCAAACGTATGATCCGCACTTACTGGGAATTCCGTGTTCTTGGTAAACTATTGCAATCCCCAGTGCCTATCATGAATGGGGATCAGTGGGTTGCCTTCCCTGTCGGCGAAGGGTAGACACACGCTGATCCTGCAGCACGCTTGCAACTACGGAAATCTAAGGGCATCACAAACCTGTTATTGGTTGATCTCATTTGTCTGAACGCTACATCTCCTTCTAAGAAGTTTTACACCAACCGCAGGGCGTCATGTAACTAGTTAGCACGGAGGAGTCTCCTTTGTTATCAGAATTAACCAGACAAATCGCTCCACCAAGTAAAAATGGCCATGCACCACCATTCACAGAATCAAGAAAGCTATATCTATCAACCCTCTCAGTGTCAGGGCCAGTTGAGTTTTGCTGTGGTGAGTCAAATTAAGCTGCAGGCTCCACTCTTGGTGGTGCCCTTCCGTCAATTCCTTTAATTTTCACATTTCCTGGAAGCTGCTCAGCGGGTCATGGGAATAACACTGTTGGATCCCTAGTCTGCATCGTTTATGGTCGGAACTACAACAGTATCTTATCATCTTTTAACCTCTGACTTTCATTCTTAATTAATTAAAACATTTTGGCAAATGATTTTGCTGTGGTTTGGTTTGTGCCGGTCCAAGATTTTTACCTCTAGTGACACAATGCAAATGCCCCGGCCATCCCTTTTAATCATGGCCTCTAGTTCTGAAAACCGACAAAATGGAACTGGAGTGCTATTCCATTATTCCTAACTGAAGTATTCAGGCAACCGGCCTATTTTGAACACTCACATTTTTCAAAGTAAATGATCTGAGCCCCAGGACGATCAGTTAATAGAATGAAGGGGGTGCTGAAAGACAGGCGCTGGGACAAGCATTAGCTCACCTCACGGCAGACCGCTAGCTCGATCCCAAGATCCAATTATGACTTTTTAAACTGCAGCAACTTTAATATATGCTATTGGAGTTGGAGTTACCACAACTGCTGGCATCAGACTTGCCTCCAATTAATCCTAGTTAAAGGATTTAACATGTACTCATTCCATTTACAAGAACTCAAAAGAGTCCTGTATTGTACATTTTGCCACTACCTCCCTGAGTCAGGAGTAGGTAATTTGCACACCTGATCCCGTCCTTGGATGTGGTAGCCGTTCCCAGGCTCTCACTCCAGAATCAGATCCTGATCCCCACTTCCTGTGGTCACCAAGGTAGCCACATAAAGTGCCATTGAAAGTTGATAGGTCAGGCATCCGAATGCATCGTCGCCATCAAGGAGCCGTACGATCAGACCAAGGTTATCTAGAGTCACCAAAGTGGCCAGGCGAGCCCGGATTGGTCTTGGGCTGATAAATGCACTTATCCAGGGATCTCAGTGCTCATTAGCAAGTATTAGCTCTAAAATAATCACAGGTATCCAAGTAACAGATGGAGCAATCAAAGGAACCATCACTGATTTAATGAGCCATTCGCAGTTTCACTGTACTGGATGTGTGTACTTCCGCATGCATTGTTTAATCTGAGAGACAAGCTTATGCTACTGTCAGGGTCAACCAGGTAGTCGCTCCTGCTGGATGGGAAGAGGAACCATGTGCCTGTCTCGAACTGACCTTCACACCCCTCTCTAGCCTGCTGCGATAGCCCCTGCTTGCCTGCAGGGACTTGAGGGGGGACAGGGAAGTCACATGGGCACCGGTGGGCCCAGCCTGCTCCACGACATTAGAAAGGAGAGGGGGGCAAAGGTTGAGCCTGAGCTAGACACAGGGGTGCTGGCTGAGCAGCCAGGAAACCCCACAGATCGGTTGTTCTGAGCTGCTGTGGAAATATGCTTGGTGGAGAAGGGCAACGGACAGGCACGCAGGGCCCAGACCACAAGGCGGCATCTAGGCCCAGCGCCACCCACCCCATCCACTTTTGTCTGACCACTGGGCAGAATTGCTAAGATGCTTAACCTTCACTTTGCTGAGCGGTCTTCACAAAAGGCAGACCGTCGAGTCAGACAGTCCTGGCTGGGTGGAAGCTGTTTCCTTGAATCAACAGCCGAGGCTGGCCAAGCAGTAAATCCTTAAACAGGCCAAGTGTGCCCACTCAGTCAGAGTACAGTGGTAGCTAAACCGTCCCAAAGCATGCCACACTGTGCAGTAGATGTCAGCTTTGCAACCCTGCCTGTTCTCTTGGAAGGCAGGATCATAGGAAAGGCCCATCAGAAAGTTCTGAAAATCTGCCATGGACTTGGTCCATGCGGCCTGGCATAGGCCAGCACAGGCCCTCGCGGCACCTATGGAGATCAAACGAGTGACAAGAGGGTCCCTAGCACCTTGTCCCTACTAATCCAGGGAAAGGCAAACTGCCTTTCTTGTAATCCATGCACAGAGACTGACAGAGGGAGACATTCGAAAAAATGTGTACAACCTCCTGGAGCCATTTAAGAAACATATTTTTACTAAGCAGTTAATCAGTATACTACCACTTAATTTATGGATCAATTGCATTATAGGCAGGGAAAAGATAAAGACGCAGCACATTCACAGTGGTTGGTAGAATCAGATGGAAATTTACGACATACATTTGTGTAATCAACACAACATGGTAATGTTCAATACATGTTCGAAGTCTCTCCAACAGAGTATTGCACAGTCTTTTATGGAGACCACTCACTGACCCCTGTAGGCACAGCATTGTTCCCAAACTTTCTCCCATTTCTTTGTGAAACCCCGGCTCTGCTATACCACCCGCTTTGCATGTTTGCACCAGTTCAAATTGGTTTCCCATTCTGTTACACACGGGGGTCAACTTGTTCCCCAGGCTGGTGCTATGTTCTGTATAGAGGCCGCAGCAGCCAGTACAAGCCATATCTTTTGGTATTTGGGCCAGTCCTCCTCGCCCATTATATTCAATAAATGACACAGAGGGTGTACCGGCACCATGTGGCTAGTGGCCTGGGCCATAACCACTGTCACTCCTTCCAGTATAGTTGGATTTTCAGGTAATCCCATAATATATGGAAAAGGGAACCCAGAATACCACATCCCTGTCCACAGGGCTGTGTTACATCTCCCCAGTTGGTGTAGGAGTGATCTAGAGAAGTATGATCTATGAAGTATCCTCAATTGTATTAAGAGGAAACTGCCATGTTTAGCTACCTCTGTGGGACTCTGAATGGCCTCCACCCAGTCATTGTCCTCGAGAAGTCCAATGTTCCCCTCTCATGAGCCCTAAGAGGGTCAGGGGAATTGTTCATTAGCTTTCTGTATGCCAAGGAGTGTATATTTTGGCCATTATCCAATATAATGCCAGATCGATGGACCGCTTCCACATTTCTGTTTACACTACTTTTTTAGAGGAGCTATTGGTGTCATTGCTCACATCTCACATTGAAAAGCCAAGTACACTGGGCAGTTCAAGATCCATGTCATTGTGCTTGTGGACTACATTGGCTTATGGTATTGATACTCATATTGGAACCCCTTGTTAGGCTTAAGTATATTAATGATTGCAGGGTTTTCAGTGACAATCCCTACAAAGAAGGCTATTTCGTGGAATGTAGTGAAACTCACTCCACATTGTGAGAGACCACTCCTCAGACAGGTAAATGAAAACTGTTACATTTATTACGGAAAATATATTTGGTGCCATACTGATATCAAATGTTAATATTTTAAATATAATCATGAATCCTAAGGTAGATATTTAAGACATTATGCATTTAGATGCCTTATAAATTAAGTCCCTTGTCCACAAAAATCCCAACCTGAATGGAGTCTTGCCACTGGATTCAAGAAAGCCTGGCTGATGAGGGTTATGAACCCGAAACCGGTCCCAGGATGCTTGTTTCCGGTCCAGGGAAGACATGGCTTGGCTGTTCGGGCTGGACTGTTCCCATGAGGCAATTGGTCAGACTGATTTGCATATGGCCATGTCTGACCTGGGGTGGTGGAGTGAGCTAAAGAATGATGATGGATTAAACCTAGATCAGTTGACTGGGGTGAGTGTTTGATTTCCTCAAACGCTCTGTCCATCATCCCCTTTGGTATCGCTTCGTTCACCCTAAGTTGGCGGGGTATTCCCTAACGTGGGTTCCTTGCTTTGCTCACTTTGCCACTGGATTCAAGATAGCCTGGCTGATGAGGGTTATGAACCCGAAACCGGTCCCTGGATGCATGTTTCTGGTCCAGGGAAGACATGGCTTGGCAGTTCGGGCTGGATTGTTCCCATGAGGCACAGGGTCAGACTGATTTGCATATGGCCATGTCTGAACTGGGGTGGTGGAGTGAGCTAAAGAATGATGAAGGATTAAACTCAGATCAGTTGACTGGGGGTGAGTGTTTGATTTGCTCAAACGCTCTATCCATCATCCCCTTTGGTATCGCTTTGTTTGCCCTAAGTTGGCAGGGTATTCCCAGACGTGGGTCCCTTGCTCACTTTGCCGCTGGATTCAAGATAGCCTGGCTGATGAGGGTTATGAACCCGAAACCGGTCCCAGGATGCTTGTTTCCTGTCCAGGGAAGACATTGCTTGGCAGTTCGGGCTGGACTGTTCCCATGAGGCACAGGGTCACACTGATTTGCATATGGCCATCTCTGAACTGGGGTGGTGGGGTGAGCTAAAGAATGATGATGGATTAAACTCAGATCAGTTGACTGGGGGAGAGTGTTTGATTTGCTCAAACGCTCCGTCCATCATCCCCTTTGGTATCACTTTGTTCGCCCTAAGTTGGCAGGGGTTGCCCAGACATGGGTCCCTTTCTCACTTTGCCACTGGATTCAAGATAGCCTGGCTGATGAGGGTTATGAACCCGAAACCGGTCCCAACATGCTGGTTTCCGGTCCCGGGAAGACATGGCTTGGCAGTTCGGGCTGGACTGTTCCCATGAGGCACAGGGTTAGACTGATTTGCATATGGCCATGTCTGAACTGGGGTGGAGGAGTGAGCTAAAGAATGATGATGGATTAAACCCTGATCAGTTGACTGGGGGTGAGTGTTTGATTTGCTCAAACGCTCCGTCCATCATCCCCTTTGGTATCGCTTTGTTCGCCCTAAGTTGGCAGGGTATGCCCAGACGTTGGTTCCTTGCTCTCTTTGCCACTGGATTCAAGATAGCCTGGCTGATGAGGGTTATGAATCCGAAACCGGTCCCAGGATGCTGGTTTCCGGTCCAGGGAAGACATGGCTTGGCAGTTTGGGCTGGACTGTTCCCATGAGGCACAGGGTTAGACTGATTTGCATATGGCCATGTCTGAACTGGGGTGGTGGAGTGAGCTAAAGAATGATGATGGATTAAACCCAGATCAGTTGACTGGGGGTGAGTGTTTGATTTGCTCAAACGCTCCGTCCATCATCCCCTTTGGTATCGCTTTGTTCGCCCTAAGTTCCCAGGGTATGCCCAGACGTGGGTCCCTTGCTCACTTTGCCATTGGATTCAAGATAGCCTGGCTGATGAGGGTTATGAACCCGAAAGCGGTCCCAGGATGCTTGTTCCGGTCCATGGAAGACATGGCTTGGCAGTTCGGGCTGGACTGTTCCCATGAGGCACAGGGTCAGACTGATTTGCTTATGACCATGTCTGAACTGAGGTGGCGGAGTGAGCTAAAGAATGATGATGGATTAATCCCAGATCAGTTGACTGGGGGTGAGTGTTTGATTTGCTCAAACGCTCCATCCATCATCCCCTGTGGTATCGCTTTGTTCGCCCTAAGTTGGCAGGGTATGCCCAGATGTGGGTCCCTTGCTCACTTTGCCACTGGATTCAAGATAGCCTGGCTGATGAGCGTTATGAACCCGAAACCGGTCCCAGGATGCTTGTTTCCGGTCCATGGAAGACATGGCTTGGCAGTTCGGGCTGGACTGTTCCCATGAGGCACAGGGTCAGACTGATTTGCATATGGCCATGTCTGAACTGGGGTGGTGGAGTGAGCTAAAGAAAGATGATGGATTAGACCCAGATCAGTTGGCTGGGGGTGAGTGTTTGATTTGCTCAAACGCTCCGTCATCATCCCCTTTGGTATCGCGTGGTGCAATTTCTAGGTATACTTCTGGAAATGTCTGTGTATTGAGAAAAACGAGAAGTTACGTTCCGGCGGTGATTGTAAAACTATGCCCATAATTTTTCCTTTTTTCTTGATTTGTGCACTGTGAATGTATAAAGCTTGAATACTAATGGATAGAAGTTTTGTAGTTATTAAACAACTACATGCGTTTAAAACAGAAAATATTTACTAAAAAAGCTAGTCCTTGTTTGCGATGTAAGAAATTGGATTATTAATTGGGGTGAGTAACTACCCACCTCAAGTAATAATCACGGACCTTGCCAGGATGAACTCTAGTTAGTCACTAAATTAACCTTAGCTCAACCCCCTTGTAGCTATGGTACAAAGCAGACAGGCTTAACTTAGGGCAATGTGTACACTATTTATGCAGTACTAAACAGAAATTAAGTCAAAATGCAAAACAATAAAAATCCCATACTGAATTAGAAACATAGAGTACAATTTAATAAATAAAATGACACCAAGATAACAAAAATCCAATTAGCCAATAAGGGGAGCCAGAGATATGAATGTTTAAAGTTTTAAATAGGAATTGCACCAAGAAACATAAAGTGCCAATAATAGTCAATAGTCTCAGTAAACCAGAACCTAGGTGCAATTTGACGCTGACCACGATGGAGCGCAGGTCGAATACACCAACAAAGTTCATCCTTACCAAAGATTTTACATTCTGTATTTAATCCTTTAAGTCACAATTCACCACAGAGGTACTCTTGTAAAGCTAGTGGGTAGGAATGACTCCTGACCACACCCTATCCAATTACATATAAGTTCCTGGGGCCAACCCTACCCACTTGGGGCATTTTCAAGATGATGGAAGTCTTTGGCCACACTAATCTTGGGCTCTGAGTGCTGGGGATGTGTGTCAGAAGTGTACTATGGTAATCCTAGTGACCTCCCACATTTAACATTAAAATGCAGTTTGGAAAAGCACCCGTACCCAAAATTAACTCTGAGACAGACGCCTGGTAGAATAAAGAAGGGTTTTCCAGCAACCAGACAGTAGATACATAGGAATTGTTTGCCATCCTATTCTCAGCCCAAGTGTTATATATAAACCCCAGCAGACCTCTCAAGCATGATTTGATACTCCAGCAGCATCAAATTGTGACTAGGTCCCAGTCTACCATGACCATTAAGTATATTTGACACTTTATGCTCCTTGGCACTATTCCTATTTAACACTTTCAAAATTCATATCTCCGGTTCCCTTTGTTGGATTTTTGTCATTTTAGTGTCTTTGTGTTGGACCTGTCAGCCCTAGGGTGGTCTCCCCCTCTATTTTTGATCGTGCCTCGTTTTTTCCACCCTCATTTTGATGTTGGACTTAGGTCTCCGGGCTCCTTTTCATTGCCAAACAGTGTTAAGGTGCAGGTGCTCCCTTCTCCCAAGATGGCTGCCACAGGCCCCTGCTACTGCACAGTGGTCTTTCTAGTAGCACCCTAGCTGCCAGGAGCTGGCTGGAACCCCACAACAATGTTGCGACACCAGCCCGCCTTTTTTGTCCCATAGGTAGAATGGGGAAGCTCCTGGAATGTGCTGGAACCTTCTAGAAGGGAGGTGTGTTTTTACTTTTGCCGCCTTGGATAGAGATCACCTGACCTAGGGCTACTTAACAGAGGGAGGGAACATTTTCTAGTCAGTTGGCCAGTGGGGTAAAGCAGAGCTGGAGAATCCATGCAGGAGTTTTAGGCGGTAGGGCCTAGCCAGGGACTTATGCCTCTGAGAGTGATAGGATTTAGGTGCTGCCTCTTAAGTGAGTGAGGGATCCTGTAAAGCCCACTGATCTTGCCCAGCAGTAGGAGGACCCAGGAAGCCTCTGCCCAGCCTGACTAGGAAGGACCTAGTCGCCAACTCAATCCCTACCCCCCAGGAACAGAACCCGCCAAGGGCGCCGGAAATATCTGCGCCATCAGAACTTCATGCCACGACTGCATGCTGAACCTGAATGCTGAGACTTCATATCGAACCTGAACACTGAAACTTTACGCTAAAGCTGATTTCGGAACGACTGGGGATCAACCAGGTACTGGCGCTGAGACCCCTGCGCCCCCTGACCTGGGATCCCCGGCATCCATCCCCGTTGAGCGTGGAGCTCTCCCGCTTAATTTGACCCCCCCCCCCTGTGTGTGCGGGGACCAGAGCGTGCTCACCGCTGCGGCCCGGAAGCCTGAAGTGTGCACCATCACCCCAGCGTGGCCCGCGGAGAAGCCCGGGGCCCTGTCGCTGCCGTGGCAGTTGCATGCAGAGGTGTGTAAGGCCGTGGCCTAGCCCGTCGCGGAAGGAGCTACTGCGGAGTCCGGAGCTGGGTCGGACACCTCCAGACGTCGAGCTCAAGGTAAGCCGGGAGGCTTGGGACGGACCCGGTGCGCCCCCTACAGACCGGGAGCGGCACCGCACCCTGACACCCGGATTCCCCCTCCGAGGGAGTTCCCCCCGTTCACTCAAGACTTTGAAACCCCGCCGAGGGATTGCCCCTCGCCTCCGAGACTGTCGAGCAGCGTTGTGCCCCACGAACTGCACAGAAGTACTTGAAGCTTGATTAGTACGAGTAGCGCTATGTTCGCAGGCTTTGCTCTGAAACGTTCAATGCTTAATTATTACGAGTAACGCTATGTTCGTAGGCTTTGCTCTGAAGTGTTCAATGCTTAATTGTTACGAATAACGCTATGTTCATAGGCTTTGCTCTGAAGTGTTCAATGCTTAATTATTACGAGTAACGCTATGTTCGTAGGCTTTGCTCTGAAGCGTTCAATGCTCAATTATTGCGATTAACGCTATGTTCGCAGGCTTTGCTCTGAAGTGTTCAATGCTTAATTATTACGAGTAACGCTATGTTCGTAGGCTTTGCTCTGAAGTGTTCAATGCTCAATTATTACGATTAACGCTATGTTCGCAGGCTTTGCTCTGAAGTGTTCGATGCTCACTTATTACGAGTAATGCTACGTCCGCAGGCTCTGCTCACAAGGATTCACGGTGCAGTTATTGCGAGTAGCGCTGTAACCGCTCACTGAGGCGCTAAGGGTACCAGAGGGGCGGGAAGCCCGCGAGGTCGGCCCTGAGCCCCCACTAGACCCCAGGTGTGGCGCTACGATTCCCAGTCCGTACAACGGATGTTAAGTTATACGAGGGTGGCCTAGGGCCTCAGAGGGAATTGCTGGTGAATATAGTGCAACAGATGCTAACCGATGTAGTGAACTGCATTTACCTCTAGTGAATTGCATTTACGTAGAATGAACTGCATTTACATCTAGTGAATTGCATTTACCTATAATGAACTGCATTTACCTCTAGTGAATTGCATTTACAGATAATGAACTACATTTACATCTAATGAATTGCATTTACGTATAATGAACTGTCTTTATGCCCATCTGCTTAGATAAACTTGAGTTGTTGCATAAACCCTACAGTGTGGCGTCCCTTATTGTGTGCGTTCCCTGATTCAGAGGTTGTGTGTGGTGTATGGTCGCTTTACACAAAAGCCTTTGGGTGCCCAGCCGCTCGAGTCACGTTACCCCCTTAGGGCTTGGTGACCCCAGGTCTTACATTGTTGGCGAGCGGTGGGATTAGGACCTGTGACCATACAGCACCCTCCCGTGAAGCGGAGGGCGCCACAATTAAACGCCTATTGTATTGAAGCTCTGCAACTGTTATTACTGCACTGATTGCATTCCACTGTCCAGACTGAGGGTGTAAAATCCTGGTTAGCTTGAAACTGTCACCCAGATCCTAGAGTTTTTCTTCCTTAGTATCTAGGTCCCCACCTGTCACGATGGAGTTCCGGTTAGCCGACCTCGAGGGGTACACTGTAAGGCAACTGAGGGAATTCGGGCAGGGGATGGGGGTGCCTGGGGTGCGGAGGGCCAAAGGACCGGACTCCGTACCGCCTTAAGGGCATGGGTAGAGGCCCACCCAGCAGGGAGAGAGGATGAGGGACAGGAGGCGCCAGATGCACCTCAGGAGGAGAGCGCCCAGGAAGTACTAGACATACTCAATGTGGATATGTTCGAAAATGTGCCCCCAGGGAGATGTTCTGGGGCTAGTAGTAGGACAGGGTCTAGTAGGAGCGCGTCTCCAAAGGAGTATGAGGACAGGAGGGAGGAGAGGCAGTTAAAGTGGGAGCTGGCCAAGTTGGAACAAGAGAGAGAAAGGGAATTGGCCAAGTTGGAACAAGAGAGATAAAACAAGAGATGGGCAATGGAGGAAAAGAAGCTGGCGCACGAGCTTCAGCTGAAGGAGTTGGAGCTGCGCGCCCTCCAGATAAATGCGTCCAATAAGGACAATGGTGGCAGCGTACCAAGAGAGTCCCATGAGTCAAAATTTTATTTACCCAAAGAAGTCATTGCCAGCTACACAGTGGGGGACGATATTGCCAAATGGTTGGAGGCATACGAGGTGGCCTTGACCGCCCATGGGGTTCCCGAGAGCAATTGGGGAGGGGGCTTGTATCGCTACATACCTCCCAATGTCAGGGACACCCTGTTATACTTAGCCAAGGCGGATCAGGTCAGGTATGCCCCCATGAAAGAGGCCTTACTCAAGAAATTTGGTCTTAACCCCGAGAGGTACAGGCAGAAGTTCCGTGGCAGCCATAACCTGTCCACACAGACGTGGGTGGATTTTTTTGACTATGCCCGTAAGGCACTAGATGTGTCAAGAATTCCTGTCATACAAGGGAAACACGCCCTTATGTAAACAGGAGAGCTGTTACATAACTCAAGGGAAACACGCCCTTATGTAAACAGGAGAGCTGTTACATAACTCAAGGGAAACACGCCCTTATGTAAACAGGAGAGCTGTTACATAACTCAAGGGAAACACGCCCTTATGTAAACAGGAGAGCTGTTACATAACTCAAGGAAAACACGCCCTATAAAGGGAGGAACCGGGAGGTACAAGGCTGTCGGATATTGTGTTTACACCGACGTACCTGCTTCGTGAAGAGCAGTGTTCCGGAGTGGTGCTCCAGTAAGGCAAGAACGGAGGTAGGTCGAGTCGTTACTCCCTGGGCCGTGTCTTGCCCCATCGTCACCTGTGAAGGACCCGGAAGCTCTACCGGTCAACCATTGAGCTTCGCTTTTTGACTCGGCTGAGTCCAAGCGCAGTGGCGCTTTTGCTGGTTGGAGTCGTAACTCCCAGCCCGACCAGAGACACAGGGACTGCCAGCTGTAACGCACACCAGGAGGTGTTTGCCGCGTTACAGACTCGGAAGTCCACAGGATCGATCGAGCGGCTGCTCTCGGTTCAGTCTTCTTGCTTGTGATTGGGGTATCGGTGACGCATCATCAGGAGGTGACTCCGCGTCCCGGTGCAGTCTGAGGAAGAGGTTGAGCGGCTGCTCCCTTAGGTAGAGACCCCGGCTGGGTGTTTCCCTGACTCCTCGATTCTCCCCAACACTCTTCGTGCCCCTCACAGCCTACCGATTGGCATTGTCGGCCATTTCATTTCTGCCCTCTGTTGGCATACGCCGGGATCGGCGTATATGCAGAGGACGGTTAGGACCATCCGTGCTGTGGGCTGGTAACGTACTTAGCCTGGAGGATTCCAGTGACTATAACTTTTGTTTATTCTTTGTATTTTATTTGCCTTCATTAAAAGAACTAACCCTTCACAAGTGGTTGCGTCCTCATTGTCGTGTCTGTTAAACGATCCTGAGACGTTCAGGGCGTTACAAAATATCCGACCTTAATAACACTAACTGTCTCCCGGTCGATAACAGACATGGCAACACTTGATGATGTGCTGGCTGCTTTAGCGGCCGTGCAAGTTGAAGTGGCTGCCTCTAGGCAAGAAACAGCCGATGTAAAAGCCAGACTGGTTGCTATCCAATTGGACCCGCTCACGCCCAGCACCTCCCTCACGAACCAGACCCCTGCGGTAGTAGTGGAAATGCCGGTAGCCATCCCCTTGGCAACACCAGAGAGGTACAGTGGGGATCCTAACACAGTGCAGGTATTCCTCACACAAGTGGCGCTACATTTATCGTGCAAACCAAAGGCGTTCCCCACGAGTCAGGCTCGTGTGGCTTTCCTTATATCCTATTTGGCTGGAAACGCGGCACAATGGGCCGTACCTCTGGTGAGCAGGGACGACCCCCTCTTATGTGATTGGGGTGCTTTTCGCGAGGAATTCCTGAAGGTATTCGACAGAAGGGCTGACTCGTACACGGCGGACCGTGAAATGCTTGAGTTGAGACAGGGATCCAACGACCTGGTGCAGTATCTCAACGCGTTCCGAAGGCTGGTTGCGGAAACCAAGTGGCCTGTTGCTAAACAGACGGCGCTCTTCCATCAAGGGCTGTGCGATGAGCTCAAGGACGCCGTGGCTCATATTGACCCTCAACCCAAGACATGTGAGGGCCTTATCAACCTGGTATTACGGCTGGAACATAGGCTAAGTGAAAGAAAGGGGGATCATGGGAGAAAAGGAAAATCCCTTCCATCCTATGTGACGGTGGGAAGTCCTGAAACTTCCACCGCATCCAAGGGAGAACCCATGGACATCAGCGCAATACGAGCGAGCCTCACAGCCACGGAGAAAGAGTCACGCCGTAAACAAGGATTGTGCCTATATTGTGGCAAAAAAGGCCACTACGTACGTGAATGCCCTGCCAAACCGAAGACGTCACGTTATCGGGCCAACCGGTCGGTAACAGCCGTGGTGGACATACCGGCGGAAAACTAGAGGACTCCAAGACCAGAGAAGGGGCATCTCGGAGTCACTCATCCATCCCTTCACTTTCCAACTCGGTCACTAAGGGACAACGACACCTGTTTATCACGGTGCACGTGGGAGTGCATGACCAGTGGATACCCGTTGTGGCCATGGTGGATTCAGGGGCCACTGGCATGTTTATGGACCACAACGAGGCATGCAGGCTAGGGCTAGTGCTTCTTCCCAAAGCAGTACCTGAAGACGTCTATGCGGTAGACGGAAGGCGATTGGTGACGGGGCCCATCGGACAGCACACGGGGGTCCTTCCGATGAGATATGGGAGGAACCATTTGGAACAAATCGATTTTAACATCATCCGAGCGCCCCAATATGGCGTCATATTGGGATTGCCGTGGCTACAGAAACACAACCCCTTTGTGGATTGGCCAACACATCGCATCGAAATGACGTCACCGTATTGCATCCTGCATTGTGGAATAAGAACGGAATCCCTTGACGCAGATGAGAGCGGGAGTCAGACGGTGGCTACAGCGGCAGAAAAAGATGTGGCTCTCCCCCAGGCTTATCACAGTTTTGAGGATGTATTTGATGAGGTGAAGGCGGAAGTGCTACCACCACATAGACAGTTTGACTGCCAGATCGACCTGGTGTCAGGGGCCAGCGTTCCCAGCGGCAGGCTGTATGCCCTGACGGAGCCTGAAAACGTGCATCTCCGGGGGTACCTGGATAAACTCCTCAAGCTAGGATTCATCCGCCCGTCCAAGTCTCCGGCCGCCTCGCCACTCTTCTTCATCCCGAAGGCTAATGGGGAGCTGAGAGCCTGTGTGGACTTTAGGGCATTGAATGCGATAACCATAAAAAATCGGTACCCCTTGCCTCTCATCAGTGTACTTCTGGAACAGGTCAAGAAAGCTCGTATCTACACCAAGTTGGATTTGAAAGGGGCATACCATCTGGTGCGCATGAGGGACGGAGACGAGTGGAAGACCGCCTTTAAGACCAGGTTCGGCCTTTTTGAGTACCTCGTCATGCCGTTCGGTCTGTGCAACGCCCCGGCAGCCTTTCAGTACTTTTTGAATGAGGTATTCAGAGAGGAGTTGGATATCTACGTGGTCGTATATATCGACGACATCCTCATCTATTCGTCCAGTGTGGAGGAGCACGTACACCACGTCAAAGCTGTGCTCCAAAAGCTGAGGGAAAACATGCTGTTTTGTAAACTCAGCAAGTGTGACTTCCACGTCACATCCGTGGAATTCCTCGGAGTGATGCTGAGTCCAGAGGGACAGGAGATGGCAGAACGAAAGATCAAGGCGGTGAAAGAATGGCCGGTGCCCCAAAGCGTGAAGGACGTCCAAAGTTTCATTGGCTTCGCCAACTTTTACAGGCGGTTTATAGATGGATTTTCAGGAGTGGTGGCCCCAATCACACAGCTACTGAGGAAGTCCAAGGAGTTTGTCTGGTCCCCTGAAGCGAACAAAGCCTTTGAGGCCCTGAAAAGCGCCTTTGGTAAGGCGCCGGTGTTGGCTCACCCCGATCCGGATCTCCCCTACGTGGTGGAAGCGGACGCGTCGGATGTGGCGCTGGGGGCTATCTTGTCCCAACGCAACCACGACACAGGGGTGCTTCATCCCGTTGCGTACATGTCCCGCAAACTCAACGACGCCGAACGCAACTACCATATTGCGGAGAAGGAGCTTCTCGCAATCAAGGACGCCTTCACCGAATGGAGGCATTGGTTGATGAGGGCAAGACATGTGGTATCGGTGTACACGGACCATCGGAACCTACAGTTCATGACGGCCACTAGACACCTTTCTCCCAGGCAGCTGCGGTGGATGATCTTCTTTGCGGGGTTCAACTTCCGCATCACATATCGGCCGGGGACGGAAAACCGGAAGGCGGACGCCCTGTCCCGTCAATCTGCAGTTAAGGAACCATTGCCTGCAACCAAGCGTTCCATCATTTCCCCGAGGATGGTATTGGGGGTTATCCAACCGGATACTTTCCTGAGGGGAATAAAGAGAGGGATCAGGTCATTCGCATGGCGGAGGTGGCTCCTCAGTCACAGAGAATGGCAGCTGAAGGACGGGATACCCCTGAAGGGCAGGTGCCTATTGATACCCACGCCTAGGCTAAGGAAACAAGCATTCATCTGGTGCCATGACTCTCCATGCGCAGGTCATTTGGGCTTTGAAAAAACGGTGGCTAGCATGGGACGGCATTTCTGGTGGCCAACCATGAGAGTGGATGTCAGGAGGTGGGGACAGGAGTGTCCTACGTGTGCTACCATGAAGGCCGACCATGGCCGAACCCAAGGGCTCTTACATCCACTTCCGACCCCGGATAGACCATGGGATAGCATATCACTGGACTTCGTGGTGGGCCTACCGGTAGACCAGTGGATGACGGCAATACTGGTGGTGGTGGATTACTTGACGAAAATGGGGCACTTCATCCCCTGCAAGAGAGTCCCTACGGCCGGGGAATTGGCGTCACTACTCCTAAAGAATGTGGTACGACTGCATGGATTACCTGGGGTGATCGTGTCGGACCGGGGGTCGCAGTTTACTGCGCAATTCTGGAAGACTTGGTGCACTGCGCTGCATGTTAAGACCGCCCTGTCCACCAGCTACCACCCTCAAACGGACGGCCAAACCGAGCGCCTGAACCAAACGCTCAAACAGTATCTGCGATGTTTTGTGGACCAGGGCAGGGAAGAATGGGTCGACTTGCTATGGGTTGCAGAGATAGCCTATAACAACGCCACTCACAGCTCCACACAGTCATCTCCGTTCTATAGCAACTATGGCCAACATCCCAGGTTCTTGCCATTTCTACATCCGTTCAGAGAGGACAGGATTCCCGCCACAGCGGACAGGGTGGCACACATAAAAGACACGTTGATGCGCTCAAGGGCTGTCCTAATAGAGGCCAAGAGAAGATACAAGGCTGCGGCAGATAGGAAGAGAAGGCCCGGGCCACTGTACCGCACTGGAGACTACGTCTGGATATCCACAAGAAACATGAGGTTTCGAAAGAACAGTGTGTTCCATCCCAAGTACATGGGCCCCTATCGAATTACCAAGTGTATGGGTCCCGTGAACATGAAGGTGTGCTTGCCCCAGTCATTGCGGATACACCCTGTCTTTCATGTATCATTGCTCAAACCAGCACCCTCCAAGCCGTCTGGGACACCTAGGCCGGTATGCGTGGAGTCGGAGGTGGAGTATGAAGTGTCAGGCATACGGGCGTCCAAATGGCGCAGGGGGAAGCTGTGGTACCTGGTTGCGTGGAAAGGCTATGGCCCGGAGGAGCATTCATGGGAACCGGCTGAAGGGGTTCATGCTCCGCGCTTGGTCTCCTTGTTCCATCGGCGTTTTCCTGCCAGCGCTGGACCCGTGGGGAGCCGCTGAGAGGGAGGATGTACTGTCAAGAATTCCTGTCATACAAGGGAAACACGCCCTTATGTAAACAGGAGAGCTGTTACATAACTCAAGGGAAACACGCCCTTATGTAAACAGGAGAGCTGTTACATAACTCAAGGGAAACACGCCCTTATGTAAACAGGAGAGCTGTTACATAACTCAAGGGAAACACGCCCTTATGTAAACAGGAGAGCTGTTACATAACTCAAGGAAAACACGCCCTATAAAGGGAGGAACCGGGAGGTACAAGGCTGTCGGATATTGTGTTTACACCGACGTACCTGCTTCGTGAAGAGCAGTGTTCCGGAGTGGTGCTCCAGTAAGGCAAGAACGGAGGTAGGTCGAGTCGTTACTCCCTGGGCCGTGTCTTGCCCCATCGTCACCTGTGAAGGACCCGGAAGCTCTACCGGTCAACCATTGAGCTTCGCTTTTTGACTCGGCTGAGTCCAAGCGCAGTGGCGCTTTTGCTGGTTGGAGTCGTAACTCCCAGCCCGACCAGAGACACAGGGACTGCCAGCTGTAACGCACACCAGGAGGTGTTTGCCGCGTTACAGACTCGGAAGTCCACAGGATCGATCGAGCGGCTGCTCTCGGTTCAGTCTTCTTGCTTGTGATTGGGGTATCGGTGACGCATCACCAGGAGGTGACTCCGCGTCCCGGTGCAGTCTGAGGAAGAGGTTGAGCGGCTGCTCCCTTAGGTAGAGACCCCGGCTGGGTGTTTCCCTGACTCCTCGATTCTCCCCAACACTCTTCGTGCCCCTCACAGCCTACCGATTGGCATTGTCGGCCATTTCATTTCTGCCCTCTGTTGGCATACGCCGGGATCAGCGTATATGCAGAGGACGGTTAGGACCATCCGTGCTGTGGGCTGGTAACGTACTTAGCCTGGAGGATTCCAGTGACTATAACTTTTGTTTGTTCTTTGTATTTTATTTGCCTTCATTAAAAGAACTAACCCTTCACAAGTGGTTGCGTCCTCATTGTCGTGTCTGTTAAACGATCCTGAGACGTTCAGGGCGTTACAAGATGGTTGGGTGCGTGGCAACGAGGTGCAGGACTACCAAGGGGTGTACAATCTTTTTTTACGGGAGCACCTCTTGGATAAGTGCTTTCCGGAGCTGCGCCAACATCTGGTGGACCGCAAGTTAACGGATCCCTGTGAGCTTGCGGAGGAGGCAGATATTTGGGTGAGCACCCGGGTGTCTCACAAGGGCCCCGGGGGAGATGGCTCGAAAGGCGGACAGGGTTTCCCCCAGAAGAAAGAGGGGGGAGATAAAAAGATGGAGTTCTCAAAAGGCCCCCAAAATAAGTTTGGGAAAGGAGTAGGAACCCCACCCCTGTCCAATTCCACAAAACCCACTTACCCTGACAGGAGTCAGCAGCCAAGGATTGTGAGGTGCTACGAATGTGGGGAGATTGGACACTACAAAGGAGATCCCAAGTGTCGCAAGCGACCCCCAGCCCCACCGGGCGGGAAGAGCCCCGGGGTGAGTAGTGTAGCGCTTGGGGTGGAGCTGCCCTTAGATAGGGAAGGGGAGTGGACAGGCCTGACCCTGGTTTCACTCGGGGATAGAGAGGTGGTCCCCGTAGTGTCCCTGCCCCCGAACACTGCTAAATATCAGCAGAGGGTGAGAGTTAACGGGGAGGAGGTGGAGGCTCTGAGGGACACAGGTGCCAGCATGACCACTGTAGAGAGGCGGCTGGTGTCCCCAGACCAAGTAGTTCCCGAGGAGTTCAATCCGGCCGTATTGGCTGACGGCAGTGTGAGTCACTATCCTGTGGCTCGTGTTCCATTTGAGTGGAGAGGAGTCAAAGGCCTACTGAGAGTTGCGGTGAGCCCTGCCTTGCCTGTGGGGTGCTTGCTAGGGAACGACCTGGAGCACACCAAGTGGAAAGATGTCGAGTTTCGAGCTCATACCGAGATGCTGGGATTACCAGGGTGGACATGCGTAGTCACGCGGTCCATGGCTGCCCGGCATGGAACTCACCCCGGGTTGAAGCCTGGAATCATGGCCCAACCCAACGCCAAATGTGGAAAGAAGAAGGTGGTAGAGGACACGCCCCATGAGATGGATGGGGAGGCCGCAGAGGTGCCCCCGGAGTCCGCGGAGGTGGGTGTCGTTCCCGTGGGGGACTTGCCGACCCTTGCCGACTGGCATGTGGAAGGAGGGCCTACCCGGGAGGAATTTTGTCAGGCACAAAGGGCGTGCCCCACGCTTGAAGGCATGCGGCGACAGGCCAAAGCCCAAGTGGCCAGTCAGGAGGCGGGTGGATATCATGTGTATTGGGAGGATGGTCTCCTGTACAGTGAGCCTAAGGTGCCGGTACATGGATCTTCGAGGGCCATAGAGGTCCCCCAATGTTACCGGGCCTTCCTGCTGGAGTTAGCGCACGAGATACTCTTAGCCGGACATCTGGGCCAGGACAAAACCTTTGCGCGGTTGGTCCCACATTTTTATTGGCCCAGGATGAGGATCGCCTCAGACACCTTTTGTAAGACCTGTAAGTCTTGCCAGGCAAGTGGCAAGACTGGGACTAAATTGAAGGTCCCTTTGGAACCGCTCCCAGTGGTCGGGACCCCTTTTGAGAGGGTCGGCATAGACATTGTTGGGCCGTTGGACCCTCCGACCGCAGCGGGACACCGGTTCATTCTGGTCTTGGTGGACCATGCCACTAGGTACCCAGAGGCTATTCTTCTGAGGAACATCACTGCACCGGTGGTGGAGCGGGCACTGTTGGGGATTTTTACCCGAGTGGGATTCCCCAAGGTCGTGGTGTCGGACAGGGGCACGAATTTTATGTCGGCCTATATGCAGGCCATGTGGAAGGAGTGTGGAGTGACCTACCGGTTCTCCACTCCTTACCACCCCCAGACTAACTGGCTCGTAGAGCGCTTCAACAAAACCTTGAAGGGAATGATCCGAAGCCTGCCAGAGGGCTTGAGGCGTAAATGGGACGTCTTCCTCCCCTGCTTGGTGTTCTCCTACCGGGAGGTACCGCAGAAGGGAGTCGGGTTCAGCCCGTTTGAGTTGCTCTATGGCCATCCCATTAGGGGTCCCCTCAGTTTAGTGAAGGAGGGGTGGGAGAAGGCTTCGCAGAAGCTTCCCTGTGACATTGTCAGCTACATGCTGGCGTTCCGCAGCCAGATGGCCAAGCTGTGAAAGGCGGCCTCAGAGAACCTAAAGGCTAGCCAGACCGTGATGAAAGAGTGGTACGACCGCAACGCTCGGACGGTCGAGTTGGACGTTGGACAGAAGGTGTGGGTCATGGAACCTGGGGAGCTTTGTGCCCTCCAGGACCGGTGGACTGGTCCGTATGACATTGTGGAGCGACGAGGCCAGACCACATACGTAGTGGATCTAAAGACCCCCCGACAGCCCCTGAGGGTATTCCACGTCAACCACCTGAAGCCGCACCATGAGCGATCAGAGCTTGCTCTCCTTATGGTGACGGATGGGAGCGAAGAGGAAGAGAGTGAAGCTCTTCCTGACCTTCTAGCGGTACAGGAGAAGGATGGCTCGGTAGGAGGTGTAGTCCTTTCCCCATCCTTGACCCCAGAGCAACAGAGGGACTGCCGCCATGTCCTGGGACAGTTCGCCTCGTTGTTCTCCCTCACGCCTGGAATCACTCATTTGTGTACCCATGATGTGGACACAGGGGACAGCCCCCCGGTGAAGAACAAGTCTTACCGCCTCTCTGACCGAGTAAAGGATAGCATCCAGCGTGAGGTAGCCAAGATGTTGGAGCTGGGGGTGATAGAACCTTCCAGAAGCCCGTGGGCTAGTCCGGTGGTGTTGGTGCCGAAAGCGGCCCCACCGGGTACCACACCGGAACTTCGGTTCTGTGTGGACTACAGGGGGTTGAACTCTGTCACGAAGACAGATGCTCACCCCATCCCACGAGCAGACGAGCTGGTGGACCGGCTGGGAGCAGCCCGGTACCTCAGCACCATTGATCTAACATCCGGATATTGGCAGATTGCCATGGCCGATGGAGCAAGGGAGAAGACAGCATTCTCCACCCCCGAGGGCCACTTTCAGTTCCGAGTGATGCCCTTTGGGCTCAAAAATGCTCCGGCCACATTCCAGCGGTTAGTGAATCAGGTACCATCTGGTCTGGAGTCCTTCTCAGCGGCCGACCTGGATGACATAGCTGTCTTCAGCAGCACCTGGGAGGACCATCTGCAGCACCTCCAGGAGGTATTGCAGGCGCTACAACGCGCTGGCCTAACAATTAAAGCCAGCAAGTGCCAGATTGGACAGGGATCTGTCGTGTACCTGGGACACCTGGTGGGCAGAGGTAAGGTGCAACCCCTCCAGGCCAAAATAGAAACCATCTTGGCTTGGGAGCCCCCCAAGACCCAAACAGAGGTCCGAGCTTTCCTCGGCCTCACTGGGTATTACCGCCGGTTCGTCAAGGGATATGGTACCATCGTAACCCCCTTGACAGAATTAACCTCAAAGAAGCAGCCTCGCAAGGTTATATGGACAGCTGCTTGCCAGGAGGCATTTGACACGCTGAAACATGCGATGTGTACCGCTCCAGTACTCGCCACTCCAGATTTTAGTAAGGAGTTCATTGTACAGACAGACGCCTCAGAGCACGGCATAGGTGTGGTGCTCTCGCAACTCAACACCGAGGGCCAAGATCAACCTGTGGCCTTCATCTCCAGGAGACTCCTCCCTCGGGAACGGCGATGGAGCACCATTGAGAGAGAAGCCTTCGCGGTGGTCTGGGCTCTGAAGAAGTTGAGGCCATATCTCTTTGGAACTCACTTCCTAATTCAGACTGACCACCGCCCCCTTCGCTGGCTCATGCAGATGAGAGGCGAAAACCCCAAGTTGTTGAGGTGGTCCATTTCCCTACAGGGGATGGACTTTCAGGTGGAACATCGGCCCGGAGTTGACCACGCCAATGCTGACGGTCTCTCCAGGTTTTTCCGCCTTAGCGATGAGAACTCCCTAGAGGTTGGGTAGCTCTCCCTTCTTTCGGCTGGGGGGGACGCGTGTTGGACCTGTCAGCCCTAGGGTGGTCTCTCCCTCTATTTTTGATCGTGCCTCGTTTTTTCCACCCTCATTTTGATGTTGGACTTAGGTCTCCGGGCGCCTTTTCATTGCCAATCAGTGTTAAGGTGCAGGTGCTCCCTTCACCCAAGATGGCTGCCACAGGCCCCTGCTACTGCAGAGTGGTCTTTCTAGTAGCACCCTAGCTGCCAGGAGCTGGCTGGAACCCCACAACAATGTTGCGACACCAGCCCGCCTTTTTTGTCCCATAGGTAGAATGGGGAAGCTCCTGGAATGTGCTGGAACCTTCAAGAAGGGAGGTGTGTTTTTACTTTTGCCGCCTTGGATAGAGGTCACCTGACCTAGGGCTACTTAACAGAGGGAGGGAACATTTTCTAGTCAGTTGGCCAGTGGGGTAAAGCAGAGCTGGAGAATCCACGCAGGAGTTTTAGGCGGTAGGGCCTAGCCAGGGACTTATGCCTCTGAGAGTGACAGGATTTAGGTGCTGCCTCTTAAGTGAGTGAGGGATCCTGTAAAGCCACTGATCTTGCCCAGCAGTAGGAGGACCCAGGGAGCCTCTGCCCAGCCTGACTAGGAAGGACCTAGTCGCCAACTCAATCCCTACCCCCCCCAGGAACAGAACCCCCCAAGGGCGCCGGAAATATCTGCGCCATCAGGACTTCATGTCACGACTGCATGCTGAACCTGAATGCTGAGACTTCATGTCGAACCTGAATACTGAAACTTTACGCTAAAGCTGATTGCGGAATGACTGGGGATCAACCAGGTACTGGCGCTGAGACCCCTGCGCCCCCTGACCTGGGATCCCCGGCATCCATCCCCGTTGAGCGCGGAGCTCTCCCGCTTAATTTGACCCCCCCCCCCCTGTGTGTGCGGGGACCAGAGCACGCTCACCGCTGCGGACCGGAAGCCTGAAGTGTGCACCATCACCCCAGCGTGGCCCGCGGAGAAGCCCGGGGCCCTGTCGCTGCCGTGGCAGTTGCATGCAGAGGTGTGTAAGGTCGTGGCCTGGCCTGTCGCGGAAGGAGCTACTGCGGAGTCCGGAGCTGGGTTGGACACCTCCAGACGTCGAGATCAAGGTAAGCCGGGAGGCTGGGGACGGACCCGGTGCGCCCCCTACAGACCGGGTGCGGCACCGCACCCTGACACCCCGATTCCCCCTCCGAGGGAGTTCCCCCGTTCACTCAAGACTTTGACATCCCGCCGAGGGATTGCCCCTTGCCTCCAAGACTGTCGAGCAGCGTTGTGCCCCACGAACTGCACAGAAGTACTTGAAGCTTGATTAGTACGAGTAGCGCTATGTTCGCAGGCTTGTCTCTGAAGCGTTCAATGCTTAATTATTACGAGTAACGCTACGTTCGTAGGCTTTGCTCTGAAGTGTTCAATGCTTAATTGTTACGAGTAACGCTATGTTCGTAGGCTTTGCTCTGAAGTGTTCAATGCTTGATTATTACGAGTAACGCTATGTTCGTAGGCTTTGCTCTGAAGCGTTCAATGCTCAATTATTGCGATTAACGCTATGTTCGCAGGCTTTGCTCTGAAGTGTTCAATGCTTAATTATTACGAGTAACGCTATGTTCGTAGGCTTTGCTCTGAAGTGTTCAATGCTCAATTATTGCGATTAACGCTATGTTCGCAGGCTTTGCTCTGAAGTGTTCAATGCTTAATTATTACGAGTAACGCTATGTTCGTAGGCTTTGCTCTAAAGTGTTCAATGCTCAATTATTGCAATTAACGCTATGTTCGCAGGCTTTGCTCTGAAGTGTTCAATGCTCACTTATTACGAGTAACGCTACGTCCGCAGGCACTGCTCACAAGGATTCACGGTGCAGTTATTGCGAGTAGCGCGGTAACCGCCCACTGAGGCGCTAAGGGTACCAGAGGGGCGGGAAGCCCGCGAGGTCGGCCCTGAGCCCCCACTAGACCCCAGGTGTGGCGCTACGATTCCCAGTCCGTACAACGGATGTTAAGTTATACGAGGGTGGCCTAGGGCCTCAGAGGGAATTGCTGGTGAATATAGTGCAACAGATGCTAACCGATGTAGTGAACTGCATTTACCTCTAGTGAATTGCATTTACATATAATGAACTGCATTTACATCTAGTGAATTGCATTTACATATAATGAACTGCATTTACCTCTAGTGAATTGCATTTACAGATAATGAACTGCATTTACATCTAATGAATTGCATTTACGTATAATGAACTGTCTTTATGCCCATCTGCTTAAATAAACTTGAGTTGTTGCATAAACCCTACAGTGTGGCATCCTATATAGTGTGCGTTCCCTGCTTCAGAGGTTGTGTGTGGTGTATGGTCGCTTTACACAAAAGCCTTTGGGTGCCCAGCCGCTCGAGTCACGTTACCCCCTTAGGGCTTGGTGACCCCAGGTCTTACACTTTGTTTATTACATTTTAATCTATTTTCCGAATTCGGTTTGGGATTTTTTAAATTATGTTACATTTAACTTCATCACTGTTTTGTAATTGCATAAATTCTTTACTTGCCCTAGGTGCAGTCTATCTGCTCTGTGCCATAGCTAGTGGGGGGTGAGGGGGAGAACGTTGAGCTCTGGTTTATTTGGGACTTTGTGGGTTTACCCTGACAAGGTTTGTGATTGTTCCTTGAGATGGACAGTCACCCGTCCCAAATAATGAATCCAATTTCATTGCAGTCTGTTTCAGAGGAGTCTTCTCCACTCATTCAGATCAGCTTATTGTTTGCTTCTGGGAGGTACTTTGCACCGTTTTCTACACCTAGTCAAATACTAATTACTGGCTGCAGAATGGAGGTAAGCAAATGAAAATTTAGCCCCCAGGAACTTCAGGAAAGGACAAGGTAACTTTCTAAAATTTACTTTTCCTTAATATGTATTAAAAATCTGACTTCACCATTGAATTGAATGTTTGATAACTATTACAAATAATGTTTTGTATTATATTTGTAGCTATGCCCATCCGGATATACAATATTAGGATTTTTAATCTGTGCTCATGTTTTCCACATAGAACAGTTAGGCTTGCCACAGAGAACAATTTGATTTTGGATGCTAGTCACTGTAAGGACATGTTAACATTGCATTTTTACATTTCCAACTTTTAAATAACATGCACCATGCCTTGGGGACTACAAGGCCTACATAGGGGTTAATATTTAGAAGCTAGGCTTTAACCTGTCAAATCATAGTTTACTGCCAAGTTACACTCGTAGGCTGAAGCCGTGTTTTACACTGTCACTGTAGTGGATGGTACAAAAGATGTTGCACTCCACTATTGATATTTAACTTACTGTTCCGGGATACCGTTTGTACTAAACACTAGGAACCTAATTGGTAAGATAAATATAACAATTACTAATATACCGATTCAACCGTGTTTGAAGCACAAGCTTGTAGTACTAGTTAGCAAGGGTTAAATGCATAGTGTTCCAAAACCACCAAAATACAGGGACCAGCAAAAGGTGAAAAATCCAGAGTGACAACGCAGAAAAGGCGGATTTCCTACTGCTATGGAAAATATGAATTGTGTGCCCTAATATTCAGGGAACAAAAAGGAAATGGACTGCAGTCTTAAAAAGAAACTGTTCCACTTCTACATGGTCAACAAAACACTGTGTAATAACATGTACATCACAATAAACTGAATGCAAGATCCTGAGCTTGCAAATATAACAATGATTGCACTAAATACTGTGCCTATGTATCAACATGTGCATTCTGCAGTGCATTACTGTGCACGCCCAAGCAAGCAATGTAAACCCTCTATTTAAAATGCAATGAAATGTTTTTACAAATGAATGTGGTCAAAATATTCCACAAGACAATGAACAGATGTATTAGTAGTAGAATCCGCTACCAATACATGACATCACAAGCATGGGTTGGATCCTGAGGTCTGCGATCAGCAAAAACATATATTTGTAAACATACTTCCAGTGGCGGCTGCTATTTACCGGGGGTGGTGGAGCAGGGGCATGGGGAGGGTTGTAAATGAAATAAAAACACAAGAAAAAAACTCTTACCTGCAGGCCGCCTCTCAGTCCGCTCGCCCCTGCCACCGCCTCTCGCTCCTGTAAGCAGGAACAGGAAGCAACCAGACTCTTGACTCCCCTAGCCAATCGCAGTGCTGCAATGCAGCACTGTGATTGGTCTGAGCGCTGTGGATTGGCGCTCAGCCAGGGAATAGGAGCCTGGGGCATGTTTTGCACCCAGACTGTAATGCAACCTGCGTGCAAAACATGCAAAGTGCACATGACGGTTTGGCCAGCCCAAGGGGGTCGGTCAAAGCGTCATTGCGCACCTTGGAGTGGGCAAACCACTCCTCCCCTCCCCTGCCCTGCTCAGGCAGTCCAGTCCCACCCCTCACCAGGAAAGTAAAAATTAAATTATAACGCTAGTTATTAGCATTTTAGTTTTCTTTAACTACTGCTCTGTGAGCAGTGAGGCAACGCTCCTCCGCCTTAGCAGAGGAGCCGCCACTGGTTTCATAGTATGGTAACTGCCTTCTTCTGCGTCTGCGGGTAATACTGTGCACTGGATGTAAAGGTCACACTGATATACGTTACTGGTACATATCACCCTTGTTCACCCTCCTCCTACAAGAGCATGGGTCCATAGGGATTGTTATCCGCCATTAGCTCCCATGTCCCTCCTTGGATCAATGTAAGCTGTTGTGTCCCTAAGCAGAACATCTTGCTTGGAAACCTCGTGACAGTGTGGCATCTAGTTCTAAGACCTCAGCTCTTGTACATTCTGGAGTGCACATACTGAATGCTTACCCACTCCTTTTTCAGGCCAGCCAGTATGCCTTCGAACTTGGATAGGCCGACGAAAAATCCCACGTCAGCTTTGTTTGTCTCTCTTGACTATAACACTTGCCATTGTTGATGTTGTTTCTCCAATGCATGCATGAGGATATAATCACTTATGTTGTTTACAGGCGTTTGGTGTGCCATTGTCTTGCTAGTGAGTGAACACTTTGATCACAGCCTACACTCAAACTCTCAACCTTTTTTAACCCTCAGGGAGTAGAGAATCTTGTACTGCACAGTGAGCCTTTGTGATCAGACCGGGTGCTGTCTGCATTTCCCCCTCACCCCCCAGACTGTGATACCATCCTTTGGAAGTTCTGTGATGCTGGGAAACAGGCATCCGCCCAAATCGTTTTCATTTCAGTTTTTGTTAGGGTTTTTTCTTTACATGTTTATATTTCCTGTAGTAGTTTTTGTGAAAACTGGTATGTATGCACTTTTTTTTTTACACTAGTAGCATTTACTTTTGGATCTGACAAATGCCACACATATGTTGAAAGTATTTAGAATGCTTACGCTGTCACGTAGGATTTACCTGATCTGTCCTCTGACGAACCTGAATGTCAACAAACGTAATGCAGGCAAACAACGAAGTGTGAGTAATTTACACGCCCAGTGAGGATTTGTTAATATATTTTTTATCCGGCAAATATAGCCATAAAAAATGTCACAATACAGCGTACGGTTAAAATGCAGATTATACAAGCAATGCAACCATAAAAATGATATAAAACACGATAAAATCGTGATAACATATACGATGTGAGCTGTACCACGCTATAAAAAAATCTCTAAATTCATAGCCAAATAGGGAAAGGATCGCATATACAATAAATACAAATTTCTACATACATTCGGACTTCCAGAGCTCAAAATGTCCTCGAGAGGTGGGTAACATCGTATTTCTGCCCCATAACCCATTTTAGATTATTACCAATACATTCAATGACTCCTGTATTCAATGAGTGATTAATTTACACGCCAGTGAGTACATTATGCAGCTGTATAGACACACTTAAGCCCAGGGCTCGAGTCGGGGTACAACGCGGGTGGACGGCGTCCCCCCACTTATTTTACCGGGAGCTCGATAACAGGAGCAAATGGAGCCAGACATTCAATCTTTGGCCTCTCTGGGGCGAGATCGGAGCTCATTCAGAACGCTGCTCACGCACTGGCTTCTCTGATGCAATGGCATCTAAGGGGTGAGCGAGGGGAGACAATGAGTCTGATGGTGCAAGCCACCTTTCGTGACGTCCCTTCCTGTCGTGACGTCAGCGTCCCCCCACTTCTTTTTTTAGGACTTGTGCCCTGCTTAAGCCCTTGTGACATATGCACAAACTCCCCAAGGGTAGGTAACTTTTTTTTTCTTCTCCAGATAAACGTCTGTCAGCCCCAAGGAAATGTCCTTTCTCAATCGGGCCTGTAATGAATGCAAGAAAGGAATATGTGATTGCGGTTGAACCCAGGCTGGAGCTGGTCTGTGGGGTCACTAGGAAGAAAGAGACTATGGAAGCAGACACGAGACGGATTGGCTTGCCAAACACGGGCACTTGAGTGTTCGATGGAGACACGAGGAGAGAGACGGGTGAACTTGAGGGAAGGACAAGGGGAGTCAGAGAGACACATCGAGATGAGACAGGCATGGAAAGAAACGTACCTACTCTCTCAGTCCCGTAGTAGCGGACCGAGCAAGGGCCAGGGAGTAGGGGCCAGGCAGCTACCCTTTGCAGCTACTCTGCAGCCCAAGCCGAAAGCAATTTTACTGGCAGGTACAATTTGGCTGCAGACGTCCGCCTCACGTGGAAAATGTGGGAGCAGGAAAACAAGGACAGTTATAATTGAGTGTAATTGTAATTACATTAATATAGCGATTGCTACCCCTGACGAGGAGTCGAGGCGCTTTTAGGCGAGAAGCACGCTGCTCCAGAACCCACAAAGTATTATTGGTGAATTAGTGTTGGGAAACATGAAATTAATTTGAGCGGCAGACATGTGAGTGAATGGTACCCTGGGATACCACTGCATCCAAATTGCAATCTGGTCTTTAGTCGTGAGTATGAGGAAACGTAGAGACCCTTGAAGAGACAGGGGAACATGGAGACAGGGAAACATTCACAGAGATGAGCAACACTGGTGAGAGACCGCCACAGCCAGGGGCGACTCTGGGAATGGGATGACACAGGCATTGTATCCCCTCCGCCAAACATACTGGTGTCTGCAGGAAACCCTACAGCCCAGTGCCAACGCACCACGCAAGTCCACAGAACTACAAGGTACTGGCAATGGCCGAAGTGTGTTTTACAAATGTAAATTGTTAAGTAACCTACAGCAAAACATACTGTTGTTCCCCGATAGATTATGGCTTTTGTTGAAACCTTTTCTGCGGTGAAGCGGTGGCTGCCCGCTCACTGCTGGCACATGCCAGTTGGTGGGCACGTTTGCTGTGGCTGCAACAGATAAGCGCGGTGAAGCCTTGTTGACGCCTCTCCCGCGCGCTTCTTATCGAGACCTTTTCGCTCGCAGGAGCTCCCCGTCGTGTGTTGCTCTGTAACTTGTTCTAAAGACATCACGTTTTCTTATTTTTGCTGCCATGGCTCCCAGATATGCACCAAACATCAGACGTCGGCTGCCTTGGATTTTACTGTTCACAGAGACCGTATTTATAATTATATTTCTTTTTTTGTTTACCTTTGACCCCTCAAAGAGTGGAAATGGGAGTACCGTCGCATATGCAGGTACGTTTGCAAAACAGTTTCTCGCTAACTAGGGATGCGCTATTGGAGCCACTGAATAGAAAAAACCCTGTCAGGTTTTCCGGACACGGACAATAAAAATGTATATAGCGACGTTCTTGCATGTTAATTGGTCAATGTACAAATCCATCTGGATTTTACTGCTCAGGGCCTGGGTCAGGATTTCGAGGAGCCCGGCCATAGCACCCTGACAAGGGAGTCTTGTAGTCAGTGTCATGCAGAAATTGTGGTGTAGGATTTCTAGTACATTTTATTTGTAATGGATCTTCAGATTGATTTCTTTAGCATTTATCTTTTTTCCCCTTATGTAACGTCATTTGCTTTATGTTTTTGTTGCTATTAGTCTGTGCTTTGGTTATTTTTTGATGAAAAAAAACTACACCATGTTCAATTTTTATGATGCTGCTATTCTAAAAAAATCTATAAAGATATTTATTTTAAAAACGCTTATCCCTCTGTATTGCAAAAGACTGTACTCTAGGTCTATACAACACGAGTACAGGAAGTAGTACTAAAGGGTAGCAAAAGTGCAGAGGGCACAGTCCTTACTATTCGTACCAGTTGTGTAAGTGAAAGAGTACTACTGGAGTACTACTTACATACTCCAACATGCCTTTATGAATAGGCCCCAACGAATTAAAGAGTATCATTTAAAAATTCAGTAAATACTTGAAAATCAATGTTGGGCACCCCTGCTGTATGCTAATATGCATACCTAGCTTTTATTATAGTTAATTTGAGATCATAGTTTTAAAAATCTGCAAATTGGTCACCTTTATAATGACCTACTTAGTTGCATTCAAGAAGAACATTAGGAATATTTTACTGCAGGTAGCTTGAATGAACAATGTTTGCCCAAAGTTTATAATAAAAGGGATACCACAAGGAAATGGCTATTTCGATACCCAAGCGTAAAATAGCTGTGGGTTGGATGTGTAAGGAAACTAGGAGTGTATGTATTTTTTATTTCGCCGGCCTAGTCTGCTGAAAAAACACAGTTTTGCGCTTTGCAAGATAGCTGAAGTTGTCCAACTTCACCCTAGTCAAAATTTTGTTCCGCTCCCTAAATAATTTTCTTTGCTGTAATTCCAGGCATCTAGTCCTGAGTAACAGAAATAAAACCCAATGGCTGCTGTCGGCCAAGTTACATGCTTCCCTTTCCCCAAAACAGAGAGTCTTACCCTGGGACATCCGCATTGGGAAATGGTAAAAGCTGAACTTGTTAGTCCATGGTTGACTAGAAGCTGCAGTGTGACACCCTGTCGCCCTTTCACTGCACCAAGATTATTCCCACTGCAGCACAGAGCCTCTGTTTTTTAGTGTTTTTTTGTAAAGCTTCCAGAGCTTCGTGCTTAGATACATATAGTATTTACATATAGGGGCTTCCAGCCAGCTTTCTTCATTCATTGGTTTGTTAGTGTGCCCTTCAAGCATTTGTTCCGCCCACCACACCCTAGACTCTACACACAAGAGGCAGGCATGCTTTTGACTTTGTTCAGTCCTTTTATATAAGAGATATGCATGTGTGTAGGAATGTCAGATTTGTTAGTCTGTCCCAGTATTTACACAAACAATTTAAATGCCACTATTTTGTTTTGTTTCTTTTACAGCGCTATAGTGCTACTAATCCCATTGTAGTGTCAGAGTGCTTTATACATACACATTATACATTGACAATAAATGATGTGTGTAAATCAAGGGAATGTTACATAAGATGGGGAGAGTTACAAGGTGTAGGAGCCACATGTCCTTCTTGGCTCACTGTGCTATATTAGAAGAATTACAATGTATGAACTGCAAGTAACAAAAGGATCTCTGTGTTCAAAGCGCTAACTCACTTGCCCATTTACATACAATAAAAATCTGTCATCTGCGCGTTACATAGTGTGCTTTCCAGGAGACCTATTAACCCTCAATGCTACTTTGATCCAAAACTGGGACTAGACAAAACACAAACCTCTCCAGCAAATAGTTATTTTACCATTATTATTATTCCCTGAGCTTTACTGAGCACACAAAGATCTCTGCCACAGGTGCCTTAACCCCATGATATTTTAAAATACAGACTTTGCAACCAGTTGAGTAGAACAGATTTACTGCCGCATTTCTCCTTGTTGCCAGTTTCTTTGTGGCAGGATTTAAAAAAATAAATACATGTTAAGGCCCTGATTTTGCATCGGGGTTGCATAATTTTTTTGCACAACCCCGAAGCAAAATCTAATTTGTTAAATATTGTAATGAGCTCAAATGTACTTACGATAGACCTGCTAAACAAACATATAACTTTCATGTTTGGTTTCTTGTGCTACTGGCAGTGACTAATATTGATTTTTAGTTTTTGTTTTCAGCGGCAGTCATTAAAGCTGTGAGATAATTGAGAGGATTTGTTAAATAATTGATAGTTGCCCCCCTATTGACCTCTTCCTCGGATTCCCTCACTGCCACACTCCACAAGTGCCACTGATCTCCCCATAGCCCCTCCCCCTCGTGACCTCCTCCTCGGATTCCCTCACTGTCACCCTCCACCAGTGCCCCTCATCTCTCTGTAGCCCCTCCCCCTCATGACCTCCTCCTCAGACTCCCTCTCTACCACCCTCCACCAGTGCTCCTCGTCTCTCCCTAGCTCCCCCCCTCCACCCCATGACCTCTTCCTCGGATTCCCTCACTGCCGCCCTCCAACAGTGCCCCTCATTGCTCCATAGCCCCTCCCACCACCACCTCCTCCTCAGATTCCCTCGCTGCCACCCTCCAACAGTGCCCCTCATCTTTACGTAGCCCCTCTCTCATATGCATTTCATTTGTTGTACAGCGCTACTCATGTCAGTGTAGTGTGTGTCAGTACTTTACACCACGCACACATTATACAGAGACAATGAGTCATACAAGTATGTAAATCAGTCTACAGGGAATGTCACATAAGCCAATGAGGATTACAAGGTGTATGAATCACGTCATACATACTGGTGGGCAATATATTTTAAGAGGGTTTGGTGTGGGGAAACAACTTTAGGATTTAAAGAGTATTACATGGGGGTCAGCTTTACTGATAAAAATGTATATCTGCCCAAACATACTCATTTCAGCAACATTAGAATAATGAAAGACTGAGGAAGTTCTAACTATATCACAAAACAAAAATAAGCGAAGTTCTAACTACACCATTCATGTTTGTATGCAGCTCTTTGGTGACAGTTCATTGGTCACTGTCCTATGTTAGGATTGTAACTTCTGAACTGCAAGTAGCACAAGGATCTCTGTGACAAAGGCAGTAACCCACTGAGCTTCCACATAAAATACAGTTGATCTGCATTTAAAAACTACGGACAGACAAACGATTGCCCTCCAGCAGGATCATTAATCACCAGCGTTATCTGGGCATGTTGTGTTGTCTTATTTTATCCTGCATCGGTCATGATAATGATAAAAAAATTGTTTAAATGAAGCACGCACAAAGTATGTGTCCTGCTGGTCCTGTGCACATTTTAAATCGAAAAACAAATAGTGACAAATTCTCCTACCTACTTTATTAGTCAAACTGTGTCACAGCCTGGTGTGATAAACTGCTGCAGGGGTCGGGAAAGGTGACAGGAATAAACAAACTTCTTTTCTCCTGCACTGCATAGAAAAGGAAATATCCACGCAGCAGGACAGTCGGCAAAGGTTACCGGTGACAAACAAAGGATTTGTCCCTTTCGCCATGTGGAGATGGAGGGGTGAAAAAAACAAACAAAGCCTCGTTAATGGTCTTGTAAAGACCTGTGAAGTACCCGGGTGCGGCTGCGATAATCTCAAAGCTGTCTGTGTGTGTGGGAAGCTGTCTCAGCCTGGGCGCACGCACACACAGACAGCTCTTTGAGCTCAATTCCGTTGCGCCCCTGCCTTCAAGCCCTCACTGCGAGGGCCAAGGCTCCTGTTGCGCGACACACCCACGAAGGTCAGGCGACACAGTAACGTGTCGCGACACATACTTTGGAAAGCTCTGCCCTAGAGTATGGGGCGGGATGGTCAGCTCACTTTAACCATTGCCTTACCTCTCTGAGAGTGACAGCATTCTGTTCTTGCACAGCGTTCACTTTCACACAAAAAGTAGCCCCCTTATACAGTTTTACAAAACCCATCCAAAAAGTGAAAGTCGACAGCCATAGCCAGAACTACAGGCTGTGCCAGTGCTTGTAAAAAGCGAGTGAAGTTGCGAACCGTCAAGCCTCCCAAATCCACACAGTGCTAAGAAACTCCATTTCTATTGTATTGTGAGTTGGATCAAACGTCATCACAGGCGGTGAGACAAAAATGACAATGTAAGACGCTGATGTTTGGAGTCATCCGACAGGTATGCACGAACTGCTCTATTCTGATTACCAACTTGATGAGTTGAGAGGTTTTGTCAATGTTATTTTGGCACAAGATGAACGCTATCAGCTCTTTTCTTTCTCGAATTAAGGATGAAGCAATAAAAATACAAATAAATGCTAACCGAATTGATAAATGAAGGTTCTCCCCCTCAGATGAATGCGATTCATGGGGTCAGAGACTGCTGTGGATCACAGCTAATACCAGCTAGAGCACCACTCACTCCCTCTGTGGCGTCTGGCTGCCACAAATAATACTGATATTGTGTCTTTTGTTTTTCCTCTCCTACATCACATGCATTGGGCAAGAAAAATCAAATGGTCATGATTTTATACACCTTACATCTTAGCTTACAACCTGAAACACCTTGCCTCTCTAATACTGAAAAGTACTGCAACCAAACTTCTCCCAACTCTCTAATAGAAAACCAAACTACCTTAAACTCTCTCTGCCAATAGGCCAACTGGCCCCATGACCTTTCCAGATCTATCTCTCGCCTGAAGTTAATGCTGTCTATCTGTCATTAAACATCATTTCACCACTGAGTATTTATGTGTCCCCTGCTGCTTTCCTATCCCCATTATCTTTTCATGTGGCTCTTCTCCAGAGCATAAGCCCTTTGTAGAACACCTTGCCCTCCCCCCACCCCCCTCTGAGCTGGAAACCAAAACCAACCATTGTTTAATATTAAATCTTACAAAGACTCCACCTCCTACCTAATTCTACTTGCTCTCTTGCAACCCATTTACACCAGCACCAAAAAATATTCCAGTCACTCACCACCCGTACTGTAAATGTAAGCGACTTGTCCAGAATTGCACATATCAAACTCTTATCCTGGTATCCAAACCCATAGCCTACTCTAGGGAGGATGAGATTCAACCAAAAAGAAATGGTCGGTGTGCAGGAGAAAGGCAGAAAGGAGACGCCTTTCCCGCACATGTTCCAAAAACACCTTTAACCCCGCCCCTTCCCACAGGGAGTCCCAACCAATCCTGTGGCTGTGTCACTGTTGGACTCCATCATTCCCTCAAACCACCTGGGAAATGATGGTTGCCCCAAGTTCCCCAGCCAGCCACTGGTCAAGATAGTGCTGTCACTAGTCCCACTGGAGCTTGGGGGGCGGGATATCTTGAAGGAGTGTAAGGGGTTATTGGATGATAAATAGCAAGACGTTTATTTTCCTGAAGTCTGTGCTCTGGGTCAAAGGCAGACTGACTAAAGTAAAACAAGCATTGGCAATGCAATAGGTCTCGCATTTGCCAGAGTTGAAACTATTGGCATTGTAAATGACAATGCCTTTTATTTATCTGTTTTGATAATTAACAAAAGGCATTGTCATTTACAATGTCAATAGCTCAAACTATTGTGAATGCGAGACGTATTTCATTTCAAAGAAGCGGCTGGCATTGTCCAGGGCTACTTGGAAAGTGAAAGCGCGCATGGTACGCTGAATGAATGATCTGCCTGTAACTTTAAAAACTCAGGTACAATGCAAGAGATCGGATTAGAGGGACTGGAGGAACTTAGATGTACTATCATGATCTTAGACAAACTACTGCTGGGTAGATGGGAGGGAACCCACTAGCTGGGGCAAAAAGACTGGAACTCACCAGTTTCCAGATAGGACATTGGGCCTGAGGTTGAACTGAAAAGATTGCACACTACCTTAGCATTGGGAGCAGTATTTGTTAATTATAACTCATTTCCTCACATAGTTCCATTAATAACTGTGTACCATATTCCTTTTTTGTCGCTTATATTTTGTGAACAATATTGTGTTGTGTGACTAACGTAAAGTACTTATATTAATCTGTGAATACAAGCACTGACTGGACATTAAAACATTGCTCGCTAGCAGAAATTCCATTTAACATCTCCTTTAGTAAGCCTTGTACTGCTTGACTTTGATACCCTGATGGCAGCCGCGGTCCGTGCAGGTAACAGCGGTGGGGCAGTGGGGCCAGGTAAGGGGGGATTCTGGGGAACGATGCCGAGGGAAAATTAAATAAATAATTCATTTTCCCTCAGCATTGTCCCTCGAAATCCCCCCTTACCTGGCCCCACCGCCCCACCGCTGTTACCTGCACGGACCGCGGCTGCCTGATGGTCAAGTGCCGAAGAGGTGCAGCTGATGCTCAGTTTGGGCTTAATAGTGATGTAAGGCCCCAGGACAACAGTAGCACGAGTCTCTGATTGATACAATCTTAGCCCAGTAACATGTCTGCCCTGGGATTCCTGAAAACGTTCCCCCAGTTTCCATTGAACAGTATGCGCATTCTAT
The DNA here is from genome assembly GCF_964204655.1 of Triturus cristatus. Classification (NCBI taxonomy): domain Eukaryota; kingdom Metazoa; phylum Chordata; class Amphibia; order Caudata; family Salamandridae; genus Triturus; species Triturus cristatus. The sequence continues at coordinate 335,521,471 of NC_140584.1, forward strand.
GAGCTGTAATTAGCTTTAAGAGTAGTTATTAGACTGGCACGCCTCTCAGCAATGAGCTGGTATCTTGCCAACATGGCATGATCTTGCAATCTTAGTTAATGAGCATGAGGTGACATAAGCAACAAGGCTACAGTTCTCTGACACACACATTTGTATGTTTGGACTTGGTACTTATTCCGAGAAGCACATTTCAGTCCCAGAGTATTGAGGCTATCGAAGCACAGCCCTATGTCACACTATGTCTACTGGGCACATTCAAAGTCTGATGGCACTACTTGTCTGTTACTTTCGGCATCCTTTTGTTATGTTTTCATTTTATTCAAACACACTTCTGTCGATGACCATTACTTATACTGGAAATGAATTTACAGTAGTGTTACTCAGATGTAGCTCTATGTTTCAGAATAAGATAAGTTCTGAAATTACACAAAGTGGACATAAAATATTGCTAGTAAGGATATAATATTTTCTGAATTCACTTTCAGATCAGTTTCATGTTGGGGGGTCGTGCGTGGACTTGAGTGGGACCAGAAAAACTAAGGAATGGGAGGATTTCCTGTCCAAGAGACAGACATAGAGAGAAAAAGAAATAGAGAAGGAAAGAGAGAAAGGAATTCCTTTGTGTCTTGCCAGTCTAGTGACTACTAGCCTCGTGTGTGAGGCACGATTTATTTAGGAGTTTTATATAAAGCTAACCATTGCCTTAAGGCTACTTCAAAGCCAAAGTAGTGAGGAGGTTTCTCCAAACAAGCACATGCAACACCAGTCAGATGTCAGAGCACATGCAACGCCAATCAGAAGTCAGACAGAGATCAGCCTAGTTATCTCGCATAGTTCCATGGTCCAGTTACCAGTGGAGGTTGGTATAGCACCTGTATATTTGAAGGGGGGGCTCTCAGCTGAGTGTCAATTTGTGTTAAATGAACACCCCCTGCCCCCCCCCCCGCCCTCAGACCAAGCTTTAAAAGAGGCCATTATAAGTTGTCGAAAGTAAGAAGGACCTCACTCTCCCTGAATCAAACGTGAGCCCGGTGAATGTTTCTGCTTATTTTGATCTATTAAAGACGCGATTGTGGGGAAGAATGTGATCTCTATAAATGACAATGACCTACCACATGTTAGCCATGTGTTTATGAAAATGTTTTCAAAACCCAACACTAGCTCCTATTCCTGTTTCTCTGTCACATTGATTTGTGCTCGTCATTTGACACACTCGCTTTTTAAGTAGCTCTTACATTTATACAAACAGTATGAATGTGGTGAGGTGGAATTGAGGGCCAGCCCCCCAGCTCTGAAATGTGCTCCAGTACCACTGGTTATCATAACATATTCACTGCTTAGGCCATCATTTTGAGGGGCCTGGGCACCCAATGGCCCCATTGGATTCTGATTCAGAGATCTCCTAGTGAGATACATGGCAAAAGCATGCACTACCTGACGGAGAAACACAGATTCCCACGTTATTCCCCAAAAGCTCATAATCTGTAGTATTTCTAAATGCTGCAACCCCGCCTTTTCCTGTTCAGTTACCAATGCGCACAATCTTGATACCTCCTGGCACTGCAAGCAGGGGAGGGCACTTGGAGAGGGGCGGGTTTACCTGGCAGAAATCTGCCCACCTCACAATGCAGCTCTCAGTGTGTGAAGTGCTCACGATCTAATGCTCCTATCAACCTAAAATACCTCCTTTCTAGGGAACAGAAAACCAACTAACATCACTAAATTCTCACCCTCTATTGGCATATCTGCTTTCTGACCCACACCCCTTACAGTCTTAGTGATTCCTTTACTGAATGTCTCCCATTTAAGTGGCCTCATTATGACACTTAGTGCCTACTTGTCCTCTGCTTGACCTTCTATCTCATTTCATCTTAGCTACCACTCCTTCAGAGCATTTAATATCCTCAATCCCCTCCCCCCAGCTCCCCTCAATGAGCTGCCTGGTCCGTCCACTAACAAAAGCCAGTAGTCCTTTAACGCTTAAACCTGACAATAATACTGTACTTAAGAAACTCGTCTACCAAAGTTTTTAGTGCCAAGCCTCCTCGCCTTTTTCCCAGCGAAAACACCCTTTCTCATTCCCCAATTCCCTCTCAACTTGTCGCAATCATGCAACCGTGTTTAGCTACCCAAATATCCCTTCTACCTTCCTGTAGCCTTATCCTTAGACATCAACCTTGCTGCCCCATCCCAAAACTCACGATGGATAACTTAGTCCCTACTAAAACAGACCCATTTTCTTAATTTCACTTAATTCACCCATTCCATCTTTAGGCAGGCTACGCTCCAGCCATAACCCAGACCCAAACCCTTATTCACCTTTGTTGACATATGTAACCACTGTCTGACACACGTCCACCTGCCCACAGGGCTCCTGATGTATGTCAAACTACTGCTTTCTGATGGTCCACTCTCATTTGTACTGCTTCTTTTGTTAGTGCCTGCACCTATCTCCAACGTGTACTCTTTCCTCAACCTGGCTAGCACCCGATTTGTATGATGGTGGGTGGTGTGAATTAGCCAAGGAAGGGGTGATACATTCATCATTTTAGCCCTTCATTTGCCTTGCCCAGAAGATAGAAGATGCCATATTTCACCAGCAGACTAACAGCTCTGGTAACCCACTTTTCATATCACGTCCCTTCTCCTAACACCCCTACACCCTTTATGGTTCTTCTTATATCTGCCTGGCTATCTAGCAGCAACCTCCCTGTCCTACAGGAAGAACAACTCCTCTAACTAGGGCATCATACCTGCTGACACTTTTATTTCATGCATTGCTGCCTATTCCCATGCCTGAGCAGCAGCTTATGTTTCAGCTGCCTTTTCCTTGAGTTTAATCCCCCAAATCAACTCCTCAGCACTGTGTACCCTACCCTTTTAAAATGTAGCATCCTGTAGTAGTCAATACTCTGTGACCCGCCAAATCACAGGCCATAATGGCCGATAACTTTACCTATATCCAATGTCAACCCTTGCACCTGTTTCCTTACTCCACTCTTCAGCAGTTGTGCCCTATTTCCTAACTGTAAACTCCCAAGGCTATTGTCGCAGACATAAACGGGCATCCACACTTACTCCTGATTAAAACAGAAACATATTTCACCCAATGTCGCAATTAAAAACTGCAAAGTCTCACCACTCAAGACCCAATGTCTTCCTAATTTACATCTCTCCAAGATCCCTTTATAACTCACAACACTCCCTCTTTTAAGCAACTCAAAAAGCCTCAATGTTGAGCTCCATTGAATGGCCAACAAAGCCCTACATAGCGTTCACTCCTCATCAGGTGGCAGTATCCTTAATGCCTGCAGGCACTCTTGAAATGTTTCTTCCCTTAACCCCTGCTATTTTGCATAATTTTCCCCCTGAGAGGGAAGCACCTCCTGAAACTGACTGTTTCCTGAAGCTAACCCAGCCTCAAAAAGGCATGGAATTCTCAATTACTTCCTTGGAGACGAGCTCCCCTCCTCATCACCATCTCAGGAGGTCCACTGTACTCTAGTGGGGGGAAGATTCCTCTTCATTACCACCACTAGACCCAAATAACCCGCACTGTATGACTCCTGTCATGGATAAAGAAAGGGTATGGGCTGTAGCTTCTCTAATATTCCGCATCCAGGCTGCCGCTGCCCCCGTTGGCTACCAAAAGGGAAGGTTTGGCCAGTACTGTTTGGGTGGCAATGTGATTTGGCTACGATTATAACACATTCTACTGCTGGAAGACCTCATTTACCGAGATGTTCTTCCCATCAAAGAAGAGGCCAGTAATTAATTCTTGGTCACTCTGTTTCGGCTCCTAGTACTTAATAATTCCTATTTGTAAAGCACGAACATATCACACATTAAGGGTTTCAATGCGCTGGGGGCCATCAGGGAGATTATGTGAGCTATTGCCCAGAGTCACATGATACTGAGCTGAGCTGCCGTGGGCTCTGGGGATATAATCGTGAGCCCCACGCTCCAGAATCAGTTGGTCTGGCCGCTGCGCCACACCTCTCCTCCCTGTACTTGAGCGAGTACTGATAACATATGGCCAGATCAGAATTCTTGGCCCTGGCAACTGTACTGTTAGGTTCCTGGACACAAGCAGATGTTGTTCTGCTGCCTCTTTTTGACCTCTTCCTAGGCATAACTGCAAAGTCTGATGGCAATCGACCCCGTTCCCCAAAACGTGGTTCTGCTAGTACAAGGTGCCATACTGAAAGCAGAACTAAATAGTGGAAGAAAGGGGGAAAGGGAGTGAGAGAGAAAAGAGACAGCGAGTAAGTCACAATCTTGTCAAGCCTGACCCTCTCTTGGAGTTCATGCCCTTGGTGATAGGGTTTTCACAGGCTGGCATTCTCAGGCAGATTAGGCGCACAGTAAGCGTAAATAAAACACAGATTTATTTAGCACCGTCAACAGACATCAATATGTTTGCAATAATCAGACAGTACAGAAGTTTTAGCTTACCAGCTTCTGAATAGCGGGCTACTGGAACTCCATGCAACAGTTGAGAAAAGCCAAGATACTATCAACCCTGGAATCAATGGTAAATTAAATGATACTCACAAAAGGTGATGGGAGGAATACTTGCAATAAGTCTAATCACTGGCAATTGCTCAGGGTAGCATTCCAACCCATCGTTCTTTTGCCCACCATACCACCTGAGACGTGACCCAGCCACAGGCAGATCAGTCTTGACCCTGCTGCAATAAGAACAGGCCTTGCAGACAGCACCAAGTTAATGGGGGTGTACAATGAGCTGCACATAGGAAATAGGTGGGTTGAAAGTTAATTATGTCAATGAAGAAGTCACTGGTATTAGAGTCACAGGTTAATGCAATTACATTGGTCAAACGCGTGAACATACCTTTTCGAAGTGTTTGTTTTGCAGTTCCATAGGATGTAGCTCGGTCACCTGCATGGGTAAGTACACAGGTCATAAGTAGGTTACAACTGTTTCCTCGTGTTCCAGGCAGGTGGTGGCATTTAGGTTGCGATTGGCAGGTAACATTCAAAGAGGCAGCTCTTGTTTACTGAATTATTAGAAGAAGTTGTCGAGCCTTGGATTCAAAGAAGATTTGCTCTAGAGGCTTTGCTCAAGGAGGCTCGCTATAATTTCCTTTTGCTTCTTCTGGATTGCTGGTCTTGCCAAGAGTATGCTCTGTAGGGTGCAGCTTAATATGGAGCTTTTCCCAGCTAGTTAGTCAGATGTATTCATGTTTACAGCCCTGAAGACAATATAGAAATGTTGGACTTACTGTGGGCTGGGTTTCTCAAAAGGTTACAATTCTGTATTCATAGTTCCCTTTGCCCACGTATCAGGTGCATGGAAACAGCCTTTATGAAGGGCATAATAGCCTGTGATTTTGGACAATTTCTGCAGAAGGAGGATATATTTGAGGATCAATGTAGAATTTGATGTCAGTGTGAGCCCAGCTGTCATTTAGAATGAATGACTGAACGAATAACAACACTGATCAGGCACTGATAACCTCAGAAGAGGTCTCTTAGTGTTGGTCCTAAAGGAATCTAGAATAAGAGGCTTTTCAGAGTGTCATTGAAGCTGGAAAAGGTAGGGAAGACTCTGGCCTGTGGAGTAAGGAAGTTCCACAGATTAGGTCCTGCTACTGAAAAACTCACCCTCCCCTAGATTTAAGTTTTTATGTGGGAACGATGAGTAAGGTGTGGTGCTGGCTAAGCAGAATCTGCATCAGAACATAGGTCCTGGTTCTTAGGTTTAATGCGAGAAGGGCAAATTGATTATAACATGTGTGCATCCAGCACACCAGTTTGACTCTTATCCTAGCAGCAACAGGTAGCCAGTGTAGTGAGGAGTGTAGGGAATATACTGCTAAATTTTGGATCCTCTGTAGCCATGCTATTGACATGAAGGCTTCTGAGGTAATCACGTCTTAAATGAACAGTTGCCCATATTACCAACTGTAGTAACTAGGAAGGGGAGAATCGTTTTTCATGTTTTTTATGTCTTGCCTAGGCAGCACATGCGCTGTGTCTTGAGACATGCTGTTTCTACTGTATGGACTTTCAGCATGTGCCTTTCGAAATTTCTTTGTTTTTGTTGGTGAATAGTGTACATTTGTCCCTCATTTTGCTGTTTTGAGACTGGCCCTGTTACATAGATCACTTCACTGTTGGCCACATAAGTTAGTTTTGGCGCACTACTTTTTCTTTTGCCTGGGCTTGTTTGTCTTTCATAATGCACTCAGCTGAGTGCTGCAAATCATGTCCTTATCTTGATATGATATGATATGATATGATATTATTTTATTATGTTTTGGCACTCCAAAGAGGTCCACATAAAACAAGATACACAAATACAAATACACATTCTCAAAGTAAAATTGACAACTACAACATTTTCCACTGAACAAGATAATCAGCGACACATACCTCCATATTTCATCAATAAATAGCTAAAAAACCTTTAAAAAAGTTAAAAATATTGAAGCAAAACATTTCATTTGGAGGAAAATATAAGGCCTGCAAAAAGGAATTGCAAGCATATTGATCTTAACCACTTCGAACGAAGTGGACGCAATACGGGACATATAAACAGTACATGGGAACGATCCTGAACAGACATATTACAAAAGTTACATGTGGGAGAGGACCCATACCATTTTGCCAAAAGAGTATTTAGGGGCAGCAAGTCCTGCCTTAGGAGGAACCAAAATCTCCGAACACCATGTGGTAGGTTCCAGGTGACATAGGGTTGGGCAAGCTTCATTAAGTATGTGTTAGCAAGGAGATCACCTCCCCTCTTTACTAGCATGGACTTCTTGTCCAACGTGAAGCAAAAAGCCCAAGAAGCCTGTTTCAAAAGAGATTTTAGCTGGGAAGAAGAAATAGTAAAAAGGGTACTCTCTTCCAATTCAAGAAGTGCCACAGCCTTTCTAAAATTCTTAACAATTTGGGAGTACTCTCTTAAGTTGCCCAACAATTCCCCCTTGAGAAGGGATCTCAAAGTCTCCGTTTCTCCTCTAGCCAGGCTGGCAACCCATCGTACTAGAGCAGACAGGCCCTGCGCCCAACTACTACGGAGGCCGAATTCAAGTCTACAGGCAGCCACAGACCAGGCGGGGTTGAGAGAAGTTATAGACCTTAATAATTTTCCTTCTACCGTCTGTAGAAAACCCCAGTGCTTTAAGTCAACCAGTTCCATTCCGTACAGAAGGGTTGAAGGAATTTTTGCCCTATAGACCTCCAGTAAACAAGCAAAATGTCTTCTCCCTGTGGCGGAATAAAGGGCGCTCAGACTTTTGCCTTGGGACAGGGCTTTACGGGAATTATTATCAATATGAGGCTTCTCACTCAGGTTGGCAGAAATTATTTTTCCTAAGAAGGTGTATGTCTTAACCACCTCCAATTTCTGACCACCGACTGACCAACCAAAATTCTCTGATTTAGATTTTTTCTTCCCTGTAATACACATAATTTTGCTTTTTGTGGCATTTATCCTCATGTAGTGGTTCTCTGCAAAAAGATGTAAAGCCTGCAGGCGATTAGCTAATCCCCTAGGTGTTAAATCTAGGATAAGGATGTCGTCTGCATATAGGAGGCAGGAAATAGAAGATCCCCCCACTACCGGGGCTATGCCAACACAAGATGAAAGCGAAGCTGGAAGGTCAGCAATATACAGGGAGAAAAGTAATGGGGCCAGTAGACAACCCTGTTTTAATCCATTAATGGAGGGAATAACCCGCGATAAACCCCTTTCTCCACCTTGTAACACTCGGCACCAAGTGTCCGTGTGTAAAGACAGCACCAGATCTAATAGAAGAGGGGGCATGCCCAAGTCAGATAGCTTTCTCCACAGCAAGGGACGATCAACTTTGTCGAACGCTGTGGAGAAATCAATGAAAGCCGCATACACTCCACCTCCCCGAACTCTTATATATTTGTCCGAAATAACCTGAAGGGCTGTAAGGTTATCAAATGTACCATGCCCCTTACGGAAGCCGGTTTGTTCAAGGGGTAATATCTGATTCGCATCAACCCAATCAATAATTAGCGATAGGAGACATTTGGAAAAGACTTTTCCAATGGCATCAAGAAGGGCTATCTGACGATAATTCATTGGCTTATCCCTATCGCCCTTTTTAAATAATGGAACCAAGATGCTCCCCTTCCAAGAAGAGGGCACAGTTTTACTAATGAAGCAAGATCTAAATAATGGAAAAAGAATCTTGCTCCATAAAACAGGGTCCTGCTTCAATACCGATATGGGAAGTTCATCAGGCCCCATTGCTCCAGAGGAACGCATATCCTTAATGGCCATTTCAATGATTTTCTCCGAAGGGGCGACAATAGACAACTCATCTTCTTTAGTAGTCCCCTTACATTCTACCCTTACGCCGTTCCCAGCATACAGGTTGGAAATGAAAGTGACCCATAACAATTCAGCAATGGGAATAGGGAGGGGGCTAACTCTTCCTCCACAAACCTCCCCAATGAGTGACCAGAATTGTCTAACTTTGCCATGAACTGCGGCCTCCCGTAGACTTATCTAGAGTGAATCTTCTTTTTCTTTTTTAAGTTTCTTCCTAATTCTGCTTCTCCTTCTTTTTAACAAGTAAATTTTATTATTTATTTCAATAGATCTACGCAAAAATTGCTCACGCACTAATTTATTTATTTCCTTATTTAGGAGGGTAATCGGTCTAAAAACATAAATCTTTTTTACAGAAGAGCTAGACCTTTTGGCAACACGGATGACCTCCTTCATAAAATTCTCAAAGTGAATTATTTCAGAACCCTGCCAATCATTCAGTTCTAGAATTGTTTTACCTAGAATACACTCCAGGCCCTTCTTGGCTTTAAAATTCCAAAAACATCTTCCAGAGTCCTTATGAAAGTTAACTACATCACTGTTAAGGGACCATGAATCGGAATTAGGAGGTTGTAATGAGAGGCTTATAGTAATCACATAGTGGTCACTAAATGATGTCGAAGAGACCACCAGATCCTTCACTAAGGAGAAAATACAATAGTCGGTGATTACATAGTCCAGAATTGACTCACTTTGGGAGGATCTATGAGTATATTTTGCAGGGACATCGGAGGGAAGCCTACCGTTCACTATTAGCCCCTCCGCCGCTGAAAGTTCTTCTAGCAACAGCTTCCCTCTCTTATTAGTTTTAATTTTATTAGGGAAGAGAGATTGAGGAATAAGATAGGCTTCTTCTTTAGATTTGTTTCTAAATAGCTCTAAGCTAGAGTTAGAAACTTTACAATTAAAATCACCTACTAACAACACATAGGGGGGAGGTTCTAACTCTTTAATCTGTTTAATGTACGAAAAGACTTGCTTCAATAGAATATTAAAACATTCATCCGGGGGGATGTATGCGTTTATTATTACCAGAGGATTATTGTTTCCCCTACTGGTTAAATTACAAAGGGTCACCGCCTGAAAGAGGTTGCTTGGGTCAGCATAATGGGATCTATTGGACAGAAGGCACGCGATTCCCCCTTTTGCATGCCCTTTCTTCGAAGGAGAGGCCATTGCCTCAAGGACAAAATAATCTCTCCCTGCACACAATCTACTAGCACACCAGGTCTCTTGGATGCAAATCACACTAGTGTTCAGAGAGAACAAGTACTGTAATTTCTCGGGACTGTTATTTATCCCGGCAGCATTCCAAGAGAGAACTTTTAAATTACTGCTAAAGATGTTGAAAAAGTTTGGGGTTGTCTATGGATTTACTAGACAAAGCACCGGGCAGCCAATTCCACAGCTGGATATCTTCTATTGGGTGGGTGTTCTGAGTTAATGGGGCAGGCATTACATGCGTCACCAAACGTGTGCTTTTCGAAACCCAAATCTTTAAATCATCAAATGAGGGAGGGGGACCATCTTGGCCAGTGCCCTGCTGAGAGAGTCTATTATGAGGGAAACTATCTCTTCCAGAAGAAAAAACAGGTAATACATCAATTCCCCTACACTGGAAGTTCTCAGCCTGTTGCAATATAAGATTTACTATAAGTTTGGAATAGAACTTCACCCTGACGAAGGGCGCGGCAACTGTTCCTGATATGGAGACCAAATCAATATCGTTAGATTGGATTAACTTTAGACTCTCTATGTCTTTAAAATACTTAAGTAACCAAGCTCTATTTAAAGGCAGATCAGAATCAAATAACGATAGAAAATCCACAGTCAATGTATCTACAAAAACTTCTGGTACTTTTATAGGCAGATGATGAGGCCATACAACACCATCACCTGAGGCATGAAAAGTAGGAGCAGAAGGATTAAGAGCCATAGATAGAATAGGGACTGACCTGGTCATCTCCGCTACGGGGGGAGGGATCATCAATCCTCCTACATCTAATAGGGGGCCTCCCACGGGAGAGATTGAACAATTGGAAGAAATTTTAATGCCTAATGCAGAGGGATTCAAATTATCGGAGGGATGAGTGGCCGCTTCCTGACTCAAGGACCCATTCACAGATTTTCCAGTGATAGGTTCATTGATATCAGGGACTTGGAAATCCTCAAAAATTATTTGTCTCTGCCTTTTCTTCCTGTATCTGCGGATTGGTTTCCTCTTTTTTCCTTTGTTCTTTCTTTGTTTTCCAGTTTTTTCTTTTTCTTCCCCCCCTATCCCCTTCATTTCAGGCACAAAAATTGGGAATAGCTCTTTTTCAGATTTTGGAGCGGTAACATCAACACTTTCTTCTTCAATTTCGAGGTCAGAATTCCTTACACAGTTAGATACGGGAAGTGTGGGTACTAAAAATGGCTCATTTTTAAGAATAGCCACAGGTTTATTTTGAGCTGAATTAATATTTCCAGCTAGATGGTCACTACTCGACTCAGGCCCCTGCAATCCAGCCTTAGGGACTAAGGGCCTCATGTAGGTAGCCAAATACCGGTCGGTAACGGCCGATTTTCGGTAAATATGCCGTTACCGACCGGTATTCAGACAAGTGAGATGTAGGAGTCCAAAAACGACTTTTCGGTAAATATGAGGCGGTAAATACCGAATCATATTTACCGAATTCTAAAATACCGAATCAGAGTTACTGAATACATACTTAACGAATCGGTAAATATGAAGTGGTAAATATGAAGTGGTAAAAATGATAATGACATGTAGGAGCACTCGGTAATTAAGAAATCCAAGAAAATCGGTAAATAAGAGTCGGTAATTAACACGGATTGAAAGCAGGTGGTAACCATCAACAGTGCATATTAGCAATCCCAAAATGCAACAGCTTGGACAACATGGCCGCTATGTATGTCATTGCAAGGCGCCTACGTCTACAGGCAGCAGGACTGAGGGTTTGGCAACGGGAGGAATGCATCTACAGACAGCGCATCACACTATTCCACCTGACTGATGCAGAGATACATGAGAGGTACAGGCTACACCCCGAAACCATCATGGACTTAATCAGGGACCTTCACCCACTCCTGGACCAGCCAATAAGAAGGGCGCACGCCATACCCCCACATGTGCAGGTGCTCTGCAGCCTACATCTGCTGGCATCCGGCAGTTATCAGGTGGTGATAGCTGCGGTGGGTGGTGTATCCCAGAGTTGCCTGTCACGTTTCTTCAGGAAGTTCCTGGATGCCATGATGCAGAGAATGCACCACTACATCAGCTTCCCCAACACACAGGCTGCACTGCAGAAAACTAAAACTGACTTTTATCACATGGCACAGTTCCCCCATGTCATCGGCTGTATTGATGGTACACACATCCCAATCTGTCCACCAGCTGACACAGAGCACATCTACAGGAACAGGAAGTCCACCCACTCCATCAATGTGCAGGTGATCTGTGATGCAGGGAACATCATCACAGATATTGTTGCAAAGTTTCCTGGGAGCACCCACGACTCGTACATCTTCCAGAATAGTGGGATCTACACACGACTGAGTGCCGGAGAATTTGGAGAGGGATACCTGCTAGGTGAGTAACAGTGACGCCCCTTGCAACCTGCAAATCATAGTGTAAAGAGGCATGTGACTGATGTTTCCCTTCAACTCATATAGGCGACAGTGCATATGCATGCCGGTCATTCATCCTCACTCCCTACCTACACCCAGCAACCCAGAGTGAGAGACGATACAACGTGGCACACAAAACAACACGCAATGTGGTGGAGCGCACGTTTGGACTACTGAAGAGCAGGTTCCGCTGCCTCCACAAGAGCGGAGGCGCACGCCAGTACACACCCATCACCTGCTGCAAGATTATTGCCACTTGTGCAATGCTGCACAACCTTGCCACGAAAAAAGGTACAGATGTGGAACTAACATAGACGGGCAGAGATCACATGCAACTATTTCTGAGTAAGTAAGGGGACACAGCCAGTTGTGATTAGTCATGACGTGGTTTTAATGTGGCACCACGCCATGAACACATGAACAAGCCAATCTGGCAATATAACATCTATACAAGGAGTATGTCCAGGGTTACGTCACCCATTGGGAAGTGGCTAAGCAGGGCCACATCAATGTTTGCGCATACGCGCTGCAGTGGTGGATGGCATGGCCTGTGCATCCTCACTAGAGCCAACCCCAAGCCGCCTGCTGCTCCTGCGTGCTTCTGGGATGGGGGGTGTGATGCTGCTCCTGCTGCTGGTGTCGATGCTCTCCGCAGCATCCCCTGCAGCAGTTGTCGGCGCCTGACTAGTCAATAGCACCCCTAGTGCACTTGTCACCTGCACCATCCCCCGAGACAGGTCGCTGCAGCAGTGTGTTAGGCCCTCCTGCATCGTCACAGAGCGCCGGCACAGTAGAGAAGTCGCAGTTGCCAGACGGTTGAGTGCCCTGTTGGTAGTGTCCCTTCTCTGCCGTTCCCGGCGCCGTGCCTCGATGTCAGCATCCAATTTGCTGCACAACTGCTGGACTGACTGGGACATGTCCCGAATGCCCGCAGCCATGCCGCTGATGTTAGTGTCCATGTTGAGTAATGTAGTTTTCATCACCCGCATGTGCCTCTGGACTGTCATGACTGCCTTTGTTTGCAGGCGCTGTTGCTTCAACATTTGGCCCTCGAGACCCAAGAAGACACCATGGCCGTCAATGGGTGCTGGTGGACTCTGGACACGCGACCTGCGGCGCCCTCTTGCTCCCGTCTGTGCTGCCTGTGAGGTGTGGGGCACAGTGGCATGGCTCCCTTCCTGGGGCCTGGAGAGTTCTTCAGGGCCCATGCTGTCGTCTGACGAGGTGTCTAAGGCTCGTAGCCTGGCTGCTGGACGCCTCCTCATTCCCACACCTGCAAGCGGAGATGTGGCCGGTGATTCGAACATGAGTGGCGATGCTGGCTCTGGGTGAGGTGATGCTGGCTCTGGGTGAGGTGATGCTGGCTCTGGGTGAGGTGATGCTGGCTCTGGCTGCGGCGAGGCTGCCTGTGTTGGTGGTGCGGCTGCCAGTGGGCCTGCTCCCTGGTCTGAACTTGTGCTGGCTAGAGGTGATATTTGTGGCCGGTGTGCCGTCTCTCCTGCAGCATGCCCTGTCCTGCATGATGTCACATCTGTGGACAGAAATACAACATTGGCTCAGTGTCCCCGAAGGGCTGCATTGAAAGCGTCACAATACATAATTTCACATTCCAAAATGTCCTCTGTCTCCTTGTGCCTCGAGTGCGTGACATGCCTTGTTGCCCTGTAACATTTACGTCATGGTTGGTGTTTCCCTGACTACATCTCCCGGAATGCATTGCCTGTCTGCACTGACACGTGTGGACTGCAGTGTGATTCTCGTTTCACATTGGGGGATGTGGGATAGGGATAGGGGGTGCTACATTGCTGTGCTTTCGTCTTACCTTGTTGTGTGGCGGCTCTGGCAGAGCTGTCGGCGTCCCCAAGACCCACGACGCTCTCTTGCTCGATTGTGGCCCCCACCAGCTCCTCCAGTTCAGTGAGGGCAGGTGCCCTGTTGGTTCCACCTCCAGTCTGGCTGGCCTCCTTCTGGATGTCGCCCATCTTCCTCTTGGTTACAATCCTCAGGTCATACCAGCGCTTCTTTAGGACCTCTATGTCCCTGTGGGTCACTCCCACGGCATTCACATGGGCCTGGATGGCCAGCCATATGTTGCGCTTTTCAGCCTCAGGCACTTGCAGGGATTGCCTTCCAAACAGCTTCTGGTGCTGCTTCACCACCTCCTCCACCAGCACCTGGAGTTCCTTGGGGCTAAATTTCAGCTTCCTCCTCCTTTCCCCTCCGTCTCTCTGTGTTCTCTGGCTGGACATGATGTTCGTTTTCCCGCTCGCACAGGCACCGGCTCCCTGCCTCTCCTCTGCACTCCAAGCCTCTCCAGGGTCGGCTAATTATGTACACCTGCCTGGGTGTGGCCACTTCCTGGTTGGGTGGGCTGTGGTTGCACGGGATTAGCTGTTTCGTCAAGTCATGTGATTTTACTTAACGGTTCCGTACATACCGATTCGGTATTTTCCGATTCGGTATATACCACCTCGGTATTTTCCGATTCGGTAAATACCACCTCGGTATTTTCCGATTCGGTAAATACCACCTCGGTATTTACCGATTCGGTGAATTCCGATTCGTGATTACCGAATGTTACCGAATCGGTAACTGTTACCGAATTTTTACCTACATATAACTTACCGATTCTAATTTACCGATTCGGTACGGCTCGGTATTTAAGAAACGGTAAAATTTATTTACCTACATGAGGCCCTAAGTCAGGAACCTTTTCTGGGAGCTTTAACAGTAAGACATTTAATATCCGAGTGACTGATTCCAAAATACAATCAGAGCTTCCCACAAATTTACCCAATAACTGTAAAATAGATGCCAGCAAATATTCCAATGCAATCAGGGATTCAGAGATCGGTTTTTCCGATTTATCAAAACCTGAAGGACCCATGGGACCAATGCCAGATATATTAAGCAGTGGACTCTTTGAGATGTTATACTGTGAGGAAATATCTAGTGATTTTAAGGAGGGGGTACTGCTATAAAGCAGAAGACCAGATGGAGTAGCGCCGATCGGGGACTTAATAGCTTCAGATGATTTCAGAATACCATCATCTAGGTATCGCCCACAAAGCTCCAGGTCAATACTCGACAACTGAGAATCTCCCTTATCGTCCACCTTTGGCTGTAAACCTCCCATGGGATCATTGGATAAAAACACTTTATGGTTTCCAGACACATTATTTTGTTGCCCACCCTCAGAATTAGAAGCAGAACACATAATGTCACCAGTCATTTCCGGGGGCGGTGGGCAAGATTCCTCAGTAATCAGGGAACCCGAATATTCTTCATTCACCAAAGGAGGGACCTTCTTGAGCACCATAAGGGCTGTGCCAGATGGAGAAGCTATGTCAAAGGCTTTATTTGCAACATTTAACAATTCCTTATCCTTGGGTTTTTCCCACAATTGCAGCAGCTGGCATTGACCCTTTAAATACAAATTACTGGCAGCCTTTTTTCTAAGGGGGTTGGATCTTGTCTTCATGCAAGACCTTCCCCCCAATAGTCTCCCTGAACGTAACTTTTTAGCCGTCATCCTTATACGTGGAGTGCAGGGGAGACCGTAACCCCGATGAATACGATTAATAACAGTTAGAAAAATAGAATATTTGGAGGTAAGTTACGGTGAGTTCCTGGTCAGAGAGTCAATGTTTACACCGTCATAATATAACGCAAAATATGTAACACTAAGCAAAATGAAGAAGTTCAATACAAATAAAATAAAAATATAAATGGGACACTGATTAGTAAGAGTGCTATGTGAATGCAAATCCGGTATTAACCAGTATTCCTGGGACCGCAAAGTACAAAGGCCCAACTAGACGCCACAAAAGCGCAGTGTGTAGTATGCAACTGGCGCGGACCTAGTCAACGCTGAACAGCAAGATCGAATCCACAACATGCAACAGGAAGCCAAATGTCCCAACAATAGCAAGTATCACAGTACCTTACAACAGTGTCCGTATCGTAGCGATTTCAGGGAGTGGGCCCTGCCCTGCCCTGCCTCCTCCTGCCCCTGACGGCCACAGACGGCCCGCCCTTTGCCCGGGCTTAGCCCGGCGCCGCCCGCGCGTGTCCCGCGACGCGGGGCCTCTGCTCGCTCTTTATGCCTCCTGGCGCAATTGGCTATCGGCGTCTTCCGGCCACTAAGGATTCTGGGGCACGTAGTCCCCCCACACTGCGGCCACAATGATTGTTACTGCTGCGGCGGCGGGAGGGACGATGGTTTAAGGTAGCCGGGTAACAGGGTCAAGCAGCTCAGCCCAGGGCAGGAACACAGGCGGAACACAAGCGGAGAGTTCGGTTCCGATTTGAAAACACCCGCTCCGTCGGGCCTCTGCTCGCTCTTTATGCCTCCTGGCGCAATTGGCTATCGGCGTCTTCCGGCCACTAAGGATTCTGGGGCACGTAGTCCCCCCACACTGCGGCCACAATGATTGCTACTGCTGCGGCGGCGGGAGGGACAATGGTTTAAGGTAGCCGGGTAACAGGGTCAAGCAGCTCAGCCCAGGGCAGGAACACAGGCGGAACACAAGCGGAGAGTTCGGTTCCGATTTGAAAACACCCGCTCCGTCGGGCCTCTGCTCGCTCTTTATGCCTCCTGGCGCAATTGGCTATCGGCGTCTTCTGGCCACTAAGGATTCTGGGGCACGTAGTCCCCCCACACTGCGGCCACAATGATTGTTACTGCTGCGGCGGCGGGAGGGACGATGGTTTAAGGTAGCCGGGTAACAGGGTCAAGCAGCTCAGCCCAGGGCAGGAACACAGGCGGAACACAAGCGGAGAGTTCGGTTCCGATTTGAAAACACCCGCTCCGTCGGGCCTCTGCTCGCTCTTTATGCCTCCTGGCGCAATTGGCTATCGGCGTCTTCCGGCCACTAAGGATTCTGGGGCACGTAGTCCCCCCACACTGCGGCCACAATGATTGCTACTGCTGCGGCGGCGGGAGGGACAATGGTTTAAGGTAGCCGGGTAACAGGGTCAAGCAGCTCAGCCCAGGGCAGGAACACAGGCGGAACACAAGCGGAGAGTTCGGTTCCGATTTGAAAACACCCGCTCCGTCGGGCCTCTGCTCGCTCTTTATGCCTCCTGGCGCAATTGGCTATCGGCGTCTTCTGGCCACTAAGGATTCTGGGGCACGTAGTCCCCCCACACTGCGGCCACAATGATTGCTACTGCTGCGGCGGCGGGAGGGACAATGGTTTAAGGTAGTCGGGTAACAGGGTCAAGCAGCTCAGCCCAGGGCAGGAACACAGGCGGAACACAAGCGGAGAGTTCGGTTCCGATTTGAAAACACCTGGTCTCCACAGCCTCTTCTTCTTGCCGCCTCGCTCTGATGCTGTGCAGCTACCAAAACCTGACCTTATCTTGTTTTCTACTGTCTTTGGTTTCACAAGCACTTTTTCAGCCGGAAGCTATGTTGTTTTTCATCCAGTTACATTTTTGGTTTCATTAGCTCTAATGTCCAAACCTTGAATAATATACTTACTTAATGGAAGTGTTGTTTAAGAAGACGGCCAACAGTAGGATCAACCTATTTGCATTGTGCCTTTGACAGCGTGATTATTTGGATATGATCATAGAGATAAACACGCTGTTATTGTTCCGTTTAAGGGAAATGGAAGCAGCTTTAAGTTGTGTGCTTTCAACTTTTGATGCTTTATTTTAGGTTTCAGTCGTTGGTGAAATAAAATGAATATCAAGTGATGCCTCCTAGTGCTCTCCAAACACGGAATGTAATGTGAGGTTACTTAACAAGTGGACAGTGCAACACCACCACAGCATCAGCACAGCACCCCTTCTGCACCAGTCAGCATCACTCAGCACCACTTCAGCAGCACCACTGCAGCACCACCTGAGGATCACTCTGCAGCTCCTGAGCACCACCAGAACACCAGCACAGCACCACCTCAGCACCAGTGCAGCACCAACTCAACAGCAGCACAGCACTACCTCAGCATTAGTGCAGCATCACCACCTCAGCATCAGAGCAGCGCCATCACAGCATCACTCAATACCAGCGCAGCATCACTTAACACCACCACAGCACGACCTTAGCACCAGCACAGCACCACATCCGCATCAGTGCACAATCAGCAGCTCGACACCAATTCAGCATCAGTGCAGAACCACCTCAGCACCAGCACAGCACCACCTCAGCACCACCTCAGCAGCAGCACAGCACTATCTAAGCATCAGCACAGTACCACCTCCTTGGCAGTGCACCACTGCAGCAGAAACTCAGCATCAGCGCAGCACCACCTCAGCACCAGTGCAGCTCCACCTCAACACCAGCACAGCACCACCTCAACATCAGCACAGCCTCACCTCAGAAACAGCGCAGCCTCACCTCTGCAGCAATACAGCACCAGCACA
Source organism: Triturus cristatus (assembly GCF_964204655.1). NCBI lineage: Eukaryota > Metazoa > Chordata > Amphibia > Caudata > Salamandridae > Triturus > Triturus cristatus. The sequence goes on from NC_140584.1 coordinate 335,539,811, forward strand.
GCACCACTTCAGCATCAGTGCAGCACCACCTCAGCATCAGCACAGCATCACCTCAGCAAATCACCAACTCAGCATCACTCACCACCACCACCTAAACATGACTCAACACCACATCATCACTTAGCACCACCTAAGCATCATTCAGCATCATCTGAGGATCACCTCCGCACAAGCACACCACCACCTCAGCATCACCTCAGTCTGCCCTCGGAATCTGGCTTCTGTTGATTCTCCCCTAGTGTTCGCCCACTGCTTGTGTTGTAATTCAGGTACTATTTCACAACTTCCACACTCCTTTTGTTTATGTCCCCTCCAGAACAATAACAAAAAAGCTATAACAAACAAGCATTAGAACAGGCAGGAAGAAGTTGCCAGCACTGCAAAGACAAAAGAACTAGAAGATATTTTTTATGTTAAATCTTTTTTTAAAAGGGTCATTAAGTTGTACATAAGGTCTTCTTGGTTATATATAAGGCAACAAAAATGCTTATAACACTTTTTTATCATAACGTTTCAACATGCTGTGCAGCAGTCACAATGCTCTACAACATAGCTTAAAGACATTGGCAAAGCCAATAGCTCTGGCTGAACACTTGTAAGGCCCCAACGGTGAAACCTATTGGTTATGCCAATGCTTGTCTATCTGATGGAAACAACTATCTACTATAGTGCTAGCTGCAGCTCTGAAGTCGACCCAAGTTTTTAGGTCCCACCTAGCCATGCATGCTTCATTGTCACTTACTTTGTATGCTTCTTATTGGTTAGCGTCCATAGGCTTTCTTCCTTTTCATTGGTTTGTCCCTCCCCTGAAGCATGGACACAATACTTGTATCTTTCCACTGCTCTTTTTTTAGGTGTTACTTTTTTCTTTGTGTTTAACCACTCTACCAGAGTGTGTATTTTTCAGCTGGGTCCCGCGTGTACTTCTTCCCCGTTGTGTGCCTCCCTCACCCGTGTTGCTTGCCCCACCTGCCCTCCCTCTTTCCATAGTGTGACTGCTTGTTTCCAGCCTCTCCATCCCATCCTCTGCTGTTCGTGATGCACCTGACTCACCAGCCCTCCGTGTTAAACATTGACAAATGCGGACGAGAGCGATTAGCTTTTCCAATGCTTGTTTAATTTCTACCCCCCTTGCCCAGCTTCTCTATTACTTCTACCGCTTCACCCAAGGTTCCCCACCAAGTGGTTCTGGTTATATTTTCCCTCTGGAGATTTTTTTGTGTGGCATTTATCGTTTAGCTTCGGACTGGAGAGCTCCAGTTTACACTGTTCACATGAATTTACTGCATTTATTTGTACGTAATGTTTTCCCTGCTCCTAAATTCACGTATTGTATCCACGACGGGTAACGTGGAGAACTTTTCACCCGAAGCGTAAATAGTTGCAGAGCTGTTGGTGTAATGTTTGCTTACGTGCTGTAATATGCTCGTCTTGTGGGAAGTGCTCCGTCTCTTCTTAACAGAGTGCAGAAATAAAGTGTACATCGCGCCCCTGAATATTTCCAGAAGTTTTCATGTATAGAGTCCGACTTTTAAGTAATGCTGTTACTATGCGGACAATATTTACTCCGTCTTTGTGATCTCGGCCAACATTGAAATGAAATTTCCACAGGGCTCATCAATATTTCCTAAGGTTTTCAGTAATGTTTACTTTGTGCCTCTGATCACTGTCCCTGTGAGATGAACCTTGTAGTAGGCAGTAGAGCCTGCCATGTAGCGGGGTTCACATTTAATTAGGAGCACAGAATCATTAGTTACATCGGAGTATGCTTTTTTTGGCACGCTAACAAATGCTCAGCTTTGACATAATAGATAGAGATAGATAGATTTGATTGCACAATTTCTTTAAATCTTTGCAATTCTTACAAAAAGATATTAAAAACATAGGGGCAAATTTACAAGCCCCGTGCGTCACTTTTGCGTCAATTTTCCCATGTTAAAAGTGACGCAAAAGTGTTGCAAGGGGCTTGTAAATCTGCCCCATAATGTTTACATCTGTCGCTTAAGCATGAACTCGTCTAAAAGCAATTCCCTGTGCTAGAAACGCAAAGACAGACTTGCACTGAGGGATAGCAACATACAGAGTACATACGTCTGCGCCCAATGTAAACATGAAGTCAAAGCTCAGCATAAGTGAGTGTGCCACAAGATCATCTAGAACTAACTCTAATCATTTGTTTACCATAATTAAATGTTGAGCAGGCTAATGCCAGACCCTTTGTATTCCACTAACAGGTTCATTTCAAAGCTGGCAATCATCACATGCACCAGGCATCTATTACAAACAGTAGAGCAGCAAGGAAGCCATGGGGCCTGGTGTAAGCAGGCCTGCTGTTGGAGTAGTAAAATACAGCAATTTTGAGTATTCCCCAGGCCCCCGGTGCCACTGCACCGGATGCACCCATGGCGGCTACTCCCCTGATTACATGTCAACCTTGCAAAAACATTTTAAAATCTGGCGGAAATATTATCCCATTGCCGTCCATGATCACAGAAGAGTGGAAAGATTACCACGTGAAACCCCTGCCAGTGTTTAGGGACAAGGTGGCAGAATTAGTCAAAAGCTGGACTTCTTTATGAAAGCCGTTGGAAATATTTAGATAATAGGTATACATACTGCTTATGCTCGCATTAAATATGACATGTAACTGCAACCAATAAACACAAGTGTACTAACCAATGTCAAAATTAATTATACAACAGAAAAAATACTCTAACTGTACCTGTGCAATTTAGTAGCATTACCAACCAAACTTTTACAACTTATACTTACAAATACATTATTTCCTAAGTTCACCCTTCATAAACCATGCATATGTTGCTTAACATTACTTTTACAGTATCACTACAGCATATTTTACAAATGAACAATGTTATTTTTGCCGATACTGCACAGCGTTGGAAAACAAGCATTGACAGAGTTCCAAAAGGCGAGACCTATTGGAGTTGCCAATGCTTATTTTAACTGTGGTGGATAGGCTGGGAATGGACAAGTGGAGGAGGAAGAGGTAACCTCTCAGGTCACTCATGGAGTTTCTTTGAAAGGTGATGAACTCTGCTTTACTGCTGTTCAGCTGAAGCTGGCTCTGCTGCATCCAGGTTGGATCCGGCCAAAGAGGTCCTGCAGAGCATAGATACAAATGGGATTGTTTTTAGTAACTGGAAGGTAACCCTACATCTGCATATGTATGCACTTTCACATCATCACATTGTTATGTTATGTTAAGCCGCACTTTTTGAGCGCACGGCTACCCCAAAAGGGTGTCCCGGCGCTTTGGCAAAGAGGCCCAGAGAAACAGGAAACCAAAGGCAAACCTACTACAGTCACAGCGGGTTACTTGGTAAAGAGCAGAGTCTTCAACTCCTTCCTGAAAGCCAGGAGGTTGTTCGCTTTCCGAAGGGAAAGTGGGAGCTCGTTCCACAAGCAGGCTGTCACGTATTGGAAGGAACGACCTCCCATCCGAACACGTTTGACCACAGGCACCTCCATTTTAGCCAGGTCCGCCGACCTCAGCAACCTCCGCGGCACATAGAAAACAGTACGCTTCCTCAGATAGTTAGGGCCAATCGCATGGAGGGCTTTAAATGCCAGAGTGAGGAGCTTAAATCTAATTCTCCCCGAAATTGGGAGCCAGTGCAGCCTAGCCAGGAGCGCAGAGGCGCTAGCTCTCCTGGGCAGCCCATAGATGGCTCTGGCCGCCGAATTCTGAACAATCTGCAGTCTGGATAACAGATACTTAGGTAGGCCTGCAAAGAGTGCATTCGCATAGTCCAGGCGGGAGCCCACAAGCGCCTGGACTACATTCCTACGGTACTGCAGTGAAAGTAGAGGAAGGAATTTCCTGAGCATCTTGAGGATGCTGAAACATTTCCCTGCTAATCCCAGGATGTGTGGACGGAAAGATAGATCATCGTCAAACACCACTCCGAGATTTTTTACCTGAGAAGATGGTTTCTCTGGGGGGGACATGTCCTGGGGCCACCATGTCTTCCAGCCCGGATCAGGGGCACAGCCGAAAAAGAGCAGCTCGGATTTGTCTGAGTTGCATTTCAGGCTGTGCCGCTGAAACCACGCAAAGACTGCGCTCAGACAGTCCTTGATTCTGCCGCCGTTAAAGGCCTCTCCCTTCCTGCAGGTGAACAAGAGCTGGGTGTCATCAGCGTATGAGATGACCCGGGCCCCAAACGCCTCCGCTACCTCCGCTAGAGGGGCCATGTATATGTTGAAGATGGTGGGGCTCAGGATGGAACCTTGAGGCACCCCCACCTCCAGCGAAAGCATTTCGGCCGAGAACGGCGGAGCCCAGATCACCTGTCGGCGGTCGGCAAGAAAGGATTGAAACCAGTCCAGCACCGTCCCTCGCAGACCAATCTCCCTGAGTCTTGAGAGGAGACCTGCGTGTGGGACGGTGTCGAATGCCGCCGATAGGTCCAACATGACTAGCATAGCCTTTCCCCCATGATCGAGCGTCTCCCTGATGGCGTCGGTAACCTCTACCAGAGCCGTCTCCGTGCTGTAATTCGCACGAAAGCCGGACTGGGAGTCATGCAGCAGTTTGTTGTTCTCAATAAAGGTGGTCAGAGTATGCTGAACATGTTTCTCCAACACCTTCGCCAGAGCAGGGAGGAGGGAGATTGGTCTATAGTTAGCGCATTGCAGGGGGTCGAGCAGAGGCTTTTTAACCAGCGGCAGAATAAGTGCGTGTTTCCATTGTCGTGGAACCACCCCTGAACTCAATGAAAGATTAAGCAGGGGGTTCAGCAAGCTGTTCAACGCTGAGGCCACCTTGCCCAAGCATTTCGCCGGACAAACATCCAGAGGCGAGCCAGATTGCAGCCTGGATAACAGCTCAAGCGATGTCTCACAGGACAACTGGGGAAAAACAGATAATAAAGGCCCAGATTCAGCCTGTGAGGGAGCTAAATAGGTCGACTTGTCCCCTAACACAGCGTCAGCCGTTCGGGAATCCACCGTTGGAAAAGTGTCCTGAATCTTTGAGATTTTAGTCACAAAAAAGTCGGCGAGCTGTTTGATCCATTCTTCCGTGTGTGAATGGACCGGGGTCCCTACTACCGGGTTGACAAACTCCTTCACAATCCTAAAGAGTTCCCGGCTCGTATTATCGGCTTTGTCAATTCTCTGCTCCAGATAATTCTTTTTGGCTGCGGCAATCTGTTTATAGTAAGATTTTATCGCGTCGCGGTATTTCATTCGCTCCACAAGATCGTACTTGCGCCGCCACCGCCTTTCCAACTTTTTGCAGTCTTGTCGCATTGTACGTAAAGTGGAAGAGAACCAAGGAGCAGAATTAAGATGAGGTGCTGTTCTAGCAGGCTTCAAAGGGGCCAGCTCCTCGAATCTTGCCTGCATCCAGTTCTGGACCAGGATTAGGTCGGTTTCCAGAACCCCTGTCAATTGACACGGGTATTGGCAGAGAGCATCGGAGAGCATATCTGCTGTCACTAGGTGGTAGGCTCTAGATTGCCGGGAGCCTTCCTTCCGAGCCCTTTGACTAAGCTTAGATTCAAACACTAAGGCAAAGTTTATCAGATAATGATCTGACCAGAGGACCGGGAGTGGAGGGGACACCTCAATAGGCTTGGAGGAAAAGATCACATCTAATGTGTGGCCTTTCACGTGAGTGGGGCTGTGGATAAAAGGGGCTAGCCCTAACATCGCTGTAATCTCACGGAGTTTGATAGCCTCAGCATCAGTAAGACAGTCCATGTGCAAATTTAAGTCGCCTAATAACAAGCAGTGCGCAGAACGCATGCAGGGTACTGATAAGGCCGACTGTAGGTCCTCAAAAAAGGACCCAATGGGTCCAGGGGGTCTATAGAGGAGAATTCCAGTGCAGGTCTGGGACGCCGATAGATGGAGTGTAAAACCTAATGCTTCACATCCGGCAATGTTGTCCACCACAAAGGAGGAGCAATCAAAGACCTTGTCCACTATCAGAGCCACCCCACCGCCTCTTCCCTCAGTTCTATCCCTCCGTAAGATGGAATAGTTAGGCGGGACAGCACAGGCAATGTCGGGTTCAGAGCCCACTCCCAGCCAAGTCTCAGTTAGAAATAAGCAAGAGATCTTGGAGTGCGCGAGAAGATCCCATATATCCGAGGTATGACGAGGAAGGGACCTAGTGTTAAGCAACGCGCAGTGACAGTGCTGAGGAGGGGTAGATGGACCATGAGTAGATGATAATGTGGGGAGCCAGTTACACACGGGGCAGCCCTTGCCTAAACGGCGACCGCCGGGGAAAAGAGACAAACAGGCCGAGCGAGGGGGGCGCAAAGCAAACAAGGAAGCAGCGCTATACGTAATCATCCTAGAGCTGCGGGTAGTCAACCTCTAACCCAGCAGACAACAGGAGCCGAAGGCCAGAGTCCGACCTCGTCCGCCTCCGAGACGCGGACGAGCGCAGACGGGCAGGACTCTGGCACGACTCAGGCGCAGGGAAGGCGCTCCGCTGCGCGTTACCGCTGCGCGAGACCAGCGAGCATTAAATAGCATCGTCTCGGCGTCCCAGGTGACCTGGACGCTCAAAGATGGCGCTCGCGCTTCCTCCCAAAGCAAGATGGCGCTGAAACCCAGAGAAACCCACAACCTCCCGGTAACCCGGACCCGCCAAACAGCGGTGGTGATTCCTGAATTACGGTGCAAGGTAGGGGCCAGGAGCGCGTTTAAAAACAGGGGAGAAGGCAAAAGTAATCCAAACAAAAATCCGAAAAACGGGATGTTTTTTTAAAACTAAGCTAAGCAAAGAAGGCGCGCGACCAGCGCGAACAGCAGCGGGGCACCAATGATATTCTCGCCCTCAAGGGCACTAAGCAGACTCACCTTCCGCTCAGCTCGCCCTAAATAGCGTCGTCTCGGCGTCCCAGGTGACCTGGACGCTCAAAGATGGCGCTCGCGCTTCCTCCCAAAGCAAGATGGCGCTGAAACCCAGAGAAACCCACAACCTCCCGGTAACCCGGACCCGCCAAACAGCGGTGGTGATTCCTGAATTACGGTGCAAGGTAGGGGCCAGGAGCGCGTTTAAAAACAGGGGAGAAGGCAAAAGTAATCCAAACAAAAATCCGAAAAACGGGATGTTTTTTTAAAACTAAGCTAAGCAAAGAAGGCGCGCGACCAGCGCGAACAGCAGCGGGGCACCAATGATATTCTCGCCCTCAAGGGCACTAAGCAGACTCACCTTCCGCTCAGCTCGCCCTAAATAGCGTCGTCTCGGCGTCCCAGGTGACCTGGACGCTCAAAGATGGCGCTCGCGCTTCCTCCCAAAGCAAGATGGCGCTGAAACCCAGAGAAACCCACAACCTCCCGGTAACCCGGACCCGCCAAACAGCGGTGGTGATTCCTGAATTACGGTGCAAGGTAGGGGCCAGGAGCGCGTTTAAAAACAGGGGAGAAGGCAAAAGTAATCCAAACAAAAATCCGAAAAACGGGATGTTTTTTTAAAACTAAGCTAAGCAAAGAAGGCGCGCGACCAGCGCGAACAGCAGCGGGGCACCAATGATATTCTCGCCCTCAAGGGCACTAAGCAGACTCACCTTCCGCTCAGCTCGCCCTAAATAGCGTCGTCTCGGCGTCCCAGGTGACCTGGACGCTCAAAGATGGCGCTCGCGCTTCCTCCCAAAGCAAGATGGCGCTGAAACCCAGAGAAACCCACAACCTCCCGGTAACCTGGACCCGCCAAACAGCGGTGGTGATTCCTGAATTACGGTGCAAGGTAGGGGCCAGGAGCGCGTTTAAAAACAGGGGAGAAGGCAAAAGTAATCCAAACAAAAATCCGAAAAACGGGATGTTTTTTTAAAACTAAGCTAAGCAAAGAAGGCGCGCGACCAGCGCGAACAGCAGCGGGGCACCAATGATATTCTCGCCCTCAAGGGCACTAAGCAGACTCACCTTCCGCTCAGCTCGCCCTAAATAGCGTCGTCTCGGCGTCCCAGGTGACCTGGACGCTCAAAGATGGCGCTCGCGCTTCCTCCCAAAGCAAGATGGTGCTGAAACCCAGAGAAACCCACAACCTCCCGGTAACCCGGACCCGCCAAACAGCGGTGGTGATTCCTGAATTACGGTGCAAGGTAGGGGCCAGGAGCGCGTTTAAAAACAGGGGAGAAGGCAAAAGTAATCCAAACAAAAATCCGAAAAACGGGATGTTTTTTTAAAACTAAGCTAAGCAAAGAAGGCGCGCGACCAGCGCGAACAGCAGCGGGGCACCAATGATATTCTCGCCCTCAAGGGCACTAAGCAGAGGTGATGAGCTCCCAGTACATCTTCCGTCGTCTTTGTGGTAGTTAAAGTCTCTCAGGAAGGTTATTCGAGTTTCTGTGATGGTGCAAGAAAAAAGCAAATCAATGAAGTTTATGTGGAACTTTTGTGGTAAACGTGGAGTCTGTAGCCAGTTCCGGATTACCAAATAGGCAAAGTAGGCACTGGCCTATGGGCCCCACTCCTTTTAGGGGCCCCGCGACAACGGATCAAAATTATATTGGTTTGATCTTGAAAGAAAATCACAATCAAGCTTTCTTAACTATTGTTTCCAAAAGATAGAAAAAAATGAGTCAACTCAAAGAAACGAAAACTTTATATTAAAGATTCTATAGAGAAAATACTGTATTGTTGTAATGTGCTCATTAACAACTTAAAGTACATAAACCAGAGAAATCAGATTCACATAACAGTTTGTCTTTTAAAAGCTCATTTTCTGGGGGCATGGCCTAGCGATCCAGTATGGCGGTCACGCTTTAGGTGAGCTCTGCTGAGCCCGTCTTCATTATCCAACAATTATCCTGCCTTATAGGCTATCCTACTGCTGCAAAGTCCCTGGAGCAAGAGAGGAACCCACTGGGAACGCGGCCATGGCATAATCGGCCATGGCCGCGATCTTTGAAGGCGTTTCCTGGAGTGCGCGGCCTGGAGGCCTGGCTATAGTGCGCTCGAGGCGGAGCTGACTGGGCGGCGGTCGGAGCTGCCGAGGTCGGGATCGAGGCGCGGACGTGCCTCGCTGGAAGAGAGCCCGGTGGACTACTAATCTGGCCCCTGGAGGTGTCATTGGGGCCGGGGCTGCAGCGATTGTGGTACGAGGTGGCAGAGGTGGTCCGGTGAGTGTGCTGGTCCCTCCCCCCCTTTGCTGCATTTCAGCGGCCAAATCAGACTGCGCGAGTCTGGCCTGCTATGCCGGGGACAAAGGCAGATTGTGGCACCCCTGGCGGGCCGTGGCATCTTGATTGGGGCTCCTGGTTCCCTCTCCCCCACGTCTCCTCGCTGCATCCCGACAGGCAGATCGGGCTGCGCGGGTGTGTTAGGCGGATACGCCGTATGCCGAGGAGGAGTGCAGCACCCCTGGTCATCAGGGCCATTTCTGGAGGGGCCCTGAAGCTGTGGCCTATGTTGCTTTGGTTCATGGAGGCGTGAGAGTGGGACTGCGGTGAGTGCAGTGCTGGTGAGAGCACAATTACCGTTGGCAGTCCGGTGGGTGATTTGGGTGCCCCCCTGCATCCCCTTGCTGAATCTCGATGGCCGGATTGGGCTGCGCGAGGAGGTTGGGCAGCTGCCCTGGGGATCGGTGGAGGGCGTGACATTCTTGGCTGCCTGGGGGTCTTCCTGGTGATACCCTTGGTTCCCTCTCCCCCTCACGTTCCCTCGCTGAGTATCGGTGGCTAGATTGGGCTGTGTGGGGAGCGTGGACTGGCGCATCAGGGGCCAAGGGAGGACGCGGCGCCCCCGGGAGCCCGGGACATCTTTGGTGGGACCTCAGAGGTCGCGCAGCACCTGGTTTGGGTGTTCGTGAGCCAGCCTGCTCGTGACCTGTACCGGCCTGTTGTGGTGTATATGTAGGAAGCCAGAAGCTTGGGAGTGAATTACTCGGGTTTCACAGGCCATTGAAGTCAGTGCCGTGGTGGGGAGCTACAGCCACCTGGTCTGTTGGAGTGCCCGACCCAGAGCCCTACCCTATCTGATTCTCGTCCGCCGGAGTTGAGGGGGTATTGCAGTAGTGGGCGAGTGGAGCTGTTCACTAGACCTCGGGCGTTGCACTTTGGGACCGATAAGCAGCCCAGGCGGAGAGTTATTGCCTCCCCCTCTTACACGGGGGCGCCGTCCTTGACAGAGGTCACTTGTGGAGCCGAGGTATTGAAGACACCAGAGTGCTCTTGTATGCGGACTATTTGGGCACTATCCCGAACATTTGGAGACAGGTGGGACACCCGCTGGAGGGGGGGAGGTTCGACTGCCCGCCGAAGCAGGCGGTTGCGCGCTCAGTGCGGCTTGCGGGTGGGAGGTCTCCGCCCGTGTCCTACCTCCTCAAGAGTCGCCATACCGGACCCGGCCAATGCAAGGTGAGATTGCACAGAAGGGTCTGCGTGTCTTGGACTTGGCTGCTATAGTTGGGCAGGGGATCCCGTCTGAGGGTCTGTCTTGTGGACACTCAACTGTATTGGTGCCTTATCGCTACAATGATGAAAGATAGGTCGGCTGGGGGCTCGGCTAAACAAAGCACGATGGATCACTACACTGGACCAGGGGCCTCAGCGACTGACCAAGGGGGTGCTCAGGGTGGGGTCACGGACAATGCAGCCCTCATGGTGGCAATTACGCAGTCCAGAACCGCCCTAGAAATTAAAATCGGGGAGGTGGGCTCTGAAGTATTACTCCTCCGCCAGGATTTGTGGAACGCAACTGAGCGTATCACGGAAGCCGAGAGTAGAGTCTCAGAGGTGGAGAACTCTGTTACCACCTTGAAAAAAACAAGTGGCGACATTGGAATCTATCACCAGAGGCCTGGCCTCACGGGTTAAAGATGCAGAAGGTAGGGCAAGGAGAAGCAATCTGCATTTTGTGGGGTCCCCAATGGGATGTGAGGGGGGAGACATGCAATAATTCTTGACCAAGTGGCTCGTAAGTTGGCTGCCCCCGGAATTGATGTCTCGCTGTTTTGTTATCGAGTGGGCACATAAGGCCCTTCTGCAGAATCCACCCCTGGGAGCCAGGCCAAGACCAGTTATTGCAAAGATCCTAAATTACCATGACAGAGACACCTTCCTAAAACAGGCCCGACTCAAAGGACCTCTTCAATTCGAAAACACTTGTGTCCCTATATTTCCGGACTATACTAGACTGGTTCAGCAGCAACGGCAGTCCTTTATGGTGGCAAAGGCTCGCCTCCGAGAATTGAAGCTGCCATATGCTCTCCTGTATCCAGCCAGGCTGCGAGTGGTATACCAGTCACATACTATATTTTTTGAGTCACCCGAAGATATCTTTAATTGTACAGATGAAACGGTAAAGGTACGGCTGCACACGCCGCCCAGGCTGGAGTTGGACTCTTCGACTGGCAAAATGGTTCGCAAACCACCCGAACCTAAACCCAGGGGGACCAGAAGATCAAGATCCAGACGACGCTCTCTGTCCCATGGTGATGCCAGCAGATCTACCTCGACGCCTCGGACGGGGAAGTTGGCTGCGTGAATATAATGGAGCTCTCTCGAATGGGGAACTCTCGAGATCATCCGCTCTGGCCAATGAAGCGAGAGTAGGGGCTAGTACCCTCGCTTGACCTTCTATAGTCCGGGGGAAAGCCCGTTGACTATGGTTGGGTTTCAGGGGTTCCTTTGGCGGTGGCGGGCGGGGGGCTCCTGTTGGGGTCTGCTTGCTACCTCCGCCGCAACAGATAATTCAGCAGCTTTGAGGTATTGGGGAGGGGGGTGGGAGGTAGTAGGGCTGTTTACGTTGTTTGTTTGCACTGGAACACTGCTATGTAGGGTTACTGCTTGCACTATAGATGATGATTGTTTCATATACCACGACCTGGGATGTTTTTATTACTTAACTGCACTGCACCACCAATACTTTGAACCACTGCTTGCTTACTGGTTGTTTGTGGCCCTGACCATTAATGTTACTGGTTCTATAGATGGAGCCCCTACAGCTAGGTTGCAGGCCCATGCAGGAGACCTTCGGATTGTGAGCTGAAATGTACGGGGGGCGTTGGACAAGGTGAAGAGGGGGGCATCCTCCAGCAGACCAAACGCTATTGAGCTGATGTCCTGATGCTGCAGGAGACGCACCTATTGGGAACAAAGACCCTATGCCTTCATAGATATGGTTATTTGCAGGTGTTCCACTCTGGGTTCACGAACGGATCCCGGGGGGTCGCCATTCTTATCCATCGGAGGGTCCCATATAAACACTCCAAGATGTGGGTAGATACTCAAGGGAGGTACGTCTTCATTCCGGGTACTATCTATGAGGAACAGGTGATATTGGGTAGTGTCTATGCCCCCCACCATTGTCCTGGACGTTGGTTGAGTGCCACATGACCCTTTGGGCAGACATACCGGATGGGTTGGCAACTATAGGGGGGATTGGAATGATGTGATGGATATGGCTAGGGATAGATGGAGACAGGGAGGCCAGCCCACTGTTTGTAAACCCACCAAATGATATTCCCTGGTGTCAGGGTTGGGCTGGGTGGATTTTTGGCGTCGGTTGCATAGGGAGGAACAGGGCTAAACATATTTCTCAGCAGTACACAAATCATTTTCAAGATTGGACTATATATTCGCGCCATCAGGTGCAGCTGGTAGAGTGAGGGTGGCAGAAATTCTCCCGAGTGGGGACTATCGGATCATTCCCCAGTTGCGCTTATGATGCAACTTGGCCCTGTGAAGTCACCCTTCCGATGGCATCTCTCCCCCTAGAATCTGCAGGATGAGAAGTATAGGGAACATGTATGGCAGGCAATTGATCAATATTTGGAGATTAACGTAGGGTCGGTGGCAGCAGCTGAACCCCTATGGGAAGCAATGAAGTTGACCATACGAGGCATTGATATCTCATATTGCTCCGCGGCACGTCGGGCCCAAAAGGAGTCGCTCCTGAGGTCTGAGGCCCGTATTATAGAACTTGAGTGGGACAGTAGGGAGAAAGGAGGTGGCCTGGTGCGCCGCCAATTGCTGATGGCGAGACAAACGCATGCAGATTTGTTGATGGATGAGGCTCGATTGGCATGGTTGGCGTCCCGTAGTAGGATTTACCAGTGGGGGGACAAATCTAGCAAACTACTCCATCGTCTGTGCCAGGGGGCCCTGCGCCCCCTGGTCCTTCCTGGTATCTCAGGACTTGTTGGGAAGACTCTCGGGGATCCCTCTTTGATTGCGGAGAGTTTTGCACATTACTATGCAGAACTATACACCCCGAAGGAATCCCTACCAGTAGATCTGGTACACCGCTTCATAGGGAACCTTCTGCCCCGGGCCCTCTCTGATGAGGCTCGGGCAGAACTAGACCTTCCGTTTACGGAGGAGGAGATGGGCTCAGCTCTAGGAGATCTTAACTCTGGGAAAGCCCCGGGCCCTAATGAGTACCCATGTGAGTTTTTTAACAGATATACCACGAAATTGGGACCCCATCTCCTTGGGGTAGTGGAGGAGGCACAGTAATGCAGATGCCTCCCGCGGGACTGGAGGCATGCTGAGGTGGTTTCATAAACCGGGTCCACCCCCAGACCAGCACGCTTCATATCGCCCTATCTCATTAATGAATAAAGAGGCTAAAATCTTGGCTAAAGCTCTAGCCAGCTGCCTCCAATCCCATATCACTTCCTTGGTCCATCCAGACCAGGCCGGCTTCATGCCTCTGAGAGCAACGCGGCACAACATTTGTCGAGCACACATTGCCATTGCCACTAATCGGGGGCTGGATGTGCCAGCAGCACTCCTGTGGGCAGATATGGATCGGGCATTTGATTCCCTTAGCTGGACGTATTTATTCGCCCTTCTAGATCACCTGAATATGGGTCCACGCTTCTTGTCCTATTTGAAATTGTTATATACGGACCTCACAGCCTCGGTTCGTATCACAGGGTCTGCCTCCTTCACTTTCTCTATTGGACGGGGTGTCCTGCAGGGTTACCCATTGTCACCATTTCTGTTTGCCTTAGCAATGGAGCCCTTGGCAGCTTGGGTCCAGATGGATGCGCAGGTGGCAGGCTTTGAGTGGATCCAGGGACTGTCGGACCACATCGCATTATATGCCGATGATAACCTATACTTCTTGATGGACATTAAGAGAATAGGGCCAAGGCTGCTTCGTATCATGCAAATCTTTGGGGAATCTTCGGGTTTGTTTATGAATCCCTGTAAGTCCACTCTGTGGATTCTGGGGAAACAAATAGATCTGGGTACTTGGGCTTCGGCGGTGCAGGTTACTACAGTGGGAGTAAAGTACCTGGGTGTCTTCCTATCAGACTTATCAAGTGCGTCCTGGGATCGTCTCATTGTGCCGGTGTGGACGTGGGTGCACAAAGAGCTGAGAGCCTGGGCTCATATGCCCCTTTCTATCCCTGGTCGATCGGCCATCTTCAAGATGGTCTCGCTACCGCAGCTGCTCTATCAATTGCAGAATTATCCCTTCCCCATCCCCCCTTCGTGATTTCGCCAAGTCAACTTGGCCTTGGGTCAGTTTTTGTGGGTAGGAAAGACACCCAGAGTGGCATTGCGGACATGTTTACAGTCCACATACTGTGGTGGGTTGGCCAGCTCGGATGTCCAATCATACTATATGGCCTCGCACCTACTGATATTAAATGACTGGTGGTATGGGGACAGGACGGACCCTGCGTATGCGGTGGAACTAAGATGCATACTACCACTCTACATACTATCTTATACTTGGCTGCTGTGCGCAATAACCTGCCGTTGGTCACCAGAGTGGTATTCCAAGTGTGGAAACAGGCTCTGCAGAGGATGGGGTGTTGGGGTAGATTGACGAAGGAGACTCCCCTCTGGTCTAATGGGAGATTGCCTCAATTAGCTGCTCTAGTGGGCTTCCGGGGTTGGGACAATATAGGGATTTCTACTCTAGGAGATGTGATGAGGGGCATGGTTCGGAAGTCTTTTCAGGATCTCCAGCAAGAATATCAGATGCCAAAGACCCAATTTTATAAATACCTTCAGTTTCGGCATGCCCTTCTCCCCAGTGTTACGGGACTCGAGTCCCTCCCGGATTTTAGCCCCATTGAAGCCAAACTGTTTATGGGAGACTTACAGGACCATAAAATCTCCAAAATGTATCAGTCTCTAGTAAGGTATTGCCCGCCACACTAGATAAACTTAGGGAGGCGTGGGAGGAGGACCTTGGCCCATTGGATGGAGATGATTGGACGGAGGCGCTGGCCTCCCCTTGGAAGGCGGCGATTGCAATGTGGCTCCGCCTAATCCAATTTAATTACCTACACTGGGTATATTACACTAGGGTCAGGCTGTGGAGGGCAGGCTTGGTGGCATTTCCAACTTACCTACGATGCGGTCAGGAGGAGGGCTCCTTATTTCACACGGTCTGGCAGTGTACAGCGATTGCAAAGTTCTGGCGGGGGGTTTGGCCTGTCTTGCAGAGGTGTTGGGATGGGAGTTCTCCTTCTTGCCTAAATTAGTGCTTTTACATATCATGGAGGGCGTGGGGAGAAATATTTGTAAACGTCGCCTAATTCTATTGGGATTTACACTAGCTAAAGGAGACATTGCACATAAGTGGAAGGCGGAGGTCCCGCCTTCATTGTCAGCATGGAAAATTGGTCTTGATTTTAACATGGGATTGGAGGTTCCTATCTTTAAAGCACGAAGGTGCCCGCAAAAGCATTCCAAGATCTGGAAGCGATGGGCAGACTATAGAGGCCTCTACCTGGAGCCCATTTCTTCTGGAGATGCTACGGTTTGGGATGAGTGCACAGGACGGAGGTGCAAGGGACCAGTAGTTAAGCTGAAACTGTTCTTGATGCGGTGGGAGTGGAGGCGTTGCTGGAGATGCAGTGCAGAGACAGTGCAATGGGGGGGGGGAGGTGTTATACTGGTTATGTTTAATGGTGTTTGGTTGAAAAATGTATATTTTAAATGTCAATGCAAATTTTTTGTACTTTACACTATAGCAGATAACCTCTGGGTTACAGAGCTCTGCATTGTATTTGACACTTGACGCAATAAAATATGTTTCTAAAAAAAAAAAGCTAATTTTCTGGCAGCTTACAGTTTGTAAAAAAAAAATCAGGTTTATTGAGTAAAAGGAGATCATTTGCAGGGGGGCGAAATTTCGACTGTCTAGGTGCCTCCGCAGGGTTTAATCCGGCACTGTCTGTAGCTAGTGTGGAAGATGAATGTCTCTGTGGTGGAAGTGTGAGGCCGACTTAGAGGTCTTCGAGTGACTGACAAACGTGTGTTTCTCACATGTGTAAGAAACAATTGATGTGAATGTCTGGTTGTGTTTGTGAAGAGTGCACTCTAGAGGATAGCAATGGACAAGGGAGGGAAGTGTAAGTCATGATGGTTTGGCTGGTTGTTTTGGAGGAGTGGCCACAGAAGTCCTTGTGCTTCATTTGTTCACTGACTGTGGTCACCCGAGCTTGTAACTTTTATGGACTTGGAGGAGAGGTTACCCAGAGGCCATGTGACGTGCTTTTAGGCAGTCATGGGCCTGGCATGCGGTGCTCTGTCCTTCTCTCTTGTAGGATCTTCAGTGAGTGGCGGCCTGAGCAGCCCTCGGAGTCAGCAGTGTTGGTGAGGCTTCCTGCTCAGAGGAGGAGGACCTGGACCCCACCCCTGCACACCGTACACTGATGACACGATCACTTTAGACAGCTGTACTAATTTCATCGACCGGAGGAACATGTCAGAGCAAAGAAACCACTTAGAATTTCATCTTTTCACCTAAAGGACGGCTGTGCACTTATAATTGCAACTAGTGCATTGACCCGCGGTGCTATGTTATAAGTAAAGCTCCCAGTGTTCCGTTTTTACTGATTTTTACAGATAAATGCAGACCGAAAACAATGTGTTTATTGTCTGCATTTATTTTTAAAAGTGGATAAATACAGAAGATTGTTCTTCTTTTAAGGTACTCTGTGCTGTCTTTCATGAATTATAGGCCAACAGCTGAGCAGATGGACAGCATGGGAAATTTAAAAAACAGGATGCAATTTAATTAAATAATGACATGTGTCAATATACATTTGTAGTAGAAGGCTCATATTTACCAGTGGATGTTTTGTTATATACTATTTGACAGCTGAAATAGCTAAAACAGACAGACATCAAAGTATGAGTGCGTCTCTATCAGGTAAATAAATATGGAAATGTACAGTTTTACAACTTAATTTATCCGCAAAATAAATATGGATAAATGAAATGAAATGAAAAGGGCATTTGTAAAGCGCATGGCTACCCGGAGGCCTCCCAGTGCTAGGCAGGACTACTGAGCGAGTGGACAGACAGAATGATTGATTTAAGGGAATAGAAAGGTTTTAAGCTGTTTCCTGAAGGTGCAGTGACTAGGTTCATTTCGGAGATTGAGTGGCAGAGCATTCCAAAGTCTGCCTGCATTCAAAACGTCTGCCGCCACTTCTAGATCGTTTGATTCTGGGGGTAGCGATGAGATGGAGGTCATCCGTACGAAGTTTTCTCCTAGCTTTGTATGGTTGAATAATGGCTGAAATCAGGGGAGGGCCTGTCCCCGAAGGGATTTATGAACAATGCAGAGTGATTTTAAACTGATTCGCTCTTTTACTGGCAGCCAGTGAAGGAGACGGAGGGCGGGTTTTGCGGAGAGCAATTTGGAAGTTCCCGTCAACAATCTGGCTGCATAGTTCTGGATGACCTGTAGTCTATGGATTACTGAGGTGGGGGCTCCCAGATAGAGAACATTGCCATAGTCCAGTCTGGAGAGCAGAATAGACTGGACCATGGTTTTCTTAGCTTGGGGAGGGAGCAAAGGGAGCACTTTCCTTGCCATTCTGATCAGGCCAAAGCAAGTTGCCACTGCCTTGCTGGCTTACACTTGGAAAGTCAGGTTATGGTCTAGCCAGATGCCCAGGCTCTTTATTTCAGGCTTAGGGGTTGGAACTGGACCCATGCATGCTGGCCAGATAGTTCTGAGTGCCGTATTGTCACAGTTGCCCAGGGTCATGACCTCGGTCTTTTCTCCATTTAGTTTCAGGTGGGAGGACCCCATCCAATTTACCACTTCCGTGAGACAAGCTTTCAGGGTCGTTGAGTATGGTATGGATTGGTTTAGGGCTACGATCAGTTGGGTGTCGTCGGCATAGGTGCCCATATGGATCCCGAAAGGCGCCACAATTGATGACAAAGGAACCATATACGCGTTGAAAAGCGTCGGGCTCAGCGACGAACCCTGTGGTACGCCACACTGGAGAGGCCGGGGTTTGGAGCTCATGCCCTCTTCAAAGACCTGGAATGTACGACCTTCCAGGAAGGAGCGCAGCCATCTCAGGGCTGTTCCGGCTACTCCCAGCTTGCCAAGACGGTGAATCAAGACCTGGTGATTCACTGTATCAAAGGCTGCGCTCAAGTCTAATAGGATGATGGTCCCCGCGCCTCCAGCATCTAAACGTTTCCTGCTTTCCTCCACAAACGCCAGCAAGGCGGTCTCCGTACTCTGCCTAGGCCGGAATCCTGTTTGGGAAGGATGTAGCAGGTTGGAGGTTTCCAGGAACTCAGAGAGGGTGTGAGTTACATACTTCTCAGTGATTTTTGAGATCCCAGGTAGAAAGGAGATAGGGCGATAGTTGCCCAAATCTGCGGGATCGAGGTGTGGTTTCTTAAGAAGGGTCTTAACTATTGCTTCCTTCCAAAGTGGGGGGACTACTCCCGTGCAACGAGAGGCATTGATAGTTTGGGTGATTGTAGGACCGATGATAGAAGCAGATTTAGTTAGGATGTTCATAGGTGCCGGATCGCTTAGTGAGCCACTTTTTACTGTGGGCAGAAGTGTCAGGAGCGTTTCCGGGGACAGAGGGGAAAAACGTTCCAGGTGGTGAATGGTGGGGGGGGGGTGGGGTCTGCTAGGGAGCACGTCGC
Organism: Triturus cristatus; assembly: GCF_964204655.1. NCBI lineage: Eukaryota > Metazoa > Chordata > Amphibia > Caudata > Salamandridae > Triturus > Triturus cristatus. Next base: position 335,558,677 of record NC_140584.1, read on the forward strand.
TGAAGGGTCAATTAGAGGGAGGGTTTTTAAAATGTTCTGAATTTTGTTATCAAAGAACTCGGCCTGGTTTTCGCAGCAAGTTCCGTGGGGATCCGTCGGGACGGGGGGACTGGACATTTAAGAAGTCTTTTTATAATGGCAAAAGTCTCTCTGGGGGAGTTGGCAGCTTGCTGGATTTTTGCCTCGTAATAGGTTTCCTGAACTTTCCTCGTTTCCTTTCTGTAGTTGCGTATAGCTTCCCTATAAATTAAGTTGCTGTCAGCGGCAAAATCTTTCCTCCATCTTCTTTCTAAGATTTTACAACTCTGTTTCAAGTTGCGCAATTCAGCTGAGTACCAAGGCGACCTGATGGAGCCGTGCTTTTTGGTAATCCGGACCTTAGGGAGGAAGAGGTTCAGTGAGTCATCTATCCAACTGCAGAGATTATTATACATTGCCACCGGGCAGGAAGTAGACTGAGGTATATTCTTTCCGAGTTCATGGATCCAATTCTCCTGGGGAAGCTTGGACCAGTGGGGGAGGGACTGGGGGGGTAAAAGTTTGGGGGTGCCAGGAGAGAGGCACCTGATGGTGGTCGGACCAAGGGATAGGGATAGGGTCCCTTCCCTGGAGAGTCTCCAGATTAGAGAACACTGGGTCAAGGCAGTGTCCCTGCGAGTGTGTAGGAAGGAGAACTTTTTGCACCAACTGGATGGATGCAAGGTCCATTGCAAGTTCAACTGCTACTGTGGACCTAAGATCGCCAAAATGAAGATTAAGATCGCCGAGAAGCATAAAGTTTGCGGAGGTGCTAGCAAAATTGATGGCAGTTTCTACCAGGGAGTTACAAAAAGCGCCTACTGCCCCCGGGGGGCGGTAGATCAGAATGCCTGAGAGTGGGAGAAGGGAGGAGAATTGTAAGGAGAAGTGGACATGCTCGCAGTCCTGCAGAGGACTGCCGAGTAGGCGGCAAGTGAGGTGGTCCTTATAGACAATCGCAATTCCCCCACCTTTGCCTAGGGATCTATCTACTCTCTGGATCACATACCCCTGGGGCAGCGATTGTACTATATCTGGATCAGAGCTGGCGCTGAGCCATGTTTCGGTTAAAAAAAGCACCTCGGGGGAGGAGTCTTGTAAAAAGAGTAAAATTTCCGTGGAGTGCTTGGGGAGGGATTTGCAGTTTAGCAGAAACATATTAAAAACCGGACTTGAGGAGGGGGGAGGACGGATGTGGGGGAGAAATGTGAAGGGGCAGTGAGGGCATTTTGGATTGGGACTATCTAATCATAAAGAATGGAGGCAGTTGGCCCTAGGGTATTTATTGAGCTGCAGCAGTTGCACTCTAGAATATCTAAGGCGTCCTGGGGGACATGGTGCAGGGATTCTGGCCCCATGCCCCAGTTGGGCACGGACAGGCGCAGGCGGGCTTGCCTCAAAATAAAGATAAAGTGGGCAAAAAATAAATATGGATGAATACAGATGGAAATGCAAAAACACATAAATACCATAAAACCGGGAGCCCTAGTTAAAAGCTTACATGTTTTAGTTATTTCCTGAAATAGTTTGAGGGTTTTTTTATAGAGCCGTTGCCGGCAGAAATGTGCAGAAATATTCCATATGACAGTATCCCTCTTGCAATCGATCTATCAAGCTTTTGAAGAGATTTAAAATAAAAATACACAATATGGATAAACTCTGTCTCTTCGAATGTGTGGGGCTACGGTCTTAGGTATAAATTCCCATGCTGATCCTCTTTTTCCTTTGCTTAAAAAACAGTGGCTGTCAAAAAGGCCCGCCATGGGCATCGAGCTCGCCTAATTTGCACGGCGTTCAGCACCAGAGTAGGCCTTGAGCCCAAATTACGATGGATTTTACCGAAACAGCGCGCGCAAAATGGACTCACATTTTTGCACAAATGTAGAATTCGGTCAGAATTCTGAGAAAACACGCCACAAACATTATTTGCGCTGAGGGTGGGGAGGTTGCTGCACCTGTTTCTCGCCTAGTTGGTTTCCAGGTGTATCCCAATTTTTTGTTTTCAAAAAAGGTAAATAGTAAGCTACTAACTTGCAAGAACCAGGTGCAGCGCTGCCATTAGCGCAATAGGCGCAGTGGCACCGGGGCCCAGAGTCCTGAGGGGCCGGCTGACCCTGAATATTGTTGGATTTTACATGAGATAGTGGCTACACTACTGGCAAGAGCTATAGTTTCATGACTGTTTTATGACAAAGGTATGTTGTGTCTTACTGCAAACCGTTTGCCAAAAATGCTAAAAACGAAATTGTGTGTTGGTATATCACATTTTCACTTCCATTCCAAACGTACCTCATGACACGACATATCTCAATGGATCCCTCGTAAGAAGCCATGCGAGAGGGCGTGGTGGGGACTGGAATCAGCAGGCCGCAGGCGCGTTTGTCTGCAGCAGATAAAGAAACGTTTTCCTTTTTACGCGAACTTAGAAATTCATAATTCGGCTTCAGTATGACCGTTTAGCCTTATATTCTTCGCGGCTGATTGTCTGATGAAACAGTCTGATAGCCAGACCCATAAGGCAGGACCCTGCAGCGCGTGCAGATTGATCCCCCGGGGAGGGCCGTGGGCACCAATAAGGGTGTGTCCCTCTTAAGGCCTATGCATTTCTGTGAGATAGAAGAGTCGCAAGGGTCTCGCGCCACATTCTGCGGGGGCTCATTATTTTACGTTACGTCACTCACTGCTGTTGGCTAAGAGGAGGGGTTAGACTGGCCACTGTGATGTGTCGATGGCGCACTATTAATTAAGGACAGGGACACAGTGTACTGGTTAACTCTCGGTCGCAGAACTGACCACACCTGTCTTTTGCGGGTTCTTTTATTAACTTCCTGACACTGATGTCAGGACAAACCATTGGTGGTACGCCTACAGGGGAACACCTGACACCCCCCCCCCCCCTCCCACCCCCATCCAATGGTGTTGCTTGCCCACTTTACGCAACAGACTAGAAAGAGTGCTGCTTTCAGCGTGTAGGATGCTCAGCCGACTGAGCAACAAAAAAGTGGCCCTTAAGGAGCAGCACACGATTTTGCACCCGTTTTGTGACAGCGAGCCATCTGTGGAATCTAGCCTGAAGCCAGGGGCGTGACGCAGGACCTTGCGGTCCCTGCAGCGCAAGGTTCCCCAACTCTCCAGGAGGCCTTCAACTCTTCAACGGGGGCCCTATTTAGCCAAAAGGCCAGTAAACATATCTAAGATATAAGGCTAAGGGGATCCTCATCACGTTGTGCACGCACGGGTGTTGTTAGTCATTTTGTGTTACACCACTACTGAAAGTTTCTGTTCATCTAATGTCTGCTTAACTATATTACATGCTGTCAAATTAATCCTTTTGCACCTTTTTTTTCTGTGAGAAACATTCTTTCGGAATAAAACCACCTACACTCTTTTGCAGAGCAGAGGGCCACACTCACTCGTGCTGTGCAATATGTCTGTGACTGGTTTTATAGCATTTTACAGGGCTGCGTTTACTTTCTAGTCAAGAGGCAAAGTTATAAATAGTGACCGTAGGGTCACAGGGGCCACTACACACCAATTGTAGCAGGTGTTTTTTGGCCTGCGTGAGCCATGCTTGGTTCTGTTGCCCTATTCCCCTCCCACTACGTGTTCTTTCCTCCCCAATCTGCTCCCCAACCCCCAAACAACACAAAGCTCTTTCGCGCTGCTATTTCTATTTTGTTTTTATATGTACCTATCCATCTCAGATAGGTACATGTGAAAAAAAAGAAAAATCATGATGTCAGAATGCACATGCATGCGTCATGCATGCGCATGCCTGCAAAACAGTGGCGGCTGCCACCAAGTAGTACGGGTGTGGCTGGGGAGGTGGGAATAGAAAAATAAATTAAAAGTGACTTACTTTGCTTGCCGGCCGTCGCATCGCCTCCATCCTCTTCTGTTCCTGCTGGAAGCAGGAAGCACACACAGGCTCCCCTAAGCCAATCACAATGCAGCTGTCACCATGACATCAGTGTCGTGATTGGTCTCAGCGCCATGGTTCTGCACTCAGACTGGGACTATGAGCCTGTGCATGTTCTCCATCCAGGCTGTACAATACAGCCGCTGGAGAACATGCAAAGTGCGCATGACTATTTGGCTGGCCCAAGACGCAGGCCAAACCGCCATGCGCACTTAAGTACCCCAACCACTCCTCCCCTGCTGGCTGTGACGACAACTCAGCCCCACCCCACCCTGCCCCGTAAATCTGCCTCACTATGGAAAGACGAGGAGTCGTTTTAACTTAACTATCAGATCACGGCTTGCACGCCATGCACCGAAAGGCATGTGCACACCTCAAGTGTTCTGGTGTGTCTATCTCACTCACTGCCATTACTTCCCGTCCATGCACAGATGAGCAGTGTGTTGTATCACTTAGAAGCCGTTTTTCGTCGTGAGTGCCATGGATGTGCAGGCATGTTTTACTGTCTTTTATGATAACCTCACGCTGAGATGAGCATTTGGTTTTCCACCTGTAAATCTAATCGGGCATGAATGTCATGTATGGGCTAGCATGTTTTGATCTTCGCACTGCTAGCGGGTTATACTATTATTACAGGACAAGCTCTGCTTTTTCTTCTTTTGCTCCTCTTCTTTTCACAGGTTGGATATTGATACAAAGGTGGTCAATCCCGTTAGGGTGCAGAGTCACCCAGACCGCACACCTGAATCGAGGTATTACTGCAGGGTGTATTGAGTGTCTCCGTCTCAAACCCCTGTATCTCACTTTCTTTAAAGTTTGCACGGTCCTGAAGAAACACCATTGGATCCATTAGAGACCACAATAGGCGTGAAACATGTTGACCTGATATAAACACTTTCACTACCACCACTAGCACCTAGATACGCAGAAGGAAAATATTCCCAACTCCGACAACCAGATCAAGAGTATTCCTCTTGACTTCAGTTTTTAACCATATCGTACAGACCCCAGAATAACATTTTTCAGGGTACTAGTACAATATTTATAACTCACCCACACCATTCCCCACACACCCACGCTCACCACTGCGGTGAATCTCTAAAAAGAGCACCGACAAAGAGCCCTCTCGCGGGGCCCGTGGGGGACAGCAGCGCCACCCCCACGAGGAGCAATGCCCAATGATGAAGCATGACACTGGTCTGGGTGTGTGAGGGCACTTCTCTAATAAGGAGGAATTCCCCCCTCATCTCTTTATATCTAATCTTCTAAGGAGTTAAGTCTGTCTTTCACCTGTAATTATAGCGCCCTAATAGGCCACTTTTTCTAGAGGAACAGTTACTTTCAAGGAAGGTTACCATAGTCTAGTTGAGTGCCGGAGTGGCAATGACGTTGTTGTCGATGGAGGGGTTCCGGTATTCTATCCTTAATCTGTTTCTGATATCTTTGTCCATGGGTTGCACCAACCTCTGTTTCAGGTAGTAAGCAACTCTGAGTGTAGGTTCCAACTCCTTGAGATCGAACAAGTCTTTGGGGGGGGATTGTTGGCTCAGCTTTGCTCTTTTCTCCCCACCTCCATGAGAGGGATGCCAATCCCTTGATTGTTATGTCTCTTTATCTGAGTCATCTGATTTGGGGGGACCACAGGTCAGAATTAGGGTCCTTGTCCTGGCTATGTAGTTTGCTAGGACCTGCCCCTTCCTCACAAAGGTCTACATGGGATATCTGAAGGATTTTAGTGCAGTTTCACAAAGATTACAGCCAGATCACTGCGCTTTTTGTACCCCGGCTCCCCTCTGGTGGCCGGCCCTGCATCCGTACAATGCATCTGTGCAAGGTCCCTCAATGAGCCCAATGGGGTTATGGCGGGAGTGCCTTGCAATCTCCGCAATGCCTTGGACATTGCTGCTCCACTAATTTAGAAATTGCCAGGTCAATCATCGATGCCAACTCAAGGTCCTGTACGACTCAAAGAAACACGTGTTCGTGTTTGATGGTCATCTCTGGTCATTGATCTGTCAGGCTGTGTGTTGGTGCTGTAACAAGAGAAAACATCCCCACTAACCAGCTACTTTGCACACACAATATAAAGGGAAGTGAACTGACTCTAATAGTGAGAAAAATCTGAAGTTTGCCTCTATCCGGGGAACCAGCTCGAGGGCGCTCAGTCTGATTACGGCCCAAGTTTCGAAATATATGTCGACTGAGGCAGGAAATGGCCAATGCCACCTCTCCAGAAGGCAGAAGCAGCCACTCTATGAGCCGCGCAGCACCGACAAATGACAGAATGCAGTTTGCAGGGGGGTTCTGACTCAGAAAAGAGTTGCACCGCTCGATGCCTCGACATCTCCCACATGGACCCCGAAGCTCCATCTCTCACCCCATTGCTTCTCCTGCTGTAGTTGGAGCTCAGTGTCCGCACAGTGACAGGGTCGGAGCAGTCCTGGTTGGCTCTCGTGAGGAGTTTAGAAGGTCTTCTTTCATTCAAGGATCGACTTAATAAGCTGATTAATTACTATGGTGCTCAATTAATAAATACCGCACAATTACAACTAATGGGAAATAAGAAAGGCCATTTATCTCTGCTGCCGGAAGCAGCAAAGACAGGACGACTGATTGAAGAGATACATTGTATACTGTTATGGGCACTGTCATTGGTTGTTGGTGTCATGTGTGGCGGTCACACAATTATGGGATTGATGGGACTTGTTGATTTTCTCTTGGGTGCTGTAAAGATATTTAAAACATAAACTGAGCTTCGGTCCTGACATAGAATTGGAATTGGCTGGCTTTCTGGAGCTGGAAACCCAGCACTCTATCAGAGACCTGGAGATTGGGGTGGTCTGTCCCCTTGATTTCTGATGAAGCAGACGTGGCTGAGGCCTACTCATGTCAGGCTGGCCGACTTATGATGCTTGGCCTCACGGGCACTTCAAATGATGTCATCAAAAGGCGCAATGTTGCCTAGTTGTGACTCAGTGAGCAGGAGACACACCTCTTGCTCAAGGTGACTATTTTCTGCAGTGCGGCGCCTCCGGGCAATAACAGGTGATTACAGGGTAAAACGAAAACAATATAATTAATAAAACACTAGGTACGTGTGTGGCAGCTTATGCGTAATGGCGCACTGCTCGAACGCTCATTTGGATGTGACGTCACTGCCCCAACCCCCTCCAGGATTGTCACGAATTGCTCTTTCAGTGTAGTTGGAGCTGGATTCCAAAGGGCTTCTTAAGTTTTTACCTTTCAGTCGAGCCCTGACAGTAGTGGATTTTTCAGATATGTAAAATTGAAATATTTACCAAAGTAATGACTTGTGGGTACATTTAACTAATTCACTTTTTCAAGGGATGTAACTATGATAAAATGGTGATCAGCTGTCAGGTGTTAGTTCCATGGTGGGTCCTAACTTGTCAGTCTCTTTACACTGGTTTCCAGTACCCTGAAGCTGCGACCATCATGAAGTCTAGTGCTTAAGTTCCCAGGGGTATGTAAGTGCATATTGTGTGCGAAATATAAAGGACACTGAATTGTGTGCTGTGGTTGTACTTTCTGTACAATGCGGTGACACCACCTGTTAGTTATTGTGCTAAATGAAAACATGTATTGGCAAAGCCAGTAGGTCTTGCCTTATTAAACCTATTGGCTTTCCAATGTTTTTAGTCGATGCTCCAGCCTTCCCTAGGCAAGGGAGTGCATCACCACGAGTTTTTTATTTTTTTATTTACCTATCCAAGATGGCAGACACAACTTGGATCACTAAATAAATAAATCATTTTCATTTGCGCTAAAGTGCATTTCTGAAAGCAGAGTGGCCGGGCAGCAAATGGGAGAAGCCAGGCACTCCAAAATAAGTAAAAAATGTAAAATAATTAAAATTATTTGAAGGACCACAAGGGGTAGGAGAACAACGAATGAGTAGATGTGGGGAGTGAGTGGGGGAATCAACAGGGAGGGTAGAGGAGAAAAAAAGTAGCACACGAGGGAGAGAGCAATATGAGGAGGTAGGGAGAAGCACACTAAGGTGAGAGCAATATGAAGCCGGGGAGGCGGGGACGCAGGAGTTTGGCAGGGGTAAAGCAGACAAGAGAGAGCGAGAGGCACAAGAGGGAGAGAGCGCAACAAAGAGCATAGCGGGTTGGCATTTTCAGTGGGAGAAGTACACGAGGGAGCAAGTTGGAAAACACATACACTCTCATTGAGCGCTTAACCAAAAAGCAAAACGTAATTCCCTCAAAGTGAGCACTGGTAGGATATAAGTCAGCCAGTCAAAAGAATGGTAAAGAGTCAATGCTCCGGGAAGGACAAACACAAGAAGAGGATGGCAAGCATTTGAATAAGAAGGAAGTATATGAGAATGACAATAAAGCCAAACAATGATAAGCAATGTGTAGGTTGTAAACCCAATGTACGACTTCGGCGAACCCTTAAAATGTCTTTTGCAACCAGAAAGCTTGTGCCATTGAAAAGGCAGAGGAACCTTTATCCCAAAATCCTGACTTAGAATTGGGGGTCTCTAGTTGGCAGAGGTATGCACCTTGTCCAAGTTGGGACCCTTCCTTCAAGTCATGATAAGGGAGTTACACACCTCGATAACCCCTGCTCATCCCCTTGGTAGCTTGGCATGAGCAGGCAGACTTAACTCAGAGGCAATGTGTAAAGCATTTGTGCATAACACACACAGTAACACTGTGAAAACACTATAAATGGACACCACACCAGTTTAGAAAAATAAAATATCTTAATCTAAACCAAACAAGACCAAAATGACAAAAATCCAACATACATATATCACAATAACACTTTGCCAAATAGACAATTGTCAAAACATCACAGTTAGTACAATAAGATAATGATTTATAGGTTACACCTTTCATAAAAAACACCTTCCCTGCACACATCAATGCCCCTACCTGATATTGTACATGTTATCCTGTCAGTGCAGGGGAAAAATGACATATATCCTGACAGCAGGGCATGAAACGCAGTAATCTGATTAGCACAAGAGACACATGAATCAATATACATCCTTATAGGCACATGGGCAAACAAGTAACCTTGTAAACACTAAGGGCGCAGCGCTCCTGCCCTCCTACTATGTGATTTAGGGGCTACTCCTGGATTGTCTTGAATTCCTGGAGCACAGCGTACCTGTGCTCCTATGAAGCGGTATACTTTGAGTCTGCTTAATTTCCTCAGTATGTGGCAAATTCCAAAATGGGGGCCTCTGACGAGGGTTCACCCGGAATGCCACTTGCAAATGGGTAACCGGCCCCACAGTGCGTCTGATCCCTCCCACATGCCTCAGTGTGCCGCGGGCGACCTCGCTGGGTCTCCTGCTCCAAGTGATGAAAGGCAGCTGCCCAGCGTTCATGCGGTGCAGCTGCAAAACAAGCCTCAGCTCTCCCACAGCCGCCACAGGGGACTTGGAGCAGCACAGTATGGCAGCGCCTCCGACCCAGCTCCCATCATACCTGTTATCAGCGGCCTCCGTGGGGGAACAGGCGGACCATGTTGAACTTCCCTCACTTCGTCGAGGGGGTCTCAGCTGTCAGGAAATCAGCTCACAGGCTCCCTGAACCAGCGCGCGAATTCCCAGTCGGGGAGTTTCTTCTAGCTGGATCGTGGTGTAGGCGTGGCCCTGGTGGGTCAACTCGGGTCGCGGTGGTGACAAGCAGCTGAGAGGATCGCTGTGTTGCTCAGAGCCTCAGCTACATGAACAGATGCCTGCTGTTCCCCTGGGGCACTAGGCATGACACACTTCAGGCAGCATGCCGGTTCTCACCACAAGAGTGCTATAAGCGATCAGTACACCAGGGAATACAGTGCTCACCATGCGCTTCCTTCCATCCAAAGGCGAAGAACAGTCCAGTCCTTCCTCAGCCCAAAGCAGAAGCAGCAACTTGAGGCCAACCCACCCCACACACATCAAGGGGCAGCACTCCTCACACACCTCTTCCAGCTCTTCTTCCTGACAGGTTCCTTTGTTCAGAGTAATCCAAAGTTCTGGGGGTTTAGGTCTAATAATTATACCACATTTTCTCTTTATAGCCTTTGTTTCAACAGTCTATGAGTTCTGTCCTCCCTGGACCAGCTTCACTACAGCAGGTGGAGACAGCATTGTGCAGAGCAGACACAGCCTATTCAGGTGCCAGTGAAAACTCCTCCTACCACTCTAAATCCAGAAAGGTAGATTCAGCCTTGCTATGAGTCACCCAGGAAAGGCAGGAACCGCCTCATTCCCTTTGTTTCTGTCTAGAGTGAATGCACATCCCCATCTCCTGTCACCCCAAAACCAGACAGTGAATACACAAACAGGCAGAGGTGCACAGGATGGTTAAACAAGAAAATACACACTTTCTAAAAATGGCAATTTCAAACACACAATTTAACAAGCATTTACAATGCAATGGTCTCGGCATTGTTAAAGTTAGAGCTATTGGCATTGCTCATAACCCCCACCACAAATCTTCAACACAACACTTAACCAGCACTCTTAACCCCCTTTATTCTCCTGATGTAGGCAGCAGTAGAACGAAAGCACCAGCTGGCAGAGTTAGAGGTACATTACTGAGATGCAAAAAAACAAGCATTCAGTGCACTTTGCGCCAGGCGGAAACAAAGCACCAGTGCCTCAGGAGGAGCAGAGTTCCTCTAGGCCCTGCTTGGTGAGCTGTTTTTCATGGATGGAGAAGCTGGCTGAGCTTGGGGCAGTATGTTTGTGCACTGTCCTCTACAAATACGGTCAGACTGAATAGCACTCTCCAAAGTAATTAGTGAAACAAGTCACCTTTTAGCACCTCGAACCACAAACGGTATCTTGGCACTTACTGTAGGTGGTATTGTGAAACTGAAAGCCACCATTTTATAGACCCCGGTGGGTGAAAGGGAGCGGCTCTACAGTCCTTCAGACCTACAAATGACAGCTACAATGTGGGAGCTGAACCAGAAATCTAATGGCGCGAAGAGACCGAAGGCACATTACAATGACGAAGTTCCACAGGGATCTTTATTATGCGCTTGTGAAATAAGCTGGGGAGAAGTTACGCCATCCTTACAGCGAGCCTGCCACCCTCTCAGCAGGGGTGTACACATTCTGCTCCTTCCGACCCCAGGCGAAGCTCACACACGCAGTGACCCAAAGAGCTCCTGGCTAAAGCACGAATGTGCTGGTTATCATTGCCAATGAACTTCAGTCATTACCGTCAGCACCTGCACTGCCCCTTCCATCACGACCCCGCAGCAGAGACCTGTCCGAGGGCACCCTCGACCGCCCATTAGCTAATAGTCGACCCTCCGCACCCACCCCCACCTCTGGGACCGTCGCTGGCCTCCACCCGTCTGCACAATGCGCTGCAAGAGGGGTATGCATAACCTGGATGGGTGACAGCGATTGGGAATGCCCTGAAAAATAATGGTTACCTGTTGTCCTTCATACGGCCCTGGGTCCTAGTGCCTCCCACAGGGCTCGTGGCTCATGCTGGGTGACTCGGGCTTCCCTCCTCTGTTCTCGGCTGGCAGCAGCAACTCAAGCACGCACCCCGAGCCGCCGACAATGCTGCTGGAGGAGCCCGGGAGGAGGCGTGGCTTCTCCCCCTCCCATGGAGTCCCGATGGCTGAGCCTGGCCGGGAGGAGGAGGGTCGGCGCAACTGCTTTGCTAGACTCTCCCCCTTGTCCTCCAATTCGCACTATAATGCGGGCATTGATTGGTTGCAGTGCCGAAACTGCCAGCGAACCAGGAACTGGCAGCATCACCCCCACGCGCCCACCGGCGATAGCATCATCAGAGGAGCGGCGTGAGGGGAGGGGGAGCGGAAGCAGAGTCAGAGTGCCGCGAGGCGCGGTGCAGCACGCGGGCGCCTGTGTCACGAGTTTATTCCGTCACGGCCCCGCTGTACTGGAGTGGCGGTTTGTCCCTGCGCTAGTCCCTAAACCTTGATCCTGTGCTGCTCATCTCGCTGCTCATTTCGCAAGCAATTAAGTGCATAGAAGCAAATAAATATCAGAAATTGCACTCTTTTAAGCCAAGTGAACCGCTAATATATCTCGAAAATGCTGCAAAACCCTAGAAATGGACGGTTATCAGTTAATGACATTAAATCCGTGCACTCCATGCTGCAGCCTATCCAGGGCTTTAAGGTGGATAAAAAAAAAAGCACACCACTGCCTAAGCACACCACTGCCTTTCTCCGAGGCGAAGCAGAAATGCCTCGGAGAAAGGCAGCGGCCATTTCGGATTCGGGGGCGTGTTCTCCTCTTGCCATTGGCTGGAGGAGATAATTAGACTTCTTGAAAAAAACACGCCCCCGATCCGAAAAGGACGGGGCCTAATCGGAATGACGGACCTCTTCTCCAATGGCTGGCCAGCATTCAAGAGGCCAGCCAATGGAGAACAGGGGAGAAGAGGGGCGGGTTCAAGCCCCTCTTCTCCAAGTCATTATCTCTCGCAAGCGAGACTGCGCAAGCGCAGCCTTCGCTGGCCGAGACCTAAAAACCACCTTTACTAAAAGGTGGGTTATTAAGTTTTGAGTTCAGAGAGTCTAAACTCCAAATCTCTAGATTTTACCAATTGAAAGGTACATGTACAAATGTTACAAGACAGCTCCAATGATAGCCTATAGGAGAGCTAGTCCTTGCAATAGTGAAAAATGAAATGCACAGTATTTCACTATCAGGACATGTAATACACACCAGTACATGTACTACCTTTCACATACACTGCACCCTGCCCATGGGGGTACTTTGGTCTTACCTTAAGGATGCCTTACATGTAAGAAAAGGGAAGGTTGAGGCCTGGCAAGTGGGTTCCCTTGCCAGGTCGACATGGCAGTTAAAAACTGTGCATGCAGACACTGCAGCGACAGGTCTGAGACACATATGAAAGGCTACTTCTGTGGGTGGCACATCCGGTGCTGCAGGCCCATTAGTAGCATTTGATTTACAGACCCGGTGCTCACACAGTGCACTTTACTAGGGGCTTATCAGTAAGTGAAATATGCCAATCATGGGTAACCAATCAGAATAACAGTTTACCACTGATCAGCAGTGGTAAAGTGCCAGGAGTCCTAAAGCCGACAAAAACAGGTCAGAAAAATAGGAGGCAAAAGGCAACAACTTTGGGGATAAACCTGCAAAAAGGGCCAGGTCTAACAACGACCTGCTCATAACGCTACTGGCATTCTTAAGATAAAATGTGCTCCATGAATATCTAAGAAGTCACACCTAAGTGTTCTTTGTAGTTCACCAGGCAGGGTGCTGAGTGTATAAAAGTATGACATACAAAATATTAATACTAGTATGTCCCTACAGGGACTAGTTACTATGTACTGCTTTCCCTGTATACACCACTGTGGATTTTCCTATTGTGAAGCTTACGTATGGTTAAAAATCACTTTTTTTGTAAGTCAGTCTAGTCAACCTTTTTTAAAATACCCAAGATCTATCTAATTGGTAAAAATATATTTTTGGCAAATTGTAGGATAAGTTCATTAAAAAGTGTTTATCTCTGCCTAAGAAGCCTGACTGGCAGGTTAAACTAATACTTCTGCCTTCCCTTTCCACCAGAGGCAGTACTTAGCACACTGATGAAGTGAGAAATACCTCTCTGCCCAGACAGAAGAGATACAGCTCTGCTAGCAGGAAGACGGGGAAGAGAAATCACTGCCCAAATTTGGCTGGCTATAGAACATTGATAGATTGTATTGCACGCACAATGTCTCAAAGAGTTAAAAGATTCTCTTTGGTGTCAGTTAAATTTCCGGAAAGAGTGGAGCCAAAATCGGTAATGACATTTCAGTTCATTAGTCTGTTGTTGGGTTTTCACCAAAGTATGCATAGGTCATGTTAGGCTACTTCTCTAAATTGCCAGAGATGGGTCAGTGATTTAAGGCAGTAAGGGGCATATTATCAAGCACGGCGTTAAAATTATCACCGGTTTAGCGGTAGAAAACTGCCGCTAAAGCGGCGATAATGGGTTTGATAATATCCCACAGAGAATTCCACTAGAAGCCCACGTTGACACCAGAACATGGGCTTCTATGGGAATTCTCAAGGGCATATTATCAAGCCCATTATCGCCTCTTTAGCGGCAGTTGTCTGCCGCTAAAGCGGCGATAATTTTAACGCCGTTTCTTGATAATATGCCCCCAGGTCTTAATATTTTTACTCCTGTAGATCCCCACTCGATCACTACTGGAAGCAGAGGACCCTGCCTAAGCAAAGTCTACCATTTGGACCTCAAAACAATACACAACAAAAACACACATTACGGAATAGTTTATTTAATTCAAAGGCAAGAAATATGCAAAAATACACATATTAATTTTAACGGGAAGTTTGGAGCTTTTCAAAATTTAGTTTATTTTCTAAAAGTTTAAGCAAACTCTAGCATATCACATTGACTTTTTTGCTCCAAATGCATGCTGACTTTTTGTCGGAGCATACCAGTACTGCTTCAGTTAAGGCCACCAGTTTTCCGTACCAGATTTGGTTTGCTGTACTTTGTACTGCTCCCATGAATCAACATAAGGATACTAATTTGATTATTTGTTTCCAACTTCAAATTCCTTCACGTTTACAGAAAGTTTTAAAACTTTCAATTTTGCTTTCTTAGGAGCATGTACTTTATTAATCTACTAATATTATTAGTCTTTCTAAACAGTCACAAACCCCCTGAACAGCCATCGGAGGTGGGTGGGAGAGGATTGTTTTATTTAGTTTTTTTCTTTTTTCCGGCAGAGAGGTGCAGCACACTATAGGGCTTTATTCCAATCATAATGACAATTTGTGCAGTAATACCTCACTTTTTCCTTGCACACATTTTTCCAGGTAAAATCTAGTAGAATTTGTGTAAGAAAATATCGCACATATCGAGTACTGTAACTTGGAATGGTAGGAAAACTTGCAATTTTATCACATTACCCCCATTCAGAGGTAATACTGCCCTTGGTGCATGCTGCATCCATCATTATCAATATGTGCTGCTTTCTAAATTCTTCACTCTCCTCTACCACGGTCATCACTCATTGAGCCTTGTGTCGTCTCGGCCCCCCGAAAAAATGAAACAGTACCCCAGTACTACATAGCGAAGCTACTTAGGATCCATCATCAAACTTTTGGGAGGAAACAAACATCGAAGAAGCAAAGACATCCCGAGACTGAAATCCTAAACCTGAAAGGTCATCCTACCTGTTCACAGTCATTCCCCTGAGTTGCACATCCCCTGGGAACTCAGCAGAAATTAGATGCCATGAAGACCTTTCAACAAAAAAATAAAAACCTTCTTATTTGATTGCGCTCTGACTTGCCTGACACCCTGAAATAATCTACACTGCGTCTTGGTCTCTGCTTCACAAGTCTCTGACCTTATCTCCTCTGCTATCTTTCTGTACATGGCTTTCTACCACCATCCCTACTCTTCACCCTACTTTTGTCCTTCCTGTCTACCCCTCTACCTAAACCTCGTCAGCTTCCTTCGTCTCACCAACTCCATTTCCTCCTACCCCCTCTATTTATATGTTGCTACATGTTAATCCCTTACATTGTTTCTCTTCTGCACTTCTCCTACCGCTTCAGTGTAATTTGAGCCTATTAATTTCTGACTAGGTGACATTGTAAAGCGCATTGACACCCTCAGGTTAAGGGGCAAAAAGTAAAATTTAACATAAAGAAATAAATAACTAAAATATTTGCTAGGTGTGGTATTATTGCTAAATGTAATGATCCAATTGTAATGATGCCGGGTGTCTTCACAATTCAGCACATTTTAATATGCAATACAGTTGGAGACTAAGGGGGGGGGGGGCTGGCCTCGCTGTACAATGTGCTCCTTCATAAACATTTGCAACCCAATAGGTCTCGCATTTGTGAGAGTTTAAGCTATTGGCATTGTAAATGACAATGCCTTTTATTTATATGTTTTGATAATTAACGCACAAATAAGAGGCAGTGTCATTTACAATGCCAATAGCTCAAACTCTTGTAAATGCGAGACCTAATTAATTTAGAAGAAGCGGCCGCTATTGTCCCAGGCTGCTTGGAAAGTGAAAGCACGCATGGCGCAGCTGCAGGAAAGCTGCTGTAGGAGAAACTCAAATAAAGAAAATAGTACTTACAGACTAATAAGACATACTGTATAAAAACAGAAGTGAAAGTCCTCAGGGGAGGTTACAAATGTAGACAAGGCAGTACTAAGGAGGGACTAGCAAGTCTATTAGCGAATCAGAAGCCAGCAGTTATGAAGGCCAATGACAGAAGCCAATGACAAATATGGGCGGAGAGTGGGTGGGGCTTCAAGTCTATACCCGAATACAGCATGCCTTGCAGAGCAGCCAATGCGCTGCCCAGGCTCGACCTAAAAAGTGATGGTATATAAGAAAAGTGCATCATCTAAAACTTGTATATGTTGGCTTCTGCTTACACACCCACAGCTGGCTTATATCTGCTTAACCAAATACTAGTTTTGCTCCAAAGGCTGATGTATATTAAATGAACCCCCTTTTAATCAATTTGTATGGTACCAATAGGTGATTATTCCACTCTGTCTTTTTCATTTTGTACATGGGTTATGAAAGCGTAAACCACATCAATCAATGTTTGACATCTTATGATGAAAGTTATTTCATTCAAGGCTTTTTCAACTTTGTGCTACTCCAACGTGGATGGAGATAGTGACCTCAAAACTGGCTCTACCTCTGATTAATTGGAGTGCTTTTAGAAATCAAGAGTCACAGGATTCACAAATGAGCTTAAGATTTGGAGTTCGAGAGGCTTTTTGGAAAGTAGATTTGAGATGTTATTGCACATTGAGATATTTTTTGCTTCATGCGGAGATAGAGAAAACAGTAAAGGAATAGAATTTTATTTGGCAAGAATTTTGACATAAGATCATCCCAAAAGTGGCAAAGATGAATTATTTTTGCTTAAATATTTGAAAAGGACCTTTTCATTTAAATTCTCTTGTAAAATTACAAAAATGTGATCTTCAGTGAACTCACAACAGCACAAATTTGTTATTGAGTAGGTTTCCAAAAGCAAACTTTAAAAGATGCAAGCAATTGAAGTTTCTTTATTGACACACAATCTTAAACAAATTGCAAAAACACAATAACTTGGTGCTCCACCGGTCTACTGAGTTCGTTTTTTTGTGTGCTGAGTCCCCTACTCCATCAAGGTTGTGAGTTTTGTTAGTGTATTAAGATCAAATTCATATTCTAGGCAGGGGACTCAGTTGTAAATTAGGACTGATCCTAACTTAAGCTCCTTCCACAATGCAAAAGTCATCAGAATTTTTAGTCTACGTCTAATAAACGGAAAGTTGAATGTGAGTTGAAAAGAAATGTTGGCCTGTGGAGTACAGTACGTAGTGTGTACATGGCACTGGGTTATTTCCTCCTGCTGACAGTTTGCAAGATTACAAATCTGAAATTTTAAGGTTTTGACATGATTTTCTTGTTCAATCAAAAACTGTCTATTCGGGCAAAGACTTTTGATGTTTAACAGGCGTTTTGATCATTGCATGTGTGGGACTTTGAAAGGCTGTACACCCTTATCTCTTACACATTTTTTGTTGTTAATGTAATAAAATTAAACAAAACCAGAAGTGTTGTTTTGCTTGTTATTATAAACCATGAATACAACTGATGTAAGGTATGTTATTATCCTCTGTCCTTAACTACAGCATTTCAAGACATCAACGTTATGATATTCCTTGGCTTTGGCTTCCTGTTTGCCTTTTTAAGACGATACGGATTTAGTGGCATTGCGTTTAATCTCCTCATCGCCGCAGTTGGCGTTCAGTGGGCTGTAATCATGGAGGGTTTAATGTTCAGATTCCAGAACGGGATAATGTCGATAAACCTCATGAGGTAAGTTACCCTGTAAATATATTTGGTGGAAAGATTTAGATTTGACAACATATTAAAGATTTAGTACAGATCTGAAGCCATAGTCACCAGTCAGATGGGAGACTTCCATGAAAATTCAAGGGGTCTCCAGGCAGGACTTAACCCTGGCTATTTAGAGAACTGCAATGAAAACATTGAGCTAAATTGAGGCCTAAAAATTGACATTATCCACAGACTTTAATTCCTATACGATGGGCGCCAAATGTAGGTACACAGTGTCAGAATTTTCAGAATAATAGCTTACTATGTAATTTAATGCCATTTAGATTCATACTATGTACATTTACTGGTTATGGCTATCCTGGTCTTGGAATTTGGACCACTTTGGACACTCCTGTCATAAGAGATATGTTTGTCAAAGAATGAGGAGCATGATTTATAGCTGCATGCCAATGGTAGTCGCTTCATGGATGAAGCAAGCCTGGTTTATCTGACAACTGTGTTCTCACGGTCATTGCTTATTTATTTAATCTGTTATGTGTCAATAAAAATATATACTTTCAAAATATTTAGTATTGCTAAAAATAAACGTTTCTCAGACTACATAAGCCTGATTGTATAAGTAGGACGAATGCCATTTGGGCTCATTCTCTGCTGAAATATCCATGCCCTCAGCCCATTTATTGAATTTTAGTAGATTTTGGGAGGTGAAATGAAACTGCTCTGGGACTCTGCAATGGCTCATGTTATAAGAGAAAACTTGCGCTATTTCTATGCTTTCCTATTTGCTTGGAAAGAGATAGGGTTCAGTCAAATTTAACACCCAAAAGGTTTCTTGCTTTTTTGTACTAGGGACGGTCTTTGTAAGATCGAGGTCCAGTGTTGGGTCCTGAGTTACGTTTTATTATGTAGGATATGTTAGCAAAGTAACACATCACAATTATTTTTTGATCCATATAACGCTGTCCATAGTGAAAAAAAGAATTACAAAAATGCCCAAATGTAATCATTTATTGAGTTATTGTTGCCGTTTCATAGTCCTGGGGCAGAACATAAGGGCATGAGAATACCAGCCAGGTATGCATTAATAATTAGCTCGTAGAAGGTATGTAACCAATGGAAGCTTGCAGTCCCCACATAAAGACCTGTATCTAATTTCCTTATTACATTATTAATGTGACTTCACAACTCGCCTGTAGTAAGATGATGACGGCATTGCACTACAGTAAACATTTCTTTGTCTTGAGTCCTGAAGTCACCATGCTTACTACTAGAGTAGTTATGTATAAATGGGGTAACCCGGTAGACCACTGGACTCGGGTATAGATAGGTGCACAAAAGATTGTCACAGTGGAAACAAATTTAAAGAAGTACAAGAACATACATTTGTTAGTGATTCGAACAAATTTAACGACACCACCTATTTCCTGCATGTATGACCATCATTTAATTGATTATCCAAGTTTTCAGTCAAAAGGAAGATCAGCAATTTAAATCAAGGCCAAAAACATCACAATGTCAACATTTTTAAATATATATAGGTGTAAGGTACGTGATAGGTGCAAGATTTTGGGATTAGTGCAGGGCGTTGTGAGGGAGGGAGGTTGCGAAAATTTAGGAACATCCACAATTTGTTGAAGAGCCTAACCTACCAATTCAATGGCCACAAAACTTAAATCAGACAACACAAAATAAGACAGCAGTTGTACATTCACTGACAATCTCCTGTGTTGATTGAAGACAGAAGTAAGTCGACGTTTCGACCCCTGTTAGAACCAGCAAATTGGTTTGCTTGGAGTTGGGGTCTTCATCAGGACCAAGGGAAAGGGCTTACACCAGCATCAGCAGCATGCATCAAGCTGGAAAATTGGGAAGGGGCCAATCAGTGCTCCCAAGGTGTAGTATTCCAACTCTCGATAAGTGAGTCAAGGGAAGGCTGAATAAATCAGCACAAGCAAGGATCCATTAGTGTCCAAAGCTCAAAGGCCGCGTAAGTCAGTCTGGTTAGCTGTCAGACTGACTTACGCGGCCTTTGAGCTTTGGACACTAATGGATCCTTGCTTGTGCTGATTTATTCAGCCTTCCCTTGACTCACTTATCGAGAGTTGGAATACTACACCTTGGGAGCACTGATTGGCCCCTTCCCAATTTTCCAGCTTGATGCATGCTGCTGATGCTGGTGTAAGCCCTTTCCCTTGGTCCTGATGAAGACCCCAACTCCAAGCAAACCAATTTGCTGGTTCTAACAGGGGTCGAAACGTCGACTTACTTCTGTCTTCAATCAACACAGGAGATTGTCAGTGAATGTACAACTGCTGTCTTATTTTGTGTTGTCTGATTTAAGTTTTGTGGCCATTGAATTGGCAGGTTAGGCTCTTCAACAAATTGTGGATGTTCCTAAATTTTCGCAACCTCCCTCCCTCACAACGCCCTGCACTAATCCCAAAATCTTGCACCTATCACGTACCTTACACCTATATATATTTAAAATGTTGACATTGTGATGTTTTTGGCCTTGATTTAAATTGCTGATCTTCCTTTTGACTGAAAACTTGGATAATCAATTAAATGATGGTCATACATGCAGGAAATAGGTGGTGTCGTTAAATTTGTTCGAATCACTAACAAATGTATGTTCTTGTACTTCTTTAAATTTGTTTCCACTGTGACAATCTTTTGTGTACCTACTACTAGAGTAGGCAGACAGGCTGAGGAATAGTGTGATGAAAGCCAACTGCAACAGCCGCTTGAACAATTAAAAGGAAGATTAGCTTTTCAACTCCCATTCTTTTTTACTCCCCCCCCCTAAACATCGATATATAGTATATGCTTATTGCACCCTTAAAATCCCAGCCGGATATCAATTTATCTGCATGCTACTACTGATTCTGTCATTAAAACTTCTTTGGTGTTGACTTATATAAAAACAACTACTATGGCCCTGAGTGCGTTTCGGTGGAGAATAGATTGCAATTACGGCACTCAGTAAATACAATTAGCCAGTGTTAGGTGTTAACTAGCTGTGGTAAATGCTACCCATTCTAAGTGAGTTCTACAGGTCGTAATGAGGGATAACATGCAGTCTCTGTGTTTTGTGCACATTTCACACATTCTCCAACCATTTCCAGCCAGATGATTTACTCAGGTTTTACCACACAAAATGTGTGTGGGGGAGATTGTGGATATGGAGTAATTACCAGCAGTGGTAATTACCCATTGCTTTAATTAATCCACATTTGGAGTCCCGTTTTGTAGGCAAGCTCCTACATGCTTGCCACAAGATTTGAGCTATATTATAAAATACATATTCTACATATCTCGCAGATTCCCAAACTCGCTCATGTTCTTTGGTCGTGCATGGCATGCGGTTGGGCACCCTTACCCCCACAGAGCACAGTCTTTGGCCATGTGCTGCGCTGGGTTGGCCCCAGGCTGACTATGTGATGTAACAATATGAAGGGTGGCATTTTAAGTAAGGCAGACCTCCTGACTTTGTCAAAGTGTCAGAATGCTAATATTTAAAAAAGCGGGCCTATTGGGTTTATCAAGGGATCAGTACATTAACATATATAAAGTAAATCTATTGTTTTTGTCAAAAAGTCACCAATAACTGCAATCAAGTGTATATTTTATAAATTCACAAATTGCAATGTATAGTAAAAGTGATTATAACAAAATATTTTCAATAAGCCTTTTTTCCCCCCAAAACATCAACTTGTCTTTGAGTCTTAAAAAACATTTTCAGCCACAAAATGCAACCATAGAACCAACAACAAGTGGTCCCTGCACTCCAGCTGAAGAGCATACAGCTTCAGCTCAGAGTAGTTTCGAATATGGTAAGCTCTTATGGTGTCATGGATTCAATGACACAGGAGACTTACTGTCTTTTTTTTTACTGTTGTTGGGGGGCTGCTGCGTCAACTCTCTGCCCACGCTATATGTATATATATATGTATATATATATATATATATATATATGTATATATATATATATATATTACCTACTGGCGGTCGCCAGTAGGTAGTTATAGTTAGGACCCTGTTTCCATAGCAAATCCGCAACATTCTATTTGGAATAACTTTGGCGCCGGTCGACGAATCCTCGTGAAATTTTCAAAACTAATGGGGCGCTCCGCTCCGCTCCTACCCTGAAAGTCTCGGGGGGATTCGTCAAGCGGGGGCTGAGAAAAAAGGGGGGTCCCAAAACGCATTTTCCCCATGCATTTTTCCCTAGGACCTTTAGACACAGCTACAGCCCGAACGGCTGAACAGAATGACTTGTAATTTGGCAGAGAGGTAGTCCTCAGGTCAAGGAAGTGCCTTTTGTAGGTCTGGTGTAAATCTGTTCAGTAGTTCCTGAGAAAATAGCATTTAAATCAATATATATATCTATAGGCGCGCACCGTGCGCGTACGGTAAAATGTACCGTACGCGCACGCTGCCGTGCGCGAGCGCGATTCTGATTGGTTATTAGATCTTAGTAAACATTCGAATCGGTCGAAACCAGGAAGTGTCGGCCACCATTTTGTCTCTCGCAGTCTGAGGGGGTGAAAAACAAAGGTGGAGAACGTGAAAAGGGGCCAGGGTGGACAGTTCCTGACCCCCTAGCCTTGGCCAGGGGGTCCCAGAAGAACCCCCAAGGGCCAAAATTTCTTTTAATTTTTTTCGAAAAATCGCGGGGTACGCGTAATGTGCGCGTACGGTAGAAACGGAAAAATTCGGTGAACTGCGTAACGTGGGCGCTCGGTGCGCGAAGCTCACCGAGCGCCCACAGCGCGCGCACGGTGCGCGAATTTCACCGTGCGCGTACGGTACGCGCACGGTGAAAAACCTTAAATAAATAAATACAGAACTTAGCATTTAAAAAACGTACAAATTCACTGAAAAAACCATAGGTTTCACACACGTTATAGTTAGGAATTAGCATTTAAAAAACCTTGCAAATTCACTAAAAAACCATAGGTTTCACACATGTTATAGTTAGCTGGACATTTCACTCGTGAAAAACCATTGAAATTCCCCCGTTATAGTTAGTGCAGGCAACTATAACTCACGCGACCGCAATCCTCTGCTGATGACGTCAGATATTACATCTCTGTATTTAGACACCTATTTACCCATGTCTTCTTCCAATAATTTTTAGCTATACATATATTACAAATATTATTTTTTCAGAAAGACACATATGTCATCAGTGATGTAATATCTGACGTCATCAGCAGAGGATTGCGGTCGCGTGAGTTATAGTTGCCTGCACTAACTATAACGGGGGAATTTCAATGGTTTTTCACGAGTGAAATGTCCAGCTAACTATAACATGTGTGAAACCTATGGTTTTTTAAGTGAATTTGCAAGGTTTTTTAAATGCTAATTCCTAACTATAACGTGTGTGAAACCTATGGTTTTTTCAATGAATATATATATATATATATATATATATTCACTGAAAAAACCATAGGTTTCACACAAGTTATAGTTAGCTGTACATTTCACTCGTAAAAAAACAATGAAATTCCACGTTATAGTTAGTGCAGGCAACTATAACTCACGCGACCGCAATCCTCTGCTGATGCTAATACTGTATTTAGACACTTATTTACCCATGTCTTCTTCCATTAAATTTTAGCTATACATATATTACAAATATTTTTTTTTCATAAAGACACATATGTCATTAGCAGAGGATTGCGGTCGCGTGAGTTATAGTTGCCTGCACTAACTATAACGTGGAATTTCATTGGTTTTTTACGAGTGAAATGTACAGCTAACTATAACTTGTGTGAAACCTATGGTTTTTTCAGTGAATTTGCAAGGTTTTTTAAATGCTAATTCCTAACTATAACGTGTGTGAAACCTATGGTTTTTTCAGTGAATTTGTACGTTTTTTTAAATGCTAAGTTACTTTACGCCGTTCGTGCCGTGCGCGCCCACTTCACGCAGTTCGTTCCGTGTGCGCACGGTGCGCTTCGCAAAAAAAAAAAGTCCTATGGAAAAATGCATGGGGAAAACGCGTTCTGGGACCCCCCATTTTTCTCAGCCCCCGCTTGACGAATCCCCCCGAGACTTTCAGGGAAGGAGCGGAGTGGAGCGCCCCACCTATCTTGAAAATTTCACGAGGATTCGTCAACCGGCGCCAAAGTTATTCCAAATAGAATGTTGCGGATTTCCTATGGAAACACGGTCCTAACTATAACTATCTACTGGCGACCGCCAGTAGATAATATATATATATATATATATATCTACCTAGCATGCGGTGAGAGTGCATACTGGGACTTGCAGTTTACTACTGGGATTGCAGATCTGTGTGTGACTTTTAACTGGCCTATCAGGAGAGCCACCAATGGCGGAACGACTGGAGGAATTTAAATGGAACTGTGGTTGATCGAGGGAGGAGCTGGCATTTGAGCCCCCCCCCCATCAAATGTAATATTTTTGCCCCCACAATGAGGCCCCCCGGGGGCTAATTATTAAAGAAGCGCGGGAGCCCGAGCTTAGTTTTTTTAGTTTTTTTATGGCAGGATCCGCGCACCCTACGCGCATTTTGCAGTTTAAAAAACAAAAAAAACAAATTGGGACCCCCTAAGCAGGTATAGAGGGTCAGGGTATTTCTACCCTGCCCCCTTTATATGTTTGGCACACTTGATCCACTGATTTCTTGAGCCTCGCTTCTACCGAGGCACAAAATGGCTGCCAACACTTCCTGGTTTGGAGTGTTGACAGCCAGTTGACAGCCAATTAGCATGCAGCTCGTGATCGGGAGGGTGCGCGCTGGGTGCACATAGGGTGCGCGGATCCTCCGAGGCCATAGATATATATGTGATTTTACTTTTGATTTTCTCAGCAACTATATAAATATATATATATATATATAGATATATAGATATATAGATATATATATATATATATATATTCACTTAAAAAACCATAGGTTTCACACAGGTTATAGTTAGGTGGACATTTCACTCGTAAAAAACCAATGAAATTCCCCCATTATAGTTAGTTCAGATAACTATAACTCGCATGCCCGCAATCCACTGCTCATGATGTCACATATTACATCACTCATGACATGGTCAGTGGCATCACTCATCACATCACTGATGACATCATCCTTGTGATAGAGTGGCGGTCGCGTGAGTTATAGTTATCTGAACTAACTATAACGGGGGAATTTCATTGGTTTTTTACGAGTGAAATGTCCACCTAACTATAACCTGTGTGAAACCTATGGTTTTTTAAGTGAATTTGCAAGGTTTTTTAAATGCTAATTCCTAACTATAACGTGTGTGAAACCTATTGTTTTTTAAGTGAATTTGTACGTTTTTTTAAATGCTAAGTTATGTATTTATTAATATATATATTTTTTTAAAGGTTTTTCACCGTGCGCGCACCGTGCGCGCATGGTGCACTTTGTGCACCGTGCGCGCGCTTTGGGCTCACGGTGCGCTTTGCGCACCGTGCACGTGGGTTGGGCTTACGGTGCAGTGCGCACCGTGCACCGTGCGTGCACCGTGCGCGCACCCCGCGATTTTTATAAAAAAAAATAAAATGTTTATTTCACCCATGGGGGTCCTACTGTGATCCCTTGACAAAGGCTAGGGGGTCAGGAACTCTCTTCCCTGCCCCCTTTTCACGTTTTCCACCTTTTTTCCCCCTTTCCTTTTCAGTGCGAGAGACAAAATGGCGGCCGACACTTCCTTATTTCGACCGATTCGAATGTTGACTGACATCTAACAACCAATCAGAATTTCGCTCGCGCACGGCACCGTGCGCGCACGGTGCGCGCGTATAGATATTTATATGCTTTTAAATGCTATTTTCTGAGGAAATACTGAACAGATTGACACCAGACCTGCAAAAGGCACTTCCCTGACCTGAGGACTACCTCTCTGCCAAATTTCAAGTAATTCTGTTCAGCCGTTCGGGCTGTACCTTCGAATAAAGGTCCTATGGAAAAATGCATGGGGAAAATGCGTTTTGGGACCCCCCCTTTTTTCTCGGCCCCCGCTTGACACATCACCCCGAGACTTTCAGGGTAGGAGCTGAGCAGAGCGCCCCATTAGTTTTGAAAATTTCGCGAAGATTCGTCAACCGGCGCCAAAGTTATTCAAAATAGAATTTTGAGATTTCCTATGGAAACACGGTCCTAACTATAACTATCTACTGGCGACCGCCAGTAGATAATATATATTACCTACTGGCGGTCGCCAGTAGGTAGTTATAGTTAGGACCCCTTTTCCAGAGGAAATCCGCAACATTCTATTTTGAATAACTTTGGCGCCGGTCGATGAATCCTCGCGAATTTCTCAAAATAGGTGGGGCGCTACGCTCCGCTCCTACCCTGAAAGTCTCGGGGGGATACGTCAAGCGGGGGCTGAGATAAAAGGGGGGTCCCAAAACGCGTTTTTCCCATGCATTTTTCCATAGGACCTTTAGAACGAGCTACAGCCCGAACGGCTGAACAGAATTACTAGAAATTTGGCAGAGAGGTAGTCCCTATGTCAAGGAAGTGCCTTTTGTAGGTTTGGTGTAAATCTGTTCAGTAGATTCTGAGAAAATAGCCTTTAAATCAATATATATATCTGAGCCCGCTTACGGTACGCTTACCGTACGCTTACCGTAAGCGTACGGTGGCGTGCGCGAGCGCGATTCTGATTGGCTGTTAGATCTTAGTAAACATTCGAATCGGCCGAAACCAGGAAGCGGCGGCCGCCATTTTGTGTGTTTCACTCAGAAAAAAAAGAGTGAAAACAAGAAAAGGGGGCAATGAGGAGAGTTACAGACCCCCTTACATTGGTGAGGGGGTCAAAGAAGGACTGTAAAGTACAAAGAAAACATTTATTGATTTTTTAAAAAAATCACGGGGTACGCGTACGGTAAGGTTACGGTAAGCGTACGGTAGAAAAAAAATAAAAAAATAAATGAAATTCAGATTTAAGTGTTTAGATATTAGGGGGCTCTAAAAAGAGCCGTTGTGTTTATGAAATGATTTTTTAGTGGTACCTATAAGTAAGTACCGATGCAGAGTCTAAGGTTCAAGAGGAAGACTCTGTTCCCTTTATCATTGAAGTGCACACCATCTCCTCTATAAATGTCTTGCATGTCAAAACGCAAGTTGTTGTGGTAAATGGCACCCATACCATAGTCATGGAGGAAAGCAGAAACAGATTTGTTGACGTGCTTTCTTGCTTTGTCAATCTGCGGACAGAAATGATTGGACCAGTTCCATTTTTGCCTTTGGCATATGTTGGAAAACACAAAGGCAGTTTTAGGGAAAAGTGAAAACAGTTGTGCAAAGGTCTCCTTCATAAGCATTTCCAGACCTACCCCAGTCAAAGTGCCTAGGTCATTGCCACCACAGTGCACTATTATGAGGTCAGGGTGTTGGATTTGCATGGAGGATTTCACCAATGGCATCAATTGGTGCCACTTTAACCCTCTCTGACCAATCCATTTAATGTCTACATTTGGCAAAGCAAGGTCTCTCACCATATCTGTTTTCTCTGCAAACTTTTCACTCCAGAAGACATAGCTGTGCCCTACAATCCACACTGTGAACATCTTCAAAGGAGAACTGGATGCACTCAGGAGGTGTCTTTCAGTAGAATGGCAATATGAAAAGAAAGACAGTTTGGAAATGGAGGCATACATATTTTTTTCAAAACAAAAAGAACTGATTGGCTGTTTCATACCATTCTAGAATAAAAACTAGGCTGTATGTGTAAACTAATAGAAGCATGTTTTGTATTGGTACAAAAAAATGTGTTACCAAAGAACAGTACTATGGATTTGCTGTTAGGTTTGAAAAGTCAAGCACTCTTGCTCTGTGGAATTGAAACATTGTGTGGCGAACTTCTGACCTAACTCCACACAGCAGTGTTCCATGAGCTGTTGCTATGGTAGCAGGCAGAAGTCAAGTTGGGGGAAGGGTACTAGGCAGAAGTCAAGTTGGGGGCAGGGTACTTTTGGAAAAGGGTTGGTTTTCAACCAATAGAAATGTGTGATTACATTTGAAAAAAAGGGGGAAGCACTGAGATTTGAAACTTACATGTATATGTGTGGAAAAATAGAGGGAAAGTTTGCCATTATCTGGTTCTGCTGAGAGGAGAGAGGTGAACACAACAGAGATCCTGGCTCTGATAATCTGCTGTTTGAGTGTCACATTTCTTTCACAACTAACTAATTTTAAAGGTGAGTTTAGAGTTTGAGAGGGGATGTATGTGGTAACTTAAGAAATGAATAATAGAAATGGAAATTCTTTTTGTTGTAGTTGCGTTTATCATTTTCTGTTTTGGGAGAAATTTAAATGTGAGGAACATGTAAAATAATATGGAGTATGTTTTCACAATAAATTAAGGTGTACTGGAAAAAAAAAGAATAGTTTAAGGGTTTGAGGTTGGACTCAGTAATGCAAATACATTCAGCATCACTAAGGCTGGTTGCCCTTGCTGGAGTGTAGGCAGCCACCCAGGTTACACATGGAGGTGGTCTGAAAAAGAAGTTTGGACATATGCATTTAAGAAAATCGAAAAAAGTGGTTTCATAATGTGTCAGTCTGTAAAAGTGATTTTCACTTGCCCAAAAAAAAAAGAGCAGTAAGTGTGCTTTCAAATTGGCAAAGAAATTTCGTTTTGGGACTAATGTGAAAACATGACTCTGTGTGCAGAGAGGAATTATAGGCAGAGATTTATTGCGTATTGCTCTGGTGATTTCACAGTTGCATTAGATGGAAAGGGGGAGCGATTTTTTGGGGGAAGAAGCAGACTCTTAGCACACACCCATGTGCTTGCCATGTATAATCATGCACAGTATTTACAAGCGAGTGGGGTTTTCAGGTTTCAGTCTGTAATGCAAATACATTCAGCATCACTAAGGCTGGTTGCCCTTGCTGGAGTGTAGGCAGCCACCCAGGTTACACATGGAGGTGGTCTGAAAAAGAAGTTTGGACATGTGCATTTAAGAAAATCGAAAAAAGTGGTTTCATAATGTGACAGTCTGTAAAAGTGATTTTCACTTGCCCCAAAAAAAAAGAGCAGTAAGTGTGCTTTCAAATTGGCAAAGAAATTTCGTTTTGGGACTAATGTGAAAACATGACTCTGTGTGCAGAGAGGAATTATAGGCAGAGATTTATTGCGTATTGCTCTGGTGATTTCACAGTTGCATTAGATGGAAAGGGGGAGCGATTTTTTGGGGGAAGAAGCAGACTCTTAGCACACACCCATGTGCTTGCCATGTATAATCATGCACAGTATTTACAAGCGAGTGGGGTTTTCAGGTTTCAGTCTGTAATGCAAATACATTCAGCATCACTAAGGCTGGTTGCCCTTGCTGGAGTGTAGGCAGCCACCCAGGTTACACATGGAGGTGGTCTGAAAAACAAGTTTGGACATGTGCATTTAAGAAAATCGAAAAAAGTGGTTTCATAATGTGACAGTCTGTAAAAGTGATTTTCACTTGCCCCCAAAAAAAAGAGCAGTAAGTGTGCTTTCAAATTGGCAAAGAAATTTCGTTTTGGGACTAATGTGAAAACATGACTCTGTGTGCAGAGAGGAATTATAGGCAGAGATTTATTGCGTATTGCTCTGGTGATTTCACAGTTGCATTAGATGGAAAGGGGGAGCGATTATTTGGGGGAAGAAGCAGACTCTTAGCACACACCCATGTGCTTGCCATGTATAATCATGCACAGTATTTACAAGCGAGTGGGGTTTTCAGGTTTCAGTCTGTAATGCAAATACATTCAGCATCACTAAGGCTGGTTGCCCTTGCTGGAGTGTAGGCAGCCACCCAGGTTACACATGGAGGTGGTCTGAAAAAGAAGTTTGGACATGTGCATTTAAGAAAATCAAAAAAGTGGTTTCATAATGTGTCAGTCTGTAAAAGTGATTTTCACTTGCCCAAAAAAAAAAGAGCAGTAAGTGTGCTTTCAAATTGGCAAAGAAATTTCGTTTTGGGACTAATGTGAAAACATGACTCTGTGTGCAGAGAGGAATTATAGGCAGAGATTTATTGCGTATTGCTCTGGTGATTTCACAGTTGCATTAGATGGAAAGGGGGAGCGATTTTTTGGGGGAAGAAGCAGACTCTTAGCACACACCCATG
The DNA here is from genome assembly GCF_964204655.1 of Triturus cristatus. Taxonomy (NCBI): domain Eukaryota; kingdom Metazoa; phylum Chordata; class Amphibia; order Caudata; family Salamandridae; genus Triturus; species Triturus cristatus. Next base: position 335,588,561 of record NC_140584.1, read on the forward strand.
TGCTTGCCATGTATAATCATGCACAGTATTTACAAGCGAGTGGGGTTTTCAGGTTTCAGTCTGTAATGCAAATACATTCAGCATCACTAAGGCTGGTTGCCCTTGCTGGAGTGTAGGCAGCCACCCAGGTTACACATGGAGGTGGTCTGAAAAAGAAGTTTGGACATGTGCATTTAAGAAAATCAAAAAAGTGGTTTCATAATGTGTCAGTCTGTAAAAGTGATTTTCACTTGCCCAAAAAAAAAAGAGCAGTAAGTGTGCTTTCAAATTGGCAAAGAAATTTCGTTTTGGGACTAATGTGAAAACATGACTCTGTGTGCAGAGAGGAATTATAGGCAGAGATTTATTGCGTTTTGCTCTGGTGATTTCACAGTTGCATTAGATGGAAAGGGGGAGCGATTTTTTGGGGGAAGAAGCAGACTCTTAGCACACACCCATGTGCTTGCCATGTATAATCATGCACAGTATTTACAAGCGAGTGGGGTTTTCAGGTTTCAGTCTGTAATGCAAATACATTCAGCATCACTAAGGCAATATATTCTGAAAACAGCAAAAATAAGGCAAAAATATTTTTTGAAAAATATGTAAATATGTGTACTGTATAATAAAATGTTTTAAAAATATTAATACTTTTTTTTTTTCTTTTTTTTCAGATTGATATAGAAAAATTTCGAAAACTAGAACCATTTTTAAAGCTATTTTTTTAAAAAACAAATGAATAAATATTTTTTTGAGTGGGTATGGTAAGTCAATAATAATAATTGTAGTCTCTCAAGGACCTTGTAATGTGATAATTGATTTTTAGTGTTTTTAAAAAAAAAAAAAAAAAAGTACGCGCACCGTACGCGTACGGTAAAAAAAAAAAAAAAAAGTTTTAAAAAACATATGTAAAAAAAAGATGAAAGATAAGGTTGGCTCTTAAAAGAACCGTTGTGTTCATGCAGGGACAGAGGAAAGAAAGCATGGAAAAATTAGTCTCTGTGACAAGTGTGCTGATCTATTTTGTTGTTCACTAGGGAAACACTGGTCTCCCTATGACAAATTAGATCATGACAAGAGGCACATCGAATATCAACCCTCAGAAAACGAGGGTTAATTTCCAGAGGGCCAGCAGAAGGAGATGCTCCCCCCACAGATGAAGGGCTCACCTGACCTGCAGAAGAAGGAGTCAGCCCTGCAGATGATGGTCCAGGCTGAGCTGCTGTGGATGTACTTGCTTGTCTTTCTGAAGAGTTACCTCCAAAAAGATGACCATGTGTCCTTCTGTGTACATCCTGGAGGTGTCTCTTCATGGTGTGATTCCCAAAGGAATACTTCCTGTGAGGATTACCTCTAGAAAGTACACGCTGACACAGCCTGCAAGTTACTAAGGGTGCATTCACCTTTTGCTGGCCTTCAGGAAAAGTAAAATAATCCCATACATAAGAGGGCTTTTGTTTCCTCTATCTCTGCCTCAAGACAGTGCTGCTAGTGCTAGCCTCACTCTCAGAAGAGCTCTGCTGTTCTGCCATCGTATCCCAAAGACAAACCAGCTCCTTCTCCCAAGGGATCACAAGCAGAAATGAGGGGAATGGGTGTGGTGTAGGAGAGTTCTAGAACTGAAAGTAGTTTCAACCAATCAAAAGTTGTGTTTCATGATCACATGACCTACCGTACGCTTACGGTACGCTTACGGTACGCTTACGGCAAAAGTGCGCATGCGCGTAAAAAAGACACGCGCTTGCGCGCATGCGCATAACAGTCACTACCCGACACTTCCGCGTAACGTGCGCGTGTAGCGTACACGCGTACGCGTCCCACGCGGAGGACGCGCGGCTACGCAAATTGCGTAACTCTACGCAAACAGCGTAGATAAATTACGGACGTTGCGTAAACCGTACGCTTACCGTAAGCTTACGGTACGCGTACTAAAAAAAAATTTTAAAAAAAGGAAAAAATGTATTGCTAATAAATTTTACATGTTTATTTTATAAAATATATTAAAAAAAACATATTATAGAATTTTAAAAATTTAACCATAGTCTTTAAAAAAGGATAGAAAATTAAAATAAAAATATGTTTAAAAAAATAGAAGAAAAAAAACAAAATTAGCATTTAAAAAACCTTGCAAATTCACTGAAAAAACCATGGGTTTCACACACGTTATAGTTAGGACTTAGCATTTAAAAAACCTTAGAAATTCAGTGAAAAAACCATAGGTTTCACACACGTTATAGTTAGGAATTAGCATTTAAAAAACCTTAGAAATTCAGTGAAAAAAAACATAGGTTTCACACATGTTATAGTTAACTGGACATTTTACTCGTAAAAAACCATTGAAATTGCCCCGTTATAGTTAGTTCAGCTAACTATAACTCGCGCGCCCGCAATGCACTGCTGATGACGTCACATATTACATCACTCATGACATGGTCAGTGACATCACTCATGACATCACTGATGACATCTCAAATGACATCACTGATGACATCACTGATGACATCATCCTTGTGATAGAGTGGCAGACCTCCTCTTCCCCTAATATAACCTTTGATACACACAATCAAAAATAGAAATTAAAATTTTAAAAACAATGGACATACCAATACCAGTTACAACAACCTATACAGTAATTCTAAGATCCAAATACACATCCACTCATTCACCAACAGTCCTATACAGTCACTCATACATGTACTCACTCATCATATGTACTCATACACGTATACATCCTGTTACACAATGCCACTCATCCATAGAGGTACTCACACACATAGTTAGTCATGCTAATAAAGAATCAAACATACATTTACTTGCATATACAGTTATACACACACCACCACACTTACTTCTACGGAAACTTACATATACTTAGTCTTTTAAACAATCACTTATAGAAACACATACTTATTCATACAGGAACTCTTTCAATCTCTCACTCTCACATATACTCACATATATACACCAATAGTCACATATACTAGTTTAAAACATATGTAGTTACACATAAAGACACTATTGAGACAGTCATTCACTCACTAACACACCCATACATACACTCATCCACCCATACAGTCCTGCACACATGCTGTCTTCAACACATACAAACAATGAGTCACTCATTCATGCACCCATGCACTACGTAATACCCCTCACCGAACCAGACACTCACACTCATACTGATACTCAAAAAACCAACTAATAACCTATTTAGACACTCATGTAGCTACACACCAACCCATGCAGCCACTTATACACAAAGTGAGAGACTGATACAGATATTTACATATTTAAACATTACTCACTAAGCCATGTATTCACTAAGATACACTTAATCAGTCAGTAATACAATCAATTTTTCAAAAACAATTCATCCATTTAGACACTTATATACCCATTTATTCTTCCATCGACCTTGAGATATACATATATAAAACATATTTAATTTTCAGAAAAACACACATTCACTGGATGATGTCATCAGTGATGTCATCAGTGATGTCATTTGAGATGTCATCAGTGATGTCATGAGTGATGTCACTGACCATGTCATGAGTGATGTAATATGTGACGTCATCAGCAGTGCATTGCGGGCGCGCGAGTTATAGTTAGCTGAACTAACTATAACGGGGCAATTTCAATGGTTTTTTACGAGTAAAATGTCCAGTTAACTATAACATGTGTGAAACCTATGGTTTTTTTCACTGAATTTCTAAGGTTTTTTAAATGCTAATTCCTAACTATAACGTGTGTGAAACCTATGGTTTTTTCACTGAATTTCTAAGGTTTTTTAAATGCTAAGTCCTAACTATAACGTGTGTGAAACCCATGGTTTTTTCAGTGAATATACATATATATATTACTTACGGGCGGTCGCCAGTAGGTAGTTCTCGTTAGGACCTATTAGCCATATGAAATCCGCAACATTCTATTTGGAATAACTTTGGCGCCGGTTGACGAATCTTCGCAAAATTTTCAACACTCATGGCCCGCTCCGGTCCACTCCTATCCTGTTCGGGGTGATTCGTCAAGTGGGGGCCGAGAAAAAAGGGGGGTCCCAAAACGTGTTTTCCCCATGCAATTTTCCATAGGGACCTTTAGTCGCAGCTACAGCCCGAACTGCTGAACGGAATTACACCAAATTTGGCAGAAAGGTAGACCTTGGTTCAGAGTCGCTTAAATGGTGTAAATCCATTCAGTAGTTCCTGAGAAAATCAAAAGTAAAATCACATATATCTGGGCGGAGCCTAACCACACATCTCATCTTGAGATCTGATTGGCTGTCAGCACTTCATCCAAGAAGTGTTGGCAGCCATCTTGGGACCAATAAACATGATAGCACCCCATTAAAAAGCATTGCAGTTAATAGAAGGTTTTAAGACTTTAGTTACATTATAAATCATATGTTGATGGTACCATACTCATTTTAGGAATTGTGGTATGTTCTAAGGTGATTTTACCATGTGAAAAAGCCTTCTGCTGGGATATCACGAATCACGTTTGAGAGAAAACTATTTCTCATGCTTTTCCCACAGAGGTTTGGAAGGTGATCTATAAGCTAAACTGAGAGCATATTTTCTGTAAATTCACATTATCTTTCTCAGTCATGTGAGAATGAAGTCTGACATTCTCAGTAAAACATGCACATCCAACAAGGGCAGATACTGTCAGTTGATTCCTTTGTGTTCTACTGCAGCTTCCCAGAGTGTTCCAAAGAACAACTAGAGCGCTAACAGTCCTACTTATGATAAACGTATGGCACACCTGAAGCCATCTTGATTGGAATAAAGTGGTAACTCTTAAAACATTTAATTTAAAAAGGAACAAAATGAGGGGGTTCATTTTGCCATAGAAAGTATGATTAGTGCTGCAGAAAGAAAAATTAGGGCACATTTTGAGTGACTTCTCAAATCCTCTTCTATTTCTTAAACAAATTCTGCCATGCAGACTGAAACATGCACTTTCAATACCAGCAGCAGACTTCCCTGGTGAGCAGTAGCTTTACTACAGTGATCTAATGAGCAACTAGAGGGCTAACATTCTGAATTTATGACAAATATGTGACACATCTGAATGTCTTCTTGATGGAATCAAAGTAAAAAACTGAAAGTATTCCTACTAAGGAGACTGTAGTAAATGAGGAAATTAGGAAACTTCATAACAAATAAGTCTCCCAAGATGGCCACCAGAGACAAAAGATCCCAAATGTAGCACAAATATCACCCAGATGTAGCCCAAGTATAGCCCAATGACAGAATGTCCCAGAGTGTTCTAAAGAACAACTAGAGCGCTAAAAGTCTTACTTATGACAAAAGTATTGCACACCTGAAGCCATCTTGATTGGAATAAAGTGGTAACACTTAAAACATTTAATTTGCAAAGGAACAAAATGAGGGGATTCATTTTGCCATAGAAATTATGATTAGTGCTGGGGATGGAGGCAAGATGGCCGCTGTAACGTTGTGCTGAGAGGACGCATCCTTTCTCTCCCGCGCTGGACAATGAGTTATTGAGTAAAATGCTCTGTTATTCGTAAAAATCTACCCCTGATGGAGTGTGCACGATGGTGGCAGAAAGGTTTACCTAAAGCCCAGCACGTCAAGAGACAAGCGCTTTGGATCGGGCAGCTTTGGATCTATGTCAAAGAAGTGATTACGAGGTACTTAGCCGGGCATCCCATGGCTCCTAAGGTACACACTCGAGCTGCGAATCAAGAGAAAGGGAGCGAGAGGGGGAGCAAGACATCGGACCCTCCAGCAGCAGCAGCGAAGACAGGAATCGCTGTTAGCTCCAAAACAGACACTCTCACGGGCGCGATCAGGAAAGTATTCCCCCCACCTCTGATGGAGAAATCGAAGAAAGTAAGGAAAGGAGATATACGGAAGCCGAGCGTGGATACTAAAAGCAGGAATCAGGACACGGGAATGCGGCAACCTACTATGTCCGAGATGCTGTCTGCGAAGGTCCCCGAGACTTCAGAGCCACTAGATCCCCTCCATGAAACTGACGCTGTCACTTTGGACTTGAGAGACGTCCTCGAGGACGTAGCTGACGGCTCAGTGAGTCTGGTTGCTAGGCAACGAGCTGAGTTAGCGCCGAAAGTGCCGAGAGAGAAACAGAACTCTGTTGAACCACAGATACCGGTGGAAGTAGGTGGACTGAATACTGGAGGTGAGCAGCAGAATGAGCCTGAAGGCAGTGGTAAAGGGGAGTCCAGAGGGGGACTGGCTATCAGTAAAGGGAATTCGGGAGGCACGACTGCAGATATGCTGGGGGCTTTAATGCTTGTGGAAGAAGAGTTGAATGCATCCAAGAAAGTGATCGGCACCTGGGGCAGCAGGGACAGCCTTGCAAATCAGAAATTCTTGGGGGAATCAAACGCGGGCAAGAACCCCCTGGAGGGAGGGGATTGTACCTCTCTAGAAGGGGAGTTTTTTTCTGTAAATGAAGATTCGGGGTCAGCACCTTCATCGGAATCCAACACAGAGGAGGATGACCTGGATGATCAGGATGGTACTGAGTCAGACATTAGCACACCAGGGAAAGAATCCCCAACTAAGAAAAAATATGCAAAATTAAGGAGGCAGGAACCCAACGCATCCAGGCACTCAGAGAAACGGCTATTGTGGGATTATTCTGCGACCTCGCAAGTATACCAGGAGGAGGACAACTCCGGCAATATTACTGAGATTGCGGCAGCAGGCGGTACCCCTCCTCAGGGGGGTCCCTTTCATACTCTGTTTACTACTCTTAAACAGATGCAAAGCGAAGCAAGAGTTGAAATCCGCAGAGCGAGACAGGCATCAAAGAAAATCCAGTGTAGCTTAAAGAAGGTTAATAAGCTATACGATGAACTTGTGGATCGTGTAACAGAGGTTGAGGAGCGTACCGGCAAACTTGAGGATGATGTTGGGAGATGGCATTCATTCAAGACAGAGCAAGAAAAAATGGCGGAGGATATGCGCTGGAAGATGGAGGATTTTGAAAATAGACAGAGGAGGAACAATGTTAGACTGCTGGGTGTGGCAGAGGGGTCAGAGGGACAGGATGTTAGACAATTTGTGATAAATCTCTTGAAGGGAGCATTTCCAGAATCCCAGTGGCAGTGGGAAATAGAAATACAGAGGGCGCACAGGTTCCCTTTCACAATGAAGAAAGCTCAGGCCACAGGAGGAGCAGGGAGGGGCGGTCAGCAAAATCACCCGAGGGCAATACTAGTCTATGTTGGGAACTTCTTGCTTAGGGAGGAGATTCTGAGTAAGGCAAGATCAGACAGTAGGAAGACTTTTGAAGGCAACACTTTTTTTGCCAGGCCTGACTTCTGCCATTTCACCGTAGAGAGGAGATGGAAGTTAAGGCAGATGATTGCTCCCTTTCAAGCCCTGGGGTTGGAAGCATATCTACTGTACCCGGCTAGGCTTAAAGTGGTTGTGAGGGGGAAAATTTGGATGTTCAACTCTGAGATCAAAGCCGAGTTCTTCCTGGAGGAAATGAGGAAGCAGAAGGGAGGATAGGAGATATGGGTATCTGCATACACAAAAGTACCACCTGAGTATAGATGAAAGTGTTAGAGATAAAAAAGGGATAAAAAGGGTAACACAGCACAAGTAAGGTATTTGGCGGGAGAGGGATGCGACTAGTGCAACTGAAGGCGGGCACACATAGGTCTGTTGACCTATTTGCCTGTAAGAGGGAGGGGGGTGGGGGGAGCAGCACAGGGGAGGAGAAGGAGGGGGTGGAGGCGGGGGGGGAAACAATTGTGTTTTCTGTTAAATGATAAGGTTTGGCACATTGCTATTTACGTAGGAAATACTGGATGTATACAAGCTGATTTGAAGATGGCGAATAAAGGTTATTTCTGGCTGGATCTACGAATATCAACGATATGGCGTGCAGGATAGCATCAATTAATATATGTGGTCTTAATGAGCCGAGTAAGAGGATGAGAGTAGCAGCGTATCTGAAACCTATGCGATTAGACTTGATATGCCTACAAGAGACTCATATAGAAGCGGGGAGGACATACCTTCTGGAGCAATTAGGATTTAAGGTATTGGCTTGCACTAAGCAGGGGTCTAGGACCAGAGGGGTAGTAATTCTGGGTAGGCAAAGGGATGTGATTGTAGGGAAGAAAAAGGAAGATCAATGGGGTAGATGGGTTATTTTAGAAGTATGTTTTAGGGGCCAGAAATTAACTCTTGTTTCAATTTATGGTTCTACGGAAGACGATCCAGATGTATTTCAGTTCCTTGAAATTGAGTTAGCTCAGTGGCCTGAGCCTATAGTATGCTGTGGAGATTTCAACATTCATGATCTAGAGAGCTCATTTACGCGTCCAGATGCGATATATCGGGGAAGGAAGAGGAAAGTATTTAGGGCATTAGCTGATATGGTCACACATAATGCTCTGGTTGATCCTTGGGTGAAGCTACATCCCCACCTAGATGGCAGCACTTTCTTCTCCGCCCCACATAAGACCATGGTTAGGCTGGACTACTTTCTGATATCTAATTGTCTGCTCTCTGGATCACAAGTGGAGAAGCTACCTAGGGTGATTTCAGATCATAGTCCGGTTATTCTCACTATCAAAATCAATCAAACACCCAAAATACCCTCACAGTGGACTTTTGAGAGAGGCCTGCTAAAGGATCCTGTATATAGGGAGCACATGACAGCTTGGATTAAATTCTTTTGGGATATTAACAGGGGGACAGCAGCTCCAGGAGTGGTCTGGGACACTTTCAAGGTAGGAGTACGGGGAGAAACAATTAGTTTTGTTCTAGGAAGACAAAAGAGAGAAAGAGACAAGAGAGAGCAGGTTGGGCAGAGACTATTAAGAGAGGAAGGGAATTTAAGTAGGGCCATAGTACAAAATTTACCTTTAGAAGAGTACCTGCTTAAAATTATAGTTTTAAAAGCTGAAGCAGTGGAAGGGTTGGCTAGACAAGCTGCAGATAATTTTTTGACAAAGAAGGAAAAGACGTACAAACTTAGTGAGAAGGTGGGTCGAGTCCTGGCTAGCAGAACCAGGCAGAGAGTTGCTGCAGCGGGAATAAAAGAAATCAGGGATGCATATGGAAATATGGTTATGGATTCTGATCTAGTAAGGGAAGTGTTTAGAAAGTTTTACACAGATCTGTATACCCCAGAGGGTCCAAGAAGACTACGAGAGGTTGAAGAATACCTGAGAGATATTTCTCCGCCGATAATGTCCGAAGAAGATAGGGAGATATTAGATGGGCCCCTACAGTTGGAAGAATTCAACGAGGCCCTTGGTAGCTTACCAGCTGGGAAAGCAGCAGGACCAGACCAAATTCCGCTTGAATTTTATCAAATATTTAAAAAAGTGCTTGTGGCAGATATGTTTTTAATAATGCAACAAGCTCAACTAGGGGAATCCAGTCCGGAATCTTGGGGGGGGGGGGCTGACATAATTGTAATTTTGAAAAAAGGGAAGCCACCAGAAGCACCAGGATCATACAGACCAATCACACTAATGAATTCGGATATTAAAATATATTCCAAAATCCTGGCAAAGAGGCTGGCTGGGATCATTGAGCAGTTGGTAACCCCCATACAGCATGGATTTATTCCTGGAAAAGGGACAACGCAGCACGTTAGGACTGTTGTTACAATGCTCGACTCCGCAGGAATCCTAGGGGATCCTGTTGCAGCACTTTTTCTAGATGCTGAGAAGGCATTTGACAGGGTCTCCTGGGATTACCTTTGGCAGGTCATGAGGTGGTGCGGGATGGGGGAATCTTTTATTAAAGCCATACGGATACTTTATAGTAACCCAATAGCGAGAATTAGAGTAAATGGAGGGCTGTCAGATACAGTTAAAATCGCTAGGGGGACTAGGCAGGGTTGTCCCTCCTCTCCCCTCCTTTTTGCGTTATATCTCGAACCGCTACTGCGACGACTGGAAGCTAATCAGGAGATACCACCAATGAGGGTAAACAGCTGCATGGTAAAGACCTTAGCCTATGCAGATGATATAGCTATTTTAACGCCGAACCCCACTCTAGCTATAAAGGAGGTCGAGACAGAGGCCCATGTGTTTGGACGGATATCGGGCTATAGTTTAAATAGATTAAAAACGCAGATTATAAAAAACACCTATGCTATATGTAATGATGATAGGGTGGTTAATTCGGCAGTGTACTTAGGGGTATTATTAGTGGCGGATTTGGATAAAATTGTAGAAATGAATTTGTCCCCCTTGATTGATAAGGTGAAGAGAGATCTGGAGAGGATGAATAACTTACATCTTTCTTTACTGGGATGTATTAATGTGATTAAAATGCTGATCTTGCCCAAATTTTTATATTTCTTTCGCTCTATCCCTCTGATCTTTGAAGCCAAATGGTTTAATATGCTAGAGAGAGTACTAAATAGGTTTATCTGGGCGCATGGGAAAACCAGGCGGGCCTATAGGTATATGACTCTCCCAAGAGAAAGAGGGGGATGGGGGGCCCCTGATTTCAGGTTATATCAAATGGCTGCAGCACTACAGTATATGCAGGGGTTAATTGGGGGTGGGGGGCTCGATACAGGGGTTACGATCATGTCTACGGAAGTCTACTCTATAGTACTGGGGGCAGAGGCAGAAAATAACTTCTTAAACAGGGTTGAGTTTGGATACCATAAAAGGACCAGATTTAAGACTGTAGTGGCAGCATATAGGATATGGAATGTCTTTTTAAAAAAAATGGGTCTCGGAAGATACAATAGATATACCAGGCTCTATAAGAATAAATCCTTTCCTACAGAGGTATTTGCTGATCCGATAATGGCAAGATGGTCTCAAAAAGGGATAGTACAGATTGGAGACTTAATGGACGAGGAAGGGATCGTACAGTTTGTAGACCTCACCTTTAAGTATGGTATTGAGAGAAAGGACTTTTTTAAATATTTACAGTTAAGGAGTTTTCTTTACCATAAGCAGGGTGGCAGTGCGGGGTTTAACAGCAATGAAGTACTGGAGAAAATAAAAATAGGAAGGGACTGTACAATTAGATCATTTTATGCATTCTTAGTAAAAGGGAAGATGGATGATATGGAGAAAGTTAGTAATAAGTGGGTTGAAAAACTGGGGGGGGAGCCTGGAAGTTTCCAAGAATCCTTGAACATGGGTTGTAATATTTTGTGTTCGGGTCCCCTACAATCGCAGCACTACAAGACTTTATTCTCATTGTACGACACCCCCGCCAGAATAGCTAAATGGGGAGGCTCCACTGGTATCACCTGTCCCCGATGTAATGCAGGGGACGCAGATATAATTCATATGTTTGCTACCTGCCCCCAGCTGTATAGCTTGATTAAAAATGTAGAAGATTTTCTTGCTAATACACTTGACATACGAATAAAATTGACACCTTTGAGGATTCTGCTTGGGAGAGATAACCAGGATGGACCTGAATATAAGGAATTTATGTTTATGGCTACTGCAGTTTTGAGGTTGACGATAGCAAGAGCATGGTTAGAAAAGGTCCCCCCGGGAATGCAAAGATGGTTGGCAAATTTATTAGCTAGCTATAACCTTGAGAAAGCAATATATGCACGTAAGGGGCAAAGGGGAAGAAGGCTAGGGTTAAAAATCTGGGAACCAATAGCGAAGTGGAAAGAGACTATGGCATTACAGGATACTGCAACACAATATGCAATATAGGTTTATTTGCTACCTGTTGTTTAATTTGTGCTCTTTGTTAGTTGATATTGTTTAAATTTCAAATCAGATAAAGTGAAATTATGGATGTTTTTTCAAAATTGGCTGGAAAATGTACAAATGTAAAATACGTAATACAATGTGTATACTGAGAAAAAGGGGTAAAATAATAAAAAAAAATTAAAAAAAAAAAAATTAATTATGATTAGTGCTGCAGAAAGAAAAATTAGGGCACATTTTGACTTCTCAAATCCTCTTCTATTTCATTAAAAAAATTCTGACATGCAGACTGAAACATGCACTTTGAATACCAACAGCAGACTTCCCTGGTGAGCAGTAGCTTTACTACAGTGATCCAATAAGCAACTAGAGTGCTACCATTCAGAACTTATGGCAAATGTGTGACACATCTGAATGCCTTCTTGATGGAAACAAAGTAAACAAGCATTGAAAATGCAATAGGTCGCGCCCTCGTTTAAGTTAAAGCAATTCTGTTTGTAATTAGGTGGCTTTTTAGCTTTGCTTTTATTTGTGTTTTTTAAACTTTCATGTACATAACATGCATATGCATGCATATATGTATATGTATATGTATGTATTCATTTATATTAGTATTTATATAGATATGCAGATTATATATATATGTTTATATATGTATGTATTTATGTATACACATACATATATATAAATGCATATGCATATATATGCATATATATATATGCATATGTGTGCTTGTAGAGAGAGCTAGAGAGAGGTGTAGAGGTAGAGGTGTAGAGGTAGAGAGGTAGAGGTATAGAGGTAGAGGTAGAGAGTAGTAGAGAGAGAGGTAGAGAAAGGTAGAGAGGTAGAGAGTAGAGGATGAGTAATAGGGAGTAGAGAGTGAGTAGTAGAGGGTAGTAGAGAGAGTAGCAGAGAGTGAGTAGTAGAGAGCAGTAGAGTAAATAGTAGAGAGTGAGTAGTAGAGAGTGAGTAGTAGAGAGTAGTAGAGAGTGAGTAGTAGAGAGTAGTAGAGAGTGGGTAATAGAGAGTGAGTAGTGGAGCGTAGTAGAGAGTGAGTAGTAGAGTGATTAGTAGAGAGTAGTAGAGAGTGAGTAGTAGAGAGTGAGGACAGAGCTAGTAGAGAGTAAGTAGCAGAGAGAGAGTAGTAGAGAGTAGTAGAGAGTGAATAGTAGAGTGAGTAGTAGAGAGTAGTAGAGAGAGTAGTAGAGTGAGTAGTAGAGAGTAGTAGAGAGTGAGTAGTAGAGTGAGTAGTAGAGAGTAGTAGAGAGTAGTAGAGAGAGAGTAGTAGAGAGTGTGTAGTAGAGAGTGAGTAGTAGAGAGTAGCAGAGAGTGAGCAGTAAAGAGAGCAGTAGAGAGTGAGTAGTAGAGAGAGTAATAGAGAGTATTAGAGTGTGAGTAGTAGAGTGAGTAGTAGAGAGTGAACAGTAGAGTGAGTAGTAGAGAGTAGTAGAGAGCGAGTAGTGGAGAGTGACTAGTAGAGAGTAGTAGAGAGTGAGTAGTAGAAAGTGAGTAGAGAGTGAGTAGTAGAGAGAGAGTAGTAGAGAGTGAGTAGTAGAGAGTAGTAGAGTGAGTAGTAGAGAGTGAGTAGTAGAGAGAGAGTAGTAGAGTGAGTAGTAGAGAGTGAGTAGAGAGTAAGTAGTAGAGAGAGAGAGTAGTAGAGAGTGAGTAGTAGAGAGTAGTAGAGTGAGTAGTAGAGAGTGAGTAGTAGAGAGAGAGTAGTAGAGAGTAGTAGAGAGTGAGTAGCAGAGTATTAGAGAGTGTGTAGTAGAGAGTGAGTAGTGGAGAGTGAGTAGTAGAGAGTGAGTAGTAGACAGTGAGTAGTAGAGAGTGAGTAGAGAGTGAGTAGTAGAGAGAGAGTAGTAGAGAGTGAGTAGTAGAGAGTAGTAGAGTGAGTAGTAGAGAGTGAGTAGTAGTAGAGAGAGAGTAGTAGAGAGTGAGTAGTAGAGAGTAGTAGAGTGAGTACTAGAGAGTGAGTAGTAGAGAGAGAGTAGTAGAGAGTAGTAGAGAGTAGTAGAGTGAGTAGTAGAGAGTAGTAGTAAGTGAGTAGTAGAGAGAGTAGTAGAGTAGTAGAGAGTGAGTAGTAGACAGTGAGTAGTAGAGAGAGTAGTAGAGTGTAGTAGAGAGTGAGTAATAGAGAGTGATTAGTAGAGAGTAGTAGAGAGCGAGTAGTAGAGAGTGAGTAGTGGAGAGTGAGTAGTAGAGAGTAGAGAGTGAGTAGTAGAGAGTAATAGAGAGCGAGTAGTAGAGAGCAAATAGTAGAGTGTGTAGTAGAGAGTGAGTAGTAGAGAGTAGCAGAGAGTGAGTAGTAGAGAGAGTAGTAGAGAGTGGGTAGTAGAGAGAGTAGTAGAGAGTAGTAGAGTAGTAGAGCATGAGTAGTAGACTGAGTAGTAGAGAGTAATAGAGAGCGAGTAGTAGAGAGTGAGTAGTGGAGAGTGAGTAGTGGAGAGTGAGTAGTAGAGAGTAGTGGAGAGTGAGTAGTAGAGAGTAGAGAGTGAGTAGTAGAGAGTAGTAGAGAGCGAGTAGTAGAGAGCATATAGTAGAGAGTGTGTAGTAGAGAGTGAGTAGTAGAGAGTAGCAGAGAGTGAGTAGTAGAGAGAGTAGTAGAGAGTAGTAGAGTAGTAGAGCATGAGTAGTAGAGTGGGTAGTCGAGAGTGAGTAGTAGTCTGAGTAGTAGAGAGTACTAGAGAGCGAGTAGTAGAAAGTGAGTAGTGGAGAGTGAGTAGTGGAGAGTGAGTAGTAGAGAGTAGTGGAGAGTGAGTAGTAGAGAGTGAGTAGAAGAGAGTGAGTAGTAGAGAGTGAGTAGTAGAGAGATAGTAGAGAGAGAGTAGTAGAGAGTGAGTAGTAGAGAGTAGTAGAGTGAGTAGTAGAGAGTGAGTAATACAGTAGTAGAGAGTGAGTGGTGGAGAGTAGTAGAGAGTAGTAGAGTGAGTAGTAGAGAATAGTAGAGAGTGAGTATTAGAGAGTGAGTAGTAGAGAGTGAGTAGTAGAGAATAGTAGAGAGTACTAGAGAGTGAGCAGTAGAGAGTAGTAGAGAGTGAGTAGTAGAGAGTGAGTAGTAGAGAGTGAGTAGCAGAGAGAGAGTATTAGAGAGTAGTAGAGAGTGAGTAGTAGAGGGAAGTAGAGAGTGAGTAGTAGAAAGTGAGTAGTAGAGAGAGAGTAGTAGAGAGTGAGTAGTAGAGAATAGTAGAGAGTGAGTAGTAGAGAGTGAGTAGTAGAGAGTAGTGGAGTAGTAGAGAGTGAGTAGTAGAGAGTAGTAGAGAGTGAGTAATAGAGTGAGTACTAGAGAGTAGTAGAGAGCGAGTAGTAGAGAGCAAGTAGTAGAGAGGGTGTAGTTGAGAGTGAGTAGTAGAGAGTGAGTAGTAGAGAGAGTAGTAGAGAGTGAGTAGTAGAGAGAGTAGTAGAGAGTGAGAAGTAGAATAAGAGAGAGTAGTAGAGTAGTAGAGAGTGAGTAGTAGAGAGTAGTTGAGGGCAAGTAGTAGAGAGTGAGTAGTGGAGAGTGAGCAGTAGAGAGTAGTAGAGAGTGAGTAGTAGAGAGTGAGTAGAGAGTGAGTAGTAGAGAGTAGTAGAGAGTGAGTAGTAGAGAAATAGTAGATAGTGAGTAGTAGAGTAGTAGAGAGTGAGTAGTAGAGAATAGTAGAGAGCACTAGAGAGTGAGCAGTAGAGAGTGAGTAGTAGAGAGTGAGTAGTAGAGAGTGAGTAGCAGAGAGAGAGTATTAGAGAGTAGTAGAGAGTGAGTAGTAAAGAGAAGTAGAGAGTGAGTAGTAGAAAGTGAGTAGTAGAGAGAGAGTAGTAGAGAGTGAGTAGTAGAGAGTAGTAGAGAGAGAGTAGTAGAGAGTAGTAGAGTAGTATAGAGTGAGTAGTAGAGAGTGAGTAGTAGAGAGTAGTGGAGTAGTAGAGAGTGAGTAGTAGAGAGTAGTAGAGAGTGAGTAATAGAGTGAGTACTAGAGAGTAGTAGAGAGCGAGTAGTAGAGAGCAAGTAGTAGAGAATGTGTAGTCAAGAGTGAGTAGTAGAGAGTGAGTAGTAGAGAGTAGTGGAGTAGTAGAGAGTGAGTAGTAGAGAGTAGTAGAGAGTGAGTAATAGAGTGAGTACTAGAGAGTAGTAGAGAGCGAGTAGTAGAGAGCAAGTAGTAGAGAGTGTGTAGTCGAGAGTGAGTAGTAGAGAGTGAGTAGTAGAGAGAGTAGTAGAGAGTGAGTAGTGGAGAGAGTAGTAGAGAGTGAGAAGTAGAGTAAGAGAGAGTAGTAGAGTAGTAGAGAGTGAGTAGTAGAGAGTAGTTGAGAGCAAGTAGTAGAGAGTGAGTAGTGGAGAGTGAGTAGTAGAGAGTGAGTAGAGAGTGAGTAGTAGAGAGTAGTAGAGAGTGAGTAGTAGAGAAATAGTAGATAGTGAGTAGTAGAGTAGTAGAGAGTGAGTGGTGGAGAGTAGTAGAGAGTAGTAGAGCGAGTAGTAGAGAATAGTAGAGAGTGAGTAGTAGAGAGAGTAGTAGAGTAGTAGAGAGTGAGTAGTAGAGAGTGAGTAGTAGAGAGTGAGTAGTAGAGAGTAGTACAGTAGTAAAGAGTGAATAGTAGAGAGTGAGTAGTAGAGAGTAGTAGAGAGCGAGTAGTAGAGAGTTAATAGTGAAGAGTGAGTAGTACAGAGTAGTAGAGAGCGAGTAGTAGAGAGTGAGTAGTGGAGAGTGAGTAGTAGAGAGTGAATAGTAGAGAGAGAGTAGTAGAGAGAGTGTAGTAGAGAGTGAGTAGTAGAGTAGTAGAGTGAGTAATAGAGAGTGGGTAGTAGAGAGAGAGTAGTAGAGAGTAGTAGAGAGTGAGTGGTAGAGTAGTAGAGAGTGAGTGGTAGAGTAGTAGAGAGTGAGCGGTAGAGAGTAGTGGAGTGAGTATTAGAGAGTGAATAGTAGAGAGAGAGTAGTAGAGAGTGAGTAGTAGAGAGAGAGTAGTAGAAAGTAGTAGAGAGTGAGTAGTAGAGAAAGTAGTAGAGAGTAGTAGCGAGTGAGTAGTAGAGAGTGAGTAGTGGAGAGTAGTAGAGAGTGAGTAGTAGAGAGTAGTAGGGTAGTAGAGAGTGAGTAGTAGAGAGAAAGTAGTAGAGAGTGAGTAGTAGAGTAGTAGAGAGTGAGTGGTAGAGAGTAGTAGAGAGTAGTACAGTGAGTAGTAGATAGTAGTAGAGTGAGTAGTAGAGAGTGAATAGTTGAGAGTAGTAGAGAGTGAGTAGTAGAGAGAGAGTAGTAGAGAGTAGTAGAGAGTGAGTAGTAGAGTAGTAGAGAGTAGTCAGTCAGTGTCAGTCAGTGTCAGTCAGTCAGTCAGTGTCAGTCAATCAGTGTCAGTCAGTCAGTGTAAGTCAATCGGTGTCAGTCAGTCAGTTTCAGTCAATCAGTGTCAGTCAGTGTCAGTCAGTGTCAGCCAATCAGTCAGTCTGTGTCAATCAGTCAGTGTCAGTCAGTCAGTATCAGTAAGTCAGTGTCAGCTAGAGCAGCTCTGCTGACCTGGTTCTCTGGCTCTAAAGTAGCTCTGCTGACCTGGTTCTCTCCCTCTAAAGCAGCTCTGCTGACCTGGTTTCTCTGGCTCTACAGCAGGTCTGCTGACCTGGTTCTCTGGCTCTAAAGCAGCTCTGCTGACCTAGTTCTTAGGCTACAGAGCAGCTCTGCTGATCTGGTTCTCTGGCTCTACAACAGCTCTGCTGACCTGGTTCTCTGGCTCTAAAGTAGCTCTGCTGACCCGGTTCTATAGCTCTAAAGCAGTTCTGCTGACATGGTTCTCTGGCTCTACAGCATCTCTGCTGACCTGGTTCTCTCCCTCTAGAGCAGCTCTGCTGACCTGGTTCTCTCCTTCTAAAGCAGCTCTACTGACCTGGTTTCTCTGGCTCTACAGCAGCTCTGCTGACCTGGTTCTCTGGCTCTAGAGCAGCTCTGCTAACCTGGTTCTTAGACTCTAGAGCAGCTCTACTGACCTGGTTCTATGGCTCTAAAGCAGCTCTGTTGACTTGGTTCTCTGCCTCTAGAGCAGCTCTGCTGACCTGGTTCTCTGGCTCTAAAGCAGCTCTGCTTTCCTGGTTCTCTGGCTCTAAAGCAAATCTGCTGACCTGGTTCTTTCCCTCTAAAGCAGCTCTGCTGACCTGGTTTCTCTGGCTCTGCAGCAGCTCTGCTGACCTGGTTTTCTGGCTCTAGAGCAGCTCTGCTGACCTAGTTCTTAGGCTCTAGAGCAGCTCTGCTTTCCTGGTTCTCTGGCTCTACAACGGCTCTGCTGACCTGGTTCTCTGGCTCTAAAGCAGCTCTGCTGACCCGGTTTAATGGCTCTAAAGCAGTTCTGCTGACCTGGTTCTCTGGCTCTAGAGCAGCTTTGCTGACCTGGTCCCTTGGCTCTAAAGCAGCTTTGCTGACCTGGTTCTCTCCATCTAAAGCAGCTCTGCTGACCTGGTTCTCTCGCTCTAAAGCAGCTCTACTGACCTGGTTTCTCTGGCTCTAGAGCAGCTCTGCTGACCTGTTTCTCTGACTCTAAAGCATCTCTGCTGACCCGGTTCTCTGGCTCTAAAGCAGCTCTGCTTTCCCGGTTCTCTGGCTCTAAAGCAGATCTGCTGACCTGGTTCTCTCCCTCTAAAGCGGCTCTGCTGACCTGGTTTCTCTGGCTCTACAGCAGCTCTGCTGACCTGGTTTTCTGGCTCTAGAGCAGCTCTGCTGACCCAATTCTTAGGCTCTAGAGCAGCTCTGCTTTCCTGGTTCTCTGGCTCTACAACAGCTCTGCTGACCTGGTTCTCTGGCTCTAAAGCAGCTCTGCTGACCCGGTTTAATGGCTCTAAAGCAGTTCTGCTGACCTGGTTCTCTGGCTCTAGAGCAGCTCTGCTGACCTTGTCCCTTGGTTCTAAAGCAGCTTTGCTGACCTGGTTCTCTCCATCTAAAGCAGCTCTGCTGACCTGGTTCTCTCGCTCTAAAGCAGCTCTACTGACCTGGTTTCTCTGGCTCTAGAGCAGCTCTGCTGACCTGTTTCTCTGACTCTAAAGCATCTCTGCTGACCCGGTTCTCTGGCTCTAAAGCAGCTCTGCTTTCCTGGTTCTCTGGCTCTAAAGCAGATCTGCTGACCTGGTTCTCTCCCTCTAAAGCAGCTCTGCTGACCTGGTTTCTCTGGCTCTACAGTAGCTCTGCTGACCTGGTTTTCAGGCTCTAGAGCTGCTCTGCGGACATAGTTCTTAGGCTCTAGAGCAGCTCTGCTTTCCTGGTTCTCTGGCTCTACAACAGCTCTGCTGACCTGGTTCTCTGGCTCTAAAGCAGCTCTGCTGACCCGGTTCTATGGCTCTAAAGCAGTTCTGCTGACCTGGTTCTCTGGCTCTAGAGCAGCTCTGCTGACCTGGTCCCTTGGCTCTAAAGCAGCTTTGCTGACCTGGTTCTCTCCCTATAAAGCAGCTCTGCTGACCTGGTTCTCTCGCTCTAAAGCAGCTCTACTGACCTGGTTTCTCTGGCTCTAGAGCAGCTCTGCTGACCTGGTTCTCTGACTCTAGAGCACCTCTGCTGACCCGGGTCTTAGGCTCTAGAGCAGCTCTGCTGACCTGGTTCTCTGGCTCTAAAGCATCTCTGCTGACCCGGTTCTATGGCTCTAAAGCAGCTCTGCTAACCTGGTTGTCTGGCTCTAGAGCAGCTCTGCTGACCTGGTTCTCTGGCTCTAAAGCAGCTCTACTGACCTGGTTCTCTCCCTCTAAATCAGCTCTACTGACCTGGCTCTCTGCCTCTAGAGCAGCTCTGCTGACCTGGGTCTATGGCTCTAAAGCAGCTGTGCTGACCTGGTTCTCTCCCTCTAAAGCAAGCAGCTCTGCTGACCTGGTTTCTCTGGCTCTAGAGCAGCTCTGCTGACCTGGTTCTCTGGCTCTAAAGAAGTTCTGCTGACCTGGTTCTCTCCCTCTAAAGCAGCTCTGCTGACCTGGTTTCTCTGGCTCTACAGCAGCTCTGCTGACCTGGTTCTCGGCCTCTAGAGCAGCTCTGCTGACCTGGGTCTCTGGCTCTAAAGCAGCTCTGCTGACCTGATTCTCTCCCTCTAAAGCAGCTCTGCTGACTTGGTTCTCTGCCTCTAGAGGAGCTCTGCTGACCTGGTTCTCTCCCTCTAAAGAGCTCTGCTGACCTGGTTCTCTCGGTCTAAAGCAGCTCTACTGACCTGGTTTCTCTGGCTCTAGAGCAGCTCTGCTTTCCTGGTTCTCTGGCTCTAAAGCAGATCTGCTGACCTGGTTCTCTCCCTCTAAAGCAGCTCTGCTGACCTGGTTTCTCTGGCTCTGCAGCAGCTCTGCTGACCTGGTTTTCTGGCTCTAGAGCAGCTCTGCTGACCTAGTTCTTAGGCTCTAGAGCAGCTCTGCTTTCCTGGTTCTCTGGCTCTACAACGGCTCTGCTGACCTGGTTCTCTGGCTCTAAAGCAGCTCTGCTGACCCGGTTTAATGGCTCTAAAGCAGTTCTGCTGACCTGGTTCTCTGGCTCTAGAGCAGCTCTGCTGACCTTGTCCCTTGGCTCTAAAGCAGCTTTGCTGACCTGGTTCTCTCCATCTAAAGCAGCTCTGCTGACCTGGTTCTCTCGCTCTAAAGCAGCTCTACTGACCTGGTTTCTCTGGCTCTAGAGCAGCTCTGCTGACCTGTTTCTCTGACTCTAAAGCATCTCTGCTGACCCGGTTCTCTGGCTCTAAAGCAGCTCTGCTTTCCTGGTTCTCTGGCTCTAAAGCAGATCTGCTGACCTGGTTCTCTCCCTCTAAAGCAGCTCTGCTGACCTGGTTTCTCTGGCTCTACAGTAGCTCTGCTGACCTGGTTTTCAGGCTCTAGAGCTGCTCTGCGGACATAGTTCTTAGGCTCTAGAGCAGCTCTGCTTTCCTGGTTCTCTGGCTCTACAACAGCTCTGCTGACCTGGTTCTCTGGCTCTAAAGCAGCTCTGCTGACCCGGTTCTATGGCTCTAAAGCAGTTTTGCTGACCTGGTTCTCTGGCTCTAGAGCAGCTCTGCTGACCTGGTCCCTTGGCTCTAAAGCAGCTTTGCTGACCTGGTTCTCTCCATCTAAAGCAGCTCTGCTGACCTGGTTCTCTCGCTCTAAAGCAGCTCTACTGACCTGGTTTCTCTGGCTCTAGAGCAGCTCTGCTGACCTGGTTCTCTGACTCTAGAGCACCTCTGCTGACCCGGGTCTTAGGCTCTAGAGCAGCTCTGCTGACCTGGTTCTCTGGCTCTAAAGCATCTCTGCTGACCCGGTTCTATGGCTCTAAAGCAGCTCTGCTAACCTGGTTGTCTGGCTCTAGAGCAGCTCTGCTGACCTGGTTCTCTGGCTCTAAAGCAGCTCTACTGACCTGGTTCTCTCCCTCTAAATCAGCTCTACTGACCTGGCTCGATGCCTCTAGAGCAGCTCTGCTGACCTGGGTCTATGGCTCTAAAGCAGCTCTGCTGACCTGGTTCTCTCCCTCTAAAGCAAGCAGCTCTGCTGACCTGGTTTCTCTGGCTCTAGAGCAGCTCTGCTGACCTGGTTCTCTGGCTCTAAAGAAGTTCTGCTGACCTGGTTCTCTCCCACTAAAGCAGCTCTGCTGACCTGGTTTCTCTGGCTCTACAGCAGCTCTGCTGACCTGGTTCTCGGCCTCTAGAGCAGCTCTGCTGACCTGGTTTCTCTGGCTCTACAGCAGCTCTGCTTACCTGGTTCTCTGGCTCTACAACGGCTCTGCTGACCTGGTTTCTTTGGCTCTACAGCAGCTCTGCTGACCTCGTTCTCTGCACTCATGATGCACGCACCCAACTTCGCGAAAATATATTTAAAAATAATATAAGTTTATTATAAGTACAAAAATATTATTTTTATGAATATCTTAGATAATCTCTTGCCCTAATATGTATATTAAAGACACATACATATCATTTTGGAACATACATTGTTTTTGCGGGAGTTGCGCACCCAGCGCGCCCCAGCACGTATATGACGTCATGCGGGACACGCAACCGCGCAAGCATCTCGTACCGTAATGCGCATGTGTCGCGAATGCGCGGGAGCAGGAGTCGCGGATTGGTCACATACCAATCACGCACATTACGTAATATTAAATGTATTTGATGTAACTGAAAAACACGCAGCCGTCGCACACCATACGCGGATCCTTCACGACTTTTCTAAAATGGCGGCTAGAATGCGCGCACCCACCATGATGGGTACGCTTTGAGTGCGCGACTCCGAAAAAAAATAGGAATTTATAAAAAAAAGAAAATAATATAAATATATTAAAATAAAAAATGAAAACAATAATATTAATAAATATTTCAGTTTGATTTTTTTTTTTGCAATTTTCAGAAAAATATATAATGTTATTTAATGAATAAAATATTTATAAATAAACAGTTAGAAAATCAGTACAAAAAATAGCTATAACTACTATCACACTTAAAAATTTGCATTTAAAAAACATTTGAAATTCACTGAAAAAAAACATAGGTTTCAGAGACGTAATAGTTAGAAATTAGCATTTAAAAAAGCTTTGAAATTCACTGAAAAAACCATAGGTTTCAGAGACGTTATAGTTAGAAATTAGCATTTAAAAAACCTTAGAAATTCACAGAACAAAACATAGGTTTCAGGGGTGTTATAGTTAGCTGGCCATTTCACTCGTACAAAACCATAGAAATTCCTCCGTTATAGTTCGTTCTGCTAACTATAACTCGTGCGCCCGCAATGCACTGCTGATGATGTCACATATTGCATCATTCATGACATGGTCAGTGACATCACTAATGAGATCACTGATGACATCTCAAATGACATCACTGATGACATCATCCACGTGACAATCTGATACACCTCATTATACACTAGTATAACCTTTCATCACTCACTGTAAAATACAGAGTACCATATTTGAAACCATTGACACACCAATACCAGTTACTACATACCCACTCAGTGATTCCTAAGTCTACACACACAACTACCCATTCAACAACAGAATCATTTATACATGCAGTCACTAATTAATAGAACACTATCAAATGCACTTATACACATATATAGACATTGACACATCAGCAGTCATCTTAGTCGGTTATGCAGTCATTCTACTCACTCATGAAAAAAAATTATCACACTTACATTTACTCACTTACACAATTATCCAACAACACCTCATTTAGTCACATAGTAACTCATAGTTAATATGTTAAAAAATCACCATTACAATTATACACTCATTCATATAGTTACTCTCACAATCACTGACTCTTACACATACTTATTTATATACACCAACTCTCACATACAATGCCTTTTATTTTTTTACTTTGTTGAAGATGTACAACTATAACATATATTCGCTCACCAACACACAAATAAATACACTCAGTCACCCAAACAACTGTTTCCACATGCACTCTTAACCCCTTCCATGCTCATGACGGAACGGTTCCGTCATGAGCATCGGTTGAGCTGTGCTCATGACGGAACCGTTCCGTCATGGCCCCGCCCGCGCTCGAACCCTTCAGCACCGCGGGGGAATCCGCGCAGCGCTGAAGGGGTTAAACTTATACACCTAGTCAAACAACCATTCACACATCTATGCATAGAGTTACACACACCCCATCCAACCACACACAAACTCAGTGTCCCATACAAATACTCACCCAACTAATCAATAACTAATATACACACTCATGTAGTTAGTGGCCAACTGATGCAGAATGTTATACAACAACAGAGACAGTGCTGCACACATTCACATAGTTTAGTTACTAATCTGTGTATTAAGTGAGACACTTTTAATTACTCACTTAAACAGACAGTCAGACAGCTACTAAATCCTCCATCCAGACAGTTATATATCCACTCAATCTTCAATACAGATTGGTATATATATATATAATACATATTTAAATTTTAAAGTAAACCACATTCACTGGATGGTGTCATCAGTGATGGCATCAGTGATGTCATTTGAGATGTCATCAGTGATGCCATCAGTGATGTCACTGACCATGTTATGAATGATGCAATATGTGACATCATCAGCAGTGCATTGTGGGCGTGCGAGTTATAGTTAGCATATAACTATAACAGAGGAATTTCTATGGTTATGTACGAGTGAAATGGCCAGCTAACTATAACACCCCTGAAACCTATGGTTTTTTCTGTGACTATATATACACATACATACATATCTATCTATTTAGCTATAAATATCTATATATATATATATATATTCACTGAAAAAACCATAGGTTTCAGGCACGTTATAGTTAGAAATTAGCATTAAAAAAAACCTTAGAAATTTACCGAAAAAACCCAGTTTTCAGGGACGTTATAGTTAGGAATTAGCATTTAAAATAACCTTAGAAATTCACTGAAAAATCATAGGTTTCAGAGACGTTATAGTTAGGAATTAGCATTTAACAAACACCTTAGAAATTCACTGAAAAAAACATAGGTTTCAGGGATGTTATACTTAGTTGGACATTTGACTCATATAAAACCAGAGAAATTTGCCTGTTATAGTTAGTTGAGCTAACTATAACTTGCACCCCCGCAATGCACTGCTGATTTTGTCACATATTACATCACTCATGACATCATCAGTGACATCACTGATAACATCACTGATGACATCTCAAATGACATCACTGATGACAACACTGATGACATCATCCAGTGAATGTGTGTTTCTGTAAAGTTTAAATATTTTTCATATATATCTATGCCAAAGTGTATTAAAGAAGGAATGAGTGTATAAGACTCAGCATGGATGATTAAGTAGGTGTGCCACTAACTGTATAAGTGACTAATTAATTGTGTCTTGCTTAATGCATGTGTTAGCGACTGATATAGACATTCACAGAGTTTAGGTTGTTAATTGATGTGTAAGCAGTTCCATGGTTTGGTTAGCAACTAAATGAGGATCTATATGAGCTATTCATTGCTTGTCTGTGTACCTGTATGAGTACCTGAGTGTCTGCGTGGGTGGGTGGGGGTGTGTGACTCTCTGCATAGATGTGAGTGGCTAATTCACTAGGTATATGTGTTCAAGTTTGTATCTGTAAAGGTCTACATTGCTGGGTGAGAGTGTGTATGAGTGTCTCGGTGAGTGAATGGATGCCTCAGTGGTACATGTGAGTAACTCCATATGTGAAAGGCAGTATATATGAGTGTTGGACTATATAAATGACTATATGTGAGAATGAGTGATTGTGAGAGTGCCTGTGTGGATCAGTGTGTCCTTGTATTAGTTATTGTATTAGAGTCTAAGTATGTGTTAGTATATGTTTAAATAAGTGACGTGGTATGTGTATAACTGTACAGGTGAGTAAATGAAAGTGTTATTGATTATTTCCAATACTGACTAGGTGTGTGAATAACTCTAAGAATGAGAGGCAGTGTTTGAGTGTCTCTATAGATATGTGACTGGATATGATAATGCTCTATTGATGGCTGACTGTATGTATGAGTGAGTGTATAGGTGAATGAATGTATGTGTGTAGACCTATAAATTAGAGAGTGGATATGCACTAACTGGTATTGGTGTGTTCATGGTTTCGAAAATTATAGTCTGTATTTTAGACTGGTTGTATCAAGTGTTATTTTAGGGTCTCATCAGGTGCATCTGATTTTCACGTGGATGATGTCATCAGTGATATCATCAGTGATATCATTTGAGATGTCATCAGTGATGTCATCAGTGATGTCACTGACCATGTCATGAGTGATGTAATATGTGACGTTATCAGCAGTGCATAGCAGGGGCGCGAGTTATAGTTAGCTCAACTAACTGTAACAGGCGAATATCTCTGGTTTTATATGAGTCAAATGTCCAACTAACTATAATGTCCCTGAAACCTATGTTTTTTTCAGTGAATTTCTAAGGTTTTTTTAAATGCTAATTCCTAACTATAACGTCCCTGAAGCCTATGGTTTTTTCAGTGAATTTCTAAGGTTTTTTTAAATGCTAATTTCTAACTATAACGTCCCTGGAACCTATGGTTTTTCAGTAAATTTCTAAGGTTTTTTAAATGCTAATTTCTAACTATAACGTGCCTGAAACCTATGGTTTTTTCAGTGAATTTAAAAGGTTTTTTAAATGCTAATTTCTATTTATAACGTTCATTAAACCTATCTTTTTTTTGTGTTTTTTAATTATCATCCCATTCTCAACTTGGTGAAAACTGCAAATCTCACCACTCTTGCATGAATACCTTACACCAACAAAATCGCCACAAATAAGAGCCACATCTAACGCTAATGAAATGTACTGTAGGCGTTCCAGAGCAAAAAAAAAACGAAAACACCACTTCCCCATATTTTCAACAACCAGCCAAATCTGCAATGCGATCCAAAAAGCAGGCGATAAGCCGAGTTAGCAGTAACAAATTAACATCAACCTTTAACTGCTGTAAGGAGGTCGAGTATCTACTCCGTTATTTCGACCCAACTCACAGCCACATCTAAAAACCAACACGTGATACAGCTACTGATCATGCAGCTCCGACACCCAAAAATGCCACAACACGCAGCCCCACCACCACCAGAACCTCCCCCCCGGACCACCCCCCCTACTACCACCGAGGCAGCACAAAACAGAAGAACGGACCTTCCCAAAATGCCATGCCCCTCAGTCACACAATAGCTGAATGTTGGGAGATGAGCAACCAACTATATATGAAGGAGGCAAGTCACCCAACACTGATAAAGCACACAATGCCAAGTGTAACGCTCATGTGCTGCACAAACCTCACTATACAAAGCATAAACCTCTCCATGTGGAGATATACTATTGATACCTGTACTGTAGTGCACAGTGGACACAACCATGTTACCTCAGGCAGTGGGGAAGATGTCGGTCATGTAGCTGTGTTGTCTCCCCCTGGAAGCGGAAGGGGAGTGGGCTGCTCCAACGTACGCCACTCCAGCGTAGGAGTATGAATAAATAGACCAGGCCCTAGGCGTGGTTCACTTGTGGGAAGACCAACAAGTCTTTCTGAATGGCAGCCCTCACCCTGGCACATGGCAGCCACCATAACCACGGGCCTCCTCGACACAGGGCCCCTGCGAACCCAGTGGCACAGCACCGCAGACTTATATCTGTAACGACTACTGCCTTCAATCTACACTACGGACAGCACGGCTCACAATTCAGATGTAGGGGCGATTGCAGATATCGCAGTCCAGTTCGCAAGACACGTTGCTCCCAGTGCAGCCCACCCAAACCATGCATCATCGCAGGGTGCACACACGCTGTGTGCTTTAGGTGCTACTAACTCACTGCACCATAAGTCATTGCCACGTGGCCTTATCAACGCAGAATTCTTTAGACAAAACACATTGCTCCCAGTGCGGCTCAACTGGACCACGTCTCATCGCAGGGTGCGCACATGCTGAGTACTCCAGGTGCCACTAACTGTGCAGTTCAACTCAACACCACGTGCCTGTGCCCCCATCCTGACCACTGCCTCCGCCCTACACTGGAGTTACATGCTTCACAATTCAACATTAGTAGTGACGCAAATTGTGTAAGAGACTATAATGGGTTAAGAAGACCAAATGTTCCCAATCTGTGCAGCTCAAGTCAACGTCACCTGCCTGTGGGCCTTTGCTGACCGCTGCCTCCGGCCTACACTGTGGAAGACCGGCGACACGTGGTGCCAACTCACCCTGTTCAACACAAGCTGATCCCACATGTGTAACTGTGTCCTGAGTCCTGAATGGTAGCGACCACAGCACCAGACTCCCTTTGAACAGTGAGGGGTATTTCCATATGGAAGGCCGGCGACACGTGGTGCCACTGAACCTACACTACGAAGGCCGGTGGGGCCACCAACGTATGCACGTGGCTGCGGACCCTAGCTCACCACTTTCTCTGCCCTACACTGTGGGCAACCGGCAACAAATTGTACCAGTAACCGTCTTCAACACAAGCCGATCCCACATGTGTAACTGTGTCCTGAGTCCTCAATAGCAGAGACCACAGCACCAGACTCCCTTCGATCACCGAGGGGTATTTCCACATGGAAGACTGGCGACACGTGGTGCCACTGAACCTATACTACGCAAGGTTTGTTTGGGTCACCAACGTATGCACGTGGCTGTGGACCCTAGCTCACCGCTACCTCTGCCCTACACTGTGGGCGACCGGCGACAAATGGTACCACTAACCGTCTTCAACACAAGCCGATCCCACATGTGTAACTGTGTCCTGAGTCCTGAATGGCAGTGACCACAGCACCAGACTCCCTTTGATCAGTGAGGGGTATTTCCATATGGAAGGCCGGCGACACGTGGTGCCACGAACCTGCACTACCCAGGCCGGTGGGGCCACCAACGTATACACATGGCTGTGGACCCTAGCTCACCGCTACCTCTGCCCTACACTGTGGGCGACCGGCGACAAATGGAACCACTAACCGTCTTCAACACAAGCTGATCCCACATGTGTAACTGTGTCCTAAGTCCTCAATGGCAGCGACCACAGCACCAGACTCCCTTCGATCACCGATGGGTATTTCCACATGGAAGACCGGCGACACGTGGTGCCACTGAACTGGTACTATGCAAGGTTTGTTTGGGTCACCAATGTATGCATGTGGCTTTGGACCCTACCTCACCGCTACCTCTGCCCTACACTGTGGGCGACCGGCGACAAATGGTACCACTAACCGTCTTCAACACAAGCCGATCCCACATGTGCAACTGTGTCCTGAGTCCTGAATGGCAGTGACCTCAACTTGCCAGCGACCACAGCACCAGACTCCCTTCGATTAGTGTGGTGTATTTGCATATCGAAGTCATCAATGTGGAAAGTATTGCCAACTAAAACATAACGCAAAAGATAAATTTTACACAAACTGTCAATTTCCCTTTCCATGTCCAGTGATTTCCAAAGGAAGAGTGAACAGTTTTATGTCAGCAATGAGACATATCATTACTCGAAAATCACCCAAAAATACTTATAATTTAAAAAGAACAGAAGCATCGAAGTACAATAATGATTACAATACGGAGATTTTGAAGATGTGAAATGCAAATATGAACATACAATATGATGCACATACCTCAATTGCTGTTTTTCACTATGTCACGTCATATATTACCAACTCTGAGAAGACAGAATTGAAAAAAATGTGGAAAGAAATTTCACAGGAGAAGACACTTACGAAAAAAATGTACAGCTTCAGTTTGAAGACACTTTCACATCGAGAAATTGGATCCTACCAATGTTCGGATCGATAGACATCTGCAAGTTTATATTCAAAGTCAACAGGAACCATCTGGATAAGTCTAGGTTTTCCTGCGGCACGAAATCGAGTTTTAATATAAATGTTATAAAACAAATTTGTGATGATATAGACTTACCTTTCTTTGCTAGTCAAGAGAACTGTACAGAAAATAACAGTTGGCTATGTCTAGGTGTTGATCAACAAATGGAAGATAATACTGTTGTGAAGTTTGAAAAAGAAATAACATAGTTTAAAGTAGTTTCTAGTGAAAATCCCAACTATGTTTATATTTATTGCCGACGTACTCATTATAAAATTCAAACTATGAATGTAGATGTACTACCACTAACCCTGTTCAACACAAGTCGATTCCACATGTGTAACTGTGTCCTGAGTCCTGAATGGCAGTCACCCCAAGTCCTGGCAGCGACCACAGCACCACACTCCCTTCGATCACTGAGGCATATTTCGATATGGAAGTCCAGCGACACGTAGTCCCACTAACCCTCTTTAACACAAGCCGATCCCACATGTGTAACTGTGTCCTGAATGGCAGTGACCCCCAGTCCGTGGCAGCAACCACAGCAGCATACTCTCTTTGATCAGTTAGACATATTTCCATATGCAATGGCGGCGACACATGGTGCCAATAACTCTGTTCAACACAAGCCGATCCCTCATGTGTAACTGTGTCCTGAGTCCTGAATAGCAGTCACCCCAACTCCGTACCACCATACTCCCTTTCATCAGTGAGGGGTATTTCCATATGCAACTACAGACTCCAGACGGCAAGTAAGTATCACAGTCCTACACCCTACATATTATCCTTTTAGTATCTTTGCTTCAAAAACTTTTTGTTATATCAGTTATAGCTTTACTACAATGACCAAATTAATCTTCAAATGAAAACTAAAATGGAATAGCAGTCTACACTTCAGGCAGTACAGCTCGCAATTCCATTTTTAAGTGCTAATTTCTAACAACAAGATTGTACTCAGAAAATACATCGCTTTGTCAGTGTATTCTATACTTATTTCACCTTTTCATCATACGCCTACACTGCACTCACTAGGGCTCCCAATGCAAATTATTTCTTCCTTCATTAACTACAGTGTCACTAGGCAAGTAACTATTACATGCCTGAAATCTACATAATATCCTTCTAGTATCCTTTCTTCTTGAACATTTTTTATATCAGTTATACCTTTAGTACAATCACAAAACTCATTTTCAAGTACAAACGAACACTCAGCAGTCTACACTGCGGGCAGCAGACCTCGCAAATTGAATTTTGGACACGTGGTGCCAACTAACACTAAAAAAATTAATCACACTTACATTTACTCACTTACACAATTATCCAACAACACCTCATTTATTCAAACACATAGTAACTCATAGTTAATATGTTAAAAAATCACCATTACAATTATACACTCATTCATATAGTTACTCTCACAATAACTGACTCTTACACATACTTATTTATATACACCAACTCTCACATACAATGCCTTTTATTTTTTTACTTTGTTGAAGATGTACAACTAAAACATATATTCGCTTACCAACACACAAATAAATACACTCAGTCACCCAAACAACTGTTTCCACATGCACTCTTAAACCTATACATCTAGTCAATCAACCATTCACACATCTATGCATAGAGTTACACACACCCCATCCAACCACACATAAACTCAGTGTCCCATACAAATACTCACCCAACTAATATACACACTCATGTAGTTAGTGGCTAACTGATGCAGCATGTTATACAACAACAGAGACTGTGCTGCACACATTCACATAGTTTAGTTACTAATCCATGTATTAAGTGAGACACTTTTAATTACTCACTTAAACAGTCAGACAGCTACTAAATCCTCCATCCAGACAGTTATATATCCACTCAATCTTCAATACAGATTGGTATATATGTAATACATATTTAAATTTCAAAGTAAACCACATTCACTGGATGATGTCATCAGTGATGTCATTTCAGATGTCATCAGTGATGTCATCAGTGATGTCACTGACCATGTCATGAATGATGCAATATGTGACATCATCAGCAGTGCATTGCGGGCACGCGAGTTATAGTTAGCAAAACTAACTATAACGGAGAAATTTCTATGGTTTTGTACGAGTGAAATGGCCAGCTAACTATAACACCCCTGAAACCTATGGTTTTTTCTGTGATTACATATACACATACATACATATCTATCTATATCTATATCTATATCTATTTAGCTATATATATATATATATATATATATATATATATATTCACTGAAAAAACCATAGGTTTCAGGCACGTTATAGTTAGAAATTAGCATTTAAAAAAACCTTAGCAATTCACTGAAAAACCATAGGTTTCAGAGACATTATAGTTAGGAATTAGCATTTAAAAAAACCTTAGAAATTCACTGAAAAAACAATAGGTTTCAGGGATGTTATAGTTAATTGGACATTTGATATATAAAACCAGAGAAATTCGCCTGTTATAGTTAGTTGAGCTAACTATAACGTGCGCCCCCGCAATGCACTGCTGATTTTGTCACATATTACATCACTCATGACATGGTCAGTGACATCACTGATGACATCACTGATGACATCTCAAATGACATCACTGATGACAACACTGATGACATCATCCAGTGAATGTGTGTTTCTGTAAAGTTTCAATATTTTTCATATATGTAGGTGTATTAAAGAATGAATGAGTTTATAAGACTCAGCATGGATGATTAAGTAGGTGTGTCACTAACTGTATAAGTGACTAATTAATTGTGTCTTGCTTAATGCATGTATTAGCGACTGATATAGACATTCACACAGTTTAGGTTGTTAATTGATGTGTAAGCAGTTCCATGGTTTGGTTAGCAACTAAATGAGGATCTATATGAGCTATTCATTGCTTGTCTGAGTACCTGTATGAGTACCTGAGTGTCTGCGTGGGTGGGTGGGGGTGTGTGTCTCTCTGCATAGATGTGTGAGTGGCTAATTCACTAGGTATATGTGTTCAAGTTTGTATCTGTAAAGGTCTACATTGCTGGGTGAGAGTGTGTACGAGTGTCTCGGTGAGTGAATGGATGCCTCAGTGGTACATGTGAGTAACTCCATATGTGAAAGGCAGTATATATGAGTGTTGGACTATATAAATGACTATATGTGAGAATGAGTGATTGTGAGAGTGCCTGTGTGGATCAGTGTGTCCTTGTATTAGTTATTGTATTAGAGTGTAAGTATGTGTTAGTATATGTTTAAATAAGTGACATGGTATGTGTATAACTGTACAGGTGAGTAAATGAAAGTGTTATTGATTATTTCCATTACTGACTAGGTGTGTGAATAACTCTAAGAATGAGAGGCAGTGTTTGAGTGTCTCTATAGATATGTGACTGGATATGATAATGCTCTATTGATGGCTGACTGTATGTATGAGTGAGTGTATAGGTGAATGAATGTATGTGTGTAGACCTATAAATTAGAGAGTGGATATGCACTAACTGGTATTGGTGTGTTCACAATTTTGAAAATTATAGTCTGTACTTTAGACTGGTTGTATCAAGTGTTATTTTAGTGTCTGATCAGGTGCATCTGATTTTCACGTGGATGATGTCATCAGTGATATCATCAGTGATGTTATTTGAGATGTCATCAGTGATGTCATTAGTGATGTCACTGACCATGTCATGAGTGATGTAATATGTGACGTCATCAGCAGTGCATTGCGGGGGCGCGAGGTATAGTTAGCCTAACTAACTATAACAGGCAAATTTCTCTGGTTTTATATGAGTCAAATGCCCAACTAACTATAACGTCCCTGAAACCTATGGTTTTTTCAGTGAATTTCTAAGGTTTTTTAAATGCTAATTCCTAACTATAACGTCCCTGAAACCTATGTTTTTTTCAGTGAATCTCTAAGGTTTTTTTAAATGCTAATTCCTAAATATAACGTCCCTGAAACCTATGGTTTTTCAGTACATTTCTAAGGTTTTTTAAATGCTAATTTCTAACTATAACGTGCCTGAAACCTATGGTTTTGTCAGTGAATTTCAAAGGTTTTTTAAATGCTAATTTCTATTTATAACGTTCATTAAACCTATCTTTTTTTGGTGTTTTTTACTTATCATCCCATTCTCAACTTGGTTAAAACTGCAAATCTCACCACTCTTCCATCAATACCTTACACCAACAAAATCGCCACAAATAAGAGCCACATCTAACGCTAATGAAATGCACTGTAGGCGTTCCCGAGCAAAAAAAACCTAAAACACCACTTCCCCATATTTTCAACAACCAGCCAAACCTGCGATGCGATCCAAAAAGCAGGCGATAAGCTGAGTTAGAAGTAACAAATTAACATCAACCTTTAACTGCTGTAAGGAGTTCGAGTATCTACTCCGTTATTTCGACCCAACTCACAGCCACATCTAAAATGCAACACGTGATACAGCTACTGATCATGCAGCTCCGACACCCAACAACGCCACAACACCCAGCCCCACCACCACCAGAACCTCCCCCCCGGACCACCCCCCTACTACCACCGACGCAGCACAAAACAGAAGAACGGACCTTCCCAAAATGCCATGCACCTCAGTCACACAATATCTGAATGTGGGGAGAGGAGCAACCAACTATATATGAAGGAGGCAAGTCTTCCATCACTTGTGGGAAGACCAACGAGTCTGTCAGAATGGCAGCCCTCACCCTGGCACGTGGCAGCCGCCATAACCGCGGGCCTCCTCGACACAGGGCCCCTTCGAACCCAGCGGCACAGCACCGCAGACTTATATCTGTACCGACTACTGCCTTCGATCTACACTACGGACAGCACGGCTCACAATTCAGATGTAGGGGTGATTGCAGATATCGCAGTCCAGATCGCAAGACACGTTGCTCCCAGTGCAGCCCACCCGAACCACGCATCATCGCAGGGTGCGCACACGCTGTGTGCTTCAGGTGCTACTAACTCACTGCACCATAAGTCATCGCCACGTGGCCTTATCAACGCAGAATTCTTTAGACAAAACACATTGCTCCCAGTGCGGCCCGCCGGGACCAGGTGTCATCGCAGGGTGCTCACATGCTGAGTACTCCAGGTGCAACTAACTGTGCAGCTCAACTCAATGCCACATGCCTGTGCCCCCATCCTGACTGCTGCCTCCGCCCTACACTGGAGTTACATGCTTCACAATTCAACATTAGTAGCGACGCAAATTGTGTAAGAGACTATAATGGGTTAAGAAGACCAAATGTTCCCAATCTGTGCAGCTCAAGTCAACGTCACCTGCCTGTGGCCTTTGCTGACCGCTGCCTCTGGCCTACACTGTGGAAGACCGGCGACACGTGGTGCCAACTCACCCTGTTCAACACAAGCCGATCCCACATGTGTAACTGTGTCCTGAGTCCTGAATGGCAGCGACCACAGCACCAGACTCCCTTTGATCAGTGAGGGGTATTTCCATATGAAAGGCCGGCGACACGTGGTGCCACTGAACCTACACTATGCAGGCCGGTGGGGCCACCAACGTATGCACGTGGCTGCGGACCCTGGTTCACCGCTACCTCTGCCGTACACTGTGGGCAACCGGCGACAAATGGTACCAGTAACCTTTTTTAACACAAGCCGATCCCACATGTGTAACTGTGTCCTGAGTCCTCAATAGCAGCGACCACAGCACCAGACTCCCTTCGATCAAAGAGGGGTATTTCCACATGGAAGACTGGCGACACGTGGTGCCACTGAACTGTACTACGCAAGGTTTGTTTGGGTCACCAACGTATGCACGTGGCTGTGGACCCTAGCTCACCGCTACCTCTGCCCTACACTGTGGCCGAGCGGCGACAAATGGTACCACTAACCGTCTTCAACACAAGCCGATCCCACATGTGTAACTGTGTCCTGAGTCCTGAATGGCAGCGGCCACAGCACCAGACTCCCTTTGATCAGTGAGGGGTATTTCCATATGGAAGGCCGGTGACACGTGGTGCCACGAACCTGAACTACCCAGGCCGGTGGGGCCACCAACGTATGCACGTGGCTGTGGACCCTAGCGCACTGCTACCTCTGCCTACACTGTGGGCGACCGGCGACAAATGGTACCACTAACCGTCTTCAACACAAGCCGATCCCACATGTGTAACTGTGTCCTGAGTCCTGAATGGCAGTGACCACAGCACCAGACTCCCTTTGATCAGTGAGGGGTATTTCCATATGGAAGGCCGGCGACACGTGGTGCCACGAACCTGCACTACCCAGGCCGGTGGGGCCACCAACGTATACACATGGCTGTGGACCCTAGCTCACCGCTACCTCTGCCCTACACTGTGGCCGAGCGGCGACAAATGGTACCACTAACCGTCTTCAACACAAGCCGATCCCACATGTGTAACTGTGTCCTGAGTCCTGAATGGCAGCGACCACAGCACCAGACTCCCTTTGATCAGTGAGGGGTATTTCCATGTGGAAGGCCGGCGACACGTGGTGCCACGAACCTGCACTACCCAGGCTGGTGGGGCCACCAACGTATGCATGTGGCTGTGGACCCTAGCGCACTGCTACCTCTGCCTACACTGTGGGCGACCGGCGACAAATGGTACCACTAACCGTCTTCAACACAAGCCGATCCCACATGTGTAACTGTGTCCTAAGTCCTCAATGGCAGCGACCACGGCACCAGACTCCCTTCGATCACCGAGGGGTATTTCCACATGGAAGACCGGCGACACGTGGTGCCACTGAAGGTCACCAACGTATGCATGTGGCTGTGGACACTACCTCACCGCTACCTCTGCCCTACACTGTGGGCGACCAGCGACAAATGGTACCACTAACCGTCTTCAACACAAGCCGATCCCACATGTGCAACTGTGACCTGAGTCCTGAATGGCAGTGACCCCAACTTGCCAGCTATCACAGCACCAGACTCCCTTCGATTAGTGTGGCGTATTTGCATATCGAAGTCATTAATGTGGAAAGTATTGCCAACGAAAACATAACGCAAAAGATACATTTTACACAAACTGTCGATTTCCCTTTCCACGTCCAGTAATTTCCAAAGGAAGAGTGAACAGTTTTATGTCAGCAATGAGACATACCATCACTCGAAAATCACCCAAAAATACTTATAATTTAAAAAGAACAGAAGCATCGAAGTACAATAATGATTACAATACGGAGATTTTGAAGATGTTAAATGCAAATATGAACATGCAATATGATGCACATAACTCAATTGCTGTTTCTCACTATGTCACGTCATATATTACCAACTCTGAGAAGACAGAATTGAAAAAAATGTGGAAAGAAATTTCACAGTAGAAGACACTTACGAAAAAAATGTACAGCTTCAGTTTGAAGATACTTTCACATCGAGAAATTGGATCCTACCAATGTTCGGATCGATAGACATCTGCAAGTTTATATTCAAAGTCAACAGGAACCATCTGGATAAGTCTAGGTTTTCCTGCGGCACGAAATCGAGTTTTAATATAAATGTTATAAAACAAATTTGTGATGATATAGACTTACGTTTCTTTTCTAGTCAAGAGAACTGTACAGAAAATAACAGTTGGCTATGTCTAGGTGTTGATCAACAAATGGAAGATAATACTGTTGTGAAGTTTGAAAAAGAAATAACATAGTTTAAAGTAGTTTCTAGTGAAAATCCCAACTATGTTTATATTTATTGCCTACGTACTCACTATAAAATTCAAACTAGGAATGTAGATGTACTACCACTAACCCTGTTCAACACAAGTCGATTCCACATGTGTAACTGTGTCCTGAGTCCTGAATGGCAGTCACCCCAAGTCCCTGGCAGCGACCACAGCACCACACTCCCTTCGATCACTGAGGCATATTTCGATATGCAACGGCGGCGACATGTGGTGCCAATAACTCTGTTCAACACAAGTCGATCCCTCATGTGTAACTGTGTCCTGAGTCCTGAATAGCAGTCACCCCAACTCCGTACCACCACACTCCCTTTCATCAGTGAGGGGTATTTCCATATGCAACTACAGACTCCAGACGGCAAGTAAGTATCACAGTCCTACACCCTACATATTATCCTTTTAGTATCCTTGCTTCAAGAACTTTTTGTTATATCAGTTATAGCTTTACTACAATGACCAAATTAATCTTCAAATGAAAACTAAAATGGAATAGCAGTCTACACTTCAAGCAGTACAGCTCGCAATTCCATTTTTAAGTGCTAATTTCTAACAACAAGATTGTACTCAGAAAATACAACACTTTGTTAGTGTATTCTATACTTATTTCATCTTTTCATCATACGCCTACACTGCACTCACTAGGGCTCCCAATGCAAACTATTTCTTCCTTCATCAACTACAGAGTCATTAGGCAAGTAACTATTACATGCCTGAAATCTACAGAATATCCTTTTAGTATCCTTTCTTCTTGAACATTTGTTATATTAGTTATACCTTTAGTACAATCACAAAATTCATTTTCAAGTACAAACGAACACTCAGCAGTCTACACTGCGGGCAGCAGACCTCGCAAATTTAATTTTGGACACGTGGTGCCAACTAACACTGTCCAACACAAGCCCATCCCACATGTGTAACTGTGTCCTGAATGGCAGTGACCCCAAGTCCATGGCACCCACCACAGCAGCAATCTCTCTTTGATCAGTTAGACATATTTCCATATGCAGTGACCCAAAGCTTCATGACAGCGACCACACCACCACACTCCCTTCGATTAGTGAGGAGTATTTTCATATTGAAGACTGGCGATAAGTGGTGCCACTGAACCTGCACTACGCAGGCTGGTGATGTCACCAACGTATGCACGTGGCTGTGGGCCCTTGCTCACCGCTACCTCTGGCCTACACTACGATCAGCAGGCCTCACAATTCAGATAGAGTCATGATTGCACATGACGCAGTCCTATAGCCAAGACACATTGCTCCCACTGCGGCCCGTCCACACCAAGCATCATCACAGGCTCATACACTCTCAATACTTCTGGTGCTACATGTGTAACTGTGTCCTGAGTCCTGAATGGCAGTGAGCCGAAGTCCGAGGCAGCAACCACACAACATACTCCCTTCGATTTGTGAGGCATATTTCGATATGCAAGGCTGGCGACACCTAGTCCCACTAACCCTCTTTAACACAAGCCGATCCCACGTGTGTAACTGTGTCCTGAGTCCTGAATGGCAGTCCCCCCAAGTCGGTGGCAGCGACCACAGCACCAGACTCCCTCTGATCAGTGAGGCATATTTCCATATGCAAGGCCAACAGCACGTCGTGCCACTAACCCTCTTTAACACAAACCGATCCCACATGTGTAACTGTGTCCTGAATCGTGAATGGCAGTCACCCCAATTTCATGCCAGCGACCACAGCACCAGACTCCCTTCAGTCTTATTTGTTGTTCATTTCTTTAAATCATTTTTTGTATATGTAAATCTATACATGTCTAAGACTCTTCTTTGTCCAACCACACAGGGACACTTCCGGGCCCAAGAAGGTTGTTGTGGGTATGACGGTAATGTGGGAAGAGAGTGCGTTACCTGCTGATGCGGGGAGAGGCAGCGTCAAAGGGGTATCTATCACAGAAAGAACTCCGATATATTTTCACAAATACCTCAGACAAATGCCAGCTGACGGACTGAATCACAAAATGATTCTGCAATACTTATGTAGTGTGAGTTATGAACAGTTCGCACCCAAGCTCGCAGAGGGACAACTGCGGCCCGTCCACTCCACTCACAGACGCAGTACTACGAGCCGTCCATGCCATTGTAGCTATCCCTGCCCTGTTCCGTCGTACTCCACGCCACGCCACTCAGATTACGTTCCAACTATGGTCCAACATAGCTACCTGTCGCAGGCGTACTCGCTGTTGGTGTGCAGGTCAGTGGTCTAGTTCTCCACATCTCCCGCCCACTCCCTCAGGGCAGGTTTGCACACACACCACACCCATTCGGCACATGTGTCACAGGCCATGTGACTACGCAAATATAATAGATCGACAACGTCACATCCTTTATTGCTGGTGCTGACTAGATGCCGGACACTCCACATGTCTCAACCATTAAGAGTCTTTCAAAACTTCCACAGAAGGTTACCCGCACCCTAATCTGTATAGCCCTCAGGGGCCTACCAGCCCCTTGGCGCGGACTTCAGATGCACAGGTTTAGTGCCACCCGAAGCTCATATGGCCATCAGGGGCCTACCACCACGTGGCACGAACTTAACTTCCACAGGCTTAGCGGCCCCAAAAGCTGATGTGGTCTCCGCCATTGACGACTCAGGACTCAGCGACATGTGTGAGATCTGCCGGGCTGTGGAGAAGATGATGTGGTCGCTGCCATTCATGACTCAGGACTCAGCTACATCTGTGCGATCCGCCAAGCACCTGATGTGGTCTCCGCCATTCAGGACTCAGGACTCAGCGACATATCTGGGATGCGCGGAGTTTTGACGGGGACGTTGAGTGCCCACTGCTGCACACTCCAGTGGCACCAGGTAATTATTTGCTCATGGATACGCAGGGGCGGCAGTGTCTCTCTCTCTCTCTCTCTTTCTCTCTCTCTCTCTCTCCCCCTCTCTCTCTCTCTCTCTTCCTTCTTTTCCTTCTATCTCTCTAACTCTCTCTTCCTTCTCCCTTTCTCACTCCTTTTTTTTCCTTCCCTCTCTTTTTCCCCCTGGCTTTTTTTTTCCTTCTCTTTTTCTCTCTGACTCTCTCCTTTGATATGCGAATTACACTCATCCTTATTTTGTGCTTTATTTTCCAGGCTCTGTCGTCCACATCCATGGTCCCCACAGCAGTGTTCCACCTTGTTATTTTGTATTTTTTTTGATAAATTTTGTTTGACTTTATCGTTCATATATGTTACTAAAAAAATAAAGTTTGAAAAAAAAATTAATAATGTTTCTGGTTGTTTTCTTAACTGCTGTGTAACTCTTTCTTGTTCTTATTACTGTTATTTGATGAAGTCCACCATGGTCTTAAATTTTGTAGGACTTATCGCGGGAATACTGGTGATGTCTGCAGTTTCCATCAACTTCTGAATAGTGTGTTAGATTTATCTCAACTTTACTTCCATTAAAGTGCTGATAATGAAATGCAGACTAGCCGTACCCTTGCAAAAAGACATGAGGTGCACCTTTGCGATTTATTCTAAATACTAAAATCCTATTTTGAATTGCACTGACGTAGTGGCGGCACTCACAGTGTACACACAAAGTCATTTACGAAACCTCATTGTATTTATATTGATTGGGAATCGGGCCTCAGGTGCTGGATCACGACGAGATACACTGCCCAGTTCGTATATTGTCCTGCACAAGCAAAAAATCACATCAGAACTTTCACACCAACTGCAATGTGAAGCAAATTCCGGCGATAAGCCACGTTAGCACCAGGGATTTTACACCTGCTTTCTGATGGTGTTAAGCAGGACGACTACCTGCACCATGAAAGAGAGCACAGCCAAGAGCCACACCAGAACACCCACAGGTGCCATAGAATAAATGAGCATGATACAGGGATACACATGAGGGCCACAAGACTCTTCGGAACAACTCCGTGACCGCATCTGAGCAAGTGTGTCCCTCTGGTCATTGTGTTAGCATGATAGGTACCAGCCCTGCAACATCACAGTGTGCTATCATCTCAGCGTTGGCAGTGATCCTGGACATGTAGCTACGCACGCATCCTCCTGCATGCACACCCGGCGTGTGCTGTTCCGGAGTACACAGGTCAGCACAGGGGTGTGCCTATCCAACAACGGGAACGGGGTGTCTCAGACATCTCCATGTACAGGAAGTGCGGTAAGTGTGTCTCTGTGTTCTGGTGTGGCCTGCCACAAGGGCCGCAGCAGTCGATGTTGTAAAGTGGCATGCACCACCTCCAAACGGCACTGTAATGGTGTAGTTGGAATGCAGCAGCACATGCGCAAATAGGCATTACAATGGTGTGCCGTACGAGTGCACAAGATACAACACCGCACCATACAAAAGTGTGGGAGCTCATGGGAGGGAGGAGCAGCTGTTTGCAACGTCACAGACGGTGAACTCGCCCATGTGCCACGTGCTGGGCATCTCATCCATGATATCCACGGTTGCAGACATCCCACAACACCAACGACCCACCTTTGTACACATCCTCTATGAATGCAGCGTGGTTTTCACTTCTATGCTCATTCACTGGTGTGATGTTGGCGAGTTGTGTGACTTGTGCTCCTTATTGGTGTATTTCATTTTGGCCATTGTTTGTCTATACTTGTGCTAAACTTAATTGTGCATGTTTGCCATTCTGCCCATCTCCCCCCCCCCGTCCCCCCACTCCCTGCTTCTTCCTCTTTCTGGTGCTGTTCTGTCTATAATTTTGTTGCTCCACACATAAATACATGTAAAGAACAAATCAGAATAGTTCCTTGATTCTTTTAAGTTTCAAAACTTCTCTCTCTTGGTTTCTTTTTAATTTTTCATATAAACAGTTTTTTAAAATATTCAACAACACATAGAAGTCACAAGTGCAACGTATTCTATCAACGCACATTCTAGAACATTCTTCAACACGTGCAAGTTAAAAGTTCATCAATCTTTTTAAACGTAACCATATTTATTTTGCAACATTTTCTCGAACATTTAACGGCACGTGCAGGTTAAAAGTTCACGATTGTTTTAAGTTCGAACAGTGCCTTCCAAATGCAAGTAGCAGGTGCGGTTGAGTTGACAACTTTTATCCTATGATATGTACTCCACGTTGAAACTGCTTTTTCTTAACCAATCACAAAGATGCTTTTCCACAAAACTAATGTGCACCCTACTTTTAAAAAAGAATGCTTTTCGTCTCCCAATCACGTATCGTTTTGTATGGCAATAAAAAGTAGTTCCCCATCTTTAAACATATCTCTTATTCTACCAAGAAACTGCATGAGCTACAGACATCTTTCCATACCTTCCAGCCATACCTTCAAAATGCTAGTGTGGATCGTGGGACATAGCTACATTTTCTGGTGCAAGAGGTATGCAGAACAGAGACGTATTGACTTAGACCTAGGTTTACAAAATGTGGACATTAAATGGTTTGCACAGAGAGGATTGAAGTGGCACCAATTGTTGCCTTTGGTTAAAACCTGTTTGCATCTCCAACACCCTGACCTCATGATTGTGCACTGTGGTGAAAATGACCTAGGCACATTGACTGGGGTAGGTTTGGAAATGCTTATGAAGGACACCTTTGGACAATTGATGTTACTTTTCCCCCAAACTGTCTCTGTATATTCCAATATATGCCAAAGACAGAAGTGGAAATGGTCAAAACAATTTTGTCCTCAGATTGAAAAATCTAGGAAGAAACTCAACAAAGCTGTGTCTGCATACCTCAGAAACCACAAAATGGGGTCCATCTACAACAACAACATACGTTTTGATGTGGCTGATATCTACAGAAGTGATGGAGTACACTTTACAGATCACGGATATCGAGTTTTCCTGAATAACTTGAAGCTGTGCATCCGCACTTATATGTAACTCCAACTAATCAACACAAGGGT
This sequence comes from Triturus cristatus, assembly GCF_964204655.1. Lineage (NCBI taxonomy): Eukaryota > Metazoa > Chordata > Amphibia > Caudata > Salamandridae > Triturus > Triturus cristatus. Next base: position 335,630,939 of record NC_140584.1, read on the forward strand.
TCTTTTTAGAGCCACCCTATAACTGACAACTTAGGCCTGCTATTTTAGGGCCAGGTAACGGCAACTCCTGCACCCTCACCAAAATGTATTCTCCACACAGCTGTGATGCAGCAGCCAGACCATCTGACTTTGCACCACAGAGCTCTCGCTTTGATCACCACCTCTACTCCCCCATAGGGGAGAGTAGTTTGCGCTTTACAAATACCGAATTGATTTGATACGCGCGAATTTACCTTCGCACTCCCTGTATAACACACCCTAAGCACCATACACAAGTTACAATGTTCAAAACAAAAGTTCCTCCAAGTAGGTATAACTACATACTGACACTACTTGGACAGATGTGGCACAGCGGCCAGATCACATGACTTCATAGCATATGACACACTGTTTGGACTCACGCTTTCATCCCTGAGTCCGACAGCAGCTCAGCTTAGCAGCATGAGACTGTACACAATACCTCACATATTTCCCATACCCGAGGACTTTCAGACCAGTACGGGTCAGTAGTTCGTCCTAGTAGGTATAAACACATGCTGACACTACTTCCACAGGTGTAGTGCAGTGGCCACGGCACATGACTTCACAGCATAAGACACACAATTTGGGCTCACGCGTTAATCCCTGACTCCCGCACCAGCTCACCTTAGCAGCATCAGACTCTAGGCAATACCTCACTTAATTTCCATAGCCCAGCACTTTCACACCGCTAGGGGTGAATACTTTGCTATACACCCCGTCTATAGCACACCCTAAACACCCCACAGAGGTTACAGTGCTCCTACCCTCATCTTTCCCACTTTTTTCACCCTTTTGTGTCCCCTTACTCGCTTCGACGGAATCACTTCCTAGTTGCAACCGCTCGCAGCGCTCGCAGCCAATAAGCAGCAGAGCTCGTGCTCGTAACGCCTCAGCCAATCAGATGGCAGAATTTCCAAATATCAATATCTGTAAATTTCGATATTTCTCAAAAACTACTGAACAGATTTACACTAAATAAACAAAAGCGTGCTTTCTAGACCAAGACCCTTCTCCCTGCCAAATTTGGGGTAATTCCGTTCATCCTTTCGACCTGTAGCCTTGTCTAAAGTTTCCTATAGAAATTAACATGGAGAAAACACATTTTGGGACCCCATTTTTTCTCGGCCCCCCTTGACGAATCACCCCCAAACTTCCCACATAGGAGCTGATATGAACAAAGAATTAGTTTGGGAAATTTCATGAAGATTCATCAAACAACGCCAAAGTTATAAGCAAAACAAAAAATGCTCTTCCTATGGAAACTTGGTCCTAACTATAACTACCTACTGGCGACTGCCAGTAGGTAATATATATATATATATATGTAGATTCACAAATCAAAGTGATTTTATCAATGAAGTTATAGAAGATGTTATGACTGATGTAATCTGTGGGGTAATTAGCAGTGCATTTCGAGGGTGCGAGGTATAGTTACCTTAGGGCACATACACAGCGGGGATTAGGCTGCATTGCCTAGCCTGCGGCCTGCCCTGCAGTCAACCCCCCACATGCAGGCAACCCACAGGCCCCCTCTCCGGCTCACTTTTGGCCCCAGGGATCCCATGCACTGCGACCTTGCGCATTGTTTAGGGGAGGGGCAGGGGACCCCCTCCCCAGGTCACTTTTAGTCCTTGGGATCCCATCCCCTGGGGTACTGCACCATATTTAATGGGGAAGGGGCACACGGCCCCCCTCCCCAAGCCGATTTCGGCCCCAGGGGTTGTAATGAATTTAATTTTTAGATGTGTTGCTTACGCCTATCAGATAATACAGCTCTCACACGATGGCTCAACACACACGAGGCAAAGCAAAGACTTTAACAAAAAACAAACAGCACCTTTAGAAAAGGGTTTTATCTTACAAAATGCAAGGGCTCTCTCTTTTTGAATAAGGCTTGGGGTTTTATTTTACACAATGCTCTCAAAAGTTGTCCCAGATGCCAAATGCAAAAGATTCAAATATACAAAGCGATATATATATACGTTTATATGCAAGCAATAATAACACACTTGGTAAATATAATGCATGAATAATACTGATGAATAAACAAGCAGCAAATAATATGAGATAAGACTCAAGCAAATATACTGGGACACCCTGCAAGAGATCAGAACGCTAGATATACATCAAATAAGTACTTTGGAGTTGCACCTTGACTCACTCACACATCACAAAGAAAACACACACTCACCCACACATCAAATGATCACGGCCACTGGCTCACATCACAATGGCAATAACCAAAACTCAATACATCACCTGGTGCAAACACTGCATCTCAGACTGGGGAAGTTACACAGCCGTGGTTTGAGAGCTTCAGCAACCAGGGTCCACGCTCCGAGATAGACGCATCCGCCCTCGCTCGGATTCCAAAACTCCTGATTTCCATGTCAGCAACTCTCAGCTTTAAACACACTAGAAGGTTCGAGAAAGACCTCCCCCTGGGCCAGAGGAATCTTGCCAGAACTGGCCAGGTTCCAAGCAAGCATTCCCACGGCAGGAAGGAGATCTCACGTCCCCTTCTTCAAATCTTGCATGTTCCAGCCTCTATCTTGACGAAGCTCGCAAAGCCTTTCAGAGTACATTAAACAAAAAACAATCCCTCCCAAAAACAGAAAGACCTTGAATGTGAATAATCCAAGCAACTTCAAGCGTTGCTTTGCATGCAGAAAAGCTGAAGCAAGGCAAATCCAGAAAAGGATGACATGAGGCCATATCAAAGCCAATAGTCTCATTAATGTACAACACCGAGCACATGTGTGCATCACTGCCCACAACACTGCACTTCGAGACCAAAAAGTACATTCCACAACTCTCTCTCTCACTTTCACACTTTCAAATGCACATCCCACACGTTCTGCTCTTGGCAAGGCTGTTCCACTCCGTGACAGCTCCCACTAAAAGACAGCAAGATTACAAGAAAGAAGAAAAGTAAGGCATATGCAGGACCGTCGTACATTCAGGCTAGGATAAAATAACACACTAAAGTAAGTTAAACAATGGTAGTCAAAGGTCATCACTGTGTGTCAAACCACAAGAGTGCCTCCATCACTACAGGGGCCCCATCCCCCAAATATATATATATTGCCCCCCCCCACCCCCCGGGGACCTGGCCCGCCCAGGCAGCATAGAAAATACAAGCATTGGCATAACCAATAGGTGTCGTCTATGGCTTTGCTAATAAGTTTTAGCTATGTTGTAAACTAGTGTGCCTGCTATTCAGTATGGCTAAAAGTTATTGGTGTAAAGGGGCTTGGAGTGAAGTGTTCTGAGGTAGAATAGAGTGTAGTGTTCTAGAGTGGCATGGCGAGAGTGGTGTAGAGTAGAGTTGAGTGCTATGGCATGTTATGGACTGTTATGTGGTGCTGTGGAGTGTAATGTATGGAGGATAGTGTAGACCTAAAAAGTATCCAATGGCCCTGATGCAGACTCTAGCATATGAGGGTCATACTCTATATTACTAAGCAAATTATGTTTAATAGAAAACAAAGTCTCTTAATTCTCTTAAAAACGATAACATTGCCTCAACACTGATTTTATTAAGAATAATGCCTGTGCTGTTTGAGGTTAATGTTCTACCCCACAACCAACCTCCAAGATTAAGATATGACATTTCGACCTTGCTACCAGAGAAACACTTAAATCAATGTTTACACCCTTGTTAGGGTAGGACAAAAAAATTCACAACCACTAGTACCACAACTCTGGGCGATTATGTGGCGCTAACAATCAATGACAACTGAATAAGACACACTAGATATTGACACTGGTACTAAGGATAACTACGTCCAATTACACCCACAGCAAATGTTAGCAGGTGTTCTACCATATGGAAACCAAATCCAAAAATTTACAGAAGGCTCTGGAGAGTCTACATAAATGGGAGTATTATGCGCTACAAAACACATGCAATATAAAAGTATACCAGGGCCATAAACTTTCTCCGATCAATTAACATTAGAGTGCTAAAACTGGTGCAACTGTAGGCAGGAAACGAACTGGCCAACTCCACTTTGAAAAAGCATATAGTTGTCAGAGAAAAAAAAGAGGTGAACATTGTCAAATACGACACATTCTTGTAAGACTGTCCTGTGAAAGCTTTTAATAATATTTGACAAGGACAAATGTTATGGCAAATCTATGTCCGCTCACTTTTTATTTTTATTTTATAAAGGCTTTACTAGGGAAAAAACAACAGACATACATTGATGACATTTTCTTATCTGATAAAGGATCCTCAGTGCTACTTTGGTCACATAGTTGTTGGATATTACGTCGTTATGACCCTTGTCTATAAATCATAATTTGTAGCATTCCAGCAGACTGTTGTAGAGTAACCGACAAACATCGTACAAATCCTCAATACACAAAATGGAGGGGGATGGAGAGATGGGTAGGGGGGATCATTATGCATGTTCTCAGAGTTGATCTGTTTGAGGGGCTATATAGTTATGTAATGAGTCGGTGCAGAGTCCGTGGGTATCCAATCCTGTGTGAGGGAGTCCTTATGCAATAGTACTGCGAGATGGTATGGTCTAGAAACTAGTGGGTAAGGGGGTTGGGGATATGGGGAGTAGCGCTGTGGTTTGTAGTGAGAGGAGGGGAAGGCACTGGAGAGCCAGGTTGCAAGTTAAGTAGGTAAGCTCAGTACATGTGCCAAATATCCTTGGGGCGAGACGTGGGTGGTTGTAGTGTGGAGCATATCTCAGTTTGCATGTCGCAGTAGGGCATGCTTCGGAGCCAGGCCTCCTTTGTGGGACAGAACCGATCTCCCCAATGTACTGCAATTTCCTTCTTATTGGCTAATAATAGAGCAATAGCTGTAAATCTGAGGTAGCAGACCGGGAGGTCGGAAACAATGCCCAGCAGGGCCAGCTTGAGGTATGGTGCAAGAGTTGTGGATATCATGATCGATAATGTTTGGAACACCGATGCCCAGTAGGCAGAGATCTCAGGGCAGGGCCATGTCATATGGGCAAAATCAGCTACGGGTGATTGACACTAGGGGCATTGCGAAGATTTGGACGGATCGTGCTTGGCCAGTTCCACGGGGTGATATAGGACCTATGGACAAATCAGAAATGGAGGAGCTTGTGGTGATGGTTAGGCAATACAAGTTTTATTTTGGTACAGCTGTGAGCCCAATCTGTGTCCGGGAGTCGGTGTCTCGGGTCCTCCTCCTAGCAGCGGCGGGCCCCTCTATCGTGCACTTGTTTCAAATTCATGTGTGAGTGGGAGAGTTTAGTGATCAGGTGGGAGCCTTCGGAGTCCGCTTTGAGTAGCTTGAGAGGTGGGAATTCCACAGGTGATAGCGGATAGGACAACATTACTGCGTGCAAAGTGCTGTGTAGTCTAGTAAGGATAAATCTGTCCATGCATGATAGTTCCATGTCTTGGGAGATGTCAAGCTGTGTCCTGATATGGCCATCTGGGAAAAGGTCCCTTAAGATATTTAGGCGAAGTTTCTGCAAGGTACGTAGCGCCAATCCCTCAGAAGTGAGAGGATTCCACGGGTTATGAAGTAGAAGTAATTTAGGGGAATACAGAGAGTTGAAGCCCAACAGTCTGCTGAGCTTTTGCCAGGCCCAGCATGTAGTGGACAGCGTTTGGACATCTGTGGGGTCTAGCTGAATGCCGTGTGGTAATATGGCGTTAAGGGGTGTGGGGTCTGCTAAATCCTGCTCAGGCTTATTATACGGTATACGGGCATCGGGATAGAACCAATAGTAGGAAAACTGTACTTGTGCCACTAGGTAGTATAAGCGGAAGTCAGGGACTGGAAATCTGCCTCATTTGTAGGCGAGCGTAAGGGTGTCCCATGCTATATGCGGCCGACGGCCCGCACATACCAGGCATAGCACTAGGCTACGGAGCTGTAGAAAGAACGCATTTGTCAAAGGGATGGGTATGTTTATAAAAAGACATAGGAAGCAGGGGAGGACATTCATCTTGATAAGTGCTATGCACCCAGCCATGGAGGGCGGCAGGTGGGTCCAGCAATTCACTTGGGTGGCAAGTTTATCCATGACTGGGCCATATTTCTTGAGGGTAATCTGGTCCCTTCTTCTATGAAGTGTGATTCCCAGATTCAGGTGGTATCAGCTGCCCATCGAAGGGGGCGCTCACTGAGCAGGGGGGGGGGGGGTTATTGAGTCCCTCATGAAGAAAAGTTCAGATTTGTCCCAATTTATACGCAGGCCCGACATGTCTCCAAATCGAACGATTTCCTCCACTAAGGGGTTACAATTTTTGCAGGGGTGTCTGATGAACAGCAGAATATCGTCTGTATATATGAACATTAAAAGAGGGCCGGGACAGAACCGGGGGCCCCGCTGCAGATGCCTTACCTGAAGGTGTCTAACCAGGGGATCCATTGCTACAATGAATAGTAATGGTGATAGTGGGCAGCCTTGCCGGGTTCCCCTAGAGATGTGGAAGGGATCCCAGAGAGAGACGTTCACCCGAAACTGAGCTGTGGGTTCTGAGTACAGTAGTGAGACTAATGCATTAAAACTGTTGGGTATGCCAAGTTTACGAAGTGTTGCATTAGGAAAGGGCCACTCAAGTGAGTCAAATGCCTTCTCAGTATCTAAAAGTGCCACCGCCGCAGGAGTCGTAGGTGACACTCTATTCAGTACAGAGAATATTGTCCTAAGGTTGAGCGGGGTTGACCTATGCTGGATGAAGCCTGTCTGGATCAGTGAGAGGATCTGATCAAAGAGCAGTGACAGCCTGTTTGCCATTGCTTTGGCCAATATATTGTTGTCGAAGTTTAGGAGGGACAGAGGTCTGTATGAAGCGCATCTGGTGCGATCTTTCCCAGGCTTCAGTAATAGTGTAATCATAGCCTCCTGCATCGTGGGAGGGAGTTTACCCTTCTCTAATGATGCTGAGTATACGTCCAATAGATGAGGCACCAGTGTCTGTTTGAAGCTTTATAGAAGGCGCCAGACAGGCCATACATGCCAGGGGCCTTCGAGCCATCTAGTGAGTCTGTTGCCTGGGTAAGTTCTTCAACAGTAAAAGGTTTGCTGAGAAATTCGGCCTGTCCAGTAGACAGCCAGACCATCGCCACTTCCTCAAGATAGGCCAGATGGTCTGTTGAGTCGGGAGGCAGCCTGGAGGTATATAGTGATTGATTATTTTATGAGACTAGCTTGCATATTATGTCGGCATTATCTGAGATGTTGGCACCATCTTCTAAGTAAAGGGATGTGATGTGTCCTGCTTCCCGGTGGGGTGGCAGGAGACGAGCCAATGTCCTCTCAGGGCGTTCTCCCTCTCCATATCTGCACTGCGTAATATTTAGTCAGCAGATTGGCTTCCATGTCAGCTAGTTCATTAAATTCTGCTAGGATGGTCACTCGTTTATGTAATATACTTGCCGTGAGTGTTAGGTCGTCTGTGTTGTCAATGGTCGTCAGTTCCGTTTCCAGTCGAGCTAGGTTGTCGTTCAGTGCTCTCAGTACTCCTGACTGCCTGGATATACAGATGCCGTGAATGTACACCTTGAAGGTTTCCCATAATATGCAATGTTTTGTGACAGACCCTTTGTTGAGTGTAAAGTATTCAAGGATGGCATCGTGGAGCCCCAAGCGGAACACCTCATCAAATTGCGCCATCATAGGGAATGTCATCTGCACTCCCAGCACGTAGCGTATTGGACCATAAGATGTAGGAGCACTGGTGCATGATGCAAGACCGCACGCAGCAGTGTCTCCACGTTTTGCACCCACTGACAGGCGGCAGTGGAGATGAAACAATAATGGATGCACGTCCATACCGAGTGTGGTGCGGAATGAAATGTGTAACCTGGGCTTCCAGGGTGCCATGTGCGCCAAGCATCTCAGAGGACCAGTGTGTCCAAAAGGTCGCGGACTATACGAAGGGATTGAAATCTGTTACCCTGGCTGAGCTAGATGTGTCTTGGTTGGGGTCCAGTCATAGATTCAAGTCTTGGCCCACAATTAAAGCATCGGGGTAGAATCGGTCAAGCAGAGTGGAAAGCCCATTATAGAAGGACTGGTTGTCTGTGTTCGGGGCATATATATTTAAAAACAGGGTCCCCCTGTCTAGGAGTGTTCCCGCTACCAAGACGTACCGTCCCTGATCGTCCGCAATGGTGGTAAGGTGTGTGAATGGGAGACTACGATGTATGAGTATACACACCCCCCTGGAGTATGTACTGTACCCAGCAAAGTATCTATGAAGGCCCCAGGAAGAGGTAAATGGGGGGAGGCCTATAGGGGGAGGTGCGTATCCTGGAGAAATGCTCTCTTGATATGGTGTCTGTGTAGATAGGAAAGGAGTAACTTACATTTTTGTGGATTGTTGAGTCCTCGGACATTCAAGGTCAGTAGCTGCGTCTCAACGGCTGGCTTGCAGGCTCCCATGTCTTTTACTGCGGAATGATGCTGACTCTGTGTCTAGTGTTGGGTATAGCGTGTGCTAGGGGGAGGGGAGTACACATGAGGAAGGACCAAGGGGGGAGAGGAAGACAATGCAAGAACAAATCCAGTTAAACCCCAAGAAAGCCCACTCGCCACCCACGCCAGGTGGGTAAAGCGTGGCGAATTCCCATTGCCCAAGATCCCAAAATCCTAAAAAGGTAACATTCGGAGTCATCCGTGGGAGGCGGGCAATGCCTTGGGGCCTAACGTCCAGACTGTACGGATCCTTGTAAGCAACTATATTAAGTGGAAGTAGCAGTTATGTAACATTTGTGAACAAAAGAGCAAATATGAGTAACAGCAACAGCCTTAGCACATCCGGTCGTGACACAAATCCCAGTTTCAGGCATTGCTAAGTTATGTAGGAGGGAGATACATTAATCAGTGGGGAATAGTTCAGCGCTGGCCATCAATTGTCCGGGGATGAATGTTCCGTTGAGGAACGGGGGTTACGGTGATTGCCGTCCTTCTGTTTTTTTTACAAATGCCAAGGGTGTCTGCAGGTGAGTCAAAGAACTTGGGCTTATCATCCACTGTTACCCTCAATCTCGCAGGATATAGCATGCCAAGGGTGTCTGCAGGTGAGTCAAAGAACTTGGGCTTATCATCCACTGTTACTCTCAATCTCGCAGGATATAGCATGCCATATTTAAGTCCAAGCTTCCTTAGCTGAGCCTTTGTTTCTGTATATTCTAGCTTTGCCTCTTGGACTGCAAGCGTATGTCGGAAGCTGGGTTTCTGTTGCAGCCCCCCCCCCCACTTTTAGCCAGATTTCTGATGCACTTTGACTTAATGAGCCCTGGGTCCCTGCAAATCAGGTTCGCAGGGCCTGTGTTTTTTCCCAAACTGTACCGTTGTACCCCCAATTGGTGCCTCTCTGGCCACATGTAAGTCGCTTGTAAAAGAGAGACATGTTTCTGGACCCCTAGGTTGGGAGCCTCCGCTCCCTGAGCCCAGAAACAAGGCCTTTCCTGGGCGGAGGTGGTCATACCTACCCCAGGCCAGGAAGAACCATCTGTGACAGGGGAGCTTCAAAGGCATTGCTGCCTTTGTAACACGACCCCCAGCCTCTCCTGTTATCAGGATCAGGCCCCCTTCCTGTCTCCCCTCCTTTTCGGCGGGAAGACAGGTGGGAAAAGTTAGCACAGCCCAGAAGGTGTGCCCACCTCTGCCAACCCCACCCCTCAGGTGGGGGAGGCGAGGGGAAGCCCAATCTTCAGTGCCTGCCTTCTTACTGATGGCAGGCACTCTTCAATCAGGATTAGAGGTGTGGCACCGCGGCCAGGGCGACTGTCTCCGGAATCTGGGGATCACGGTTCGATCCCCGGCACCGGCGGCAGATTAGCCCAGCACCATGTGACTCTGGGCAATAGCTTGCTTAATCTTCCCGGCGGCCCCCAGCGCCTAGAGACCCTTATGGGTGATTGTTCACGCTTTACAAATGTGGATATATATATATCTATATATATATATTAAGGATTGTGCCCACTCCCCACGTGGGATGAGAACATCAAGGGTGTAGTCACCCTAAGGTCAGTAGCCCATTAGCTACTGACCTCGAGACCCCTAAAACGCCCCCTAAATACAGTATTTAGGGACTACCCCTGAACCAAGAAAGAGATTCCCGCAACTCACGAAGTAGAAGGACGAAAGCAAAAGCCCAGCAGAGGAGACTGCAGAGAAGAACTGACTTGGCCCTGGCCCTACCAGCCCATCTGCTGTTTCCAGAGATCATGTGCCCAAAGTCAACTTTTCCTACAGCCAGCGATCTCCAGAACCGTGGGAGAACTGACTGCCTTCAACAAAGACCGGATCTCCTGTTAACAGCAGCTCTCTTCAAAAGAAACTCCCAAGACAGACTGAGCCTGCTGAGGACAAACAAACCCGACGCCTGTGCCACCACTGCACCTGTTGCCTACGGCCCGAATCTGGGTGGCCCACTCATCCCAGCGAGGTCCCCCAGCAGCCCAGAGTCCGAGTCCACCATAGGTTGACCCCTCCAGGACTCCCCGACGTCGCCTGCATCCTCTGCACAGAGACTCCCCCAACAGTGAGTGGCCCAGTAAGGTGAAATCTGACCTCAAAAGACACCCCTGCATCCAGCCTCCCTGCTCCCTGGAGAAGAGAACCTGAGGTGCACCTACGTCTCCGATTCCTCCAACTTACCTGCCCAGCTGTTGGTTCCTCCCGGAAGTCTTCCTGGATCGAGCCTGCAGCCAAAACCCAAAACCGTCAACTCCCATTGAAAACAACAGGGCAACTGACACCAAAACATCACCTTGCACCCGGCCGCCCCTGCGCCGTTGTGGGTGCATCTTGTGTGCTGAATCAGATCCCCCTTTGCCCTGAGCCTAACATTAGGAACTTTGCTCCCACAACCTTGTGGCCTGCTCGTGAGCAGTCACCAGCCGGAGGCCCCCTTGGCCCTCAGCACTCTGCACCCAGCCGCCTTAGTGCCGCTGAGGGTGCTTTGACAGTGCATCCTTGACCCTAGGGGAACCCTTGTTCTAACCCCAGAAAACCAACTCCCAAAACAATACTTACTTGTAAAACGAAAAAGTAATTTCCTCCCATAGGACTGCATTGACTGCTTTTCTTTGAAAATTATTGGGGTTGGTCTGTATGAAACCTTCAGAAACTGCATATGTGTAAACATTGAATTACTTACCTTTTGTCTAGGAAATGTCTCAGTGTGATATCTAAGATAATTGGAAAAAGGGTATGTTACGTCAGCACCCAACTGCTGCACTGCGTGTATGAGAACGATACTTTATCTGAACCACTTTTTTTTAAACTCTGCCATATTTCATCCTTGTTCATCAAGTAATCACATTTCACATCGTCCAAATCTTGTACTTTCGTAGAATCAATCCGGAGACAGCATAATTGCGCAAAATACTTTATTTTCGCTTTTTCAAATACTTTCTGTTGCCGATCCAGGCTTTTACATAAGTATGTGCGACCAATAATATTTCCTCAGGACTCATAATAATACCCAATGCATTTCGAACCTGTACGGTTCTTCGTCAGGGGTCACTGAAAAAGATTAAAAGAATTTGCTTAACCAACCACTCCCGAACATACCATACTCAAAATCTTCCCCTCTTACTCACACCAAATGTCACCAACCAGTTCCAACCCTCCAGCATTAAACAGAAAAAACACAATCCTTTCTTCAAACATAACGTGCGCAACGCTTAAACAATTAATTATGCCTATCATAATTACCCAAAAATCCCCACCCATGATCGTCATTTCACAAATTAAATATCTTGCAAAGCAAACCCCAATTACCTTATGTAAGCTGTGTTCAGCATTGTAACCTTTTAATACCGCCCTTCATTTCCAAAGAATCATCTTGTGCTCCCTTACCCACTATCAATACTTAAAAAACTCCCACCGGTGTTTGCAATATACCCACGTGATTCCTAAATTAAAGTGAAACACCTCCATTCTTGTAAGCCGGCTAATCCGACTACAGGACCCATAATGCTTTGTGCCACCCAGGATAAAACCTGTAACATAGAATAGCAAAAGTAACTTAAAAAAGTAATCTAAGAAGTAACATGCACAGTATTCAATAAAGTAACTGAAAAGCAATTTTGAACTGTTGACTTACATGTAAATCAACCAACTGCATTTGAACCTGTATTCATCTGTAATTCACTGCATAAAGCTTGCAAAGTATTATTTCACTTACCTGAACCAGTCCAGGCTTGGTTCTAGAAATAAAATAACTAAATAATATTCTTATACAAACAAATTGGTCTGAGTTCAGTCTTTGAGTGAGTGACATCATTTCTTCCCTGAGTTTGTACAATAAAGGCTTAACACTACCCTCTGATATAGCCTTACTGCTCACCCACACTATCTACTTTTACCTCTGCCTACCTTTGGGGTTCCACTGGACTCTGTGCACACTATACCTTACTTTGGTATAATATATACAGAGCCACCTTCCTACAGCGTATAATTCGGGAAAATGGATAGCATGCCGCCCAGTGAGGAGTTCTCATGGGCTAATCGAATGATAGTGTCCCGGTCTCTATAATTCAAAAGGTGTGCCGCGATGGGACGTGGAGGGGCTCCAGGGGTTGGGCGGGGCTACAAAGATATGTGTGCCCTCTCTACTATGAATGCCTTGGAGAAATTCTGTGCTCGGAACAGGTCATTGAGGAGGGCTTCTATGAACAGTTCTGGGCGCCCCATGTAGGTCGACTCCGCCAAGCCGAGAATCCGCACATTGTTTCTCTGAGACCTTGCTTCTAAATCTTTGTTTTTAACTGCTACTGCCTCTAGGAGTAGTTCTGTTTTTCCCAACCGACGTGCAGTGCATTGGTATGATCCTCGTGTGTGGACATTCGCTCCTCCACCGCGTCCAATTGGGCGCAATGTCCATTCAACCGTTCCCCCATTCAGTCTAACAGGGTAGCTAAGGTGTTGAATCTTGCTTCAATGGCACGGAATCCCGATTTAAGTTCGGCTACGATAGCTGCTGTACCCTCAAGGGAGGGAAGGGAAGCATCCTTCCCCTGATTGCTATATGGGTCTGGTGCTTTCCCTGGGCAGTAAGCCACATCAGGCCTGTCGAAGGTGAGTCGCCGTTGTTTGGGGTCTCCGCGCCCTATATTTACACTGACGGTGTTTCCAGGGGCAGATGTTGTGCACTTGCGTATGGAAACCCTAGTAGGGTCCATCTGGAAGGAAGTAAAGCAATCAGGTGGGTACCCCTCTTGCAGGCAAACAGGGGGTGGCAGCCCCAAGGGTATTACTCAGTCCAGTCTTATGTGAGGGGGGAAATGCAGCTACCTGGGTGAATAAGTAGTGCTTGAATCAATGCAAGGGGAGTCTCCCCAGTGGGAGGGGGTAGGTGCCTAGGCAAGAATGCATTATTTGCCAGCTAGGACTACCATAAATGAGCAGGCCATGTGTTTACTCAGGCCTAGGTTCTCCTGAGGGGCACGTCCGATGTGGTGCCTGCTCAAGCCATGGCGCCCAGCCAGCAGTTGGACGTCAGCAGTGGAGGGGGGCAGCCAGGTGGACACCTCAGCCGCTTCTGCTCAGGGCCCCTGTGGCCCCCGCCTCCACAGGAGTCGCAGGGGCAGATCAGGCCATTGTCCTCCAATATCTGGTATCTGCACCGGCAGCCCGGCCTGGAGCCCACAGATGGAGCCCCAGATGGAAGGAGAGCTGGCAGGACTTCACAGCCCTGGCCTCAGGCTCACCTGCGGCACCTGTCACCGTGGGGTCTCCGAAGCGGGCCAGGCCTTCCCTCCCACCGGTGGGCCTCAGTCCCGTTGAACTGCGGTTCCAGGCGTCTCCCCCTCGGCAATGCAGGATTGGCCGGGGGTCAGCTTTCGGCGATGGGTGGAGGGACACAGTAGGCCTGGCAGTGCCAGCAGCGAGAACGAGGCCAGCCCCAGTCCCGGTCTCGCTGCCACGGGCCTGTCCGCCTCTCACAGCACATCGGCGTGGCGCAGTCAGCCAGCCTGGCCATAGGCACCGCACCTGATGCAATCGGGTCGGGCCGTCCCAGTACAAGTATCGCCGTTCTGCCGCCAGCAACGCTGTATGGGAAAGCGGGGAGAGAGGAGGGCAGGCCCTGCAGGGCACCACAGCCCTGGCCTCTGGCTCGACCACAGTCCCTGTAGCCACTGGGCCTCCGAGGCAGGCTGGGCCACCTCCATTTTCAGTAATATCTGGTGGAGGCGGCCCGGGGCCTCAGCATCACCAGGGCATCCACCTCATGCCCACACAGTGTTTGCACTGGGCACCCGATGTTATGATGCTGATGGATATTGTTAGACATGGGGGTCTCTAGTTGGCAGAGGTAGGTACCTTTGTCCAAATAGGGACCCTCCTTCCTAGTCAGGATAAGGGAGTTACACTCCTAAAATAACCCCTGCTCACCCCCTTGGTAACTTGGCATGAGCAGTCAGGCTTATCTTAGAGGCAGTGTATAAAGCATTTGCACATAACCAGTAGTAATACAGTGTAAGCACTACAAAAGGACGCTACACCAGTTTAGAAAAATATCCAATATTTTTATATACTTAAGGCAAGACAAAAAACGATAAAAATCCACAATACAGTACTCAAAAATCTACAGTTATCAAAATACGCTTTAAAAACAGTTCCTTGTTGTTGATAGCTCCGTCCGGGGCTATCACGGCATTGGGAGCAAACAAATCCAAACAGTTCTGACTGAGCGCTGCGTTGCGGGCCAGCTACGGTGTCGGGAAGACCCGCAAACAGTACCTTTTAGAAATGCAGGGCGTCGGCGACATCTCGTTGAGCTCCCGAAAGCACGGCATCCACAGGCGTCTGTTCTGGAGGCCGGTGCAGTGGTTGTCGGGCCCTCGAAGTCACAGGCGTTGCAGATCGAACTCCTCTCTGTTGAAGTCAGGAGCACTGGCGTCAGCAGGTGTCGGGTGCTGCGGTGCGAAGGGCAGCGGTGCGGCGTGCGGTGTCATCAGGTCGCGGTGCGAGCAGCGGCTCGGTGGTGGCGTCAGATGGCGTCGTCGGTGAGACCAGGGTCGCGATGCAGTGCTCATCGCGGTGCTGGCAGGTCACAGTGCAAGCAGTGGAGTCGTCATTACTGAAGCGCTGTCGTCGGCTGATGAGCTGGAGTTGATGGCGCCGGTAGGCCAAGGCTGAAGTGCGGGATGAGGGCGGTGCATCATGTAACTTTACGAGCGGTACCCTCGAACCACGGTGCAAACAGCGGCATAGATTTTGGTGTGGAGCGGTGGCGTCGGAATGTCAAGGCGTCGTCGTGAAGCAAGGCGGTGCGGAGTGCTGTGCCCACAGGTCGCGGTGCGAGCAGCGGCTCGGTGGCGGCGTCAGCAGGCATCATCCGTGAGCCCAGGGTCACGGTGCGGCATTGGGGCGGTGCTCTCTGCGGTGCCGTCAGGACAGGGAGTTGGCAGCGGCATCGTCGGGTTGCTTTTTCTTCTGTTGCAGCACAAAACACCCAGTGCTGAGGGCAGAGGAGCTTGAAGTATTTGATGTTCCTGAGACTTCTTGAGCAGTGGCAAGCTCTACTTCAAGCCCTTGGAGAAACTCGCAAAAGTAGATTGCAGAAAGTTCAGGCCAGTCCTTTCACTGCCCAAGACAGAAGCAGCCACTGCAGGTCCACACAGCAAAGCATACAGCAATGTGGTAGTTCCTCCTAACAGCTTTTCCAGCTCTTCTTCTTGGCAGTCTTCTTGATCCAAAAGAGTTCTAAAGTTCAGGGGACTGGGTCTCAATATTTATATCTCAAAATCCTTTGATCTCTTAGGCAGAGAGTGTCTGTGCCCAGCCAGAACCAGTTCTGCCTTCTCTGGTGTGACTTCCCGGCAGGAGGTGGAGACGTCATGGTCAGAGGCAGACCAGGCCCTTTGAGGTGCAAGGAAATCTCCTCCCCCTTCCCCAATTGCAGCCCAGGTCTATTCAGCCCTTTCCTGACCCACCTAGACTATCTGGAGCCACTCCTGCTCCCCAGCCTTCTTTCATCCAAAACCCAGACAGGCAATCCACATTCCAGCAGAGGCACACGGGATGACTGAGCAAGAAAATACCTACCTTCTACAAGTGGTATTTTAAAACACAGAATGTAAAAATCATCTCCACTAAAAGATGCATCTTTAGATTCTGAGTTCAGACATACTAAACTTAGTTTTCCTACCTAATTTCCCGGGCCAGTTATGTTTATAAGATGTTATAAACAAACTCCCCATTCTGTCCTATGGGGAACAGGTAGCCTTGCAATAGTGAAAAACAAAATTGGCCGTAATTCACTATCAGGACATGCCACACACACCAGGGTATGTCCTACCTTTCACATACACTGCATCCTGCCCACAGGGGTACCTTGGGCTACGTTAGGGGTGGTGGACATGTAAGAAAAGGGAAGGTTTGGGACTGACAAGTGTGTGCACTGGCCAAGTCGACATGGCAGTTACAAACTGCGCGCAGACTCTGCAATGGCAGGTCTGAGTTACGTTTATAGAGCTACTAATGTGGGTGGCACAATCAGTGCTGCAGGCCCACTAGTAGCATTTGATTTACAGGCCCTGGCACACTCAGTGCACCTTACTAGGGACTAACAAGTAAATCAAATATCCAATCATGGAAACACCAATCCATAACACGATTTACAGAGAGCATATACACTTTAGCCCTGATTAGCAGTGGTAAAGTGCCCAGAGTCCTACAACCAATAAAAACAGGTCAGGAAAAAATAGGAGGAAGAAGCAAAAGGTTTGGGGATAACCCTACAAAAAGGGCCATTTCCAACAGATATGCTATATGCCCGCTACTTTCAGGATTAGGGCGACAGGCTCCGGAGCTTCAGTGCCATGCGGCCATTTTGGTCGCTGACCAGGCCACGCCCCCCTGTCAGCTTACTTAATATTTGTGAACATACTGCATTTTAAAATAGCATGTGGAGTTAAGGTATCTGCAGCAGAGATCTTTGTGTGCCCATCAAGTTGTATGGTCAAGAGGGGTACAATAACTCTGGGGTTAAATGCAAATGCTGGAGAGACCTGTATGTAGTCTAGTCACAGCATTGATATAATAAAATCGAATATAGGGTTAATATGCCTACTGCAAAGCACAGCATGCAGATCCCAGTTTTGCATTTTATGCAGACAACTTAGTGCGTTTCTACCCCTGTTGAAGAAATTCTTTCTGGTGCAAGTTACACTCCTTTTAACACAGCATATTGAGTTATAAGCTGGCATCAATGAGCTACATGCAAACACCAAAAGATAAGATTAGAGTCCCACTGCTTTTTTCTTCAATGCTTTGTTATTCCAAAGTTGCTTGTGAGGGTTCCTTTGTGCTGTTACAACAACTTGTTAGAAAGTGCTTTATAAATGGTTATTGGTCACTCTCACTGTATATGAAATAACTACCATACAAAACTTAGAAAACTCAAAACCTGCCCACAAAATCATAGTTTATCTTGAGTACTTGTAAAGTGACATGCCAATTGTGATTCCTGTTAATGCTCCAGCTAATCCCTAGCCTGGACGAGACTCAAATAAAAGAAATGCTGATGAACCTTTAAATTCAGTTATGTTGGGCTCAGCTGGAACTGGAATTAAGATGACCCCCTGCAAGTAGGTTTGAGGAATGCATAGCACACAACGTGCCGCAATGCTGAATACGTCCTGGTATCAGCATCGAGATATAGTCAGCAGAACTTCAGGGGTCTGGCCGGATCTGGCTCAAGGACAGCTGCTGCATCCCCTGTATTTTACAGTACTGCTGGTCGTTCCATAGAGTTCCCATGGAGTGGCATACTACCCAAATGCACTGCCTGTCAATAGAGTAAAGCCCTACCTAATGGCAACTACAACAGTGACCATCATAAGGTCAAGTTGTATAATACCAGTTCATTTAAACCAACATTTGTCTGTGCAGTCTGATACTTGAAGTTGTGTATTTTTAACGAGAAAGCAGAACAGCAACTGCCCAAATGCAAAAAAAACCTGATTGATTACAAAGGTTACTGGCACACTGCATGAGTTAACTTTATGATCTGGTGTATCAATAGATGCCTGCTAAGTACTAATGTACCGCACATTGCTTGGACACCGAGAGGTTCCACGGTCCACATCAAGCTCTCCAATACCACTCCCATTATCCCCTTTGTTGAATAAACCACCTAAATCCCATTGACCAGGCTCAAAACGTATTGCATGGCTTGCCCGATTAATGTAAGAAGGCCAAAAGGTACCAGCCGTGCAGACCCTGTCAACATCTAGTAGAACCCCTGTGAGCTCTCCTGGATCCCTCTGAAAATAATTGCATTAACGCCTGTCCCCTCCCCGTCTTTGCTACTTGACACTATGTACACCCTCAGAAATACTACTAATGTCACCTCCATAATAAAACCGCCCTCTTTGAACTGAAAGACAGGACGTTATGTCAGCCAAAAGTCTGACCTAGACCAAAAAGGGTTGCATGACGTAAATCTAATGCGCCACTGGTATGTAAATGTGGCGTTCATCTTAGAATGAAATTGAACGTTACAGCGAAGTACAATATTTTCTCATTATTAAGCTAGCTCTTTCTCAAATGCCCCGTGTATGAAAGTGGAATATGTATTTGCTGTGTTATTTTCTAATACTCAAGAGACAATGAACATTGCCATTTCACAACAGCAGCGAATATTCCACCTATACGTATATAGCTGACATGGCAGCTGTGTCTACCAGGGTAGAACGGCCATCTTTGGCAAGGCCAGCAGTGTTTGGAAAAGGACAATTGTGTCCCCCATTGTCTAACATCTAGAATGCTAACATGTGAAAATTGAACATACTCCAAAATTGAGCGACTCACAGATTTCATGGTGTGGGCATGGTGGCTGAGGAAGTCACATCATTTGCAACACATCGGGTTGCGGAAAATCAAATGTTGAGTTAAATCTGCTCCTTACTTGAGCATAAATATTGAAACCCTGCAGAGAAGTCATGTTTACAGTGGAATGGCTGGTACAGATAGTGAGCTGATAACTGACATGCGCCTAATAAATGTTGGCAAACTAATCAAAATAGAGGTGGGTGAGCTGTGCCATGAAGAATAAAAGAAAGGTGTGCAGCCCCCCGAAGATGCCACCATGTTTAAAGATGAAGCGCAGTGGCTGTGAAGCATGTGCCTGCTGATTATAAGCAAAATTAAACAAGTGGCCGCATGCAGAAAAAAAGAAAAGTGCATGGCCTCCCGAATCAGCCGCCATGCTTAAAGATGAAGCGTGGAGGACTGAAGCGGGCGCAGTGCTGATCAAGGGAAGCGCATGAAAGCTTGCGTGAAGTGCTCTCTTAGAATTTAAAAAAAGTCTCTGAGCCAGTAGCTAAAATGGGACAAGTGGAAGGCTACAAGCAATCGGGTCCTGCTCCAAGGGAGGGAACAGACAACAAAAAGGAGGGGCAAATAGGAGCAAATAACCACTTGGAAGCAAGGATTTTTAAAGGACGCTGAAACAAAAAAATAAAAACCAGTGGGTTGGCTGTTAGCCGACAAAATATACACAACATACCTCGAAGAGACAGATCAAGTGCTGTCTAGGCTCGACATATCAAGGGCAGGAGACCGGCATTGTTTTTATTTTTTAGATTTTACTGCAGATTTCCGGAACCTTTGCAAATGTGCATTAAAAAATGTATTTGGCCCCAACCACCGGGCCTAGGGGGTCGGGGTATTCCTACTCTGCCCACTCATGTTTTTTTCCCATTTTTTCTCAGGACTTGGCACAGTCTGAGTCCGAGATGGCTGCCACCACTTCCTGGTTGAAGTGGTGGCAGCCAATCAGATCTCATTTTGAGATCTGTGGGATCTGCAGACCCTTTGCATTTCTGGATATACATAAATCTTTTTTCTTTAACCCCTTGTGTGCCCCGCCCTTTCCCCGCCCTGTGCCGGGCGTTGAATTAGCGGGCGGGGTTCATGACGAGATAGTCTCGTCATGGGCACAGCGCAACCGCGGCCCATGACGAGACCATCTCGTCATGGGCACTCAAGGGGTTAATAATGTCAAAACTACAGATTTACACCAAATAACAAAACTAGATCTTTCTACACCAAGATCTAGTTTTTTGCCAAATTTGGTGTAATTCCATTCAGTGGTTTTGGCTGTAGTCATGTCTAAAATCCCGATGGGAAATTGCATGAGGAAAACGTGTTTGGGACCCCCCCATTTCGTCTCAGTCCCTGCTTGATGAATAACCCCAACACTTCCCACACAGCAGCTGAAGCGAGGTGTGTACTAGTTTTGAACATTTCGTGAAGATTTGTCAAACGGCACCAAAGTTACTGCCAAAACAAAAAAGACTTTGTCTATGGAAATGAGGTCCTAACTATAACTACCTACTGGCAACCTCAGATAGGTAATATATACATATATATAGGTATGTATATATTACCTACTGGAGGTCAACAGTAGGTGAACAAAATGAACGAATAAAATAGTTTTATAAATTGTGCAATTACCCTTATGTGTCTTAGCGCTAGAGTAAGGACAACAGAGCCGACCGTTCTCTAAAAAGGTGCAACTAACTGTGACAGCAGCTTATTCCATGACTTCGTTAAACAGCCAAGTCTTCAGCTGCTTTCTAAATTGCAACAGGGAAGGTTGGTGACGCAGAGTAGGAGGCAGTGAGTTCCACAGTTTTCCTGCACAAATGAAAAACGCTCTACCGCCCCATCTAGCTTTGTTTATTCTAGGAATAATGACAGTTTGTGAAGAGCTAGATCGGAGATTCCTGCTCAGCATGTACCAAGAGAACCATCCCTGAAATACTTTGGACCGGTCCGATGAAGGACCTTATGGACCAGGCACATTGCCTTAAAAACATTCATTTTTCTCACTGGAAGCCAGTGGAGACCCTGCAGTGATTGGGATGTGGGTGCAAACGTCTGAATTATCAAACAACAGTCTTGCAGCTGCATTTTGTAAATACTGTAGTTTCTTTACCACATATTTGTGAGTGCCCAAATACAGGGCATTACAGTAACCCAGCTTTGAGAAGATGAGTGCCATCATCACTGTTTTTTGCAAGTCAAAGGGAATAAACTGAAAGATTTTTTTAAGACCTTCAGCACGAAAAAACCTGAAGAAGTGATCAAATTTATTTGCTCAGAAAAAGATAATTTTGTGTCAAAGATGACTCCTAAATTTCTTACTTTCTAAACCGAGACTGGTAGTGTGCCTAAGATTGACGGCCACCATGAATCATTCCATAAGGTAGTCTCTTCTCCGAAAAGCAGCTCCTCTGTTTTTTCAGAGTTCAGTTTCAGACAATTATTTTGAATCCAGATTGCAACTTGAGATATGCAGTTGCAGAAGTTCCTTGCCTCCATTTTTACGTCCGATGAAATAGACACGACTATCTGAGTGTCATCGACGTAAGAAAACACAGCTAAGCCATAGCTGCGAATGAGGTTGATAAGGGGGCTAACATAAATACTGAACAGTATGGGGCTGAGGGAGGACCCCTGGGAAACACCACAGGGGAGGGAAAAAGGTGAAAAACCTGCATCCCTCATCTCCACTTGCTGGTGTCTGTAAATTTGAAATGAACTCAACAATGCCAGTGACAAGTTTCTGAAACCTAGTGAATGGAGCTGATTTATGAGAAGTGAGTGTTGAACCGTATCAAAGAGGCAGATAAATCCAATAAACTGAATGCAGCTTTGCCACCCATGTCGATTACCATTCCTATTTCCTCTGAGGCTGCTACCAAAGCCGATTCAGTGCAATGATTTGCTCTGAAGCCATACTGTGAAGAATCGAGCGGCAAGTTAGCACCTAAATAAGCTAGCATTTTCTCATTCATTGCATTTTTTAGGTCTCGCCTGAGCCAGCGCATGCGCTGCCCCGGCAAGACTTTTAGTAAGGGCTTCAGAAAATGCTACCACTGTGGCCTAGAGCTTGCGGTTCCCCGTACGGGCGCGCACTTACGAGCAGAGGCGCCATATGACTTTCCTCTCTCGCCATGGGTCATCAGCTTTCAAGGTACGAGTGCTTTCTTTCACATTCCTGAAGTCGATAGTTTCCTTGTCATTTGCGTTACTAAGCAATCCTGGCGGAGCCAACTATTAAATTAAATGAATCAGGTTATTCGTGTTTACAAGCATCTCCTGAGAAACGCGGCAAAACTTTCAAAC
Source organism: Triturus cristatus (assembly GCF_964204655.1). NCBI lineage: Eukaryota > Metazoa > Chordata > Amphibia > Caudata > Salamandridae > Triturus > Triturus cristatus. Next base: position 335,653,069 of record NC_140584.1, read on the forward strand.
GACTCAGTGGTTTGAAAGTTTCACCGCGTTTCTCAGGAGATGCTTGTAATCAGCTTTCAAGATAGGAGACCTTTCTTTCACATTCCTGAAGTCGATAGCTTCCTTTTCATTTGCCTATATATCCTATCTCTCTTCTACCCATTTACCTCTACCCCACTCTCTCACAGATACTCTCTCACAGACTCTCTCTCACAGACACTCTCTCACAGACTCTCACAGACATTCTCTCACAGACTCTCTCTCACAGACACTCTCTCAGACTCTCTCACAGAAACTCTCTCACAGACTCTCACAGACACTCACAGACACTCTCTCACCGACTCTCACAGACACTCTCTCACACACTCTCACAGACTCTCTCTCACAGACAGTCTCTCACATACACTCTCTCACAGACTCTCTCTCTCAGAGTCTCTCACAGATGCTCACAGACACTTTCTCACAGATTCTCACAGACACTCTCTCACAAACTCTCACAGACACTCTCTCACAGACTCTCACAGACACTCTCTCACAGACTCTCATAGACACTCTCTCACAGACTCTCACAAACACTCTCTCACAGACACTCTCACAGACACTCTCTCACAGACTCTCTCTCACAGACTCTCTCTCTCACAGACTCTCACAGACTCTCTCTCACAACACTCCCACAGACACTCTCACAGACAGACTCTCACAGACACTCTCTCACAGACTCTCTCACACAGACACTCTCTCACAGACCCTCACAGTCTCTCTCACAGACACTCTCTCACAGACTCTCACAGGCACTCTCTCACAGACTGTCACAGACACTCTCTCACAGACACTCTCTCACAGACACTCTCACAGACTCTCTCTCACAGACTCTCTCTCACAGACTCTCTCTCACAGACTCTCTCTCACAGACACTCTTTCACAGACACTCTCATAGACAGACTCTCACAGACACTCTCTCACAGACTCTCACAGACACTCTCTCACAGTCACTCTCTCACAGACTCTCTCACAGACTCTCTCACAGACACTATCTCACAGACACTCTCTCACAGACTCTCACAGACACTCTCTCACAGACTCTCACAGACACTCTCTCATAGACTCTCACAGAGACTCTCTCACAGACTCTCACAGACACTCTCTCATAGACACTCTCTCACAGACTCACAGACATTCTCTCACAGACTCTCACAGACACTCTCTCACAGACACTCTCACAGACACTCTCTCACAGACACTCTCTCACAGACAGTCTCACAGACACTCTCTCACAGACTTTCTCTCACAGACTCTCTCTCACAGACTCTCACAGACACTCTCTCACAGACACTCTGTCACAGACACTCTCTCACACACTCTCACAGACTCCCACTAACAGACTCTCTCTCACAGACACTCACTCACAGACATTCTCTCCCAGACAATCTCTCACAGACACTCTCTCACAGACACTCTCTCACACTCTCTAACAGACTCTCTCACACTCTTTCACAGACTCTCTCACAGACACTCTCTCACAGACACTCTCTCACAGAATCTCACACTCTCTCACAGATACTCTCTCACAGACACTCTCTCACAGACTCTCTCACAGACACTCTCTCACAGTCTCTCACAGACACTCTCTCAGACTCACAGACACTCTCTCACAGACTCTCACAGACACTATCACAGACACTCTATCCCAGACCCTCTCTCACAGACTCTTACAGACTCTCACAGACACTCTCTTACAGACTCTTACAGACACTCTCTCACAGACTCTCAGACACTCTCTTACAGACACTCACCCACAGACTCTCACAGACACTCTCTCACAGACACTTTATCAAAGACACTCTCTCACAGATACTCCCTCACAGACTCTCACAGACACTCTCTCACAGATACTCTCTCACACGCTCTCGCAGACACTCTCTGACAGACAGTCTCTGACAGACACTCTCTCACAGACACTCTCACAGACACTCGCTCACATACACTCTCTCACAGACACTCTATCACAGACTCTCTCTCACAAACACTCTCTCACAGACTCTCACAGACACTCTCTCATAGACACTCTCTCACAGACAGTCTCACAGACACTCTCTCACAGACTCTCTCTCACAGACTCTCTCTCACAGACTCTCACAGACACTCTCTCACAGACATTCTCACAGACAGACTCTCACAGACACTCTCTCACAGACTCTCACAGACACTCTCTCACAGACACTCTCTCACAGACTCTCTCACAGACTCTCACAGACACTCTCACAGACTCTCTCACAGACTCTCTCACATACACTCTCACACAGACTCTCACAGACACTCCCTCACAGACTCTCACAGACACTTTCTCATAGACACTCTCTCACAGACACTCCCTCATAGACACTCACTCACAGACACTCTCTCACAGACACTCACAGACACTCTCTCACAGACACTTTCTTACAGACACTCTCTCACACACTCTCACAGACTCTCACTCACAGACACTCTCTCACAGACTCTCACAGACACTCTCTCACAGACACTCTCTTACAGACACTCTCTCACACACTCTCACAGACTCTCACTCGCAGACTCTCTCACAGACACTCTCTCACAGACACTCACTCGCAGACACTCTCTCACAGACACTATCTCACAGACACTTTCTCACAGACTCTCACAGACACTCTCTCACAGACTCTCACAGACACTCTCTCATAGACTCTCACAGACACTCTCTCACAGACACCCTCTCACAGACTCACAGACATTCTCTCACAGACTCTCACAGACACTCTCTCACAGACTCTCACAGACACTCACAGACACTCTCTCACAGACAGTCTCACATACACTCTCTCACAGACTTTCTCTCACAGACTCTCTCTCACAGACTCTCACAGACACTCTCAGACACTCTCACACAGACTCTCTCACATACACTCTCTCACAGACACTCTCTCACAGACACTCTCTCACAGACTTTCTCTCACAGACTCTCTCTCACAGACTCTCACAGACACTCTCAGACACTCTCACAAAGACTCTCTCACATACACTCTCTCACAGACACTCTCTCACAGACACTCTCTCACAGACTCTCACAGACACTCTCTCACAGACACTCTGTCACAGACACTCTCTCACACACTCTCACAGACTCCCACTCACAGACTCTCTCTCACAGACACTCTCTGACAGACACTCTCTGACAGACACTCACTCACAGACATTCTCTCACAGACAATCACAGACAATCTCTCACAGACACTCTCTCACAGACACTCTCTCACACTCTCTAACAGACTCTCTCACACTCTTTCACAGACTCTCTCACAGACACTCTCTCACAGACACTCTCTCACAGAATCTCACACTCTCTCACAGATACTCTCTCACAGACTCTCTCACAGACACTCTCTCACAGTCTCTCACAGACACTCTCTCAGACTCACAGACACTCTCTCACAGACTCTCACAGACACTATCACAGACACTCTATCCCAGACACTCTCTAACAGACTCTTACAGACTCTCACCAACAATCTCTCACAGACTCTTACAGACACTCTCTCACAGACTCTCAGACACTCTCTCACAGACACTCACACACAGACTCTCACAGACACCCTCTCACAGACACTCTATCACAGACACTCTCTCACAGACACTCTCTCACAGACTCTCATAGACACTCTCTCACAGACACTCTCTCACACTCTCTCGCAGACACTCTCTGACAGACAGTCTCTGACAGACACTCTCTCACAGACACTCTCACAGACACTCGCTCACATACACTCTCTCACAGACACTCTATCACAGACTCTCTCTCACAGACACTCTCACAGACACTCTCTCACAGACTCTCACAGACACTCTCTCACAGACACTCTCTCACAGACACTCTCTCACAGACAGTCTCACAGACACTCTCTCACAGACTCTCTCTCACAGACTCTCTCTCACAGACTCTCACAGACACTCTCTCACAGACACTCTCACAGACAGACTCTCACAGACACTCTCTCACAGACTTTCACAGACACTCTCTCACAGACACTCTCTCACAGACTCTCTCACAGACTCTCACAGACACTCTCACAGACTCTGTTTTTTCAGAGTTCAGTTTCAGACAATTATTTTGAATCCAGATTTCAACTTGAGATATGCAGTTGCAGAAGTTCCTTGCCTCCATTTTTACGTCCGATGAAATAGACACGACTATCGGAGTGTCATCGACGTAAGAAAACACAGCTAAGCCATAGCTGCGAATGAGGTTGATAAGGGGGCTAACATAAATACCGAACAGTATGGGCTGAGGGAGGACCCCTGGGAAACACCACAGGGGAGGGAAAAAGGTGAAAAACCTGCATCCCTCATCTCCACTTGCTGGTGTCTGTAAATTTGAAATGAACTCAACAATGCCAGTGACAAGTTTCTGAAACCTAGTGAATGGAGCCAATTTATGAGAAGTGAGTGTTGAACCGTATCAAAGAGGCAGATAAATCCAATAAACTGAATGCAGCTTTGCCACCCATGTCGATTACCATTCCTATTTCCTCTGAGGCTGCTACCAAAGCCGATTCAGTGCAATGATTTGCTCTGAAGCCATACTGTGAAGAATCGAGCGGCAAGTTAGCACCTAAATAAGCTAGCATTTTCTCATTCATTGCATTTTTTAGGTCTCGCCTGAGCCAGCGCATGCGCTGCACCGGCAAGACTTTTAGTAAGGGCTTCAGAAATGCTACCACTGTGGCCTAGAGCTTGCGGTTCCGCGTGCGGGCGCGCACTTACGAGCAGAGGCGCCATATGACTTTCCTCTCTCGCCATGGGTCATCAGCTTTCAAGGTACGAGTGCTTTCTTTCACATTCCTGAAGTCGATAGTTTCATTGTCATTTGCGTTACTAAGCAATCCTGGCGGAGCCAACTATTAAATTAAATGAATCAGGTTATTCGTGTTTACAAGCATCTCCTGAGAAACGCGGCAAAACTTTCAAACGACTCAGTGGTTTGAAAGTTTCACCGCGTTTCTCAGGAGATGCTTGTAATCAGCTTTCAAGATAGGAGACCTTTCTTTCACATTCCTGAAGTCGATAGCTTCCTTTTCATTTGCCTATATATCCTATCTCTCTTCTACCCATTTACCTCTACCCCACTCTCTCACAGATACTCTCTCACAGACTCTCTCTCACAGACACTCTCTCACAGACTCTCACAGACATTGTCTCACAGACTCTCTCTCACAGACACTCTCTCAGACTCTCACACTCTCTCACAGAAACTCTCTCACAGACTCTCACAGACACTCACAGACACTCTCTCACCGACTCTCACAGACACTCTCTCACACACTCTCACAGACTCTCTCTCACAGACAGTCTCTCACATACACTCTCTCACAGACTCTCTCTCTCAGAGTCTCTCACAGATGCTCACAGACACTTTCTCACAGATTCTCACAGACACTCTCTCACAAACTCTCACAGACACTCTCTCACAGACTCTCACAGACACTCTCTCACAGACTCTCATAGACACTCTCTCACAGACTCACAAACACTCTCTCACAGACACTCTCACAGACACTCTCTCACAGACTCTCTCTCACAGACTCTCTCTCACAGACTCTCACAGACTCTCTCTCACAACACTCCCACAGACACTCTCACAGACAGACTCTCACAGACACTCTCTCACAGACTCTCTCACACAGATACTCTCTCACAGACCCTCACAGTCTCTCTCACAGACACTCTCTCACAGACTCTCACAGGCACTCTCTCACAGACTGTCACATACACTCTCTCACAGACACTCTCTCACAGACACTCTCACAGACTCTCTCTCACAGACTCTCTCTCACAGACTCTCTCTCACAGACTCTCTCTCACAGACACTCTTTCACAGACACTCACATAGACAGACTCTCACAGACACTCTCTCACAGACTCTCACAGACACTCTCTCACAGACACTCTCTCACAGACTCTCTCACAGACTCTCTCACAGACACTATCTCACAGACACTCTCTCACAGACTCTCACAGACACTCTCTCACAGACTCTCACAGACACTCTCTCATAGACTCTCACAGACACTCTCTCACAGACTCTCACAGACACTCTCTCACAGACACTCTCTCACAGACTCACAGACATTCTCTCACAGACTCTCACAGACACACTCTCACAAACACTCTCACAGACACTCTCTCACAGACAGTCTCACAGACACTCTCTCACAGACTTTCTCTCACAGACTCTCTCTCACAGACTCTCACAGACACTCTCTCACAGACACTCTCACAGACACTCTCACACAGACTCTCTCACATACACTCTCTCACAGACACTCTCACAGACTCTCTCACATACACTCTCTCACAGACACTCTGTCACAGACACTCTTTCACACACTCTCACAGACTCCCACTCACAGACTCTCTCTCACAGACACTCACTCACAGACATTCTCTCACAGACAATCTCTCACAGACACTCTCTCACAGACACTCTCTCACACTCTCTAACAGACTCTCTCACACTCTTTCACAGACTCTCTCACAGACACTCTCTGACAGACACTCCCTCACAGAATCTCACACTCTCTCACAGATACTCTCTCACAGACACTCTCTCACAGACTCTCTCACAGACACTCTCTCACAGTCTCTCACAGACACTCTCTCAGACTTACAGACACTCTCTCACAGACTCTCACAGACACTATCACAGACACTCTATCCCAGACCCTCTCTCACAGACTCTTACAGACTCTCACAGTCACTCTGTTACAGACTCTTACAGCCACTCTCTCACAGACTCTCAGACACTCTCTCACAGACACTCACCCACAGACTCTCACAGACACTCTCTCACAGACACTTTATCAAAGACACTCTCTCACAGACAGTCCCTCACAGACTCTCACAGACACTCTCTCACAGATACTCTCTCACACTCTCTCGCAGACACTCTCTGACAGACAGTCTCTGACAGACACTCTCTCACAGACACTCTCACAGACACTCGCTCACATACACTCTCTCACAGACACTCTATCACAGACTCTCTCTCACAGACACTCTCTCACAGACTCACAGACACACTCTCACAGACACTCTCTCACAGACAGTCTCACAGACACTCTCTCACAGACTCTCTCTCACAGACTCTCTCTCACAGAGTCTCACAGACTCTCACAGACACTCTCTCACAGACATTCTCACAGACAGACTCTCACAGACACTCTCTCACAGACTTTCACAGACACTCTCTCACAGACACTCTCTCACAGACTCTCTCACAGACTCTCACAGACACTCTCACAGACTCTGTTTTTTCAGAGTTCAGTTTCAGACAATTATTTTGAATCCAGATTTCAACTTGAGATATGCAGTTGCAGAAGTTCCTTGCCTCCATTTTTACGTCCGATGAAATAGACACGACTATCTGAGTGTCATCGACATAAGAAAACACAGCTAAGCCATAGCTGCGAATGAGGTTGATAAGGGGGCTAACATAAATACCGAACAGTATGGGCTGAGGGAGGACCCCTGGGAAACACCACAGGGGAGGGAAAAAGGTGAAAAACCTGCATCCCTCATCTCCACTTGCTGGTGTCTGTAAATTTGAAATGAACTCAACAATGCCAGTGACAAGTTTCTGAAACCTAGTGAATGGAGCCAATTTATGAGAAGTGAGTGTTGAACCGTATCAAAGAGGCAGATAAATCCAATAAACTGAATGCAGCTTTGCCACCCATGTCGATTACCATTCCTATTTCCTCTGAGGCTGCTACCAAAGCCGATTCAGTGCAATGATTTGCTCTGAAGCCATACTGTGAAGAATCGAGCGGCAAGTTAGCACCTAAATAAGCTAGCATTTTCTCATTCATTGCATTTTTTAGGTCTCGCCTGAGCCAGCGCATGCGCTGCACCGGCAAGACTTTTAGTAAGGGCTTCAGAAAATGCTACCACTGTGGCCTAGAGCTTGCGGTTCCGCGTGCGGGCGCGCACTTACGAGCAGAGGCGCCATATGACTTTCCTCTCTTGCCATGGGTCATCAGCTTTCAAGGTACGAGTGCTTTCTTTCACATTCCTGAAGTCGATAGTTTCCTTGTCATTTGCGTTACTAAGCAATCCTGGCGGAGCCAACTATTAAATTAAATGAATCAGGTTATTCGTGTTTACAAGCATCTCCTGAGAAACGCGGCAAAACTTTCAAACGACTCAGTGGTTTGAAAGTTTCACCGCGTTTCTCAGGAGATGCTTGTAATCAGCTTTCAAGATAGGAGACCTTTCTTTCACATTCCTGAAGTCGATAGCTTCCTTTTCATTTGCCTATATATCCTATCTCTCTTCTACCCATTTACCTCTACCCCACTCTCTCACAGATACTCTCTCACAGACTCTCTCTCACAGACACTCTCTCACAGACTCTCACAGACATTGTCTCACAGACTCTCTCTCACAGACACTCTCTCAGACTCTCACACTCTCTCACAGAAACTCTCTCACAGACTCTCACAGACACTCACAGACACTCTCTCACCGACTCTCACAGACACTCTCTCACACACTCTCACAGACTCTCTCTCACAGACAGTCTCTCACATACACTCTCTCACAGACTCTCTCTCTCAGAGTCTCTCACAGATGCTCACAGACACTTTCTCACAGATTCTCACAGACACTCTCTCACAAACTCTCACAGACACTCTCTCACAGACTCTCACAGACACTCTCTCACAGACTCTCATAGACACTCTCTCACAGACTCTCACAAACACTCTCTCACAGACACTCTCACAGACACTCTCTCACAGACTCTCTCTCACAGACTCTCTCTCACAGACTCTCACAGACTCTCTCTCACAACACTCCCACAGACACTCTCACAGACAGACTCTCACAGATACTCTCTCACAGACTCTCTCACACAGACACTCTCTCACAGACCCTCACAGTCTCTCTCACAGACACTCTCTCACAGACTCTCACAGGCACTCTCTCACAGACTGTCACAGACACTCTCTCACAGACACTCTCTCACAGACACTCTCACAGACTCTCTCTCACAGACTCTCTCTCACAGACTCTCTCACAGACTCTCTCTCACAGACACTCTTTCACAGACACTCACATAGACAGACTCTCACAGACACTCTCTCACAGACTCTCACAGACACTCTCTCACAGACACTCTCTCACAGACTCTCTCACAGACTCTCTCACAGACACTATCTCACAGACACTCTCTCACAGACTCTCACAGACACTCTCTCACAGACTCTCACAGACACTCTTTCATAGACTCTCACAGACACTCTCTCACAGACTCTCACAGACACTCTCTCACAGACACTCTCTCACAGACTCACAGACATTCTCTCACAGACTCTCACAGACACTCTCTCACAGACTCTCACAAACACTCTCACAGACACTCTCTCACAGACACTCTCTCACAGACAGTCTCACAGACACTCTCTCACAGACTTTCTCTCACAGACTCTCTCTCACAGACTCTCACAGACACTCTCTCACAGACACTCTCACATACACTCTCACACAGACTCTCTCACATACACTCTCTCACAGACACTCTCACACAGACTCTCTCACATACACTCTCTCACAGACACTCTGTCACAGACACTCTTTCACACACTCTCACAGACTCCCACTCACAGACTCTCTCTCACAGACACTCACTCACAGACATTCTCTCACAGACAATCTCTCACAGACACTCTCTCACAGACACTCTCTCACACTCTCTAACAGACTCTCTCACACTCTTTCACAGACTCTCTCACAGACACTCTCTGACAGACACTCCCTCACAGAATCTCACACTCTCTCACAGATACTCTCTCACAGACACTCTCTCACAGACTCTCTCACAGACACTCTCTCACAGTCTCTCACAGACACTCTCTCAGACTTACAGACACTCTCTCACAGACTCTCACAGACACTATCACAGACACTCTATCCCAGACCCTCTCTCACAGACTCATACAGACTCTCACAGTCACTCTGTTACAGACTCTTACAGCCACTCTCTCACAGACTCTCAGACACTCTCTCACAGACACTCACCCACAGACTCTCACAGACACTCTCTCACAGACACTTTATCAAAGACACTCTCTCACAGACAGTCCCTCACAGACTCTCACAGACACTCTCTCACAGATACTCTCTCACACTCTCTCGCAGACACTCTCTGACAGACAGTCTCTGACAGACACTCTCTCACAGACACTCTCACAGACACTCGCTCACATACACTCTCTCACAGACACTCTATCACAGACTCTCTCTCACAGACACTCTCTCACAGACTCACAGACACTCTCTCACAGACACTCTCTCACAGACAGTCTCACAGACACTCTCTCACAGACTCTCTCTCACAGACTCTCTCTCACAGAGTCTCACAGACTCTCACAGACACTCTCTCACAGACATTCTCACAGACAGACTCTCACAGACACTCTCTCACAGACTCTCACAGACACTCTCTCACAGACACTCTCACAGACTCTCTCACAGACTCTCACAGACTCTCTCACAGACTCTCACAGACACTCTCACAGACTCTCTCACTTACACTCTCACACAGACTCTCACAGACACACCCTCACAGACTCTGACAGACACTTTCTCATAGACACTCTCTCACAGACACTCTCTCATAGACACTCTCTCACAGACACTCTCTCACAGACTCTCACAGACACTCTCTCACAGACACTCTCTTACAGACACTCTCTCACACACTCTCACAGACTCTCACTCACAGACTCTCTCTCACAGACATGCTCTCACAGACACTCTCTCACAGACACTCTCTCACAGACACTCACTCACAGACACTCTCTCACAGACACTATCTCACAGACACTTTCTCACAGACTCTCACAGACACTCTCTCACAGACTCTCACAGACTCCCTCTCATAGACTCTCACAGACACTCTCTCACAGACACTCTCTCACAGACTCACAGACATTCTCTCACAGACTCTCACAGACACTCTCTCACAGACTCTCACAGACACTCACAGACACTCTCTCACAGACAGTCTCACAGACACTCTCTCACAGACTCTCTCTCACAGACTCTCTCTCACAGACTCTCACAGACACTCTCTCACAGACACTCTCAAAGACACTCTCACACAGACTCTCTCACATACACTCTCTCACAGACACTCTCTCACAGACACTCTCTCACAGACTCTCACAGACACTCTCTCACAGACACTCTGTCACAGACACTCTCTCACACACTCTCACAGACTCCCACTCACAGACTCTCTCTCACAGAGACTCTCTCACAGACACTCTCTCACAGACACTCACTCACAGACATTCTCTCACAGACAATCACAGACAATCTCTCACAGACACTCTCTCACACTCTCTAACAGACTCTCTCACACTCTTTCACAGACTCTCTCACAGACACTCTCTCACAGACACTCTCTCACAGAATCTCACACTCTCTCACAGATACTCTCTCACAGACACTCTCTCACAGAGTCTCTCACAGACACTCTCTCACAGTCTATCACAGACACTCTCTCAGACTCACAGACACTCTCTCACAGACTCTCACAGACACTATCACAGACACTCTATCCCAGACACTCTCTCACAGACATTTACAGACTCTCACCAACACTCTCTCACAGACTCTTACAGACACTCTCTCACAGACATTCTCTCACAGACAATCACAGACAATCTCTCACAGACACTCTCTCACAGACACTCTCTCACACTCTCTAACAGACTCTCTCACACTCTTTCACAGACTCTCTCACAGACACTCTCTCACAGACACTCTCTCACAGAATCTCACACTCTCTCACAGATACTCTCTCACAGACACTCTCTCACAGACTCTCTCACAGACACTCTCTCACAGTCTCTCACAGACACTCTCTCAGACTCACAGACACTCTCTCACAGACTCTCACAGACACTATCACAGACACTCTATCCCAGACACTCTCTCACAGACTCTTACAGACTCTCACCAACACTCTCTCACAGACTCTTACAGACACTCTCTCACAGACTCTCAGACACTCTCTCACAGACACTCACCCACAGACTCTCACAGACACTCTCTCACAGACGCTCTATCACAGACACTCTCTCACAGACACTCTCTCACAGACTCTCATAGACACTCTCTCACAGACACTCTCACACTCTCTCGCAGACACTCTCTGACAGACAGTCTCTGACAGACACTCTCTCACAGACACTCTCACAGACACTCGCTCACATACACTCTCTCACAGACACTCTATCACAGACTCTCTCTCACAGACACTCTCACAGACACTCTCTCACAGACTCTCACAGACACTCTCTCACAGACACTCTCTCACAGACACTCTCTCACAGACAGTCTCACAGACACTCTCTCACAGACTCTCTCTCACAGACACTCTCTCACAGACACTCTCACAGACAGACTCTCACAGACACTCTCTCACAGACACTCACAGACACTCTCTCACAGACTCTCACATACACTCTCACAGACTCTGTTTTTTCAGAGTTCAGTTTCAGACAAATATTTTGAATCCAGATTGCAACTTGAGATATGCAGTTGCAGAAGTTCCTTGCCTCCATTTTTACGTCCGATGAAATAGACACGACTATCTGAGTGTCATCGACGTAAGAAAACACAGCTAAGCCATAGCTGCGAATGAGGTTGATAAGGGGGCTAACATAAATACTGAACAGTATGGGGCTGAGGGAGGACCCCTGGGAAACACCACAGGGGAGGGAAAAAGGTGAAAAACCTGCATCCCTCATCTCCAATTGCTGGTGTCTGTAAATTTGAAATGAACTCAACAATGCCAGTGACAAGTTTCTGAAACCTAGTGAATGGAGCCGATTTATGAGAAGTGAGTGTTGAACCGTATCAAAGAGGCAGATAAATCCAATAAACTGAATGCAGCTTTGCCACCCATGTCGATTACCATTCCTATTTCCTCTGAGGCTGCTACCAAAGCCGATTCAGTGCAATGATTTGCTCTGAAGCCATACTGTGAAGAATCGAGCGGCAAGTTAGCACCTAAATAAGCTAGCATTTTCTCATTCATTGCATTTTTTAGGTCTCGCCTGAGCCAGCGCATGCGCTGCACCGGCAAGACTTTTAGTAAGGGCTTCAGAAAATGCTACCACTGTGGCCTAGAGCTTGCGGTTCCGCGTGCGGGCGCGCACTTACGAGCAGAGGCGCCATATGACTTTCCTCTCTCGTCATGGGTCATCAGCTTTCAAGGTACGAGTGCTTTCTTTCACATTCCTGAAGTCGATAGTTTCCTTGTCATTTGTGTTACTAAGCAATCCTGGCGGAGCCAACTATTAAATTAAATGAATCAGGTTATTCGTGTTTACAAGCATCTCCTGAGAAACGCGGCAAAACTTTCAACCGACTCCGTGGTTTGAAAGTTTCACCGCGTTTCTCAGGAGATGCTTGTAATCAGCTTTCAAGATAGGAGACCTTTCTTTCACATTCCTGAAGTCGATAGCTTCCTTTTCATTTGCCTATATATCCTATCTCTCTTCTACCCCTTTACCTCTACCCCACTCTCTCACAGATACTCTCTCACAGACTCTCTCTCACAGACACTCTCTCACAGACTCTCACAGACATTCTCTCACAGACACTCTCTCAGACTCTCAGACTCTCTCACAGAAACTCTCTCACAGACTCTCACAGACGCTCACAGACACTCTCTCACAGACTCTCACAGACACTCTCTCACATACTCTCACAGACTCTCTCTCACAGACACTCTCTCACATACACTCTCTCACAGACTCTCTCTCACAGAGTCTCTCACAGATGCTCACAGACACTTTCTCACAGATTCTCACAGACACTCTCTCACAAACTCTCACAGACACTCTCTCACAGACTCTCACAGACACTCTCTCACAGACTCTCATAGACACTCTCTCACAGACTCTCACAAACACTCTCTCACAGACACTCTCACAGACACTCTCTCACAGACTCTCTCTCACAGACTCTCTCTCACAGACTCTCACAGACTCTCTCTCACAACACTCCCACAGACACTCTCACAGACAGACTCTCACAGACACTCTCTCACAGACTCTCTCTCACAGACACTCTCTCACAGACTCTCTCACAGACTCTCACAGACTCTCTCACAGACACTCTCTCCCAGACTCTCACAGGCACTCTCTCACAGACTGTCACAGACACTCTCTCACAGATACTCTCTCGCAGACACTCTCACAGACTCTCTCTCACAGACTCTCTCTCACAGACTCTCTCTCACAGACACTCTTTCACAGACACTCTCATAGACAGACTCTCACAGACACTCTCTCACAGACTCTCACAGACACTCTCTCACAGACACTCTCTCACAGACTCTCTCACAGACTCTCTCCCAGACACTATCTAACAGACACTCTCTCACAGACTCTCACAGACACTCTCTCACAGACTCTCACAGACACTCTCTCATAGACTCTCACAGACACTCTCTCACAGACTCTCACAGACACTCTCTCACAGACACTCTCTCACAGACACTCTCTCACAGACAGTCTCACAGACACTCTCTCACAGACTCTCTCTCACAGACTCTCTCTCACAGACTCTCATAGACACTCTCTCACAGACACTCTCACAGACAGACTCTCACAGACACTCTCTCACAGACTCTCACAGACACTCTCTCACAGACTCTCTCACAGACTCTCACAGACACTCTCACAGACTCTGTTTTTTCAGAGTTCAGTTTCAGACAATTATTTTGAATCCAGATTGCAACTTGAGATATGCAGTTGCAGAAGTTCCTTGCCTCCATTTTTACGTCCGATGAAATAGACACGACTATCTGAGTGTCATCGACGTAAGAAAACACAGCTAAGCCATAGCTGCGAATGAGGTTGATAAGGGGGCTAACATAAATACTGAACAGTATGGGGCTGAGGGAGGACCCCTGGGAAACACCACAGGGGAGGGAAAAAGGTGAAAAACCTGCATCCCTCATCTCCACTTGCTGGTGTCTGTAAATTTGAAATGAACTCAACAATGCCAGTGACAAGTTTCTGAAACCTAGTGAATGGAGCCGATTTATGAGAAGTAAGTGTTGAACCGTATCAAAGAGGCAGATAAATCCAATAAACTGAATGCAGCTTTGCCACCCATGTCGATTACCATTCCTATTTCCTCTGAGGCTGCTACCAAAGCCGATTCAGTGCAATGATTTGCTCTGAAGCCATACTGTGAAGAATCGAGCGGCAAGTTAGCACCTAAATAAGCTAGCATTTTCTCATTCATTGCATTTTTTAGGTCTCGCCTGAGCCAGCGCATGCGCTGCACCGGCAAGACTTTTAGTAAGGGCTTCAGAAAATGCTACCACTGTGGCCTAGAGCTTGCGGTTCCGCGTGCGGGCGCACACTTACGAGCAGAGGCGCCATATGACTTTCCTCTCTCGCCATGGGTCATCAGCTTTCAAGGTACGAGTGCTTTCTTTCACATTTCTGAAGTCGATAGTTTCCTTGTCATTTGTGTTACTAAGCAATCCTGGCGGAGCCAACTATTAAATTAAATGAATCAGGTTATTCGTGTTTACAAGCATCTCCTGAGAAACACGGCAAAACTTTCAACCGACTCCGTGGTTTGAAAGTTTCACCGCGTTTCTCAGGAGATGCTTGTAATCAGCTTTCAAGATAGGAGACCTTTCTTTCACATTCCTGAAGTCGATAGCTTCCTTTTCATTTGCCTATATATCCTATCTCTCTTCTACCCCTTTACCTCTACCCCACTCTCTCACAGATACTCTCTCACAGACTCTCTCTCACAGACACTCTCTCACAGACTCTCACAGACATTCTCTCACAGACACTCTCTCAGACTCTCACACTCTCTCACAGAAACACTCTCACAGACTCTCACAGACACTCACAGACTCTCTCACAGACTCTCACAGACACTCTCTCACATACTCTCACAGACTCTCTCTCACAGACACTCTCTCACATACACTCTCTCACAGACTCTCTCTCACAGAGTCTCTCACAGATGCTCACAGACACTTTCTCACAGATTCTCACAGACACTCTCTCACAAACTCTCACAGACACTCTCTCACAGACTCTCACAGACACTCTCTCACAGACTCTCATAGACACTCTCTCACAGACTCTCACAAACACTCTCTCACAGACACTCTCACAGACACTCTCTCACAGACTCTCTCTCACAGACTCTCTCTCACAGACTCTCACAGACTCTCTCTCACAACACTCCCACAGACACTCTCACAGACAGACTCTCACAGACACTCTCTCACAGACTCTCTCTCACAGACACTCTCTCACAGACTCTCTCACAGACCCTCACAGACTCTCTCACAGACACTCTCTCACAGACTCTCACAGACACTCTCTCACAGACTGTCACAGACACTCTCTCACAGACACTCTCTCACAGACACTCTCACAGACTCTCTCTCACAGACTCTCTCTCACAGACTCTCTCTCACAGACACTCTTTCACAGACACTCTCATAGACAGACTCTCACAGACACTCTCTCACAGACTCTCACAGACACTCTCTCACAGACACTCTCTCACAGACACTCTCTCACAGACACTCTCACAGACTCTCTCTCACAGACTCTCTCTCACAGACTCTCTCTCACAGACACTCTTTCACAGACACTCTCATAGACAGACTCTCACAGACACTCTCTCACAGACTCTCACAGACACTCTCTCACAGACTCTCACAGACACTCTCTCATAGACTCTCACAGACACTCTCTCACAGACTCTCACAGACACTCTCTCACAGACACTCTCTCACAGACTCACAGACATTCTCTCACAGACTCTCACAGACACTCTCTCACAGACTCTCACAGACACTCGCACACACTCTCTCACAGACACTCTCTCACAGACAGTCTCACAGACACTCTCTCACAGACTTTCTCCCACAGACTCTCTCTCACAGACTCTCACAGACACTCTCTCACAGACACTCTCACAGACACTCTCACACAGACTCTCTCACATACACTCTCTCACAGACACTCTCTCACAGACTCTCACAGACACTCTCTCACAGACACTCTGTCACAGACACTCTCTCACACACTCTCACAGACTCCCACTTACAGACTCTCTCTCACAGACACTGCCTCACAGACATTCTCTCACAGACAATCTCTCACAGACACTCTCTCACAGACACTCTCTCACACTCCCTAACAGACTCTCTCACACTCTTTCACAGACTCTCTCACAGACACTCTCTCACAGACACTCTCTCACAGAATCTCACACTCTCTCACAGATACTCTCTCACAGACACTCTCTCACATACTCTCTCACAGACACTCTCTCACAGTCTCTCACAGACACTCTCTCAGACTCACAGACACTCTCTCACAGACTCTCACAGACACTATCACAGACACTCTATCCCAGACCCTCTCTCACAGACTCTTACAGACTCTCACAGACACTCTCTTACAGACTCTTACAGACACTCTCTCACAGACTCTCAGACACTCTCTCACAGACACTCACCCACAGACTCTCACAGACACTCTCTCACAGACACTTTATCAAAGACACTCTCTCACAGACACTCCCTCACAGACTCTCACAGACACTCTCTCACAGATACTCTCTCACACTCTCTCGCAGACACTCTCTGACAGACAGTCTCTGACAGACTCTCTCTCACAGACTCTCACAGACACTCTCTCACAGACACTCTCACAGACAGACTCTCACAGACACTCTCTCACAGACTCTCACAGACACTCTCTCACAGACTCTCTCACAGACTCTCACAGACACTCTCACAGACTCTGTTTTTTCAGAGTTCAGTTTCAGACAAATATTTTGAATCCAGATTGCAACTTGAGATATGCAGTTGCAGAAGTTCCTTGCCTCCATTTTTACGTCCGATGAAATAGACACGACTATCTGAGTGTCATCGACGTAAGAAAACACAGCTAAGCCATAGCTGCGAATGAGGTTGATAAGGGGGCTAACATAAATACTGAACAGTATGGGGCTGAGGGAGGACCCCTGGGAAACACCACAGGGGAGGGAAAAAGGTGAAAAACCTGCATCCCTCATCTCCACTTGCTGGTGTCTGTAAATTTGAAATGAACTCAACAATGCCAGTGACAAGTTTCTGAAACCTAGTGAATGGAGCCGATTTATGAGAAGTGAGTGTTGAACCGTATCAAAGAGGCAGATAAATCCAATAAACTGAATGCAGCTTTGCCACCCATGTCGATTACCATTCCTATTTCCTCTGAGGCTGCTACCAAAGCCGATTCAGTGCAATGATTTGCTCTGAAGCCATACTGTGAAGAATCGAGCGGCAAGTTAGCACCTAAATAAGCTAGCATTTTCTCATTCATTGCATTTTTTAGGTCTCGCCTGAGCCAGCGCATGCGCTGCACCGGCAAGACTTTTAGTAAGGGCTTCAGAAAATGCTACCACTGTGGCCTAGAGCTTGCGGTTCCGCGTGCGGGCGCGCACTTACGAGCAGAGGCGCCATATGACTTTCCTCTCTCGTCATGGGTCATCAGCTTTCAAGGTACGAGTGCTTTCTTTCACATTCCTGAAGTCGATAGTTTCCTTGTCATTTGTGTTACTAAGCAATCCTGGCGGAGCCAACTATTAAATTAAATGAATCAGGTTATTCGTGTTTACAAGCATCTCCTGAGAAACGCGGCAAAACTTTCAACCGACTCCGTGGTTTGAAAGTTTCACCGCGTTTCTCAGGAGATGCTTGTAATCAGCTTTCAAGATAGGAGACCTTTCTTTCACATTCCTGAAGTCGATAGCTTCCTTTTCATTTGCCTATATATCCTATCTCTCTTCTACCCCTTTACCTCTACCCCACTCTCTCACAGATACTCTCTCACAGACTCTCTCTCACAGACACTCTCTCACAGACTCTCACAGACATTCTCTCACAGACACTCTCTCAGACTCTCACACTCTCTCACAGAAACTCTCTCACAGACTCTCACAGACGCTCACAGACACTCTCTCACAGACTCTCACAGACACTCTCTCACATACTCTCACAGACTCTCTCTCACAGACACTCTCTCACATACACTCTCTCACAGACTCTCTCTCACAGAGTCTCTCACAGATGCTCACAGACACTTTCTCACAGATTCTCACAGACACTCTCTCACAAACTCTCACAGACACTCTCTCACAGACTCTCACAGACACTCTCTCACAGACTCTCATAGACACTCTCTCACAGACTCTCACAAACACTCTCTCACAGACACTCTCACAGACACTCTCTCACAGACTCTCTCTCACAGACTCTCTCTCACAGACTCTCACAGACTCTCTCTCACAACACTCCCACAGACACTCTCACAGACAGACTCTCACAGACACTCTCTCACAGACTCTCTCTCACAGACACTCTCTCACAGACTCTCTCACAGACTCTCACAGACTCTCTCACAGACACTCTCTCACAGACTCTCACAGGCACTCTCTCACAGACTGTCACAGACACTCTCTCACAGACACTCTCTCGCAGACACTCTCACAGACTCTCTCTCACAGACTCTCTCTCACAGACTCTCTCTCACAGACACTCTTTCACAGACACTCTCATAGACAGACTCACACAGACACTCTCTCACAGACTCTCACAGACACTCTCTCACAGACACTCTCTCACAGACTCTCTCACAGACTCTCTCCCAGACACTATCTAACAGACACTCTCTCACAGACTCTCACAGACACTCTCTCACAGACTCTCACAGACACTCTCTCATAGACTCTCACAGACACTCTCTCACAGACTCTCACAGACACTCTCTCACAGACACTCTCTCACAGACACTCTCTCACAGACAGTCTCACAGACACTC
The DNA here is from genome assembly GCF_964204655.1 of Triturus cristatus. Lineage (NCBI taxonomy): Eukaryota > Metazoa > Chordata > Amphibia > Caudata > Salamandridae > Triturus > Triturus cristatus. The sequence continues at coordinate 335,673,000 of NC_140584.1, forward strand.
TCTCACAGACTCTCTCTCACAGACTCTCACAGACACTCTCTCACAGACACTCTCACAGACAGACTCTCACAGACACTCTCTCACAGACTCTCACAGACACTCTCTCACAGACTCTCTCACAGACTCTCACAGACACTCTCACAGACTCTGTTTTTTCAGAGTTCAGTTTCAGACAATTATTTTGAATCCAGATTGCAACTTGAGATATGCAGTTGCAGAAGTTCCTTGCCTCCATTTTTACGTCCGATGAAATAGACACGACTATCTGAGTGTCATCGACGTAAGAAAACACAGCTAAGCCATAGCTGCGAATGAGGTTGATAAGGGGGCTAACATAAATACTGAACAGTATGGGGCTGTGGGAGGACCCCTGGGAAACACCACAGGGGAGGGAAAAAGGTGAAAAACCTGCATCCCTCATCTCCACTTGCTGGTGTCTGTAAATTTGAAATGAACTCAACAATGCCAGTGACAAGTTTCTGAAACCTAGTGAATGGAGCCGATTTATGAGAAGTAAGTGTTGAACCGTATCAAAGAGGCAGATAAATCCAATAAACTGAATGCAGCTTTGCCACCCATGTCGATTACCATTCCTATTTCCTCTGAGGCTGCTACCAAAGCCGATTCAGTGCAATGATTTGCTCTGAAGCCATACTGTGAAGAATCGAGCGGCAAGTTAGCACCTAAATAAGCTAGCATTTTCTCATTCATTGCATTTTTTAGGTCTCGCCTGAGCCAGCGCATGCGCTGCACCGGCAAGACTTTTAGTAAGGGCTTCAGAAAATGCTACCACTGTGGCCTTGAGCTTGCGGTTCCGCGTGCGGGCGCACACTTACGAGCAGAGGCGCCATATGACTTTCCTCTCTCGCCATGGGTCATCAGCTTTCAAGGTACGAGTGCTTTCTTTCACATTTCTGAAGTCGATAGTTTCCTTGTCATTTGTGTTACTAAGCAATCCTGGCGGAGCCAACTATTAAATTAAATGAATCAGGTTATTCGTGTTTACAAGCATCTCCTGAGAAACGCGGCAAAACTTTCAACCGACTCCGTGGTTTGAAAGTTTCACCGCGTTTCTCAGGAGATGCTTGTAATCAGCTTTCAAGATAGGAGACCTTTCTTTCACATTCCTGAAGTCGATAGCTTCCTTTTCATTTGCCTATATATCCTATCTCTCTTCTACCCCTTTACCTCTACCCCACTCTCTCACAGATACTCTCTCACAGACTCTCTCTCACAGACACTCTCTCACAGACTCTCACAGACATTCTCTCACAGACACTCTCTCAGACTCTCACACTCTCTCACAGAAACACTCTCACAGACTCTCACAGACACTCACAGACTCTCTCACAGACTCTCACAGACACTCTCTCACATACTCTCACAGACTCTCTCTCACAGACACTCTCTCACATACACTCTCTCACAGACTCTCTCTCACAGAGTCTCTCACAGATGCTCACAGACACTTTCTCACAGATTCTCACAGACACTCTCTCACAAACTCTCACAGACACTCTCTCACAGACTCTCACAGACACTCTCTCACAGACTCTCATAGACACTCTCTCACAGACTCTCACAAACACTCTCTCACAGACACTCTCACAGACACTCTCTCACAGACTCTCTCTCACAGACTCTCTCTCACAGACTCTCACAGACTCTCTCTCACAACACTCCCACAGACACTCTCACAGACAGCCTCTCACAGACACTCTCTCACAGACTCTCTCTCACAGACACTCTCTCACAGACTCTCTCACAGACCCTCACAGACTCTCTCACAGACACTCTCTCACAGACTCTCACAGACACTCTCTCACAGACTGTCACAGACACTCTCTCACAGACACTCTCTCACAGACACTCTCACAGACTCTCTCTCACAGACTCTCTCTCACAGACTCTCTCTCACAGACACTCTTTCACAGACACTCTCATAGACAGACTCTCACAGACACTCTCTCACAGACTCTCATAGACACTCTCTCACAGACACTCTCTCACAGACTCTCTCACAGACTCTCTCACAGACACTATCTCACAGACACTCTCTCACAGACTCTCACAGACACTCTCTCACAGACTCTCACAGACACTCTCTCATAGACTCTCACAGACACTCTCTCACAGACTCTCACAGACACTCTCTCACAGACACTCTCTCACAGACTCACAGACATTCTCTCACAGACTCTCACAGACACTCTCTCACAGACTCTCACAGACACTCGCACACACTCTCTCACAGACACTCTCTCACAGACAGTCTCACAGACACTCTCTCACAGACTTTCTCCCACAGACTCTCTCTCACAGACTCTCACAGACACTCTCTCACAGACACTCTCACAGACACTCTCACACAGACTCTCTCACATACACTCTCTCACAGACACTCTCTCACAGACTCTCACAGACACTCTCTCACAGACACTCTGTCACAGACACTCTCTCACACACTCTCACAGACTCCCACTCACAGACTCTCTCTCACAGACACTCCCTCACAGACATTCTCTCACAGACAATCTCTCACAGACACTCTCTCACAGACACTCTCTCACACTCCCTAACAGACTCTCTCACACTCTTTCACAGACTCTCTCACAGACACTCTCTCACAGACACTCTCTCACAGAATCTCACACTCTCTCACAGATACTCTCTCACAGACACTCTCTCACATACTCTCTCACAGACACTCTCTCACAGTCTCTCACAGACACTCTCTCAGACTCACAGACACTCTCTCACAGACTCTCACAGACACTATCACAGACACTCTATCCCAGACCCTCTCTCACAGACTCTTACAGACTCTCACAGACACTCTCTTACAGACTCTTACAGACACTCTCTCACAGACTCTCAGACACTCTCTCACAGACACTCACCCACAGACTCTCACAGACACTCTCTCACAGACACTTTATCAAAGACACTCTCTCACAGACACTCCCTCACAGACTCTCACAGACACTCTCTCACAGATACTCTCTCACACTCTCTCGCAGACACTCTCTGACAGACAGTCTCTGACAGACTCTCTCTCACAGACTCTCACAGACACTCTCTCACAGACACTCTCACAGACAGACTCTCACAGACACTCTCTCACAGACTCTCACAGACACTCTCTCACAGACTCTCTCACAGACTCTCACAGACACTCTCACAGACTCTGTTTTTTCAGAGTTCAGTTTCAGACAATTATTTTGAATCCAGATTGCAACTTGAGATATGCAGTTGCAGAAGTTCCTTGCCTCCATTTTTACGTCCGATGAAATAGACACGACTATCTGAGTGTCATCGACGTAAGAAAACACAGCTAAGCCATAGCTGCGAATGAGGTTGATAAGGGGGCTAACATAAATACTGAACAGTATGGGGCTGAGGGAGGACCCCTGGGAAACACCACAGGGGAGGGAAAAAGGTGAAAAACCTGCATCCCTCATCTCCACTTGCTGGTGTCTGTAAATTTGAAATGAACTCAACAATGCCAGTGACAAGTTTCTGAAACCTAGTGAATGGAGCCGATTTATGAGAAGTGAGTGTTGAACCGTATCAAAGAGGCAGATAAATCCAATAAACTGAATGCAGCTTTGCCACCCATGTCGATTACCATTCCTATTTCCTCTGAGGCTGCTACCAAAGCCGATTCAGTGCAATGATTTGCTCTGAAGCCATACTGTGAAGAATCGAGCGGCAAGTTAGCACCTAAATAAGCTAGCATTTTCTCATTCATTGCATTTTTTAGGTCTCGCCTGAGCCAGCGCATGCGCTGCACCGGCAAGACTTTTAGTAAGGGCTTCAGAAATGCTACCACTGTGGCCTAGAGCTTGCGGTTCCGCGTGCGGGCGCGCACTTACGAGCAGAGGCGCCATATGACTTTCCTCTCTCGTCATGGGTCATCAGCTTTCAAAGTACGAGTGCTTTCTTTCACATTCCTGAAGTCGATAGTTTCCTTGTCATTTGTGTTACTAAGCAATCCTGGCGGAGCCAACTATTAAATTAAATGAATCAGGTTATTCGTGTTTACAAGCATCTCCTGAGAAACGCGGCAAAACTTTCAACCGACTCCGTGGTTTGAAAGTTTCACCGCGTTTCTCAGGAGATGCTTGTAATCAGCTTTCAAGATAGGAGACCTTTCTTTCACATTCCTGAAGTCGATAGCTTCCTTTTCATTTGCCTATATATCCTATCTCTCTTCTACCCCTTTACCTCTACCCCACTCTCTCACAGATACTCTCTCACAGACTCTCTCTCACAGACACTCTCTCACAGACTCTCACAGACATTCTCTCACAGACACTCTCTCAGACTCTCACACTCTCTCACAGAAACTCTCTCACAGACTCTCACAGACACTCACAGACACTCTCTCACAGACTCTCACAGACACTCTCTCACACACTCTCACAGACTCTCTCTCACAGACACTCTCTCACATACACTCTCTCACAGACTCTCTCTCACAGAGTCTCTCACAGATGCTCACAGACACTTTCTCACAGATTCTCACAGACACTCTCTCACAAACTCTCACAGACACTCTCTCACAGACTCTCACAGACACTCTCTCACAGACTCTCATAGACACTCTCTCACAGACTCTCACAAACACTCTCTCACAGACACTCTCACAGACACTCTCTCACAGACTCTTTCACAGACTCTCTCTCACAGACTCTCACATACTCTCTCTCACAACACTCCCACAGACACTCTCACAGACAGACTCTCACAGACACTCTCTCACAGACTCTCTCTCACAGACACTCTCTCACAGACTCTCTCACAGACCCTCACAGACTCTCTCACAGACACTCTCTCACAGACTCTCACAGGCACTCTCTCACAGACTGTCAAAGACACTCTCTCACAGACACTCTCTCACAGACACTCTCACAGACTCTCTCTCACAGACTCTCTCTCACAGACTCTCTCTCACAGACACTCTTTCACAGACACTCTCATAGACAGACTCTCACAGACACTCTTTCACAGACTCTCACAGACACTCTCTCACAGACACTCTCTCACAGACTCTCTCACAGACTCTTTCACAGACACTATCTCACAGACACTCTCTCACAGACTCTCACAGACACTCTCTCACAGACTCTCACAGACACTCTCTCATAGACTCTCACAGACACTCTCTCACAGACTCTCACTGACACTCTCTCACAGACACTCTCTCACAGACTCACAGACATTCTCTCACAGACTCTCACAGACACTCTCTCACAGACTCTCACAGACACTCTCACACACTCTCTCACAGACACTCTCTCACAGACAGTCTCACAGACACTCTCTCACAGACTTTCTCCCACAGACTCTCTCTCACAGACTCTCACAGACACTCTCTCACAGACACTCTCACAGACACTCTCACACAGACTCTCTCACATATACTCTCTCACAGACACTCTCTCACAGACTCTCACAGACACTCTCTCACAGACACTCTGTCACAGACACTCTCTCACACACTCTCACAGACTCCCACTCACAGACTCTCTCTCATAGACACTCCCTCACAGACATTCTCTCACAGACAATCTCTCACAGACACTCTCTCGTAGACACTCTCTCACACTCCCTAACAGACTCTCTCACACTCTTTCACAGACTCTCTCACAGACACTCTCTCACAGACACTCTCTCATAGAATCTCACACTCTCTCACAGATACTCTCTCACAGACACTCTCTCACATACTCTCTCACAGACACTCTCTCACAGTCTCTCACAGACACTCTCTCAGACTCACAGACACTCTCTCACAGACTCTCACAGACACTATCACAGACACTCTATCCCAGACCCTCTCTCACAGACTCTTACAGACTCTCACAGACACTCTCTTACAGACTCTTACAGACACTCTCTCACAGACTCTCAGACACTCTCTCACAGACACTCACCCACAGACTCTCACAGACACTCTCTCACAGACACTTTATCAAAGACACTCTCTCACAGACACTCCCTCACAGACTCTCACAGACACTCTCTCACAGATACTCTCTCACACTCTCTCGCAGACACTCTCTGACAGACAGTCTCTGACAGACACTCTCTCACAGACACTCTCACAGACACTCGCTCACATACACTCTCTCACAGACACTCTATCACAGACTCTCTCTCACAGACACTCTCTCACAGACTCTCACAAACACTCTCTCACAGACACTCTCTCACAGACACTCTCTCACAGACAGTCTCACAGACACTCTCTCACAGACTCTCTCTCACAGCCTCTCTCTCACAGACTCTCACATACACTCTCTCACAGACATTCTCACAGACAGACTCTCACAGACACTCTCTCACAGACTCTCACAGACACTCTCTCACAGACACTCTCTCACAGACTCTCTCACAGACTCTCACAGACACTCTCACAGACTCTCTCACATACACTCTCACACAGACTCTCACAGACACTCCCTCACAGACTCTCACAGACACTTTCTCATAGACACTCTCTCACAGACACTCTCTCATAGACACTCTCTCACAGACACTCTCTCACAGACTCTCACAGACACTCTCTCATAGACACTCTCTTACAGACACTCTCTCACACTCTCACAGACTCTCACTCACAGACTCTCTCTCACAGACACGCTCTCACAGACACTCTCTCACAGACACTCTCTCACAGACACTCACTCACAGACACTCTCTCACAGACACTATCTCACAGACACTTTCTCACAGACTCTCACAGACACTCTCTCACAGACTCTCACAGACACTCTCTCATAGACTCTCACAGACACTCTCTCACAGACACTCTCTCACAGACTCACAGACATTCTCTCACAGACTCTCACAGACACTCTCTCACAGACTCTCACAGACACTCTCACAGACAGTCTCACAGACACTCTCTCACAGACTTTCTCTCACAGACTCTCTCTCACAGACCCTCACAGACACTCTCTCACAGACACTCTCACAGACACTCTCACACAGACTCTCTCACATACACTCTCTCACAGACACTCTCTCACAGACACTCTCTCACAGACTCTCAGAGACACTCTCTCACAGACACTCTGTCACAGACACTCTCTCACACACTCTCACAGACTCCCACTCACAGACTCTCTCTCTCACAGACACTCTCTCACAGATACTCTCTCACAGACACTCACTCACAGACATTCTCTCACAGACAATCACAGACAATCTCTCACAGACACTCTCTCACACTCTCTAACAGACTCTCTCACACTCTTTCACAGACTCTCTCACAGACACTCTCTCACAGACACTCTCTCACTGAATCTCACACTCTCTCACAGATACTCTCTCACAGACACTCTCTCACAGAGTCTCTCACAGACACTCTCTCACAGTCTCTCACAGACACTCTCTCAGACTCACAGACACTCTCTCACAGACTCTCACAGACACTATCACAGACACTATATCCCAGACACTCTCTCACAGACACTTACAGACTCTCACCAACACTCTCTCACAGACTCTCACAGACACTCTCTCACAGACTCTCAGACACTCTCTCACAGACACTCACCCACAGACTCTCACAGACACTCTCTCACAGACACTCTATCACAGACACTCTCTCACAGACACTCTCTCACAGACTCTCATAGACACTCTCTCACAGACACTCTCTCACACTCTCTCGCAGACACTCTCTGACAGACAGTCTCTGACAGACACTCTCTCACAGACACTCTCACAGACACTCGCCCACATACACTCTCTCACAGGCACTCTATCACAGACTCTCTCTCACAGACACTCTCACAGACACTCTCTCACAGACTCTCAAAGACACTCTCTCACAGACACTCTCTCACAGACAGTCTCACAGACACTCTCTCACAGACTCTCTCCCACAGACTCTCTCTAACAGACTCTCACGAACACTCTCTCACAGACACTCTCACAGACAGACTCTCACAGACACTCTCTCACAGACTCTCACAGACACTCTCTCACAGACACTCTCTCACAGACTCTCTCACAGACTCTCACAGACACTCTCACAGACTCTCTCACCGACTCTCTCACATACACTCTCACACAGACTCTCACAGACACTCCCTCACAGACTCTCACAGACACTTTCTCATAGACATTCTCTCACAGACACTCTCTCATAGACACTCTCTCACAGACACTTTCTCACAGACTCTCAAAGACACTCTCTCACAGACACTCTCTTACAGACACTCTATCACAGACACTCTCTCACACACTCTCAGACTTTCACTCACAGACTCTCTCTCACAGACACGCTCTCACAGACACTCTCTCACAGACACTCTCTCACAGACACTCACTCACAGACACTCTCTCACAGACACTCACAGATTCTCTCTCACAGACACTCTCTCACAGACTCTCACACTCTCTCACAGAAACTCTCTCACAGACACTCTCTCACAGACTCTCTCACAGACACTCTCTCACAGACTCACAGACACTCTCTCAGACTCACAGACACTCTCTCACAGACTCTCACAGACACTCTCTCACTCCCTCTCACAGACTCCCTCTCACTCCCTCTCACAGACTCCCTCTCACAGATTCCCTCTCTCAGACTCCCTCACAGACTCCCTCTCAGACTCCCTCTCACAGATTCCCTCTCTCAGACTCCCTCAGAGACTCCCTCTCAGACACTCTCTCACAGACTCTCTCTCACAGACTCTCTCTCACAGACTCTCACAGACACTCTCACAGACAGACTCTCACAGACACTCTCTCACAGACTCTCACAGACACTCTCTCACAGACACTCTCTCACAGACTCTCTCACAGACTCTCACAGACACTCTCACAGACTCTGTTTTTTCAGAGTTCAGTTTCAGACAATTATTTTGAATCCAGATTTCAACTTGAGATATGCAGTTGCAGAAGTTCCTTGCCTCCATTTTTACGTCCGATGAAATAGACACGACTATCTGAGTGTCATCGACGTAAGAAAACACAGCTAAGCCATAGCTGAGAATGAGGTTGATAAGGGGGCTAACATAAATACTGAACAGTATGGGGCTGAGGGAGGACCCCTGGGAAACACCACAGGGGAGGGAAAAAGGTGGAAAACCTGCATCCCTCATCTCCACTTGCTGGTGTCTGTAAATTTGAAATGAACTCAACAATGCCAGTGACAAGTTTCTGAAACCTAGTGAATGGAGCCGATTTATGAGAAGTGAGTGTTGAACCGTATCAAAGAGGCAGATAAATCCAATAAACTGAATGCAGCTTTGCCACCCATGTCGATTACCATTCCTATTTCCTCTGAGGCTGCTACCAAAGCTGATTCAGTGCAATGATTTGCTCTGAAGCCATACTGTGAAGAATCGAGCGGCAAGTTAGCACCTAAATAAGCTAGCATTTTCTCATTCATTGCATTTTTTAGGTCTCGCCTGAGCCAGCGCATGCGCTGCACCGGCAAGACTTTTAGTAAGTGCTTCAGAAAATGCTACCACTGTGGCCTAGAGCTTGCGGTTCCGCGTGCGGGCGCGCACTTACGAGCAGAGGCGCCATATGACTTTCCTCTCTCGTCATGGGTCATCAGCTTTCAAGGTACGAGTGCTTTCTTTCACATTCCTGAAGTCGATAGTTTCCTTGTCATTTGTGTTACTAAGCAATCCTGGCGGAGCCAACTATTAAATTAAATGAATCAGGTTATTCGTGTTTACAAGCATCTCCTGAGAAACGCGGCAAAACTTTCAACCGACTCCGTGGTTTGAAAGTTTCACCGCGTTTCTCAGGAGATGCTTGTAATCAGCTTTCAAGATAGGAGACCTTTCTTTCACATTCCTGAAGTCGATAGCTTCCTTTTCATTTGCCTATATATCCTATCTCTCTTCTACCCCTTTACCTCTACCCCACTCTCTCACAGATACTCTCTCACAGACTCTCTCTCACAGACACTCTCTCACAGACTCTCACAGACATTCTCTCACAGACACTCTCTCAGACTCTCACACTCTCTCACAGAAACTCTCTCACAGACTCTCACAGACACTCACAGACACTCTCTCACAGACTCTCACAGACACTCTCTCACACACTCTCACAGACTCTCTCTCACAGACACTCTCTCACATACACTCTCTCACAAACTCTCTCACAGAGTCTCTCACAGATGCTCACAGACACTTTCTCACAGATTCTCACAGACACTCTCTCACAAACTCTCACAGACACTCTCTCACAGACTCTCACAGACACTCTCTCACAGACACTCTCACAGACACTCTCTCACAGACTCTCTCTCACAAACTCTCACAGACTCTCTCTCACAACACTCCCACAGACACTCTCACAGACAGACTCTCACAGACACTCTCTCACAGACTCTCTCTCACAGACACTCTCTCACAGACTCTCTCACAGACCCTCACAGACTCTCTCACAGACACTCTCTCACAGACTCTCACAGGCACTCTCTCACAGACTGTCACAGACACTCTCTCACAGACACTCTCACAGACTCTCTCTCACAGACTCTCTCTCACAGACTCTCTCTCACAGACACTCTTTCACAGACACTCTCATAGACAGACTCACAGACACTCTCTCACAGACTCTCACAGACACTCTCTCACAGACACTCTCTCACAGACTCTCACAGACACTCTCTCACAGACTCTCACAGACACTCTCTCATAGACTCTCACTGACACTCTCTCACAGACTCTCACAGACACTCTCTCACAGACACTCTCTCACAGACTCACAGACATTCTCTCACAGACTCTCACAGACACTCTCTCACAGACTCTCACAGACACTCTCACAGAGACTCTCACAGACACTCTCTCACAGACAGTCTCACAGACACTCTCTCACAGACTTTCTCTCAAAGACTCTCTCTCACAGACTCTCACAGACACTCTCTCACAGACACTCTCACACAGACTCTCTCACATACACTCTCTCACAGACACTCTCTCACAGACTCTCACAGACACTCTCTCACAGACACTCTGTCACAGACACTCTCTCACACACTCTCACAGACTCCCACTCACAGACTCTCTCTCACAGACACTCCCTCACAGACATTCTCTCACAGACAATCTCTCACAGACACTCTCTCACAGACACTCTCTCACACTCTCTAACAGACTCTCTCACACTCTTTCACAGACTCTCTCACAGACACTCTCTCACAGACACTCTCTCACAGAATCTCACACTCTCTCACAGATACTCTCTCACAGACACTCTCACATACTCTCTCATAGACACTCTCTCACAGTCTCTCACAGACACTCTCTCAGACTCACAGACACTCTCTCACAGACTCTCACAGACACTATCACAGACACTCTATCCCAGACCCTCTCTCACAGACTCTTACAGACTCTCACAGACACTCTCTTACAGACTCTTATAGACACTCTCTCACAGACTCTCAGACACTCTCTCACAGACACTCACCCACAGACTCTCACAGACACTCTCTCACAGACACTTTATCAAAGACACTCTCTCACAGACACTCCCTCACAGACTCTCACAGACACTCTCTCACAGATACTCTCTCACACTCTCTCGCAGACACTCTCTGACAGACAGTCTCTGACAGACACTCTCTCACAGACACTCTCACAGACACTCGCTCACATACACTCTCTCACAGACACTCTATCACAGACTCTCTCTCACAGACACTCTCTCACAGACTCTCACAAACACTCTCTCACAGACACTCTCTCACAGACACTCTCTCACAGACAGTCTCACAGACACTCTCTCACAGACTCTCTCTCACAGACTCTCTCTCACAGACTCTCACAGACACTCTCTCACAGACATTCTCACAGACAGACTCTCACAGACACTCTCTCACAGACTCCCACAGACACTCTCTCACAGACACTCTCTCACAGACTCTCTCACAGACTCTCACAGACACTCTCACAGACTCTCTCACATACACTCTCACACAGACTCTCACAGACACTCCCTCACAGACTCTCACCGACACTTTCTCATAGACACTCTCTCACAGACACTCTCTCATAGACACTCTCTCACAGACACTCTCTCACAGACTCTCACAGACACTCTCTCACAGACACTCTCTTACAGACACTCTCTCACACACTCTCACAGACTCTCACTCACAGACTCTCTCTCACAGACACGGTCTCACAGACACTCTCTCACAGACACTCTCTCACAGACACTCACTCACAGACACTCTCTCACAGACACTATCTCACAGACACTTTCTCACAGACTCTCACACTCTCTCACAGACTCTCACAGACACTCTCTCATAGACTCTCACAGACACTCTCTCACAGACACTCTCTCACAGACTCACAGACATTCTCTCACAGACTCTCACAGACACTCACAGACACTCTCTCACAGACAGTCTCACAGACACTCTCTCACAGACTCTCTCACAGACTCTCTCTCACAGACCCTCACAGACACTTTCCCACAGACACTCTCACAGACACTCTCACACAGACTCTCTCACATATACTCTCTCACAGACACTCTCTCACAGACACTCTCTCACAGACTCTCACAGACACTCTCTCACAGACACTCTGTCACAGACACTCTCTCACACACTCTCACAGACTCCCACTCACAGACTCTCTCTCACAGACACTCTCTCACAGACACTCTCCCACAGACACTCACTCACAGACATTCTCTCACAGACAATCACAGACAATCTCTCACAGACACTCTCTCACACTCTCTAACAGACTCTCTCACACTCTTTCACAGACTCTCTCACAGACACTCTCTCACAGACACTCTCAGAGAATCTCACACTCTCTCACAGATACTCTCTCACAGACACTCTCTCACAGAGTCTCTCACAGACACACTTTCGCAGTCTCTCACAGACACTCTCTCAGACTCACAGACACTCTCTCACAGACTCTCACAGACACTATCACAGACACTCTCTCACAGTCTCTCACAGACACTCTCTCAGACTCACAGACACTCTCTCACAGACTCTCACAGACACTATCACAGACACTCTATCCCAGACACTCTCTCACAGACACTTACAGACTCTCACCAACACTCTCTCACAGACTCTTACAGACACTCTCTCACATACTCTCAGACACTCTCTCACAGACACTCACCCACAGACTCTCACAGACACTCTCTCACAGACACTCTATCACAGACACTCTCTCACAGACACTCTCTCACAGACTCTCATAGACACTCTCTCACAGACACTCTCTCACACTCTCTCGCAGACACTCTCTGACAGACAGTCTCTGACAGACACTCTCTCACAGACACTCTCACAGACTCTCGCCCACATACACTCTCTCACAGACACTCTATCACAGACTCTCTCTCACAGACACTCTCTCACAGACTCTCAAAGACACTCTCTCACAGACAGTCTCACAGACACTCTCTCACAGACTCTCTCACAGACTCTCTCTCACAGACCCTCACAGACACTTTCCCACAGACACTCTCACAGACACTCTCACACAGACTCTCTCACATATACTCTCTCACAGACACTCTCTCACAGACACTCTCTCACAGACTCTCACAGACACTCTCTCACAGACACTCTGTCACAGACACTCTCTCACACACTCTCACAGACTCCCACTCACAGACTCTCTCTCACAGACACTCTCTCACATACACTCTCCCACAGACACTCACTCACAGACATTCTCTCACAGACAATCACAGACAATCTCTCACAGACACTCTCTCACACTCTCTAACAGACTCTCTCACACTCTTTCACAGACTCTCTCACAGACACTCTCTCACAGACACTCTCAGAGAATCTCACACTCTCTCACAGATACTCTCTCACAGACACTCTCTCACAGAGTCTCTCACAGACACTCTCTCGCAGTCTCTCACAGACACTCTCTCAGACTCACAGACACTCTCTCACAGACTCTCACAGACACTATCACAGACACTCTCTCACAGTCTCTCACAGACACTCTCTCAGACTCACAGACACTCTCTCACAGACTCTCACAGACACTATCACAGACACTCTATCCCAGACACTCTCTCACAGACACTTACAGACTCTCACCAACACTCTCTCACAGACTCTTACAGACACTCTCTCACATACTCTCAGACACTCTCTCACAGACACTCACCCACAGACTCTCACAGACACTCTCTCACAGACACTCTATCACAGACACTCTCTCACAGACACTCTCTCACAGACTCTCATAGACACTCTCTCACAGACACTCTCTCACACTCTCTCGCAGACACTCTCTGACAGACAGTCTCTGACAGACACTCTCTCACAGACACTCTCACAGACTCTCGCCCACATACACTCTCTCACAGACACTCTATCACAGACTCTCTCTCACAGACACTCTCTCACAGACTCTCAAAGACACTCTCTCACAGACACTCTCTCACAGACACTCTCTCACAGACAGTCTCACAGACACTCTCTCACAGACTCTCTCCCACAGACTCTCTCTCACAGACTCTCATGAACACTCTCTCACAGACACTCTCACAGACAGATTCTCACAGACACTCTCTCACAGACTCTCACAGACACTCTCTCACAGACACTCTCTCACAGACTCTCTCACAGACTCACAGACACTCTCACATACTCTCTCACAGACTCTCTCACATACACTCTCACACAGACTCTCACAGACACTCCCTCACAGACTCTCACAGACACTTTCTCATAGACATTCTCTCACAGACACTCTCTCATAGACACTCTCTCACAGACACTTTCTCACAGACTCTCACAGACACTCTCTCACAGACACTCTCTCACACACTCTCACAGACTTTCACTCACAGACTCTCTCTCACAGACACGCTCTCACAGACACTCTCTCACAGACACTCTCTCACAGACACTCACTCACAGACACTCTCTCACAGACACTCACAGACTCTCTCTCACAGACACTCTCTCACAGACTCTCACACTCTCTCACAGACTCTCTCACAGACACTCTCTCACAGACTCACAGACACTCTCTCAGACTCACAGACACTCTCTCACAGACTCTCACAGACACTCTCTCACTCCCTCTCACAGACTCCCTCTCACTCCCTCTCACAGACTCCCTCTCACAGATTCCCTCTCTCAGACTCCCTCACAGACTCCCTCTCAGACTCCCTCTCACAAACTCCCTCTCACAGACTCCCTCTCCCATTCTCTCTCACTGACTGACTCACTCTCACTGACTGACTCACTCTCTTTCACTGACTCACTCTCTCTCACTGACTGACTCACTCTCTCTCACTGACTGACTCTCTCTCACTGACTGACTCTCTCTCACTGACTCTCTCTCACTGACTCTCTCTCATTGACACAGCGCCACCACAGCATCACTCAGCAACACCACAGCATCACTCAGCAACACCACAGCATCACTCACGGCCAACACAGCATCTCTCACGGCCAACAAAGCATCACTCAATACCAACACAACATCACTCAGCACCACCACAGCATCACTCAGGGCTACAACAATATCACTCAGCGCCACTACAGCATCACTCAGCACCACCACAGCATCACTCAGCACCACCACAACATCACTCAACACCACATCAGTATCACTCAGCATCGCCTTTGCAATAGTACACCACCACATTATCATCACTCAGCAAGAACTAAGTATCATTCAGCATCACCTCAACATCGTCTCAGCACCAGTCACCACCACCACCACCACTACCACCTCAACATCACTCAACACCACCTCAGCCTGCCGTCGAAATCTGCCATCTGTTGATTCTCCCCTAGCGTCTGGCCGCTGCTAGTGTTATAATACAGGTACTAGTTCACAACCATCAACCTCCAATTGTTTATGCCACCTCAAAAAAACTTTAACAAGCAATGCAAGAACAAAAGAAAAATGAGGAAATGTTTTATTGTACAAACATTTTTTAATATGGTCGTTCTGTTGGACATAATGCCTTCTTGGTCATATATAAGGTAACAAAAATGCTTCTGGCACTTTTTTATTACAAATTTCCAGCATGCTGCACAGCAGCTACACTTCTCTACAGCACAGCTTAAACACATTGGCAAAGTCAATAGCTCTGCCTAAACACTTATAAGGCCCCAAAGGCGTGACCTATTGGCTATGACAATGCTTGTTCTAGTACTTTAACAGGGAAAGGTAGGCGAGATATCGGTCTATAGGTAGTTATAGCTAGGACCTAGTTTCCAGAGACAAAGCCATTTTGATTTTGATATATATAACAGAGTGACGGTAGCCGCTTTATAGTTATAGTTAGGGTTCCCAGAGATAGAAGTTCCTCTGATTTTTGCTCACCAGTAACTTTGGGCCAGGTAGTCAAATCTTCACGAAGCCTTGCAGACCTATTCCTTTGTCTACATTGGCAGATGATGCAAAGTTTCACAGAAAATTGCCAAGGGGTGCAAAGAAAAAAGGGTGGGAGTCCCAAAATGTGTTTTTGGCACCAATACATTTCCATAGATATTATACTTGCGCATAGCGTAAAACGGCTGAATGGATTTGAATGAAATTTGGCAGGAGCATAGATAATGGTGTGTAGATGATCCTTTTGGGCGGTACAGGTAAGTAGGGTAAGTATTTTCAAACGTATAAGACATTTTAACTTAATGATACGTGTTGTTGCGGTAATTTTGTGAAATTTTGTTTCGCGTGATACGAAAGTACTATGGTACAAAGCAATGACCAGGCATTATGTGATTGGCTAATGACTGCCTTTAGAAAAGTTTTTTTTTAAATCTTTTTTTTGTAGTTTGGAGCAGAGAAGGTAATTACCTTAGGCTGGCACAGTTAACAAGAGAGTCCTCGTATGCAAAGCAGTACATTGGTTATGGCAATGTGGACACAACTTCCCTCGCAGTTTAAGGACAGAAGTAGGCATCTCTCCCCCACCTAGTTGTGGCTCCACTCCCTCACCCCTCCCAGCCCAATTCTGCATTAGTTTAGGTTATCTACTGTATGCTCTGAGGCCGTTCCTGAGTGTGTGGTCTACATGTCTCTCCTTCCTTCTCCACCTGTGTCAGTTCTTGCAACATCAGCCCATACCTGACAATTGCCCTCCACCTCATCATCTGTTCTCACCTCCTGCATGCGTCTCTCCCCTGCCAGATACATTCCTCCTTATCTCTCATCCATTGCCTCAATGAAGGGCCCACTGGGGACAACCATTCATTTGCCACTCTCCTCTTTGCAATCGCCAACCCCAGCAGTGTCATCTCGTATTGCATTCTACTGTTTTTGGGGCAGGTAAAAAGGTTCACGATGCAGTGTCTCAGGTTGAGGTCCAATGCCAGATGTGTGGCCCTCTGAAGATTTTGCACCACCACACTCAGAATAATTGCAAGTGCGAGCAATGCCATATCATATGTGTAAAATCCGCTGCCCTGGTAGCATACCTATGGCATACATCTGATACTGTTGGGATATATGTACTTCAATCTCGCTGGGGAGAGGTACGCCCAGTGGAGGATATAGAAGGGTGCTAGTTTGAAGTGGATGGGAGAGTCCTCCCTCAAACTAAACGGCTCAAAGACGGAACTACTGCTGCTGGGGAGTAAATCTACCCTCCTTCCCCCACTCAGCTGGCCTGGTTGTATGGGTGAACCTCCTGCCCCCAAGGAAGCTATTAAGAGCCTTGGAGTCTGGTTAGAACCGGACCTGTCACTCCGTACCCACGCCAAGAAAACAGCAGGAGTGTGTTATGCCTTACTTAGGTCGGCTCGGAAAATCTTCCCTCTTCTTCCGTTAACATCAAGGAAGTTGCTGATTCAGGGTCTCATAACATCTCGACTTGACTATAGCAATGCTATTTTCTTGGGCGCCCCTGAATCTACCTTTAAGATCCTGCAACAGGTCCAAAACGCGGCGGCAAGGCTGCTCATGGACATCCCGAGGATGCAATCTGCGAAGCCGGCACTTAAGGCATTGCATTGGCTCCCTGTGCGGGAGAGAGTGACTTTTAAGGCACTTTGCTTGGCTCATAAAATCCTTTTAGGGAAAGGCCCCCTCATCCTAAAGAATCTTGTCACGGCTTACAAAGCAAGCAGAACGCTGCGCTCAGAGAGGCAACACCTCCTATTTGTCCCTAGAGTAAAAAAGGCCCGCACTGGGGGAAGAAGATTCTCCTTTAATACAGCAAAGCTCTGGAACTCGCTCCCGCTTAAACTACGCGCTGAGACCTGTACATTGCGCTTCCGCAAAGGTCTTAAAACCTTTTTATTCCCTGGATAACGTGTCATTGCTGTTCTCCATCTTGGATTGGATGTTTGTCGGGAAGCGCCGGGATGCCCAAGGGTAGCTGCGCGCTATATAAGATTTTAAATAATAAATTTTAAATAATAAGTGAGCATTACTGGACGCGCTCCAAACTATTGTGCAAACTTTCTCCCAATCCTTGTCCGACCTGAGCTCCCAACTGTGCTGCGCTGGGAGCTCAGGTCATCTTTTGTCGTGCTTGAGGGCTGTGTATTGGTGGGATACCAGATGTCTGGTCGAAACCATATCTACAATTACGTCCAGTGCATGAGATGTGGCCAGTGTATTTGGTAAATTCATCCAGATTTCCCTGGTTGTCCTCGTTAATTTGGCAAATTGTAAGAACTACCCTTGTCCTATAGCAAAGCAGTCTTGAGCCTCCTGAAATATGATGCATCAGTTGCCTGGGTACAACTTGTCTAGCATGTGACACCCACCTCCTCTCCATAGTGCCATAATCATGTGTTTATTCGTGAAAGGTTGCAGCTAACATACTGGTAGCTGCCACAAGAAAGGAGGTCTGCACATCACAACCTTAACCGTTCTCTTTCACGCTCTCACCACCAGTCGGACTACTTTAGAGCTCCGCCTATCGAGTTGTGGGCCCGCCATTAGGCATTTCGCAGTTGTTCTGTTTCCAGGGCGCCCATCAGCAGGCTCTTCTCTGTTATTGCCTCTGCACCCCAGCTGGCTGCATGCTGCTGTTGTGCTGGCAGATAATAAAGTTCCAGCTCTAGAAGTCCTCCCACATCCAGGTCTCTCTTCAGGGTGTGTAGTCAATCTCTGCATTTTTGCCTGCCCAGACGAGACTGACCAGCAAGCGATCTAGCTGTTTAAAGGTACTCTGTGGTAGCTCACTTTGTGCATTGTGGAGTTTATACAGGCACAGAACAATACCTCAATTTTCGTGATTGCTGTTTTTCCCCCTACTGACAGTGAGAACTTATTCCAAAAAACCACTCAGTTCTGCGGGCCAGAGATCACTCTCCACATGTTATACACATATTGTTTTTCCATCATGTTTGCTACTTGTATTCCTAAAATCAAAACGTATCTGTTTCCCACCTCAGTCCAGTAGTTAGGAGTGTTTTGAGCATCTTACCAGCTAAGCCGACTAGGTTAAATGCCAATGACTTGTCTGTATTCACCTTCAAGCCAGAGACCTTTTTGAATCTCTCCAACTCTTGGAGCATTCTTGAGACCTTCACCTCTGGCGCAGATACAGTAGCGCACCATCCGCATACAGAGAGATTGTATGCACCCATCCGGACGTCCCACTCCCTCAGTGCAACACGTAAATGCTCCACTAAAGACTCCATTGCCAACGCAAAGAGGAGTGGGAAAGGGGGCAGCCACGAGTAGTTGCTCTCTCAGTGTCCCACTTTTCAGAGATATAGCTAGCTGAGCGAACTCATGCCACAGGCCTCGAATAGAGCAGCTGAACCCATCTCAATAACTTTGGTCCAAACCCCATCTTGGTGAGTACTGCTCGCAAATATTACCAAGTCAACGTATCAAATGCATTTTCTATATCTAAGGCTATCAGAGCCACATCCATCCCAGAACTGAGTGCATGACATGCGTAAGTCTTCAGATGTTCATGAAAGTGCTTCTGAGATGGATAAACACATTTTGATCCTTGTGTATCAAGGAACCAGTCACTTCCTTCAATCTATTCGCCAAGAGCTTAGCTAGCACCTTCACGTCTGTGTTCATCATACATTGTGGCCAATATGATCCCATCTGTGTAGGATCCTGATCCGGCTTTGGAATCATCACAATAGTCCCTTTCCTCATGGACTGTGGGAGTTCCCCACTAAACGTAGCCTCTTGAAAGACCTCCAGGAGTTTGTCTGCCAGTATCCCCATATATGTTTGATAAAATTCCGATGGTAAACCATCAAAGCCCGGCATTTCATACTGTGGCATATCTTTCATTGCCGCAACCAATTCCTCCCTATCATATCTTTTTCTAGCTATGCATACTGTGCCTCTGACACCTTTGGAAGTTGCAATTTGTGTAAAAAAACCATGCAGCATCTCAGATCTGGCCGTCTCTTATCTGTGATATAGGTTTGCTAAGTATCTCCATGGTGTGTCATTTATCTCAAATTACGTTACCCATTGCTCTCCGTCCTCATCCCTCAATATCATGATCTTTGCCGATAGGCATTCACAACAGCCAGGCCAATAGCTTGCCTCCCTCCCTATGAAGTCTTTGCCTATTGGTTAGTGAATCTATCTGATCTGTCCCAGACCTCTCCCACTTAGATTGGTCTGTTAGGACACCTCTCTGCAGTCTCGCTAACTTCTCCTGCTCGTATAGATCCGTGCGCAACAGCTATACCATATGTTTTGGTCATGCATTCTTCCCTAACCAGCTTGTGGTCATAGTCCCCCAATTTGTTTTCAAAGTAGTGTTCCAGTTAGCTCTTCTGTGCGAAACACAGGGTCTTTCATGTGGGAATAAAAGGCATCCCTCTAGACAGGGCATACTCTATTTGGACCGGTGAGTGGTCCGATAAATAACAACCCAGATGTTCCACCCTCCTCACACATCCACTCACCAAGAAGGAGATCAGAAATGTATCTACTCTGTTGTGCATGCTGTGCATGTTTTGAGTGAAGGACTGGAATGTGTATTCTTGACAGCCGTGGCCCATCTACATCCCGTCACCTTTTGGCCACTATAAAGAATGTCTGTCAGGCTGAGCAAAGGTCAGCCTGACAGACAATCTTTATTTTCAGGTCAGGCAGCCAAGAGCTAGAAATACGCTAAATGCGCAGGCTCCTGTCTGCCTCAGCTGAACTCTGCCAGGCTGAATATGTCACAGCTCCTATGGGCTTTACATCTTCAGAATGGCAAAGCAACTTGAGGTCCTCCCCCTCGTGACAAGGGGGAGCGTCACTGATTGTCTCTGAACTGAGCACTTCAGTTCTAAGTCCTAAAGTGCCCTGGGCTGAGTGTCAATCCCTGACACATCGTCACAGAGTGGGGGGGGGGGGGGGTCGGCAGTCTCACTGAGCCCATCCCACTCTGTGACAAGTGAGGCACTGCTGCCTTCCCCCATTGGCTGATCTAAGGTCAGCCAATGAGGGAAGGTAGCAGTACTAACCCTCCTGGGACCTCCGAGGCTTGGAACTGCTGCCTGAGGAAGGCTGAAGTCCCAACCCTTGTGGGATCTCCGAGGCAGAGCTGCCCAGGTAAGTATGATTTTATTTTTAATGATTAGTGCGTGCATGAGAATAGATGTGTGAATGCATGAGTGTGAGTGAGTGTTCATTTGTGTGTTTGTGCCCCTCCCCCTCCCTTCTAATAGCACAGGCCACCAATGATTCTTGACTGATTGAGTGGTGCGCTCTCCACACATGCACATAATATAATTGTGTTATTACTTCTGCCTGCACACCTGACATTCCCAACTTGGTGCTGGGTCTCTGCTGCGACCGATCTAATGGACCATCTAGTATACAATTAAAGTCGCCTGCTCAGGTGAGTGGTGTAGCTGCGTGCGAACCAGGATCTCCATATCATTTCAGTAAAGTATTTTATTGTCACAATTAGGTGCATACAAGTTTAACAGATTCACTTCCCTACAGTCTAATTGGCCGGAGATCAGCGAATAGCGAACCTCCACATAAGCATGTGTTTCTTGGAAGTGGAAAAGAATCCCCGGCACCACCCAAATCGCCACCCTACGAGCATACTCAGAGAAGCGATACATAGAGCTGACCCCTCCACTTCCTTTTGAGCTTCTCTGCCTCCGCATCCCTCTGATGCACCTTTTGCAAAAAATTTGTGTGCCCTTTTTTAGGTCACGCATATGCAGCGCGCATGCGCTGCCCAGGAGGGACTTTAGCCATTGCTCTGCTCATTGTCAAGCACACACTCGTGCTTGTGGCGGCATCCACCTTGCGGGAGCACGTAGCGGTGCGCCACAAGCATGAGTGCAGTGCTTGAAAATGAGCAGACTGCTCTCCCAAGCGCGGGTGAGCCACTCGCGGGCTCACCTCCTCCTCCCCCTCTCTCTCACAAGCGAGGTTTCGAATTAGCGTGGTCGCTTTCACCACGCTAATTCGAAACAGATGTTAATTAGCGTGTTCACCGTGCTCGGGGTGCCGGGAGCGGCGTGTGACCAGCGCTTGTTTCTATAGGAACTTGTTACTTCTGCATTATTGGCAATTTTTTCTTTTTTAACACCGAGAGCGCCCTGTGGCTCGCTTTATGGACTGTGCGAGGGTAACAGCTAGAGGTCTAGCTTGAACTGGTTTGGTGATGTGGCTGAGACATGTTGGTAGCTAAGGTATGTACGTCTCCAAGAGAAGGCATGGAGATCTTGTTTTGTTTGCTCCACTGTGCCGTGCAAATATATAGATGATACCATTCACTTGATTTACATTTCCTTTCGAATGGATCATTTAAGTATAACTAGAAATGATGTTCCGAGCCACAGCTGTAAAGCACGCAGTACGTAATTTCAGCATTTCATATTTTGCTTCTTGTGATAACAAAAATGTTTTATTCAGTTACAGCATGTCATTAAATACCTTTTAGGAGAGGTCTATTGTGCTGTCACATGACACCACTCGAAGAGTTCAAAAGTGTTGCCACTAATGTGATCACAGTGCAATGTGGTACGCGTAATCTTCACAATTGTATTTTTAGGTCGAGTTTAGAGCTCGACTTTTAGTAAGGGGGATTTCAAAGTGCTACACTGGCCTAAAGCTTGCATGCATGTGCGCGTGAACGCGTGCAGCCACCATCTGCCTTTCTTATCTCATTGTTTTACAGTTAGGAGCCGTCATGGCTCATTAAGTGCTTTCGCACACAACTCCCTCCGCCTCTCTCTCCCGCTGCCCATATATGCATTCCGCACGGCCAATGCTTGTTTAACTTGAAGGAATGTCGCGTGACATCATGAGTCATCCTGTTTATAAATTACCTTTACTCACAAGCTTTGCCCGTTTTAGAGTTAGGACGGAAGCATGAGGAGAGAGACTGGAAATATTTACATGAAGCAAAGTTGGGAAATGTTACCAACATGTACCAAAAAGGCTGCACCCTTAAAACAGAAATGTGAACCGCTCATGTATAAATAACTAAACTTCACGGACTGGCCGTATGTTCACAAATATCCGTTATTCACACATATTTTGTATTTTTTTAAATGTGTTACCACTTACCTGATGGAGAACAACTGTGAGTGCATTTCTAGATAGCAGTCATTTAATTGCTCTCAAAGTATGATGGACTGAGTAGTTACTCATCTTTTACAACCTTATTGTGAGTGCCCCCCTATGTCGTATAATGAGGACTCCTTTCCAGTGTAATGTAATTTTATTGACTTCGAAATAAATAAATGCATCAAAAGACATATCTGCGTGCATTTTACCACGCGAATTTACTGCGACGTTACTTTAATAATATTTATCACAATTCGTCATGCTGCAAACTAAACACAGACGTGTTAATGAGAACGCAAAGGACTAAATTATTCCATAGTCAACCCGGTAAATCTGAGCACATTATATAGGATCTGCAAACACCAAAGGTCACTGGTGCACTGGGTCATGACAACAGATCCAGCATCGCCTATTGGATGTGGAGTAGTGCTGCGATTTAGACAAAGGTTTCTCCATGAGCAAAATATAAAGTATGCGATGTGCATGAGCAAACTGAGATGCTTTTGTGTATGACTGTGGTTGACCAGCACCACGTCTATTTTTTATTCATAGAATGCATGTCCTACAGCCTAGACTGTTTTTATGAGGTTCTTTCCTCAATATCTTTAACCTGTTGGAGAGAAACCTTTTGGAGATCTTCTTACAAACCCTGATACAGGAGCCACAAGCGCAGGTATGAAAAAGATTGCTGAAATTAATTCTGAGATGGTATAACCGCAAATACAGCAGTTATTAATTTAAACAGTATTAAATGTTTGGAGCCCTCATAAAAATAGAGCACTGGTTTAAAGGCAAGCATATTATTGCAGTTTGCTTTTGAACGAACTGGAGCGCCAGTGGGGCTGTCAGCCTCAACATTGCAAATACTGAACCTATGCCATCTTGGCCTCTGTCGCTTCACTGTGAGACATCTGGTTTTGACTATTTCGCCTGCATCACATGTTTCCGTTTATGCTTCACAGCAAACAGGAGTTGTGTGCCCCATTGACTCCAACGGTGTACTGTAACTCCCACTACAACATGAAAAAAACAAGCATTGGCATAGCCAATAGGTCTCGCCTTTGGGACCTTATAAGTGTTTAGCCATACAACAGTTGATGTTGTGGCACCAAGGATATTGTGCGGCATAACTAAATACTTATAAGGTCCCAAAAGCAAGACCTATTGGCTATGCCAATGCTTGTTGCCTTTGTTGCGTGGAATGTAAATAAGGAATCTACTGACATGTTTTGCATTATTTTCTGATCACCATAGGCACTCAAAGTTAATTTTTCTAATTATGTTGCTATGCTCCTTCAGGATCCAATTCGGATGTGCGTGTGAAAGCCACCACTTAAAGACATTGGCTCAATTCTTAAAGCTTTTTATTTCAGTAGGTACGCCCTACTTCAGGGTTAAGTAGAGCGGGTCTTATGACTTTAAATGGGTCCTTATATTCATGTCCTTAACTTTACAGGCAAAACCACTATCTGATTTTTCAACCATGACTTGAAAAAATCCTAAATTAATCCACGTAAGAAGCAATGCAGTCAGTCCCTGTTTACATGTCACATGTTTTACTGCTTCTTGTTTTCCCTACGTGTGTTTTGCTTTTCTCAGAAGTTGTGTTTTTACAGTTATCTCATGCAACATATAATTTTTGTGTAGTGCATACTGTGAACTGAAAATGCGTTGAAGGTGGGTGCTCACGGCTGATCATGATGGGGAGCTCTGGGGTTGAGACAGGAGGCGGATTATGCCAGTTGGTGGCACTGGTACTTTCCTGGCTCAGTGAACTGCACAGCTGACTATTTCAAATAAAGACACTTCAAACATGGCTCAGCCATATTCATCGTGGATGAAATTCATCCTGCGAATGTACGTTTAGTGGATGATTGATGTAGGCTTTATATTTTTTCTTTTCCAGCTGAAACTAAGTTATTTAACCTAGCTGAACTGTACCCTTGGAATAACTGATTCTGTGCATTGGAACGCTTCCGTTTTAAGTTATAGTGGGAGAAGGATACTTGTCAATGATAACTTGTCACCAGCGGGATGGAGTGTTATTTAAAGGTGCGACTGATCAGCAGTAAAGGGCAACAGCATCCAAAACGGAAGCAAACTGTTTACGAGAGGGAGATTCTTTTGATTGTAAAATAACGTGGCAACCTGTTTGTACTTACTAGGTTAAAAACTGAGAACTTGACCACTAATAAAGATTGGCCCGCTTGACTAGCTTATTGAGTTCTTTGACCCGATTTAGTTTCACGCTCTTTCTTTGATCATACTTTAGTAGAATATCCTGCTATCAGTCTTATTTTTTGTATTTGTTTACGGATTGCTGGAAGTGGGTTACTACCCTTGCTGTCAAACTGAACTCCTTTGTGTTCTTACTGGCAAGTTCTTTCATGAATCTTGTTCTGAAACCAAACCTTCATATTATCTCTGGATCTCATTTCACTCGTGTATTTTTATGTTGTGTTTTGCACATTCTATGCTCTAGCTCCTCTGCACTCCTTACTTCGCACCTTTTAAACTTCTTCCATCTTTTGATAAGGTTTTTGGGTGCAGACTAACCCTCCTCTTGTTAGCTCTTCTGCACTGGTTGAAATTTAGTGGTGTATTCTGAAGGGAGATGCCTCCAGAGCGGTTCACCAT
The DNA here is from genome assembly GCF_964204655.1 of Triturus cristatus. Taxonomy (NCBI): domain Eukaryota; kingdom Metazoa; phylum Chordata; class Amphibia; order Caudata; family Salamandridae; genus Triturus; species Triturus cristatus. Next base: position 335,699,117 of record NC_140584.1, read on the forward strand.
AATTCCAACTAAGCCATAAGCAATTATTGCTATAGTGGTGAAAAGCAAATGAACTGTTTCTGATCCTAAAAACATGTACCTATGCAATACCCTTGCATTCCTTTTCACAATATTTGGAAATACCGAGGTTATTTTCAAAGACAGCCCATCAGATTCACGAGGGCTCTTAGTACCACCCCAGTCTCTAGCTTGTACTCTCGTCTTTGATTTCAAGCTCTAAAACTTGTTCTTTAATTTGTACTTATCCAATCCTTGATATGGAAACACACAGACCTAAGTATTCGCTATACAAGCCCAGAGTAACATTTTTGCTTCTAAAAGGTGCTGCTGCTATCGCATGATAAATATTGAATTCCTGCTGAGAAGTGCTGGCATTCTTCTTTACAGATTAAGGAAGCGCTGGTACTCCGTGCCTGACAGAATCTGCCAATGAAGGGGCATATTATCAAGAAACAGCGTTAAAATTATCTTCGCTTTAGCGGCAGAAAACTGCCGCTAAAGCGGCGATAATGGGCTTGATAATATGCCCTGGAGAATTCCCATAGAAGCCCATGTTCTGGTGTCAACATGGGATTCTATTGGAATTCTCTGCGGCATATTATCAAGCCCATTATTACCGCTTTAGTGGCAGTTTTCTGCCGCTAAAGCAGCGATCATTTTAACGCCGTGCATGATTATATGCCCCTTAAAGCGCTGCATTGTGTCCTAGATGGCAGCTCTCTGATTTGTTTTCGGTAGGTTTTTTTAAGGGCGAAATCAACACAAAGGTATTGGAGGGATTTACACCAGCACCAGTTACATTACCCTCCCCCTCGCCACAGCTGCTCAGTCGTAATTTTTTACACGAGTACTACTTACATTCTCGACCCCTCGGCAAAACTGCTCTGTTTGACGTGCCCTAAACGCCACACAAAGAGGCTGTACATATCAGAGACTATCTGCCACCTCACTCGGCTCTTGTCCAAAACACCTCAGGTTGGGGCACTTTTCGCTGCTCCGGGGCTATCCCAGTAATGTAGTTTGCGTCTGTTTTTACATCCGGTTTCATGTGTTGTTGCAAATCCTTTTTTTTACATTTTCAACGGCTGTGTGCAAACAAGCATTGGCATAGCCAATAGGTCTCGCCTTTGGGACCTTGTAAGTAAAAAAGAAAAATTGAAGTGTAAGATTTCACATTTAGATTTACTGCATCCTAAATACGAAGTAAATGTAAACGTGAAGTCAAGGTACTGCTTGTTTCTGCAGGTACTCTGCTACAAAATGCGAACTTTGTATAGTACGTTGTGAACTGAATCACCTTCAGACACTTCTAGAGTTATATCAAACAAGCATTAGAACAGGCAGAAAGAAGTTGCCAGCATTGCAAGGACAAAACAAGCATTGGCATAGCCAATAGGTCTCGCCTTTGGGACCTTATAAGTGTTTAGCCATGCAACAATTGATGTGGTTGCACCAAAGATATTGTGCCGCATAACTAAATAATTATAAGGTCCCAAAAGCGGGACCTATTGGCTATGCCAATGCTTGTTATTTCTGTAAGTATGCATGGACCCTGTAGCACTTTGTATAGTCATGTAGGCCACAAACATTGGAGGACACTATTCTCAATTCCCCGGCCATAATGTATGAGTAATTGAAGGCAACAAGTCCTGTGTATTGGGGGGTGAGGGGTCTTCCCAGTCGTAGGGATCCTGACTCTCCTCCTCCTGCCTGTTCTGCCCACTTGCCCACGTGCATTAATGTGTCTTGCCTATCAAACATGTAACAGGAACAAATCCTAACCATCCCAACTCCCTCTCCCTCCTGGGTAAACACTTAGAAAGAAACGTGTGTGACGTTTCCCCATTTCAGCTACTAAAGAGTGTCTCCTTTAAACTCCTTCCTGCCTGTGCAGTATCGCCCTCCCCCTAAACAAACAAGATACCACTGGTGTGGTGTAATCCAACCACTAGCCACAGCCTTCGTCAATATGCAAGAGCAGTCCCAGTTGCTGCAGCACAGACCCAGATGAGCTGGGTTGCAAGCATGAAGCCTGAGTGCTCCCCGGAACCCTGGTGGTATGTGATTCGCGTTACGTGACATAGAAGCCAGAACTATTCAAACAATGAAGTAGTGGGGATACGAGCAGCCACCAGAACCCGCCACCTCATTTCAACAAATATCTCATGTTAACCCTGCATATAGCATTTCAGCAGTCTTAGCTGAGGCTAGCCTTGAGTAATGAGCCCGCCCCTCCTCTCCATACAGTCATAGTTGTAGGCATAGTACCTCATGAGAGGCCTCAGGCAAGATTGGTCAATCAATAGATGGTGAAACTGCTCTCTTCGCAATCACCTCAACCCTCTTCTCAATCAGTGGGAGTCGTATCTCCCGTGTCACTACCCTCCATCCCTTCTCTGCAGTCCGCAGCCACAACATCCAAAACATCCAATGTACCATCTGGTTGCACTGTGATGCGGGATTGGTCCTTGCATGGCGGTATTATCCAGCGTTGCCTGTCCATTGACCCACTGAGTTGACTGCGTTTTCTGCTTTTGCGTGGGCTCAACTAGACCTCTCTAGCAGGTCCAAGGCAGTCCGGCTCACCACAGCCCTCTAGCCAGTCCCACTAAAATAAGTCTTACCTTTATGCGTCACCTTTAGCTTTGCTGGGAAAAGGAGCATCCATTTGATGTTTAAATTGTGCAGTTCTGTTTTACCGATAAGTAGAAACTTGTATTTGCACCTTGGCAGGCCGGACTGGGAACGCAAACCAGCCCTGGCAATTAAGTCGGACCGACCGAGGGGGTGGGGGAGGGGTGCTGGTGTAAAACACTAATACTGATTTTGGTACAGGGGGCAGATATTGCAGCTCTGCTGCAAAAACGGCCACCAGTAACAAAAACAGCCTCCACCGGTCCAAAATCAGCCCCCTCCCTTCCAGTCCACCATGAAAAAACCTGGTGCCCGCTATGGCCAGTCTAGCCCTACACCCTAGGCGTATAGTCTGCAGTCTAATAGTATGACCCTGAAATCGGAGGTCGCCATGTGTTCGGGTCCACTGCAGCACACAATCCCTGTCTTTATAGTTAAGGAGCTTCGCTACAAGCGCACTGGGGGAAAACCCCGGAGACAGACAAGGGACCAATGCCCAGGGGGCTCTCTTATCACAAAGAATGCAGACAACAAGCTAGGACCCATCACATCATTAAGGCATTTCGCCAGGAAGGTTTCTGGTTGAACCCCTTCCTGTTTTTCTGGAAAGCCCAGAAATCAGAGCTTGCATCTTTGCGCTCGACCTTCTGCATCCTCCACATAAGTATCTAGATATTGCATCTTCTCCATCAGAAACCAGACCGCAGTCTGCAGGTCTTCCACTTCCTTAATCAAGCTCTCCACTTTTTCTTCTATTTCTAACGACCATTCTGAAACTTTTCACAGGTCCATCCTCAATAGGTTAACCTTGATCGACATGGAATCCATTTTTTGCTGCAGAGCATATTTCAAGCTCTCAATGTTAGCCTGATGACATCACTGATGACATCATGCAGTGAGTGTGTTAGATTTCTTGTAGTGTACATAGTGGTGGGTAACTACCATATTTCTTTCCTACCTAATTGTGTACGGCCTGTGTCAAGATAATGGGTGTAAATGTATACAAAACGCATGTGCTGCTAATGCATCATCGGTGTTTAGAGGTATTAAAAACATTAGAAATCTTTGTATTAAAGAGCAACTCCCAGTTGATGGCTTGTGTCCAGCATGTTCCACACAATTAGTTTGGTTCAGCTCAAAAAGTTTCCAACAGGGCAAAAATCTGTATAGCAGATACTAAGTATTGTACGCTGCCTTGAATCATCAGAGAGAATTGTCTCAGCATGACAATTTCTACATAACATACTTACCTATATACATGTGCTGATTTTGCTACAGAAGAAGTATTCTCTGCACAGTTTTCACCATAGTTTGAAGGCTGTAGGTAGAATGATCTTTAGCGCTTTCAGATCTTAGTTATTTTAAGCAAATAGAGCCTTTTTGACAAGTGTTGCATAGAGTTTACACTGTTTGTAGTAGATACTTTCTACTACTCTGTAGTGTATTTCCCATGAGTTTCACTGTTTACAAACAGTGTTGTATAGAGTAAACTCTCCCCATAGAGTAAAATCGGTTTACAGTACCCACTTTTCTTCTCATATCAACTTGACTTCTCAATGTAGGTTTGGTGACTTTGAGGGGTTTGACACAGATAAAAGCTGTCTAAAGTAGGGCACCAATTTTGGAACAGATGAGTATCTTGAGGAACTTGGCATTCTCTAAATATTTGTATACATATTGAGCACCTTCTGCAATAAGGGTTTTCCATATGCCTGTAGTTGATATTAATGTGAACTAGTCTACCTGTGAAGTGTATGGTATAGGGCCAATTTTGCACATAACGTGTATTTGTAAAGCGCACGTTCACCCCCAAAGGGGCATCTTGGCACTGAATAACAGATGTTGATTGTTACCCAACTCAATGGTACTCATTTTATCAACCCCAGTAAGGATGAAAGGCTGAGTTGACCTGCCAGGAATTGAACCTGTGACCATGAGGTCGAACACAGGTCCGTGTAGAGGATACATTAGTCGACTAGGCCATCAGACAATGGCATTAATGATGGCCTTTTGAGATGCCATCAGTGATGTCTTAAATTATGTCATAGAACATGTCATGAATGGTGTAATATGTGAGGTCATAAGAATGCATGGTGGGGGCAGTGATTTGCTGTCATTTTATTTAGTTCAAAATGTAAATGTTGTCCCTGACATATTCATCTAACTATAATGTCACTTTAACTTTTGTTTTTTTCAGTGACTGTATATATGTATATTCACTGAAAAAAACAAAGGTTAAAGTAACGTTATAGGTCAAATGTTCAGTAACAACACAATGTTTTAAACTCTAAAAAACACAGAGATTCACCAGTTAAAGTTATACTTAACTTATGCCCTTCAGTCGTGCATGGCGGGGGGTGAGCTACAGGCCAGGCCCTACGGCCAACCCGTGCATGCAGCCAACCCCATTCTATGAACAGCCTTTGGTCTTGCACAGTGGGGTATTAGCTGCAGGGCATGGCCTGCAGCCAGGTCCTGTGACCTACCCCCTCAAAGGCAGCCAACACCATGCTGCGCAGGGCCTTCGGTCATGCACAACAGTGGGTTGGCCACAGGGCCTGGCCTGCGGTCAACCCCCCACAGGCAGCCAACCCAACGCCATGCACGGCCTTCAGCCGTCCACGATGGGGGCTGAGCCTTTGCCATGCAGTGATGCCATTTGAGATGTCATGAGTGATATCACTGACCATGTTATGAGTGATGTAATATGGTAGGTCATAAGCAGTGCATGGCTGGGGTGTAAGATATAGTTAGCTCAGGTAATGATAACTGCTGAATTCTACGGTTTTGTGTGTGTAAAACCTGAGCCTAACTATAATATCCCTGCAACCTTTGTTTTTTTCCAGTGAATTTCTAAGCTTTTTGAAAATTCTATTTCCTAACTATAACGTCCATGTAACCTTTGGGTTTTTTTCCAGTGAATTTCTGTTTTTTTAAATGCTTTTTCCTAACCATAACATCATTATAAACTTTTGTTTGTGAATTTCACAGTTTTTTAAATATAAATTGTACTACAATTTCACCTATAAGTTCAATTTAGTAATATATGTTTTTACAAAATTATAAATACATTTTATTCACACATTTATTTTTATTACACATTTTAAAAGTAAAAATAACAAATCAAGGTAAGGTAAGTCTTTCTATAAATGCAATACACAAAGTCTTTCTTTTTTAAAATTCATTTTATAGATCCGCGGATCTGGTGTGAAGGCACCGCTAAAACTGTCGCCATTCCAGGAATGCACTCAAACCTTAATCTCTCATTGGATGCAGTAAGTCTCCATCCATGCACATTGCAAACAACACCCTAAATCAGTTATTTGAGTTTCACATCTCTCTGCAGACAGGACTGAAAATCACAACTCCATCCTGTTCTTTAGCCTTCTTTCAAAAGTACATAATTTTTAAGTCAGGATGTCTTTTACCGAAGATAGAAGAGAAGGGGAAGGGCAAGAAGTAGAAAAAGAAGCCTTACCACCTCCAGAGAAGTCTTCTGACATTTAGAAATATTCTCCATTCCTTCAGGAGAAAAGAAAGTTGTTCCAAAAATTGGCCAATGCAAAATATGCAGCAAAAAATTGTCAAGAGGTATGGGGAAGAAGTATTCACATGGCACATCCTTTATGTGGAAACATCTGATAAGCATACATACAAGGGTGTATCACAGGATGATGTGTGAGAGAGAGGGTGGATCATCATCTGCAGCAGCTGGACCATCTGTGGCACCTTTACTACCTGACCAGATGGTTACCATCCACGTTGTTTCACCAAAACTGCAAGTCATGGTGGCTCTTGGTGGCAAATGCGATGTGTCAGTTGTACTAAAAATGTAATCTGTTGCCCAGATAATGGATGCTGTCAGCAAGCATAATTGTTAGTTTATTTCACCTCACAGTTCCACCTTCCGTTTCTCTTTAAACACAAGTAGATATCTGAAAGGCAAATATAGAATACATTTAACTTTACATTACATACTATTAGATTACATAGTATAAGCAAGTGAGTAGCTACATAAGTGTTTATGTCACTGTTAGAGGCTATGGAAGTGTCTGAGTAGGGGTGTATAAATGGGCATACAAGTGGCTGTTCAAGTGGAGACTGGGTGTGTGAGTGGTTTAGTAGATATGTGAGTGAGTGTATCAGTGCCTCTGTGAGTGTGCCACTGGATGTGTAAGTAGCTGTGTGGGTGTTTGACTGAGTGTGTTAGTGACTGTATAGGTGTCTAAATGGGTATGTTAATGGCTGTATGGCTTAGTATATGGCTGTGGTAGTAGGTGTGTAACTGTGGGCGCAAGTGGTTCTATTAGTGGTGGATACATAAGTACTGTGTGGGTGTGTGAGTGGATATGTAAGTGCCTCTTTCGCTATCTAACTGGGTGTGTGAGTGGCTGTATGGTTTTGTAAATAGTTATGGGGGGGTGGTATGGCTGGATGTATAACTGGATGTATAGGTGTGTAAGTGTATGTGTAACTGACTGTCAGAGTTCTGGGAACATGAATAGCTGTATAGGTGTGTGAGTGGGTGTGACAGTGCCTTTATTGGTGTGTGACTGACTATGTAAGAGGCTGTATAGGTGAGTAAATGGATTTGTGAATGGCTTTATGGGTGTGTGACTGAGTGCGTAGGTCACTGTCTGGCTATAAGAGTTGTGGGTACATAAGTGCTTTTGTGGGAGTGTAACTAGGTGAGTACGTGCCTGCCTGACTGTGCGAGTGGGTTCAAATTACATACTATTAAATTACATACTATAAGCAACCACCCATATCTAATTTCAAACACAATCATTCATTCTGGCTTAATAAAATAACTGTATTTTCAGTATAGCAGTTCCTCTTCCTCCTTTGCTGCTCGCTATACTTTTAGTTAATGGTCTCATCCAACCTCCCTTCTGTTTTGCCTTTAACTTTAGTGTCTAGAAGCTACACATTTTCTTTCAGCTTATATAAAATAATAGATTTTTAAAGTACAACCTAATTAACATACCTGTGCAATCTCTTTGCTGTTGTCTAACTTTTATTTTAATATCTGTTGTCCACTGCAAATTTCAAATCAGAAATATAGCACTCCTCCTCCACTCTCAGTACAAAAGTACCAATAATGGCTACCCTTCCACTGTGCTCTCACTCATACTCCTGTACTTGGCAAGTCATAGACTGCCTTTCTTCTTTTATTTTTGCTATACTACTTCTAAATGGTCACTATCTTTTAACCCTTTCCATATTTCCTGTAAAGAAGCCCAATTTAGTAGGTTTTTTGCGGATCCACCTTGGGACTCAGCACGCCCCACTCCCACCGTTTGGGCCACGATAGACCTGCAGATCCACACAAAGGACCTTCCAGGCATTAAATAATCTGCTGGTATTGCTTTCCCCACTGAACAATTTGTATACACTAGTCTGCTTTTCATATTCACACTACAGTCTCTTTTGTTCCCCCACACTCTTTTATCCAGTTTCCATAGTAACCATGTTTCCAATAGTCTCTGCCTATCTGTAGGTCATAAGTTCACAAGACTTTCTCTCAACAGCATATTAGCTTCACATTTACTGTAGCAGGTGTGGTTTACTGTTTGCAGTTCCAACCACATCCCAAGCAACATAACCTCTATTTATTTTTCCAAAGCCAGTCACAGAGTTAGTTACTTTTTTTCCACAAAGTCACTTTGTAATTTTAGTTTCCTTCACATCTCCACCATCCAGTCTAATATGTTGTTTTATATTTTTCTTGCCGTCCTCCATTGCCTTTCATCTTCAAAACTGCCTTATTCTGCTGTGGCCTTTTCCTGTGTGCTACTCCTGCTTGTCTCCAAAATGGTCAAAGTCTGGATTGTGTGCCAGAATTTTTTATTTTAGGCCAGAGAGAGAGTGCTAGAAAGAGTGGCATTGACAGGGAACTAGGTTTACCTAATGTAGACATTACTTGGGTTGGCCAGAAAGGATTAAAGTGGAATCAATTACTGCCTTTGGTTTAAAGCATTGCAGATTGCCAACATCCAGATCTCATGATTGTGCACTGTGGTGGCAACGACCTAGGCACAATTACTGTGGTAGGATTGGGAATCCTAATGAAAGATACCTTTGGTAAATTAATGTCACTTTTCCCACATACTGCCTTGGTCTTCTCCAACATTTGCCAAAGACAGAAGTGGCAGCGGTCAACCCAATTTGGCCCGCAGATATAAAAAAATAGGTAACATGTCAATAAATCTCTTTCAACATTTCTTTGAGACCACAACATTGGCTCTATATATCATAAAAACGTATGCTTCGACATGACAGAATATATCAAAAGACTGAGTGTTCCTCAATTTAAAAGACTGCATCCTGTTCTATGTGTAATTATCATCTACACATCATAAGCACAGGGGCAAGATGGCCACCGACAGGCTGTAGCGAGTAGTCACAGCTGAAGCCCTCTCCTCCCTGCTGCAAAAAAGGGTCTGAAATGGGGAAGGTGAAATGCCACATTGCTCTTACCTGGTGAATCGACTGATCGGTCGGGTGATCGAACGCAACTCATGGCGGTGCGGTCGAGACTTGACGGCACTCAAGATGACGCTGACCCCGGAAATTGGCCGTGCAGTCCAGCTCCTGTATCGGTATGACCGCCGGCAACAAGATGCAACCAAGAGTGCACAAGTTCCTAAAGGAGTCGAAAGATGCACAGAATGACTCAGCCGCCTCTGTACCTTTGGCCGTGGTTGGGCGAGGTCCAGTGCAGTCCCGTCGAGCGCCAATGAAAAAAACAGAGGAATCCAGCGGCGATGGAGGCAATGGTGGGAAGCAGAGGAACGGCAAAGAAGGAAGGAGTAAGGCTGGTGAGAGCACCCTTCGGCAGCCTACCCTGACGGAGTCTTTTTTGGCAGCGATACCGGCAGGCTCAGCAAGAACCGGACCGTGTGATCAGGTGGAGCTCGGCATAGGGGAAGCTTCCCACGGTGAGGATACAATGTTGCAGCCTCACTCCATGCCGGCTGGTAGTCAAGGGGAGTCGAGCGAAGAGAAAGAGGATGGGCCGGGTGAGCTGAGTGATCGGCATTTGCCAGGGCAGCAGGAAGTGACAGACTATGCGGTAAGCAGCAAACTGCCAGTAAGTGACATGCGCTTAACTTTGGGAAACAATGGGGTAATAGAAGAAAAGGGTAATGACCAGGCGCTGACTTTCCCAGAAACCCTTATAGAAAAAGCATCTTTAGGGAAAGCAATCAAACGAGTACAGGGGCCCAACCGTACTAAAACAACTGCTGGTTCTCCATAAGGGGATTGTTTTTACTCTCTTAACGATGACACTGACCTGTCATTATCCAGTGACGGTAATATTTCCGATGGGTCTGACTCTGCAGAGGCCTCCTCAGTACAGAGAGCACCAGCTGCCCCATGGGCTGCCTTCCACAAATGCAGGTTGAATTCCAAATCCAGAGTGAGCCCTTCCAAAATGGATACTGCAACAGCTCGAAAGCTTACATGGGATTACTCAGACACTACTCAGCTCTACCAGGACAATGGAGTAATGCCTGAACATGGCGGGGGCATACCAGTCCGACTGAAATGGCCCTGGCTCCCTCAATGGATCTAGTATATACTACGTTAAAGCAGATGCAGGGGGAGGCCAGGCTGGAGAGTTGTAAGGCGAAGCAAGCTACCAAAAAACTTCAGGGCTTGCTGCGTAAGGTCAATAAATTATATGAGGACATGGCTAGGGTTACCCACTTAGAGGAGAGAACCAGCATACTCGAGGACGAGGTTAATAAATAGCAGGCCTTTAAGGAATCACAGGAGAAGCTAACGGAGAATTTACAGTGGAAGCTCAAAGATTTCGAAAATAGGCAAAGAAGGAACAATATCAGACTTTTGGGATTGGCAGAAAACATTGAGGGAGGAGACGTAATGGTGTTTGTAGTAACCCTGCTGATTTGGCTTCGTGGAACTGGGATGCCGAGGTACAGAGGGTACATCGGTTCCCATAGACTCAAAAGAGAGGACATGTTGCTGACCAAGGGGATCGACCCAGGGCTATCTTAGTGTACATAGGCAATTTTCTCCTTAGACAGGCTATTATAGATAAAGCAAGACCAGATGCTAGACGAACATTCAAGGGTAATACATTTTTCGCCTGCCTTGATTTTTGTCACGCCATTGTCAAAAGGAGATGCCGTCTCAGACAGTTGATAACCCCCTTTCAGGGGATTGGTTGTGAGGCCTATCTACTGCACCCGGCCTGGCTTAAAGTCATCCTCAATGGCCGAGTCCGAATGTTTTTTTCAGAGATCAAGGCACAAGCATTTCTGACCGAGCTGCAGGATAAGAAGGGGAAAGATGGAGGGGTTTGATAGCTCTGTTGCTGTGTATGTTATAACATGACTATGGCAATTATAGTTCAGGATTCTCAACCGGTTATATATGAATCAATGATTTAAATGTATGGTTGGGTGAATTGCTTGTTAAGATATTTTTATATAGAGCACGGTGGTGTATCAGGGAGGGTACGGGGGCTGCTGTGACTCAAGCTATGGGCTTAGGCTACCTCACATAGGTCACGCTCCACCTATTTGCCCGTGAGGGGGGAGGGGTTGGTTTGGGGGGTTTTCGGGGTGGTGGGGAGGGAGGGGGCACGGCACAGCACAGCACGACATCTGAGACACATGGTGAGACACATGGTGAGCAATAAAGCAACAAAAAACAGGGAAAGGGAAAGCTTAGGTATAAAGATAAACAAGCATTGGCATAGCCAATAGGTCTCGCCTTTAGGACCTTATAAGTGTTTAGCCATGCAACAGTTGATGTTGTTGCACCTAGGATTTGTGCTGCATAGCTAAACACTTATAAGGTCCCAAAGGCGAGACCTATTGGCTATGCCAATGCTTGTTTATCTTTATACCTAAGAAGCCCTCGTTAGACCCAACTAACCCGGCTAACTTTCGGCCCATCTCCCTCCTTCCCTTCCCAATTAAGATCTTGGAAAGGGTTGTGAGTAGATCTCTTTCGGAATTTCTGGAAGAGTATCAGCTACTGGATAGGGACCAGTTTGGTTTTCGCCCTGGTCATGGGACGGAGTCGGCCCTGGTCACAATGCTGGACAACATACGAATGCGGGCTGACACCGGGAGCACTGCGGTTTTAGTGCTCCTGGATATGTCAGCCGCATTCGACACAGTGAGTCACACTATCCTGCTGGCAAGACTGAGGGATCTGGGTGTAGGGGGCCGAGCTCTGCAGTGGCTCCGCTCTTATCTGACAGGGAGGCAGCAGATGGTGACACTGGGGTTGTTTACCTCCGAGAAATCCCACGTGGCCTATGGAGTGCCACAGGGTTCCAGCATCAGCCCCATTCTCTTTAATATTTACCTGCAACCACTGTTTGCAATTATTAAAGCGTTTGGGGTTGAGCTGGTAAACTACGCAGATGACACACAATTGGTATTTTCGATGGAGGGAAAACAGGAGGCATCTCTGGAGCAATTTCAAAACTGCATGAGCCTGACAACAGACTGGCTGCGAAGTAACTCCCTGCAGTTTAACGGTGATAAGACCGAGGTGTTGTTTTACTCACCACGAAACCAGATCCATCATCTGCAGTCGGAGTTTAGGCTTGCTCCAGATGAGGCTCCACTGGTTCCATCAAATACCATTCGTAATCTAGGCGTCTTGTTCGATAACGATCTGCAATTGAACTCGCAGGCGAACAAGACTGCCAGTGTGTGCTTCGGACTAATACGGGTACTTCGTAGGATTCCTCCATTCTTGCCAGGGGATATGCGTGCACTGATTGTAAGGAGCACAGTACTCAGCAGAATGGATTACTGTAACTCTCTGTATCTGGGCGCCCCCCAGTATATTCTGCTGGGATTACAGAGAGTACAGTCGGCTGCAGCAAAGTTGGCGCTAAATCGTAGACGCGACGCCTCTTCCACTCAGGCGCTGCGCGAGCTCCACTGGCTGCCAGTCAGAGAAAGGATCCTTTTTAAATCTCTCTGTCTGATTCATAAAGCAGCACATGGGATGGGTCCAATTCCCCTGCAGGAGAGATTCTCACGCTATCTCCCCCCGAGACAGCTGCGTTCCTCTAACGCTAATTTGCTGTCACAACCCAGATTTAAACGTGTCAGGCTGGGGGGGAGGGCATTCAGCGTGGCTGGTGCTCGGATATGGAACGAGCTTCCTTCGAGGATCAGGCAGCTAGACTCCTTAATGGAATTCAGAAAGAGTCTTAAGACCTGGCTCTTTCCAGTAGCCTGATTGTCTACGTCGCTGCCTATTCCTCTCAGCTTAATTTCATCAATTGTTTTGTCAAGCGCCGGGATACCCGTAGGGTGATTGTGCGCTATACAAGAGCATATACAATACAATACAATACAATATGCCAATGCTTGTTTTCCTTGTGTGCATTTTTACAGTGTGCTTGTTTTGTCAAGTAATTAAAGAACGCTCCTGAGTAAGTATTCTGCTTGAACATTGTCCATGTATTGACTATAACATTGCTGTTTCCTCATACCTCCCCCTTCCCTCACCCACCTACCCAGTCTTCCATAGAGCTTGGCCGTGTCTTTGGGCCTGGGCACCTACTGGGCCTGTGAGTGATTAATGGCTGTGTGAACTTCCAGGATCCATTTAAAGATAGCACTGAGTGAGTTCACTGTAATTTTTACTGCAAATGGAGCATTTACTGGTAAATTCTTATTGCGAATGACACATAAATATGTGACGTGGCATAACTTTGGGAATTTTGTTTAAAACAAAATACCCAAAATTATGCAAACTATGCTAATGTAATTTACATTTCACCCAGGCCTAATGTAGTGCCCATTACTATAGCCTTCTAAGGATTGTCCAAGAGTAAGCTAAACTAGCAAAATGATATGAGGTCAGTCTGATATTTTGTACCTACTGTCTGTAGGTTTAACATGATACATACCTGTAATATTATATTACCATCACTTGTAATATTATAGTACCATCATATGAATGTTATCAAAAGTATTCATTATTACATTCCACTTATAATTATGCTTGGTTTCGGATCGTTTGTCTTTTCTTCAGACATATTATGACACATTGATATTAGGATTTGCACGTATCCTTACTGCTTATGGGAATTCACAAATGGAGAGTTGCTTTTGACTGTTAGGGTTAAGAATCTTTCTAATTTCCTATAACTGCTTAATACAGGAGCTGCCGAGTCATTTTATTGAAATGGCAATTTGTTATAGTTCTCTCCCTTTGAGCTGGATTTGTAGATTTATGTATATGATACAGTGTTTAACAAGATATGATGTTGGGACATAATGATTAAGGATCTAAATATATTTTGCTAGATAGACATAGGAGGAATGTCATTGCTATTGTCATGACAACACGTTCAGGGTGCCCTCACCCCTTCAAGGGGCCCCCACAGAGAGCACAGGGCCAATGAATATGTGTAAGATATGGGATACTCAGAGGACCTACTTCACAATCTGCAGGGGATGCCATGGTTTTGCGTTACGCCACTAGCCAGGCCTTGAACTCAACCCCCCCTGTGCAGGGCAGAAAGTTGTGGATTGAGTGTTCTGTCCATGTAGCGATGCACTGAGGGCCAATTACTGCACTCAATTCCAAATTCCTTGTGCATGTCAGTGGGTTATTGCCAAATGATAATGATATGATAGGAGGTATGCATAAAGCGCACTGTCACTCATGGCTGAGCATCCTGGTGTTAGCTCAGCAATAAACATTGTAAACCATCACCTAATACATGAGACAGTAGTACGAAGAACCAAGGAGATAAAGGAAAATTGTATTTTGTTGGGGTAACTTCTGGCGGCCATCGTATTTGCCATTTATAGACGCCATCTTAGAATTCGCCAGTCTAGTTGTTCTTGTAGGAGGGACTGGAGGGAATGAGCTGGCTTTTAAAAACAGTGCGGTTGCGGACATCTGCACTCATCCGTGTCTGGCCCGTTCCAGTGCAATTCCCGCTGCCAGCTTTGGCATCTGAAATCAGGCAACTTACACCTACATCTTTGCTAAGGGATAAGATAATCGATAACACCAAAGTTTGAAATAAGGTCCCACATAGTAGGATTATTTAAAAAACACATAAAAGCAGTAAAACAGTCCAATTCATACGCGCTTTAAAGTGCAACATGCACAAGGAGAACTATATGATATAGAGGGTGTCCGAGGCCATGCTCTGCACCCTTACGAAAAGAGAGGGGGCAAAAATGCTCAAGAGGGCCCAGAAGGTATTAAATGTGAGGGCAATATTAAAATTGTACGTTTGAAAAAATATAGGAAAAGGATTTATTCTTCAACTTCTTGGTTTGTATGAATAAATGATTCTGGTATTTGTTTAGTCCAAAACTAGCCAAAACGAAGCGAAGAGCAGTACATGGTCCAAAGCGAAGATCTATCAATCAGTGCTTGGAGAAGAAGCTGTGTTCTGAGATTGGAGTTTTTGGAAACATGATCTGTCAAGTCGTCATCAGTGTACCAAAAACAGTGAGCAGCATAGAAGCTGGCATCCTGATCAAGAACGTTACAATAAAATGTATGTGATCGGATCACATGAGACAAACAGCACACCTCGTTTTAAATTTCAACTTCTGGAATTCTGGGCGAGTTCATGAGGGTGCATTCCATAGGTGTGCACAAAGCAAGGCGATTATGCGCCGCAGTTGTTCCCTAATCTCCTGAAAAAATGCAAATCTATTTTAATACTTAAGAAGAACCGTGTTACTCACTGACTTTACAGACAGAAATATTTGGCAAAATATGTCTCTATGCCTATTTAGACATCACACACAGACGAATGTACCGCGCTTTGAAGTGGACGTCTGTTAATGACGTCACACTAGATCTCAAAACCCCGGATGTCATTATCAAATAAGCAACCTTCTGGAAAGTCTATTGTCGGTGAGAGCTCGAGACGCAGGACTGGGCAAATAAAACTGTTTGTTTCTCTGCCCTCGATGGTCCCTTGAAGCTCTATAACCACAGCTACTGTTCATAGCAGCATCAGGATAGGAGCACCAATACGAAACACTTACTTGTCATAATAATTGCAACGTCATAGGAGGTTCGTAGAAAAGTTAAGCAGGTGAACTGCATGGCACTTGTTATGTTCCAAATGATTGTTAGCTCTCTAACAAGAAGATATCTAACTACTGAGTGATTCCTTGTATTGGACAGTACTTCGCGAAAAAGTACAAAACAGGCTGCCCTACTACATTGCGCTACGGACTTAAACAAAATATAAGTTTCAGCCTCGCAGTGTTAGAACTAGTGGTGCTCGTGGCTAGGAGTAAATAAAACAAGCAGGTAACACATATGGTGGCTGTGCGCGTGCACGCTCACATGCACGCAAGCTTTAGGCCACATGCAGCACTTGGAAAACCCGCATACAAAATGTCTCGGCCAGATCAGCGCATGCGCTGGATCAGGCGAGACCTAAAAAACTTGAAAATAAACTTAAAGGATAACTGGGCAGGTGAGATGCTTGATTTCATTAATGAGTCTACGAATCGCCACAGTTAATGTTTGTGGCTAAATGATCAGGTTAAAAGACAACGGGTTGCAGTGATTTTGAGAACAATGCGCTTAGATCTTTTGTGCCTTCAAGAGACCCATATAGAGGGCACAAGACATAGTCTAATAGAACAGCTAGGTTTCCATCTTTTTGCGAACATTAGACAGGGGACTAAGACTAGAGGGGTTGCCATACTTTCTTGACGAGGCGATATAGTAATTGAGAGGAAGCTAGAAGATACATGGCGTAGATGGGCTCTGGTGGAGTGCACGATACTGGGTGAGACGTTTACTATCTGTTCAGTGTATGGCTCGACCGAGGATGACCCTGATATCTTTGAATTTCTAGATCTTGAGTTTGCCTCCTGGCCTGCACCAGTCATTATGTGCTGAGATTTTAATATAAATGGGCTGGGCGGACTCTGGACAGAGACTGGGGATAGGTATGCGGGTCGGAAGAAAAACGTTTTTGGCAGTATCTAAATTAGCCCAGAAAAACTCACTGGCGGATGTGTGGGCTCGATTGAAACCTGATGATCCCGGTAGTACATATTTTTTGGCTCCGTGCAAGCTGGTCGTCAGACTAGATTATTTTTTTGTATCTAATTTATTAGTCTCCAGGTGTCGGATTGAGAAGCTTCCCCGCATCATTTCAGATCATAATCCTTTAGGGCTAACGGTTGATATAGCAAGGTGAGGAAGACCAGAGCGGGTATGGACCTTTGAGAGAGGGTTGCTCAAAGATCCAGGATATGTACAATATATGAAGGAATGGATTGTGGGTTTCTGGGATATTAATAGAGGAAGCACCAGCCCAGGGGTAGTCTGGGATGCATTCAAAGCTGGGGTACGCGGGGAGACGCTGAGCTATAGCTTACATAGACAGAAACGAGAAACACAGTTAGAGAAAAGGTTATGTAAGGTGATAATGGATATAGAGGAGGAGCTGAACGCGGCAATTGCTATGGGTGCATCACTTGAAGAAATTCTGCTTAGAATGGTTTTAGTCAGATGTGAAGCTCAGGATGTCATAGCTACCAAGGTAGCAGCAACTTTCCTTGCAAGAAAGGAGCAATGTTATGAGTTCAGTGAACGGGTCGGGCATACACTAGCGGTGCACTTGAGACAGAAAAATTCAGCCAGGGAGGTTAGAGAAATACTGGATGGAAATGGGAATATAGTTGACGATCCAGTTGGGATCCGAGAGACATTCAGGCAGTTCTACGGTAAATTATACAATTATACAATGAAGAGCAGACGAAGGATCCTCTTGTAATCCAAAGGTATCTTAGTGAAATTCTTACACGATCTATCACTGATGAAGATAGGCAGGCACTGAAAACCCCACTGACTGCAGAAGAGATCTACGCCGCCTTAGGCAGCCTCCCCTTGGGTAAGGCAGCAGGACCCGATCAGATCCCTTTAAAATGTTATAAAACCTTTTTGGAGGTAATTGGACTTGATTTATTCGAAACCGTGCTCCAAGCCCAGTCAGGTAGTTCCGTCCCAGACTCATGGGCAGGTGCAGATATAGTAATCTTTCTGAAAAAGGGGAAACCATCCAGAGAACCAGGGTAGTACAGGCCTATTACACTTATGAACTGCAACGCTAAAATCTTTTCTAAAACCCTGGCGAACAGGTTAAGCAACATAATTGGCAAGATGGTCAACCCCATTCAGCATGGCTTTATTCCAGGGAGAGGAACAACACAGCATGTCCGCAGGGTTGTAACTCTCTTTGATGCTGCTGAAGTCTCAGGGGATCCTATGGCGGTCATGTTAATGGATGCTGAAAAGGCATTTGACCGGGTCTCCTGGGACTATCTCTGGGCAGCCATGAAGCGGTTTGGTATTGGGGGGGTGCTATGTCAGAGCAATCCAGGCCCTATATAAAGATCCAACTTAGAGTGAACGGAAGATATACGGCATCTCTAACAATCAAGCGTGGTACACGGCAGGGGTGCCCTTGTTCTCCATGCTTTTTGCGATATACATTGATCCCCTAATTCGGGAAGCTTGAGGCAAATGGAGGCATTGTCCCTATAAGATATCATGGCCTAGAATATAAAACCTTGGCATATGCAGACTACATCTCGAGGTAAATGATTCCTGCTTTTTATTCGCCCCACCTTTTCACCATTCCCGCCTCGTTTTTTACTTTTAGAATTTCCTCCGCAGGCCGTTCCTTCGGAACCGTGACTCGTTCTTGTCATTGGACCCAGACGGATCACCACACTTTTGTAACTCGTCTCCACCCGAGGTAACGATTCCCTTCACGCTCACAACACCCCCGCTCCACTTGCCGATACCTTCGTGACGCACTAATAATTTTTATTCACCGTCTTCCGCACACGCTGGTAGATTACCTCCGGCTCGCATTACCCTGAGAGCATGTTCATCTCCACTTCTTCTTTTCTTCTCTTTTCTTTTTCTACTGTCAATGAAATTGAACGCCACAATTCAGTTAGATTGTATCCATATAGAGACTGGTCCATGTTCTGACAATTTGGTCTTATGTTGTATAATTAACTTAATTTAATCGTTAATTACCATGTTTTCTTTTCTTTTTTTTTTTTTCCCCATCTTTTTCCCCTGCCTCATTGTTCATGTCGTTTTTTGTACTAATTGTGTAAATTCAGGCATTTCTTAAATTGGCAATTCATACTAATTAGTCCTGATGATGATCCTAAAATCCCCCCGTTAAGGATCGAAACGTCGTCGACTATGTGGTTCACCTTACACTTAAACAATCTATGTGTATAAAATGTGGTGAAGGTGACAAGCTGTATACTAAGATGTTTCACTACCTAGTATTTTCTGACATAGAAACATCACTGCAATTGCCTGTATGTTTTTCCAAAATATTATGTCCTCTTGATATGTAAGCCACAGGATACAGGCTTGTGTCCCACCAACATTTTGCTTACATCCCTTTGATCACTGCCAAACTATTGTTTCTTATTAAAGTCGCCTTGTCCGGCTGGACATAGGCTATAATATAGCACCAATTTTGGCTATATTCATTGTTTTTTGCGAATATTTCTCGTTTTCAGGGACCAGTGTCTCTTATAATAGACTACATCTCATTGGTCACTCCAAGCCCGGAAGACGCCCTAGCTGTAGCTCAAACATTTGGCCTAGTATCGGGGTACGCATTAAATAGGTCTAAGACTCAGATAGCTAAGTATATGGGGGCTGTGTGTGATGACTCACGGGTAACCGATTTAGCTGTTTACCTGGGGATAAATATATTAGCAGATCTGGGGAAGACTGTGGAAAGAAATATTGAGCCAATAATTGCCAAAGCGAAAAAGGATTTTGATAGAATGCACAACTTACATCTGTCACTAGTTGGGCGGTGCAATGTGGTGAAAATGTTTTTTTTGCCAAAAATGTTGTATCTCTTTAGGGCTATTCCGCATGAATTTGAGAAAAAATGGTTTTCTGCACTGGAGCACATGTTTAATAGGTTTCTTTGGGCACATGGGAAAACTAGGAGTGCAAGGGAAACGGGAAAGGGGAGGATGGGCTGTTCCTGATTTTAAAATGTATCATTGAGCGGCAGCCTTTCAGTATATGAGCAGGCTAATCGGGGGATACGCAACTGGTCAAGTCTGGATCAATCGAAATGTACATAATATTGGTAGGAGAAGATGCTGAGAACTGTTTTCTGAAATTAACTGAGCCCAGTTATTTAAAAAAAACTAGGTTTAAGACTCTGATGGCTGCATACAAGATCTGGACAGCATTTCGTAAAAAAACTGGTCTTGGTAGACTAAATGGTTATACTCAACTTTTTAGGAACCCCACTTTTCCTGGGGAAATTTTCTCAGATTCCATAATGGTGGAATGGGAAACTTGGGATCCGGAGACTGGGGGACTTAATGGGGCCCCATGGAGTTCGGCAGTTTATAGATATACATAATTGCTATGGTATTAGTAAAAGTTATTTCTTTAAGTATCTTCAAATTCGCAGTTTTATAGGTGGGAAAAAGGGGGCCCCTGTGGATTTAGTGAAAATAAAATTATGGATGTTATTAGAGAGGGGGAAGATTGTACTATTCGGAGGATATACACTGAGCTCTCTCTATTTAAATATGATGATCTTGAAAAATATGAGAAGAAATGGGTAGATAAACTCGGCGTAGGTCAGGATAGCTTTAAAGCTTCCTTAGAATTAGGCCAAACTCTTCTCTGCTCTGCAGGGCTCCAAGCTGAACAGTAAAAAAAAAACAATCTTCTCCTTGTATTATACTCCTGCAAGGATTGCACAATGTGGGGTGGGGACAGACGGCAACTAGATGCCCTCGGTGTGACAGCATGGACGATGAAATAATACATATGTTTGCGTGATGCCCTCAATTGCAAACTATGAAGAATGCGATTTAATTATTTATGGATAAAACATTAGAAATTAAAGTTTGCCTTACTCCATCTATAATTTTGCTGGGGACTAATAATGAGGATAGGCAAGATCCATTTCAATGTTTTCTATTTTGGCTATCTCAGTGCTGTGCATTTGTATTGCCACAGCCTTGCTGGATAGAGCAGCTCCAACATTTCAGCAATGGCTAGCCAGGTTGTTGCCTACCTACAATCTCGAGAAGGGGATTTACAAGAGAAAGGGGAAAAAGGGGAGATTGCTTGGTAAACGTATCTGGAAGCCTATTTATAGATGGAAGGAAAAACAGCAGTAATGACTGTTTTAGAGGATAGCTTGGGTCTTCCTTTCGCTTTCTTTTCTTTTGAACAGGTAGCTGAATAAGGATAACTAATGATGCATTAACAATGCTCTGTGTTGCAGATGTCATTTTTTCTTTTTCTTTTTTTTTTATCTCTGTTTGGGTTATGTTTCTCCATTGGATATTGCATTGTGAAGCTTGTACACGTCTCAGATAATACCTGTATGTTTTAGGATAAGTTGCTGTGATAAAAAACAAACTAATGTAAACTGGAGAAAAAAAAACACATCATAAGCACAAAATATTTCAACGCTAACCCTTTTCCCAAACATTGGTTATTTGTGTTTTCAAATCCTTTTTTAAACATTTCTCACTTGGATCCACAGATCCGCTATGGATCCTCAGACAAATAAGGAGTTTGCTGGCTATGTTGCAGATGGATCTACAGCGTATCTGCCGATCCACACCCAAACAAAAGGACACATTCAATACAAAACAACAACACATTTAATTAAAACATATTCTATTACAATTAATATAACTGTATCACTACCTGTGTGTGGGTGTGTGTGAATAGCTGTGGAAGTAACTGTGAGAGTGTGTGAGGGGATATATGGGTGTGTGAGTGGGACTTTTAGTGGCTGTGTGGGTGGGTAACTGTGTGTGAGAGTGCCTGTGTGGGTATGTGAGTGGTTTTCTGGATCTGTGAATGAATGTATGACATTACAACGCATACATTTACAACACATGCCTTTACAACACAGTTCCATTACATCGCATGCCACTACATCGCATTTTTAGAAACTACCTTTACAACGCATTTCATTACATTGCATAATACCTTTACAACGCATACCATTACAATGCATAGCATACGATTGCATTTAAGGTAAGTATTGGATAGTAGAGGGGTAGAAATTACTATTCTAACTCCAGGGGGTGCAACAGTAGGGTAAGTGTTGGATAGTGTAGGGGTAAAAATTACTATTCTAATTCCAGGGGATGCAACAGTAGGGTAAGTGTTGGATAGTGTAGGGGTAAAAATGACTATTCTAACTCCAGGGGGTGCAACAGTAGTGTAAGTGTTGGCTAGTGTAGGGGTACTATGCATTGTAACGGTATGCATTGTAATGACATGCGATGTAATGACTGCGTTGTAGTGACATGCGTTGTAATGATATGCGTTGTAGTGACATGCAATGTAATGACTGCGTTGTAGTGACATGCGTTGTAAAGGATGCTGCGATGTAATGACTGCGTTGTAAATGTGGTGCGATGTAATTACTGCATTGTAAAGGTTGTTTCCCTCTGTGAATGGGTGTGTAAGTAGCTGTATGGGTGTGTGAGTGGTTGTGTGGGTGTGTAAGTAGGCATGTGGGTGTGTGGGGGTGGGTGTATGAGTGGGTGTGTAAGTGGCTGTGTGGGTCACTCAGTGGTATGTGAGTGGCCGTATGCATATGTGAATGGGTGTGTCAGTGGTTTTGCTGTATGGGTGTGTGAGTGTGTAAGTGGCTGTGTGGGTTTGTGAGTGAGTGTGTAAATGGCTGTATGGGTGTGTACGTTGGTGTGTGAGTGGGTCAATGAATGGGTGTCTGAGTGCCTGTGTGAGTCTGTGAGTGAGTGAGTGTGTGAGTGGGTGTATGGATTTGTAAGTGGTTGGTGTGAGTGTTTGTGTGTGAGAGTGTGTGACTGGGTCTGTGAGTGGGTGTATCTGTTTTTTAATTGGGATCTGGATCCACAGATCCACCATGGATTCACACAGGGGTGGTGTGTGTCTGTATGGGTGTGTGAGTGGTTTTCTGAGTCTCTGTGTGGCGTGTGAGTACTCTGTGGGTGTGTGAGTTGGTGTGTCAGTGGCTTCGCTGTATGGGTATGTGAGTGGGTATGTAAGTGACTGTGTGGGTCTGTGAGTGGTTGTATCGGTATGTACGTGGCTGTGTGAGTGGGTGTGTCAGTGTCTGTGTGAGTTTGTGAGTGGGTGCATGAGTAGTTCTCTAGGTCTCTGAGTCGATATATCAGTGACTGTATGGATGTGTGAGTGGGTGTATGGATGTGTGAGTGGTTGTGTGCGGGTGTGAGAGGAGGGCTACACTGAGTGCTGCGGTGGATCTGCAGATCCTCGCACATGCAAAAAAAGTATTTTCTCTCAGGCTGTGGCCAGCCAATCGCGGCATTGGTGTTGGCGCGTGGATCCGCAGATCCACCGAGGTGGATCCGTCTCTATATATACATAAATCTTTTTCCTTCAATAGCTTCAAAACTACTGAACATATTTACATCTGGACCAAGATCTAGGTTTCTGACAAATGTGGTGTAATTCCATTCAGTGGTTCGGACTGTAGTCATGTCTAAAATTGCATGGGGAAGCTGTGTCTTGGGAACCTCCTTTTTTCTCGAACCCTGTTTGACGAATCATCCCAGAACTTTGCAGACAGGCAGCTGAAGTGACTGGTAAACCAATTTAGATTTTTTTTTTTTTTAAACAGATTTTATTGTCAAAATGCATATATATCGCAGGGCCCTGTACCCCAGAGGCAACTGCAGTATCAAGATGTACAGAAGCAAGAAAGCAATTGACCTTTTCAGAGGATCACCCCAAAATACCAAACATGACATGGCGATTAGTATAAAAAGCCCAATTTAGATTTTTTTTTGAAGATTCGTCAAACGGTGCCGAAGTTAATAGCAAAACAATAAATGCTTTTCCTATGAATCTAGGTCCTAACTATGACTATCTACATAAGACCACAGGTTCTTATCCTAGGCTACCCTAGAAGGGCTAGTATGTAGATAACAGATACAAAGAACTCTTTAAAACCAATGAGGATGAAGGCTGTGAGATGGGTAACTTTTAAGGAAATGTGGGCTTCTAAACCATACATTAGTGTTTGTGGAGGTGCAGTAGGTTCTCACAAATGTGTAAACATAATTGTTATCAGGTCCCACATATAAACATCTATTTTTCACTTTATAGGTTATACACCAGCCAAGAGGCTAATTCATGCACGTGAATATGGGTTTTAGATTTTGCCTGCTCATGAACTATTGAACGAGTGGGGAAAAAATACCCTTTCTAATTTGTACATAGAGACCAGCATGAGCGAGATACCCCTGCCTGCCCTGGATTGGGAGAACGAAGGGTGTTGTTGCCCTGGAGAAATGTTTCAAACAAACAGGGCTAAATGATTCATTTTGGATCACTTCTCCAACGCATTTGCCTCTGAAGGTGGAATCTCGAAGTATTCCAGTGCTGCAGAGTTAGCCCAGCTTGCAATTTGAAATGGCCTCCTAGTGTCATCTCTCTGAAAGTGTAAAGCAAGGCCCTTGTGTTTACCTGGCATTATGTTTTCCCCAGAAGCCCATCATCGTATGTAGATTCTCGGCCATTCTACTGAGAATCAATTTAGTATGGCCAGTATGGGATGAGGAAAGTGACACACAACTCACAATATTAGCCAGCAGAGCTATGACCTGACTTGTACAGATAAAACATGCTCCGACAGCAAAGCTAGGTTACACGGACTGGATCGGACCCGAAGCAACAGTTATTATATAGTGATAATACGGTCATAAAGAGATAGGGGTATGGATCATGAAATGTTTTCACATTACTCATGAAAAACCGTGCAAGAAAGTGACCTGTAACCAAGCAAATGGCACTGCAACACCAACAACACGTGTTCCCAAACCAGCGTAAAATATTACTTAAAAATGGCTATGAACTATTTTGTAAAAAACACTAATTTTGTCCCAAAGTTTCAACTTGTCGTTTTCATTAAATAAACAAGTTTTGTCCACTGACTCAAACTTCAGCTTGTCTTTCCCTGAAAATACATTAATTGAAATCCACCTGCCAGCTTTCACTACAACGCGAATTGTGTTGTCAAAAAAAAATCAGGTTGTTTTTTTCTGCGAAAACCACCATTGTCTCCCAAGTAACAGCTTTCATTTTTAGTAAATAAACACATTTTGTCCAGAAACACCGCCTTATTGTTTTTATAAAATGTCACGCGTTTTGCTCTCAAATGCCAGGCTTTTTATATTTAGTGGGTAAGCTCGTTGTTCACAAATATTAGCTTATCTGAATTTATTGCGCCCCAAATATTAGCTTATTTATGATTGACAGTAGGCACAAGATTAAAACTAAACATGGAATCATTGAGCGCTAATATATTTATTCTTTTTACTCCTATAACTAGCTACATATGCCCCTTTCTCTTGTTTCTCTCATTTTATGCACAGATATAATTCATTTATTTTTCATTATATACACGTCAGTCATTGTAAGAATGCTCCCAGGTATCCACATGACATGCCAGTGATTGCCACCTTCTGCTTCGGTACATCATCATTATATAGCATTTGATACTATCTTGTACCTGTGATCCCTAGCAGACCAGCAATGCTGCTATGTGTCCAGATATGCACCTATACCAACTTATGCCACAAAATGTGCAGCTGTTCACCATCTACCTGTCAATGTTATGAAGTGCCTGTTAGACCTGTCAGCCTATGGGTGTTCTTACCTCAGATGTTTTGCCTTACTCCTCCATATGTTTGTGGTGGCCTTTGAACTCAGTACACTTTACCACTGCTAACCAGTGCTAAAGAGCATATAGTCACTCCTTAAAACATGGTAACACTGGCTTATCCCCATTTGTCATATTTAATTTGTAAATCCCTAGTAAAGTGGTACTACATGTACCCGGGGCCTGTAAATTAAATGCTACTAGTGTGCCTGCAGCACCAGTGGCGACCAGCACAGCTCGCAGGGGAGTTGGGGGGGAGCCACTATGGAGAACAGGGAAAGTGCGCATGACTGTTTTTGGGTGGCCCAAGAAGGCCGACTAAACAGTCATTGCGCACTCAGGATGGTTCTACCACTCCTCCCCTGCTCAGCAGCCCTGCCCCGCCCCCTCATGCAGAGCTGCCGCAGCAGGAGGACAGAATAAAATGATAATAACTTTATGTTGTTATCATTTTTTTTTTTTTTCTCTTTTTAGTGCTGCACGGCAGTGGGGCGACGCTCCTCCGCCTTAGCGGAGAAGCCGCCCCTGTCTAAGCAGCACTTGCTGTGCCATCCACTTAAGTAGCCTTCAAACCGGACTCATTCCGCACCTCTCCAACACTAACTGATCTTAACAGTCAGTCACCTGAGCGAATGAGGGAAAGGCAGGGACCTCGGAATGGACTTGCTGGTTCTGGAGGTGAAAACATTCAGCACCCTCAGCACTGATAAATGTGCTCTCTCGCACAGTCGGACCAGTGCACTTGGTCCACACCCATAAGTCCCTGTCTTCCCTTGCTGTCTTTCCATTCCACTGGCAGAGTTCCTGTTTTTACAGCTTACTTGCACGTGTGAGGAGAAAGGTGTGCAAAGCACAGAACAAGAAATATATCAGGCTCGCCCTAATGTCGTAATCCTTCTCATGTAGGTATGTAAGAAGTTTCAGTGAGGCTTAGGACACATCCGTTAGTCATGTCGGGCGCACATGTTAGTATCTAGCACCATCTAGTGTTGTAAATTATGACTTTGTCACCTGCCGTGAGCAGACACTTCAGGCTCGCTTCCCAAATTATAAGAGATCTTGCAGCACAAGCGCAGGGGCCTGAAAAGATGAATTATGGACTGAAAAGATGAATTATGGTCTGAAAAGATAAATTATAGACCCTCTACCCCTCCCCGCCCCCCGTCTGACGGTTTTAATCCTTACATAAGGATAGTGAACCTCATACAGTATTCTAAATTAGGAATAATGAACTGGCATATATTGATGTTATTAGGTGTAATTTGTGACAGATTGTTTTGTATTTGGTTTGCTTTTATTTTCAACGTGAACGGGGACGTTTCTCTTTCAGCATTGTAACTGCATCTATGAGCATTGCGTCTGTGTTGATCTCAGCCGGGGTGCTCCTGGGAAAGGTAAACCCTGTCCAGCTTGTTTTCCTGACAATATTTGAAGTCACTGCATTTTCTGCAAACAGATGGGTCGTTACAGAGTTCCTTAAGGTAGGGTATTTTTTTTTCTAATTTGTAAATATTCAGTGATACTTTTTCCTTTGCTCTTTTCCCTAAAAGTAAGTTGAAATGATTAATTATATGTGTGTATGCTGCATATGTGCCAAGGTACTCGTACCTCAAGGAACTTGAACAATATTCACAGGCATGATGTGGGCACAAAGTAACAGAAGACAAAGTAAAATTAATCGGAGAACAAACAAGATAGATACATTTACAGTCAAAAACCTGTGAAGTGTTTTGGCAGCCAGCCAGAGAGTGAGAAATCACTCACATAGATTAGCTACCTTTTTTGAACACACTGTAAAATTAATCAGAATCGATAAAATTAAAAAGAAGAGGGGTAAGTAAAGAACGAGAGAAGGCAAAGGGTATAATTAGATAAAGAAAAAAAAGGCCGAGAAATAGAAAGACAAAAAGAGTCCGAAAGCAAAAAAAAAAAAGGAAAGATTTTCGAATAAAGTTGTAATGGAACATGAAGAACTGTCAGACACGCAGTAAGTTATCTGTCAGAAATGCATTTGACCCCTTGCCACCTTCTTCTTCGTAGCATTGCTACATCTATTCATTAACTGTTAGATGCTTAGCCATGTTCTCGTTAGAGTTTGGATCAAAGATGCATTGTTTTCTGAGACCATCTGTAGGTACCAATTCTGCCAGACTGCCAAAGGTTAAAACATTAAAAACACAGCACAAGTAATCGATCAACATACATTTGATGGCGATAGACTATATACTGGGAGTTTCAGGATGGAAGCAGTACTAATAAAGTTCTTAGAAGTCAATCCTTTAGATCTCTGCCACAACAATTTTCATATAATGTTTTTTGTTGACTGCGTTTCGCCCCATGGTGGAATATAGGGCCATCATCAGGTCGTAGTGGGTAACCTGAGCAGACATCAGAGCCTTATGTTACTTAGGAGTATATAAAAAAAAGATTATTAGACAAAGAATTAAGACAAAATCAAGCAAAAAGTATGACACATTGCCTAGGGATTGGCGATACTGTAGGCTTCGGGCGGTAATTAATATATCTAATTTTACCAGGTTCTGCTTCACCAGGTTCTGATTCACAACGTTCTGTTTCACCACTTTCCACTTCTCCAGGTGCTGCTTCATGAGGTTCTGTTTTGCCAAGTTCTGATTCACCAGGTTTTGTTTCAGCAGATTCTGCTTCTTGAACTTCCACCTTGGCATTCTCCGCTTGTGCTCAGGGAACTTTCAGGTGTTTTCATCTGTCACACAGCCCTGAGTATGTGGTCTGCTTCCTCCTTCTATTGGTCTGTGGGGTGGGCCAAGAAGCATTGCTTCTCTCTTGTCTATTCCTCATGGATTTTTGGATCTAGATCCGCCCCTGTGCTGATCCCAAGTTGAACTGCACAAGGTTTTGCGCTGGCATACTGTTAGTCCACAGCCCACCATTTTTGGCCTCTCCGCTGTTGGGCTCTCAAGACTTGATTCTATGGCTATCAACAAGATATGTGTTTGCAAACTGGCTTCCTGTGTGCTTTGTGACAGCTGCTGTTCTTAAGGATCAGAAATTTGATCGCCACGGGTTTCATGCATTCCTTCACAGGATATGCTTGGCTCTTTTTCACAGAATACACGTGAATGTCTCCATATATCCTGGAGAATTCATGTATTTCTATGGCTAGGACATACTCTCACTTTGCTGCACTCTTTCCTCAACATGTCTGGCACTAAGAGACTGATGGTGGAAGTGCCCTGCTCCTCTTTGCCCACAGTTGCCTTGTTGAAAGAACCTACAGCTACAGACATGTCTCTGCTATCCCTTGCAATGATTTCAGGGGTCTCCTCTCACTGATCATCTCCACCAATCCTAAAGCAATACTAATTCAAATAAACAGAAAGAGGTACTGCACCAGTGCAACATCTGGTAAAACCATAGGTGGTCACATAGGAAAGACCTTTGTGATCACCTCAGGCGGCAAATCTATAATAGAAGAGGTTGCCCATAATCCAAAGTACGTTTTAACTTCATCCCAGACACAAAACTGTATGTGATGGCCCTCATGACCACAGGAAACCATCGTCTTCACCTTTGTCATCATCAAGTCCGGGTTGCAGGCATTAGTGAGCGAGCTTCCGACGCTTTTGAAGCAGTCCATTTTTCCACCTCCTAGAGGGGCCCGCTCATGATCCAAAAGAATCTAATAATGATTGCCCATGCACCAATCCTCCTCTGTTCTCCAAGACCAATAATAAAACAGCAGTTAATGCAGCGTTCTTGTTACTAATCTTGTCATGCAACAGAGATTGGACTCTTGTCAAATTCGAGCCGCTCTCTTGTCGCAACCGATAAAGGTCTCCCACCCTCTTCTGCCTACTTGATTTGTTGGCCACCTTTGACTCCATTGTTCACAAACTGCTACTTTTTGCACTTTGGCAAAGGTAATCTAAGGACCTTCTTGGAACATTCCTGAATCTTATCTTACCACTTTATCCAATTCGGTAACTTTACTTTGAGACTATGCCACTCACACGCTGTATTCCTCACGGATCCCGGATGTCCTTTCTTCTATTTACTGTGTGCCTTGGACCTTTTTTATACAGCTTTCAAATTCATGGATAGATGCCAATGATATTCGATAATACGTTAAGTTAATGTATTCAACTGATTAAAACCACATTGTAGAGGCTTGGCCACACAGAATGGATAGCCAAAGTGATGTTTCACTTATCCAAAGCAAAACTGAGTCTTTGGCCCTGGTCATCCCAGACCCTATCAAGGCCACTAATGCCTGGTTTCCCTTCTCGAATGTCACGGATCCCGCAAACTCTGTTTTCCCCTTTTCTAAGCTTGGCGGGTGGGTGGTGGTGAATCATCTTTAAGGTACTTTGGCATTAAATGATCAAAGGTATCTACTTTTTTGGCCTTTGACCTCTTTGTGTATTGCCCCTTGCATACACAGAGCTCCACGTAGGCTTTCCAGTCTATCCCTAAAATCAGCCATTCCTATATAGGGAACAGATCATTCTTTATGAACCCAATTTAATCGTGCCAGTTTTCAGTAGCTATTGAGAGCCTGGCTTCTAGTTGTCCACTTTTTGCCTCTAACAACGGTTGTTTTAAGTGCCAGGTGACTCAAGTATGGGTAGCAATGGTTTTTATGAGCTTTCAAAAATTTTAATCAAAATCTGTGCATGTCAAAAACTCCTACTCTGGATGAAAGTTGAATAAGTGCTAAGGCAGTTCCTGTCCAGTATGATCCTCCTGATCTTTGCGAGCAGTAGGAGCTATAGTCATCTCGGGTGTCCAGTACGCTAGTTCCTTTGATACGAGTGATTTTGTTTGCAATGCGCATGATGGTCTTGCTCACCCATTAACAGTTTTGTAGAAAGAGACTTGCACATTTTAGAATCTACCCTTTAGATGACATTGACTAGTTTTTCTGCCATGTTTGTAGATCTATTGTGCATTATCCTGTTTGGCATAAATAATGCCACTTTTGTTTGTGAAATGCATTTTTGCACATCTTACGTTAATGCCATCTTTAATGCTTGACTCTGGGGCAAACAGACTAGGGTCTACGGTCAACCTAGGTACTTCCCTGCCCTGAAGTTACTATGGAAATTGTTCTAGTACAGAAACATGCTCAATAAAATTTAAGTCTGGAGCGAATCTATTGCATACTGCTGGGAACGAAGAAAAGGGCACTTGTTAAAGAACAATGTGTATAGTATTGACAGTGACCCAGACTCTTGAATACATTGACTTCTGATAAAACAGTACAATTAATATTCATTCAGATTAGGTATTAAAAATGGGTGGTCTCGATACAATGATTGCATCTCAACATTAGCACTTCATGCCTCAACATAGTGTACCAAATTAAACGAGATTGTTGCATGGATACTTATCTAAAATTATGTTACTAATTAGTATTGGGTAATTTAGCATAGAAATACATGACATTCATGGGCTACTTTGATACCAAACTGTGCCACGGGTAATATGGAAATTCATTTGCTTTCTTGCTTGTGTAAGCAATGATTACACCCTTTTTTTGTTGGTACTAGTTTTTCATCAGGCACTGAATAGCATAAATATTTTTGGGTCGCGGTATAACCCACATTGGACTTTTTTGGATTACTTCAGACTCAATATCTGGTAACGTTTAGGTGGCTTTGAAAAGGGGCTTCCCATTTATGAATAATGAATGTATGCACAGTGGGCCATATGTATCAAAATCCTCATTTGCGATTCTCAAATAGCGATTTGTTGCGAATCGCTATTTGAGAATCGCAAAATGCTATGTATGTAGGATTTGCAATACATTTTGCAAATCCTACATATTCCTTAATTGTGAATCTCAAATTGCGATTCGCAATTAAGGAATACCTCCCCATTCATTCCTATGGGCCTAGAGGCCCATAGGAATGAATGGAAAGACAATCTCAATTTGCGATTAGCAATTAGAGAATCGCAAATAGAGAATGCAATTTCAAGGGTGCAAGGGTGTCAAAAGGACACCCTGTTGCATCCCTGAAATAAGCATGGGTGCACATGTGGCACACATACATGCCCTAAGGGCAAGTATGTGCTTCACATTGCACTTTGAAAAATGCCAAAAAGTGAATTTTTCAAAGAAATCGCATATTACCACCAACTTGAAGTTGGTGGTAATTTGCGATTCCTTAAGGCCAAATTGCACTTTTATGGTGCTTCTTACATTGCATTTAAGGAATCGCAAATTTTGCTTGATACATATGGCCCAGTATATGCCAGGGCTCTCTGTATACTTTTGGTAACAGTTTGTAATAAATTTCATAGTAGAGATATTCCAGTGCTGCATCTGAGCTTTTGGTGTTATTGATTAAATGCATACTTTTATTATGGCATTTTGCAAATCCCTGTCAAGTTAGTTTCTTGGTTTGAATTTTTTGTACCATGATTCTAGATTTGTTATTACATTGCTTAATATTACTTGCTTTTCAGGCATTAGTACTGTCATTAATGGTGTGATTTAACATGCAATTAGTGATATTATATGTGAGGTCATAAGCAGGGCATTACAGGGGCCAAGCTATGGTTAGTGGGATTCAGTGTTTTTTAGGATTTGTTTTGAGGCCATAGCTTTAATTTAACATTTAAAAAAAAATTAATTTAATGAGTTTTGTTTAAACCTTTGTTAAGGTCTTATAACGAAAACTAATCATGACTCCACTTTAACCATAGCTAGTCAAAAAATGTAAAGTTTTAAAAATAAAATATTACATCCCCATTCTGTGAAAATTTATCAATGTGTGCTGCGCATGACCTTTTGTTGTGTGCAGCGGGTGTTGACCGCAGGGTCTGGTCGCACACACATCTGGGGGCCTATACCCAGTGAGCATGGCCTTCATCCATGTGCAGTTGAAGTTTGCTACACGGCCTGGCCAGTGGACTGTCACTGATATTGTTTTTCATTGATAGGGGTTCGTGTACACTGTTTTGAGGTTTGCAGACCCACCTTTGGGACTTAAAATAGACACCAGGAACTAAAAGCTCCCTCGTCCAACAGGAGACATTTATTTTTTTAATGTAGGTCTTTGGACAGTACCTAAACCCAATTTTGAGGACTAACAGTCTAGATATCTATAAGCATCTGTATGCACCGGATCTCTGCATCTGGTGTTTCGTGTAGTAGAGAACTGATCTTGACTGGAGTTTCCTGCGCGCCATCGTCGCAGAGCAGCAGAACAGCCTCAGAGCGCGGCACGGCGCGGCGAGCCGCAGCTTTTTCGACTCGCGGGAATAAGACCCCCCCCACCCCTGCGGAGGCAGTTTTGGAACAGCCCCTGGAGCAATGGAGTGCAGTGGGGCTGTATAGATTGGACCACTGGCAGTCCCTATTTTGCTTGTCCCGCGGGCCTGAGCCTGCCAAATGCGGAGCGCTGGGGTGCCGCGAAACTAGATCAGCGGCGGCTTCCAGCTTGCCTAGCCTGCGGGCTCAAGCCCGTCACTCCACGGAAGCGGCCTGGAGGCCTCTGAAACGGGAATGATTGGCAGCGTGTGACACGTACCGCTGTGTTGGTCCACCTGTTGTGCCCGCCTGGAACTTTCACCCTTGGGTCCCTACCGCCATTTAAAAACGGGAAAGAAAGTTTGACTGTTAGTGCCATATTCCTGAGTTCCCGGGCCCT
Source organism: Triturus cristatus (assembly GCF_964204655.1). Classification (NCBI taxonomy): domain Eukaryota; kingdom Metazoa; phylum Chordata; class Amphibia; order Caudata; family Salamandridae; genus Triturus; species Triturus cristatus. The sequence goes on from NC_140584.1 coordinate 335,732,105, forward strand.
TTTTCTTCATCCTGTTTCGCCTCTGCCCCCTCCCAGCCGCCGTGAGGATTACCGCCACCATCTTCAGCAGGCCGGTTGGGAGTCTACAGTGGCAGAGACAGCATCAGCATTAACAGCGGAGTGGGGCAGAATGAGTGAGCCCCCCCACCAGAGAGTGCATCATCGTCAGCTTGGTTTACAATCTTGTAATTTGAACTATGAGATCAGGGAGGGTCAGGGGTGAACCAGTAACATCGGCAAAAAAGAAAAAGTCAGCCACTGGAAAAAAAGCTATGGGCACCCAGGAGAAGGGGAAGGAAGCCAAAGCCACTAAACGTCAAGGAAAATTAAAATCTCATCCTAACGATGGCTAATTAATTGATCCTTCAAACCAAGGGGACCCACCCGGAAGGAAAGGACCACAGTGGAATATTTCGGACTCTAGGCAAACAACTTGTGCCATTCAACCTAAAATCTAAACAAAATTCCCCCCTCTAAAAGATGTGGGTGCAGTGCGGTTTTCAACTAACGACAATCTTACAGGCCAGCAAATACCGTTATTGGCTACGACACCAATTAAGTTTGAATTGTCTCCCGAATCTATTTGCTGCGATCTCCAGTATCCTACAATACAATCTTCACCTTCAAATCTCTATACTAAGGGGGAAATCAGGCTTTTAATAAATCCTTCTCAATACTTAAATCCGTCAGAATCTAAGACAGAGCCTCTGCAACCAGGTTCCGAGGACTTAAATGAGAGCATTCCTTGCTCCCAGGCAAGTAGCGGCATGCAGGGCATTATTTCGCAAAACAAACCGATTGTGAGAAGTCCCACACCCTCCAGTAACTCAGGGATTTCTAATAGCACGGTAGTGAAAATGAGAGGGACCCCTTGAAATTCACAAGGGAAATAAGGTCATTATAACCACACAAAAAAAAAGGGGATTCCCTTGCTCCTTGAATTTCTTATGTTGGACAACAAGATTATAGAATACTCCTAATATGTTTAAAAATAAATTTTATTTTCACAATTATTTGTCTGTAATCCTATGTTCATAAAAACATCTCATAACACATTCATTATTATACAATTGTTAAAAACATTATACAAATTAATCAATTAAAAATAACACAATATTACAGAATTATAATATTACACAAATCCAAAAATGACCAGCATCATGGAGACAGACATATACTTAAGACACTAATTTTGTTCTTTACCAATACACATCACATTGTACTCGACATCACAGTTAATTGTGGTTTAAATTTTGTACTTATTAATCTGTGCCGGTCACAGGATTGTGTTTCCAAAAAAAAGGGGCGTCGACGCGTTTCGATGGCTTTACAATGATACTGCCATCTTTATCAAGACAACATTTGTTGCTGTCTCCTGTATTCTTAAGTTTGTTTCTTTATTCCTAAATGGAATAAATATATGCGTTATTGTTAATAACAACCATAACTCATTGCATCTTCTCTTGACATTGTCCACTATACCCCCAGGTAGACCCTTATTATTCATATCGTGGTCACCCTCTTCTTTAATTGTATCTGGGGAAACAATAAATCCTATTTGCTACTCTCTATGCAGGTTCCAAAAGTCAAACAAAAATCGAAAAACATTTTTTAAAGCCTTTCCTCTTAGTTTAATGCTCGATCTAAAGTATCCTCCAGTCATACCATTCCCAAAGAAACTAGTATTTTGCTAAATAATATTATAGCTTTCCTGGATACACCGTCGTCCTCTAAGACTTTTCCTAAAGTGTTCTAATTCTCACTAAAAAAGTGTTGCCAAGGCGCATCATTAAGACTCTATCTTTTGTTACAGGCATACTTATTGGCACCCAACCCGGAATACCTTTTACTCCTATACAAACATCATTTGCCCCAAATATTATTTCCAAAAGGCATGTTAATCCCTATTCATTTGCAGTGGGTGTCTAACTGTTATTGTGCATATCCTCTTGCCATCAGCTGCCTTTATGTTCTTATGTTTATTTTTTAGCTCACCTTCTTTGTTAATGGGAACAATATGGGTTTCCGGTATTCAAATATTACGTAGACGGATACATAATATCCTCCGTTCGGTCGCACGATCTTCTAATGTTCCCACTCTTTTGGATAAGATCGCCTTTCCGTTGTATGGTGATCTACGCATCAAGAGAGGGTTTGTGTGATATTACCTTCATTTTGATACACGTTTCCTTACTTCTTTAAAGCAACTATCTTGAGTGCAATTACAATAGTGTATTTAATTGTTTGCTCGAGAGGTTCTACATTAAATTTACTTCGCATATATGATGAGGCCGGTTACTTATTGCCGGTTTTCCTTTCCTTGTATACGTTTAAGTAAATGCCGAGTGACCATTCCACATCGGAGCCCAACACCTCAAGGCTAAATATCCTCCTTATTGGTCGGATGGGTCTAAACACAAAAAACATAAAGTATTTTGTGAGTCTATTGCGTCCCATAAAATAGAGACACAGGTATTATACTGCTAAAGAGTCACCCCTATTTAAACGCCACTCCTTACCTCTTGTTCTGATTACTGCGATCTTACGGCGATACCCGTGTTCGGTTCCAAAGATTACCGTCAATGTTATTTTTACTTCTCTATTTAACCTGTGTGTCCTATCTTCTGATTGGTTAGATTTAGACACATGATGTGAGTTTCCCTGTGCACGTCTTTGATAGGTAATCACCTCAATGCATCACCGAATGAGTCTCAACGTTCCGATTGGGTTACCTTTCCTCACGTGATCTCGATGTTTTTAGTCTAGCTTTCTTATTGGACTGCATGCTCGCGTCCTCTTTCACGGCCTATTTTTTGTGTGTATACAGAGTGTATACCTGTTGTCAATATCCAAACTTTATTGATACCAGTACACCAATACAGTGTGAATACCAAACTATGTTCAATATGCATTGTTATGTACAACAATTTGATTGATGATAATCACAGTATCAAAATATCATTACAATCAACCCGCGCTATTCAAATTTTATCAATAAAAAGCTACATATTATTTTGGTGCGTCCACTGTGGTGTTACACTCTATTGCTATCGGAGATTCCCCTCAAAGTGATGCAGTCATACTCATATAATCGTGTGATGAAGATTCAAATATTCTTATATTTGGATCTGGTATCCTAGTTCATCTTTTCTGTTAGATATTCCACACGATAACGATATATACTTTCGTGTAGATGTTAATACATAAATCACTAATAGTGACATTCCCTGCATCTTGTCGCCAATACGAGAAGGGATTTTTTTGTGTTATTGAGGGAATGTTTCCTCTTGTTTGTGAACCCGAATAAAATGAAGGATATTATTGGGAGCACTACCTTTCTTAAAATCTACTTATCCTGTCCTATGGCTTTTTGAAGAGGCTTATGTTGTTTTCGATTACTTCACAGATGTACTAATGAGAGTCTATTAACTAGTGATGCCTTAAATAGTCTATCCACTCCTCAATATATCATAATCAGCTTCATCCAGTCCTCTCTAGAGTTTAACCCTTTTTCTACTGTGTTTAAGTGGCATATATACCACTGTTCTCTTTTCTTTCTCATTGCGTCCATATTACCTCCTCGTCTATCCATTGTGATTTTCTCCAATATAAACCATTTAAAATCATTACAATTATGGTTCATCTTGCAGAAATGATCTACTAGGGGGGCATTGTCCTTTTTTGCTCTAATAGCGGACTTGTGTTCCAAAAGGCGCACACGAAGTTCCCTACTCGTTTCCCCTACATAGCCCAAACCACAAGGGCATATCAGGAGATAAACAATATTTTTGCTTCGGCAATTGTTTAATGTTTTCGCATTTAGATTTTTTCCAGCAAACATCGTGTTTCTACCTTCCAGGCACTGGACACATATAGAGCATGTTCCACATTTGTTGTTGCCTTTTGCTTTCTCACCCTTTAGGGTGATTTGCTTTTCTACTGCTCTTGGATAGGTTTTCACTAGTGAGTTTCTTATGGTTTTATTTCTTCTAAAAGAAAAAAGGGGTTTTGGTAACTGTATTTCTGTACCGTAATTAAGGATCTTCCAATTTCTGTTAAAAATATTTTTAATTTGATTACTTATATTGGAAAACTGTGTGACAAAAATCACTTTTCCTGTCGCTAAATTGTCTTTACTTGTTTTGGGCTCTAATAAGCTGTCCCTATTGTAGAACCTTGCCCTCTTCAATGAATTCTTGATCAATTTATTTGGGTATCCTCTTGCTTTCAATTTTGTTTTCATGGTCTCTGCATGTAGGTAAAAATCAGAAATACTAGTACAATTCCTACGCAATCTGAGAAATTCCCCAAAGGGGATATTATCTTTCTGTGAATGGGGGTGATTGCTATTGTACTGTAAAAGTGTATTTTTGTCTGTGGGCTTAGTAAAGAGTTCTACCTGTAGCTCACTGTTGATCTCTTTAATTTTGATGTCTAAAAATTCAACACTTTGATTACTATAGTGAGCTGTGAACTTAAGATTGGGTTCCCCAAATTAATCCATTCCAGGAAAAATGATGTCATCTATGTAACGGTGCCAGCACAAGTCTTGTGCTGGCACCGTTACATAGATGACATCATTTTCATATGGAACGGTTCCAGCACAATGCTAACAGACTTCCTGGAATGGATTAATTCAGTATTAAAGAAGGGTAGCCAACATGTGGACCCCCCAATACGGTGGAAGGTGGGCGAGATCCAAATCTAGGAAATGCCAAATATAGACGTGCACAAAAAAGAAAGGGACGGAATAAAAAAGCTACTGACCTGATGCAACTTTATACCCTATTTGAGACCTTACAACGACCAGATGCCAAAGTGGTGCAAAAAGAAACTGAGTCTATACAAGGAGAAGAGGAAAAGGGATCATCATGCCATTTAGAACCGAATTGTGAAAAGTCAGGTAAACAACCTACTGTGATCACTAAAATTCAAACAGTAGCTAGTATCCATAAGGCACCCCACAATACTCTTCTAGCACAGCAAGTAACCGCCTCCAAGACTACGAAAATTCAAACTGAGGTAACTTCTGGTAAAATAACTCTATCCCCAACAGATAGAGCTTCAAGGGATAGACATAGCTAAAGGGATGAAGTACTCGCCATAAAAATCAGAAATATCGTCTCTACACAGACAGAAAAATCAATAACTACAAACCCAATTGTGGATCTAGTTCCGACGTCTTCCATTAGTGTTCACCCTATTATTTCCTTTGAAGACTCTACGAACGTTACAGTACCTAGCACGAGCCAGCAAGAATATATTCTCAAGGTACCAGACCACGTCAAAACAAATTCCAGCCCTATCTCTATGAACACTATGGCGTCTAGCTTGAGCCCGCAAGTAAACATTCCCAAAGTACTAGACCACATTAAAATAAGTTCCAACTTAGAAAACCTTTGAGCCGAAGCAAAAATGGATTTGACCAAAGCCCCAGTCCTAATCCTGACCCGGAATACGTATCTAGAGGCAGACATGATATCCTAAACAGGGGAAACATTCTAAGACTGTTAGCAGCTATTCCAAATCTAAGCAATATTACAACTAAAGACCTGGCCGCAATTTGAGAACTCGAAAGCGGCGCCTGGGGGTGAAATAATAAAAGCCACGTGGTCCTCATGTAAAATTGCAAAAAGAATTCTTGTGGAAAACCCAGCACTCAAAAAATGGGGAATAAAGGTTATCCCTGGACAAACGACAGGATACCCTCTGCCTCTGATACCACAGGGACAAAAAGGGCTACTAGACACGAGAAAGGAACATACCACCTCTGTACTAAAGGGAGCAAAGGGCTCCACAGACACAGTGTGTTTTGCAAGCAAATCTCATGGAGTTTTACAACGGGCTGCCAGGGTTAAGCCGCAAGATGGCATTAGAGATATAGTAAGGACAGTAACACTCACTCATACTTCACCATGACAAAACTCAGGTGGAACGAATAAAAAAAGGCTCAACACTAGACCACTGCGTATGTGCTCCTGGAATATAAATGGCCTAAATTCCAAATTAGCTGATCCGGATCTGCATACTTATTTAGCGTCCTTCGATATTATTTTCCTCCAGGAAACTTGGTTAGTGGAACACGTCTTTATACAAGGATATATAGGCTGTTTCACACCTGCTATAAAACATGCAAAACATGGACATCCTTCCTTTGGACTGGCCACTTTTATCATTATAGCTAGTGGAGTCCTTGGAACAACTTTAGACAAAAAGGACACGGGAATGAACGTGACCAAATGTACTATAGACATCCAAAATGTCGCGACAGAAGTTATTTTGATCAACACTTACATCCACCCTAAAAACAAAGTTGACGGTAGTAAAAAGTTAGTGCATGAACTAACGAGATTCCTGGAGACGGAGAGTACGACCCGGGATTTCAACCTATACTTAATGGGGTCTTTGGCGAACGATCTATTAATCTCCCAATCTGCGTTTTGGGAAATACTGGATCAGGGCAGCAACACACTGGGGAAATGGTCAAAAATGGGTCACCAACTTCTGGAGGATCTTGAACATCTATCTCTTAGGGCCTTAAATGGAAGGTTTCAAACAGATAACCCGCCTAAGGCTACATATCATTCTAGCAATACAAGTTCGTGTTTGGACTATACATTTGTCTCCCTGAGTATATTTCAACATATTCGCTCATTTCAAATAAAGGACAGAACTGGTAGTGACCATCTCCCACAACAAGTTATATTTTCACCATATATTACTCGTTCAACGCACATAAGGTAGATAACAGACAAAACATATCTAATTAATTGTAGACGTATTAAGAGCTCAACGGTTGGGCTTGACCAATTGCACGAAACTGTAATGGATACACTCCAGGAAATCTCAACCAACAAAAGTACAGCAGTAAACACGTGGGAACGACTCATATGTATACTTCATGAAAAGCATTCTAAACCAATAAAACCCAAAGGTAACAACAAAATATACAAAGAAGCCGCTACTGCAAACCATGAAATCAGATTTCAGAAATATAAATCTAGAATTAACAAAGCATTGAGAATGCTTAGGAGTAAGCCGGGTGACTTAACTGCCTTTGTAGCACTGAAGTCAAATAAAGAATAAATCAAAACTAAAATGGAGAATCCAAAGAGACAAAGGCAACGAACTATGGGCCAAATTGCTTTTCGATACAAAATGTAAAAATGGCATTAGATTCTGGTCCACAGTAAATCAACTCCTCAATCCAGACAACAGAGGAATTAATTCTCATATCACAGAGGCTACGTGGGTCCAATATTTAAGAACCTACTTTAACGACCCATCAGAAGAATATTTACCGACGAATCTTCCATCAAACATGCAGTACAAGGGCTTGTCGGAGTCAAATACTGAAATTATCAAAAAACAGATGATGAAAGGACGGAAAGATGGGCCCTGGGCCCAAATTGCGTATCTCCTGCAGTCTTCAAACACAAGCCAGACCTTTGGGCTGAAATTCTGGCACCAGTATTTACTGAGGTTAGGAGCATACAAATTATTCCTGAGTCCTGGAAGGGGTCGATTATATCTCCCATGTTCAAAGGGGGTATAGATCACTCCCGGGAAATTATCGGCTTATAACATTGATGGATGTTGAGGCCAAGTACTTCGCCGGAACTGTCCTGGAGGAGTTGACATCATAGTATTCTAACAACAACATAATTCCGTACAATCAGACTGGGTTTATAAAATCGACCAGCATGATCACGAATATCTTGGCAAATTCTTTACTCATGGATGCGGCCCGCTCACCAAAATCTCCTTTATATTTCTGTTATATTGACTTTAAATCAGCCTTTGATTGTGTAGACCGGGGCAAATTATGACGGAAATGAGCAAATTGGGGTATATCACAGAATCTCTTGCACACGTTGATAATGCTTCATAGTGATACATGGGTCCAAGTTAAAATAGGAGCTGGAACACATCTCTCCTGGAAAATTCAAACTACCCGAGGCCTAAAACAAGACTGTGTTTTGGCACCAACTTTATTTAACCTTTTCTTGGCGGACCTGATGGAAATGTTGCAATTATGCAACCCTCATGCCCCGAAACTAGGGGCGAATCCAATATCATCCTTTCTATATGATGTAGTATTGGTGAGTCACACTCGGATGGGGCTCCAACGACTTCTTGATACAATGTCCACTTACTCGCAAACCAACGGCCTGCAGATTAATTACAGGAAAACAAAAACCATGTGTTATAATGTTAAGAAAATACAAACACAGGCTTGGTTCATGGGTAAAGAGCAGTTGAAAAACACCGCCGAGTACAAATATCTCAGAGTAATTATCGACAATAAAGGGAACTTTCTTGCGCAGAAGGAGGCAATAAAAAAAAGGCCTGGTTTTAGCTGCAGCTTTTAAAAATCTGAAGAAAAATGTAGCTGGACTGGTTCTGACCCCACTACTGGAAGTTGTAAGAGCAAAATTCCTTCCAATAATTTCATATGGAAGTGAGGCTTTAAGAGGGCAGGATGCAACCACGTTGGACAATGTAGTCTCCCAAGCTTAAAGGGTTATATTCTCCTTGCCAAGTTAATGCTCCCCGGCTCAGATAAGGCTAGCATTCGGACTAGTTAAGCAATCACTAGCCAGGCGCTGCTCATATATAACATGCTGGAACAAAATTTGGAAAGCTGAATTGATTACATTGAATCATATGCTGTGGGATGAGTTACAGCATCGTCATACATCAGCAGGCAGAGAGTATCTGCAAGAGTCTCTCGAACATACAGGTCTCGTCCAGCTTTGGGAAATGTCAATTGACCAACAGGCCTTTAAACGTTTAGTAAATAAGTCTCTTAAAATTCAATGAGCTACAGAAGATAAAGCTACACTAGCTCAAAGGGCACATGGGTGGATGACACTAAACAATTATAAGTCCATCTTACCACAAGATTACTTTGCCACCGGTTATCCAGTTTTTATTAAGCAGCAGTTCTTAAGATACCGGCTAGGGTTACTACCAGCCAAAGAACACATGGCTCCCTGGCAACGTGTTAACCTACCCGTCACTTGTCGCCTTTGTGGGAGCTGCAGGGAGGATCTTTTGCATTTGGTTTGCTCCTGTAATACGAATACGAACAAGAAGACAGGCTATTTTAGCCTGCTTCGATCCAGGGGACACTCAACTAAATTGCCGTTTTGTCAAATTCCTACTAAAATTGGACCAAAGACTTAAAGAACACGAAAATCATCTAGTGCTTTTGACATAAGAAGCAATTTAACTGTTATACTAAACATTTAGAAGCAAAACAGAGTTCTGATAATATTATTAGGGGTTGAACCATTGACTCTAATTGAATCACCCTAAGGACAACCAATGAACTAGAATACTTTCCTTGGATGTTCCTTTTGTCTAAATCACGACCTACGCTTGCCTCCTACCATTAGAAATATTTTGATCCTATAGAGTTTAGATTCAAATTTTGCCTCACCTTGAATTTCAGGTTTTATTTTTGTATATATAAGTTACTATCAAATTACAACATTAATTAGTAGGCCGTTAGGGGCGAATTCTCATCTATTGGCATATATATGAATTTAAATGTTTCCATGTAGCAGCATTTTCAATTTTCTTTTTTTTAAGTTGAAACTACCAGATTTCCTTTTTTAATCTGTTATATTTGAAAACCTGAATCAGAAGATTTTGTTAATGATTTTAACTCACTATGTAAATATATATCCTGTATATTTATTGCAAGGGTTTTAAGTAACCAAGCAATTGTTTAAAATAACTCTAACTCCCTATAAGCATTAAGACTGTCAGCCCGCAAAACATTTTTGTAATGCTAATTTCTCAAAAAATGCTGAATTAATTCACACCACACCAAGCAAAAGCGCTTCCCCGGGTGAAGTTCTAGTTTCCTTCCAAGTTTGGTGTAAATCCATTCAGAGGTTTTATCTGTAGGGGAGAGCAAAGCTTGCTATGGGAGTTAAAATGGGAAACCATCCTTTTTGACTATCCCATGAAATATTCTAGCTTAACAGATTTGCATGAAACTCAAATATCAATAATGAGGTAAACATGGTGGTAGCCTGCCAAGTGATGTGAAGATCTGTAAAGATGTTCTTGTGCTGTCAGCAAACCTTTGATTATGGACACGATTTCATTTTGCCCTCTTCATGGATCTGCGTGAAACATGAAATTCCTGTAGTGGGCTCAGTTTGCTAACAGCTTAAAGATTCATTAAAGAGCACCAAAGTTATTATCATTTGAAATCTTTCTCCCCCATTTAATGTTGTCCTTCCTTAATGGATCTCCACAAACATCCTACCCACACAAGACCAAATATCCTGTCTGCCAAATTATCAACTGATCCCACAGTTACAAGGAAATTAAGTTGAATCATCCAAATTTAAAAATACCATGAGTAAGCTAAATATGCTAAACATCTGCCAAAGTCCGTGATAATTCGTCAAATGGTTCTACCGTTATAGGAACATTTAAAAACTAATTTTCACCTGTCAAGATGCATCTATCCTTCTTAGTTTGGTTGACAGGTCAGCTCAATTTGCGACCTTCCAATGCACAGTTTTCTAAGGTTAATTTCTTGAAAGCTGCTTAATGGATTTACATTGCACCAAGAAAAGGCACTTCCTCAAGTAAAGTTCTGTTTTCGTACAAAATTTGGTATAATTCTGTTAGTTCGGTATTTGGGGAAAGTTTTGTGCAGACTTGCATACTTGTCAAATAGCAACAACGGTAGAAGCAAAACTAAAAATGGCTTTTCTATACAATGTTAGGCCTAATCAAAACTACAGAAGAGTTACCATGACCTCTGTAATAAACACACACACACACACACACACACCCATGCAATAAAGTATTAGATTGCTATCTAGGGGTTCTGGTGACGTCCTTAACTATGTGGCTTAAGGCATAGTGGTTTGGAAATTTCGACAGAACCGCAAGATAACAATATAGGATCATATTAAACATGGCGCATGTTATGTATTTTTTCATATTATATGTATATTTTAGGCAGGTAGTTTGAGAAAAACTGTTTTCTTAAAAGAACTGATAATAACGGACACTGATTGCAATGAGAAGGTATAGGGGCTAACTACAATTTTGGCGGTGCGGGAGTGGGGCAGCATGCCACTGCCTGCTCCGTCAAAGTCAACTGCCAGCCGTCCATCAGATTAGGAGTTTTCTCCTGGTATGGCGGGTGGCCTTTTGGCAATCCCACGGCGGTGCCTTTGAAAAAGGCACCACAATAAGAACACCAAAGGAAGTTCCTGCATGGTATGAACTATTTAGTCCATGCCGTGCAGGAGCTAGGCATGCACATAGAGGGGCACACCATGTCCCCCCTGCATGCATCCCAGTATACTAGGGCAACAGGGGGCCCTTCAGGGCCCCCTTTGTTTCCCCACCACCAAACTTTTCATTGGGGGCTCACTGCCACGAAAAGGCTGTCAGTGGGGAAAATCAGAATATGCTTGTTGGTGCCGCAGACCGACACGCCACTGCCAGGGAACGGTCCCAAAACGGTCTGACCGCCGTACTTGTATACAGCGGTGAGGGCAATGGTGCGCTGGTCCATGACAGCACCACCACCACCACCACTGGTTCGGCGGTCCGATGAACAGAAGAAGTCATAATCAGGTTGTTAGCTTTTTTGCTATCCTTTCATTTATAAATTAGTGATAAAAATTGGACAATGCCTGAATTATTCAAACATATGTGTCAGTGAGTAACTAGCGGTGATGTCTTATTCTTCACATAACCTCTTAATAGGAACAGAAGCATTATAAAATTCTGTTGAATCAGTACAGTTTAACAGGACCTATTAATCTGCGGTCATCCTGTATATCTTTTAGAGATGAATGGCCAATGATTGTCCTACTAATACAGATTTAGGTATTAGTAACACTAATACAAGAAAAGCGGTTTTTATTTTAGATCAAATTTAAATAAATGAATGTTGACATCAACACGATCAGAAGAACCAATAGAAACAAACGAAAGTCCCTTATTTAGGTCTGAGATGCCTTCACGAGTCAGAGTTGTAGTTGATGGATTTACATCTGGTGTTTCTACGATGTAGATAGTTGAGGCTGATCATAATAGAGCTTTACTGATATTGTCTTGCGGAAATTTGGCCTTATTCAGAGTTTGACAGTTGCAGACATTCTCCAAAAAGCAGTTTGTACTGTCCGCCTTAGTAAGAGGTCATAGAAGTTATCTACACTCAAAATTTTGCTGAAGGGCTATCCGCCACTTTTTAGCTAATTTCGCACATCTGCCTAATTTTAAATAAGGCCCTTAATATTGTCTTACATTTATAGCATGCGCTTCCAATTTCTCTTAAAGAATGTAATGGGATATTAATAACGCATATTGTAAAAAAATCTCACTATTGCATTACTTTTTAGATCGAAAGTCATGTGACGATGATGTACTTATTTATATTTGGAGCTTATTTTGGACTGGCGATTGCTTGGATCCAGTCTCGCCCAATCATAGGAAGAGAAATTAAAAGGGACAAAGAAAAATCTGAACCTATGTCAGAGTTATTTTCAATGATTGGTAAGTATGTTGCTTTGATATTCACAACTAACATTATATAAGATGCATTTAGCGATAAATGTTGAGATATTGCATGCCTTTCTTTACTTTAAGTGCAAGCATAAGGCAAAATGATCACCTGTACTTCTAAGGATCCACTGCATCATAATGCAAAGCTTTTCAATCCCATGTTCAAGTTCACATAGTTTTTGAACACTGAATGGAATACTTTTTTTTCCAGAGTTTTATATAGCGCGAACAAGACCCGAGAAATCGGGTATCAGAGCGCTTCACATGAGCACAAGTTTTGTTACAGCAGAACACATTCATTTTTGTTAGACACTGCGAGATTAAGTGATTTGCCCAGAATCAAAGGATGTTGAGCGATGTTGCCGAGTCTCGAACACAGTGCCCAGCTTCAAGGTCGACCGCTCTGGAATGTATGACGTTACAATGCAAATATTTACAACGCTTGCCTTTACAATGCAGTTTTTACATCACAACATCGCATGATTTTACATCGCATGCCATCACAACGCATTTTTAGAAACTACATTTACAACACATTCCATTACATCGCATTATACCATTACAACGCATACCATTACATTGCATTTAAGGTAAGTGTTGGATAGTGTAGAGCTAAAAATTACTATTCCTACTCCAGTGAGTGCAACAGTAGGGTAAGTGTTGGATAGTGTAGGGGTAAAAATTACTATTCCCACTCCAGTGAGTGCAACAGTAGGGTAAGTGTTGGATAGTGTAGGGGTAAAAATGACTATTCCCACTCCAGTGAGTGCAACAGTAGGGTAAGTGTTGGATAGTGTAAGGGTAAAAACTATGCGTTGTAATGTTATGTGTTGTAATGGTATGCGTTGTAGTGACATGCGTTGCAATGGCATGCGATGTAAAGGATGTTGCATTGTAATGACTGCATTGAAAGGTAGTGCGATGTAATGACTGCATTGTAAAGGTTGTTTCCCCCGCTCTAGCTGTAAGGCCACATCCTCTCCCCATACTTGAGTAGCAGGTTAAAATATACAGTACAAAAAATATTGGTTATGCAAAAAGGCCAAACATGTAAACCTCAAAAGTAAAGACCATACAAAAATACATACCTACAAAGATATTGACAGGTGCTTAATGCCACCATCAAGCACTGACACTAAATATGGGATTTTGGGAACTGTTAATGTTGAAATGCTTAAACACAATACCTATTTATGATAATTGTTTTTCTAATCTTCCTTTTTTAGTCTTTATTTATGTAGTGTGCAATTTTGATGTCCGTACTTTTCACAGCAACTGTGATCTAATTTACTATTAAGATTCTGACAAGAGGGGAAAAAATATAATTTTCATAGTTACACATCTCTTATGAATATAACCCATTCAAGGTCATATTTAGAAATAAAACATTCTTATTTCAGTTTGACACATATACAGAGTTGAAGCACCATTTTGGTTACATATATAGAAAGTGATACAGTGAACTACAGATTTTGCTGATGTTGTTGAGGTGCCTGTGGAAGAATAAAATATTTTTCAACAATTCCCTGTACAGCTGCCTTGGTGAGCTGCATTTCATTTAATGTTGGTTACCAAATGGCAATTTGATTTCTTTGAACATAAGGCTATTGTTGTGAATCAAAGTATAGGCAACAAATGAATGTATCCTCTGTTGTGTTTTTGTGTTAAACGCATTGATGACTTTTCCTCCCAAATCATAAGAGTAGCATAAGTAACATCACATACCAATTGACCCCCTGACTACATCACAGGAGGTGCTAGTCTTTTTTTTTTACTCCAAGAAAGAATGATTGTAAGTTTTATTAAATACCATGTATTGAAAAAGTGAGGAGATGAATAAGCAATGATTGATAACACGCAACAAAAACTAGCAAAAACTAAAGACATTTTACTTTTAAAAAGAACACTCATTATAATAGTTTTATAGGAGACATTGCAACACAGTCCACCAGATTTGCAAAGAAGAGCGTAGGGGAAGAATTGCTACCATTAGTTACACCTACATTATTCTTATGGCCATTACTTTCTTAACAAATGGCTTCAATTAATCCGCCATATATAGTCTATAACAATTCAGTGTTAGTAGAAAACGGTCCAAACTGAAAAAGCACCTGATTTGATATATCTACTGTTTGCATGAATATGTGACGTTACAACGCATGCCATGACATCGCATGCAATTGCAACGCAAAACTTTACCCCAACTTTCTGTCGGGGGAGCGCTGGAAGTTGGAATAGATTAATTTTCTATTCCAACTCCAGTGTGTGCAACAGTAGGGAGGTGTTGGAGTTAAATCCAACACCTTCGTCCCACTGCTGCACACCTTTTGCGTTGCAACGGCATGCGATGTAATTGCATGCATTGTACCGGTTACGTGGAAAAGGCTGTTTACCGTTTGCTTGCATGGGCTTGCCCTGTCTGAATCTCTTTACCCAACTAAAGGAGACTGAAGTGACTGAGCCTGTCATAGCGACTACTTAAAAACAGAGAGATTTGCTTGTTGAGGCCGAAGTGGCTTCCTGCATCCATCAAAGGGTGTATAGCATCTGAAAGAAGGTGAGTAAAAGTAGCAGGCATCATAAAGTGTAAGTGGAAAAGTGTGTGTCTCACAGAACACCCATATCCAACCCAAGTCCCATCCTAAGCACGAGACACTCTCCACACACCTACAAGGTTCCCTCACAAAATACATATGCTTTCTCTGTACTTCGTCATCGTCGGCCCATCCCACATCCCCCAAATACATTACATCACTGTCCCTCATTTTTTTTAACTTTTGCTCACAGTACTCCATGAATCAGACTCTTCCCAATTCACCACCACTCAGAACCTGAATATTCTCTTCATCTCTAAAACCTGCTTCACTCTCACATTAGCCTTTTCGATTAATTGGTACTATATGGTTACTCATTACAAAATTGTGAACACCTCCACAATTATTGAGTTGGGTAGTTATCATCCACAAGTCTCCCTACCTCTGCTTGGTGCTAAGCAGAGCTATATAAAAGTTGTTTGATCTTGTATCCTGCATTCCTCTGTGCCCCCATAAACTTCATCACATTTTTCCTAATCTACAGGCCTCACAGACTCCAAAAGTCCAAGTTGTCAGTACTTGCTGCCTCCTTGACTATTTATGGCAACACTCAATTCCTCTAATATTTAAACTTTCCCAGTGATTCTACATACAAAAACACGAAAGAAGCCTTTCAGAGTCTAACTTTCACAAACAGGCCTTTTCCAACATGGCATACCCTATACGCTGCAAAAGCAACAATTGTGAGTTCACCCATACCTGACATGCCCAAAATATATTGACAGACAACCATCTACTTAGCTTAGCCTCACAAGTTTGACATCCTGTTCACTATTCAACACTCCATGAAGCGAGGAGATGCCTTCTGAATGTGTGGGAACCAACCGACTACTCGGCGCCACAGACGTGGTGGGTGACTCTGGGATATATGGTGGCCAAACGCGACATTGCCCAACTGTGGGGTTCCCAGAGGTCGCCGACCGTCTCGGCCTGGAAGGACAACATGGACTGGTGCATGTTTCGGGAAAAGGTGGTGTATGTTGCGAGAGGTAAGCCTGGGACATGGGTGAAAGTATGAGGCCCCTGGAACGCCTACCGCGGGGGAATCTGTACCCCGCCGTTATTGCCCGATCCGTCTCCGGCCCCGTCCCCTTAGCCGGTTTATCGCCCCGGTACCGGGCACTGAGTCCACCTAGTCCCTGTCCTGCCCTTTTCCCCCCCTTGATACTCCTATGGATTGGTAGGGTCCCCCTTCTAGGGGAGCACATGTTGCTGTTTCCGATTGTGGGTTGCCTTGTGGATTTGTTTTCTGTTGTTATTTATATCAAAAAGAAACCGTTATGTGGGGTCCGGATGGTGTGGCTATCAACGCTGCTAACTCCTGTGCATTTCCCTTTGCCGCAGCATGCGCGCTATTGTTTGTACCATATGCTCCTTCTGTTTGCTAGCGGCCGGCCTGAAGGTTGTAGGCCCATCTTTGTATATTTTTTTAATTTTGTAATAAACGGTTTAAAAAAAAAACAAACAAAAAAAAACACTCCAACCCCACAACACACCCAGTGACACACACACACTCTATATCTTTTCTATGGACGCATTGCTAAAGAATCAAATTGCCCTCTCAATAATCGCCAACCCAACCACAGATGGCAGCACCATATACTATACCAAAATGAGGTATAGTGTGCCCAGAGTCCAGTGGAACCGCAAAGGTAGACAGAGGTAAAAGTAGATAGCGCCTTACTGTCTATTTGTGGTAGTGTGGGCGAGTAGTAAGGCTTTTTCAGAGGGTAGTGTTAGGCATTTGTTGTACACACTCAAGCATGAAATGATGTCACACACTCAAAGACTGAACTCAGACCATTTTTTTTGTATCAAAAATAATATTTAGTTATTTTACTGCTAGAACCAAGCCAAGCCTGGTGCAGTTAAGTGAAATAATGCTTTGCAAACTCTTATGCATGGATTTACAATTGAATGCAAGTCAATACAATCCTATGGAAGGAAATGAAGTTAATGGTTTGTAGGTAAGTACTTATTTGTGGGAGTTTGTATTCTGGGGTTAGAACCAGGGTTCCCCCAGGGTCGAGAATGCACTCTCAGAACACCCTCAGCTGCATTAGGGCAGCCAAGTGCAGAGTGCTGAGGCCTAATGTTATCCAATGGGGGCTAGGGGGCCTCCGGTTGGTGGCTGCTCACGAGCAGGCCACAGGGTTGTGGAGCAAAGCTCCTGGTGTTAGGATCAGGGCAAAGGGGAATCCGAGTTAGCACACAAGGTGCACCCGCAGCGGCACAGATGCGGCTGGGTGCAGGTTGCTGTTTTGGCACTGGGTGCCCTGTTGTTTTCAATGGGAGTTGCCGGTTTGGGATTTTGGCTGCAGGTTCAGTCCAGGAAGACTTCCGAGAGGAACCAACAGCTGGGCAGGTAAGTTGGAGGGCTCAGGAACATAGGTGCACCTCGGGTTCTTTTCTCCAGGGCACAGGGTGGTTGGATGCAGAGGTGTCTTTGGAGGTCGGATTTCACCTTACAGGGCCACTGGTGGTTGGGGGGGCCTCCGTACAGAGGCTGCAGGCGAGGTCAGGGAGTTCTGGAGGGGTCAACCTACAGTGGACTCAGAATGTGGAGCACCGTGGGACCTCGCTGGAATCAGTGGGCCACCCGGATTCGGCCGGTAGGTGTCGGGTGAAGTGGTGATTCCAGGCATCTGGTTTCTTTGTCTTCAGCAGGTTCAAAGTCTTACTTGGCTGATTCTTTTGAACAGAGCTGCTGTTTACAGGAGATCTGGTCTTTCTTGAAGGTAGTCAGTCCTCCCAAGGGTTCTGGAGGTCGCTGGCGGCAGGACAGGGCGACTTTTGGTGCAGGATCTCTGGATACTGCAGACGGGCCGGTAGGGCAGGGGCCAAGTCAGTTGTTCTCTGCAGTCTCCTCTGCTGGGCGCCTTCTTTTGTTCTTCTTCTTTGTAAGTTGCGGGAATCTGTCTTCTTGGTTCAGGGCAGCCCCCTAAATATTTAGAGGGCGTTTTAGGGGTCTCAAAGTTAGTAGCCAATAGGCTACTGACCTTAGGGTGACTACACCCTTGGTGTGTTCACCCCATGTGGGGGAGTGGGCACAATCCCTAAACCTGATTGGAGAGTGCCTGCTATCTGCAAGATGGCGGGCACTGAAGAGTGGGTTCACCTCGCCTCCCCCACCTGAGGGGTGGGGTTGGCAGAGGTGGGCACACCTTCTGTGCTGCGCTAATTTTTCCCATCTGTCTTTCAGCTGAAAAGGCAGGGAAGAGGTGGGCCTGCTCCTGATAGAAGGAGAGGCTGGTGTGATTTTACAAAGGCAGCAAGGCCTTTGAAGCTCCCCTGCCGCACATGGCTCTTCCTGTTCTGGGGGAGGTGTGATCACCTCCACCTCGGGAAGGCTTTGTTTCTGGACTCAGGGAGCAAAGGATCCACACAAGGGTTCCAGAAACATTTCTTATGGTGGCAGGCTGGTGTGTACCAGTCAGGGAACCCACCTAAGGCTGATCGATTTTCAGGGGGCATCTCTAAGATGCCCTCTGAGGGCATTTTTCAATAAATCCTTTTTTTTTTTTTTTTTTTTTAAACTTTTTTATTGAAATCGGGGCAAGCGGTCCGCTTGGCAGAGTATACAACATTACAAAACAATTCACAAATTAAAGTATCAGATAAATCGGGCAGAGCAGAGGTACAAAAGTCAGAGTTAGAGATCAGAAAAATATTGCTTATGATGAAGCAGGTCTAATATGCGTTAGTCATAGTAAACAAAAAAAAAAACAAAAAAAAAAAAAAACCCAAAAGGGAAAAGTTCTAAGGAAGTAATAAGCTTCAATCCTTCCCTCGTCGCTCGCCTCTACAGCTCCTTCAAATGAATGAGGACCCCCAGATTCTATCTATCTTTTGAAGAGATTTAGCACCTCTAATCTTAGCTAGAGAGAGTTCCATGATATAAATTTCTTTGACGAGAGACCACCACTCCATCTCATGCGGTGGATTTCTTGTGATCCATGACCGTGCAATAATCAGTCTAGCACATCCAATCAAAATGTTACTCAGAGCTACTTGTGGGACTGCTAATGAATTGCTTAAGATCGGAATTCCGAGTAGTACATTAGTTATGTTGAGTGTTATTGGTTGTGACAGAATCTGGGCCATACCTTGGCTAATTTTGGACCAAAATTCCGCAAGTCTAGGGCACATAAATAGCATATGTTCCAGATTTGCAGCTAAAAGGTCACATTTAGGACATCTTGTCCGCTCGGTATTAGAGCCATTGTTGGACCATTTTGAAATTCTTTCTGGAGTATAATATAGCTGGCAAATAGTTTTATATTGCTGTAATCTCAGACTAGAAGAGTGAACAGAGCGATTTATATTACAGAGCGAAGAGGAGATCTGATTAGCAGTAATACTTAGGCCCAATCGCGAGCTCCATTTTTCCGCTATTTTCCCACAGTCGTCTAGTTTAAAGGAGCTTAAGACACTATATCCAAAACTGATGAGTGATCTGACCTTGCTAGAATAGAAACATTTCCAAATATCTGAGTCTGTTATATTTAGTAACTTCATTTTGCGTATTAAGTAGTCATGTATTTGAATATATTTAAAACGTGAAGTTTCAGATAGTTTATATAGTGTTCTTAGTGTCTCAAAAGCCAGTAGGCCATCATTACCGTATAAATCACCAAGTGTCTCTATTCCAGCCACTTTCCACACTAAAAATGTCCCATCGTGGAATATCCCTGGAAGACCAGGGTTAGCCCATAAAGGTAATTGAGGATGGAAAAGGGTCGTATTACATTTTGCCAAAATGAGTTGCCATATTTTAACGGTATCTCTAATGGTCTTGAATTTTACCCGCTTGAAATAGTTTGGATCAATCACTTTAGCTAAAAACATGTTAGAATCCTCTCCCAACGAAAATTGGTAGCAATAATACAGTTGCCTACTACGAATAAACAAGCTGCGGAGGCGACTGAGAAAAGCTGAGAAATAATACAATCTGAAATCGGGGAAGTTAAGACCACCTTGGCTAAGAGGTAATTTAAGCAGAGAGATTGATCGGCGAGCCTTCTTGTAGCCCCATATATACACATGGCTCTTCCTGTTCTGGGGGAGGTGTGATCACCTCCACCTCGGGAAGGCTTTGTTTCTGGACTCAGGGAGCAAAGGATCCACACAAGGGTTCCAGAAACATTTCTTATGGTGGCAGGCTGGTGTGTACCAGTCAGGGAACCCACCTAAGGCTGATCGATTTTCAGGGGGCATCTCTAAGATGCCCTCTGAGGGCATTTTTCAATAAATCCTACACTGGCCTCAGTGTAGGTTTAATTTGCTGAGAAGTTTGTTACCAAACTTCCCAGTTTTCAGTAAAGCCATTATGGTGCTGTGGAGTTCGTAATGACAAACTACCAGCACCATATACTCTTAATGACATTACTGCACTTACAATGTCTAAGTATTGCCCTAGACACTGTAGGGGTACAGGGCTCATGCAACTGTACCCTCACCACTGGTATAGTACACCGAGCTAGAGGGGTGGCTAGCCTATGCCAGGCCATTGGGTTGTAGGCATGGCACACAGGGATGTGTTCCATGTCAACTCTTCACTTTGTTCTGCACACCAACACACACAACCTGCAATGGCAGTGTGTGTGTGTAAAGGTACAGGGCCTCTAAGGGTGGCACAATAAGTGCTGCAGCCCTTAGAGGCCTTCCCTGACCACATTGCCCTTGGCGCCCATGGTACCTTTTACAAGGGACTGTCATGTGGCCAAAGAGGTGCCAATTAGGGGTACAGGGTACAATTTTGGGAAAGAACACAAGCCCTGGGATCCTGATTGGCAGGGACCAAGGGCACATCAAGTCACAGTGCATCAGTAGTCTGACAAAAAGGGGGGTGGTTATGTCAACAGAAACCCAGCTTTCTACATTCATGCACTAATTGCCCTCTTCTTTTAACTAGGCGTTGGAAATTCTTAAAATCATTATCTATCAAAATATGGTGCACTGTTGCATCTTCTTGCAATTTATGTTTTAGCAAGTATTCCATTTTTAGATGTAACTGAGAGTCTATGGCTCTTCAGTGAGAAAAATGGACTGGCATGAATTAATTTTATACCTTAATAAGTGGACATTTTAATGTGCATAGTTTTTGTAATGATATTTTAGGTAGTATTTGTTTTTTAGCTGTAACTGTGAGTCTAGGGTGTTTTTTATGTTCTGTGAGAAATATGGACAGTCATGAATTAATTTTATAACAAGATAAATGGATAATTTGATGTAGGTGATTTTAAAAAAATTGAGTTGAATTGTATTGGTTTAAAGAATAAATGTCCAAATAACTTTACCGTAGTACCAGTTTCATGTACCTGACCAGTAAGGCCATCGATTTAAATCAGAGGGCAGAGAGATCGCAATTGACAATGAAGAGGGGAATTTAAGTATAGGCCTTGATGAAGAACAACATTTCCAAGCTCCTTCTGAGTATGAGGAAGCCATCATTAAGTCTTTTTTTAAAGCGATATACACCGAGGAGATCTAGGTCTGAAAAAAACTGCGTAGCCTCTATGATGAGTATGATCAGGTTTCATGATTGAAAGCGTCTGGAAGTCTGGATAGAACAGTTTACCAAGGTATCATGACTAGTGACTTTTTGGCAAGGTAATTGGTCTCGACCAAATAAGATGTTTATTAGGAATGAATGGTGGAATCTCAGTGCCAGTGTGGTATGATTGTGGCTTCTCAGGCCAAGCCAGAGAAAAACAGCACAGGTCTGGACTCTTTGGAGTTTTGATAATGTTTTCTTTGCAAGGTCTGTAAAGACATCATTACAATAATCCAAATTAAACATTACCATTGCTAATACTAGAGAGATTTTTGCAGCTGTAGGTTCTAGAAAGGTAATTTGGAGAGCACAATTACTTGGAGATTGAAGAGTAGATCATTATCAAAAATAACCCCAAATTTACAAACCTTTTTCACAGGAGGTTGTGAAGTACCCAGATATTCTGCACACTGAAGGGTAGAGTGTATGCATTTGCAAGGCCCATGAGCAAAATTCCAGGTTAATCACCATGTAGGCAGGACCAAAATTGAAGCATTGAATGGTGCTTCCATAATAAACAATATGATACACTAAGAGAGTTGTCAGTATTGTGTTCTAATTTGACATAGATCTGAGTGTCATCCGTGCTACAAATGGTTACCAATCATCCAAGCGTCCACGATGCTAGTGACTGATGCTATATAGCAGTTGTAGAGCGAGGAGATAGCAGAACCCCATATGTTTAGGGATTTGTAGAAAAAATTAGCCCTGTTTAACTAAGTGAATGTGGTCTCACAGAAAGGGAGCAAACAAATGCTAGTACCAAAAGACAAAGTCAACAATTGGTTAAGCAGTACATTGTTGTTAAAAGTATCAAATGTGACAGAGGGCTAGAAGAATTATAGCTGTTGCTTTGATCAAGAGAATGTTTAGAGTCACTGCCTCAGTTCCTGGATGAAGTCTAAAACCTGATTTCAAATCACTTAATCTGCTATTGGACTCTTAGAAACGTATAGAAACCCTCAGATTGGATGTTAGTAAGCAAGGGCTTGAGAACCCCATTTCTTTAGAACATTTCTTTAAATTTCTTTGTGGAGATTTCATTTTCAACAATATGGGCTGGTAGTATATATTTTTTGCTCAGGTATATCAATATCTCCAAGAATATAGGTGACATGCAGTTTGAACAGCCAGAGGTTTCAGCACCCTTTGAGTGCCATCCTGTAGCCTTTCCTCTGAAGTGAGAATCATTTGTTGTCATTTTTGGTATTAGATGTTGTGGTTTTCAATTAATGGTTCATAAGTGTATCGTCACATGAGGATTGTGATAGTAGCAACACATGGAAGGTTGTAAGGTTTGATTGAAGATGCCCATTTCTCATGTTTCTCCATGATAGGTAGGCCATGCCTAAATAAAGATTTTTTATGAAGCCCTCCTTCAATACAACATTTGCATAGAATAAGCTCTGACCAGTAGAGATATTGACAACTATTTAGGAGGAGTTCAGGTGTCAGAGATAATACTCAATTGAGGCTGCATACTCCTTGACCGGATTTATTATTAACCATCTGGGTTAAACCCATATCATCGATGACCT
The DNA here is from genome assembly GCF_964204655.1 of Triturus cristatus. Classification (NCBI taxonomy): domain Eukaryota; kingdom Metazoa; phylum Chordata; class Amphibia; order Caudata; family Salamandridae; genus Triturus; species Triturus cristatus. The sequence continues at coordinate 335,755,345 of NC_140584.1, forward strand.
CTGACTTGGCTATTGCTATTAAAATTTGCCTGGTCATCAAATCAGACATTTAGATCACCCAGAATGAGAGCATGTTTTGAGACAGTTAATGTACGGTGAGCAGGACCGAGAAGGTCTGTTTTAGGTCAGTGGTATATTAAAGAATATACAAATGTGGTGGTCAGCCTAGAGACACTCAATTATTAAGTACTAAAATGAGTCAAATGATAGGCCTCGCAGTATCTTCCAAGCCATCAAGTTGGTGAATATGACAGCTGATTTTACCTCTATTCACATCTCTATTTTTGGTAATAATGTTATGGTTAGCAACGGGGATGTTTGTGATATCTGGTGCTGTCATAAAACCAAGCCTTGGTAGTGGCCACAAGTGGAAGGTATAGTTTATGATTCGATAGTGAATGGAGTGGGCAGTTTTGACCACTGGTCTTTTATTGAGGACGGAACCTAAGAAGGATTTGCCGTGGGCAGTAAAGACGGTTGGATCATAGTTAATCAATGTATGGTTCCGACTTAGAGTAGTGCCTGAGAAGGATTCCATGTTGGGATCCGTGTATGGGTAATCCATAATAATCAGTGTGGGTGATTTCTTGAGTACAACTGATATTGTATTGCTGGAATGAGGCTTGATAGAGATGGGTGAGTCCTACGAGGGAAGCACTCCAGGGGGAAGCGCTGGAAGTTTATGACTCAGCTCCATCCTCTTATGCAGTTTTGTTGATGCCTTATTGGGGACATTCTGATGTCGGTTTCTCAAATGCAGAGAGATTGTAATGCTTTGCTTGAATCATTATATTCCCATTACTGTATATTTTTAATGATTATGTGTGTTTGATTAAGTTACTATCAACTTGCAACCACCACCTTTTGGAGCCCCTTGGGAGGCAAGCTGTGGCAATAAGAGGATGTTTCCTATGTTTGATGACAGGTGTACAGAAAAGCAAGTCTGTGTTATTTTTAGCTTTTACTAGACATACAACTGCCATCTTAATAATATTTTAAGATGTGAGATGGTGTTGCTTTTGATTTTTTTTGCTATGTTCATACACCACTGTTGGAGGATAGATTATTTTAAAGTTGGCAACTCTGATAAGGCAGTATCTAGGCATGTTTGAAGGAAATGCCAAAGATGTGGAAATCAGTGGAGGACTTGAAGCCAAAAGCAGCCCTCGAAGATATGTTCATGCCAGCCCCATATTATATTGAGTGAGTGTACGCAGAGACAAATGATATACTTGCTGACAAAAGAAATGTGTTTGTTTTGTCGGGTCTGTTTGGATAGCTGACTTTCCTCTGTCCAAAATCGGTCACCTGGTCTTCAACCTACTGCGGGCAGAGGGGGGTCCCTGTTCCCCCTATGGCCAGCCCAGCCCTGGTGGGAAAATAGATTTCTAGGCATGTATTGGTTGGGCAAGGAGAGAACGTTTATGCCCTATAACATGTTCCTCAGTCGTGGAGTGTGGTAATCGAGTATTTGTCTTCATGAATCATTGAAGGTAGATGTCGCTTGTGTTCTAGAATGATATTAACGTCCACTAAGCAGGAAGAGAAAGTCCAACACACATCTGAAAAGGGTATATAATTGTGAAATGTATGCTACACTTTCTGGGATTGTTCCTGATTGATGCATCTTGCATAGGTATGTTTGATTATAAAGAGATACATTGGTAAGGGTACAACTTGCCACAGAGAGATGTTACACATTTATCTCATTAGATAAATTTCTCATGATGGCGTCACGGTTCCTTTTCTGTGTTACTCATTATTCTCACGATTAGATTTATACAAAACAATTCCTGTCTCTGATAACATTTCTAGTGAAAACATCAACTACTAGACTGAACACAGCTGTAGACTTTTGAGCAAAGGTTGCCTCTCTTTTTACAAGGACATACTAGAGAAAACAATCTGTTATCCTTTTTATTTATTTTTTATTTTTATTTTTGTTTATTCAGACAGATATATAATAAGCGATACAAAGACACGCATTGCACAGTAAATTGCAACTCTGACATCTAACACGGGGGAGCCAGCAACAGTAAGCCACACAGTTCAATCACAGTACACAGATGTATATTGCAGGGATAGACTTTGATGGCATGTACATTAGAGTAATCATCAGTGTAGTGAGTGTTGAGGTTTGATAGCGACATATGTAAGCAGAGCGGGCCGAGGAGTGCTATGGCGCCTGAGTCAAGGAGAGAGGTATCGACAGCCCACCAACACAATGCGCCTACAAGGGGTGTCATTATCTCAATTGGAAGGGTGGCGTGCATAAGGTGCTAGGTGTTAAGACAATCATTGGGGTGTTTCCTGCAAGTCATCAACCATCAATGGTCTAGTGTCAACAGAGGAGTGTACATCGCTTTCCCTGAGCCAAGTTGTGAAGGGTTCCCAAATATCTTTCGGGCGAGATGCCATCGGCATGAGGTTCCAAAATGTTGTCAGCTGCTCTTGACAATAGGCTATGTCTCGGATCAACTCAGGGACTCGAGAGTACCTAGGGGCTCCGCAATGTATGCCAGTCTATGCTTTGCAAGAAGTAGCAGCATAGCTTTGAGGCGGCGTGACTCAGGCGGGATCTCCTCCAAGTAGCCAAGCAACGCAACTAATGGGGAACGTACCAGCGCCAGTCCAGTGATGGCTTGTATGGTGTCATATACCTCCCCCCAGAATTTGAAGATAACTGGGCACTCCCATGCGATGTGTAGGAAGGTGGCAGCTTTACGTTTGCACTTCCAGCAACGCAAATCCGGTCGCAGCTTCAATTTATATAACTGTAAGGGTGTACGATAATATCGATGTAGAAATTTAAAATGTATAAGTCTCAGTTTGTAATTTGAGGATACATATCTTAGTTGGGAGCAGCAAAATGCCCATTGTTCATCCGTGGGCAGGTCCACTAGCTCATTCCTCCACTGCTCGAGAGCTTTTGGGGTGGCCCATGGGGTATTTGTTTGTGTGAGGGTATAGAGCCTGGTGATCAGTTTACGAGAGGATAGTGTGATCAGTAAATGTTCTAATGGTTTCATAATAGCTGGGGATGTTGGAAAAGTAGGGTGCATTGTTTTACAGGTGGCCCTGAATTGATAATATAGGAGTAATTCCAGAATGGGCGTCTGTGTGTTGTCCTGACCTATTGGCGGTTCCAAGAATGTGCCTTGTGGGTAAAGGTCGCCTAGCATAGATATGCCCATTTTACGGGCGCAATCTATGGCACCCTTGTCATGTAGGAAGGGGAAGTGTGAGTGGAACGCAAGCGGTGGTGAGGGTGCGTATAGCAGTGGGGAACCCGTCCACTTCCTCAGGCAATCCCAAGCCCAACGTAGGGTTTCGACTGTGTTTATTTCATTGTCATTTCTACGATAGGGTTTATATACAGCCGCGTGCAGTGGGGTGGGGTCAGCTACGTCCCTCTCAGTGGCCACATGGGGCTGAAACGGGATGGGATGTACCCAAAAGTGAAGGAACTGTGCTTGCGGGCTTAACGCATAAAGTTCGAGGTCTGGCGCACCTAGTCCTCCCTTCGATAGTGGGGCGAGTCAGCAATTCCCAGCTCTCCCTGGGTGGGCCACCAGCCCAGGCCATAGCAATCGTGATGGACCGAAGAGATTTAAAAAAGGCCTGAGTTAAGGGTATTGGTATATTAACAAAAGATATAATAATTTAGGGAGGATGATCATTTTAAGTATGGCAATTCTACCCGCAAGTGTCAGAGGTAAAGTGGCCCAGAATTTAGACTTGCCCTCAAGCCAGTCTAGAAGCTTACCAAAATTCAAGTGCCAAATTTGTTTTAGGTCTTTGCTTAGCCACACGCCAAGGTATTTCATGGCATCATCCGCCCATGTAAGTGGAAATTCCAATGTGGTATCTAGTGGGGCATCTGTGAGAGGCAGGATGGAGGATTTCGACCAATTGATTTTTATGCCAGACATACTGCCATAACTGAGGACTTCTCTTAGTACAGGGTTTACATTTTCGTCTGGTTTCCGAACGTATAGTGTAATGTCGTCAGCATACATTGAGATAATAAGGTTCCTATCTGTAAAAACTAGACCTTTGGCAGAGTAGTGCTGGCGAATTCTAGCAGCTAGTGGCTCCATTGCTACCGCGAAAAATAGCGGTGACAGGGGGCAGCCCTGCCTTGTTCTTCGGGTGATGGGAAAGGGTTCCAAAATTAAACCATTCGCTTTGAGTCGGGCTGTGGGTTTGGTACATAGCAAGCTAATTAATTTGACAAAATTGGGGCTGAAGCCCAGTCTAGGCAAGATAGTAAACAAGAAGGGCCACTACAGAGAATCAAATGCTTTAGTTGCATCCAGAAATGTTATGTTATGTTATGTTATGTTAAATGGGACTTTTATAGCGCAACGGCTACTCCAAAGGAGTGTCCCGGCGCTTTTGTGCTCCAGACCAAAGAAAGAGCTGGAAAACATAACAGTAAAAAGAGCAGGGGCCTAAAGAGGGGGCAGATTATCCAGTGAACAGCCAGGTTTTTAAGTCTTTTCTGAAGGCAAGCAGGTTAGCTGCGATGGCCGGAATTTGGTGGTCAATTTAGGGGATTGTGGAAAAGAATGTACGCAGGTTGTGGGCTGTTGACCTGCCTGGATTAAAACCAGATTGACCAGGCCTTGCGATAAGTGGCAAGAGCGGCTGTAGTCTGTTGGCGATCAGGAGTCACAGAGATTCATCGCTTTATCTGATTTCAATAGGGAAATAATTACTGCCTCTCGCATGGTCAGCGGCAGCACCCCAATTTCCAGTGATTCTTGATAGACATCCAGAAGGTGGGACGCAAGTTCTTCCACATATGTCTTAAAAAATAGTGTAGTCAGCCCATCCAACCTTGGTGCCTTTCTGCTTGGTAAGCCTCTAATCACCTATGTGATATCTTCAACTGTAAAAGGTTCATCTAAATATTCTGTGTGGTTCGCACTGAGCCAGAGCAGCTCGATTGAGTCTAGGTATTCGCCTAAGTTGGGATTGGCTGCCCGTTGCGTAGCAGTGTATAAGGAAGAAAAGAATGTAGTCAGGTATTCACGAGTGGCCACTTGTCCTCTAATAGGGGAGGAGTTTTCATCGATGAGTTCGGATATAAAGTTTGGGGCTGTGTGTTGGTTAAGCGCATTGACCAGGGTCTTACCTGGCCTGTTACCCTCCCCATAGCCCGGTGCTCTAGCATTTTTCCCGATGAACCTGGTCTCCCTTTCAGCCTCAGTTTCAAATTCTGAGATTTTGCTCCGTATAGAAGTTAAATGCCTGGGTTCGCTAGAGTTGAAGTACATTGGCTCAAGAGATTTGGTATCCTCCAGCTTCATGAGAGTAGAGCGAATAGATCAAAGTACCCCTGATTGCTTAGAGATACAAGCCCTTCTGATTACCACCTTGAAGGCCTCCCATAGTATAGACGGAGAGTCCACCGATCCCTCATTAGTAGAAAAAAAATTGTGTGATGTCAATTCTGATTTCCTCTTTAAATGCTTCATCTAAAACGGCGTGTGGGGGAAGTCGTCAGCTGAACGCGCGAGGGGATGTGTGTGGAATCCTCCACTGGAGCACAACAGGGGCGTGGTCAGAGAGTGTGCGGGATAGCTGTTGCACGGCAGCGGTCCAGGCCACAACATCGCATGTTACAAGCCAATAGTCCAGTCTGGACCAGAAACTGTGATAGGAAGTGATGCAGATGCCCTCCCTCACGTTCGGGTGCCTGCTGCGCCAGATTTCAATGAGCCCGTGTTCAAGTATGATGTTATGTAGCTGTTGTGTTGTCTTTAGATGTGGATTGCAAGGGGTACCTACCCTGTCCCAGTCATTATTCAGAATGGCATTAAACTCACCACCCCAAATAACTGTATCTCCTCCTATAGCCATAATCTTGGCCCATACAGTGAGGAAAAATTGTGGGTCATCCACATTCGTACCGTAGATGGCCACCAATGTGACCTGTGTCGCAATGAGGGAGCCCATTAGAATGACATTGCGCCCTTCAGGGCTCAATTTGCGTGTGCAGAGTAGACCAGCTGAACCCTCTTCTAATAAATATCGATACCTCCCTGGCGTAAATGGAGTATGAAGCCGAATGTATTTCCCCCCAATACCCATGTTTCAGTTTGGGGTCAGTAGCATGCTTCAAGTGAGTCTCTTGGAGGAAGCATACATCTCTTGGAGGAAGCATATGTCGATATGGTGCCTACAGAAATATGTATGTATCACCCTTGCCTTTTGAAAATCATTGAGCCCTCTCACATTCCATGTAAGGAATCTAGTTTCAGTCATGGTTAAGCAAAAACAATTGAGTGACGCGATTCAGGCTTAGGAAGGATATACTGTGTTGCGTCAATAATTGAGTGAGGAGAAGTCCTTTTTGCCATCAGTGTTTTACATAAAAGTGAAGGTATCCCTTCAATGTCAGAATCGAAAGTGCTATTCAACCCATTCAAGTGCAGTGCGGTCAGTGATCTTGTGTCTAAGAATGCTTTATATTCTCTTTCCCACCCCCCTCGCACAACAACCTCCCAATTAGGTCGTGACTGGAAACCACCCACCCCCCCTTGAAGTGCCCCAATAACCAAATGAGAACATAGAAACATGGGAGATCTCCCTGTGGGGGCCTGGGATGTCGGCTGTTAACCTTCCATAGGGCCGGGTGGCCAGGCTTTGGCATGAGAGACGGAATCTGCCAAATAAGAAGCTAAGGAACTAATTGAACCATGAATCTAGCAGTGTTTGTCGCTTTAGCCAGTATTAGGGCTAGTACAATACTATAACATGAGCAAAGCCAAAATTGCAACTATTGAATAACCGTAACAGTACAATCAATCAGAAGCTGTTCAGAACTGGTGTGTGTCAAAAAGTAGAGGAATTGACATCAGTCAGTCATTATCACTCAGGCTCAATTCAGGGACGGAGTGTTGCGACTAGGGAGAAGGCGCTTTCCACGGGCAAATATATTTTGTGTATTTTAAAGCCGACTTAGCATTTGTAAAAAAATGTGCTTGACCATCATGTGTGATTTTCAGCTTCGCCGGATACAGCATGGCATACGGGATGGAGGCGGTCTGTAGAATGCATTTCGCTGGCACGAATTCTCTGCGTGCAGCCTGTACAGCAGGAGTGTAGTCAGGGAAGAAAGATAGTTGGTTTCCCTGATGTGTTATGGGGCTTTGAGCTCTGGCTTCTCTGAGGACTACGTCCCTGTTCCCATAGTTCAAGAGACGTGCAACGATTGGACGTGACGGTGCACCCGGCGATGGCTGGGGGCCAAGGGATCATGAGCACGCTCCACAATCATGACTTGTGAGAGCACCTGGTCAAACACTTCTCGCAGCAGATTTTCAATGAATGGTTCTATTTTTGGTATTGCAGTAGATTCTGGAAGGCCAAGAATTCTGAGGTTGTTGCGTCTAGAACGCGCCTCTAAATCTTCATTCTTAGCTTTAATTACAGCAAAGACTTTCTCTGTCCTTAGTATTTGCATTCTGGATTTGGCCTGAGAGTCTTGAGTGTCTGACAGTCTATTTTCCAGGACGTCCAGGCGAGTTTGATGTGTGTCAATCCGCTTTTAAACAGTATCTAGGCTTGAGGTGAGTGCATCGATTTTGTTGTCTATTGTTTTGAGGCTGGAGCGCACATCCAGCAGGATGGATCGCATATCTTCCTCTGGTTGTTCCACCATTTCTTTGGTGCCTTGGGCAATATCTGGTTCAGTATTCACCTCTGTTGTACGTGTTTGACGTTTACTTTCAAAGGGGATTTTCGGTTGTTTAGGGTCAGTCTTACCCATGGTAGCGTGCCTTGTATTGTGACTGTGAGTCGATCCGGCTGAGCTCCCAGTCTCCGCCAGGCTATCGAAGTCAGCGCAGTTTGCACTCGTCAGCCTTGCAGGTGAGTCCGTGACCCAATTACCCCTAGTGCCCAGGCTATTGGAGGCAAAGCTATTTTGCGCCCCCTCTCGTGATTTCAAGTCTAAAAGAGAACTGTGCAACTCAGAGGGGGGGGAGCCAGAGGCAGGACCCCTATAGCAACAGGACAGGGTGGGGGGCCCCCATCAATCCCTGGTCTGGAGATAGAGAGCTGATGGGCCGCAATACAGCCGAAATAACAACTCCACAGGAGGAGCTGGCAAGTCAGCGGAAGGTACCTAGAGCTTGTCCCACACAGGGCAGCAGGCAGTGAGTTGTGGCCGTGAATCAATCCAGTAGTGACCCCAAAGAATGCCAGTATATCAGGGTCTGAGTTGTCTTCAGTCCCCAGCGACGCAGTTTATGCCTTGATCCCTCTGCGCGCGCTGTCCAGGTTGTTGGAGGTGGTGCATCACGCCTCGTGTTCTTGAGTGTGTGAGGCAGGACTCAAGTTGGAGAGGGGGAGCAGGGGGCAGGAGTCCTATAAAGGTAGGGCAGGAAGGGAGGGGCTCTGCGCTAGCCGCCGGATGGGAGGGAGAGACCTGGTGAACCCCAGCACAGCCAGAACCGCCACTCCGCAGTGCAATGCTGGGGAGCGGACCAGATGGCCTCCCTCTATCCCACACAGCCGCCGCCGCAACAGGCCCAGCCCCAATGCGAGAGTATACCAGGGGTTCACCAAGGAGTAGGAAGTGAGCAGGCCTAACACTGCCTCAGCCCTACCCCAACAGGCGTGAGACATCAAGTGGGGCCCCGGCCCACACAGCGAGGCCTAGCCCAGTCCCGCCCCAATCCTAACTCCGGTCTTTACTCACCACACTGCCACTCAGCGCCGCTCGCTCACACATCCATTTCCAGCTCGCCCCTTTGCGGAGGATTTTGATGGCAGCCGTCAGCAGGAGGATTCTCCGGCTCACAATAGTCCGCACCGGGAACAGCTCCGGGCGTCGCGAGAACGCGCCTACACACCACTCGACTAGGCCCACACCTGAAGGCACAGGCCCCCCGCCAGTCAGGGCATAAAACACAACCCCCGTCGGTCTCCAGCTGTCTCCAGTGTCCATAAGTGCAAGGGAGTGTTGTGGCTTCACGAGGGGTTCCCAGCAAGGTCGATGACGCTACAGGGCCTCTGGAGGCGCGGTGGCCATTTCCAGCCGTGGGTCTGGTCCCGGCGCACTCCTGTGAGTTTCAGTAATTTCTGTAATTGCACACACACAGCCCAGCCGATATCATCTCATCGTGGTGTAATTCATGCCGTCAGCTGAAGGGTTCTCCAGTTTGCCGCAGTCCTCACCAGGATCAGCTCCGGGCGCCGCAAGAGCACGCATACACACCACCCGGCAGGGCCCACACCTCAAGAGACAAGCCGCCGCCAGTCAGGGCATAAAACACAACCGCCGACGGTCACCAGCCGCCTCCAGTGCCTCAAAGTGCGAGGAAGTATTGTGGCGTTGTAAGGGGTTTCTGGCAAGGTTGATGCCACTGCGGGGCCTCTGGAGGCATAGCGGCCATTTCCAGCTGCGGGTCCGGTCTCTGCGCACTCCAATGAGTTTCGGCAGTTTCTGGTGTTGCAACACGGCTATAATTGCACACACACAGCCCAGTCGACATCATCTCATGGTGGCATAATTTATACCGGCAGAGTCCGTGCCTGAACGGTGATTTTTCAGGATTATTAGGCCTGGCCTGCAGAGCCCTTTCAGAAGACGGCCAATCTGCAGCACGTCGTAGCCACGCCCCCAACAATCTGTTATCCTTGATCGCATCCTCTAATACCCAGTGCTTTAAATGGGGAAAAAAAAGTGCAGGTACTCATCAGATCGAGCTGGGGGCGTGGCAAGGAGGCGGGGCTAGAGGCGGGACTAAGGGTGGGTCTAATGAAAAACATTTGAAGGGCTCAAGAATTTTTGAATGATGACAAATTGCTTCCCTCTGCAATTTATTGTTGATGCTCTTGCATGTATTAAGTTGTACTAGTTGACAGACTATTGAGAGGTAACTATCACGTTTTCCTTTTTGTCAGAGGCACCTGTATATTAAACAAAACATTAAAAGGTGCAGAGACTTGTTTTACTGAAAATTAATTAAAGGAAAAAAGACTACATCCTAAAATGCAACTCTGACTCGCATCGGGTGAAAGGAAGCCAACAGTTGTCATGCTAGTGATCCTGGGAGAAGAAAGTTATTTGGGTTACAGAGCAATAATATTTCACCCTTTCATTCACTTTCAGATACTGTGCCACCCAGCAAAATCTAGTCCAAAATTCTGAGGGGCTAGTAAAGGGATGGAGGCACATATAACCATGTACATATGACCACAGTGTCACTGATGATGGTGGTCAGCAGGCCTGCTGTAGCCACGGTTTCTGATACGGGAGGCACCCTGTACCCACATGTGTTTGATGCTCAAAGCTTCCCTTAGGCCTGCTCCTTCACCTCAAGTCCAAGGCTTGGCTTCCTCACTTGGGTGCTATGGGTTCCCTGGTGCTCCCACTCCTACTACATGGCTCACTTTTTTCATGAATAACAGATACAGCCAGCTGTTGTGTCAACTGGTGATGACCAGTCTGGTGCACTTCATGGCGCAGTAGAACCCTACAGATTTCTAAGCTGCTGTAGTGGAAATTGGGAGGGCCATTGAGAGGGGCAGACATTTGGCACTTCTCGTTCATATCTCTGTACTGCTCACAGCCGCACACTTATGGATGCCTCCACAGCATTGTAGCAGGAAACACATGCCTGCGATTCCCCGGCTAACCATGATCCTTCCTTCTTTTGACTTCTCTGCCTGATCCCTCCGTCCAGTGCGGGGATATGTGTCCTGGCATGTAGTAGTGTGGGTGGTTCTTAAGCTCCATGCCTGGCCTGAGGGGTCTAGCCCTCTGGCCACATCTGAAATGACAACTACATTCTTGGGACAATATTTACAGTAGTCTGTGTACGACTTTGCTAATTCACTAATTTTACATGGATGGAAATCCATTTTCATATTATACTTTTGTCACAACACACTAGTGGCACTCTGTGGGTGCAGAACTCCCAAGCGGGAGTGCTGGGTGTGCATCCAGAAGAAGGCAGCAAATGAAAGATAAACCACACCTAAAATAGATGGTTTTACTTTATTTAGCTGAAAACTGCAGTTATTTTCCCCAGAAAGTTATGTGAATTTGCATCAGTTCGCTATAAAAGGAGGTGAAGGGCTGGCTGTAAGTGTCCCTCCCCGAAGGCAGAGAGTCTTTGACATGCAGAAATAAAACAGAATTTCCCCGTTTGTGATTATTGTAGGATGTCAGTAACATTCACTGTTTGGGGAATCTAGTAATTTCTGCATCTGTGGCAGGTAACTGGATATGGGCCTATCCCAGTATGGTAAGAGCTCTGCCTCCAGATATCCTTCCTTCCAGATGTCGGTGTCAGTCGAAGCCCTGGTCCTCACCCACCTGAATGGAGGCAACTCTCTGCCCATTAGCCTCCTTAACAATATTCAGAAACCCATGAAAACACCTTAACCACTGTAACACTTCCCATCAAGGGCTTGTAGAAGTTGGCCAAATCCACCCACACTGAAGGTATTGTATTGTATTGTAATTGCATTTATATAGCGCTTACTACCCCTGACGAGGCGTCGAAGTGCTTTTTCGGCGAGTAGCGCACTACTCCGGAACCCAAGAAGGATTAGTGTTGAATTAGTATAGTGAAAATCTGAAAGTAATTTGAGTGGTGGATAGGTTAGTCAGTTATTTGGATTCAGAAGGATAGCAGAGAGATAGAAGAGGGAAAAAGGTTTGCATTTATATAGCGCTTGTTACCCCTGCTGGGGTGTTGAAGCGCTTTTGTTTGGAGAGTAGCACTTATCGGGTTTAAACAACAAAGAAATACCAAAAAGTGTGACTGAGCATGTGTATGACAGCAAAAAAGCGTACTTGACAATCTGGAATAGGCCTCGTTTCTGAGAAATGCTTGATATCAGACACAAGCATTCTGGAAGCAATTCAAAGTGTGATCTTACATCATAGAAATGACTGAGAAACGTTCACCAAGCCATGGGATGTCATGTCTTAGTCGTGTTTGAATGCTTATATTGTTAGCTACATTCAGTGTTTTCTGGTAAATGCGCATTTTTAACTCCGTGCACATTATTCTTCCCCTTCCAGTGTGCCCTAGTAAGGTCTATACTGTGTTTAAGTATTTTGATAAATCCATTCTTCCTCCAAGTATGCGATCTGAATTCTTATGATTGTTTGTTGAGCCTTTCATTGTTTAACTTTGTTACTAAAAAATGAGTCACATTATGGTAAACTTTATATTAGCTGCTAAAAAAAAAAACCACGACTTAAAAATACCACTGTCCCCTCAAAATTATTTTTCTATTCAGCTGCCGCCCCCGCTTTAGATACTCTTTTGGATGACGAGATACTCTCCTACCTCTACCCTCTGATGTCCCTAGCCTGTACTTACTTAGCCCCATGTCCCCTCCGATGCCCTATTTGTCTCTTTACATTTTCTCTTTTTTCAGGTGGTCACGCCACCTTTCATCTTAAATGTCCCCTTGTCATCTCATCAAATTCCTTCTCTTGCTTTTCTGGGATACCCCTCCCCCATTTAAAATACCAGTCTCTGCCACTGTAGCTGTCGCTCTGTCCTCACACAACAGGCTCCTTCCTCCGACCTGTGTCATTCTCGAAAGCCTTGGCTTTCTTGGGACACCTACCCACCCCCGACTCTCATCAGATGATCCCCATCTCATCCATCAGGTGCTTTATTTTAAACCCACTGCCCAGGGCCGGCTTTAGTGCTGGTGGCGCCCTGTGCGACAATGTTTGTTGGCGCCCCCCCACCCCCAATGACCACCTCCACCACGGATTCTCTGACTAGCACCCTTTAACAGTGACCAAGTCACCATAACCACACTCTCTCAGATGCATTGAATTCAATCAATCAATCAAGACATTTATAGAGCGCACTACCTACCCGTAGGGTCTCAAGGCGCTGGGGGGGGGGGGGGGGGTGCCGCTACTGCTCGAACAGCCAGGTCTTGAGTTTCTTCCTGAAGGAGGGGTGGTCTTGGGTCAGGCGCAGGTCGGCCGGGAGGGAGTTCCAGGTCTTGGCGGCCAGGTAGGAGAAGGACCTTCCTCCTGTAGTGGCTCTGCGGATGCGTGGGACGGCGGCGAGGGCGTGGCTGGCAGATCGGAGGTGGCGTTTGGGAGCGTAGAAGTTGATGCGGTTGTTGAGGTAGCTCGGGCCTTGATCGTGGAGAGCTTTGTGTGCGTGGGTAAGGAGGCGGAAGGTGATTCTCTTGTTGACCGGGAGCCAGTGCAGGTCTCTTAGGTGTCCGGAGATGTGGCTGTGTCGTGGGATGTCGAAGATGAGTCTGGCTGAGGCGTTCTGGATGCGCTGGAGTCTCTTCTGGATCTTGGCGGTGGTTCCGGCGTAGAGTGCGCTGCCGTAGTCCAGTCGGCTGGTGACGAGGGCCTGGGTGACGGTCTTAGTAGTTATATTAGTTATATAGCGCCACTCATACCAGTGTAGGGTGTCCGAGCACTTTGCATCACACACACATTACACAGAGACAATCAATCATACGAGTGTAAATCAGTGTATAGGAAATGTTACTTAAGCCAAAGGACTGAAAGTGTAGGAGTCACATGTCACCCATACTGGTAGGCAGTATAGTTTAAGAGTGCTTGATGTGGAGAAGCACAAACGCAGAGTCGAAAAAGAAACAGCATAGTTGGGAGTTTTCTTTAATAATAAGAATCGATTTCTAGCCAAATTAACCCTTTTTGTAACATTAATCAATGTTCTAATGTATACTTTGCAGTGTGTATGCAGTTCTGGGATGAAAGTTAATAGCTCACTGTTGTATATTAGGACTTTAAAGTTATAAATTGCAAGTAACAAAAGGATGTCTTTGAAAGCAGTAATCTGCTGACCTGTTTACATCATATACACTCTGTAATCTACTTGATACAAGTTCTTTGCAGCAGGCATATTAACCCTCTGCACTAACTTCACCTAAGTCAAAACCTCAACTATACAAAAAGCTGATCTTTCTCCAGGAAGATAATTAATCACACGAGTTTTCTTGACATTTATGTGAGGCCTGGTAATTGCAGGCGGAAAGAAACGCTGCAGCAGGTGCTGCAAACGCTTAATAAACTTTCAAACACGGCGCCCCCAGGAAGCCAGCACCTGGTGCAGTGGCACCGGTCGCAACGCCCTAAAGCCGGCCCTGCCACTGCCCCACACCCGCAGTGTATTCTCAAATATCTTTGCTTGCCCCTTTCTTCTTTTTCAGATAACCCCTCGATTTATTTAGCTGACTGTGCTTATACCCCTTCATTTCTGAAAGCTCTCCTCGGTTGTCCCCTTTTTCACCCGCCAGCTGCTATGCTATCCTCTCCGTCTTTTTCGCACAGAAGAAAGGGAAAGCCAGAGCAAATTGGGATTTTTAAAGAGCTTCCCTTTCTTCCCACCGCATAGCTTCCTGGCGGGGGGGGGGGTCACACCTGAGGCACAACTAGAGTCAAATTTTGTGTGGGGTGGGGGGTTTGATTCTTCAAGCAAAAGGTAGAGTGGAGGTGCAGGGGCTCTTAGGGGGGAAAAACATCAAAGCCTCGTTAACGAGCAAAAGGTCTTTTAAAGACCTGTGAAGTACTCCAGTGAGGCTGTGTTTGTACCCGGGGAAACTGTCTCATCCCCATCCCGGGCTGCAACACACGAGGGGGGTGGAGGGGCGAAGGCCTTTGAGTCCAATGGGCGTTGCGCGCCTGGGTCACACTTGCTCTGCTTTGGCGCCATGGCGTCACTGCTCTCCTTGTGAAATCACCAATATGTGAGCATGCGCCGCAGTGTAGAAATTCGATGCATGCTCACATGACTTTGTGTGACAGTGAGTACCGGTACTCTATTTAATAACAGAGAAGTGCCGGTACTCTTGGAGGGGGAAAAAATAAGTGCTGGTACTCAGTACCAGTGAGTACCGGCCCATTTAAAGCACTGCTAATACCTTAATAATGTGTTCATTTTCTTGTTGGTATTTTGCTTAAAAGTTGAAAGATTTTTACTGTTGCACAAAACCCAAAGAAAGTGTTAAAAAATACAAACTGGGAGATTCTAAAACTAGCAAAATGCAATCCATCTTGACTTGTTTGATAGCTGGGAATAAAAATATATTGTGATATCCTGATGCTGGCAAATCCCTCAGCAGAGGTAGACAAAATGGTGCATGCAGTATTAAATGGTTCCCAGGTCAATTGCTGTGAATATGTTTCGTTTAAAGGGATGTGAGTTATACCAAAAAATGTATGTTGTCTTTTAGGAACTCTTTTCCTTTGGATGTTTTTCCCTACGTTCAACTCTATGCTGATTAGAAACCCTGCTGAGAAGCAGAACGCAGTGTATAACACTTACTATGCGCTTGCTGTGAGCGCGGTGACGGCGTTTGCAATGTCAGCCATGACTAACGAAAAAGGAAAATTGAACATGGTAAGTTTAATTATTTTCTCGCACATGGTCACTCGTTATCTCTGGTGAAATGAAGTTCCATGAACGGGATGTCGCTGATCCTACATCTTGTCCCTGTTCTTAGAACAATATTGCAAAGAAACCGAGTCCATTTATTAAACTTTTTGCTCCCTGTGTTCCACTTATGTGCACAAAACTAAATTATTGTAAGGGCAAAATCAAATGTCTGGTTTAAACTCATCAATGGCTACTTTCTACCCAGCTTATGGGGATTTGCCTTCAGGGCAATTCTGCGAGCATGGTGGAATTTTCTTATTCACAAATTTACTGGTAGTGGTGGGTTTGAGAGAGTTACCGGTGTAGGCCTGTAAAAGTTGGGGAACACGCAGAAACCCAAATATTTGTAGGCACTGACCACTAATCTGGAAGAGGTTTCCTCCCCAGGATATGCTCGCAAATGTAATCCTGACAAGGGCAGGAGTAAATACATTTCCCAAATGGAAATGAGGGTGAGGGGGTAAAATCCTCTCAAATTGAAAGAAGATGGACTGTTTGGGTATTTGTGCTTCCTCATTGAGATAAAAGAACAAGCATTTGCAATGCAATAGGTCTCGCATTTATGAGAGTTTGAGCTATTGGCATTGTAAATGACAATGCCTTTTATTTATGTGTTGTTTTTAAAACAGATAAATAAAAAGAATTGTCATTTACAATGCCAATAGCTTAAACTCTCACAAATGCGAGACCTATTGTATTGCAAATGCATGTTATAAAATTTTTAAAAAGCGTTAGGATAGAGTGTGTCTTGCCTGCAGCAGCAGGCAGGACAAAGCTATTTGAGAAAATAGTGCTCAGAGGCTATAATTAAAGCCTACGGGAAGTTACAGAATGAGACAAGGGGGTACCAAGGAGGGACTACTAAGCCTTTTGACCAATGAACAGCCACAGTTTACAGTGGACAATGACACAAGCCAATGAAAAATGTGGGTGGAGCTTCAAGACTATACCTCAAATCAGCATGCCTCGCAGCGCAGTGCATGCGCTGCCCAGACTCGACCTAAAAAGGCAATAACAATAGGAAATTAAGAATCTTTATCATTTTTTTATTATTGCTTTTAATTTGATTTTCACAACAGTAAACTAAAATGTGTTACTTTTTTCCAGATGCATATTCGCAATGCTACTTTGGCAGGAGGTGTGGCCATTAGCTTTTCAGCATCCATGATCAATTACCCTTGGATTGCTATGACTCTTGGTCTTCTTGCTGCTATGATATCCATGCTTGGATTTAAGTCCATGCAGGTAATGAGAGACTGCAGATTCCTTTTGTCATGTTCCATCGATTAAATTGTTTATTTGTATTTCGGGCAGTTTGCCATAACATCTGTATTACTAGCCCATTCAAAAACATGTACACCCTTTAAAATTAATGACTTGCACTATCATGTACAAAATGTCAAACTTTCGCAATCATATAACAAGTACACGCAAGCAGGTCTTCAGAACTCCATCACAGGCAGAAATCGGTGTTCATCACTGAACAGATGTCCTCAGGAAATGATCAGATACAAAAAAAATATTTTCTGTTTAATTGCACTAATAACAAAGTGGCGGCCTGTGGCCTGAAACCCTGAAACAAATCCTCATTTATTGACACCTAATCACAATTCATGGTAACATTTCAGTGCAAAACTGCTTTTCCTGGGTTGTTCCCTGCCCTTTGTATGTGTGAGATCTGGTTGAATGTCCGTGGTAGGTGTAATGTCAGTGGTCCATGTTAGGGTGACCTCATAGTGTTCTTTGTCCTATAAGCTCAGCCTGTGACAGTTTTGGCATGTTCTTGTGCAGAGCATTATTAACATCACTTCTCCCACTGGAGCACTGTGTGGTAATGCATCGACATTGTTATTGTTATTGTTAGGTGTATTTGTAAAGCGCGACATTCATCCTACAAGGATATCACGGCGCTGCAAAAAATAACAGTAAAACCAAGGCATTAACCTGGGAACATATTGACTATTCTGAAGTAGGGAATAGTGCGGTTTTTAGTTTTTTCTTGAAGGTGGAGTAGGAGTCCGTGAGTCTGAGGTTGATCGGTAGTTCATTCCAACATTTCGCAGCAATGTGTGAAAAAGCACTTCCGCCCATTCTGGAAAGCTTAATCCGAGTAGTGGCTGCTTTGGCTGAGGTTTGCGAACGTAGGTTTCGCGCTGGGGCATAGAACTTAATTCTATTTCGTAGAATGTAAGGGCCTGTATTGTGAATTGTTTTATAGGCAATACATAGCATTTTGAACATGGCTCTTTGTCTCATGGGCAGCCAGTGTAAAGCTCTCAGACAGCTTGTGGCAGAATCGTACTTTCTCTTATTGCAGACTGCTTTTGCTGCGGCATTCTGGACCAGTTGTAATTTTCTAAATATATGGCCAAAAGAACCAAAGGCTTCACATTGCAGGAACGAATAGTATATATAATTGTATTAAGCAATAAGCACGGAGCCCGTCCGGACACTTCTGGGGATGCGCGCCAACAGACCAGCCTGGTCTCCATCGTCCTCCGACTTCCCACGCCCTCCGGCGCCACTCTTCACGGCTGACCCTCTCATTGTTTTAATCTGTTGTTGCACGTTTCTTCTACGGATACTCAAGTACATTGTCATGCATTTTTTTCTGAATTGGGCCCATTGAATGTAAGAGGAAACAGAACACTGGCTTTAGCTCTTACCCTGGTAAATATTCCGGAATACTTCATATGCTCTCTTCTTCCCTTCCAGGCTAGGTTGGTGCACCCACGGTTCTGAAAGGTGTGAACTGACATTAGCAGGGCATAGCGTTTGATGGTTAGAATAGAGCAGAAATTAACTTGTTATCCTGCAATTGATATATGAGTACAACATTTCCAGTGGCTGCAAACAATAATAGCAAAAACTATATTATGACAAAATACAGAAGCAACGGGCAAACACAAATGTCATACTTAGTTGTTCTTTCGACGTGTCACTGGTTCCTAGTCCAGTGACGGAGCTTGCTGTAGGTACTGTTTACTACTTCCCACTCATGACATTTCCGAGTCCTCTGGTAGTACTGGTGATTACCAGTTCAATTCCTTTATATCAGACTCCACCAGATTTACTCGTGACCTTGCTTAAAAACTATATGGGCCAGGACCTTGTATTTTAATTAAGGTACCTGTACCGCACATGGTAATTCAGCTGCTTCTCACGGATTTTACACTTTTTACATTATTGCCATCTATTAGCACTTATGCAATTTTAAGCTTATATTTATTGCCCTGCTGTCCTGTTGAGCTATAACTGATGATATTTTATAGGTTTTTATGTCTCAAGTACTGTATTGCTGCACCAGGGCCCTTGATTTAGGGACTTGTTAAATGGTAGCGGCAGTCGTAGTCGATAACCTTTCAAGTATTGCCCGGCGGTAATCGCCTCTTATACCATTCGATGCTAAACCAATAAAGAGGCAGGCGCCGGAGACTGGAAGGCAGGAAACAAAGTTTTATTCCGTCGGAGTGGAACACATCAGATCAGACAGCGAAGTATCGTCACGAGGTGCTCTAACTGCATCTCTGAGACCTGGTCTCTTATACACACGTTTATGACTTTATTGCAGGGTTATCATACATGGCACATTCTTGAGATCACTTTGATGCATGAAAGAACATCCTCAGAATCCACGGCTCAGATCCGATCCCACGCATAGCTACAGTAGAAGTTCCCACCCCACCCACAGTAGGAGATGGCTATCACACAGCTGGACATTCCGCCAATTCCCGGGGGTGTGTGTGACCGGTCGGGTCTCAGGGGGTGGGGGGCCTTGATCTACTGTAATCCCTTTGATGTGGGGTGTTTCCCTTACAGTAGGGGCAATAAACTGCATCCGCAGGGCTAGGTGATGGCCTGGGACCGGTTCGGACAATGGGGCGCAGAGGAAGGGGGTTATCAAAGAGATGCATGACCATGTATGGGATGTCAGTCAGGCGTGGGATGTGGTTCCATGGCAGGGTCGCGCAGAAGGAGAGGTTTTACGGCCCATGTATGAGAGAGCGGGGGTGGCCAGCGCGCGGGGGATGTTCGCAGCGCCTGAGGGGCGCGCTGGTGATCGGCAGTGAGCGGGGAGAGAGAGTGGGGTGCCTAAAATGGCGGCCGTGCGTTCGCTGTGCGTGGCGCTGGGGAGAGGCAAGATGGCGCAGATAATGTTCAGTTACAAGCTAAATTTCCACAGTCCTCCCTTTTAACATATCTCGCCAGCTTGTTTAGTTCGGATCTATCCCCATAATACTACGAACTTCCACCTCATACAGAGCTTTCATTCGTTCCGCTTCAAAGTTCAAAGTCTTAGGGCAGATGCAGTTCATAAAAAGCGAACATAAAGGTGGCAGACACTGAATCCCCAAGCAACATCCACATAGTATCACAATCGGTATTAGGATAAATGAAAACAGCCTCCATCCCCAACTTTTAATAGTGTCCCAAAACCAACTCCCAAGTGACCATCCTTCTTGCTCCTGATGAACCTCTGCGGAAAGTCTGTGGAGGTGTTCAATTGCTTTGTAGACTGAGGGTGAGTTATCCGGTACGTAGGTACAACAGCTGGACCCAATGATGCGGCATGCTCCTCCACGATCAGCCAGAACCACATCTAGAACGAGGCGGTTCTGAAGAGCCACCAGGCGGACGGCCTGAAGCTCGGCGGTGTTGTTGGAGAGGATGCCAGCCGTAATGTTCATCGCCGTCTCGACTGCCTGAGTTAAGTGGCGGATGGCACGGCTGTTATCTATTGGACCCCAGAGTGGAACAAGTCCCTTTACTGCATCCAGGAACTGTGCTCCGGTGGAGTCGGCTTGTACAAGGTCTTTGGCACGTTTCTGTCGGTGATGGTTTGCTGGAGCCACATATGTCGGAGGAAGGACAAAAGCGATGTAGCAGGTGCCTCCCCAACCTTTCGGAAGCCAGGTGTAGGCCTTAGTACCACAGACGAAGTACATATTCGGGGAGGCAACAAAGGAGGGTGGATCAACTGAGTCCAATGTTCGGGTGATGAGGCAGGAGCTGTGGCCCACCAGCTGCGCCCCCAGGCCTTCGAGGCACACAAATCCAGTGATGTTGATGACGGATAGGGCCACTGTTAGGGTGGCGGCCGTCCGTTTCCGGAGGTAAGAGAAGGTGGGTCTGGCTGGGTTGTTGAACACTTGCATTTCAACTCGTTCTTTGGCAGGGATGTCCATGTGAAAGGAAGTGTTTGATCTCAGAGGACAGAAGGGGGCAGAAGTCCTTCCAGTTTTGTTCAGCCAGAACCCATGGTAGAAGTGTGACATAGTTCTGCCGGAAGTGGCATTGTCCTTGTAGCTTTCTTGCAGGAGGATTAGCCAGGCGAGGCAGGAACCATGGACAGAAAAAGGTGAAGGGATGAAAGGGATAGAGTGTCCAGTGGCATGTGGTAGCAATCCACAGATCCAGCAATTAGTGGCATTGGCGGCAAGATTGTGTTGGTGGAGCAACTGCACAAAAGAGTTATTCCAGAACTCCTTACGCCTTTTTTGGAGTTGGGGTGAAAGTGAGATCAGATGGTGTTCTTTCATGGTGATAGGTTGAACGGTGGTCAGCAATGTCTTATGAGCGGGTGTGCTCTCCTCCTTGATCCAGAAGGTGACCATGAGGAGAAGGCAAAAGAGAAGGGTAATGAAAAGTGCAATAGTCTTTGAGCTGTGCACTCTGTCAGTCTTTGGGTTTTTGTAGTGGATCTTTGGACGTCCGGTTGCCTCCATCATCTTCATGTCGGATGCTTCCATCACCTTCAAGGGACTCGGTAGCGGGCAGAACCACAGACTTTGTTTAGTTTCTCTCCTGGTGGCCTTTGAGGTGACTAGGCAACCGCTCTGAGATTTCAACTTAGTTTGTGGTCTGCTTAGCCGAAGTTCGCTCCTTTCGTCGTAGGTTATACCCTTCCTTGGATGGCACAGTGGGATCGGGATATTTCATTAATTCAAGTGTCTCTGTATCCGGGCAGCGGCTCAGGGATGGTCGGTCTTTGTCCAGAAGTTCTTCTTGGGCGGTGATGTTGTCCGTGGTCGTCAGGGTTGATGATACCTTCTTGCAGTGGTGTGCATGCAGCCAATTGCGCTTCCCCTCCACTCGAAGAGCTGTTCGGGTGGTGATCAGGACTTGCAGGGGGCCCGTCCACCGGGGCTCCAGACTCTTGGTGCGCTGGAAGTTACGCACTAAGACAAAGTCACCGGGTTGGATGTCGTGTCCGGGGCCCCTGGAAACATCGGGAATGGCTTGCAGCACCTGCTGATGGATAACAGACAATGTTTTAGTTAGGTTGTACAAATAGTCAGACATGAGGACGTCCGGGACGTCGTGGATGGATGTTGGTTTCGGTGCAGTCCAAAGGTTCATGGGCCGCCCGAAGACGACCTCGTAGGGGGTTAAGTGGTGTTTGGTGGGGGTGGAACGCATTGATAGCAATGCTAGCGGGAGAGCGTCTGGCCATTTCAGTCCTGTGGTGGCAACTATTTTGGCTATCTGAAGCTTCAATGTGGCATTATGTCGCTCAACCAAGCCTGCAGATTGGGGATGGAAGACCGCATGGAACTTCTGCTTTACACCCAGCCCCTTTAAGATGAGTTGGATAACCTCGGCTACAAAGTGGGGGCCATTGTCGCTCCACAAAATTCGACAAAGGCGGTATCGGGGGAAGAATTCTTTCAGTAGTACTTTTGCGGTAGTCATAGCGGTGTTGTCGTGGGTTGGGTAGGCTTCCACCCACTTGCTGAAGGCACACACAACAACAAGTACGTACTTCAAACCTTGGCACCTTTCTAACTGGACGTAGTCCATTTGTAGGACTTCAAAGGGGTGATTGGGAACCCCAAACCCTCCCCGGGGTACAGCAGTTCCTTTCCCAGGGTTGTGTTGGAGGCATACCAGGCATTGTTGGACCAGACGTTTGGCTGAGTCTGGGATTTTGTCGTTGTGCCAGACTTTGGAGATGAGTTCGATCATGGGGGCAGACCCTATGTGTGCGGGGGAGTGTGCCATGGTCAGCATGGGGATCAAGTATGAGTCAGGTAGCAACCATTTGTTCGAGTCTTTAGTTCGCCAGCAACCGTCATCGTCCTTCAATCCCACCCGTGCCCATTCAGTTAATTCGTGTGGTGTGCTGGCTAGTTGGATGTCCCTAATCGTTTCCCTAGCATCCTTCCATTTCTCAGTTTGTGACCTGGTCACGTACATACGGGTCGTGGACCTATTCTCGGCTGTGGTTCGGGCAGTAATGTCAGCTAGTGCATTTCCCTGTCCTATAATGTCTGTCACCTTCTTGTGTGCCTGGCATTTGATCACAGCCAGTCGTGTGGGGAGGAGGACTGCTTCGGTCAGGGCAGAGACTAGATCTCCATGCAGGATGGGTGTGCCATGGGAAGTCAAGAATCCCCTCTCTTTCCATAAGAGCCCAAAGTGGTGAACTACCCCGAAGGTGTACTGACTGTCTGTGTAAATGTTTGCGGTTGTCCCTGCTGCCAGGATGCATGCTCGTGTGAGAGCAATTAGTTCCGCCGCCTGTGCGGATCGCTGTGTGATGCGGGCTGTCTCAACAACTGTTCGGGCTGTGGTGACTGCATAGGCAGCTGAGGTGGTGCCATCGGGGAGCTTGATGCATGAGCCATCCACCCACAGTTCTCCGTCAGGGTCCGGGAAGGCAGTATCTCGGAGGTCAACCCTACTCTTGGTCTGTTCGTCGGTGAGGGTCACGCAGTCATGTATAGGGGACGCATTGGGGTCAGTGTCAGGGAGGGGTAGTAGAGTAGCTGGATTCAGAGTGGTGCATCGTTTCAATGTGATGTGGGGTGCAAGCAGAGTCAGTTCGTAACCAGTCAGTCGTGCGCTAGTCAGGTGTTGAGTCTTGGTCTGGTTCAGGAGGGTGTCAACCGCATGGGGTACCAATACAGTGAGGGGGTTCGAGAGCACGATCCCCTCACTTTGCCGATAGAGACAGCAGCGGCGGCTACTGCTCGAAGGCAGGCGGGCAAAGCTCTGGCTACAGGGTCAAGAGTGGCAGAGAAGTAGGCACAAGGGCGTTGTGTAGGACCTATGGACTGGGTTAGGACAGACAACGCGCATCCCTCCCTTTCGTGGGTGTAGAGGGAGAAAGGTTTAGTGTAGTCTGGGGTTCCTAGGACTGGTGCTGAGCAAAGGGCATCTCGTAATTCTTTGAAGGAGGATTGGCATTCGGGTGTCCAGGGGAGAGGGAAGGGGGCATCTTTAGCCAGCAGGGAAAGCAGAGGTTTTACAATAAGACTGAAGTTTGGCAACCATTGTCGACAAAAGGAGGTGAGGCCTACTAGAGACCGCACTTGCTTCTGAGTTTTGGGAACAGGGGTTTCTAGGATGGTCTGAATTCGGTCAGGGGTAAGTTTCCTCCCATCCTTGGATAGGAGGTGGCCTAGGTATGTCACTTGGGGTTGGCAGAACTGCAACTTCTTCCTGGAGACCTTGTGACCGTTCTCCGCGAGGAAGTGGAGGAGGTGAAGGGTGGCCGTGACAGCAAGTGGGGTGGTGTCGGCCGCCAAAAGGATGTCATCGACGTACGGTATTAACACCACTCCATCGGGCAATTGGACTGCATCTAGTTGTCTCTTGAGGGCTTGGCTATAAATGCTGGGACTCTCAGTGTAGCCTTGGGGTGCCCTACAGAATCTGTACGACCGTGCTTTCAAAGTGAAGCCGAACAGGTAGCGGCTGTCTGGGTGGATGGGGATGGAGAAGAATGCGTTCTTGAGATCAATAACAGTAAAGGTGGTGGCAGTGGACGGAATTAGGGTGAGGATGGGGGTGATGTCTGAGACCACGGGGTACTGAGGTATGACTACTTTGTTGACTTCTCGTAAGTCAACAATGAAGCGGTATGCTTTCTCATCTCCCTCGTCTTGCTTCTTTACAATGGGTAGGATAGGGCTGTTGCAAACATTACTGACTACTTCTTCTACCACTCCTGCATCGACTAGGGACTGGATGATTTCCACCAATGCCTTCTCGCCTTCGGGCGATATTCGATACTGTGGGAGCTTTGGGAGCACTGCGTCCGGTCGGACGGTTATGTGTACTGGGTCGATCACCATGCGCCCTACATCTGAGTCGGTTTTAGCCCATAGATGTGAGGGTAACGTGTCGAGTAGGGGCAGGTCAGCATCAGTTATAGAGTGCATACGTCGTGTGTGACAAGGTCTGAACAGATCTGGGTTATCGTGCAGGATGACTCGAACTCCGTCTGGGGAGCATCTGATGGTAGCTCGGAAATGTTTTAGCAAATCAAGTCCCATAATAGCATCGGGGGTGTTGGAGGAGAGCAGAAAGGTCGTGTCAGTGGCGTTATCTTCTAAGTCAAAGGAGATTGGTGCTGATAAGGGGTTAGTGGAGGGCGTTCCATCGAAGCCTATTGAGGTTACGTGTGAGCCAGACAAGGGTGCCCTAGGAATCAATCGTTTAGATAACACACTACGTGTCGCCCCAGTATCTACCAGGAATGGAGACTTTGTGCCCAAGACCTTAGCAGTGACGTAAGGACCTTGCTGGTCAACACGGAGTTCGACTGGATCCCTCCCTTGCCCCTGGCGGTCCTATGCGAAGTCATGGGTGCTTTCATAGTCGGACTGCTGACACTGGTTTTGTCGGGGGCGATCAAAGGTGTTTGGTCTGCCTGGCCTGTCGTTGATGGCGTCGTTCGTGTACCCTCGTCCCTGTCCTCTATTTCTGGGGTCATATGCTGTGTCTCTGGGGTCCCTATTTTTGTTCAATTCCAGAAGGACCGGGCACTGGGATTTCCAGTGTCCGAACCCTCTACAGAACGCACATTGGTTCCCATCTAAGTCTCGCCGTCCCTTGTAGGGTGCAGGTGTATGGTCTCTAGGGGGTAGCTTTCTAGGGGCGGTTGGTTGGTAATTCCCTTTTGGGGGTTCCCTTCCAATGGTCACCCCTTGCAACTGTGCTATCATTACCCTCTCCTTCAGTTCCTTTTTCTTCCTCTCTGATGCCCTATCGTTCTCATTCTTTTGGTTTTCGTAGTATTGGGCCATCTGGAGGATTGCTGCGGGTTTGGAGGCTGCCCAACTACTCTCGCTGGTCTGTAGCTTCTGGGAGACTTCTTGTGACAGACCCTTCACATAATTCTGGACAAAGAGGTGATGTCCGGTTGGGATGTATGTCGTTACAACGCACACTTTTACAACGCATGCACTTACAACGCATTTTTTACAACGCACAATCCATTACAACGCATGACATTACAACGCGGGACACTACAACGCATTTTTAAAAACTACCTTTACAACGCATTTCCATTACAACGCATACTACCTTTACAACGCATACCATTACAACGCATAATATTAAATTGCATTTAAGGTAAGTATTAGATAGTATAGGGGTAAAAATTACTATTCTAACTCCAGGGGGTGCAACAGTAGGGTAAGTGTTGGATAGTATAGGGTTAAAAATTACTATTCTAACTCCAGGGGGTGCAACAGTAGGGTAAATGTTGGATAGTATAGGGGTACAAATTACTATTCTAACTCCAGGGAGTGCAACAGTAGGGAAAGTGTTGGATAGTATAGGGGTAAAAATTACTATTCTAACTCCAGTGGGTGCAACAGTAGGGTAAGTGTTGGATAGTATAGGGGTAAAAATTACTATTCTAACTCCAGGGGGTGCAACAGTAGGGTAAGTGTTGGATAGTATAGGGGTAAAAATTACTATTCTAACTCCAGGGGGTGCAACAGTAGGGTAAGTGTTGGATAGTATAGGGGTAAAAATTACTATTCTAACTCCAGGGGGTGCAACAGTAGGGTAAGTGTTGGATAGTATAGGGGTAAAAATTACTATTCTAACTCCAGGGGGTGCAACAGTAGAGTAAGTGTTGGATAGTATAGGGGTAAAAATTACTATTCTAACTCAAGGGGGGTGCAACAGTAGGGTAAGTGTTGGATAGTATAGGGGTAAAAATTACTATTCTAACTCCAGGGGGTGCAACAGTAGAGTAAGTGTTGGATAGTATAGGGGTAAAAATTACTATATTATGCGTTGTAATGGTATGCGTTGTAATGGATTGTGCGTTGTAAAAAATGCGTTGTAAGTGTAGTGCGTTGTAAAAGTTGCGTTGTAAAGGTTGTTCCCCGTCCGGTTGCGGTGGTCATGTCCTGGCCACTATAATCGGAAAACACAGTCTCGAATCGAGAGAAGTATTCAGACACATCCTCCTGGGGTTTCTGGCGACAAGCCGTCACTATCGACCAGTCTACCTTTCTTTCTGGGATTAGAGTCTTCAACTTCTGTACAATCTTGTCTGGGAGCTCCAATATGGCTTTCGGGGGTTTCTGTCCCGGTTCTCGCTGTTTATCTATGGTATCGAGTTGTACCCAGGTATATCCGAATGGCTCAGCGTGGTCAACTTTCCGGATTTGCTTCCACACATCAGCCGGCAGACATAACCCGAAGAACAAGTCGATATCTGCTAAAGTCATTATTGTTGAACCTAAGGCTGTACCTAGTTCGGTGTAGAAGGCAGTCGGGTTCTTTCTTAAGTCGGGTAGAGTTTTTCTAAAGGTCAAAATGTCTTGTCGGTCCCATGGCTGGTAGACCCAATTATATACAACCCTTCCCTTCGCATCTTGGTGGTTGATGTCGTCATGTGTTCCCTGACCTCGTGGGGGGACCCAGTAGGGGGCGGCTTCTTTGATGGGCATCATGGTATCAGTCCTTCCTGCCTGGGGCTTAGTCGCTATGGGAGTTTCTGCTTTGGTTGTCTGTCTGTGCTCTTTAAGGTGTCGATAGACCTCGAGTGTACGAGTGAAGAGGTTCATCACATCGCCCTCTCCTTCTTCCCCAATGTCTACCTTCCTATATAGGGCCGCTAAGCCTTCGGGACCTTTATCGTGGTACCTATCCTCATATGTATTCAGGGCGTGATAACAAAGTCGTACGACAAAGTGTCGTCTGCGGTTGTCGGCATACGAGTTATACACGTCTGTTATATACTCCTCACTTTCCTTTCGCTCCACCAGTGTCCCTACTATCTTGTCGATTCCTGCTCGTTCATCCTTTGTTAGTCGATTCATTCTGGTGGAATCTTTCTTTCTCATCTCAGGGTCATCCAACGTTATTGCCAACGTTGTGTTCAGTACAAGAGGCTCGGCCGGCGCGGAGGCCGTGAGGACCGAGGCCCCTGTACTGCTTTCGCTTGTGTTTGGGGGTTGTGGGTGTTGCACTACCGATTGGGAGGGTGCGCATGGAGGGGGCATGTAAATGATCGGGGGACCTAATAGTAATTCGTCATTCGTTCGTTGCTTAGAGGACAACTCAGGGTGGAGCATAGAGGGGGTCCTAACAGGGTACTGGCCTGATGTTTCGGGCTCCTGTCTTAGTTTAGTTTCCCTTCTCTCCTTTATTTCTTCTTCTAACTTTCTAGCGGCAACGTGAGCTGCCTTTCGTAATTCCTTTTCTGCTTTTACTTCTTCCCTCTTTTTACGTTGTGTTGCTTCTTTGCGCCACATGCCGATACTGTCAAGCATAGTAGGCGTCGTCTTATTGCTACGCAGAGCTATTTCTAGCATTTTTATCTTATGGTCGTCGAAGGATCCCATCAGTGGCCACTGACTCTCGGGGTCCTTCTTTGTATATTTATGCCATAGCTTGCTATAAGCTACGGCGACTAGTCCATATTTAGTGAACATGTCCTTATTAGGGGTGCCCTCCAGTGGAGCCGGATGGTTCACCTCTAATAAGCGGTCCGGGCAGAACCAACTACCAATCAGTGGGGAGAAGATAGGCATGACGGGTTTCAACGGGGACAAAAGTCAGCACTACCTATCTTTTCACTGCTTGCAAAGACTAGACAGAATATCTCTATTCCTCGTTATTTGTAAGCAGAGAATACCTCCAAAGAACCAATATCGAACAACTAGTGTTCGGACAATCAATCAATCAATGGGGAGATAAAGATAGGCACGACGGGTTACAATGGGGACAAAAGTCTGCGTTACCTACCCTTAACTATTTGCAAAGACTAGACAGAATATTTCTATTCTACGTTATTTGCAAACAGAGAATATCTCAAAGAGCACTATCCTTCAAAACAATCAATGTTCGGACAATCAATCAGTGGGGAGATAAAGATAGGCACGACGGGTTACAACGGGGACAAAAGTCTGCGTTACCTACCCTTCACTATTTGCAAAGGGAGAGAGAGAGAGTATTTCTACTCCTCCCCGTTTGTAGACAGCGAATATCTCAAAGAGAACAATCAATAAGCAATACTAGTATTTTTCAATCAATCAATCAATCGTTTCGCAATTTGTCGTGTATCACGACCTTACCCGGACCGCGTGGGCAGTTTCTCGTCTTCCGCCTCCAGCGCCCGATCGTCCTCTACTCTCCGTTATTGCCGCGGCACTCCTGATGGTTCCCAGTCAGGACCGTAGATCACTCGAGAGAGGTCTGTTCGGAACCAGTGAAGTTCGGATGATCGGCTGCCAGACGAGGGTCTATCGGGCAGGAGCTCTCCCGATCGTTGCAGTCGTTCACTCTGTCGTCGGGACCTCTCCCACTGGATCCACGTGTCGCTGATGGGCCCCACGCTTGGGACGCCAATTGTTAAATGGTAGCGGCAGTCGTAGTCGATAACCTTTCAAGTATTGCCCGGCGGTAATCGCCTCTTATACCATTCGATGCTAAACCAATAAAGAGGCAGGCGCCGGAGACTGGAAGGCAGGAAACAAAGTTTTATTCCGTCGGAGTGGAACACATCAGATCAGACAGCGAAGTATCGTCACGAGGTGCTCTAACTGCATCTCTGAGACCTGGTCTCTTATACACACGTTTATGACTTTATTGCAGGGTTATCCTACATGGCACATTCTTGAGATCACTTTGATGCATGAAAGAACATCCTCAGAATCCCCGGCTCAGATCCGATCCCACGCATAGCTACAGTAGAAGTTCCCACCCCACCCACAGTAGGAGATGGCTATCACACAGCTGGACATTCCGCCAATTCCCGGGGGTGTGTGTGACCGGTCGGGTCTCAGGGGGTGGGGGGCCTTGATCTACTGTAATCCCTTTGATGTGGGGTGTTTCCCTTACAGTAGGGGCAATAAACTGCATCCGCAGGGCTAGGTGATGGCCTGGGACCGGTTCGGACAATGGGGCGCAGAGGAAGGGGGTTATCAAAGAGATGCATGACCATGTATGGGATGTCGGTCAGGCGTGGGATGTGGTTCCATGGCAGGGTCGCGCAGAAGGAGAGGTTTTACGGCCCATGTATGAGAGAGCGGGGGTGGCCAGCGCGCGGGGGATGTTCGCAGCGCCTGAGTGGCGCGCTGGTGATCGGCAATGAGCGGGGAGAGAGAGTGGGGTGCCTAAAATGGCGGCCTTGCGTTCGCTGTGCGTGGCACTGGGGAGAGGCAAGATGGCGCAGATAATGTTCAGTTACAAGCTAAATTTCCACAGACTGGCATTGATTTTTGCACTTTTGGGTCATTATCTGTATTACGTTTTTATACAATTGCTGCTACACAACTCACATGTATTTTATGTCTTCTCTGTGTGCTAATTTAAGACTCTGTTGAGTTTTTAAAAGGTAGCTAGATCGAGCTCGAGTACTGTATTGCATTTCACACTTTGTTCCCTGCACAAGGCACCTTGTTTTAAACTTGACTTGGTATCCCTGATGAGATATACGTAAATTATTTCAGTGTTTACTGAGTTAATCAATATGAACAGGCAGAAGCCAAACCTGGGGAAAAGTGTGGCAGGAACCTTAGATGCCTTTATCTTGAGGGCAGAATCAGCCCTCATTAAACTTACAGAACGCAGGCTCTCTCTTGAACTCCACCTCTCACAAGGCAGACTCTCCCTAACCCCCGCAACCTCTGATTCGCAAATGGACCTAAATCAGGAGGAGGCTTCCATATTCCGGCTGAGCCAGTCTCCATTCATTGCTCCAGCTGTGGTGAGAGACTCGGTCTCTTGCTCATCTCTGGAACAAGAACCAAGTCCTGTTAAATCCAAAACCACAACAAGAGGGCAGAAGGCAAAGCTCAAGTTAACTGGTACCATCAATCCGCCGACTGTAAAAGGGAAGAAGCGGGGCTTAACCAATCTAAACAAATCCGCCCAGGGCACATCGGGGAGGAAGACAATAGATGCGCCCACCACGAATATTGTAGAGAGGGTCTCCCTATTCAGATGAACCAGATATTGTCGAGCCAACCCATCGATAGCACACAGGAGGTAAGCTTTTGGGGCAGGTTGGAAACTATGATGTCCACTTTACTAGATCCAATCTTTCAAAAAATTGGTTCAGTAGAAGACAGGTTGCTAAAATTAGAAGGGTTGATGGGCCGCAACACGCCGGACACAGTTTTAGTTAGCACAAACACTAGTAAAGACCCCATTCCCACTGGGGGTAATGGAGTAGGGGTAGGCTCAGTGGAGAGGCCTGCAGTGAATAGTGAGTTGGGAGACAAGAGTAGCTCCAGAACCAATAGAACTGACAGGGTAGATATCCCAGAAATTTCATGCAAGTCTCCCCCTAGAGCAGGATCATCTGTGGCTCAAAAGGCAAGGAGGCCAGAGGAAAGGGACACACAGCTAATAAGTCTCCCTGTTATTGACCTTCCACCTGAATCTACCCCATACGTAGTGGTTCTGGAGAGTGTTCCTTCCCTCCCTAAAGGAGTTAAAGAAGATTATGGGCAGTTGTTAAACAAAGTTACTCACTGGTTTAATCATAACACTCCCCTAGGGGTTGGGCTGATTAGAAATATCCTTATGGCTCACAGGGTCAGCTGGATAGGGAGTACACGCAAAATGGGCTCTGGCGATAGCATGATTATAAATTTTGATAACCCTTATACTGCTGGCCGTATCTTAACTGGGGATTACGGCCGCTTGCCCTTACAGGGATCGGGCATTAGGGCTTTACCTTTGGGTTACTTCTACAAGCCAGGTCCGCCCAGGGTCATGATTGAAAATGTCCCCAGAGTATTCCTCGGAGGTGGGTGGTCAGATAGACCAGCATCTAGGCAACAGCCAATTCCCAGGGTTCACCCACCCTTGGAATTGGACCGGCAGATTGGTACTGACCTTTTTATGACATCTAACAACCGATTTGCTGTTTTAACTGGTCTGGAGGATTGTGATTGACTAACCCCTGAGCTGGACCTGGTGGTTCCCTCTGAGTCCCCAGTGGAGGTGGCTTCAAGGCCTTTAGATGTTAGACCTAACAACCTCTTATCTTGGAATATTGCTGGATTGGCAAATAAGCTTCATGACCCTCTGTGGGTACAATACGTAAGTCCGTTTTCGGTAATTAGCCTTCAGGAAATCTGGTCAGTTGACTGTGACCTGTTTCTGGAAGGCGACATGGCTTTTTTTGGTCCCGACCACTCCATCGGTGAGTGGTAGACCAAAGGGTGGTCTAGTTGTATACATCTCGATAGCTGTTGACTGTAAGACTCAGGTATTGCCAACCACCCATACCGGAATTTTGGCTCTGATAGTAAAAAGGGGAGAAACCAGATGGGGGATTAGCCTGTAACATCACTACCCTGGGGATGTTCATAAGAAAATCACTGGGATCTTGTTTGACATAACCGCCTGGTTACTGGGGACTTTAATATATACCCTTGTGGTAACCCAACATTGTCTTGTACCTCTGACCTGGGCTGCCCGCTTATGAGGGGTTTTCACTTTGAACACCAGATCCAGGGGGAACTACTGAACAATATGGTGAATGATTTGGAGGCTTTAATGTCTTTAACTGACCCACACTCTAAGTTTTCTGTGCCAACCTCTAAAGGGCATGGTAGGGGGTGATTTATCGACTTTATCCTAATTTCCTCCTCATTGCAATTCTCTTTCCATGGCTTTGATATTGTGGAGAGCGAATTCAGTGATCATAACCCATTAACAGTTCACATAACGGGCCCACTATTAGCCAAGACAGGGGTTGTTTTATCCAGGGGACCCTTGAGAGCGATGGATGGCAAGCGTAGATTAAAGTGGTCTCAGGTGTCCCCTGCCAAATTTTATAATGAAGTAAAAACATCCTGCGCCCATGAATTATTATTGTGCACTGTGGAGGGTGCCCCCTCTAGTCTGGTTCTCTGTGCTTATGAATCGTTGGTGCGAAAAGTTGGTGAAATTTTAATCGTCCCAGCTAACAGAAATGTTGCACATGGTCCCAGATGGTTCGACTCCCACTGCTCCAAAGCAGCAAAAAGGCTGAGGGGAGCTCTATCAGCCAAACCAAGAATCCAGTACGAGGTATGTGCTTGTCGAAAGGATTATAAGCCAGCACTGGCCAAGCGAAAGGGTAGTTTGAAGGAGGAAGCTTGGAGGGAGCTGATCGATTCTAGCACTCCCAAGTCCAGCTCGAAGTTCTGGAGCATAGTGAATAGGCCCCTTTTTGACCAGGAAGGGGGGGGGACCCTAGATTCACACATTACAGAGGAGGAGTGGGTAGTTTATTTTAAATCTATGTTTGATTGCCTTCAGGTGCCTAACCCTAAAAAAAGCGGGGCTACTAAGGATCTGGTATTAACCTTTGGTAGTGGGGAGATCGTGGATGGCATCACAGGTCTATCCAACAATAAAGCACCAGGGCCAGACGGGATCCCCCCAGACTTATTCAAGGCAGACCCTCCTTTCTGGGCACCAATACTGGAAAAAGTTTTTAATGCAGCAGCAAAGAGTGGTTGCCCGAAGTCTTGGGCATCTTCAACCATAGTCCCTGTTTTTAAGGGTAACAGAAATAGTACCCATTGTTATAGACCGATTTCGCTTATTGACTCTGTGGTTAAAGTGATAGGTCGTATTCTCCTAAAGAGACTATCAACTTGGGCAGACGAGCATAAGATCATGTCGGATGTCCAGTATGGGTTCCGGCCGGGACGCTGTACTATTGCTCAGTGTCTTAATCTATCAATAATACTGAGCAAGTATACGGTTGCTCGTACCGGATCTATTCACCTTGCCTTCATGAACTTGTCATCTGCGTTTGACTTTGTAAACAGGGACAAGCTGTGGCAGTCCATGAGGGCAATGGGGGTGGAGAGCGGCATCGTTAACTTTCTTAAGGACCTGCATATTTCCACCAAAGCTAATGTTAGGTTCTCACAGGATCTACAGGTCTCCAGGGACTTTGAGATGAACAGTGGAGTCCGGCAGAGATGCATCCTGGCACCTTTTTTATTTAACTTTTATATAAATGAATTGGATAGTGTACTAAGGGCAACAGGTGTTGATTTTCCCTGTATAGGACGGCGGGGCATTCCAGTCCTGCTTTATGCGGACGACACCGTCCTAATATCTCGGACTGAACGGGGTTTACAATCCCTTTTGACCGCATTCTCGAGTTTCATGCCAGAACGGGACCTGGCCATTAATAACTCGAAGTCCTACCTCATGAAAGTTGGGCAACAAACGAAAAAGAGCTTCCAGTTTAGTGTTGGCGCTGCTAAGATCCCCCGTACAAATGTATTTTCCTATTTAGGGGTTTTATTTGATGATCATTTTATGTGGGGCCCCCTAATCCAGAAGAAAAAAGGGGACCTGGCTCGGGCTAATGCAGCAATTTTTAACTTTGCTTCCAAAATAGGGAAGAGACCGATGGGAGCAATGCTGCAAGTGTACCAAGCTAAAAGCTTGGCCATAGCTACCTATGGTGGTGAAATGTGGGGTTAAATTGCTGCAGATCCCCTCCAGGTAGTGGAAAATGATTTTTTGAAACGCTTATTATGTGTTCCACGTGGAACATCTAATTTAGCGGTCCACAAAGAATTGGGGGTCTCCTACCTAAGTAATGCTCTTGCCCTGCGTCCGTTGATTTTCTGGTTAAAGTGTTGGCTGAATGAAGATCTAACCCTCACCCATCTGATTTTAAGAGAATGTATGACCCTAGATAACTCGGCTCGTATCCCCTGGTTTAAATACATCAAAAGTGAGATTGAATGGATTGGGCGGGGAGACTTATTTTACAATCCTGATGCTATTACCAGAAAGGATGTAGAACTAACCAAGACTGCCTTTCTGAATCGAAGGAAAGTAGACCGAGAAGCTGTGGAGGTTCAGAAACCGAGTGTCCGATTGCATCTAACGCTTAAATCAGGGGTACTCACAAACTTTCTCTCGGGGGCCAAATTTACAGTGTGGTTTGTGGCAGAGGGCCGCACCGGTGGGGGCGGGGTCAGTGGGGGAGGGGGCGGGGCTAGAGCAAAAAAAAAACTGTGACCTTGAGGTTGAACACAGGCCCCTGCAGCAGACACCTTCGCAATGCAATAGGTCTCGCATTTACGAGAGTTTAAGCTATTGGCACTGTAAACGACAATGCCTTTTATTTCTGTTTTAAAAACTAAAACAAAAATAAAAGGCTTTGTTATTTGCAATGTCAATAGCTCAAACTTGCGTAAATGCGAGACCTATTGCCTTGCAAATGCTTGTTATATCATATCTCCTCCCAAAACCTTCCTCAGCCCATCCCAATTGTGTTTCTCCATCTTCCGCTCTCCTTATCCTCTTCTTTCCCTCTCCTTTCCCCTCTCCCTTTCTCCACCATCTTACCTCTCACGCCACTCTCTTTCTGCTAGCTATGCATTTTCTTCTTCTTTTCATGCCTTAACTGTGTGTTTCTGCTTTCCCTGTTTCATGACACTGACCCTTGCCAGGTTCATGTCCATCCTGTGCCCCCAGGATTCAGAGTCCATGCATGTGCAGCTTATCACCCAGAAGCATCGTTCTTTAATTCAGGGGTGGAGCTTCCATTTGTGCAGCAGGTTCAGCCACACCAGCTTCAAAGGTCGGCGGAACCATGAATATTGCTGTATTTTACAGTTCAAACAGAGAACATAGGGGGCCGACCGCCTTCCTTGCAATAGGGGTCATGATACACTGGCTATGACACTTCTTTAATGACCACAATCCGAGCATTACAGACTCCCTCATCCTAGCGCCCCTCCTCCTTCAGTAGGTAGTGTCACTTTTAGGTACACAGGAATCTGCAGACTGGCAGCACCTGGCAGGGGCTGCATGCACGGGCCTCACAGCCAGGCACATATCTCAGCGCATTACTTGGGCTGTTCGCACACATCTCAGTCAGGCACAGATATCAGCGCGTTGCTGGGGCTGTGTGCACACATCTCACAGGCAGGCACGGATGCCACCGCATGGCTGGGGCTGCATACACGGGCTTCACAGCCAGGCACAGATTTCACCGCATGGCTGGGCTGCATACACATGCCTCAGAGTCAGGAACATATCTCAGCGCATTGCTGGATGTGTGCACACATCTCACAGCCAGGCACAGATCTCAAAGCATAGGTGGGACTGTGTGCACACAACTCACGGTCAGGCACAGTTCGCAGAATCTGGTAAGGGCGTGTAGTGTACATAAATCTAACAGTCTGATAGGGACTGGCGACATACATCTCACAGCCAGTCACAGATCTCAGGGCTTGCATGCTGTGTACATAGATTTCACATTTTGGAAGGGGTTGTGTGCACACACCTACAGATCTCACATACTGGCAGAGGCAGCGTGCCCAGATCCCAAAGCCAGGGAGGGGCTGGTGCCCATGTGAGTCTGACAATCGCTGTGTGATAGTCGGTCTCAGATATCACAGCACTTCTACGGCGCGCGCTGAGTCAGCTTCCCTGGAATCCAAACCGCCGCCGCGCCCAAGTACTTCACAGGTCTTTTAAAGGCCAAGTCACTTGTTAATGAGGCTTTGTTGTATTTCATCTCTTCTTAGCGCCCCTGCATCTCCACTCATTCAGAGGGGAGATGCAGGGGCGCTAAGAAGAGGTGAAATACAACAAAGCCTCATTAACAAGTGACTTGGCTTTTAAAAGAATCGCCCGCCCGGTCCGCGCTGCTGCAACTGGCGGTGGTTGCACAGGTACGATGTCTGCAAGGTCCGCGGGCCGCCAGGGAAGGCTTGACGGGCCGCCAGCGGCCCGCGGGCCGTACTATGAGTACCCATGGCTTAAATCAACGTCATTGACGGAACCTTATCTTATGGGGCCACTGTCTACACACGAGAAATTCCTTTTAACCAGGTTTCGGATGAATTTATTTCATCTTTTGCTAGCTAGACCTAAGGGGGTTAACAGAGGCCAAGTGTTAGCTACCTGCGGCTGCGACGGAAAGTCTCTGCAGGATTTGCTGCACTTTGTGTTTTTTTGTAAACTGTATGAATTTCCTCGCAGGCTTTTTTTGTTCCTATTTTAAAAAAGATGAATTTTAGACAAGTCGGACCAGCTCTTGTGTATCTCCAATTGTTGAAGGATGATTGTATTTTCTTTATAGTAGGTTTTTAAACGCATCAGTGAAATCGAGGATTTGTATGGATTTGTAAATTCTGTATGTCAAGATGTGTTTTTAGCAAGATCTATTTGCGGTTCTGGACCTTTTCTTTTAAATTCTGTATTGATGTACAAATTGTTTTATGTATTGTATCTGTGTAACTTTTATGGTTTTCCAAACAAAAACCGAAAAAAGTTTATTGAATGAATGGACTTGTCACTGAATATTACCTGTTTTGTTGAATTGTACTGTGTTGAAGAAATCATTAAATGTACCTGTAACAACTGTTCTTTTTTAGACGTGCCTGAATTCAGTGTTTCAGGTTCATGACACATGTGGAGTTCACGCTACGTTTGGTTTACCTGGGCTTCTCGGAGGAATCGCCCATGTCATCCTTCTTCTAACTACTCACTGGTCCGGTGATTTCACGGCGTAGGTTTGATTACCTTTTTTTATAAAACCTTTTGTTGAAAGCTCTAGGTGTATTTGTATTCCATCAGC
This sequence comes from Triturus cristatus, assembly GCF_964204655.1. Classification (NCBI taxonomy): domain Eukaryota; kingdom Metazoa; phylum Chordata; class Amphibia; order Caudata; family Salamandridae; genus Triturus; species Triturus cristatus. The sequence goes on from NC_140584.1 coordinate 335,792,584, forward strand.
TTAGTCTTTGAGTGCCTAGATATTCTGTTTGGATGGGATTATTTTGGAGTAAGTGTATAAAATTAATCATATTGAAGAGGCTATGAACTGTGCCCTGTATTTTGTTGGTATCTTTACAAAACTGTGCTGTGTATTTTGGCAGTATTATTCCAGCATAGGCAGAGCAAGTATTTCCCCTCTCAAAACATCACCACATACAAAGGAAATAGCGCTTCCATTTGTGACAGTGAGCGCATCTGGGGCACTTAAACTACCTGTTTCCTCAACAAGGTTGACTAGTTTAAGCCAGGTTAAATGAACATTTGTGGGACAGTAGGTGTCGCTGTTGCTTTTGTTGCATATTTATATAGCGCGAACTCGACCCGAAGGAATTGGAGCGCTTTACATGAACACCGTATTTACAGTACACATTCAGGCAAGGGGAGATTAAGTGATTTTCCCATAATCACAGGATGTGGACGCGACCTCGAAGCTCGAACTCTGGTTTCCAGCACCAAAGTCGGCAGTTTAAGCCGACGGACCACATCCCCTTCCCTGTTGTGGCTCTGCCCACCATGAATATAATGCAGGGGGGAGGGGGGTGTTGAACGTGTTATACCATCCACGAAACTATAAATCAGAAATTGTGGCACTGGACATTAGATCTCCCTCATTCTTTTCATGGAATAATTCAAACCTTCTGTCAGTGAAATATACATTAAAATATACCACAGTGGTGAATCGCAACAAGTATTCGGTCGGAGATTCTAAAGTAGGGGCCAAAAGCCCTTCCGTGGGAGGTAACAATGTAACATACATTAGCAATGCCCTGTAATGGCTCAGATGTGGTGAACTGGATTTCTCTCAACAGGGCTCTGCTAAAGAAGGTCTCTTTTCAAAAGAATTTGCTGATCAGGATGAACGCAATCAGTCAATCAATCAGGCATTTGTAGAGCACACCCGTGAGGGTCTCAAGGCGCTAAGGGGTGGGGTTTAAGTGAACTGTGAACCAAAGGACTCAAACTGAAACCAAGACCCCTCTCGCCGATCCGTTCATTACCCACCCCTTTTTAGAACATTTCTCTGCAGACCTCTGGCTCTGGCCCATTCTCTGGCGCTCACTCGGCCATCTTCCAGGACACCAGGAGGCCCAACCGAACGCAGGCCTACCTCCCCTTCCGACCTCCGGAAGCCCTTGGGAACATCACTCAGAAACCAGTCCTCCACTTAGTCGTGCTCAGTCGTCCTAAGCTCTTGCTGCTTGCTACCGCGCTACCCTTCCCAAGCATCTGCTCAGTCTCTGTGCAGTCATTTATTAAGAATAGCAAACAAAACATTACATACGTTTAAGAATACATTGCAAGCTGAAAGTAATTGCTGGTGTTTGTTCTAAGTGACCAAAAAACAATACAGTTCTGAAAGAGGGGGTCTAAGGGAATATTTAATGACCACAACAGGATTTATTCCCCATAGCAAATATCGATACACAGTACGAAATCCTGAGGTCAATGAACAAAGTGTTGTGAAAAAAGTTTATACAAGCACTGTTACCATAGAGTCAATTTATCAGCTCTAGACCTATGACTATACCTCACAGTATATAACTATGGGCATATCCCTTTACAGGACGAATTCCCTCACTCACCAGAGGTGACATGCTTCATCATTTGGGAATCATGTTCTAAGTGTTCATGAATCACATATGTAGTATTATGTTATGTAAATGACATTCTCTTATTAAACACAACATGTATTTACATACTTATTTATCAAATGAAAAAAACATTTTGGAGCATGATTCACAAATAGAATCTTAACTCTGCACCTGTAGAAGTAATCATGTGCGCAGATTCATGATTTTTCCTAATTCACAAACATTCCCGGTAGTGCGCCTGGAAAACTGCATCATTCGAAGCTTTTCAAGGCATGCTATGGGGAATGTCCTGTAATTGGGTCTGCTTTCAACTTACGGCCCCATCAGCGCCGGGGATGCTTGTCTTCACCTTGGAGATGCCCAGTAGGGACCATCTCACAGGGAAAGCCAGGATGGGTTCCCCAGCGGTTTACAGCGCCGGGACGCCCCGTTGCTGGGGCAGCTGTGTGCTTTACAAGTCTACAACATTTACATTTGATAGCATAGCTCTGGCCAGACCTTATCAATTGAAAAGCAGCTTTCAGAAGTACAGCTGAGAGAGGGCCTTAGACCCGCCCACATTTGGTTTACCTTTATTACAGCATTTTGTTGGGCAGAAGTAAATGCAGGATTGGGTTGGTTATGGTGTTGAGCAGATGATAAAGGCTGAATGGCTGATCTCTCTATTATGAAAAGGTAAAAATAAAGCCAGAAGAACTGGTTTGTTTACTGTGAAAATCATATGTTAAAGTCAATAGGCTTTTAAAGATGGATTGTCATTACTCCGTATTGAAGCATGCAGAGAGGTATATTGTTGCACAGCATTTCATAGATGACAGCAGTAGGCCAATGTTTCGGTGCTAGTCCACCCTGCGATGAACTGTGGGGATGGGAGGTGTGCACTGTGATCATCCTTGTTAGGCTTTTCCAACTGTAATTTTATGCCTGTACACCTGGTGGTTTCTTTTTGGGAAAGCTACAGCTTGATACTGTAGGCCTGAGTTGGTTATGGTGACAAGTAAATTAAAATGTTATAGGCCTGATTAGTTCACTGGTACACGTTATGTCCAGTGCCACATGTGTAATCTGTTTATTATACAAAGGTTTGACAAATGCAGCAGATCTTGTTTTTTATTGTGAAAAGCATTTGTTAAAGTCAATATGCCTTTAATTGTGGCTTGTTATCATGCTGTACTACAGGCTGCAGGCAGGTATTTTGTTACAAGAAGTTGCACAGATTACCATCGTAGGCAAGGGTTTCGGTGTTGGTGACCCTTTCTAAAATAAATCTGCATGTTGAAGCTATTCACTGGTTTAGTCCTCGTTAGGTCCTTTTGAGAGGGGTCGCGTATTATTTTGCTAAATGTAATTTGGTACTTATTTGTAATTTTATAACTGTAATCATGATAGTTGCCAGTTTATGCACCCTTCAGTAAGCCTGTGCTAGGAATAGCGTGAACCCAGTAATAAAGGGGATAGGCCTTATTGTTTCACTAGACCAGTTATGCCAGATTGCATATGTTTGATCTTTCTGGCAAGTAGCCCTTCAAGAGTAGATTGTTATTACACCGTGCTAAAGCCTGTAGACAAGTATTTTGTTATACGGCATTTCACAGATTACCGTGGTAGGTAAAGATTTTGGTGTTGGTGATCCACTTCAGTAGTCCCTTTGGATACATTGTTTTCCAGAGCTGTACAAACACCTGGTAGATACCAAGGTCACTGACCCCATGGAGCTTGCCAAGGAAGTACCGCTGGCTCACCACTGGGGTCCACAAGAAGGTATCTGGGGTATGAAGAGGTGGAGAGAAAAATAAAAGTAAAGAGTTCTCAAAAGGCCCCCAACGCAGTTCTCCGGGGAAGAATTCCGAGTCCCAATCGGACCAGAAAAAGTGTGGTTTTACTGAGAAGAAATCCTCAGGATGTATTTTCCCTAAGCGCTATAAGTGCTATAGGTACGGGCTCGTCAAGGGGGACTCGCACTGCCCAAAAGACACAAGCCCCCAGCCGTTGTGCAGACAACAGTGATGGCCAGTGTAGCACTTGGGGAAGAGGTTGCCCCAGTTAGTGTGATGCCGAGTGCAGAGGTTACCCTACTGTCCTGTGTGGCAGACGGTACCCATGGCTCACATGCCTAGTAGCACTAAAAAGTATGGGCAGTGGACCACTATCAATGGTCAAAGGGTGGAGGCTTTGAGGGACACAGGAGTCAGCACGACTATTGTCAGGTGTCATCTGGTGTCCTCAGAGCAGGTCATTCCCAACGTATTCCACCAGGCTATACTAGCTGACAACCATGAGATTAACTATCCTGTGGCTCGAGTCCCTTTAAATGAGGGTGGTTCCTTAGGGGTAGCTATGAGTCAACCCAAGACTGTGGATTGCTTGGTAATGACATGGAGCACACCATCTGGATAAAGGTGGAGCTCTGGTCTCAACTAGTAATGTTAGGGTTGCCTGAGTGGGTGTGTCTAACCACACTGTCCATGGCAGCACAACTAGGAAACCAAAGGAGCATGCTGTTCCTATGAGAGAAGGGATAGAAGAGAGATGGGAAGAGGGAAGTGTGTGTATACCAGGCGCTGGAAAGAGAGTGCGTACTAGCTCTGGGATACCTCCAATAAGGAGCAAGCGCCCTCACACACCCCGAGGGGTGTCATGCTCCATCATTGAGCAGCTCCTCATTGGGCAGGCGGTGCACTGCCCAACATGCCCCACAAGGGGGGTCTTTGCCGGAGTTATTTTCTGGTTGCGTTCATGAAGCTATGGGTGTTATGAGAGGGCTTCTGTGTGTCGTGAGTAGAGGTGGAGTGAAGTGAATGTGATCTAAAAATAGCTACAAGAGACACCAAAGGTAATTTTTATTCACTGGGTTCTTGTGCTATGCGTTAAAATATCAACTAGTGAGTCATGGACTAAAGGGGGATGAATTATAGCCGCATCAGTCTAAAGAAATGTGTAATGTGTGTGGATGCTCGCATCCGGCTTCCCGTGACAGCCAGATGCGGGTAGGTCCAGCGTGAACTAGAGACTTCAGTGAAGTTTCTTCAATCGCTAAATCAGCGATCATCCTCGCCAGTCACGGTTGGGGCAGATTAATTCCTCAAATAAGGTGCCTTTCTTCAAGAAGGTAGCCAATTATTTTTACCTTTTTCACTTATCACACACTTGGATTACTCTTTAAGTCCAGACTACAGGGGACGTAACTTTTTTGCAGTACCAAACAATAGTCATCCCTATAAGTAGTAGATGTAATTTAGGTCCTGATGAAATGCCTAGATCCTTTTGGACAGTATAGGGCATGAAATATGTCGACCAGCCACACACCATACACATTTCTTTAGACCGAAGCAGGTATCATTCTCCCCCCTTCAGTCCAGGACTCACTAGTCGATATTGTAACGCATAGCACAAGAACCCAGTGAATAAAATTACCTTTGGAGTCTCTTGTAGCTATTTTTAGACCACATTCACTTCACTTCACTTCTGCTCACGACACATATGCTCTCTCATAACATTCATAGCTTCACGACGGCAACGAGAAAAGAATCTGACAAAGAGCATGACAACCCTCGGGTGTGTGAGGGCCCTTGCTCCTTATTGGAGCTATCCGAGTGCTAGTACGCACTCTCTTTCCAGCACCTGGTATACACACACTTCCCTCATCCCATCTCTCTTCTCTCCCTTCTCTCATAGGAACAGCATACTCCTTTGGTTTGCATAATTGGTTGGGTCCTGTATGCTGGACCTTCCAAGCCCCTGTCCCTCCTTGTGATTTAAAAGGGCAAATAGGAAGTCGTAAGAGGACCTGGAGCCTGGAAAAATGGCCCAAGTACCTGCCCAAAAAAAAGGGCAGGGGATATGGGAAACCCTTTCCTAAGCTTCCATGGTCTGGGAGGAGGCTGAGCCTGTGGGTGATGCCCCAGAACCTAGTGGGGAGGACATTGATGCCCTGAAGGACCTACCTAAGCTGGCCATCTGGCAAGTGGAAGGGGGCCATCCCAGGGTGAAATTCTGCAAAGCTCAGAAAGAGTGCCCTACTCTTGAGGGCCTACGGCATCAGGCTGAAGACCAGGCAGCTGGCGACACCTCTGGTGAACTCCTGATTTACTGGAACAATGATGTCCTGTATAGCGAGCCCAAGGTTCCTGAGCCTGGAGCAATCCATGTTTTGGTGGTCCCCAAGTTCTACAGGGCCCTCCTTCTGGAAGTGGCTCATGATGTACCTCTGGCAGAACATTTCGGAGAAGACAAGACCTTTGCAATGCTTGTCACCCACTTCTATTGGCCCCGGCTGAGATTGACCTCAGATGCATTCAGCAGGTCTTGGCCTACCAACAGGGCAGTGGGAAGACAGGGGGAAAGAGAAAGGCTTCCCTGGTTCCCCTTTCTGTCATTGGCCCCCCCTTTTAGCGGGTGGGCATCAACATTGCGGGCCACTGGATCTCAAGATAGCCCTGGGCAAAATGTTTATACTGGTCTTGGTGGACCATGCCACCCAGTACCCAGAGGCAATACCTCTGAGGATAGTGACGGAACCCGCAGTGGCCAGGGCACTGATGGGTGCCTTTATCCGGGTGGATTTTCTCAAGAAGGTAATGTGTGAGCACCAATGTCATAACAGCATACATAATGTGCAGGCGGGATGGGTGTGGAGTGCCTTACAAGTTCTACACAACCTATCAACTCCAGACCCATGGGCTTGTTGAAAGGTTCAACAAGACCCTCAAAGGCATGATCATGGGAATGATCATGGGCCTGCCAGAGCCCTTGAGGAGGAAGTAGTGCATCCTGTTGTTTGCAGGGCCGGCTTTAGGGTGGTGTGACCAGTGCCACCACACCGGGTGCTGGCTTCCTGGGGGCACCGTATTTGAAAGTTTATTATGCTTTTGAAGCACCTGCTGCAGTGTTTTTTCCCCCCGGCAATTACCAGGCCTCACATAAATGTCAAGATAACATGTGTGATTAATTATCTTCCTGGAGAGAGATCAGCATTTTGTATAGTTGGGGTTTTGACTTCGGTGAAGTTAGTGCAGAGGGTTAATATGCCTGCTGCAAAGAACGTGCACCAAGTAGATTACAGAGTGTGTATGATGTAAACAGATCAGCAGGTTACTGCTTTCAAAAGAGGCATCATTTTGTTACTTGCAATTTATAACTTAAAGTACTAATATAGAATAGTGAGCTATTAACTTTCCTCCTAGAACTGCATACACACTGCAAAGTATACATTATTAGAACATTGATTAATGTTGCAAAAAGGGTTAATTTGGCTAGAAATCGATTATTATTAAAGAAAACTCCCAACTATGCTGTTTCTTTTTCGACTCTGAGTTTTTGCTTCTCCACACCAAGCACTCTTGAACTATACTGCCTACTAGTATGGATGACATGTGACTCCTACACTTTTAGTCCTTTGGCTTATGTAACATTTCCTATACACTGATTTACACACGTATGATTGATTGTCTCTGTGTAATGTGCATGTGATGCAAAGTGCTCGGACACCCTACACTGGTATGAGTGGCGCTATATAACGAATTCAATGCATCTGAGAGTGTGTGGTTATGGAGACTTGGTTACTGTTAAAGGGTGCTAGTGAGAGAATCTGTGGTGGAGGTGGTCATTGGGGGGGCGCCAACAAACATTGTCGCACAGGGCGCCACCAGCACTAAAGCCGGCCCTGGTTGTTTGCTTACAGGGAGATCACTCCAAAGGGAGTAGTGTTAAGTCCCTTTGAACTTCTGTACGACCACCCTCTCAGAGGGCCTCTCAGCTCTGTGAAGGAGGAGTGGGAACAAGCTCCCAAGAACCCCCCCCAAGATGAGTCAGCCACATGTTGACTCTTAGGGCTCATATTAAACACTTCTGGAAAAAGCCACAGAGAACCTGGAAGGTCTGGTAAGACCAAAAGGTCACTCTGGTTAAGTTTCAGCCTGGCTAAAAAGGGTGGGTGATTGAGTCAGTGGAATCCTGTCCCTTGAAGGATCGGTAGAGTAGGCCCTATGAGGTGAAGGAGCGCAAGGGAGAGGTGACCTACCTGGCAGAAATCAATACCCCCAGAAACTCCTTGAGGGTCCTGCACATCAACCGTCCAAAGCCCCACTCTAAGAGGTGCCAGGTAACCATGCTCCTGGTGATGAATGATGGAGTGGAAGAGGAAAGTGAACCTTTCCCTAGACCTCCTATCTTCCAAGTAGCAGGATGGGTCAGTGGGAGGAGTTGTCTTATTCCTTACCCTGACTCGAGGACAACTGAGGGAGTGTCGCCACTTGCTTGGGCAGTTCACCTTTCTTTTCTCACTTACCTTAGGGCGCACCACTCGGTGCACACACAACATTAACCCCCCCATGACAGCATGCCTGTCAAAAACAAAATATACAGGTTTTCTCATACATTGAGTATCAGCATTAAGGTTGAGGTATTCAAAATGTTGGAGTTAGGGGTGATTCAGCACTCCAGTAATCCCTGGTCTGGTCCTGTGTTTCTGGTACCCAACGCCATCCCACCAGGATCTACACCAGAACTCCGATCATTGTGTGGTTTATAGAGGGCTCAGCTCAGGCATTTAGACTGATGCTCACCCCTTCCCCGAGCTGATGAGCTCATTTACCTTTGAGGAACCACCAAGTTCCTGAGTACGTTTGACTTGACCTCAGGATACTGATATATTGCCTTAACTGAGAGGGCTAAGGAGAGTAGAGGTCTGCATTCTCCACCTAGAGGGCCACTTCCAGTTCCAGGTGATGCCCTTTGGATTAAAGAATGCCCCTACCACCTTCCTGAATTTGGTCAACCTGGTCCTGGAAGGAAGGGAGGCTGTCAGAGCTGCTTATCTAGACAGCATTGCAATCTTCAGCTCCAGCTGGGAATACCAACTGTTCTGACTCCAGGAAGTTCTTTAGGCCCTGCAGAAGACAGTTCTGACTATCAAGGCCATTAAGTGCCAGATAGGGATCTGTGGTTTACTTGGGCCACCAGGTCAGTGGGGGCAAGGGGCAGATCCTCTCGGCCAAAATTCAGACCACCCTGACTTGTGAAGCCCTCAAGACCTAGACTGAGGTGAAAGCCTTCTTAGGCCTTACTAGTTATTACTGGAGATTTGTCAAGGGATATAGCACCATTGTTACCGACTTGACAGAGCTGACTTCTAAGAAGCAGCCAAAGAATTTGGTGTGGACGGAGGCATGCCAGAATGCTTTTGGTGCCTTGGAGGAGACCATGTGCACAACACCAGTGCTCAGGCCCCTGACGTCTATAGGGAATTCATTGTCCAGGCAGATGCCTCAGCATGGCATACGGGTTGTGCTGTCATAGCTGAACAATGCGAGCCTAGACCAACAAGTAGCCTTCATCAGTAGGAGGTTACTTTCTAGGGAACATAGGTGGACTGCAATTTAAAGGGACACCTTTACAGTGGTCTGGGAACTGTATAAGTTGAGACCATACTTTTTTGGAGCTCACTTGCAGGTTCACACAGACCACAGACCCCTCAGATGTTTAATGTAAATGAGGGGTGATAATCCCAAATTGTTGTGGTGGTCCATCTCCTTTGAGGGAATGGACTTTAAAATGAAACATCACCCTAGGACTGACCGGGCCAATGCTGATGGGTTTTCCTAATTCTTCCCCCTTAGTAATGAAAACCCCCATGAGGGTGCGTAGCAATTCCTGCTTTCAGCTGCAGGGATACATGTTAGAACTAAGCTTTTTGCCTTCAGGCTCCTGTTTTGCTACATTCCTTTTGTTGGCTTTAGAACTCTGTGCACTTTACCACTGCTAACCAGTGCCAAAGTGCTTTTGCTCTCTATATCAATTATGGTAAAAGTGGCCTACACTTAATTGGCACATTTAATTTACTTGTAAGTCCCGAGTAAATGGTATTACATGCTCCGGGGCCCTGGAAAGTAAATACTACTAGTGGGCCTGCAGCACTCATTGTGTCATCCAAAGTAGCCTTTTAAACATGTCTTAGGCCTGTCACTGCAGCCTGTAGTGTAGTTTTAAACTGCTATTTCGACCTGGCAAAATAAACCATTTGCCAGGCCTAAACCTTCCTTTTTAGGTCGAGCCTAGCGCAGCGCGCATGCGCTACACTGCTCGACTTTTTGTAAGGGCTTTCAGAAATCTCACCTCACGGTCGCACACACTTGTGCGTGTGCTTTTTTTTTTCTCCCGTGCTATTGGCCTTTGCGTGCGTCTTTTTAACAAAGACAGCACGCAATTGACCAAAGGCTCTTTTTGTCCCACCTTTTTGTCCCCCATGTTCCCGCCCACGGCCTAATGCTTGCGGTTACGCGCAGCATCAGCAAATATTTCCAATTATCGTGCCCAGACGCGGGCGCGATAATTGGAAACATATGCTGCTGCTCGCAACCGTGCGCGCACACCAGCAGTCTCCACTCCGGAAATTAAACCATGCTGGGCCCGCCCTGCTCCGCGCCGCAGAGGTGACGGACACAAATCATCCTCGCGGCAAGTTAATGACATTCGCTGTTAACACATTTTTCTTGTTACTGAAATTGCAGGTATCGGCATAATTAGGATACAATTTAAACAACGTTTTGTTGAGGTATGTAACTATAAATCTGCGGGATTACGGGGATGCAATTGACATGGTTTGATACATTTAGGAGAATGATTAGCGAGGATCTGGCACGCGCCGCAGCACTGGAGCTTTTAATATATGGCACACTTCAAAAGGCACTGATTTATATAGCTTGCTATGCATGAAATGCTTGTGGTTACTTTAAACAGCTTTAATGGGTTGTAAAATATTCAACATTCGCAGAGCATACCCCTTCACACACGGTGGCCACCTAACTCTTAAAAACTGGAGGGAGGGTTGGACGGGTAAATAATACACTATCCCTGCCAACCGATGTGCTTGATAACTGGTAATCTACATGGATTGACAGGACTATCCGTCACCGTACTTTATAAACTCACTCCGCCTTCTGCACTGCTGGCCAATACCCTCCCCTTCCATCCTTGGACCCTACCACCTGCCGTAAATCCCGGGTGGCCCACCCCCCAAAAACCTATTGTCGTGCTAGCACCCCCCCAACTCTCCAGCAGTTCACGCAGCCACCAACCACCCTGCTGCTCTCCCTCCACACCATTGCACCTCACCGGTCACTCGCAGTCCCGTATCTCTCCCTCAGACCTCTCCAAAAGCTCTCACAGTCACCTGTCATCAGAGCTCTTCCTCTGTTCTCTCACTTGTGATTATCTACCCCAGCTCAAAGTTACCTCTTCTGCCAGTATTTCACTCACTTCACCTGTAAGAAAATGTCAGAGACTCAACCCCTCAGGACAATAATAGAATTTGACTCCCACCAAAGGCAATAGATATCACTTTCAAGACCTTATAAATCTTTAGACATGCAACACTTTAGATTACTGCACGTAAGAATATCTACCAGATAACTAATCACCTACAAAATACCAAAAGCGAGACCTATTGTCTATGCCAATGCTTGGTAATACTTATAATTCACCCCTATGGAAGGCCCTAATGATAATAGGGTAGGGTGTATTGTATTGTATTTTAAAATTTGGGCAAAAGCATCTAAAGTCATTTTTCACTTTTGTAAGGCTAACTCTCCCACTGAGTTACCTTATTTCACTGTGATAACTGTGGACTGGAAGCAGATAGAGACCTGCAGTTTAGACTCAAATTAATTTGTAATTTAAAATTCTCTTTAATGGTAAAGTCGGACTTTAAGTCACAATTCTGAAAATGCCACTTTCAGAATGTATTCAAAAAAGAGCACTCCTTTCGCGCTCCCACTGCTGCACTGCCAGACCTGGGAATCACTCCCACCATATATGTCCTTAAACCAGGTATTCCATTATAAACACTTTATGCCATATCAGTTTTGTCATCCAATATTCTAGTTATGCTCTCTTAATCTTCATCACAGCGGAGGCAGTGTAATTGAATCTGTAAACTTTATTAATTCTTCCAATACCAAATGCTCGCCATTCTAGGCTTTAAACAGAGGTACATCCAAATCAGGAGTCTCCAACCTTTTCTGTAGCGAGAGCTACTTCTGCTCAAGGACAGTCTTTCCGAGCTACTAGCGAATTTTTATAACTGTAAAATGGTGACTACACTATGACCACCCAAAGCAGGACTTTCAGTAGCTACCACCCAAGTATAACAAGTGTGGTTACCAGCAGAAATGCTGGGAAAAAGTTCTTCAATATTAAGTGCACCCCCGACTTATGAAGTAACATTCAAATCATGGCATGCCCTGTGGTACAAAGGATATAAGCACAGCAGTACGCCTCCCCAGCTCAGCTTGAATTATCATTCACCAGTTTCTGAAAATGCACGTTTTTCTATCTAATACCACTTTCCACTGTGGGCAAACAAACTCAATTTTCCAGAAGAAAAACCATTTTTAAAAACTAAAACTGCCTTAAAAATATCAGTTTTTAGGAAATGCACAGTCCTGAAACATCAGCTTGTCATTTTCATCTTGTACTCCCATATACAAATGCCTCATATGGACAGACTACTTTGAATTGCCAAGTATTAGTTCAATGCCATGGATGCTCACCATAGCACCACGGATGCCTGTAATATGCCAGTAATGCCCACCATTATACTAGGGCCAGAGCTGTGCCAAGGCTGGAAACCATACGGATCAGGAATGAGATCTTATATCAGTCATGACCATTAATATGCCAGGAATAGGTTCATATAGGCCAGTTATGCTCTTAGTATGTCAATGATAGCTGCCAGTATACCACAATTAGACCAAAAATACTAAAATAGTCAAAAATTACCATTATTATGCCATTGGCACTATTATGTCAGGAATGGACACAATTATGACAGAGATAACACTCTTATGATGGGGGCTAGCATATACACTTGGCGGTTCTTGGCACTAGGCATAGGTTCAGGAAGCAATAGTGTTTATTATGGGCACACAAATGTTGATGAATCTCTTAATTTTCTCTGGTCTGGATTATACCCTGTTCTCCTCGGGTCTCGGGCTGATCATGCATCCAACTGACACGTTTCACTCTGACTCCTACAGTCCCGCACTTTGGTGGGTCAGCACTGATTACTGCTCAGGCTACTGCTGCCATACTTCTTTGATGGTGCACTGTTCACACACCGAAAAAGAAGGAACTACTACATGGTCAATCACTTTGTGGCTTAGCTATATTGAGACTGGATACAGACTGTCATGTAGCAGGCCCTATAGGCCGACTCAGTGTGTATTTGAGTGTTAGTATGAGTTACTGCCATAAGTTTCCTGGCTGTCACTCTAAGGGTCTTGAGATGAGCAGTGCTGCCTTCTTTAATAGGCATCTACTCTCAGAATTTGATACTGGGCTTGACTTCATCTCCGAGAGCTACTTTGAAGGTACTGGCGAGCTACCAGTAGCTCCCAAGCTACTCGTTGGAGACCCCCTTGATCCAAATCAATCACAGTTCTAAGTCAGCAAGCTGTGTACATACCCAATGCATTTCGAGCCAACTTGGCTCTTCGTCAGGGGTTACTGAAACAAATACGATAGACAACTCAGTCACATTTTCATTGTAAACAATGTTTTAACTAGTGAAAGCAACATAAATTCCACAAAACTCATAACCACCTCCGTGTCCCCAACATATTATAAATTAAAAGTTGATACTTAAAATATGATACTTAAAATACTGATGATTTCAGCCCCATGTCCCTCCCCTGCTATACCCAAAACTATACATATCTGCAATGTGCTAAGAACTCATAATTCCCAACCCTGGTCTAACATGATTTTGACTGTTAAGTAATTAACCCACTTAATCCACGGACACTGTTTGCATGCACTAAAGTTTGTGAAGTTTGGATAACAATGAAAGGGAAGGAGTGCATGCTCATCAACCAACTACGCAGAAGAGCCTTTCTACTCCCCATCTCCTCTCATCACCTTCTGTGTGCCTTTACCTTGTTCCAACCCCTGGAAACCACTCAAGTTCTCAACATTGCTCTAAAAATAAAGGCATGCTATATGCCTTGCTCAGCTGCCTTCCTCAAATATCTCTTCTCCCCACTTGTAGACATACCTGACTTGTTCACTGCCTCAATCCTCTCTTCAAAAAAAGCACTGCCCAGTACAGCCTCCCCCACTTCCCTTTCTTCAGCAAAAACACAGAAACAGAAGTTACAATACATCTTCAAGAATACGTCAAACGTAACCACTTCCTCCATGATTATTACTCTGCATTCTATGAGCGGCAGTGATAGTGCAGTGGCCAGCATGAAGGAAGAGTGTCTCTTCTCCGTGGATGAGAATTAGAAAATCACCTTGATTCTTAATGACTCATCAGCAGGCTAAACCTGCTACACCAATTCGCCATGCAATACCCCTGGATAGTTGTGAGCACTGGGCTGGCATCTACGGCTCTGTGTTGTAATCAATTGTAGCCTTCTAGTCTGTGGACAGCCAAAAACCCAGGATCAGATCTGCTGAATCATCCACAACCCATTGTCATATGTCATTCATCCTGCATCATTCCCCTTGTGCCTTCTTTTCAACATCGACATATGTCCTGGTCATTACCTCCTTGAGGAGTATCAAATGAACTTCCAAATATATGCCAACACACACAAATTGACTTCCACTGGACTGTTTGCTCCATTGGATGATGGAGAGATTGCTGTGCATAAATACCCCCAAGAGCAATATCATAATTATAAGAAACGGAGCCCAATTCACTACTATCTGTATGGCCACAACAAACGTTGAAGTAACTTCCTCTACCTCACCAAAAGTGAGGAACTTGGGGATTCTCTTTGCCTCAGACTTCATTTTGGGTCCCTAAGTTAACGCAGTGGCACAGAGTGGAAGAGACAGTTCTCTCTTCTCTTAAAAGTCTTCACCTCTTCACACTGAACACAGAACTGAGCTAACAAGAGCCCTCATCCTGGCATACATCGCCTACTGGCACATCATCTACTCTAATCTCCCCAAGAAAGTGATTGCCAGGCTCCAAAGACTTTAGCACTAGGCAGCTAGAAGGTGCTTTAACGTTCTCTGCTATCTCTGAGTTGATGCTAGGATCAAATTCAGTGTCAAGCATACCATCCACAAAGCGTACTGGGGGATAGGTTCTGATACTAACACCTCAATATATGTGCCCATTGGCTTGTTAGCTCTAACAACCAATAGTCATTCAACAGGATAAAACATGGGAATAGAATCATTGATGTGTATGAGCCAGATGTGAATAACGTCAACCCCAACCGAGGTGGTGAACCCAACCACATGGCCCAGGAGACTCTGAACGCAGAACTTTTCAGACTTTCCTTTCATTGAGATCAATATGAAAAGGGTGGTGTTGAATATTGGGCATGATTAATCACCCAGCCAAATTAGATTGTAACCTCACCTTACACCACTAAATCTTTTTCTCTATTTGCCAGTGCCCTGAAGTTACCCATAACCATCGCGCAGCTCTATACTCCTTAATAAATATATTAAGACATAAATATAATAAGTACAATAGGCCTACTGTCTAAAATAGAGATCATGGATGTTTGCAATTTAGTTGCTAGATATCTGAAAAGTGCATCAGATTGCAAGAACTCATTATGATTTTTAATGTGGGATCTCAGTGGATTGATTCTTTTATTTGAATGGAATACAGTAAATCGAGGTATTTTTGTTTTTATAAATTGTAGATGTGTTCCAATTTTTGGTGGGTTTCTGTTGAGCTTATGGTGTCTTAATCAAAGTAAACATTATAAAAGTTATATCCTAAACATCATTTAAATTGCTCCTTGAAAACAAAATGTCATAATAGCAGTACTGATTATTTAAATGTGCATTCTGCTAAGAGCTGCAGGTTGGGTATTACAAACTTTAGATCTACGCCGGTTTTCCCCTATTACTCATACAGAGGCTCCCACGACTTCTAAACTGGACATTGGTAACAAGTGCACCCAGTCACCGTCAGACGTATAATTTTGTTGCGAAGTGAGTGGTAAACTAGGTGACCAATATTAAGATGCGAGAGATATAAAAGTACACCAACGGAACTCAATTGGAAACAAATTAAAACACATAGTTGGACTGGCAGTTCGGGATATCTTTCTGTCTAGCACTGTCAGACGAGCGAGCTTGAAAGAACTAGTGTGTGGCCGTTCTTAGGTCGAGCCTAGCGCAACGCATATGAGCTGCCCTATGGGAGGCTTCTTGTGAGCACTCCAAACTTACTCCAAACTTCTCCGTGTGGGTCGGACTCCTCCCACACATTGGATTGGCCTTTGCGTATGTCTTTCAATAATGAAAGCACGCAAATGGTCAAAGGCGGGTGCATGTCCCACCTCTTCTCCAAAGGTGCACTCCCACGGTGTTTTGCTCTCGGGCGCGAGCAGCAGTGCGCAGGCTGGCAGCTGCATTCCTCCCTCGTTGTGGATCAGGTTACTAATTAAACATAGCGCGGCCGCTTTCACTTTAGCGACCGCGCTT
Source organism: Triturus cristatus (assembly GCF_964204655.1). Taxonomy (NCBI): domain Eukaryota; kingdom Metazoa; phylum Chordata; class Amphibia; order Caudata; family Salamandridae; genus Triturus; species Triturus cristatus. The sequence goes on from NC_140584.1 coordinate 335,808,674, forward strand.
GTTGTTTTGTGTGGGATTGTTTTTTATTTTTTATTTACTTTAGGCACCATGTTAAGAAAAGAAAGGCTTGTTTCCGCTTCATTTGCCGCACATCATCTTCCATTGCGGACGCCGCGCTCTCTTGTTTAGCACGCGCTCCCTGCCCAAGGCCAGCACATTCATCGTCACTTGTTCCAGCCCACGCTAATCTCCATATTTTATGTCCCACTTTTCAGCTTCATGGCTTAGGGCAGGGGAAGCATCAACACCATTTTGAGGAGAGCGTTGAGCCAAGAGTTCAAAGTGATCTCCCATTTTGCAAATTTGTTTCTGAAAATGCCATTTTAATCTTGAGCAATACAGTTATGAAAGTGAAGTCCAGTGCACGTCCAGGCATCATTTTTTCAGGATAGCCACATAAGATACATTTAAATAAATTAATCTAATTTGTACTCTTTTCCATAATTATTGGGTATCACGAGACATGATTCCCCAGCTTTCACACATCTCTTAGTACCCCCGTTCTCCCCTTTTTGAAGTCTCCTCATTTTAGCAGATGTGGGAAGCTGTAGACAGTGAAGTGATTTGCCACGGATTACACAATATGGTCACATGGGGAAGCCGTGATTACAACTCAGGCATCCTACAACCTAAACACTAATCCGCATTATCTACCATTATCTACGCAGGTGATTACAGGGGATTGCGTTGTTTCCAGCGGACATTCCATTTGTGCACAGAATGAACAAATGCTTAAGACCTAAAAGTGCGCTTCATTTTCTGTAAAGTCTGCAAAGCTCTGCATATTCCACGTTGGTGTCTAGCTGCTTCTGTGACACACATGGTCATTAGGCAGGCTGGCGAGGGGCAGGTATCAGAAACATCCAAGTGGTCATGTATTACCATATTTATATAGCGCTTCGCATCGCTGACAAGGCTGCAAAGCGCTCTGAGTGTCATCGAGAGCTCTATAGGAGTCCATGCACTCCTAAAGGGTTCTCCAGATGGGAGACATGCTCACAGTGTCATTATTGGCAACTTCCCCTACCCATAGTCTGAGCATGCAAGAATAAATAAATACACAAGACAACTTTTGTTCTGGGAAAATATTGCTGCAGGTTTATTCCATACGAGAGTGCAATATGTGGGTCATCCTACGGGCGATCCAAGGGAGGGCAGCTGTACCAACCTATGCTGCCCCCGCCCGCCTGATGAGCCAGCACTGTGGGACACCCAGTCAGTGCTCCACCTTTTGGTGATCCTCTTCCGGATCACGTGACACGTTGGTCTCTTATTACTCACGCCCTCTTCAGGGCGGAGCGTAGCAGGGCAAACCCCCAGTTGGTCAGCCCCCAACCACCCAAAGGACTAACGGGGCGCTGTCGTGGTTTTCCAGGAACCTGCCCTGAAGCCCTGGTCTTTGGCTCTGGCTACTCTACTGTGCCGCGCAGAGGTACCCTTACTGTACCCGTCTGCCGCAGAGGTACCCTTACTGTACCCGTCTGCTTCCAGATTGCCCTGTAACTCCGCCACAGTTCAGGAGGTGGCTCCCGTCGCCACTAGAGCCCCCCACACAAACTATATTGTCAAGTCAAGAAGGAACAGGTTCATCCCCACCAGAGATAAGTGGACCCCATCATTCTCAAAGTATCCCTCGACTTTGGACTGAATCAGCTCATGCCTGATGAAACCCAGACCCCTCTGGTCTGCGAACTTACGCACAGAACTATTGAGCCTCCTGCGGGAATGTTCCACCGTCTCGCTGGACCTGGCCCCGTGCCAGTTTCTGCGAGGGATGATTTCCGACCACCAGAGCTCGCATTGTCCAATGCGTTTGCTGATTTCCCCCAAGTCAAACTTCATGGCTTGTAATAGTGCCCTCCTCCCCATGGGAATAAGGTTGTTGCCCCCCAAATGGATCACCAAGATGATGGGGAGGCCGCCCCCTTGAGCCAGTTGTTGCTCTAGTTTGTTAGTGATGTTGCTCCATCTTATTCTAGGGAAGCCCATCCAGACAAACTGCGTTTGTGTAAACCCCCGCATCCAATTCCTGCATGCCGCCCACTGAGCCAACCTGGCAACAAATGAATGGCCGATCACCCACACTTGGGAACCCGGTGAATAAACGGACGCCAGTTTTTACACACTTGTTTAATGTCTATTAAATAACACTTTATCAAGATCACTACAAACCACTGCACTCAATATTCTATTTACATGCTGAGCTTTCAAGGGTGAATGTAATGCTCAAAGCAACGCGATTGCCAGCGCCCCACCCTCTTTATGCCCTCCAGCTCCATGCCTGACTTGAATGCCGCTGTAGCTGTCCCAATTCTAAAGGAATACTTTTTGTTTGGGCGAGCAAGGCCCGTGTGAGCTAGGTAGGCGCCCATGATCTGGTCTATCTGGAATTTTGTCAGGGGACCCAAGTCTGCATGTATCAGGAAGTATCCCTGTGCCGCGGGGCGCACGGACATATAATCCCTAACTCTAGCCACTGGGCAATACCTTGGGTTGCCTAACGGTTCCAGAACTACATCAGCCCCTCGCCCTGCCTGATCTGTTTTGGATTTCCTTTAATATGTATCACTAGCTTGTCCGTTAGTTTAACATCCTGGTTGCTTAAGGCATCGCCAGACACGCCTGATTTTGATCTGGCTACCAGTTCGCCCATCCTGAACACCCCAAAGAATGCAGGCAGAAGGCTGCTGAAAAGAGTTTGGCCTCAAATTGCGAGTGGGTGACCTGGTGTACTACATCTAGCATCTCCTGGAGGGTGTGTTAAATGGTAGCGGCAGTTTCAGTCGATAACCCTTCAAGTATTGCCCGGCGGTAATCGCCTCTCATACCATTCGATAATTTACCAATGAAAGAGGCAGGCGCCGGAGACTGGAAGGCAGGAAACAAAGTTTTATTCCGTCGGAGCAGAACACATCAGATCAGACAGCAAGGTATCGTCACGAGGTGCTCTAACTGCATCTCTGAGGCCTGGCCTCTTATACACAGGTTTATGACTTTATTGCAGGTTTATTATACATGGCACATTCTTGAGATTGTTTTGGAACATGAAAGAACATCCTCGGAATCCCCACTTCGAGCTTGTTCCCACACATATCTACAGTGGAAGTCCCCACCCCATCTACAGTAGGAGATGGCTATCACGCAGCTGGACATTCCGCCAATTCCCGGGGATGTGTGCAACCGGCTGGGTCTCAGGGGGTAGGGGCTTTGATCCACTGTAATCCCTTTGATGTGGGGTGTTTCCCTTACAGTAGGGGCAATAAACTGCATCCGCAGGGCTAGGTGATGGCCTGGGATCGGTTTGGACAATGGGGCGCAGAGGAAGGGGGTTATCAAAGAGAGGCATGACCATGTATGGGATGTCGGTCAGGCGTGGGATGTGGTTCCATGGCAGGGTCGCGCAGAATGAGGGGGTTTATGGCCCGTGTATGAGAGAGCGGGGGTGGCCGGCGCGCGGGGGATGCTCGCAGCGCCAGGGGCACGCGCTGGCGATTGAGAATGAGCGGGGAGAGAGTGGGGTGCCTGAAATGGCGGCCGTGCGTTCGCTGTGCGTAGCGCTGGGGAGAGGCAAGATGGCGCAGATAATGTTCAGTTACAAGCTAAATTTCCACAGTCCTCCCTTTTAACATATCTCGCCAGCTTGTCTAGTTCGGATCTATCCCCATAATACTACGAATTTCCACCTCATACAGAGCTTTCATTCGCTCTGTTTCAAAGTTCAAAGTCTTAGGGCAGATGCAGTTCATAAAAAGCGAACATAAAGGTGGCAGACACTGAATCCCCAAGCAACATCCACATAGTATCACAATCGGTATTAGGATAAATGAAAACAGCCTCCATCCCCAACTTTTAATAGTGTCCCAAAACCAACTCCCCAGTGACCATTCTTCTTGCTCTTGATGGACCTCTGCGGATAGTCTGTGGAGGTGTTCAATTGCTTTGTAGACTGAGGGTGAGTTATCCGGTACGTAGGTACAACAGCTGGACCCAATGATGCGGCATGCTCCTCCACGATCGGCCAGAACCACATCTAGAACGAGGCGGTTCTGAAGAGCCACTAGGCGGACGGCCTGGAGCTCGGCGGTGTTGTTGGCGAGGATGCCGGCCGTAATGTTCATCGCCGTTTCGACTGCCTGGGTTAAGTGGCGGATGGCACGGCTGTTTGCCATTGGACCCCAGAGTGGAACAAGACCTTTTACTGCGTCCATGAACTGCGCTCCGGCGGAGTCGGCTTGCACAATTTCTTTGGCACGTTTCTGTCGGTGATGGTTCGCTGGAGCCACATATGTCGGAGGAAGGACAAAGGCGATGTAGCAGGTGCCTCCCCAACCTTTCGGAAGCCAGGTGTAGGCCTTAGTACCACAGACGAAGTACATATTCGGGGAGGCAACAAAGGAAGGTGGATCAACTGAGTCCAATGTTCGGGTGATGAGGCAGGAGCTGTGGCCCACCAGCTGCGCCCCCAGGCCTTCGAGGCACACAAATCCAGTGATGTTGACGACGGATAGGGCCACTGTCAGGGTGGCGGCCGTTCGTTTCCGGAGGTAAGAGAAGGTGGGTCTGGCTGGGTTGTTGAACACTTGCATTTCAACTCGTTCTTTGGCAGGGATGTCCATGTGAAAGGAAGTGTTTGATCTCAGAGGACAGAAGGGGGCAGAAGTTCTTCCAGTTTTGTACAGCCAGAACCCATGGTAAAAGTGTGACATGGTTCTGCTGGAAGTGGCATTGTCCTTGTAGCTTTCCTGCAGGAGGATTAACCAGGCGAGGCAGGAGCCATGGACAGAAAAAGGTGAAGGGATGAAAGGGATAGAGTGTCCAGTGGCATGTGGTAGCAATCCACAGATCCAGCAATTAGTGGCGTTGGCAGCAAGATTGTGTTGGTGGAGCAACTGCACAAAAGAGTTATTCCAGAACTCCTTACGCCTCTCTCGGAGTTGGGGTGAAAGTGAGATCAGATGGTGTTCTTTCATGGTGGTAGGTTGAACGGTGGTCAGCAATGTCTTATGAGCGGGTGTGCTCTCCTCCATGATCCAGAAGGTGACCACGAGGAGAAGGCAAAAGAGAAGGGTAATGAAAAGTGCAATAGTCTTTGAGCTGTGCATTCGGTCAGTCTTTGGGTTTTTGTAGTGGATCTTCGGACGTCCGGTTGCTTCCATCATCTTCATGTCGGGCGCTTCCATCACCTTCAAGAGACTCGGTAGCGGGCAGAACCACAGACTTTGTTTAGTTTCTCTCCTGGTGGCCTTTGAGGTGACTAGGCTACCGCTCTGAGATTTCCACTTAGCCTGTGGTCTGTTTAGCTGAAGTTCTCTCCTTTCGTCGCAAGTTATACCCTTCCTTGGATGGCACGGTGGGATCGGGATATCTTACTAACTCAAGTGTCTCTGTATCTGGGCAGCGGCTCAGGGATGGTCGGTCTTTGTCCAGAAGTTCTTCTTGGGCGGTGATGTTGTCCGTGGTTGTCAGGGTCGGTGATACCTTCTTGCAGTGGTGTGCATGCAGCCAATTGCGTTTCCCCTCCACTCGAAGAGCTGTTCGGGTGGTGATCAGGACTTGCAGGGGGCCCGTCCACCGGGGCTCCAGACTCTTGGTGCGCTGGAAGTTACGCACTAAGACTAAGTCACCGGGTTGGATGTCGTGTCCGGGGCCCCTGGAAACATCGGGAATGGCGTGCAGCACCTGCTGATGGATAACAGACAACGTTTTAGTTAGGTTATACAAATAGTCAGACATGAGGACGTCCGGGACGTCGTGGGTGGATGTTGGCTTTGGAGCAGCCCAAAGGTTCATGGGCCGCCCGAAAACGACCTCGTAGGGGGTTAAGTGGTGTTTAGTGGGGGTGGAACGCATTGATAGCAATGCTAGCGGGAGAGCGTCTGGCCATCTCAGTCCTGTGGTGGCGACTATTTTTGCTATCTTAAGCTTCAATGTGGCATTGTGTCGCTCAACCAAGCCTGCAGATTGGGGATGGGAGACCGCATGGAATTTCTGTTTTACACCCAACCCTTTTAAGATGAGTTGAATAACTTCGGCTACGAAGTGGGGGCCGTTGTCGCTCCACAAAATTCGACAAAGGCCGTATCGGGGGAAGAATTCCTTCAGTAGTACTTTTGCGGTAGTCATAGCGGTGTTGTCATGGGTTGGGTAGGCTTCCACCCACTTGCTGAAGGCACACACAACGACAAGTACGTACTTCAAACCTTGGCACCTTTCTAACTGGACATAGTCCATTTGTAGGACTTCAAAGGGGTGATTGGGGACCCCAAACCCTCCCCGGGGTACAGCAGTTCCTTTCCCAGGGTTGTGTTGGAGGCATACTAGGCATTGTTGGACCAGACGTTTGGCTGAGTCTGGGATTTTGTCGTTGTGCCAGACTTTGGAGATGAGTTCGATCATGGGGGCAGACCCTATGTGTGCGGGGGAGTGTGCCATGGTCAGCATGGGGATCAAGTATGAGTCTGGTAGCAACCATTTGTTCAAGTCTTTAGTTCGCCAGCAACCGTCATCGTCCTTCAATCCCACCCGGGCCCATTCAGTTAATTCGTGTGGTGTGCTGGCTAGTTGGATATCCCTAATCGTTTCCCTAGCATCCTTCCATTTCTCAGTTTGTGACCTGGTCACGTACATACGGGTCGTGGACCTATTCTCGGCTGTGGTTCGGGCAGTAATGTCAGCCAGTGCATTTCCCTGTCCTATAATGTCTGTCACCTTCTTGTGTGCCTGGCATTTGATCACAGCTAACCGTGTGGGGAGGAGGACTGCTTCGGTCAGGGCAGAGACCATCCATGCAGGATGGGTGTGCCATGAGAAGTCAAGAATCCCCTCTCTTTCCATAAGAGCCCAAAGTGGTGAACTACCCCGAAGGCGTACTGACTGTCTGTGTAAATGTTTGCGGTTGTCCCTGCTGCCAGGATGCAGGCTCGTGTGAGAGCAATTAGTTCCGCCGCCTGTGCGGATCGCTGTGTGATGCGGGCTGTCTCAACAACTGTTCGGGCTGTGGTGACTGCATAGGCAGCTGAGGTGGTGCCATCGGGGAGCTTGATGCATGAGCCATCCACCCACAGTTCTCCGTCAGGGTCCGGGAAGGCAGTATCCCGGAGGTCAACCCTACTCTTGGTTTGTTCGTCGGTGAGGGTCACGCAGTCATGTATAGGGGATGCATTGGGGTCAGCGTTAGGGAGAGGCAGTAGAGTAGCTGGATTCAGAGTGGTGCATCGTTTCAATGTGATGTGGGGTGCAAGCAGAGTCAGTTCGTAACCAGTCAGTCGTGCGCTAGTCAGGTGTTGAGTCTTGGTTTGGTTCAGGAGGGTGTCAACCGCATGGTGTACCAATACTGTGAGGGGGTTCGAGAGCACGATCCCCTCGCTTTGCCGGATAGAGACAGCAGCGGCGGCTACTGCTCGAAGGCAGGCGGGCAAAGCTCTGGCTACAGGGTCAAGAGTGGCAGAGAAGTAGGCACAAGGGCGTTGTTTAGGGCCTATGGACTGGGTTAGGACAGACAACGCACATCCCTCCCTTTCGTGGGTGTAGAGGGAGAAAGGTTTAGTGTAGTCTGGGGTTCCTAGGACTGGGGCCGAGCAGAGGGCGTCTCGTAATTCTTTGAAGGAGGATTGACATTCGGGTGTCCAGGGGAGGGGGAAGGGGACATCTTTAGCCAGCAGGGAAAGCAGAGGTTTTATAATAAGACTGAAATTTGGCAACCATTGTCGACAAAAGGAGGTGAGGCCTACTAGGGACCGTACTTGCTTCTGAGTCTTGGGAACAGGGGTTTCTAGGATGGTCTGAATTCGGTCAGGGGTAAGTTTTCTCCCGTCTTTGGATAGTAGGTGGCCTAGATATGTTACTTGTGGTTGGCAGAATTGCAATTTCTTCCTGGAGACCTTGTGACCGTTCTCCGCGAGGAAGCGGAGGAGGTGAATGGTGGCTGTGACGGCAAGTGGAGTGGTGTCGGCCCCTAAAAGAATGTCATCGACGTACTGTATCAACACCACTCCATCGGGTAGTTGGACTGCATCTAGTTGCCTCTTGAGGGCTTGGCTATAAATACTGGGACTCTCAGTGTAGCCTTGGGGTGCCCTGCAGAATCTGTACGAACGGGCTTTTAAAGTGAAGCCGAACAGGTAGCGGCTGTCTGGGTGGATGGGGATGGAAAAGAATGCGTTCTTGAGATCAATAACAGTAAAGGTGGTGGCAGTGGATGGAATCAGGGTGAGGATGGTGGTGATGTCTGAGACCACGGGGTACTGGGGTATGACTACTTTGTTAACCTCTCGCAAGTCAACAATGAAACGGTAGGCTTTCTCATCTCCCTCGCCTTGCTTCTTTACAATGGGTAGGATAGGGCTGTTGCAAACATTACTGACTACTTCTTCTACCACTCCTGCCTCGACTAGGGACTCGATGATTTCCACCAATGCCTTCTCGCCTTCGGGCGATATCCGATACTGTGGAAGCTTTGGGAGCACTGCGTCCGGTCGGACGGTTATGTGTACCGGGTCGATCACCATGCGCCCTACATCTGAGTCGGTTTTAGCCCATAGATGTGAAGGTAATGTGTCGAGTAGGGACATGTCAGCATCGGTTATAGAGAGCATACGCCGTGTGTGACAGGGTCTGGACAGATCTGGGTTATCGTGTAGGATGACTCGAACTCCGTCTGGGGAGCATCTGATGGTAGCTCGAAAATGTTTTAGCAAATCAAGTCCCATAATAGCATCGGGGGTGTTGGAGGAGAGCAGAAAGGTCGTGTCAGTGGTGTTATCTTCTAAGTCAAAGGAGATTGGTGCTGATAAGGGGTTAGTGGAGGGCGTTCCATCGAAGCCTATTGAGGTTACATGTGAGCCAGACAAGGGTGCCCTAGGAATCAGTCGTTTAGATAACGCACTACGTGTCGCCCCAGTGTCTACCAGGAATGGAGATTTTGTGCCCAAGACCTTAGCAGTGACGTAAGGACCTTGCTGGTCAACACGGAGTTCGACTGGATCCCTCCCTTGCCCCTGGCGGTCCTATGCGAAGTCATGGGTGCTTTCATAGTCGGACTGTTGACACTGGTTTTGTCGGGGGCGATCAAAGGTGTTTGGTCTGCCTGGCCTGTCGTTGATGGCGTCGTTCGTGTACCCTCGTCCCTGTCCTCTATTTCTGGGGTCATATGCTGTGTCTCTGGGGTCCCTATTTTTGTTCATTTCCAGAAGGACCGGGCACTGGGATTTCCAGTGTCCGAACCCTCTACAGAACGCACATTGATTCCCATCTAAGTCTCTCCGTCCGTTGTAGGGTGCAGGGGTATGGTCTCTAGGGGGTAGCTTTCTAGGGGCGGCTGGTTGGTAATTCCCTTTCGGGGGTTCTCTTCCTATGGTCACCACTTGCAACTGTGCTATCATTACCCTCTCCTTCAGTTCCTTTTTCTTCCTTTCTGACGCCCTATCGTTCTCATTCTTTTGGTTTTCGTAGTATTGGGCCATCTGGAGGATAGCTGCGGGTTTGGAGGCTGCCCAACTACTCTCGCTGGTCTGCAGCTTCTGGGAAACTTCTTGTGACAGACCCTTCACATAATTCTGGACAAAGAGGTGATGTCCGGTTGCAGTGGTCATGTCCTGGCCACTATAATCGGAAAACACAGTCTCGAACCGAGAGAAGTATTCAGACACATCCTCCTGGGGTTTCTGGCGACACGCCGTCACTATCGACCAATCTACCTTTCTTTCTGGGATTAGAGTCTTCAACTTATGTACAATCTTGTCTGGGAGCTCCAATATGGCTTTCGGGGGTTTCTGTCCTGGTTCTCGCTGTTTATCTATGGTATCGAGTTGTACCCAGGTATATCCGAACGGCTCAGCGTGGTCAACTTTCCGGATTTGTTTCCACAAATCAGCCGGCAGACATAATCCGAAGAACAAGTCGATATCTGCTAAAGTCATTATTGTTGAGCCTAAGGCTGTACCTAGTTCGGTGTAGAAGGCAGTCGGGTTCTTTCTTAAGTCGGGTAGAGTCTTTCTAAAGGTCAAAATATCTTGTCGGTCCCATGGCTGGTAGACCCAATTATATACAACCCTCCCCTTCGCATCTTGGTGGTTGATGTCGTCATGTGTTCCCTGACCTCGTGGGGGGACCCAGTAGGGGGCGGCCTCTTTGATGGGCATCATGGTATCAGTCCTTCCTTCCTGGGGCTTAGTCGCTATGGGGGTTTCTGTTTTGGTTGTCTGCCTGTGTTCTTTAAGGTGTCGATAGACCTCGAGTGTACGAGTGAAGAGGTTCGTCACATCGCCCTCTCCTTCTTCCCCAATGTCTACCTTCCTATATAGGGCCGCTAAGCCTTCGGGACCTTTATCGCGGTACCTATCCTCATATGCATTCAGGGCGTGGTAACAAAGTCGTATGACAAAGTGTCGTCTGCGGCTATCGGCATACGAGTTATACACATCTGTTATATACTCCTCACTTTCCTTTCGCTCCACCAGTGTCCCTACTATCTTGTCGATTCCTGCTCGTTCATCCTTTGTTAGTCGATTCATTCTGGTGGAATCTTTCTTTCTTATCTCAGGGTCATCCAACGTCATTGCCGACGTTGTGTTCAGTACAAGAGGCTCGGCCGGCGCGGAGGCCGTGAGGACCGAGGCCCCTGTACTGCTTTCGCTCGTGTTTGGGGGTTGTGGGTGTTGCACTACCGATTGGGAGGGTGCGTATGGAGGGGGCATGTAAATGATTGGGGGACCTAATAGTAATTCGTCATTCGTTCGTTGCTTAGAGGACAACTCAGGGTAGAGCATAGAGGGGGTCCTAACAGCGTACTGGCCTGAGGTTTCGGGCTCCTGTCTCAGTTTAGTTTCCCTTCTCTCCTTTATTTCTTCTTCTAACTTTCTAGCGGCAAGGTGAGCTGCCTTTCGTAATTCCTTTTCTGCCTTTACTTCTTCTCTCTTTTTCCGTTGCGTTGCTTCTTTGCGCCACATGCCGATACTGTCAAGCATAGTAGGCGTCGTCTTATTGCTACGCAGAGCCATTTCTAGCACTTCAATCTTATGGTCGTCGAAGGATCCCATCAGTGGCCACTGACTCTCGGGGTCCTTCCTTGTATATTTATGCCATAGCTTGCTATAAGCTACGGCGACTAGTCCATATTTAGTGAACATGTCCTTATTAGGGGTGCCTTCCAGTGGAGCCGGATGGTCCACCTCTAATAAGCGGTCCGGGCAGAACCAACTACCAATCAGTGGGGAGAAGATAGGCATGACGGGTTTCAATGGGGACAAAAGTCAGCACTACCTATCTTTTCACTGCTTGCAAAGACTAGACAGAATATCTCTATTCCTCGTTATTTGTAAGCAGAGAATACCTCCAAAGAACCAATATCGAACAACTAGTGTTCGGACAATCAATCAATCAATCAATGGGGAGATAAAGATAGGCACGACGGGTTACAACGGGGACAAAAGTCTGCGTTACCTACCCTTCACTATTTGCAAAGACTAGACAGAATATTTCTATTCTACGTTATTTGCAAACAGAGAATATCTCAAAGAGCACTATTCTTCAAAACAATCAATGTTCGGACAATCAATCAGTGGGGAGATAAAGATAGGCACGACGGGTTTCAACGGGGACAAAAGTCTGCGTTACCTACCCTTCACTATCTGCAAAGGGAGAGAGAGAGAGTATTTCTACTCCTCCCCGTTTGTAGACAGCGAATATCTCAAAGAGAACAATCAATGAGCAATACTAGTATTTCAAAACTTCAAACAATCAATCAATTATTTCGCAATTCGTCGTGTATCACGACCTTACCCGGACCGCGTGGACAGTTTCTCGTCTTCCGCCTCCAGCGCCCGATCGTCCTCTACTCTCCGTATTTGCCGCGGCACTCCTGATGGTTCCCAGTCAGGACCGTAGATCACTCGAGAGAGGTCTGCTCGGAACCAGTGAAGTTCGGATGATCGGCTGCCAGACGAGGGTCTATTGGGCAGGAGCTCTCCCGATCGTTGCAGTCGTTCACTCTGTCGTCAGGACCTCTCCCACTGGATCCACATGTCTCTGATGGGCCCCACGCTTGGGACGCCAATTGTTAAATGGTAGCGGCAGTTTCAGTCGATAACCCTTCAAGTATTGCCCGGCGGTAATCGCCTCTCATACCATTCGATAATTTACCAATGAAAGAGGCAGGCGCCGGAGACTGGAAGGCAGGAAACAAAGTTTTATTCCGTCGGAGCAGAACACATCAGATCAGACAGCAAGGTATCGTCACGAGGTGCTCTAACTGCATCTCTGAGGCCTGGCCTCTTATACACAGGTTTATGACTTTATTGCAGGTTTATTATACATGGCACATTCTTGAGATTGTTTTGGAACATGAAAGAACATCCTCGGAATCCCCACTTCGAGCTTGTTCCCACACATATCTACAGTGGAAGTCCCCACCCCATCTACAGTAGGAGATGGCTATCACGCAGCTGGACATTCCGCCAATTCCCGGGGATGTGTGCAACCGGCCGGGTCTCAGGGGGTAGGGGCTTTGATCCACTGTAATCCCTTTGATGTGGGGTGTTTCCCTTACAGTAGGGGCAATAAACTGCATCCGCAGGGCTAGGTGATGGCCTGGGATCGGTTCGGACAATGGGGCGCAGAGGAAGGGGGTTATCAAAGAGAGGCATGACCATGTATGGGATGTCGGTCAGGCGTGGGATGTGGTTCCATGGCAGGGTCGCGCAGAATGAGGGGGTTTATGGCCCGTGTATGAGAGAGCGGGGGTGGCCGGCGCGCGGGGGATGCTCGCAGCGCCAGGGGAACGCGCTGGCGATCGAGAATGAGCGGAGAGAGAGTGGGGTGCCTGAAATGGCGGCCGTGCGTTCGCTGTGCGTAGCGCTGGGGAGAGGCAAGATGGCACAGATAATGTTCAGTTACAAGCTAAATTTCCACAGGTGGGAAAGTCAAAGGGGCCCCTAGTGTCCAAAGACCTAACCTCCTCTCTGGCCCACCCCTTGATGGCCGCCTTGATCAAAAAGGACTTGGTTGGGTCCTGCCCACCCTTCAGATTAGCATCATGGCTCACCGCCGCCAGGTGGCCACAGACCCACGAGTGGCTCTTCCCCTGATCTTTGGCCCATAATACAAACGCCTATACCTTCTGGTCCAAGGGAAGTGAGCTTGTGCTCAGAGTCTCTGCGACGCTTAAAAATTTGTCAAGATGGGCCTTGTATTTCTTCTTGGTCCCCGGTGCTAAGGAGCGTCCCCCCAACGATCTCAACCGCTGCTCCACTGCAGGATGCACCATAGGTGTGCTGGCAAGGGTGTCATCTCCGCTCTCGCTCGCGGCCAGGCCTCCCGGAAACGGAGCCACTGAAAACGAGAGAGAGCGTCAGCTGCCACATTTTTGACCCCCTTGATGTGCCTAGCTCTAAATTCGATGTTGCAGCGCAAGCTGGCCCTGACCAATTCTCTTAACAAGCACAGCACCAGGGGGCACCTTGCTGTCTGCCCACTGATTGCCTGCACCACCGCCATGTTGTCAGACCAGAAAATCAACTTCCTGTCTGCTAACTCCTTGGGCCACAAATGCAGGGCAATCACAATGGGGAACAGCTCAAGTACAGTTATGTTCAGGGTTATCTTACGCTGACGCCATGCATTAGGCCACTTCTGCATGCACTATTCCTCCCCCATTATGGCACCAAAACCCTCTCTCCCCAGGCGTCGGTGAAGAGGCATAGTTCGGGGCAGCCTGCCCAGGGGGCTCACCAGATGTCTGTCCCATTAAAGTGCTGTAGGAACTCAAACCACATTAAAAGGTCCTCCTTCAAACCTCTGCCCAGCCTCACCATGCAATGTTTCTTGTGTACCTTGGCCATTGCCCTAGCTAGCCTTCTTGAGAATACTCTCCCAGCTGGAATGACTTTCGCTGTGAAATTCTGTTTTCCCAGAAGACACTGGAACGCGCCCAGGGTGGCCTTGTCCTTGCCCAGTAATGCCTGGATATCCTGCCGCAGATCCTCAACCTTCTTGACAGAGAGCCTGGACTCACCCTTGATGGTGTCCAGTTCGATGCCCAAAAACGTGAGAACCTGGGCCGGACCTTCAGTCTTACCCGGTGCCAGGGGGACCCCCAGATTGCCCGCTGTTAGACCTGGCACCATTGGCGTGGGTCACCCTTCCATTTTTGTCTGTGCCTCAATGAATTTTTGTGCTGTTGTTAGCTGCTCAGAGCACTGTGCCACTGCCATCCAGTGCCACAGTGCAAGTGCTCCCTATGGGAAATGTGTTATGTGAATTGACTTCCATGTTTGGCTTATTTGATTTACTATCAGTCCCTAGTAGAGTGCACCAGGGGTGCCAAGGGCTTGTATATCCAAATGCTGCTAGTGGGCTTGCAGCACTGGTTGTGCCACCCACAGAAGCAGCGGGGTAAAATGTGTCTAAGGTCTGCCATTGCAGAACCTGCATGCAGTCTGGTACTGTTGTGCTGACTGGGCAAGTGTCCCCACTTGCCAGTCCCTAAACCTCCCCTTACCTTCATATTAGTCACCCCTATGGTAGGCCCTAGGGCAGGGTGCATTGTAAGGATAAGGCAGGACATGCCCTGAAGTGTGTGGCATGTCCTAATAGTGAATTACAGCCATTTTCGTTTTTCACTATTGTAAGGCTACCTGCTCTCCATAGGCCAGAATGGGCTGCTAGATTATAACACTCTATAATCCTAGCAGGCTCAGGAAGCATGGTAGAAATTCATGTTTAGTATGCCTGAACTCAGAATAATAAAATACATCTTTTAGCAAAGGTTATTTTAATATCCTGGGTTTGCAAATGCTACTTTTAGAAAGTTAGCCTTTGCTTGCCAAACCATTTCAGTCCGCCTCTGCTGGGAGGGATTATCTTCTTTGTGTGTAGCTTGAGTGACAGGGCTGGGAAGTTCCAGGAGACAGGCTGGGGCTGCCAGGTGGTGAATAGAGAGATTACACCAGGATGGGTGGGAGGAGTGCACCTTGACTCTGAATAGGGCAGTGCTCTGCCACCACAATGCTGGCTCCACCCCCTGGGGAGCGTCTGATGTCTCTGCCCTGCCTGCTGAAAGAAGAAGCCAGAGTCCCAACAACAAAGTGCTCCTCACTGAAAAGAACTGGACTGGGATTATGCAAAGCCCCCCTGGCCTGTAAAGACAAAAGAAACTTGGTATAAATGTAGGAGCCCTGCTCCTAAGAAATCAGATCCTGATTGAACCACGAAGAAACTCTGCCTGACCAGAAGGACCTGGAAGAGGCTGAAGGAGGAGTAACTTTCCCTGACCTGGGGGAATTGGCCTGCAGTTGGTACCTTGCTGAGAAAGGAGAGGAAAAGACTAAAAGAGACTTTGCACTTTGTTTCAACTATCTCCAAGGGCTTGGACGAGAGCTTGCCCCCTGAACTGAGTCCCAGGTCCATTGGACTCATCTGCCTTCCAAAATTGAGTTGTCTGGACAATTCTTGCTTGTTTCCCGCTGGATTTGGCCCCAGTACGACTCGTACCCCATCCGCCGCGAAGCCGTGTCTTTGCCGCCCAGCACCGTGCGTCTACGCTGATCCAAAAGCGTTAGTATGCGCCGTATCCCTCCCAGCCGCATTGCACCTAACCTTCCCCGCCGATTCGAGTCGTACAGCCCTGGCTGCCGAACCCTGTATGCTGAAAACAAGCTTCGCTGTCCCGCAGGTACGGTCCGTACGCTGCTAACGTACTGCCCGTGCCGATCCTCCCCGTACGCTGTACGGCGCAGAGAAGTGTCGCCGCCTATCCGCACCGAAGGTACGGCTCGAACGCCGAACGCCACGGACTCTGCAAGCTGATCCGGGCCATCCGCACGTATCCCTGAAGGTCCCGTACCAACGCCGCGTCCAGACGCCGCGACCCGACCAGCATCTGAATACGCTGCCGAACTATGACCCGGACCCATCAACTTGTCCCGCACTGTCCGTCGCGGACCCCACGAACTTAAGGTACTTTGTTCTGTTCGCACCGCAGCGTGTATGTTACGGACCCCGGAGTCCGCACCGATTGTTTGACTCGTACTTTCCTTGTTTTTAATGCGGACGAGTCGCACTCCCAGGTACGAACCGTACAAAGCCTGAAAAGAAGCAGAATTGACTAAAAGAACCCTATTTTTGCATTTTAAGCCTTTTTACAAGAACATTGAACTTTGAAATAATACTGTGGTCATTTTATTCGTTATTCTGGTCTTGTGCTAAGCCTTATATAAAGAAACCTATTTTTGATATAACCTTGACTGGTGTCCATTTGTGGTGTGTCATTGTATTACTGTATGTGTTCACAAATGCTTAACCTATGACGCCCTGAGAATAGTCTTGACTGCTTGCGCCACACTACCTAAAGGGTGAGCAGGGGTTATTTGAAAGGGTGATCCCCTTATCCTGACTTAGAAGTAAGAGTCCCTGCAAGTGCATATCTGTGCCAACCAGAGATTCCCAATTCTAACACCCGCCAAATCTTGGAAGCACTGCAACCCCTCACTGCACTCCTGGGTCCCTAAAACCCCGATGAACAGGAAGTCATCCAGGTAGTGTGTCACTCCCTCTATGCAGTATGCCCAGGAGAGCGCCCACTGGAGGAAGGGGCTGAAGGCCTCAAAGTACGCGCAGTCACCCAATCAAACCGGGGAAAACGTTCACATATATCAAGAACTTACAAACCCCAGTACCATAAAAAGCAACCATTGCAGATATCAGCAACATTTCAAAGACTTTCTCTTGTCCTGTGAATGCAAGCTGGCCGACATCCCGGACAATATCATCAACCAACTACGCAGAAGAGCCTCTCTACTCCCCATCTCCTCTCATCACCTTCTGTGTGCCTTTACCTTGTTCCAACCCCTGGAAACCACTCAAGTTCTCAACATTGCTCTAAAAATAAAGGCATGCTATATGCCTTGCTCAGCTGCCTTCCTCAAATATTTCTTCTCCCCACTTGTAGACATACCTGACTTGTTCACTGCCTCAATCCTCTCTTGAAAAAAAGCACTGCCCAGTACAGCCTCCCCCACTTCCCTTTCTTCAGCAAAAACACGGAAACAGAAGTTACAATACATCTTCAAGAATACGTCAAACGTAACCACTTCCTCATGATTATTACTCTGCATTCTATGAGAGGCAGTGATAGTGCAGTGGCCAGCATGAAGGAAGAGCGTCTCTTCTCCGTGGATGAGAACTAGAAAATCACCTTGATTCTTAATGACTTATCAGCAGGCTAAACCTGCTACACCAATTCGCCATGCAATACCCCTGGATAGTTGTGGGCACTGGGCTGGCATCTACGGCTCTGTGTTGTAATCAATTCTAGCCTTCTAGTCTGTGGACAGCCAAAAACCCAGGATCAGATCTGCTGAATCATCCACAACCCATTGTCATATGTCACTCATCCTGCATCATTCCCCTTGTGCCTTCTTTTCAACATTGACATATGTCCTGGTTATTACCTCCTTGAGGAGTATCAAATGAATTTCCAAATATATGCCAACACACACAAATTGACTTCCACTGGACTGTTTGCTCCATTGGATGATGGAGAGATTGCTGTGCATAAATGCCCCCAAGAGCAAGATCATAAGTATAAGAAACGGAGCCCAATTCACTACTATCTGTATGGCCACAAAAAACGTTGAAGTAACTTCCTCTACCTCACCAAAAGTAAGGAACTTGGGGATTCTCTTTGCCTCAGACTTCATTTTGGGTCCCTAAGTTAACGCAGTGGCACAGAGTGGAAGAGACAGTTCTCTCTTCTCTTGAAAGTCTTCACTTCTTCACACTGAACACAGAACTGAGCTAACAAGAGCCCTCATCCTGGCATACATCGCCTACTGGCACATCATCTACTCTAATCTCCTCAAGAAAGTGATTGCCAGGCTCCAAAGACTTTAGCACTAGGCAGCTAGAAGGTGCTTTAACGTTCTCTGCTGTCTCTGAGTTGATGCTAGGATCAAATTCAGTGTCAAGCATACCATCCACAAAGCGTACTGGGGGATAGGTTCTGATACTAACACCTCAATATATGTGCCCATTGGCTTGTTAGCTCGAACAACCAATAGTCATTCAACAGGATAAAACATGGGAATAGAATCATTGATGTGTATGAACCAGATGTGAATGACGTCAACCCCAACCGAGGTGGTGAACCCAACCACATGGCCCAGGAGACTCTGAACACAGAACTTTTCAGACTTTCCTTTCATTGAGATCAATATGAAAAGGGTGGTGTTGAATATTGGCCATGATTAATCACCCGGCCCAATTAGATTGTAACCTCACCTTCCACCACTAAATCTTTTTCTCTATTTGCCAGTGCCCTGAAGTTACCCATAACCATCCCGCAGCTCTATACTCCTTAATAAATATATTAAGACATAAATATAACAAGTACAATAGGCCTACTGTCTAAAATAGAGATCATAGATGTTTGCAATTTAGTTGCTAGATATCTGAAAAGTGCATCAGATTGCAAGAACTCATTATGATTTTTAATGTGGGATCTCAGTGGATTGATTCTTTTATTTGAATTGAATACAGTAAATCGAGGTATTTTTGTTTTTATAAATTGTAGATGTGTTCCAATTTTTGGTGTGTTTCTGTTGAGCTTATGGTGTCAAAGTAAACATTATAAAAGTTATATCCTAAACATCATTTAAATTGCTCCTTGAACACAAAATGTCATAATAGCAGTACTGATAATTCAAATGTGCATTCTGCTAAGAGCTACAGGTTGGGTATTACAAACTTTAGATCTACGCCGGTTTTCCCCTATTACTCATACAGAGGCTCCCACGACTTCTAAACTGGACATTGGTAACAAGTGCACCCAGTCACCGTCAGACGTATAATTTTGTTGCGAAGTGAGTGGTAAACTAGGTGACCAATATTAAGATGCGAGAGATGTAAAAGTACACCAACGGAACTCAATTGGAAACAAATAAAAACACATAGTTGGACTGGCAGTTCGGGATATCTTTCTGTCAAGCACTGTCAGACGAGCCAGCTTGAAAGAACTAGTGTGTGGCCAATTTTAGGTCGAGCCTAGCGCAGCGCATATGCGCTGCCCTATGGGAGGCTTCTTGTGAGCACTCCAAACTTACTCCAAACTTCTCCGTGTGGGTCGGACTCCTCCCACACATTGGATTGGCCTTTGCGTATGTCTTTCAATAATGAAAGCACGCAAATGGTCAAAGGCGAGTGCATGTCCCACCTCTTCTCCAAAGGTGCACTCCCACGGCGTTTTGCTCTCGGGAGCGAGCAGCAGTGCGCAGGCTGGCAGCTGCATTCCTCCCTCGTTGTGGATCAGGTTACTAATTAAACACAGCGCGGCCGCTTTCACTTTAGCGGCCGCGCTTGTTGTTTTGTGTGGGATAGTTTTTTATTTTTTATTTACTTTAGGCACCATGTTAAGAAAAGAAAGGCTTGTTTCCGCTTCATTTGCCGCATGTCATCTTCCATTACGGATGCCGCGTTCTCTTGTTTAGCACGCGCGGCCTGCCCAAGGCCCTCACATTCATCGTCACTTGTTCCAGCCCACGCTAATATCCATATTTTATGTCCCACTTTTCAGCTTCATGGATTAGGGCAGGGGAAGCATCAACACCGTTTTGAGGAGAGCGTTGAGCCAAGAGTTCAAAGTGATCTCCCATTTTGCTAATTTGTTTCTGAATTTGCCATTTTAATCTTGAGCAATACAGTTATGAAAGTGAAGTCCAGTGCATGTCCAGGCATCATTTTTTCAGGATAGCCACGTAAGATAAATTTAAATAAATTAATCTAATTTGTACCCTTTTCCATAATTATTGGGTATCACGAGACATAATTGCCCAGCTTTCACACATCCCTTAGTACCCCCGTTCTCCTCTTTTTGAAGTCTCCTCATTTTAGCAGATGTGGGAAGCTGTAGACAGTGAAGTGATTTGCCACGGATTACACAATATGGTCACATGGGGAAGCCGTGATTACAACTCAGACGTCCTACAACCTAAACACTAATCCGCATTATCTACCTGTGCGCAGGTGATTACCAGGGAATGCGTTGTTTGCAGCGGACATTCCGTTTGTGCACAGAATGAACAAATGCTTAAGACCTAAAAGTGCACGTCATTTTCTGTAAAGTCTGCAAAGCTCTGCATATTCCGCGTTGGTGTCAAGCTGCTTCTGTGACACACATTGTCATTAGGCAGGCTGGCGAGGGGCAGGTATCAGAAACATCCAAGTGGTCATGTATTACCATATTTATATAGCGCTTTGCATCGCTGACAAGGCTGCAAAGCGCTCTGAGTGTCATCGAGAGCTCTATAGGAGTCTATGCACTCCTAAAGGGTTCTCCAGATGGGAGACATGCTCACAGTGTCATTATTGGCAACTTCCCCCTCCCACAGTCTGAGCATGCAAGAATAAATAAATACGCAAGACAACTTTTGTTCTGGGAAAATATTGCTGCAGGTTTATTCCATACGAGAGTGCAATATGTGGGTCATCTTACGGGCGATCCAAGGGCGGGCAGCTGTACCAACCTATGCTGCCCCCGCCCGCCTGATGAGCCAGGACTGTGGGACACCCAATCAGTGCTACACCTTTTGGTGATCCTCTTCCGGATCACGTGACACGTTGGTCTCTTATTACTCACGCCCTCTTCAGGGCGGAGCGTAGCAGGGCAAACCCCCAGTTGGTCAGCCCCCAACCGCCCAAAGGACTAACGGGGCGCTGTCGTGGTTTTCCCGGAAACTGCCCTGAGTCTTTGGCTCTGGCACCTCTACTGTGCCGCGCAGAGGTACCTTTACTGTACCCGTCTGCCGCAGAGGTACCCTTACTGTACCGGTCTGCTTCCAGATCGCCCTGTAACTCCGCTACAGCTCAGGAGGTGGCTCCCGTCGCCACTAGAGCCCCCCCACACAAGCTATATTGTCAAGTCAAGAAGGAACAGGTCCATCCCCACCGGAGATAAGTGGACCCCATCATTCTCAAAGTATCCCTCGACTTTGGACTGAATCAGCTCGTGCCTGATGAGACCCAGACCCCTCTGGTCTGCGAACTTACGCATAGAACCCTTGAGCCTCCTGCGGGAATGTTCTACCGCCTCGCTGGACATTGCCCCGTGCCAGTTTCTGCGAGGGATGATTTCCGACCACCAGAGCTCGCATTGTCCAATGCGTTTGCTGATTTCCCCCAAGTCAAACTTCATGGCTTGTAATAGTGCCCTCCTCCCCATGGGAATAAGGTTGTTGCCCCCCAAATGGATCACCAAGATGATGGGGAGGCCGCCCCCTTGAGCCAGTCGTTGCTCTAGTCTGTTAGTGATGCTGCTCCATCGTATTCTAGGGAAGCCCATCCAGACGAACTGCGTTTGTGTAAACCCCTGCATCCAATTCCTGCATGCAGCCCACTGAGCCAACCTGGCAACAAATGAATGGCCGATCACCCACACTCGGGAACCTGGTGAATAAACGGACGCCATTTTTTACACACTTGTTTAATGTCTATTAAATAACACTTTATCAAGATCACTACAAACCACTGCACACAATATTCTATTTACATGCTGAGCCTTCAAGGGTGAATGTAATATTCAAAGCAACGCGATTGCCAGTGCCCCACCCTCTTTATGCCCTCCAGCTCCATGCCTGACTTGAATGCCGCTGTAGCTGTCCCAATTCTAAAGGAGTGGCTGGAATACTTTTTGTTGGGGCGAGCAAGGCCCATGTGAGCTAGGTAGGCGCCCATGATCCGGTCTATCTGGAATTTTGTCAGGGGACCCAAGTCTGCATGTATCAGGAAGTACCCCAGTGCCACGGGGCGCACGGACCTATAATCCCTAACTCTAGCCACTGGGCAATACCTTGGGTCCCCTCGCGGTTCCAGAACTACATCAGCCCCTCGCCCTGCCTGATCTGTTTTGGATTTCCTAATATGTATCACTAGCTTGTCCGTTAGTTTAACATCCTGGTTGCTTAAGGCGTCGCCAGACATGTCTGATTTTGATCTGGCTACCAGTTCGCCCATCCTGAACACCCCAACGAATGCCAGGCAGAAGGCTGCTGAAAAGAGTTTGGCCTCAAATTGCGAGTGGGTGACCTGGTGTACTACATCTAGCATCTCCTGGAGGGTGGGAAAGTCAATGGGGCCCCTAGTGTCCAAAGTCCTAACCTCCTCTCTAGCCGACCCCTTGATGGCCACCTTGATCAAAAAGGACTTGGTTGGGTCCTGCCCACCCTTCAAATTAGCATCATGGCTCACCGCCGCCAGATGGCCACAGACCCACGAGTGACTCTTCCCCTGATCTTTGGCCCATAATACAAACGCCTGCACCTTCTGGTCCAAGGGAAGTGAGCTTGTGCTCAGAGTCTCTGCGACGCTTAAAAATGTGTCAAGATGGGCCTTGTATTTCTTCCCGGTCCCCGGTGCCAAGGAGCGTCCCCCCAACGATCTCAACCGCTGCTCCACTGCAGGATGCACCATAGGTAATTGTTTATTTGTACATGATTAATTAAAATCTTTACAAAATATCATAAAAACATCGAAATGAGTGTTTTAAAATTCGTTGGTACATTGCCATTGGCTAAAAATTTACTTAAGATCAATTAAGTAACCTTAAAATGTTTTTTTTTTTTTTTTTTTTTTTTTTTTAGTTGTCGTCAGGTGCTCTTAAGTCTTTTACACATTAAATCGAAAAACTTTACGACCTGGCAATTCAGTTTGGTATATTTCGGATTAAAACACAGTATTACAGCTTGTCTACAAGTCCGCGTGCCAAACTGCTTAAAAAAAGGGCGTAGTAAGTTATGCCTTATGTCATTCAATTTAGTGCAAATACAGATCACGTGAACAATGTCCTCCTTGCCAGTTTTACACAGCCGGCACTGCTCTGAGGAGTTATTCCTCTCCCAAGGTGGCAAATGTGGGAGTATAGGAATTACTCCAAGGCGTAATTTCAGAAACCTTTCTTTGATTTTTATTTTCATGCCAGTACTAAGGTATACTTGTGGTTGTACTGGCCCGTAATCACCCAGAGTTATCCAACCATGCGCTCTTTTCGCCAGATCATTCTTATCTTCAATTACTGAGATAATGCGCGCCGACTTTTTTGCAATTTTTTTAAAGGTCACGTGGTCTGTTGGAGTTTCCCATAAGTCTTTCAGGCCCAAGGCTTGAAGTGATTCCAATAGATAGTCTCTGGCCAATGACTTTTGGTGACGAAATAGCTCCCCCCATACGTTGGAACTTAGGGAGCCGTTCTCAGCGGTGCGAATCTTGTGCCAGGTTCCTGCGTACGCGCACTGCCTTCCTATTGTCTGTTTAGTTATTCCAAATTCCAGCCGAATCTGAGCAGGAGAAACGTATTTGGGAAGATTGAAAATGGCCCTATATGATTTGGCCATAAGTATGTCCAGTAGGGCAGCATCCTTCCCATGCAGGGATTCGCTCCCGTATGTGATGGTCGGCTGCAGTTTTGCACGCAGTATTTGTAGGAGGGGTTTAAGTGTAAGATCGGGGAGTTTTGCCTTTAGTGATTTGATGGCCAGGTGGATCATAGTCGCCTTCCCTCGTAGGGATTCAAGTTGTGGCTTGGACGTGTTTTTTACGTCCAGGATTACTCCCAGGTATTTATAGGTTGTTACCAGGTCCATTTGCTCTCCATTCAGGTACCAACGAGTTTCCCTTTTTTTCTTATAATTCACAGCCATGGCCTTGGTCTTTTTAAGATTTATTTGAAGGGCATTTCTTTCAGAGAAGGTATATACAACATTCAAAAGATGTTGAAGGCCCGTTGGGGTGCGACTTATTAACACTAGGTCGTCTGCATATAGTAAGTTGGAGAGGATAATTGACCCGAGTTTAGGCGCATGGTTGGAGCATTTGTCAAGTTCTCCTGGTAGATCAGCCAAGTAAAGATTAAATAAAAGAGGAGCCAGTACGCACCCTTGTTTTAGTCCTTTTGTTGTCTTGATAGGTTTCGAAAGGTGTGTTCCTGTTCCAAGTTTGATTTTAATCCAAGTGTTGGAGTGAAGTAGTATTAACACATCTAAGAGATGTTTCGGTATGCCCCAGTGACTTAGTTTCTGCCAAAGTTTGTTACGATCTATGTGATCGAATGCGGCAGTGTAGTCGATGAATGTTAGATATAAAGGTGATTTAGACTCTTTGGCCTGTCCCATGAGCAGGGACAGCGCCATGATGTTGGTTGTGGTGCCTTGGCCTCTACAGAATCCTGTTTGAGTGATCGGGATAATGGATTTTTCAGCTACCCATGTTGTTAACTCTTCCAGAATTATACCTGCAAAGTATTTGGCCTCTACATCTAATAATGCAATGAGTCGGTAGTTATTTGGATGCTTCTTACTACCGTGCTTATAGATCGGGCTGATGACTGACCCATACCAGGACTCGGGAAGTATCTGGGTATAAGTTAGACTATTGAATAGAGATGCCAATGATTTGCTCCAAAATTCCACGTCTTCCTTATACAACATGGGTGGAATGCCGTTTGGGCCCGGTGCTCCCGCGGATCGCCCTCTTTTTATTTGAAGTTGTACGTCAGCTGGGGTAATTAATTTTTGCCATTGCTCCGCACATATCGTAACTTCTGCCATTGGTACTAATTTATCAAGCTTAAGTGAGATCTTGGATCCATTCTCATTTTTTTCCTGGAGTCTTGTGGATATGCGGCTGATTTCTATGCCTTCGATTTTGTGGCACATGGTTACTGCATGAGGTATGTGTGTTACGGCTCCCTCTGTGATGTCATCATTGTTAAAATGCAATGACAGATATTTTGTCCAAGCCTCCTCTGGTATGTGTGAGTTTTGACCCCGGTGGTCGGGGTTATTTATTTTTTTAACCATTTGCCAGAATTTCGAGCTGTTTTTCTGCTTCCCTTCATAATGGAGTTTTGCCCATAGGTTTTCGTTCTGTTCCTTCCTTTTTTCCCATTTCATCCGTTTCAGATGTTTTTTTGCTGTCTGTAGGGCTGTTCGCAAACTGCAATTTGTTGGGTCCTTTCGTAACAGCCTTAGTGTTTGATTTATTTGCCGTTTTTGAGTCTTCATTTCTAGGGTTGCTAGATTTTTATTAGGGACTCTCTTCCCCTGGCGTGACGTGTTCGGCTTGTTGTTTATCAGCTTCTCGCTAATTTTTGTAATGAAGTTTTGCCAATTTTCCAACGCTTTGCGTGAGGAATTGGCTGCTTGAGTGAAAAGATTTTTTGCTGTTGTGCTTACTGACCTAATGTTGTCGATGTTGCATCGTAATCGCCGTAGGTTTGACGTGACTTCCAAGCAGGGGCCTTTGTATATTTCCTTTTCCGATTTCGAGGTGACTTTTATTGTGGTTTCTAAGGGTAGATGGTCGCTGAGGTCACTCATCCCTATTCTGAACTTTTTGGTCCAGCTAAACATGTTTAAAGATATAAACATGTAGTCAAGATGAGAGGTTTGTTTATTAGAGTGGAAGGTTGCAACTGGTGGGTTGTCTTCGTCATAACGCCCATTTAAGGCCCTTAGGTTGAGATGTTCCAAATTTTGGAGCAATGTTTTTGAACACTTAGTTAGTTTGCTGTTTTTTACCGAGCCTTGTGTGGGAACGCCCCATGCCACATTCAAATCTCGAATAAGGTCATCGTCTTGGTCCTCACTGATGAGAAGCATGTTAAAATCCCCCGCCATGATGATTAAGTCGGAGTCCTGTTCTTCCCTTATCTTCTCCAAGGCTGCTCCCAAATCTTTTGCGGCCTTTTGCTTTTGTTTTGGATGTATGTATACATTGATTATGATTACTTCTTGAGGCATGTTCCGTAACCAAAGGTGAGGTTTTTACCACCTGTATTGCACTCGGGGGAGATATGTGAGAGTCTATTTCTATGATTTCACCTATGGTTTGTATAGATGCAAAAAGCATTAATCCACCTGATCTCCGCCCAAAGATGGAGTTTTTGTTAGCCGGGATACAACATGATGCGAACCCCAATAGATCTAGTGCTTTTCCTTCCCACGTTTCTTGGAGCAATAAGAGATCAAATCTGTTCAGATATTGAAGAAATTCCGGGTCATTGCTTTTACTGGCTAAGCCATTGATGTTCCATGAGCAGATGCTGATATCCCTCTTCCTGTTTGAAGGATTAGCTAGTTCTTGCCTTTTTTGTCAAGTGGCGCCAGCCATTGTGCTAATTGTGCGTTGGATTGACTTCCAATTAGGATTACAATCTCGCGGAAAGTAAGTACTGTAATTTGGATTTTGCCCTATTTGTAATTTACTATTGTCTTTGGAGTATCGCGTCGGGGAATTACTCCTAGCACCTCTTAGAATTGAGTTGGTTCTTTTGGGTGCTAGAGACCTATTAGGTGGTAACAGGGGTGTTGGATAGCGGGGGCGTTGTTCTAATCTCAACTCTATCCCCCATTGTCGGAATGTTTCTTCTTCTTCCATGATTTTGCTCACTGTCTCGGTGGAGTTCCAGGTTGCTTTTGTTATTTCCGGGCGGTGGGGTTCGGTGTTTGGCTGAAATTCTATTTGTGCAAGTTCTGTAGAGCTAATGTTTTCTAGGGTACTAACTGAGTGCAAGAGTCTCAGTATGTTGCCCCTGTTCAATATGTCATCCCTTCCTCTGGATGTATATTCAGGAATGAAAAGGATTGATGCCGGATTATACAACTGCTGGGGTACTATCGAATTTGAAAGTCCCGCGTTATCTTGGTGGAAGGGTTGAGGGGAACGTACTAGGCGTGTTGTGTCTGAGTGGTTTAGTTGCTGCATTGCATTTTGTGGCCTTGTGCTGCTGTTTAAGTGCCATTTTGATTGAAGCGGCAACTCTGTTTTGGTGACTGTAGCGTTGTCCGCACTTTTTTTTATTCGAGTGTGATCAACAGGTGCTAGATCAACGTTGTGAGCATTATGTACCGATTGGTTTAGATTGATTTGAGGGCATTCCTGTTCAGGTTCTTTTAGGGCAATATCCTGGGTCGAATTGGATGTGTGTTTATCGCAAGGTACTATAAAAGGAGAAGTGGTGCTGTCTATGGTCTTATGGGAGGCTGGTGGTTGATCATTGTTTTTTCCTTTTTGGTCGCTAGTTGCTGCTAAGGCGGGGGGGGACAGTTGTGTCTCTTTGTAATGCCTTCCGTTCATTGGCAACCTGTTCCTTCCTTTCCTTTTCTTCTTTCTACGAGTTTTATTCAAAGCTTGGTTGCTTGTTAGAGTTGAATTATCTATGGTAATGGTCGTGGGGGCAGTGTCCGACCTATCAGGAGATGGTGTTTGTTTTAAGAGTAGTTTGGTTGTTGGGCTCTGTTCGGCAGGCGGCACGTTCTCTTGATTTGTGTATGTTGATGAGGATTCTGGCGGTAGATCCGAAGTTTGTGAAGTCGGAGTTTGTAGGGCTGTCAATTTTAAATCGTTTATCAAATCACCCAGCATTGCTGGTAAGGATGATAGTTTGTCCAAGATCGGGTCGTAGGTTTGTACTTGTGGAAAGTTTGTTTGGGACTCATAGACAGCGTCTTGGCCTCTTTTTATGAGCCCATTTAATTCTAAGATTTTCTGGTCAATTCCTGAGATTGTGTCCGCCATAGTCTGCAAAACTATGAGTTGCAAGTCCATTTTTTGAGATTGAAATTCTAGAGCCGTAGTCGAGTGCTGCAGAGTTTTCAAAATTATTGTCCATATTGAATCTTTGCCCAGATTGTCAATGGTGCTATTTTTATCCAGTTTTGGTGATGCGTCGTTGGGTGGACTGCGTCCGACTGATTCCTGGTTGTAGGTTGCAACCAGTTCCTCCCATTCCTGTGCTGCTATGGAGGACATGTCGTTGTTTGCGTAGTTGTCTGTAGGGTGAAGATCATTGTACTGTGGCAAGGTGCAACGTTGAGGTGAAGTCATTGTTGCTAAACTGTCATTTAGTACAATTTTTCCTATGCAGCTTTTGAGATTTATTTGAGATGTCTGGTTTTGGATCAAAGAAATTTTGGCCGGTTGATAGCTCTGGATTCTGCTTCCTGGTTCCATTGTTTTAGTTTGCTGCAATTTTTGTATTTCTTCGATGTCCTGGGGTACCTTCTTCGGTTTCTTTGGTTTTGGCGAACTACTTAATGGTTGAGGACAGTGTAAGTCTTTCCTTTCCTCCTCTTTGTGGCACTGAATCTCAGAGTCCTTGCTTTTACCGTGGCTCTCCAGGTGTTGACGTTGGTGGATTACTGCCTCTATGGTTTCAACTTTCCTTGGTAGGATCCAGTTTTTGTTTACGAATATATTGGGCGGTTCCTTTCCCAGATTTGTGTGACTGGAAATTGCTTGGACTGCCAAGGTTGCTAAGTGAGTAAGTGAACCCACTTTCCTATTATTTGCCTTTGATGAAGATGGTACTAACTTTGCTTCAGCTGCCTCAATATTAGATATGTTCAAAGGCCCTGCTTGCCTGAGGGGGCCTGTTAGGTTGCTGTCGGCATTTTTTATATAACTTTGATTGTGTTTGCTTGGTAGGAGCGGTGTGTGGAGGCCCAGGATGTTCTCTGTCTTAGAAAAAATTGCTGATCCAGGATCTTTTAGGAAAGAAAACTTCGTGTATATCTTTGGTTGGAAGAAACGTTTCTTTTTCTTCACTGGCGTTCCCTCAATGGTTATGAGATTGTTTAGACCCATTGGTGGTGATTTTAATACCGAAGGCGGGGACACCTGGGATAATTCCTGTGATTGCTGCAGTTGTGGAGAAGCTGTCGCTAGACAGGGTAATACAATAAGTTCCTTGTCGTTGTCGAGACACTTTACGTTTGAGGATTTGTTGGAATCGAGAGTGGGAGTTAGTTCGCGACTGGTTCCTGGTTCTTGATCAGTGACTGACATCGTATTTCCACTGTTTTTTTGACTTTCTGACTCCAGTTTCCTTTTCCGAGGTTTAGATGGAAAGTTGATTTTGAAATTTGATTTTGTATTAGATGAGTTGGAAGGTGAATGCCTCACTCTGCCCGATCTCATTTTTTTTTTTTCCCTTGGTCTTGCAACTTTTGCAGCTACCTCTAGCAGTGACTACGCTCGTGAGTCGTTGTCTGCTTTACCCCCAGCACACTATAGGAGATGTAATCTTCTGTAACCAAGAAGGTAATTCTGGCTCGTCACGGGAACACTCTAATCCTTTTTTTTTTTTTTTTTATTATTATTTTTTTTTATCAGAACATCTTCTGCCGCGTCCAATTCTTTGCCCAGTGGAGGATTCTCTGACCACAATGTAGTTGTAAGTGAAACCCAAAAGGACAGGGAGATCGTCAGGGCTGTGATCATCGACTTTCAACTTTCAACTCACTGTGAGACTAGACAATGGGCGACAGGCAGTGAGTGGTGAATGGTGAATAGCGAAAAGTGCAGAACCACTGGCAGATCAGACTCACCGGTGGTCATTTGTCTCCTGAACCGCTCCTACTGCCGCCTGCTGCCCGCTGCCTCTGCTACATCCACTAGATCCACTACGTCCTCTGCAGCTCGCAGTGAGTGCTCAGCTGTCAGACCTCCTTACTGGCTTTTCAGCGCCCTGTACACCTGTCCTCGAATCTGCAGACCACTCACCTCTCCCCTGTTCCCCCGCCAGTTGGAGGCTACTGGGAACCGCGGAAGCCGCCCAACACTGCGGGCCGGCAAGTTCACGTCCAGGGAGGGGATGGGAACAAGCAAGGAGTCGGCAAGGAGCCGGCAGGTGAAACGGGCGCGGGAGCGGGCAGCGGGAATAGCGGCAATAGCGGTAATAGCGGTAATAGCGTTCACTAGGTCGGCTCCGTTTGGGCTCAGCTCTGTGGTCTGTGGTCTGTAGCTCTATGGGCCGCAGTTCTGTGGTCCGTAGCTCTTTGTTCTGTGCTCTGTGTTCTGTTCTCAGTCACGAAGGAGCTCTGCGCACAAGATCCTCCCTCCCTTACCATGAGGTCCGTAGTTAAACACTGACACCAACCTCTAGCCTTGGAGTCCGTTCGCCAATCCCTCTTAAACCGCCAAATGAGCCGCCAGGAAAACTCGCCGTCCTGCCGTCTGAGCCGCGCTGGACCAGGAGCTGGGAGCCGGGAGCCGGGAGTCGGGGGGCCGGGGGCCGGGGGCCGGGGCCCGGAGGCCGGGAGCTGAAAGCCGCTGGTCACTCTACCCGGAACACTCTTTGCACCCACTCCTCCGCGCTCCGCGCTCCTGCCGCTGCAGCTGCTCCCGTTGAAAACTACCGGCAACTGCCTGCCTGACGTTCAGTAAGCGAAAAATCCCGGAACTGGAGCCACTCGGGATTCCTCTTGCTTCTGAGCAAGCAAGAGGGTTTTGCTTTTCCTCAGCCTGATTCAGAGCGCTCAATTCCAGAAGAGTAGCCTGACACCGGTATCCTCCTCAGATGCACCATAGGTGTGCTGGCAAGGGTGTCATCTCCGCTCTCGCTCGTGGCCAGGCCTCCCGGAAACGGAGCCACTGAAAACGAGAGAGAGCGTCAGCTGCCACATTTTTGACCCCCTTGATGTGCCTAGCCCTAAATTCGATGTTGCAGCGCAAGCCGGCCCTGACCAATTCTCTTAACAAGCACAGCACCAGGGGCCACCTTGCTGTCTGCCCACTGATTGCCTGCACCACCGCCATGTTGTCAGACCAAAAAATCAACTTCCTGTCTGCTAACACCTTGGGCCACAAATGCAGGGCAATCACAATGGGGAACAGCTCAAGTACAGTTATGTTCAGGGTTATCTTACGCTGACGCCATGCATTAGGCCACTTCTGCGTGCACTATTCCTCCCCCATTATGGCACCAAAACCCTCTCTCCCCTAGGCGTCGGTGAAGAGGCATAGTTCGGGGCAGCCTGCCCAGGGGGCTCTCCAGATGACCGTCCCATTAAAGTGCTGTAGGAACTCAAACCACATTAAAAGGTCCTCCTTCAAACCTCTGCCCAGCCTCACCATGCGATGTTTCTTGTGTACCTTGGCCATTGCCCTAGCTAGCCTTCTTGAGAATACTCTCCCAGCCGGGATGACTCTCGCTGCGAAATTCTGTTTTCCCAGAAGACACTGGACCGCGCCCAGGGTGGCCTTGTCCTTGCCCAGTAA
Organism: Triturus cristatus; assembly: GCF_964204655.1. Taxonomy (NCBI): domain Eukaryota; kingdom Metazoa; phylum Chordata; class Amphibia; order Caudata; family Salamandridae; genus Triturus; species Triturus cristatus. Next base: position 335,839,715 of record NC_140584.1, read on the forward strand.
TGCCTGGATATCCTGCCGCAGATCCTCAACCTTCTTGACAGAGAGCCTGGACTCACCCTTGATGGTGTACAGTTCGATGCCCAAAAACGTGAGAACCTGGGCCGGACCTTCAATCTTACCTGGTGCCAGGGGGACCCCCAGATGCCCCGCCAAATCTTGGAAGCACTGCAACCCCTCACTGCACTCCTGGGTCCCTAAAACCCCGATGAACAGGAAGTCATCCAGGAAGTGTGTCACTCCCTCTATGCAGTATGCCCAGGAGAGCGCCCACTGGAGGAAGGAGCTGAAGGCCTCAAAGTACGCGCAGGACATCGTGCAGCCCATGGGCATGCAACGATCAAAGAACACTTCGCCCTGCCATTTGAATCCCATGAGGTGCCGGATGCCCGGGCGACCCTTTAGCAGGCGGAAGGGAGACTCTATGTCATCCTTGGCCAGCCAGGCCCCATTCCCTGCTCTCTTTACCATGTCCACCGCCATGTCTGGAGAGCAGTAAGAGACTGAACATGACCCCTCTTCCAACCAGTGGTTCACCGAGTCACCATCCGGGTAGGACAGATGGTGGATCAACCGGTAGGCCCCAGGCTCCTTCTTGGGGACCACACCCAGCGGGGAGATTAGGAAATGCTCCAGGGGGGGGTGATTGAAGGGACCTGCTACCTTGCCCAGTGCCCAGTGCCACCTCCTTCTGAACCTTCTCACTTACTACTCCCGGCAATTCCCTGGCTGACTTGAGATTCTCTGCATCCATGCAACCCAGGGGGCTCTGGTATGGAATCCTGAACCCTTCCACGAAGCCGTGAGCTAAGAGTAATCTGTCTTTAGAGTTGGGATAAGACCTGAGCAGGGGAAGGGGGTTCTGTATGATGATGGGGGAGAGCCCCTTGACATTTGAGGTTGGCAGGGTGGCGCTCGCCGGCGTTGGGGGATGTGCAGGGGGGTTGGGGAGGCAACGGGTGGTCCTGTCTCCTCTTCGCTACTAGGCGTGGCTGGTGTGACAGAGACCGCCAGGAGGGGCGAGAGAGGCATATATACCCCCCCCCCACCTTGGCGCACCGGATATGACGCCTATATGGTGCCCTGGCGAGTGGACTCCTACAGGAGCCCAACCACTAGAGAGGGGTGAGCTGGTGCCCAAATAGCACTAAAGAGCTGCCCTTCTGGAATGGCCCCCTGCGGGGGCGCAGACAGCCGCAGTCATGGCGCAATGAACATGTAGCAGCTCTTACTCCTGAAGTGGCACAGATAGGTCTGAGTTCATGTCTTCTTCTTTAGAAGGGCCTTGTCTTGTAAACATCGTGGGGTTAGAAATAGTTAATTTCACAGCATGAGTTTAGTTATACATTGTTCTACTTTTAGCAGCTTTTCGTTGCTCCTAGTTTCCGTGGAGCCATAAGGCATCGCAGCCCCTCCCGGTGCTCCTGTCCCATCCCTCACCCCTCCAGCCACATTACTTGCTTAGTTCAAGCCCCCCCCAAGCTGGATTCAGGAGTGTGAAACCGCTCACACAGTACAATAAACATAAAACAAGCATGTTTGATCGTGCTGGTTATCAGACACACAAAGCAAATTTGTGCTGTCTTGTCGTGGCGCCTCACACAAATCCCAGCGGCAGTGCTTGCAGATCTGTCTGCTTGTAGGGTTAGAGCCATCAGCCTAAGGGTTTACTACTATCTCCGCAGTAGTAACGGATCCTCCCATGCGACTTCAGCCTGGTTGCACGGTTTATTTCCTGCATGCATTTGTGCCCCAGTTTTTGGCATGTGCAGGTGTGAATGAGAGAGCCGGACACTTTTGTCTCCAAGTATTCAGAGCAGGTATTCAGAAATACACTCTCCTTGCAGTCATTCCTTCTCCTTCATCCAGTATTTACTCCATGCTTACTTGACTATCTGTGAAAAGTAAACATACAAGAACTCTTTGCTATACATAGAGCAGACTTATACGTCTTCCTCCCGGGTGATAATCTGATACATTAGCAGCTCTAATCCTGAATGGAGTTTCCTAACTGAAATGGCGAGAGTTCCTGCTGCCAGCACCTGTGTTGAAGCCAGCAAAAAAAACCTCTACATCGGCATTGATGGATTTTCTGTGCTTCTGTTAAAGCTGCATTGGTGACTTTTTAGGATTTGATGATTCTGAAGCTACACCTATTATAGGTCACTTGTCATATCATACTAATAGATTCCTGCCACTTGCTGTGCAGAAGTGCACCTCATTGTTTGCCCGATCCGCTTCTGGAAACAATTATCGGGGTCCAGAGCCGGGCTTTATGCTGCATTATTTATTGTTGTGTACAGGCCGTAATCGGCCATACCTTAAAAACATTACCAAAATCTCTGGCTCAACACTTATAAAATCCCAAAGGTGAGACCTATTGGCGATGTCAATGCTTGTTATCTTTGGCTCCCATTGGCTACGGTGGGACCAAAACACCAGCCCACAAATTGGTCTTTTCAAGCTGCCCATCCGTTAGTACAAGATGGCTAGAAAAGCTAGTCCAGCACTGATCACAAAGGAACACATTTTGTTTAGTTTTGCACCCACTATAGCCTTAAAGCATTGCGATGTGTGAAAAAATAACATTTTGTATCTGTTGTGTCACTCTTTGGGGTGAACGTAACACCTTATGGTGGTATGATAGCATCACGTTCAATAAACTTGCTGTTGGAGATATTCATTATGCACATTTTTAAGTTAACTTTAACACCCATTTTCATTGATTTGTCATTTCCAGTTTAGGATACCAAGCTTTGGTTGAAGTTGGGTATCACGCTTTGGTTGAAGTTGGCGCCATTTGCTTTACCTTGTTTCTAAGCATTGGAGGGGGCCTCTTTACAGGTATGTATAACAGTATCTGAACTAAGAAAATGTTTACATTTTGTATGCCAGATGTACCATGTGTAAGAACAACCATAGTTGTGCAGATTTCAGTTGGCATACTTTGTTGTTTTTTCCTGTTTTTCCTGCACTTTTGTATGACCTCCCAAGGGTGCCAGGAGATGTGATCTAGCGGATGGATGGTCAACTGAAGAATCAGAAAGTAATAGTTTTAATCTCAGCTTTCCCAGTCGACCAAACAACATGATTCTGGACAAATCATTGTATTTCTTTATGCTAAATTGAGAACTTTTACTAACTGCCAGTCCAAGACGTATTATTCCTGCTTTGAACATCAATAAAGGGGGGCTTTCATATTTTCAAAAAACTGACAGTTTCAACACACTATCAACAAACTGTTCCTCATTGCTTGGTCTCCACAACAAAATCTATGATATTTATCGGTAAAGTTTTCTCTAGTAGGATCTACGGTAAAGCATCGGTGTTTCAAGTAAATGTTACGTTTTAATGTTTTTTACTCTCCTCATTGACACCTTCCTATCTACTACTGTCCTAATGATTGGCAATGCTAAGGAATAAAGTAATTCAATTTTCCCTCCTTAACTCACGTTAACACACGTGTGAGGCAAAATCTTTTGAAGTTGTGAAAAAAATCTGAAAACTCTACTCTTTCCCAAGCTGCATAGTTGGTGAACAGTCAAACACATTCAGCGTATCCACTCAATAGTGACAACAACTTGATAGGCTTATGGTTTACAAATCCAATATCTGTACACAATTAACAACTACTCGTATTAAATCCCAATGTTAGCCTACCTCCTTCACACAGTGTTATTGTGAAGTTTGCTGCTCTTTTCCAAGGAGACCAAGCCTAAAACGGAGTTGGGCATCCAGTACACTGAATCCAACACCCAAGGGAACATTATCAAGGCTCAGCCAGAACAGAGATATCAGACCAACTGTAGGGATTCTTTTTACTAGAGCAATATAGGCAGTCAATACCAATCAAACACAGATACGGATAGATGATACAATTTTAAGCAGATAAAATCAAATGAAAACAATGTAATAATAGAAGGTATGGACGTCTGGAAGGGAGGAAACTAGTACTTGACTTGAGAGTGGCTAGGTGGGAAGAGGACCATGTCCACTGTGTTAGAACAACACATTTCCTGGAGCAGTTCTCCAAAGTTCGCAGTAATAGTTCTATAAATCGTAAGTGTCCTAAACATACTTTTCTTTTGCCTGATCTAGGTTCAGTGGGATTTGCAGCTCAGAGCACTCCTAGGTACAACCAACAGCTGCAGAAATGATTTAGAATAGACAGTTATAACAAACAAGGTTCAGTGTCTTTCAGAATTTAAAACTATTAAAAAATGGATGCATAGATTCTGATTCACTGATCCTTCTCTTGAAACCGCACAGGTACAAGTAGGAAAAATGAAAGTATACCCTTTTCCTCCACACTTATTTGCAGGTCATTCATTGGCCGGAGCCCAAGAAGGAACATTCTGCTTGGTCCATGTGCCCTACCTTTAAACAAATGATTCCTCAATGGATTCTCCATCATGGCAAGAAATAATACTTTGTGTTTTTTTCCCAAGATGCTTGTTATCATCCTTGTTCAGAGGTTGGCATGAGATGTTTTCTGTAGTGGTGATGTTAAAACAATACCTTCTGAGCTCATGTCTTTATCCATTCCACTCTTTACAGTTCCATCCACTACAGCAGCCAGAGAAATAATCTGAAGTCATAGCCAAAATCCTTGCATTTCTGCTTGACCTTGGTCTTTGAAGAATTCCCCTTTTTCCTACATAGATTGACATCTGTCTAAAGAAGATCAAGGGGCAGTTTGTGCATGGTTGCTTCTGAGGAGGTGTAGGCAGATCCATGCCCGATTTTCGATATATCACTGACTATTTCAATTACACCCATTTAGATGAATTATATGTAAAGGCACCTCCCCTGTGCACTACCCTGCAAGTTTGGCTTTCCTCAAATCCCATACACTATGGTTGGCCAATCTTGAAAAAAGCAGAACATTATAAAATCTTAACAATATGACCTCCTACGTAATGGTAGACCTTGCATTGTTAATAACCAAGAGATGGATGTACCTCTATCTTTTAAATTCTGCATTGACCTTGAATAGAGTAAAATATGAAAATAAAAATACAGACCAGCCAAAAGCCCTTTTAGGAAGAGGTACAGGATGTGGTCATGGACCCCTGGTGCTGAGGGTAGATCCCAAATCAGTTTTGACTGAATTATTTTCTTCCACAGTCACAGCACCCTGGTAGCGGTTTGGAAACATCTTCCCCAACTAGAAGGGAATTACATCAGAGAAGTAGGCTCTGAAAGCACCTACTAAGAAAATACCACAGATAAAGTATCTGCATCTAGAATTCCAAGAGTATCTCTCCATTGCTCCCTCTGACTATCTCATGGCCGCCCCGGCCCCTTCTGCTTTCCCCCGAAACCCAACCTCACCTCCTGACCCCATCAATCAACTCCCTGATTGGGCAGTGCATCTAGATGAGATATCTAACCACCTGCACCTTCTCACAAAGGAAATTCAGATCCCTTAGCAATATAGAGAATCGTCCCATCATCATGGAAGGCGCAGCTCCTCTTCTGCCCATGCACACCTTTCACCATAATTGGAAAACTTTACCTCTCCCAAATACCTCTTCCCGCCCCAGACAACTGAAAGATGGCCTCTCATCTATTGAGATCCGTGAGCTTCTCCTATCCTAACCCAATCACCTATCAAGTCCTGAATGGGGCAAATCCAAGCATCCAAGCTAACCCTTACAGCGAACCTTCATACAACCTGGGAGGCATAAATATTGACAATCTTCAGCGCATCAATATCCTCCCAGCATCCACCCCTCACTCGACTGACAAATTGAAATGCGCTCTACTCAATTGCAGATCAGCGAGTAAACACGCCTCCGACATCTATGATCTCATCTTAACCAATGAGCTTGACATCATTATCCTCACAGAAACTTGGTTAAACGACTCCTCCTCACCTATACTCGACCTTCTAGTCCCACCTAGCCATGGCATAATTCGTATGGACAGAGAGCTAAAACAGGGTGGAGGAATAGCCTGTATTCACAGAAATACACTCTCGCTTTCCCAATCTGACTCAACCATGCCATCCTCCAGCGAATATCTCTGCATCAGCATTACCAGCAAAAACCACCATGTCTGTAAATTACACACATTCTACCACCCCCCTGGTGACAATATTTCCTTCATTGAGCATTTAATGGAAATCATCTGATCCAACGATGACCCTCTCATGTCCCAAATCTTCCTGGGAGACTTCAACCTCCACTAGTCTAACCCAAATGATCACGCAGTGAATTATTTTAAATCCTTCCTACTGGATCATGAGCTGACTCAATTTTGTAATAGCCCAACTCACAATAAGGGAGAAACTCTGGATCTAATCATATCCAAAGGTAACACTATCACATTGGACTCCATTATCCTTTGCGACTGGTCTGACCACTATTACATCTTCTTCTTCATTAACAGGGAGGTGCTAGCGAAGGGCGTTCAACCCAAGAAAATGAAGCATTGGATAAGGAATATTAACACTGAAAAGTTAGCAATCTGCTGTTCAAAAGCCTGGTCTCCTCACTGAAAGATGTTCATGTCCTCACGGATTTCTATAATGCCTCTATCTCCGGTATCATGGACAATATAGCGCTACTACAACAAAAAAATGCCTCCTCCAAAATCTCCAAACCATGGTTCAATGACAACCTTAACGCCGTAATCTAAGGTCAGCTGAAAGATCCTAGAGATCTACACCATCGACCGAACACCTAACCCTCCTTAGATTCATCAGGAGTTCATACAAAAAGAAAATCAAAAGTGCTAAAGCCGACTTCTTCAGATCTCAACACATTCGAGCCATAAATCGTGCCAAGAAACTATTCGAAATTGTTAATCAACAATCAATCAAGGCACCCATCCACATTGACCCAGGTGAAGGCACTCCTACTTGTGATGAATTCGCCACTTTCCTTGTCGAAACAATGTCCAACATCAGCATAGTCCTTGAATCACAAAGGGCTCTTATCCTAAATTCAGGACACTGCCCCACCTAACCACCAGGAACTACCCGTCCTCCTTAGTATTAGTCCAAAGAACAATGCCTATTGGCACGCCTTTACACCCCTTAATGAAAACGACATCTACAACACTCTTCTTGTGATCAAACCCTACAGCCACTTCAATGACCCTCTACCTCCTCCCATATTCAAAGAAATTAAAGCTGCCATCCTTCCCATCTGAGCTAAGATTGTTAACGCTTCACTATTACAAGGCATGATACCCGACTGTCTAAAAGCTGCACAAGTATCCCCCATTCTAAAAAGCAAACGCAGACAGTTCTGATCTGAATAACTTCCTTCCTATTTCCAACATCCCCTCAGTGGCGAAACTCTTAGAAAAGTGTGTGCAATCTCAACTCTGTGCTCACATTGAGAAATTCCAACTGCTGGATCAACATCAATCAGGCTTTCAGAGTGACCACAGTACAGAATTGGCACTCACTCACATCTTGGATGACATTTTAAAGTTGCTTAACCAAAATGAATCCTGCCGCCTCATTCTACTCAACCTATCTTCTGCCTTCGACACTGTTAACCACAGCAAACTACTCTCCACTCACTCAGGTGTGGTTTTGCAATGGCAATTGTTCTCTTCCTTTCTCCACAACAGTTCCCAAAGAGTCAAAGTGAATCAATCCCTTTCTCAGCCGTCTACAGTCCTGATAGGGGTTCCACAAGAGTCCACCCTTTCCCCGATACTCTTCAATCTATTATTGGAACCTTTAGCTAATGCCCTGAACTCAGCGAACATTCTCTTTCACATGTATGCAGATGACACCCTCCCCGGAAGACTTCATTTCACTCAACTCCATCTTGATGAACACCCAAAACTGGCTCACTGAAAACGACTTCATGCTCAACACCTCCAGAACAGAATTCCTGCTCAATGCTCCCCGTAATCATGCCCCCAAGATTGACATCTGGATGCATCACCTCTCAGCCTTCAACTGCTCCCCCCACATTATCGATTCTGCGAAATCTCTTGGTATCACCCTAGACAGGCACCTGAACATGCAGAAACATATTAGCAATGCAACCAAGGGTGCTAAACACCAGGTGAGGCTACTAAGGAATCTGAAACCATTCCTCCCACAGGAAGACTTCAAATGGGTGGTTCAAGCTTTAATATTACCAAGGCTTGATTATGGCAGCTCCACTCTGCAGTCTCCCCAAACAAAGCTTGGTTCCACTTACAACTGCCATTAATGCCGCAGCCAGATTGATTACTGGTACAAAAAGATATGAGCACATTTGCCCAGCCTTAAATCCCTAAATTGGTTACCTTACGAAGCTAGAGTACAACTAAAGATCGCTTGCCTGACTCACAAAGCAATACACTTCAAGACCCCCATCTAACTGGTTCACATACTTGAATTATCAGGGGATGGCCGTCCGTCTCGAAGTGCAAACTCACTTCTCCTGAAACCTCAAAGAAAACGAGTAACAGAGCATTCTCGGGCATGGCCCGAAGATTTGGATTTCCCTTCCACCGGAATTTTGTCGAATCCCATCCACCGCTTCCTACAAAAACAGAAGTGAAATTCCTGCCGTAAAGTCCTGGTTCAGCTGCCTCAGTACTGCTCTCCTCTCTGATGATTTGACTGTCCAGTTCACAGTTACACTTCTGGGTTTAACAGTGTGAACAGGTCACTCCGCAACTCTGTATGCTATTTATGGAATGTCTATCTAGCATTGCTTGATCGCTATCCTTTACTTTTGTGTAATCCGGTGTTTAATAGGATTGGCAGGCTACCAATGGTACTGTGGACATTGCCTTTCCTCTCTATAATTGGAACTGTCCGGTCTTGTTCTCAAATGCTCAGAATCATTTTGTTTGTCATGCTATCGTCTTGAACCTATTGGTAACATTTATTTTGAATCTATTTGTAATGCTTGCTCTTGGCACACTTTCTTATCCTACCTACCTCAATTGTGAAGAGCTCTGATACCCTCTTGGGTCTTGTTTGCGCTATACAAAACTTTATAAATAAATAAATAAAATCTTCCAAAAAGGGCCAGAAAATGGTTCAGCCATCTTGGAAGTATCAAGGAAGCACTGTGTTGGGAATTAAACAGTCACCCGTAACAGTAATGCTTTACTATTGTGTTCCTTAAACAGACTTACCTGCAACTCTCTCTGCTATTCTTAGCATAAGGCTATCCTGGAAGTGCTTAAAAAAGAAAAATAAGATATTGCAACATGGCACCATAGACAGGACTAATATAGAATGACATTCTATAAAATGTGTCCACAGTATGGACTTATTGTTAATTGTAATATTTTTGGCCTGTTGGATTTCCACAGTTCATCCTAGACATGTAGTTAAGTCCAAAAAAGAATACATTGGAGATTGCAATGTCATCCCCTCCCATTCACAAACATTTTAAGTTGCTCAGTAGAAGTATGGAAACATAGTTACTTATATGATACAACTTTAGATGAAAACAGTGTTTACTGCTATTTAAATGTTCTTATGAAAAACACAGTTCACAAAACTTTGCCTAAATATCATCAATGAGGAAAAACAAGAACTAAAAACTGGTCCCAGAAACATGGCTGTATACCAAAAATCATGGATGGTGAGAAGCTTTCTGAAGCTCACTTACTCCAAGCAGTTATTTTATGTTCCTCAGCACGATGGTTACCACTTACCACCACACTGACCAGTACATGCCACCACAACCACAGGCACATGTTCTCCCATCCATCTCTAGAGTGAATGACATGAGGTCCCATCTTAAATAGGCCACCTTACATAGTGTGAAAAAGGAGGGAGGTGTAACTCCTGGCTCGCGTCTGTGTGCCTCGATAAAAATGTTACACAAGGCTGTCACTGATGTTGTGGCACTCATTACATTCACCTTTAGTGCACATCTGCCATTCACTACAGGGAAGTAATGTGGGCAGTGGCGGCTGCTCCATTAGGGCGTTGGGGCGCCGCCCTACTGCTTTCTCGCAGCGCCAGAAGAAGAAAAGAAAATGGTATTTAAAATACCATTTTATTTCCTGCTTCTCGCACTGCGAGAAAGCAGACGTCAGGGATATGCCTGGTTCGGGGGAGGCGGGACTCCCGCGGGAGGGTATGCCTGTTTGGGGGCGGGCATGTGGGCGGGCCAGGTAAGAGTGGCTTGTACCACTCTAAGGGCCATATGTAGGAAGCCAAATACCGGTCGGTAACGGCCGAATTTCGGTAAATATCCCGTTACCGACCGGTATTTAGGCATTTGCTATGTAGGGGGCTCATTTCTGGATTCGGTATTTACCGAATCGGAAATTAAGAAATCGGTAAAATACCGATTCGGTAAATACCGAATCCAGAAATGCAATGTAGGGAGCACTCTAAAGAGTGCAAATCAGTATTAAGAATTCGTTATTTACCACCAAATACAGGTTGGTGATAAATAACGAATACCTTGCAAAAAGCAATATTTTGCTGATTTAAGAGTGCCATGTGGCAGACATACATGCCCTTAGGGCATGTATGTGCGCCACATGTGCACACATGCAAGATTCAGGGGTGCAACAGGGTTTCAATGTGACACCCTGCCACCCTTGTATATGCTCCCCCATTACCGAATCGGTATTTACCGATTCGGTAATGAGGCATACCTTCCCATTGATTCCTATGGGCCTCCAGGCCCATAGGAATCAATAGGAAGGTATGCCTCATTACCGAATCGGTAAATACCGATTCATAATTTCCGAATTTTACCGATTCGGTAAACATTACCGAATCATTACCTACATCACATTTACCGATTCATAAATACCGAATCGGTAAAATTCGGTATTTATGAATCGGTAAATGTTAGGCTACCTACATATGGCCCTAAGTGCCCAGACTGCTTGGTCGGCCCTGGGGGCCGACCAAAGCAGTCATGCGTTCTCTACATTTTCTCTATGTAGGCTGCATGCAGCCTACATAGAGAAAATGGCGTCCCTACTGGTGCCCGGCTGGGCGCTGCCACGGACTCAGCGCCAATCACAATGCTGCCATTGAGGCGTTGTGATTGGCTTTACAGGAGGGGAGGCAGCAACATGCAAGTTCCTGTGTTCGGAAGCAGCAGGGATGGCGCGGGACCGGCCGAGCAGCAGAGGCAGACCCGGTCAGGTAAGTTAACTTTTCATTTTCTTTTTACATCCCCCCCCTCCCCTGCAACACCCGCGTGACACCCCCCTCCGATTTGTTCTCCCCCACCCCCCGCAAATATTAAGTGCCGCGACCGGGAAGTGCCGCGAATCGGAGAATTATATGCATATTGTAACTCTCGCATGAAACATTTTAGTCGCAAATCTGAGTGAGCAATGTCATTTTATTTCTTTTTTCAGGCGGGCTGCGGGGTCAGTCCTCTTAGCTTTTGCTTAATCGTACACATTGATGTCAAATGTTTTTCCAGGATTCTGCTGATGTAGTAGGTTGCAGAGCGATTGGTCAGTAGTTTCCGATGTCTCTGGGATATGATGGAGATGTTTTTCATAAGTGATAGTGTGTTAAAGTTGCTCATTACGGATACTCAGGAATGAGACAGGACAATAAAGCTTTGAAAAGAACAGAGGAAGCAAGCGTGCGAGTGGAAAGCAGATAGCTCCCTGCGTACAAAGGAAGCGCCTCTAAGCACAGCAGGACACGAGTTTGAGAGACAGAGAGTAGAGAGTGGTCACCCAAAAAGGAGCTCAGAAGGAAGGTAAAGAAGGCGAAGGTGGCAAATAGGAGTAGAAAGGAAAGTGGGCGAGAAAGGAAATGAGATGGTGAGAGAGATGCACATGGCAGAGAAATGGGTGCATCATACATCTAAGCCCCACACCATCATGGGCATTGTCTCTTGGTTGTCACCTCTTTCTCAAATTTGCTTAAAAATGCACCATTTGCCCACTCTTTAGGTGCTTCGGGCTCACTGGCTTAGCTCGCTCGCTGCAGTACAGTACTACAATTGTTTTACGCCCTGCCACTTTCAAATGTCACCAGCCGCCACTGAATGTGGGCCCCCTTGTTACTATGGACTCTGCCATTCAGGCGGGACCCTTTGCCCAAAACCTTTGTGAAAGGTGATGTGACCCAGATTGTGAGTCTTAAGTATTTTGACTCACCATTTTCCCATTTGACTCACATTTTCAAGTGAGTAAAAAAAAAATGCATGGGTTTAGCCACATTCTTGATTCGCAGAATCAGACATTTATTATCAAAAATGGGATTCACCAATTCAGAGACTCTACCAAGATAGTAGAATCAACATACATGCATATTTAAGGTTAGACAACGGTTTGTGGGCCTTTCTGGGTGGTTTGATGGCAAATGTTGGCCATTAACTACAAATCTGTACGTCTGTGATTATTCACCAACAATTTGAAGGTAGTTTCCCACCTAAGGTAAAAACAGGTTTACTCCTAGCAGTGTAAGCACATGCGTGCACTTTTAGGGCAGGAATAAGAATACCATAAAAACTTAGGGTGTGTAGGACCATGATTTCTCCTCAGAAAAATTCTTTAGATAAAGGTGAAAGTTTAATGTGCAAAACTACAGTTGTGTTGCATTAGGACTTGTACACTGGTTTCAATTCTGTGTGTAGAAATACTTATGAATTTGAGTACGCCTGCAAATCTGCGCTAAGAATTCTTTGTGCTTTCCAAAAGATTCATAAATTTGTCTCAAACTTAGGAGTAACCTGGCAGGAGCAAACTTCAACTTTCACTGCGGGTGTGGGGAATCAAAGACCTCTCGACCCATTTTGCATTACATTACAGCTTCACACGGAGAGTGCCATAGGGGGACACTTTTAGGTACACATTGCTTTTTGGACGCAAAACTGTGTTAAATCTAAAAACTCGCCCATTGTGTTGCATCACAAACTAGTCTGCTCACGTCACTTAGGGTTCTGTCTTCTTGTTATCGCCTCTTTGGATTACTTTTCACCAAATTACAAGGATCTCCCTATTTGCCATTCTTTCTAACTGTTTTTTTATTTGTAGGTATCAGTTTAAAGTGCAAATTCTGGAGACCACCACAGGAATGGAATTATTTTGATGACCAGTGTTATTGGGAGGTAAGGTTCACATGGCGGGGAGATTGCCAAATGTTCAATTGATACTTTTAGGTGCTTTCGAGTTCAGTAAAGCGGTAGTAACCATGGCTGTTTGTGGTAGGGCAAATAATTCTTTATCTAGTGCTTCGAGTGTTTAGGATTCTGAAGGATTTCTGTACAGAATGGTGCCCCAGAAAAAAAACAGTATAGCAGTAGTCATACCTTGAATGACATTTTGCATCAATTCATAGTTACATCAATTACCACAATGTATATGTTGCTATCTAGAACTACATAGGTTCCTTCATGCCTGGATAAGGCTCACTTTTGTTTTTTGTGCAATATTTAGTTACCATAGTAATGGTGCATTAATTAAACTGTGCCGTGACAGCATTTTCTGTTTGTTTAACTCTTTAGTAATGGCTTCTGAGGTTCCTACAGGGCATTGCTACATGCAATCCAGTGGAGGGACTAGGAGAATTAGGCAGACCTCTAGTAGGAACCCATTGATCCAATTCCCAAAGAGTGTTTTGGGAAGTGTCTGGAACCTGTCTGCGGGTTTTGCTGGTTTGGCTAAAGGTGGCACCAGAGTTGCATTTTCAGACCATGAGAAACTGTGGAGTGTGCCTGTTTCGGCCATTTGAAAACAGGACTGTTTGCCATTTTACCATGTGTTTAAAGACTAAGGGTCTGCCATTGTTCAGCACGACTCCTGCTTGTTGAAGAGGTCAACTGCCGCAGATGGCCCCATACTATTTTTCATAGGTTCACTTTCATGCTGACCGCCTGAGCAGATTGTCAGGTGAGTGACTGAACTGCCTGGTTTGCACAAGTTCTTGTAAAATGGGTGCATGCTTGTGCTCATTCAGTACTGCCCTTTTTGGCCTAAGAACTGTGTAAGCGATTTTCTCTAAAGTACTCAGACTGTATGAGTATTAGAATTCAGGCTTCGTCTCACCTGGTATTGAGTGGATCGCGTGCACGTGGTTTAAGGAAGAAGAAGCATAAGACATGGCACCGGTGGTGTCCAGTGGCTCATTGGCGATGGAAACTGAAAAGGTGTGGTATTTTCCATGAGCAACTCGGCTTTCATCCCTAAGCTGGCGGCCATTTCGATGTCCTATGGCCACTGTTTCCCATTCAAAGTTGGTGCACAACGTTCTGCGATGAAACTTGCATTTTATGTCTGGCAGATGAGGCATAATGTCTGAAGTCTGTAGTAGCAAGTTGCAAGCGCCTCTCCGTCTTGGTGGGATTCCTGTCTCCATTCCAGTTTGCACCTTTCTCCGAGAGCTCACACCCTGGTTTGTCGTTTTTCTCTGGGTTTCTCCATACCTAGTGATTCTAGAGCAGTTTGTTCCTCCTGCATCGCTTTCAGAAAACTGCACAATACTTCAGTCCTTTTCTGTATTATCTTGTTATATGGTGGTATTAAACAAGGCTGCTGTTTTTTCTGAATACCATTGTTTCTCGCTTACCTACTCCTTCGTCTCTGTTTCCCTGAGTCCAATTTATAGCACTTTTTATTCTTGCAAAGAAGTGATTTTTTTGGCTTTTGGGAGGCAGGGAAACTGACTGCTGACATACACCATACCCATAACAATATTTATCATTCACCTAACTCCTTTCATCGCTCTCCTTTCCCTTCAGAGTTATTCCTGTTGAGACACTTTATTCCATGTATATCTCACACGTCAGCCATACTCAGGTTTTCTAGGACCTGGTGTATGGAGCCATTTTGCAGTCACATACTCGGTGAATTGCAAAATCACAGGATATTCGCGTACAGTGCATAGTGAGTGCAGCTAGTGAACCTGACCTCTGCTAGGTGGTTTTGGGACGGTGGGGGGAGGTTTCCACCCATGAATATGTGGGCAAAGATCAATGCATTTTTCATTACATATTCAATTTACATATAAAACATAGTAAAAGGAGACCTAAGACCTTAGAGTGCACCAGGATTCAACAATCTGTGTTGGAGCCTTTCAATGATTCCCTCACTATCACCCTCCAACAGTGCCCCTCATCTCTCCTTAGCCCCTCTATCACATGATTTCATTTGTTTTATAGCACCTCTCATGCCAGTGTAGGATGTTGGAGCACTTTATATTGCTGACAAATACAGAGACAATGAATCATAAGTGTGCAAATCATTGTATAGAAAATGTTACATAAGACAAAGGGGACTACAAGGTATAGGATTTATGTCATCCATACTGGTAGGCATTTTTTAAGAGTGCTTGGTCTGTGAGAAGCACAAACCCCAGATTTAGAACATAACATAGTTGTTAGGATTGGCTTTATTAATAAGAATTTATTTCTACCCAAACAAAGTTAGGATTGGCTTTACTAATAATAATTTATTTCTACCCAAACAAACCCTTTTTATAGCAATATTAGGATAACAAAAGACTCGGGGGGAAAAAACATAACTTTCTAACCTGTACCATGGAGTTTTCATGCAGCTCTTTGATGTCACTTGGTAGCTCACTGTGCAAGATTATGATTGTCACTTATGAACTGCACAGTAGCAAAAGGGTCTCTGACAAAGGCAGTAACCCACTAAGCAATTCACATACAATAACGTTCTGTGGTCTGCATGGTACAAGTCCTTTGCAGCAGGCATATTAACCCTCTGTGCTTCCTTAGATGAGTCAAAGCTGCCACTAGACAAAACTCAGATCTCTCGCCAGCAGATACATTAGTAACCAGAGTTATCTTGACACTTTTGTTGTTGCCTGAAAACTATTGGATATACAAGTAAGTGTGAAGCGGGGGCTTTCAAAACAGCTGCACTGCTACAAAATGACCCCCATAAACAAAATTGGCCCCCCTTTCTTCCACTCTCCCGTGGAAAAGTCTGATGCCTGGTACGGCCAGTCCGGCCTTGTTACTGACTCGTTTAGAATCGTTCATAGGAAGGACTATGAATGAGGTAATCTCTCATACTTGCAAATTGCAACAATAAGTATTAATGGTTTGTGACTGCAATCATTGAAATGTTACAAACTCCTCAAAGGCAGCGGTAACCCATTTGCACAATAGAAGTGGTCCCTGTTGCACAGCTTCCTCTTTGAGAATTGTGTCAAGTGAACCTCTGGGTGGAAGCAGGCAGTAGCCTACTTCCCCAATGTACTCTCAAACAGAAAGATTTTTTTAAAGCCGCACCAGTTCAAAAAAGGTTCCCATTTGGAAATGCAAATGCAGGGATGGTGGTATGGTGGTCTGCTATTCTTTGCACGGCACCATGCCTGCAATTGTAGCCAATCACAGGGTGATTGCAAATAGCGACTTTTCTAATGAATATTAATGGCTGGTTATAATCTAACACCACCTGTGATACAGGTCGTAAATAATTGTGCAATGTGTGACCACTATTTGTGACCAGTCTCTTTGTACAATGGACCCTTAATCCATTTCGGATCTTCACTCTCATTGAGTGGCAGTGATACACTGTGGCCATACAAAGACCTAGGGAATGCCGTTAAAGGGTTGACCTAATAGGCCTTTGCAAGTTATCTATAGGAAAAGAAAAAAAAGAGGAAAAGAGGATGTTATGTGAGTTAAAGAACTAAGACTGACTCGGGGCAACCTAAGTCAGTTGCAATAGTATTGTAATATGCCACTGTACTACCAATTCATTGAAACGTAAACATCAAAGATTTTTAAAAAACGTACTATTATAAAAGATAGCCAACCTGATGAAGGATTCTGCAAGAAAGGCGAAACAGGTTCTTTAACAAATGAAACACTGTGGTGGAGTGGGAGTTGACACCTAACGCAATAATCTACTTACTGCTCATGTGATATGTCTCCATGGTGGTGCCAGACCTTGCAAAGTTTCATGCTTTTCTTGATTTGCATTCAAAATGACCCCTCATAATACAGTTTCCTCAGGAGCAATATCAATAAAAAGAATATTACTGTCTTGAATGCAACATGGTGTAACTCCTCAAATACACACCATCATTCCTAATATATGGCCATCTATTACTACATCACACCAACAGAAGTCGCTCTGAGTCAGGACAACCAGCATTCAAGCATGTAGATTACACATGGACCTCTGCTGCAGGTGTTGTAATGCTCTGACTTATTTCATTGGGATTGGTCCCTGCAGATTCGGCAACAACCCTGGCAACTATATTACTGTGTTTGGACACTGAGACATTCAACTTACACGTAGATCTCTACTGAAAACCAATTACCTATTGGCCTG
Source organism: Triturus cristatus (assembly GCF_964204655.1). Classification (NCBI taxonomy): domain Eukaryota; kingdom Metazoa; phylum Chordata; class Amphibia; order Caudata; family Salamandridae; genus Triturus; species Triturus cristatus. Next base: position 335,856,929 of record NC_140584.1, read on the forward strand.
TTTTAGTGGAAATGAACTCTGTGCTCTGTAGGTTGCGCGCAAGTCTCTGTAGCAGTCACATTAGTCTACTGGTGCTTTGAACAGGGGGTGAGGAGCCTGGATTGCAGATTAAAGCCTGATTCTAAAGCAGCTGCATTGATCAACTCAGGGGTATTAATGGGCTTCAAACCTGTTACTTTCATGCTAAACGTTGATTGTGATAGAAGGCCCATTGATCACTTCATCTGAATCTCTGATGATCAGATCTCCACTGGAGGGCATTGGCCACTTATTTATCACTGATTTACCTATGGTTCAAACATGTGACATGCTGGTTAGTATCAGATCGCTGCAGTGTATACATCAACCCCCAGAGGTGTTAGTTTGGGATAAAATCGTGTACCCTGCTGGTTGCTTGAAGATCTAGAAAGTTGCAAAAAGACACCAAAAACCTGCCAAGCTATATTATCAAGAGACATGAAATGGGTACATTTCTCCTAAATTAAAGCACTGTATTGAAATAAATATTCAGGTTTTTTCAAAGTAACCATAATAGGTGCATTAAATACATTTTAAATTATCACTGTGGTAATCAGAGTTTATTTGTAGAGCTACTTTATGTGCTGTTATCCAATAATCCAGTCCAATAAACCGTTATTTCGGGTGTTATAGACACACATTAAAAGTCCAAACAATTAAAAAAGGAACATATACATTAAAACAGCTTCGAGTTATGATAATGTACTGCGGATTTTAAAAATGAGCCAAAAGGAAAGCATACAAATTCATCTGAGAGCATCTGTAGAAAGCATAAGGCATTACAGCACGTTCTAAAATGGTGCTTTCTCAGTAAGGGTAATTAAAAACGAGTAGTAAAAGTTTATAAAATGAGCAAAGGAAGGTAAAAGGCAACAATGCCTGGTTGGCACAATTGCGCCTATCCTCTAAAATGCAGCTATAGAATTTTCAGGTATTTCTGCTCCCAACCTATGACCCTCCCACAGCCCTGCCAGCTTTTCAGAAGAAATCCTAGCAGGACATTTTCCTAATTTCCCTGAAGGTCTTCCATTCCTGGAGTCACGTGGTAAAACATTCACTCATAATTCCTAGATGTTTTCTACCTCCTTCACACTGGCAGTCTATCATCCATGGGGCCTAGTCCTTCTGAATTAATGTCCCGTTTAAGAATCTGTGTCCCCCGGTTCTGGGCCACCAGAGATTCAAGGACACAGCAGTGTGTAAAAGGTCTGTGTAAAACGAATTAGCTCCATGTGAACAATGTGTTCCGTTGTAATCAGTGCATTATGTTCTGTGTACGTTTTCACCATAGTTGACTGAAAATGGCACCATTCTTGATTTACTGAACTCAGGCAAGCATCTTATAAAATCGCTATATTTAGGTAAGTATTTCATCCATACATGATGTTGGCACAATTTTAGTTGTTTCTTCATGAATTTTCTCGCATTTCTGTTTTCCAACAATTTAGAAAATCTAATTAACCTTTGTTTTTATACATCTTGCCTTTGGATGGGCCCCGCAAAATAAGTGTGGGTTAGAAATAGTATATTATCAAGAAACGGCGTTAAAATTATCGCCGTTTTAGCGGTGGAAAAGTGCCGCTAAAGCGGCGATAATGGGCTTGATAATATGCCCTTGAAAAATTCCCATAGAAGCCCATGTTCTGGTGTCAACATGGGCTTCTATGGGAATTCTCTGCGTGCTTGATACTATGCCCCATACCCTGATAAAATACTTCTTGTCGGAGAATAGCTCAGTCCTTCCTTTCTTCTCCTTATTTCATGTGCCACTTGTATCCTCCTCTCCATATCTGTTCTCGTTCTGATACAATCTTCTTCCCAAATCCAGTTAGGGGACTCTCTCCAGGAGGGCAGACAGCTTGTCAGATGTTTAGGATACCCACCGCCTACTTGAAAAAGTCCCTTGTCCTATGTGATAAGGGTTCGGCCCAACTCGACATGCGTTGGAAAAGTCTGACGTTAACGGAGTTGGCCACCGGTGCCAGATTTTCAGAAGAAATCTGTTTTCCATTTAGGTTGATTGTTTCTAAATGTATATCATGTGAATGTCATGCGGATCTGACATAGGCCAGTCCCTCCCAGAGTAGACACCATATGATGCACTTTTTGGAATTCCTTAGTTCACGTTTCTACTTAAATTTCCTACATTGTCTTTCTCTTTTTCGAATTGATTCATGATGTTTTTTTATTCAGGCTAGGATATAAAATGCCCTGCACAGTGTTGTAATGCTGTTTTTAGTGTCAGTAGGTAATAACAAGCATGGGTAGCACAAAATTACTAGAGAATATTTATCATATTCTAGCACGCCTGCATTTCTTTCTGTTTAGCAAACATCCACATGTGAGAACAGAATTTATGAGAAAATACAAATACTAATATTCTATAATCGTTCGTGTCCCAGTGCAGGTACACTACGTGCATAACAAGCATTAGCAAAGCCAACAGGTCTTCCCTTTGGCACATATTAGTTTTACCAGTGACTTTTCGCAATGCTGTACAGCCCTTGTAAGTTCTTGGTATAGGACAATAGGTATTTTGCAATTACTTACACTTCTAGTAGAGTCCACCTAAAAATCGATTCATTTTATGACGCATTTTGAACTCTTCCACAAAAATTAACAATAGCAGCTAAATGCTTTACTATAGTATGATAAACGTAAGTAACTTGAGCACAAGAAATGCTATAATATCACACAGATATGGATCCAAACAGCAAAAAGGTATCAAGTTAAATGGTGGTTAAGTGCAGTTTGAGAAAAAAAAGTGATGCATGAGCTGTACAAGCTTTGTCCGGATAAGTGGGCTCCTCACCTGCGCGCCATGTTCGTGGAGGCGCGGGGGCATGGGTTTCTTCCGCTCGATCAACGGCTGGCGACGATTGTGGTAATACATAAGGACGGAAAGCCCCGGGATAGGTGTGGCTCCTATCGGCCGATCTCACTTCTCAACGCCGAGCCGAAAATCCTTGCCAAGATTCTCGCTAACCGCCTGGTCCGGGTGCTTGGCGACTTGATCCACCCGGATCAGTCGGGCTTTATCCCGCACCGTAACACTGCACTAAATCTTAGACGCCTCCATGGAGTGATTGCTAGGACGAGCACGATGCGAGAGCCGGCTATTGTTGCGTCCCTCGATGCCACGATGGCCTTTGACACGGTGGAGTGGGCATACCTGTGGGCTGTGCTAGCCAAGTTCGGCTTCGGGCCTGGATTTGTGGGATGGGTGAGGCTGCTCTATGAGGGGCCTCTTGCAAGTGTCGTGGTGAACGGGCGGGCGTCGGCACCGTTCGAGCTCGGGAGAGGCACCCGGCAGGGTTGTCCCCTGTCACCGTTGCTGTTCGCCCTTGCTCTTGAGCCGTTGGCGGCGTGGATACGGTGGCACCCGGATATACGTGGGATTCGTTGGTCACCTGACCACGAAGACCGTATTTCACTCTACGCCGACGATATTCTGCTATACCTTGCCTCGCCCAAGAAATCTCTGATAGTGGTTTGTGACGTCTTGACATCTTTCGGTAGAAACTCGGGCCTAGTCATCAATTGGGAGAAGTCATACTTGTATGTCCTGTGTGGGGATGTCCCGCCTGTCCCGCGCAACTGCTCGATCCAGATAGCCCAGCAGGGCTTTTTGTATTTGGGGATCTATATTTCCACCGACCCCATTTTACGATACGAGAAGAACTTGCTCCCTCCCTTGGCGTGTCTGCGGCGGGATGTGGCGGGCTGGCGGCGATTGCCGCTTTCCCTCCTTGGCCGTGCCGCGCTGTTCAAAATGATGTCCCTTCCCCGTTTCCTCTATGCTCTGCAGAATACCCTTGACTTGGTCCCGTCCAGCTATTTCTGTGAGGTCGAAAGCCACCAGCGCGCGCTCTTGTGGGACGGGCGTCCGCGTATAGTGATCGCTAAGTTGACGCTTCCGTGGTACGACGGTGGTATCGCGCTTCCAGACATTCGACGTTATTACTGGGCCACACAGTTGAGCGTGATTAACCATGGTGTATATGGTCCGGCGCTGAGCCCCGGCTTCGCCATGGACCGATGGTTGCTCCGTGGGGGTAATTACCACAGAGCGTTGTACTCGAAGTCGTCGGACTTCACCCTTACAGGGCCCACCAGAGTGGCCGTTCATGTATGGAAGGTGGCGACGGACTCGCTGGGCTGGAAGGGTAAGCTTACCCTTGCCACCCCTCTGTTTGACTCCGATATTCTAGGGAAGCTTTGGCATACAAAAGGGTTCGAGAAATGGGACCTGATTGGCATATCCAGGGTTATGGGTAGGATAAAGTCATTCGAGGAGTTGCAGAAGGAATACGAACTAGGGAGCACGGAGTTCTTCCGATATGCTCAAGTGCGCCACGCCTTGCGGTCAGTCCTTGTAGAAGGGGAGAAGGTGCCCGAGTCCTCTCCGTTGGAGGACCGGATCCTGGATGGCCATATGCCAGAGAGCACGATTTCGCTCATTTATAAGAAACTTATTAATGTTCGCGCGGATCTTCTTCTAGGGTTGCGCGATCAATGGACCAGGGATGGCCTTGAACTAGATGATGAGGATTGGCAGTATGCAGTTTCTTCTCCCAAAGAGGTCACTATCCCCGCGCGCCTGCGGCTGGTGCAGCTTAAAATACTCCATAGGGTCTATGTGACGGGGCCCAGGTTGGTCCACATGGGTTTCTCTGAGGAGGGCTTATGTAAGAGAGGCTGTGGTATGGTGGGTACCTTCCTGCATATTATTTGGGAATGCGGTGCGATTATGGAGTTTTGGAGGCGAGTCCACGAGGTGATGGGGGAGGTGACGGGAATTGCCATGCAGCCTGAGGCGCGGTGTTGTCTCCTGAATGTCTGGAGTCCTACTGACCACAACGCGGCACAGACTCAGTGGGTGACCCTAGGGAACATGGTAGCCAAGCGCGATATTGCTCGGCTGTGGGGCTCTAATAGGCCTCCTACCTTGACAGCGTGGATGGAAAACATGGACTGGAGCATGTTTAGGGAGAAGACAGCGTATTGTGCTCGAGGGCGCCCTCGGAAATGGCACTCTGTATGGGGGCCATGGAACCAGTACAGAGGGGACATATGCCTGCCCCCAGACCCGGACCGGCCTGAGGAGCAGCTTTCCCCTTAGCTTTCTTTCCGGCTTTGAAGTTCTTGCTGATATGTGTTTGTTTTCTTGAGTCTCTGCCTTTCCCTCCTTTCCCTTACTATAGACCTGTGTCTGTTGGACGGAATGGGGCTCGTCCCCCCTGATGGGAACCTCTTTTGGTGCTTACGGTACTTAACGCCTTGTTTGTGTTTTAGGGTTGGATTTATGTTTATTTAAAACAGAACCTTTGACTCTCCTGTCAGTAAAATGTGGACGCAAGCATGTGTTGAGTCTCTAAAGCTGCCTTACCTCCGGGTTGTCGGCTGAATAGCTGTGTCACTGATTTAAAATAAAGGTTTAAAAAAAAAAAAAAATATACACACCCTGGTTCCTAATGTATGGCCATCTATTACTACATCACACCAACAGAAGTCGCTCTGAGTCAGGGCAACCAGCATTCAAGCATGTAGATTACACATGGACCTCTGCTGCAGGTGTTGTAATGCTCTGACTTATTTCATTGGGATTGGTCCCTGCAGATTCGGCAACAACCCTGGCAACTATATTACTGTGTTTTGACCCTGAGACATTCAACTTACACGTAGATCTCTACTGAAAACCAATTACCTATTGGCCTGTTTTAGTGGAAATGAACTCTGTGCTCTGTAGGTTATGCGCAAGTCTCTGTAGCAGTCACATTAGTCTACTGGTGATTTCAACAGGGGGTGGAGAGCCTGGATTGCAGATTAAAGCCTGATTCTAAAGCAGCTGCATTAATCAACTCAGGGTATTAATGGGCTTCAAACCTGTTACTTTCATGCTAAACGTTGATTGTGATAGAAGGCCCATTGATCACTTCATCTGAATCTCTGATGATCAGATCTCCACTGGAGGGCATTGACCACTTATTTATCACTGATTTACCTATGGTTCAAACATGTGACATGCTGGTTATTATCAGATCGCTGCAGTGTATACACAAACCCCCAGAGGTGTTAGTTTGGGATAAAATCGTGTACCCTGCTGGTTGCTTGAAGATCTAGAAAGTTGCAAAAAGACACCAAAAACCTGCCAAGCTATATTATCAAGAGACATGAAATGGGTACATTTCTCCTAAATTAAAGCACTGTATTGAAATAAATATTCAGGTTTTTTCAAAGTAACCATAATAGGTGCATTAAATACATTTTAAATTATCACTGTGGTAATCAGAGTTTATTTGTAGAGCTACTTTATGTGCTGTTATCCAATAATCCAGTCCAATAAACCGTTATTTCGGGTGTTATAGACACACATTAAAAGTCCAAACAATTAAAAAAGGAACATATACATTAAAACAGCTTCGAGTTATGATAATGTACTGCGGATTTTAAAAATGAGCCAAAAGGAAAGCATACAAATTCATCTGAGAGCATCTGTAGAAAGCATAAGGCATTACAGCACGTTCTAAAATGGTGCTTTCTCAGTAAGGGTAATTAAAAACGAGTAGTAAAAGTTTATAAAATGAGCAAAGGAAGGTAAAAGGCAACAATGCCTGGTTGGAGGTACCATCGCAGAAGCAAATACAAGTACCATCTTAAGGGCTAACAATAAAAATGTCTTCAGACTGTATTGGGCTAGAGGGGAGCACAATTGTGCCTATCCCCTAAAATGCAGCTATAGAATTTACAGGTATTTCTGCTCCCAACCTATGACCCTCCCACAGCCCTGCTAGCTTTTCAGAAGAAATCCTAGCAGGACATTTTCCTAATTTCCCTGTAGGTCTTCCATTCCTGGAGTCACGTGGTAAAACATTCACTCATAATTCCTAGATGTTTTCTACCTCCTTCACACTGGCAGTCTATCATCCATGGGGCCTAGTCCTTCTGAATTAATGTTCCGTTTAAGAATCTGTGTCCCACGGTTCTGGGCTACCAGAGATTCAAGGACCCAGCAGTGTGTAAAAGGTCTGTGTAAAACGAATTAGCTCCATGTGAACAATGTGTTCCGTTGTAATCAGTGCATTATGTTCTGTGTACGTTTTCACCATAGTTGACTGAAAATGGCACCATTCTTGATTTACTGAACTCAGGCAAGCATCTTATAAGATCGCTATATATAGGTAATAAGTATTTCATCCATACATGATGTTGGCACAATTTTAGTTGTTTCTTAATGAATTTGCTCGCATTTCTGTTTTCCAACTATTTAGAAAATCTAATTAACCTTTGTTTTTATACATCTCGCCTTTGGATGGGCCCCGCAAAATAAGTGTGGGTTAGAAATAGTATATTATCAAGAAACAGCGCTAAAATTACCGCCGTTTTAGCGGCGGAAAACTGACGCTAAAGCGGCGATAATGGGCTTGATAATATGCCCTTGAGAATTCCCATAGAAGCCCATGTTCTGGTGTCAACATGGGCTTCTATGGGAATTTTCTGCGTGCTTGATACTATGCCCCATACCCTGATAAAATACTTCTTGTCGGAGAATAGCTCAGTCCTTCCTTTCTTCTCCTTATTTCATGTGCCACTTGTATCCTCCTCTCCATATCTGTTCTCCTTCTGATACAATCTTCTTCCCAAATCCAGTTAGGGGACTCTCTCCAGGAGGGCAGACAGCTTGTCAGATGTTTAGGATACCCACCGCCTACTTGAAAAAGTCCCTTGTCCTATGTGATAAGGGTTCGGCCCAACTCGACATGCGTTGGAAAAGTCTGACGTTAACTGAGTTGGCCACCGGTGCCAGATTTTCAGAAGAAATCTGTTTTCCATTTAGGTTGATTGTTTCTAAATGTATATCATGTGAATGTCATGCGGATCTGAGATAGGCCAGTCCCTCCCAGAGTAGACACCATATGATGCACTTTTTGGAATTCCTTAGTTCACGTTTCTACTTAAATTTCCTACATTGTCTTTCTCTTTTTCGAATTGATTCATGATGTTTTTTTATTCAGGCTAGGATATAAAATGCCCTGCACAGTGTTGTAATGCTGTTTTTAGTGTAAGTAGGTAATAACAAGCATGGGTAGCACAAAATTACTAGAGAATATTTATCATATTCTAGCACGCCTGCATTTCTTTCTGTTTAGCAAACATCCACATGTGAGAACAGAATTTATGAGAAAATACAAATACTAATATTCTATAATCGTTCGTGTCCCAGTGCAGGTACACTACGTGCATAACAAGCATTAGCAAAGCCAACAGGTCTTGCCTTTGGCACATATTAGTTTTACCAGTGACTTTTCGCAATGCTGTACAGCCCTTGTAAGTTCTTGGTATAGGACAATAGGTCTTTTGCAATTACTTACACTTCTAGTAGACTCCACCTAAAAATCGATTCATTTTATGACGCATTTTGAACTCTTCCACAAAAATTAACAATAGCAGCTAAATGCTTTACTATAGTATGATAAACGTAAGTAACTTGAGCACAAGAAATGCTATAACATCACACAGATATGGATCCAAACAGCAAAAAGGTATCAAGTTAAATGGTGGTTAAGTGCAGTTTGAGAAAAAAAAGTGATGCGTGGATTTTAAGTCACCAGTAATTTTTCTAGGCCTCACTTCGTCACATCGTACAAGTGCATAGTGAGAGAACCGCTGTTAATGAAACACAAGTTTCGCGTGAACACTGGGTTTGAAACGTTGCAGGTCTCTCATGCCTTCAACCTACTTAACAGAGAGGGATGATAAGGGTGACCTTTCTCAGACGCCATCTTTTCACTTCTCTGGGACTTATAGTTAGCAGTTTGTGGGATAGTTATGATCCAGTGAAAAGACAGTGCCAGAAAAAAATTCTCAAGTAAAAAACAATAATAAAGGCAGTAACCAAAAATAATGAAGCAACAACAAACAGAACAGAATACAAAAATACCTGCAAAATACAAGTGAATGCATCCCGAGGAGAGATGATCATGACCAAGACTGGTTTCATGACACGTTACGGAGCACGGCATTTCATCTTCTACCTGTCTTCTATAGTAAGTCAATGATGGCACGTCATGGTATGACCCACAAGTGCATGTCGTCATCTTCGTATGGACTTGTGAACGTTTTGTGGAGTATATACACCTTCATAGTTTGGAGAAGCATACTGCTGAATCCTCCCACCACAAGAGGCTTCTCTCTGTTTACTTTTAGTTTAGTTTAGTTTATTTAGTTTAGTTTATTGTTTATAAAACACAGCATTGCAAATTGTGGTGCACTTTTAAAATGTATTTTATTTGCAATTGTAATCTAACTTTATTTAATTTCACGATATAGTATATATGGGCAAAGGTACATGAGCAGTGCGGGTTTCTTGAACACAACTTTAAACATCAAGCTTATTACTGCTTCGTGCAGAGGCCCATCACCTCTTTGTTGGACTGTCATGCCATCTGCCAGGGGACGGTTCTCTCTAATGGTGTCACTCCCTTATCCGTGGCGCGCTTTTTAGTAAGGGGTTCTATAGCTTGGCACCAGCAAGTTTACTAAACCTGCCAATCATTGCTTCATTTGTATCTCCTGCCACCATTAACTTGGGGTTGGTGCTTGAGCAGAGATATCACACCAATGTGTGGTGGGTGACTAGGTCTTCCGGATATTTGGGTGTATGCATGATAATAATGAATTTCCATATCAGGCACAATGGTCCATAGATGATAGATTTGTTACTCCAGAGATGACTCTGAAGGCTTTTTGGACCGCTTGCATGTTGGGTAACAGTTTACCTGGGATATTCAGGTAGACAGCCATGCAGTTCTGGAGCCATGATACAACGTGATTTGTATTAGAAAATTCCTCTGTTCTAATTGCAGGAGTGAGCACACTTTTGAAATGGAATAAAGCCTGAAGTGAGCCAACTTTACTACAATCTTCGAAGGAAAGGTTGCTGTCGTAAAACACTCCCAGGTTTCTTACAACTCAATGGGAGAAGGCATAGAGCCTAAACAAGTGGACCAGGCAAATGGCAGTGCTGCTGTACTTGGGCAGCCAAGAAGCAGGACTTCTGTATTACTGCCATTTAGCAAAGTCATTTGTCCTTCATACAGCGCTGGACTATCCTATGACATACACCCTAGCTGAGTTTCAAGAGCTCCCATTGAGATCAAGCAGAATCTTATTGTCAATCAGCAGACAACTAACATTGGAGACCAAATCCCTTGATGAACGGGGCCAAGAAGAGTAGATATTGGCTGAATAGCAAAAGGGACAGGGTTGATCACTGTGGGACACCATTGGTCACTGGAGACGCAGGGTTAGAAAAAGGTTCCCTTAACACACCCTTTGGGTCCTATCCGAAAAAAATGATCTAATCCACTTCAAAGCCATGACAACTGCGCATAGGTCTACCCACATTAATGCACCTTAATTTTTGGCCATCAAACATTCTCTTTTCATCATCTTCCCATGCCCTCTGGTCAGCCAGGCTTTGGCCCCTTTAAGCCATCAGAGTCTGCTCTGTGACCTGAACTGGGGTGGCGTAGTGGGCAAAAGAATGATGGATTTAACCCAGATCTCTTGACTGGGGGAGAATGTCTGCATTGTCAGCATTCGTCCATCATTTGTTTGTTGTAACGCTTTTCGCCCTAAGTGGGATGGGTATTCCCAGACGTGGGACCCGTGCTCACTACACCACTGGAGTCAAGCTATCCTGGCTGATGACGGCTATTAGCCAGAAACCGGTCCTAGGATGCTTGATTCCGGTCCAGGGAAGACATGGCTTGGCAGTTCGGGCTGGACAGTTCCCATGAGGCACAGGGTCAAGACTGATTTGCATATGGCCATGTCTGAACTGGGGTGGCGTAGTAGGCAAAAGAACGATGGATTTAACCCAGATCTCTTGACTGGGGGAGAATGTCTGCATTGTCAGCATTCCGTCCATCATTTGTTTGTTGTAACGCTGTGACCTTTTCAAGCAGGCTCTTTCCATCGCTGCCACTAGACACTGGAACAAAACGTGCTTCTCTTCAAGCAAATGCTAAAAACATGGCTTTTTAATCAGTAAAATGAACAATCGATGGACTGAATACTAAACAATGCTGAACAATGTCACGTACTTACTCCCAGTCAGAGATCTGGGTCTAAATCCATCGTTTTTTTGCTCAGCATGCCATTCCAGTTTGGACCCAGCCATAGGCAAATTGGTCTTGACCATGCACCCAATGGGAACAGTCCAGCCCGATCTACCCGGCCAGGTTCTCCCTGGACTGGAAACAAGTATCTTAGGACTGGTTTCAGGGTATCACCCCTTTTCAGCCAGGCTTGCGTGAACCGGAGATATGAATTTTTAAAGATTAAATACAAAAAATTTGCTATCTAGAGCCTAAAAGCTTAAAGTGCCACTCGCGGTCTCTGGAGGTCTTTGTCCTTGATGTCGATGATGGGAAGCTCTGGAGCTTTCAGCGGTGACAACCCAGCATGGTCAGGCCAATTCTCGAGTCAATGATTGTGGCTTGACTCCCAATGTTGAGCTGGCCTCCTCCTGGAGCTTTTTTTTTTTTAAAACACATTTTATTTGTCAAATGACACATATAGAGCAGGGCCCTGTAACCCAGAGACATCTGCACAATAAGCATAAAACATCATGACTTTGACTTTTCAATACAGAGATCAAGGAGAAATAAAGAGCAGTCCAAATGAAATAGAACCCCATGAAACCCCTCCCAACAACCTCCCTCCCCCCTGTCGCACTAACAGCTTCTCAAGAACAGCCTAGCCGTGAATGTTGCACCACAACCACTCGCTACCATATACTACAAAGCAAGTAACTATGGCTTGCACCAGCAGAGTAGAATTAAATTGGATTGAGGGGCCCTGTAGCAGAGACTGACTCCAGCAGCAAACCTCGTTAGTCCGCCCAAAGCTTCCAAATTTTAAAATGTTTCTGCGGGCAGCCTCTTGCAGTGAAAATGGGGAGTTCTAGGCCCATACAAAAGTCCAGTCCCTTCTTTCATGCCGACACTGAGGGCGGCGCCGGCGCCTTCCATGCTCTAGCAATGTCTCTCTTCGCCAGAGTAAACCCTAGCAACATAAGATGGTGTTTGTAAATATTGCCCCCAATTCCTTCCATGACATGTAAAAGCACAAATTTCGGCAAGTTGGGCAAGTCCCAGCCCAACACCTCAGAGAGACAAGTCATAACCCTGCTCCAGAACCGTGACAGGGAGAGACGGTGCCAAATTGTGTGTAACAGGGTCCCCTCCTCCAGCTCGCATCTCAGACATACTGGGGAGGCCACCAGCCCCACCCTCCACAAACGAACCAGTGTAAAGCAAACCAGATGGAGGTATTTAAACTGGACAAGGTGCAGACGTACCTCTATGGCTGCCACCCGCGGAGAGGCCAAGGCCTCCGTCCAGTCTTCCTCATCAAGTGGACCAACGTCCCCCTCCCAGGTCCCTTTAAGCTTCTGCAATGTAGGGGAGCAGTGAGTCACCAAGGATTGGTGGGTCTTAGATATCGTATGGTCTTGAAGGTCCCCCATAAATACCTTCGCCTCTACCGGACTAAACTCCGCCAGAGACTCCAAACCCTCCAGGCTAGGGGAGATATTTGTAAAATTGGGTTTTCAGCATTTGAAAATTTTTTTGTAGGTCCTGAAAGGACTTCAGGATTGGCCCCCGCATAACATCTCCCAGGGTAGAGATACCTCTGCTATCCCGTCCCCGAAACCCTGACAGAGTAGCTAGTTGTGGCAAGCGGCCATTATTCCATAAGGGGGTTTTCTGTGTCAGTGTGTACCACCACCCCATGCTCCGTAAGGCCTGACGCCAAAGCTGGAAAACCACCGGGGTCACCGGTGGCAGGGAATTGCGTATCGGTGCAGAGTACACAATTGTGTGTAGAGAAAGATCCCCCATAAGATGCTGTTCAAGAGAATAGGCTGGGTTCTCTGCCCCCATACCACCATTCGTTCAAGACAAGCAAGTGTGAGGCCATGTAGTATGATAATATGTCAGAGGTCGCCAGTCCACTGCAATATGTGAAGATGAAGCATGTCCGTAAAGCGACTCTTACCGCTCCCCCTGCCCATAGAAATTGGCAGCATTAACCTGCCTGAACCATTTAGGGGAAATCGGGTAGGGATAATTCGGCAATTGATTGAGATGGCTGACCTACCATATATAGACAATGGCATATGAGACCATGTCTTAAGATCCTCTCGCGCACGTTCCCAAACTGGAACCAGATTCCTTTCCCACGCCACTGTGGGCACATCTGACAAAAATACTTCATCCCACCCGACCAGATGTGTCCCCCGAGAAGCCATAGGGTAGACTTGCTGGGGTTCAGGTAGAGACCCGATGATTCCCCAAACACCTGCATAATACGAAGCAGCCGCGGCCCCGTCCAGTCCACATCCGTGAGAACAAATAGGACGTCGTCTGTGTATAAAGCAATACGATCCGACAATCCATGCACCCATTCAAAGCCAGTCACCTGCGCATCCATGCACACCTAGGCGGCCAAAGGTTCAACCGCCAGCGCAAACAAGTACGGCAAAAGCAGGCAGCCCTGTCGGGTACCCCGTCCCAAAGAGAAGGTGGAGGAAGTAGAGCCAGCGACACGTACCGACGCAGTAAGATTAGTGTAGAGTAAGGACAAGTGGGACAAAAAGCACGGTCCAAGATTCAGTCTGCTCAGCAGTGTGAATAAATACACCCAACTAACGAATGAACCGCCCTGTCCATATCGGCCAGCAGGAGTGCCGCCCGTTCACTGAGCCCCCGAATGGTCGCAACAGCTACTTGTGCCCATCTAATGTTATGTCTGGTCACCCTCTGGGGCATAAACCCTGTTTGGTCTGGGTGTACCAATGAAGTGATGTGGGACCGCAAACGGTTGGCCAGCGCCTTGACTAATATTTTAGCTTCAACGTTCAGGAGAGAAATGGGACGATATGCAGCGTGCTGATCTGGGGGTCTGCGTGGTTTATGGAACGCCACTATCTCCGCATGTCTCCAATCACAGGAAAGACGGCCCCGATCACCGGACTCCTCCACCACCCTAAGGTAACGGGTTCCAAGCTGTAGAAAGTCTTTCTTAAAAAATTCACAAGGAAACCCATTAGGCCCCGGAGCCTTACCCAAATTAAGGTGTCCTAGGGCTGCACCCAATTCCTCCTCTGTGAGCGAGAGATCCAGCTCCGCACTCGTCTCATCGGACAGAGCCCGTGGTGGGAGGTCATCCAAAAAACGGCCGATCACATCTTCGTGAAGACATTCTTTGGGGGCATAGAGCTCCGCAAAATATGCAAAGAAACTCTCAGCAATGGCAGAGGAGTCCGTAAGGGGCTCTCCATTCGGGCCCACTATACCAGGGAGGGGCTGGGAATGGAACATCCCCTGACACAACCGATGGAGCATCTTGCCCGATTTATCCCCCCATTGGTACACCCTACTGCGCGTTGCCAGCCATGTAAGGCGGGCCTCATCCATAAGAAGAGCTGTATAGTTCTGTTGCGCCAGCAGCAACTGATGCCGTACTTGGGTGCCCTCGGTACCCCTGCTGCGATGATCTAGATCTGCAATATTAGCCTCTGCTCGTAGCAGAGCCTCCCTCCGAGTCCTACGGGCTGCCGCGCAACAAGATATGTCAACACCCCGTAACGTGGGCTTCAATGCTTCCCACACAGGTTCAGCCCGAGAAACCGAACCCACATTAAGCGTCAAGTATTGGTCTAGAGCGCTCTCCATGCACTCCCTGTAGTCTGGCTTCTGGAGGTTCCACGTTGAATGGTGCCAGCGGAAGGGCTGTTTCGCCCAGCCCATCTGTACCGTAACAGCGATCGGCGAATGATCAGAGAGACCCCTCGGGAGGATATCCGCCTCCACCACCCGACCAGCAGCCGCCCGGGGGACAAACAAATAGTCGAGGCGAGAATAGGAATTGTGGACCGCAGAAAGATATGTGTAACCCTGCACATTACTATGTAGCCGGAGCCAGGGGTCCACCCAATCAAGCCCAGACACTAATGAGGAAAGTTTCGTGACTTGGCGAGCAGCTACAATCCCCCGGGTCTCCAACGATCCCAGGACACATCCATCACATTATTCCTGTCGCCACCCACCACAGACAGGCCATCAGGCATTTCCGCCCACAATGTCATAAGCCGCTCTACGAGGCCCCAGGAAAGCAGAGGAGGGGCATAGACACATCCCAGCACCACTGGTTCTTCCCTAACCATGACCTGTAGGAACAAGTAACGCCCCTGAGTGTCCACCCACGTCTTAACATGTGTGTATAGAACTCGGTGGTGAATCAAGATTGCCACCCCCCGGAACCCCCGCACAAACCCTGAGTGGAACACCTGAGTGTAGCCATACCGCTGGAGGCAGAGCGCCTTCGAACCCATAAGATGTGTCTCCTGTAACATAAGTATGTCTGCCCGGGCCCTCTTTGCCTGCTGGAGAATGCCCCCCGCTTGATTTTATCTAGTAGCCCCTGACATTCCAGCTTACCACTTTGAGAGTCTCGGGAGGCACCCAAGCACCATTAGGTGGGTCGGCCATGGAAGACTGATAGGAAACACTGGTGCGAAAGAAAGCATGTGGTGCGTGCATAGAAATCTAGCAGTACTGTAGTATAGTGCGACCTGGTAACAAGAACAAAAACAAGAACAACCCAACCACCCCCTCACCCTATACTTCAAGAACGATGAAGCATCTGTCACGGCGGGTGCAGCCCATAGACCCCAACGGGGAGTCTCGGCCCACCTCGACCAATAGATCCCCAACTTACAGCCCAATGTCAGCAGGCACTCTCGCTGTCAGAAATCCAACAGAGAAGCCGGCCCTCACTTGGACCCCTCCGATCCAGGCAACAAAGTCAAGGGTACACAGGACTGTGGTCTCCCCATCCAATCAGGAGACCGGCGTGGTCTGTCGGGGGGCCGAACCGGCCCGGGAGGATACACTGCAGGAAACGAGATCGACGATTGGCTCTGGAGCGTTTACGATCTTTAAGCTTCGATTGCGGCTGCCTACGAGCCGCCTTGCTGGATGAGGTGTCTGATTCTCGCCGAGGCAGCATATGGGGACGCAGCTGAACTGTCTCATCTGTCCATTGAAACACCTCCTCCGGTGAGTTGAAGAAGAGGGTGCAGGATCGGTACACCACCCACAGCTGGGCCGGATACAGCAGAGCATATGGGAGTTTAAGTTCACAAAGACGTGCCTTGGCCGCCAAGAAGGACTGTCTCCGCTGCTGGACCAGCTTCGTGTAGTCAGGAAAAATCAGTATGCGTACATTATTGAAGAGAAGAGCAGAGGTTCCTTGGCCCTGGCCTGTTTGAGGATGACATCACGCTCATAATAATTCAGTAGTTTTGCAATAACCGGCCTCGGACGGGCTCCCGGCGGAGGTTTCTACATAAGAGCCCTATGAGCATGCTCGATCACGAAACAGCGGGACAGGGACTCCGGGGGGAGCCAGCTCTCCAGCCACAGAGTAAGAAACTGCTCCATATCCCCCCTTCACACCCCTCCGGGAAGCCCACAAAGCGAAGGTTGTTGCGCCTGGCCCTCCCCTCCGCATCCTCCACGTGTGTCGCAAGACCCGCTGGGTTGTCTCAAGGGTGGCCACCCGCTTCTGTAGGGTGGCAACCTCGTCCTTCACACCAGAGATCCACGTTTCGGTGTCCGTGATGTGGGCCACAGCATTCCACAGGTCCTGTCTAAGGAGCATGACATCAGAGCCGACCGCCCCGATTTTAGCATCAAGGACATCTCTGGACTGCGTGATGGCGGCCATGAGCGCAGCATTGTCCGGTATGTCTGGCGCAGTCCCCTGCGCTCCTCCAGGCGCCACAGCGGCGTCCCCTGGACCCGTATATTTATCAAGTGTGCTTTGTTTGGCCGAGCTGACACCGGTCTTGTCCCTCGTCATGGTGTCTATGAAGGCCTCCTGTTCCTAGGCCCCCTGGCGCCGGCTCCTCCAATTGCTGCTGAAGAGGACTACAGGCCCCTCCACGTAGGGGAAGAAGAGGCACACTCCAGCGCACGTCACGGTCCAATAGAACGCCCCAGGAGAGAGGATGAGCAAGGCAGGGAGGGGCAACAGGACCACAGGTCCGGGGCCCACGCAACCCGATCCGGCCGCCGATCGTGCAAACATTGGCAGACGAAGGGAAAGGAACAGCAAAACAGGGGGGGGCCCCCAGGGATGACCAATAGCGAGCAGCTAGGAATCAAGGGTAATCACCCACTGCCGAGGGGCCCACTGCCGCATCAAAGCCCCTTCCACAGTCTCTCTAACGATTGTGGCTCCAGCCAACAGGATTCTCAGTCAATAAGCCAGGGGGAATCAAAACTTTCCCCAGGGCCCCCCAATACGTCCATCTCCTACCTCCAGGCTAAGCAGTGATGGACAATGTCCAGCAGTCCCTTGAGCCGCCTCTACTGCTGCCACCTCGCACGACCCGAAATGGCCGCCGGAGCGAGTGCGCAGCGCCACCAACGGCGATCAGGGCAGAGGGCGGCTACCTGGGCGTCCAATGGCTCAGAGGGCACAGACTCAACGTTGGCCCCAAGTCGGTATAGCGGCCGCCGGACGTGGTCTAGAGCGCCCCCGCTCCTCAATACTCTTTTGCGGCCTGACGAGACCGCTGACAGTGCAGCTCGTTTTCTCCCCGGGGCTTGATATGTCCACTGACAGCACTGCCACAGCTCAAGAAGGAGTGTGGGGTGGAAGGGAAGCCCCCACAAGATTCCTGCAGCCAGATGCAGAAGGCCGCCGCCGCTCGTCGCCCCTACCTCGTCGGTAGCCTCTGCGGGCACTCGTCCTCCAGCTCAGCAGGCCCCGGAGACCCCAGGTACCTCGCACTCCAGTCGCCGGCCGCTGCTCCCAGCGATGGCGCAGTATCGTTCCTCTTAGGCCACACCTCGGGCCGCTGCTACCGCGGTCTGCCACACAGAGACACAGGACCAAATCGGGGCACCAAAGACAGCCCCCTCTCACACCTCACTCGGGGCACGATCGAGACTCAGGAGATGATCGGAGGGCAGGATAGATGGAGGATAAGTGTTCTGGGTGGACGGAGCTCGCCTAGCACATGTCCGCCATCGCGGCTTGCCAGGCCACGCCCCCTTCTCCTGGAGCTTTTTACCAAACGTTTGTTCCCAAACTTTCAGATCGTCTTCTTAAAGGTTTCCTTTGGTCAGGAAATGCCCAGCAGCACCAGCCAAGGGTTCAGGTGCTCCCGTTTGCCTCTTGGGGTCTGGGACTCAATCTCCCACAATGCACCTGGTCAGTCCAGGAAAATCCAATTGTAGTTCGTCAGCTGGAGTAGTCCTTTTAGTGGGTGTTGCAGGCAGCTTCTTCCAGCACTGTTCTACATGTGCTGCTCAGGGAGTCCACTCCTTTTCCTTTAAGACAATTTTCAGTTCCCAATTGACTTTGTTGGATTCATTTTGAATGTTTACAGTGCAGTGTGGTGTTTCACCTACATTAGAACACTGCCTTCTCATTAGCTTTCATGCCTTTCTCACACTAAGTAGGGGTGTCCCCCGGTCCCTGGGTTTATATTGACATGCACTCTGGCTTGTCAGTTCTGTAGTAATTATTTTGTTGTTTAGACTACTCTTTGGTGGTAGCCTTGTCCATATCTTTGTTTCGAATCGGTGTGCATATTCTGTTTCATTCAGAATTCCTTCATTACATAAATATTTCTAAAGAAACGGTAAGATTACCTCGACACATGTTGTTATTTCTATCTTCTAAAAGATTGTGATTAATTAGTTGACATGAACGTATTCACTGTTTCTTATCATTTGTGATTATGATTTGATTTCTGTAGGTGTCTACTTTTTCATGTCCTGATGAAGACTCCGTTTCAAATTGAAACTTTGGGGTCAAAACGTCGACATATTGATTGTTGACTTCAATGAATGATTGCCATAAGTGGAATCCTGAATACATGGCTCCCCACGCCACAAATGTGTGCAGTTTCAAGTCAACATTTGTGTTTTTCTTGTATATGCATCACTGTGGACCTTTGTTCACAAAGTATCACACCATGCACTAACATCGTGCCGTCCATGAAGCGCACCTATATTTTGATTCTGATATAGTAATTGCTTGTTTAGATATTTGTACCACGTGTAATTGTTTGTACCCTATGTTTGTGCACACGAGTATATGGGTATTCATTAAACAGTTGGTCCTTTTTTAGGTCGGGCCTAGCGCAGCACGCATGGGCTGCTCTATGGGAGGCTTCTTGTGAGCACTCCAAACTTCCCAGAAACTTCTCTGTGTGGGTCTGGCAACTCCCACACATTCCATTGGCTTTTGCGTGTGGCTTTCAATAATGGCAGCACGCTAATGGCCAAAGGCGGGTGCATGTCCCACCTCTTTTCCAAAAGTTCACTCCCACGGCGTTGTGCTCTCGGGAGCGAGCAGCGGCACGCAGGCTGGCAGCTGCATTCCTAGTGGCTCAAGTTACTATTTACACAGAACGCGCCGTGCTTTCGCTGTCGGCTAATTTCGTCTATGTGTTATTGCAGGTCCACAGGTTTGGATGCAGGTTTGGATCTCCCTTGAAGTGTTTTGTCTAAACGTGTGTTTTTTTAATCTTAGATCGTCCATCGCTCAATTGTGTGCTTAACCTCAGGAAGCAGTGAGTGGCGTTGTCAGACTAGACCTGTGACTCCTGAGCGCTACAAAATCAGCTCTGGGCGTAAACACAGAACTTGAGGTTCTAGTAGCTTTGATTATCTATTCTTTGCGGTAATAGAGAATGAGGCATCTGAGTGCTACAAAAATCTGGACCGGGTGTAAATACAGAACTAGAGGTTCTGAGAGCTATGATTATCTGTTCCTTGCGGAAATGGAGAATGGGTGCTTCTGAGCGCTATCCGGAGGTGCTTCGCATGGTGTTAAACAATGAGGGTGTCTGACGCTATAAAGATCAGATCTGTTCTGAATGCTGCAAAGATCTGCTTCAGACGCTATAGGAGAAATATATACGGGCTCGCAGTCTCCACCTGTGGGAAAACTCTTGGCCCTCCTTCCGTCCTCCGCTCTCTCTTTTCCGTCCTTCTCTCCCTCCCTATTGTCCCTCTGCGCTCCCATCCAGTTCCTCCTAGTGTCACCCGCTTTATTGTTTCTGCCCTTCTTTGGTTGCTGCTCAGTGCAGACTGAGACGGGGCAGAGTGGCTCCCTCTAACCCCTCCCTCCACCACCCTGTAGTGACCTTTACCATTTAGCCTATCGGAGCCGCAAGCAGGCATCGGGTGGGAGAGATGGATCAGACAATTTGAGCGCTACATGAGCGCCACGGACGTCCCGGATAGCAAACAGCTGCACTTGCTTCTGAATCTCGCAGGGGATGAAATAGAAGATCTGCTCTTAATATTCCCCACTGATCAAACTGCGGATTACAAGGGAGTGGTACAGTGTCTCACACAGAAATTTGACCCCCAACAAAATGTTGATTTTGAGAGGAACACATTCAACACAGCATGCTAGCAAGGAGAAGAGAGCTTAGACGACTTTGCAACGAGACTGAGAAAACTGGTCACATACTGCGAGTTTGACAAATTTGACAATGAGCAAGCAATAAGATTGCTTATTATCGAAGGCTGTCAATCAGTGGAGTTCCGAGCACGCATTCTGAAGGAACCGACGACGCTGGAAAAGATTTTGACGATGGCTCGCACGGAAGCACGAGACACAGCGCATGCCAAGCAGACAGAGATGGGAAAAGAGAATAGAGTGGCGCTAGCACATCGAGTGACTGGAATATTTTTTTAAAAAGAATTCCAGGTGCCAATGCTACCTAAGAAGAGTGAACAAACATGCTACCGATGTGGCCTCGAATTCCCACACGACGGTGCCTGCCCAGCAATGGGCCAGAAGTGCAGGAAGTGCAACAGGGACAATAATTTTGCAAGCACGTGCATGACCAGACAATTCAGAAGTGAGAGAGGCAGAACAATGAGACCACGGATGACCAGCAGCAGATACGCACGACGCATGGAAACGGCCAATCGCAGCTCTCCCGACGAGTCAGAAGAGACGGCAGCACCTGTGAGGGAGGCGAGACTATATCTATAGTCAGACGCGCCCAAAGAAGCTAAAAGGACAGAGCACGTTCATCTCATGGAGAAGCAGCAAATAAAGAAAACAGCCACCGTGGACATCACTATAGGGAGCCACCAAGCTAAGTTTGTGCTTGACAGTGGAGCAACATGCAACATCATGTGCATGTCAGAATACAAGAAAATGAAAGTGAAACCACAGCTGTCACCGTTGACCGTGGATGTGTTCACGTGGGGCTCCAAAAGCCCAGTAGAAAATATGGGAACATTTATGGAAACTTTAACATACAAGGACAGGTCCTACCAAGAAGAAATACATGTGCTCAAGGGTGACATCCCAGCACCATGCCTGCTTATCAATGTGACGGCGCAGGTGATGGGGCTACTAGCAATGACGTACCACATGCCAAAAACGGAGAACATCCTACAAGAATACCCAGCTATGCTGAAAGGTCTCAGTAAACTGAAAGGAAAACAGATAACATTACATATCAGTGAAGCAATTAAGCTGGTGCATAGACGAGTACCAATACACCTACAACCACAAGTTGAAGAAGAAATAACGAACCTACTGGCACAAGACTTAATTGAACCTGCTGAAGGGCCAACTCCTTGGGTGTCTCCCATTGTGGCAGTTCCAAAGAAGAACACCTCAAAGATCCACATCTGTGTAGACATGAGGATCCCAAACACCGCAATCGCAAAGGAACGTCACCCGGGGCCACACCTAAACGACATGATCAGCGATTCTCGAAGCTGGACCTGTGCAAAGGGTACCATCAATTAGAACTAGATCACCGGTCCAGGTACATCACGACATTCTCCACACACCTAGGTCTGTTTAGATACAAGCGACTGAGCTTCGGAATCTCATCGGCAGCGGAGATATTCCAGGAGACAATAAGGCAGGTGATAAGGCCGGTATGGAACAGAATAAACTATAGTGATGACATTTTGGTATTTGGGAAAACAGACAAAGAACATGACACAGCTCTGCGTCAAGCGTGCACACAACTGGAGCAAGCGGGTCTAACACTGAATGGAGACAAATGCGAGCTGGGGAGAGGGGAATTGGTGTTCTTTGGACACATTTTCTCCAAGCAAGGGATGAGGCCAGACCCCAGCAAAGTAGAAACACTGAAGAATGCAAATCCTCCGACGGATGTTGCAGAAGAAAGATCGTTTCTAGGACTTGTCAGCTACTGAGCTCGATACATACAGGACTTCGCCACGGTGAGCACACCTTTAAGAGAACTGACCAAACATGGACAGAAGTTCATCTGGTCTCAGGAATGCAACTAGGCCTTCGAGGAAATCAGACAAGCAGTGATGACTGTTGAACATCTCGCTTACTTTGACCCCCTATTATGCACTGAACTGACTGTTGATGCCAGCCCAGTAGGACTAGGAGCAATACTAGTGCAGCATCTGCCAGGAAGAGACTCACCAAGAAAAATTGTCGCGTATGCAAGCAACAGCTTAACGGACATTGAGAAGGCATACTCGCAACCGGAAAAGGAAAGCCTAGCAGTGGTATGGGCGTGTGAACACTATCACATGTTCATCTACGGGAAGTCATTCACCATCATAACTGACCACCAGGCGCTGGTAACGATCTATGGCAGCCCGTCAACCAAAATGCCGCCCAGGATTGAGCGCTGGGGCATTAGGATGATGGACTATGACTTCACAATTGTGCACAAGCCAGGGAAAGAACACAACCCGGCAGACTACATGTAGAGACAACCGATGCCGCAGGCACAAGAGATGACATCGATGGCAGAAGAGTACCTCAATTTCATACTAAAGCAAAATACCCCGGCACCGATAACACTAGCGGAGCTAGCAAAGGAGACTAAGGAAGATGCCACGCTGCAAATGGCCATGGAGATAATGAGAAAGCAGAGATGGAGACACGTCAACAATAACTGCAACTGGGGAGAAGGAGTATGCAAGGAAGAAGTGCTGGCTCTAAAGAAGATATATGAAAAACTGTCTGAGACAGACACAGGAATAATGATGCGAGGGACAAGAATAGTGATACCAAGTTCACTCAGGCGGCAAATGGTCAATCTGGCTCATGAGTCACACTGAGGCATAGTAGCAACGAAGAAACTGTTAAGAGAGAAAGTATGGTTCCCTGGCCTAGACCGCATGGTGGAAAACACCATCAAGACATGCCACCTCTGCCAAATGACAGTATCAGCAGCAAAGCATGAACCACTACAAATGTCCGAACTTCCAAGAGCGGTGTGGACAACATTAGCAGTGGATTTCTCTGGGCCACTGGACACAGGCAACTATCTGTTTGTGGTCATTGATGAGTACTCGCGATTTTCTAGAGTGCGCCATGTCTCATCAACATCAGCAACAGCAACCTTACCGGTACTAGATGACATATTTGCAGCATGGGGCTCACCAGAAACGTTGAAAACAGACAATGGTCCTCAATTCTCAGGAGAAGAATTCCGCAGATTCATGGCCTAACTAGGGATAAACCACAGGAAGATAACTCCGCTGTGGCCTCAAGCGAATGGAATGGTGGAGAGGTTCATGGGGAACATCAAAAAGGCAGTTCAAAGAGCGAAGCTGGCGCAGATATCACTTGGCCAAGCTCTGTTTCAGATGCTACGTGACTACAGAAACACACCCCATAGCTCCACAAGAAGATGCCCAGCAGAGCTAGTCCTGGGAAGAACAAGCAGGACGAGGCTACCGCAAGTAGAAACAACTATGGCACCAGAACACAGCAGCATTGCAGCAAAAGACAGAGAGGCGAAAGAATAAATGAAAAAGTACGCAGACGCCAGGCGACACACCATCCTGTCACACCTAAAGAAAGGGGACACAGTGATAGTGCGTCAACAACAACAAAGGAAATCAGACAGTGTGTTCTCTAAAGACCCGCTAACAGTAACAAAAGTGAAGGGCCCAATGATCAAGGCAGAGTCAGAACACCAGAGGATAACATGGAACAGCTCACACTTCAAAGGACTGAAGGAGAAGAATTAAAAAGACCAAGATGAGGGAACAGCAGAACAAGAAGGGTCGGAGCGCAACAGAAAGGAAACATACAAGGGTGCGGGACCAGCAGAAGGACAACAGATGGAGGTCGGCCCAAGAAGAGCATGCAGACGGCCTAAAAGACTAATAGAGGAAATGTAATGATCGGAAGCACACCGGCATGTGCCCTGGCAGACTTGCATTTATCTCTATCTACACATCTCTGTGTTTCAAATTTCTTGTCATTTCTTTGTGACAAAAGGGGGAGATGTAGTGACCTGGGGAAGGGCACTAAGACCCTGCAATGGACAGTGGGGACATGAGGGAACCGGACAACACATCCGGTCAGGGGTGTGGGGATGGGCATTGCAGAGGGACGAGGACGAGGGACAGACGTGTACGTGGGCAGCTCGCCATAAGAACGAATCAATAAGGATACTGAAAACCCCTACCTGTATCGTGCATACTGTGTAGAGGACACGACACACCCCACGCCCTCCCTCCTCTCCATCCACTCCCCCCCCGGCCCTCTCATTTCCACAGAAAACCTTTCTGTCCTGTGTTGCTTTTGTTTAGCTGTCACCCATGCCTTTTCCCAGTGACTGAGGAACACTGAGGGAGCTACCTACGGTGGCTCTCGGTACTGGAATAAGAGGGGTGAAGTCCAGGGAGAGGTGCATCAGAAGAGGCGTACGTGCATGTGTGTTCAAGGAGATGAACGAGGTGGGGGCAGCCCTACCAATGCCTCATTTACTTTTGTTCCTCCCTCCACTTTGCTCCATGTTGCTCTCTCTCCCCTGTGTGCTTCTACCCCACCTTCTCTGCAATGTGCTTGCCTACATGTGCTTCAGCCACACAGCATTGCTTCCTGTCTGTAGGCTATTCCCCGTCAGGTCCACATTGCCCTCTCTCTCGCCCATTTGCTTTTCTCCCTTCTGTGCTCCATTTTGCTTTTTCTCCCTGTCATTTGCTTCCACCCACCTGCGCCCTCCATGTTGCTCCCCCATTCGTCATTCGTTTCCCCCACCTGTGCCCACCATCTTGTTTCTCCACACCATATCCTTCGTGTGGCTTTCGCCCCGCCCATGTTGCTTCTGTTCTCGCCTGCCTTTCACCCCCCCCACAACCCAATGTTGCTCTCCATCTGATTTCTTTCTTTTTATTTACCAATCCAACTCGGATTGGTGAAAAATTCACCCACATCAGTATGCAGGTGTGCACATGAGTGATATGAGTGATATGAGCACCTACAAAATGACGCAGCCAGCAGCATCATACATTTTAAAAAACCTATCTTCATCCATACTGCTCAGCATCAGGGATGCTGTGCAGCATCGCTAAAACCTATTAGGAAAGTCAATAGATTCCAAGCCAATGCTTGTTATCTGTTTGCGACCACTTGGATTTCTTTAGCCTAGGAAGCTAAGACTTTTTTTCAAAGTTCCCCTGAGGGAACCTATTTGTATGCTAAACTATATTCACCCGGTTTCCTAGGGATACTGGGTTGCCCCATTGTTTGTTTCCTAGAAGAATAAGCTCAGCAGGTCTCCTTCCATCTCTCAGGTCAAATATGTTTTCTCTCGTATCCATCACCACAGTTTTGATGCCCTTGAAAGGAAAAAATCCACCCTGAAATTCACATAACAGTAGGGCATTTTCCAATTAGCATTGCAACTGATAAGTTACATCTGCTTCTATGATTTTAGAAATGATAGGCAGGGTACAGATAGGTCTTACATTTTGTGAATTAGAGGGTTCTACAGCGACCTTTTTTTAATAAAAAGAGAGGATGTAGTCTTATGGCTAGAGCATTGAGGCGCAAAAGTGAAAGAAGGCTGGCTGGCGAGTGGTGTGCGATGTGCGCGCACCATGACGAGAGAGGAAAGCCATATGGCGCCTCTGCTCGTCATTGTGCACATAACCGCACGCCCGTCGCCAGTGCACGCTCCAGTGGGCTGAAGCGCTTCCCCAAAAGTGGATTTTGAAAGATCAGCTATCAGATCAGACAAAATAAACATCTTCCTCAGACTCCCGATGGGCTTGGAAAGATAGACTGCTCCAGAGCTAGTAAAAATGTATTCTATATATCACCCAGATATACTTCCCCTTCTTTAATGGTTCACTGAAATTCGGTTGTTATGGTAAGTACTGAAGCTCAAAGTTTAACAGGCGACTTCATCACACAGCAGCCATGTTATGCTGTATCGGTTTTGTTTTGGATTTCTTGTATTTTTATATATCCCCGACTGACCCGCAGTAAACTCAAGTATCAGGCAGCAAGCTGGTCCTTTGCAACTAACTCACCTTGTGCCTCTTTCTAAAATTTTTAAGGCTGATAAATATCACAATTTTAGGTCAGCGAAGTTATTTACCCAAGCAAAGTCTTACCCAAATTCGTTTCTGGTGCGGCGGTACAGTTGTTATCACACTCAATTGTAAGGCGCAAGCGCACTGTGTGCAGGCGAGGGGGTGGGGCACAGGTAACGGTGAAAGGTGACGAGAGAGACAGAGGTGGACCACAGGGCGGAGCAAATGTATATGGCAGCGGATTAGAAGAAATGGGAGGGTGAGACACGATGGGGTGAGACACGATGAGGCAAGAAGCGAAGAGTCGCTGCGGAAAGAAAAAATTGTGGCCACATGGAGAAAGTAAGACGCACTGACAGAGTG
Organism: Triturus cristatus; assembly: GCF_964204655.1. Lineage (NCBI taxonomy): Eukaryota > Metazoa > Chordata > Amphibia > Caudata > Salamandridae > Triturus > Triturus cristatus. Next base: position 335,883,709 of record NC_140584.1, read on the forward strand.
AGTTGAAAACTGCTAGAAACAGTAGGGAGGAGAGGGAATAGGCAAGACAGGTGAAGATCGGAGAACAAAACCCTGAAGCAAGCAAATACAGAATTCCGGCTGCGGTCTGTTGAGATGAGGTGGGCGGTACAGGGAGGAGGCACTTTCAGGGTAGACGGTGAGCGTGAGATTGGACATAGCAGCATTAGGAAGAAGAGCGCGGAGTTCTGTGTGAACCACCCGGAGGGGCCGTACTTTGAGTGAGAATTGCTGGCAGGCTGAGGCGGACCGGACGGCGTCCGTCTGTAAAAAGCACCATAACCAATGTGCACAGGTTCAAATCCGAGCTGTGCAAACTAGACATTCATTCTTTAGGTCGGTAAAAGAGAGGTTCATTTTTCACAGTGCTGTGAAGTAGAAAATGCGTACTCGCTAGTATTTGCGCAAAGAAATATCTCTCTCTCTACATATTCGCTAAACCTTTATATACTTGAAAGGAGCATGCCATTATTTGAGGATGCCACACTGACGACTTGTTCTTGAAGCTTCTGAGCACTACTGCGGTATGTTGGCCTGTCGCGAAGGAGCTAAATGAATCATGGCAACAGTCAATCCAGCAGGCATGTTTTAATGCGAGTACATTTGAATGGAGACAAGCCCGGCGGAGCGTGGCGCGCGATTGGGGGCGGGGGAGCGCATTCCAGGTGGGGGAGCGGACCCTTTGAAGTGCTCCCAAAAAGCGGATTGCATGGCGGCACGATGCGCGTGATTGTGCGCGTGCTAACCATGCAATCCGCTTTTTGGGAGCACTTTTCAAACCCCCTTACAATAGTCTTGCTTTGCGATCGCTTACGCGATAGCAAGGCGAGACCAAATGAATGTGTGCTTGTGTCACGAGACTGGTGCTATGTAAAGCGCTCTGATACCCGATATCTTCGGGTCTAGTTTGCGCTATATAAAACTCTATAAAAAATAAAATTTAAAAAAAGGTAATACAATGCTTGCTTAAGGATCGGTGGGCAGCTGCCCTTCTGAAGGGAGGAATTAGTTACCATGCATGGATTTTACACCAAGGCTTTAGTATTGTTTTTAAAACATCTATCAGTCCTTGGATCTAAACAGGAGCTGGAAGGTATCATTTTGACTTCCTGCTCCAAGATGTCAGCACTTGATAAACTTTTGAACATAAAAAAGTGGCAGGTAGGACAAGCGGGGTGTGTGGGTTCAATGGTGATATTGAATAAAGAGAGTTTTAGGTCGAGCCTAGGCAGCATGCATTCGCGGTCTCTCGAAATGGTGTTATCTACTCTGGGGGCTTAGACCAAGCCGACCGCTTTCCATTTGTTCCTTCCTGTGGCTTTCAAAATTCCTTGCTTTTCATTTGTGAAAGGTTGCTATTTGTCCCTTCCTTTTGGTGTGGTGTTCCCCCCTCCACGGCCTGCCCCTGTTATGTGTCCCCCTACCCTTTTATTCATGCCTTTTTCAGTGCACTCTTTTTTCCCTTTAGGCTTGTTTTATTAAGCGCACCAGACGGGCAGGGTTTTCACACGCTGTTTTCAGGGCCAGGTAGTCAGGCACCGGCAGGCGGCGGAGCACAAAACTGCTTTCCGCCCGTATTGTATTCTCTGTAGCTTTTTGCCCCGCACATGCCTCGGGGTGCTTCATGTCCGACCAAAGGTTGCAGTCTATTTTAAAGTTCCTCTCTCTATCACATCCACCATGACCTGGGGTTTCCCATTGGTGGAGATGCTGATCTGTTTCAAGTTAGAGTTCTTTGTGAGGTTACGGCAGTAAAGCAATAGACTTCACTGAAAATGTCTTGTGACCGGCGTTAGGCACATGCTTAGTGGTCTATGTTGTGGAAGTAAAAAGCGTTGCCCAGTACTTTGGGCTTGCTACACCCCGGTTTGGCGGTCCCTGGACGCACACCCGTTGCCAGCCTGATATGATGAGACCAAGTTCAGGATATTCCTGCACTGGGGAGTCTTCTAGGTACCTTCCTTCAGCTCCAAATGGTTTTGGTGGAACTGGGTAGGTGAGCAAAAGATGGAGTACACAAACTTCATAAAACAATGCTGTGCCCCTAGGGTCACGCACAATGACTTTGCACCTAGCTTCACCACAGAGTTCTTCAACCCGGACGCGTGGGCTGAGCTCTTCGAGGCTTTGGGGGCCAAGAGAGTGCGGGAAAGTAGCGAGGGTGGTGGGACAGGGGGAATACAATAACCAAAGCACTCTGGTTACTCTACTTGCACCCCAGCACCCACATACGTTGACAGTTTACATGCATGCAAATATGAAAGGGAACATATCTCATAGTAATAAGAAGCACGTGGCAGATCCAAGCATTTAATCATAAATCAGACTGCATAACCCAATATAAAGTAATTGTATAGCTATTCAATACCCAACAGCATGATAAACAGGATAATGTGCTGATTATGTACACACTTATAAGGTCCCAGAGGCGAGACCCATTGGCTATGCCAATGCTTGTTTGGCATTGTAGTACCAGAATGTCATTGTCAGAATATTGTCTGACATAAATACTGTGTCTTAAATATATTCATCCAAAATATTGCCCTTATGGAGTTAATAGAAAGTCTACTACCAGTTGTTGTGAGTTTCTGAAATAGAGTTGGTGTAATGGATCTCTTTATCTTGATAATTCCTCTACCCCCGCCCCCATTCATGCTCTTATGGTGGAGTGTGGCAGGCATGTGAGCAGGTAATAACCTCCGCCAATATGGAAGAGAATGAGAGCTTGCATTGTGAAGTGGTTCTTGCATAATCGCCCGCATCTAAAAATTATTACCTTCACCAACCATCAAATATGCATCCTTCTCACACCTCCTCAGTGAGCAGTCAGGCTCAATTTAGAAAATAGGTGTGTAAAGCATTTAAACCAATGAAAACAGTAAATAAGTAAAAGGCACAACACAAGAAGTATCCAACTCCAATAGAGAATGTTTTTATCTTTCAAATGACACAAAAACTACAAAAATCCAATTTAGGGAACCGGAGATATGAATTTTTTTTTTTTTTTTTTTTTTTGAAACCGTTTATTGCAATCTCAAGAATATACAAGTATGGGCCTACAACCTTCCGGCCGGCCGCTAGAATGACAGGAGCATATGACATACATTCAAAAACACTTGGCCTTACAGAAAAGCAGAATCAGGAGGTATCAACGTCGTGGGCCACATCACTCTGACCCCACAATACGGTTTCATTTTATACAAACAACACGAAAAATCACACCCGCAAGGCAACCCGCAATCGAAAGTAACAGCACGTGCTCCCCGAGTGGGGGACCCCAGCCATCCACAGGAGTCCAAAGAGGGGAAGGGGAACAGATCGAGGACTGGGGGAACTCTGTGCCCGGGGCTGGGGAAAGGAGTCAACTAAGGGGACGGGGTTGGTGAGGCAGCAGGCAGCAATGGTGGCGCGCAGATACCCCCGCGGTAGGCGTTCCAGGGGCCCCATACATTCACCCAAGCCCCAGGCTTACCCCTCGCCACATACACCACCTTTTCTCGGAACATGCACCAATCCATGTGTTCTTTCCAGGCCGACACCGCCGGGGGCCTCTGGGATCCCCACAGTTGAGCGATGTCACGCTTAGCAATCATATATCCCAGAGTCACCCATCGCGTCTGCGGAACCGAGTAGTCAGTTGGTTCCCACACATTCAGCAAGCATCTCCTCGCTTCAGGCAGCAGCGCGACATGCGTAACCACTCGCAGGACCTTATGCACACCACGCCAGAAACGCTCCACCTTCGGGCATTCCCACAAAATGTGCAAAAAAGTAGCCAAAGCACCACACCCACGCTTACACAGCCCATCCTCAGCATAGCCCATACGCAGAAGCCTTGGCCCCGTCATGTAAACCCGGTGGAGTATCTTAAGCTGGACGAAGCGAAGGCGAGCCGGTATGGCCACCTCCTTCGGAGAGGCCACCGCGGAAATCCAGTCCTCGTCGTCCAACTCCAGCCCATTGGCAACCCAAGCCTCGCGGAGGCCAGTCAGCAAGCCCGATCGGTCATTAATCAATTTTTTGTAAATAAGGGAGACCGTGCTGTCCGGAACGTGGCCGTCCAGCACCCTATCTTCCAGGGGGGAGGACTCCGGGATGGAGGCGACGTCTGGGAAGACGGATCCCAGTGCGTGACGGACCTGCAAGTACCGAAAGTATTCACTGCCCTGCAGCTGAAACTCCTTCTGCAGCGTCTCGAATGTTTTAAATCCCCCCCTCGTCCAGAGATCCCCCACTTTACTGATGCCTATCGTGTCCCACCTCTCGAAGCCCTTCGAGGTCCACAGGGAGCCCAATCTCTCAGACGCGTACAACGGTGATGCCCGGGTCAAACGGTCCTTCCACCCCATAGCTGCGTTAGCCGCGTGCCACACTCGCACCATGACACGCGTAGGTCCCGTTAGGCGGGGGCCGGGCGCGCCAGAGTAGAGCGCTCGATTATAGTCGCCACCAGGCAGGAGCATCTTGTCCATTTCAAATGCCGGGTTTAAGGCGGGCCCGTAAAGGCCATGGTTAATTGCAGCTAGCTGGGAGGCCCAGTAATACCGTTTAATATCCGGGAGGGCAATCCCCCCCGTCGTACCATGGGAGCGTCAACTTCGCCAGGGCAATACGCGGCCTCCCGTCCCAGAAAAGGCGGCGCTGTAGACTCTCCACCTCACGGAAGTAGCGCGCTGGGACTAAATCCATAGTGTTCTGGAGAGCGTACAGGAAGCGTGGCAACGACATCATCTTAAACAATGCCACCCGGCCGAGCGGCGAAAGCGGCAGGCGCCGCCAACGCGCGACGTCCTCCTTCAAGCGCTGGAGGGGGGAAGCAAATTCCGCTCGTAGCGGGCCTCCGGGTCCAGAGTAATATAAACACCCAGGTACCGAAACCCCTGAGAGGCAATCTGGATCGGACAGCCCCGCGGGAGGACGGGAGCCTCCCCGGAAAGCACATACACACATGATTTAGCCCAGTTGATGACAAGGCCTGAGTTGCGGCCGAATGAGCGCAAAACATCAACCAGGACAATCAGTGATTTACGCGGGGAGGCTAGGTACAAAAGGATATCGTCAGCGTATAGGGACACGCGGTCCTCATACTCGGGGGTCCAACGGAGACCACGGATGGAAGGGGGCCACCGCAGCCACTCCGCCAGGGGTTCCAAGGCCAGCGCGAACAGGAGCGGCGACAAGGGGCAGCCCTGTCGCGTGCCCCGTCCCAGCTCGAATGGGGCCGATACTCTTCCATTCACCACCACCTGCGCCAATGGGCCCGAATACAACAATTTGACCCAGCTGATGAACCCTGGGCCAAATCCAAACTTCGCCAGCATCGCCCAGATGTATGGCCACTCGAGCGTGTCAAACGCCATGGTGGCGTCTAAGGACGCCAATACGGCCGGCTCCCGCACAAACGGGACACGCGCGAGCACCCCGTGCAAGCGCCGCAGATTGAGGGCCGTGTTGCGATGGGGAATAAAGCCGGACTGGTCTTGGTGGACCAGATCGCCCACCACGCCTACCAGCCGGTTGGCTAGCACCTTGGCGAGGATTTTGGGCTCCGCATTCAAGAGCGAGATGGGCCGATAGGATGTAACCCGGTCCCGGGGTCTCCCTTCCTTGTGGATCACCACGATTGTAGCCAGACGCTGGTCCGGCGGGAGGGAGCCCAACGAGTGGGCCGCCAGGAACATCGCGCGAAGATGGGGTGCCAGTACATCCGGTCGCAGCTTATACAACTCGATAGGGATGCCGTTCGGGCCCATGGCCTTGCCGGATGCGACCGAGCGTATGGCGAGGGCAATTTCGTCGGAGGTGGGAGCGGCATCTAACGACACCCTGTCCTCCACCGAAAGGGAAGGCAGCGCGATATCCCTAAGCAGGGCATGGGAATCCTCCTCCGAGCAGGGAGAAACCGGGGAATACACATCGCGGAAATAATCCGCGAAACAAGAGACAATGTCTTCTGGCTCGGTGACACGCACACCATCCATCCTCCCAATCAGCGGGACCACACGACTCGCTCTCTCCTTCTTATCCAACCACGCAAGCAGTTTACCAGCCTTATCACCCACATCATACAGTCGCCCCTGTTGCTCTCTACTGAGGCCCCTGGCCGCCTCCGTGACGAGGGCCCTGTAGGCCGCCTGCTTAAGTTGTAGGACATGTAGTGCAGCATCCGTCACCCCACCCTCTAGATCACCCTCCAATTCAGCAATTTCGGCCTCCACCCGGGTCACCTCCTCCTGCTCGCGCCTCCGGGCATGGGAGATAAAGGAGAGGGCCTCCCCTCTAAGAACTGTCTTGAAGGCTTCCCACAGGGAGATAGCCGAAGGGACGGACCCCACATTCTCATCAAAATACCGCTGCAAGGATTTAATCAAATCAGCGCGAATGGTGGGGTCGCGCAGGTACCAGGCGTTGATTGGAGCTACCCTGCCCTCCCCCCTCGGGAAGACACCAAGGTGCAGCAGGAGCGGGGAGTGATCTGAGATACCCCGCGCCAAATGGCGTACCTCTCCTACCCTCCCCACATAGGCCGCAGGGACAAGGACATAATCAAGCCGAGAGAGGCTACCATGGGCACCCGAGTGGAAAGTGTACTGCAGCTGCGTGGGATGTTTTAAGCGCCAGCAGTCCACCAATCCCAGTGTATCTAGAAAGCCGGACAGCCACGCCTGCGCCCGGGGGAGGTCCCTAGGGGGGTGGCGATCCACGGTCCCAGAAACCACCGCATTGAAGTCCCCCCCAACCACCAGAAGCCCCCCCGGAAGGTCAAGAAGGAGGCGCCCCAGGTCTGCAAAAGTGGTAGACTGTAACCCCGGTGGGACGTACACTGATACAAAGACAACTACTTTGCCCTCCATTCTCCCCACTAAGACAGTGTAGCGTCCCCTCTCATCATGGCGCACCTCGTCTATTTCCAACGGGAGCGAGTTCTTCACCATGATGCCCACCCCCCGTGAGCCCGACGTGAAGCCCGAGTGGGCCACCAAACGATAGTCACGCCGATTCATGGCACAAAAGGAATTACCAATAAGGTGTGTCTCCTGCAGAAAGACCACATCTGGCGAAGTTCGTTTCAGATACTGCAGGACCACACCTCGCTTGATCCTATCCCCCAGTCCATTAACGTTCCAAGACAATAAAGTCAGGTCCCTACCCCTCATCACGTACAGAAGCCATCATTCGTCCCCCTGAGAGCACCTTAAAAACACCAATACAATAAAGGGTTTGCCTTGCGGTAAAAACAAACAACACCCCACCCCAACCCACCCATCCCAACAGAACTCCCCCCTCCCTGCACCCCTGCATGAGCCCAAACAGCCCCCCCAAAGTGCAGTGTGCCTGTCGCCCCATAAATGATTAAACTAACTAGTCCCCCAGAGGAGGAGGGAGAGCCCCCAGTAGACCCCGTACTACCTCCACAGGAGGGGAACTTACACGAACAGTCAAAAGTGACGATAATGTTGTCCAGAGCGAGGCCTACTATTAGTCCCTCAGTCCTGATCCGGCGAGCCCTCCCCTCCAACCGCGCCCCCCCCACCCCCCCGGCCCCGATCCCCGGGCAAAGAGTCCAACCAGTCCCCGGCCGCTTCGGGACGATCAAAAAAGTGCGTGCGGCCATCCACCTCCACCCGCAACTTAGCTGGAAAAAGCATCGCATACTTGACGTAGACGACGTTTAACTCCGAGAAAGCTCAGTCTCTGCTTCTGGACCGCTGGGGTGAAATCAGGATAGAAGTTTACGTCCATATTGTCGAGTCTGACCGGTCCTTGTAGCCGAGAAGTCTGCAGGATAGCGTCTCTGTCCCGAAAGTTGAAAATCCGGGCAATGAGAGGCCTCGGAGGGGCTCCGGCCTTAGGTCTTCCTCCGGGAACCCTGTGGGCACGTTCCACCGCAAAGAATTTACTCAGCCCCCGGGACTGGAGATGGGTGAGAATCAGGTCCTCCACAAACAGGTCCGCCGCCGCCTCCTCACGTCCCTCCGGCACCCCGACAATGCGGACATTGTTCCTCCGGGCCCGACCCTCGGAATCTTCCAGTCGACGATCCATCAGGGCGCTCGCCTGGCCAAGCCGGCGCACCTCCTTTTGGAGGGCCGCTACGTCCGTTGTGAGGCCCGAGGTGGTGTGGGCCAAAGAATCGACCCGGTCATTGGTCTTGGAGAGATCGGCCCTCACCAGGCCAACATCCACGTGGACCGAGTCAATCTTCTGCGCCAGTGTGTCAAAGCGCTGGTCCACCGAGGCCTTCATCTCGGCGATAGCGCCCATGACATCTCGCAGGGTCAGATCCGCGGGCAGAGCAGGAGCATCAGTCGGGCCCTCAGGGGACCTACGCGGCACCTCAGGAGATCCCTTCTGGAGGGTGTAGCGGTCCATGTTGTTGGACTGATGGGCTGCGCCACGGCGGGTCGATTTCACCTTTGCCCGGTCGCCATCTTGCTTTGTGGACATGGTTTCAGTCCCCAAATCGTGCCAATCACCTCGGAAAAGGCCGACAAACCAGTTCACGGGCTCCGGGGGGGGGCAACCACAGGGCCGCAGGACGGATCACAGCCGGCGGGCCGGCAGGGCACCCCAACGAGGCCACACCACCGCACACCGCCCCGCAACCCAACCTCGCCTACGCAGCAAGGAGGGTGCAAAAGCGAAAGTGAAAGTGCGGGGTACGCGAGTCGCCCGGCCCTGCCCGCCGCTGTTGATCACTTTGTCTCCGGATCGCCCCACAACTCCAATCCGGGGGGCCGGCGTGGAGAAGGCCGCAAACCTCACTCGGTGCTCCCGCCGGTGTCCGAGGTCCAATTTGGAAGCGGAAAACGGGTGACACCTCAGCTCGGGCTCACCAACACAGTCCCCTCATCTAGGACAGGATATTGTCAGGATTTATGTAGGAGGTCACGGAGGTCCTCGGGAGCCTCGCACCTACGCGGCCATCTTGGTTGCGCGCTAGGCTCCTCCTCCAGATATGAATTTTTAAAGATTAAATCAATCAATCAATCAATCAAAATAACTTTATTCGGTTTTCACATGTAAAACCATAAAAGTTTCCAATATTTAAAAACAATGCATGACAAAAATTCATAAAATGGTTACACAGTTAGTCACACGGTAAACCAGATTAAATAAAAAAAAAATGCTTTCTATTGCTAAAAAGCTTGAAGCACCACTCACGGCTATGTGGTTGCGCTGGGCCTGGACAAAGTCAAAGTTTCAGGCCAACCGCATTGGAGTGATACGATGAGTGCCAGGTCCCGGTCAACATTTTATCTTTGCACGTAATCACTTTTTTGGGAGCTTTTCTCTCATCGGCGGGTCCTCAGATCTTTCATTCTGATGGTCAATTCAACGAGAGCAGCCTGCTTCAGAGCGATGCCCCGGTGGGTCTCTGTAGGTCTTTGTCTTTCGATGTCGATGACGGGGAGCTCCAGAGTACTCAGCAGTGACAAACCAGCGCTTATGTTTTAGGTAACATCAGGATATTAAGTTCTAAAACGACTTTCCTTTAATAGTTATAATAAATCTGAACTGGGCAAGTTGTTGGAATTATTGTAATTATTATTTTGATACTTTGATTTTTTTTGCTAGCTAACTCCGATCAAAAGTTAGACTTTATTAAAGTTTAATAAAGCCTTCCCATGTCAGCCAGTGGAGCTTGCAGCACTACAATGGTCCAGGGCATATGAAACATATTTTATAATGTCCCTGCCTTCCCTTGGGGCATGTAGGCATGTAGGGCAGACCTTAGGTTTGACTTAGATGTAATAAAAAAGTAGTTTTAGACTTTGGAAGTACTCTTAATTCCAAAGTCAAATTATATTTTAAATCCAGCCTGCGAGGCAAGGATGGCTTTACAATAACACCAGACACCACAGCAGAGCACACCTGAGTGCTTTAAGTCCACTGGGGGTCTTTAAACCTGCATGTCCTACCATTTACTAGGGACTTACAGGTAGGTTGTCTTGGCCAATTAGAATTACACCAATTACCATATACCTTTTAAGGACATAGCACTGGCCTGGTAAGCAGAGCCCAGGACACTTTCAGAGTCAGTAACCATCAACATCAGTAAAAAAAAATGGGAGTGATCAGGGCAAAAAGGAAGACTTCCCTACACAACACACCTCATCGGCTGTATTTCAGCAGTGAACCCTTTCCTTGTAGAAAACAAGTTTTTACTTTGTTTAGGAGCAACCTTATAAAACAAGTAGTAAGGTTGACCGTCAGCTGCTTCATGACACCCATGAGTTCCTATGTGATATCCAGTTACATACTTACATTGATAGATTTATGGATAAGCACTTTGAGTGTCATAGTTTTAAAATAAATCTCAGGATTGAAGGTACATGGGTTTGCAGTACATTGTGGGAGTTTGATTGGTTAGCTTAATGTTCATGCAAAAGGGAATCAGCAAATTGTCTGACCAGAAGAAAAGTAATAGGCACACATTATTTAAAGGAATTTTAAAGCCTAGAACAAAGGGATTACTTAGAGTGTGTCAGTTGTCCCATTTTCTCAATGTAGAGTGTGTTTGTAGGTCTACACTCTAAATAGAGCGGATGAGACATCTGCCAATTTTGGCTGATGTACTGCATCCACCAGACTCTAAAAACCCACCTAGGGTCGTCATTACAAGTTCTCAGGAGGGTGTGATATTTACCACACCTAATAAAATCAGGCATCGCAGTGTTTCAAATGTATCAGGTGTGAAAAAAATGCACTCATTACACGTTTTGTACTGAGAATGAGGTATCTCATGGGGATTTTGTGTCTTGCCACACCAAAATCTGCATGTTCCAGTAATTCCCCCATCTGTAAAATTCTGGCAGGTTAACCTGAATTTTACTACAAATATTTAATTATTAAAACTAAAAGCCGCTCTGAAAGTGACTTAGATTAAAATCCTTAAAAAACCTGTTCCCAACAAAATCCCAAGTTGGATATTTTGTTGCTTGTCTACGGTCTAGATTCCACATGCATTCAACATATCTGCAACTGGGTGAGCTCCTCCAGCAGACAAAGCAAGACATTAAGTATTAAAGAGGGAGTGGAAAAGTGGTATTGTGTGACCTTTGACCATGTTGTACAAGAAATCTAGTGGCCTTTTCCAAACAGAACAATAAAAATGCAGGTCATATCAGGGGTAAAGCTATTGAAGGGATTCTGCCTATGGCTTATACTCCTCAGTGACAAAATGCTTACAAAGTACATTATGTATAACTATCTTGTAAATGATGCAAATTAAATTGAGCCTGATGCGTGTTGGGAGAAAAAGCCACGGAAGCATTTATTCATGGTGAAGCTGATGGTCATACTTGTGTTGGCTGTTAATTAAATAGTGGCTGCACTAAGGACACAATTCAGGGGTGAGGATGGAGTCTGGAAGGTCTGTAAGCAGGCCATTACCTCGGTTACTGTCCAGGAATATGAGAGCTTGCACTTTGGGATGTGGGGTGGGAGAAGGGGCTTGATTGTTCACGGGAGACAAATGTGATATCATGACTCATGAATTTCTTTTTCACTTTTTGCATGCTTTTTGAATAAAAAACCAGGGCGTGATCAACCATACCAGGGACCAAGCCTTGGTAGACAGGGAAGGGGCAAAGTCATTTAATTGCATGTTATTTGGTATTAAACCAACACTATATTCAAGGCTGAAGTTTGAGTCTGTTGAGGGGATGAACTCAGTTTTTGTCAAATTTAGTTTGAGACAGACTGCTGTTATCTTCGATTGGTTTGACTGAATAAGATCTAGTCAACATTGTTTGAGGTGTATGTCAGCGGGCAACACTAAACAGTTGTTTTGATGTTTTGTAGAGAAAGAGATGATGAAAGGGTATAATATGTTTATGGCATGAGATAATGAGAGGATGAGTTTTCTCAACAGTGGTAGTAGACATGAGGTAGACATCCTAGGGCCTCATGTTGAGTATGGTGGACTGGATACTCTGTTAAATCTTAGCAGATGCCCCGGCTGCCAAGCATGCAGGTTGTGCTTGCTTTTTAGCTTGAGACCGTGCCATATTTCCATCGGTAGAGCATACGCTGGCCTCACCGGCAGAAACATTTGATTGACAGCTAATTTGAGATTGGGAATTGGTCAACGTACCTCAGATTGCTCGCCCTATTTAGGGCAGACATTCTTATGTACATTTTTCCTGTTCTGGACCACCAGGAGGGAATGACTGCAGTCCTGAACAGGAAATTCAAGCAATGACATCCAAAATGCTGGGAGAAAGCTCCCAGCATGTTTTTGGAGTCTGTTTCTGAGAAACAATAAAAATGTGCTTAGTGGCCACATTAAACATAGTGCCTGCTTAGCAAAGCTTTAGTGCTTTCATCAGAGCCACCGCAAAAATGGTTCTGCAAAAGGCACATAATTCTCCACCTGCATGGCAAAGATCTCCATGTATGGTGGTCAGTCTTCTGCCAGATCAGAGGAGTACATCCTTCCACTCACATGGTGGACTGGTGGATGTCCGCCATAGTATAAATGAGGCGCTAAGTTTCTAAATGCACTTGTTAAAGGATAGTTTATTTCTCTCTAAGGGTTAATTGGTATCACAGTGTAACATTAATTAATAAACTGCTCAGTACATTTTCATGTTTCATATTTAGCTGATAATAAGATCTACTTGTCTCTTTACAGTTTCCACATTTAGCTAGTAAATTGTGAGCAAAGAAAAGACGACCAAGTAACAAAAGAAGATGCGCGTGGGACCAGTTTCTCCTTAATGGACAAGCATGACATGAAATTTGTAAAGATCAAGTGAATTGGCCATCCTCGTGGGATTTCTGACATACTTTGGAATGTTCTTTCCAAATGATATTTGTTAAGTCAAACTTGACAACTAATGCCTCTGTTTGATGATCTGATGTACAAACATTGTAGAATCCACGTTTGTTTTTACCATTTGTGCTTCAAATGCGTTGGTAACATATTAAAGAAATTGTAACTTTAGGCAGTTAAGAATTTTGACAATAAAAAAAGAAAATGTCAATAGACGACATAATTTTCAAAAGCGTGTATTGCCCTATTCTTGGACCCCTTACTCTACTTTTAATTTAATGTAGATCCTTGGCTAATCTAAAAATATATATATTGAATCATTTTGGGTGGGGGACTCTCAGAGGTCACAATTAATATTTATATAGTTCCCATGCTTTTTATAAGTCAAATTCTCAAACGTACCTTTGCTTGAAAGTGAAACACAAGTGTTGCAAAAATAGAATCTGCACCCATTTTACCTGAGCAAATCTACAAGTAAAAAGCCCACCTGATGCGAGTAACTTTTCTCTGTTGTGGTCTCTGCATTAGAACATATGTGTGTACCTAAACATACACCTAAAAAATAGGCAGGGGTAGGTGGTGCATTTCAAGTAAAAAAAAATAAAGACATGGAAACCCACAATTTTGGTGTGGTATAGAGGAAGGAACAAAAGAAACGTTCAATTGTATGTTTCTGTTCTCTGGACAATCCGCAGGCATAGAGGTAGGACTGTCTAGCATATGACAAAGAAACTACGAAAGCCAGTTAACATAGTCGGTTTTGCAAATTCCTAAACTAAAGTAAATAGGAGCACATAGATGTTGTCTTTTGCCAATATGAATCCACTCATTTATTGAGAATCCGCTCCAACATGTGCCAGGCATAGTAATGAACTGGATACACAAGGCTATTAGCCCAAATCCAATTTTCTCAGAGACCTGAGGTATCCACGATACCCCGAGAGATAAATGTACGCAAAAAAGTAAACCTGAATGGAAATCGTTAACATTGTTAGTGGTTATCCTTAAACTCTGGCCTGCACTGGTGCTCATGGACCTGTGTTTGACACGCGCGCTGTAGCCAATCCTTCAGTCTCTTCAATGGTGCTAGTGTACGCATTTAAAACTCTTCCAGTTATTAAAAAAATAAATGCAAATTATTTCTAAAACAACGTTTATGTGAATGTTGTAGTTTCATTCTGTTGACTACATTTCTAAGAACTATTGTGGTTAATTGTATCATATGTTTATGCATAGGCTGCTATAATGTAATATGTATACTATCTGAAATTCAAAATTGTTAAAGCTTTTAAAAAAAATAATATTAAAAAAATAAAAATGATGTAACAGAACTCGGAGCGTTACCAAGGTGCAAGAAAGCACCACGGGTAAATAATGCCAAGCCTGGGTTATAGCAAGAACTGCAACATAAACAATACCTAGACTGTACTTTTGTAAAGGGCTCTGATGCCACTGGGCCATGTCTGCGCTATATAACATCACAAAAATAAATAAATAATATGTTGTCTTTTAAGTTCCCACGGTATAAATGTCCATAAAGGATGTATTATTTAATGACATGGGGGGTGGGGGGGGGGAGGAATAAATAATAAATAAAATATACTCTTATAACAAAAAACAAGTTTTCTGTACTTCTCCATTTGTTAAACCTGAAATATTTGCATCTTACTCCTCTTTTTAGGTCGAGCTTAGAGGCAGTGCGCATGCGCTGCTTACTCAGCGAGGCATGCGGTAATAGAGTATGGTGTGTAAGCCTCGCCCACTCTCCGCCCATAATTTTCATTGGCTGGTGTCATTGTCCTTGGTAAATGCTGGCTTCTGATTCATTGTGAGGCTTGTTAGTCCCTCCTTGTTACCGCCCTGTCTCCATTTGGTACCGCCCATGAGGACTGGATCTTTTAATTGTGGCATTACACAGTCTCCTTCATAAGTCGGTAAGAACTTTTTTCTTTAATGATCTTCCCTATTCCACCCACGACATCTCAGCAGACCCTCTGTTTTTACTAATGTATATATTTCAATTATTGCGCGGTCGCTTTAACTATAGCGGCCAAGCTTATTTACTTAGCGCTGGCCGCTTTCGTAATGTAAGCAACCTTTATTTTTGCCACTTGCTCCTTTCAATCTGTATGTATTTATTTATTTTGTACAAGCACCGCACACTTTAATTTTATCGGCCGCGCCCCTTCTGTTCTTTTTACTATTTTTTGCCAGCATTGCAGTGTGCTCCTCATTGCCGCCCCACTCCCCCATCACCCCACCACCACTACGCGCTCATCTTCTCAGTCTTGTAAGAACCATGGATCTTGCGACAGATCTGCAGGGCCTCTTTCGGCCAATATTGGATCTCGAGGTGAGCAGTTCCTGCAGGCCTTGAAATGCCCGGTGCGTTCAACGGAGGTAGGGAGAGCGCGCCCTGCCTGGCATACAGGATAGATTTGCATATAAATGTATTTTGATAAATTATTTAAGTGTTTGCCACTGTTGATGCACGTGTGCCTGGATTAGTGTATGTTAATCTGCAAAGTGTAACGTCCCTTTGGGGATTCTCAGAAATGCTGCTCAAAGTCTCTGCAGGTTAAGTACCACTCCTAGCGTGTAGATGCCTCCATCCGTGAGCAACTCCAAGGAGGAGTCACTCCAGAGGGGAGGGGAGCACGCTGCCTGGCAGAACAGCACTCATTTTCTTTCAGATGCATTATGGCGAATCCAGTGCACAGCAGCAGTCACCTAGGTTACTTGCAATGTTTAAAGTCTTTCCACTGCTGGCACAGCCAGTGCTGTCTGTGTGTTTTTGCACATATGCTGGTGAGTCAGGCAGTAAGCCCACTCCCACTTTTTGATTGGTTCCTACTTGGAGTTACTAGCTGACGAGATGCTCTAGTAACATGTATGTTAGCATCAGAAGGTGCGTGCACCTTTTGTTTTTTGTACGTATTTTTTTGTAACTGAACTATATACATACTTGTTAAATAAAGGGACTTCCTTTCCTAAACTAAACAAGCATTTGCAATGCAATAGGTCTCGCATTTACACGAGTTTGAGCTATTGACATTGCAAATAACAATGCTTTTTATTTTTGTTTTTAAAACATAAATAAAAGGCATTGTCATTTACAATGCCAATAGCTTAAACTCGCGTAAATGCTAGACCTATTGCATTGCAAATGCTTTTTTTTCTGCAGCAAGTACACATTCCTAAACTAAACTTTAATTTCAAACTGAGAAAAGATCAGCACAAATTTAATATTGATGCCCATCTGGCATGCCGTCTGGTGTTGTAAGTGAAATTAACAGTCAGCCTCTCCTAAACTAGAGCCACATTAACTATAAAATTCGGATTAGTTACAGCATAAAATCTCAAGGGAAGTCAAAGATTCTCCAGGAATTAAATCAAATTAATTGGCTCTGCTCTAAAGGACGAGCAAAGAAGTTTCAAAATCGAGCAGAACAAAAAAATGTTGGGGGAAGGGCAGATAGAAACTGTAAAAATTTTTTTTTTAAAAAGCTACAGAGGAACAAGGTGCTTCAATCGGACCCAGCAACAATGAATTTAGGAGGGACTTAAACAGATTAGCCCCATAGAAACGAGATCAGGAAAAATAGGGCTCTGCAGTCGAGGGTGGCATTAACTTGTTTAAGGAGAGGAGTAGTCTACAGATAAGTCCCACAGCAACGAGTTTAGGAAGTAAAGGACTCTACAGATGAGCACTGAAACAACGAGCTTAGTAAGGAAAGGGCTCTACAGGTGAGCATTGAAACAACGAGCTACGGGGCATATTAGCAAGGGCTGGCGATATAATTATCGCCACTTTAGCGTCAGTTTTTGGGCGAAAATTATATCGCAATATCATCAAGGACCTTGATGTAGAGCCCGTTTTTTCACAGCCTTGCATCGCTAATGAGATGCAAAGAAGGCGTGGCTGTGAAAACAACACATGTTAATATCGTGAAGGCAGCTTTGCGATATTAACAAGGAGGTGCTGCGATAAAAAAAATCGCGCTACCTCAGCCTTAACTCAGGAATTTAACGTCTGTTAAATTCCTGACTAAGGCATACTTTTAATGGGAGATGGATTATGCTGATAGGACCACAGGGTCGTATCAGCAATGTTATTGGTGTCTTCAATGGAACATTGCTGGAAAACCAGCGATGTTCCATTGAAAACACGGCTATCGCTGAAATATTATCGCCATAGCGCTATGCGTTGTAAATATAGCGTTATCATGGCGATAATATTCCACGATAGCCGGCGATACATTTCTATCGCTATGTACGGCCAGCGATTATTATCGCTGGCCGTTGATACTATGCCCCTTAGTAAGGAAAGGGCTCTACAGGTGAGCACTGAAACAATGAGCTAAAAAAGGAAAAGGCTCTACAGGTGGGCACTGAAACGACGAGCTTAGTAAGGAAAGGGCTCTAAAGATGAGCACTGAAATAAAGAGCATAGTAAGGAGAGGCGTGACAGATGAGCACTGAAACAACAAGCTCAGGAAGGAGAGCGATCTACAGATGAGCAGTGAAACAACAAGCTCAGGAAGGAGAGGGGTCGACAGAGGAGCACTGAAACAACAAGCTCAGGAAGAAAAGGGCTCTACAGATGAGCAAACAACAAGCTCAGGAAGGAGAGAGCTCTACAGATGAGCAGTGAAACAAGCAGCTCAGGAAGAAAAGGGCTCTAAGGATGAGCAGTGAAACAAGCTCAGGAAGAAAAGTGCTCTACAGATGAGCAGTGAAAACAAGCTCAGGAAGAAAAGGGCTCTACAGATGAGCAGTGAAACAAGCTCAGGAAGAAAATGGCTCTACAGATGAGTAGTGAAACAAGCTCAGGAAGAAAAGGGCTCTACAGATGAGCAGTGAAAGAACAAGCTAAGGAAGGAATGGGCTCTACAGATGAGCAGTGAAAGAGCGTAGTAAGGAGAGGGCGCAACAGATCAGCACTGAAACAACAAGCTCAGGAAGGAGAGGGATCTACAAATGAGCAGTGAAGCAACAAGCTCAAGAAGGAGAGGGCTCGGGCCATCGAGGGGATGCAGTCCTCTATCGGGCAGCAATTTGAGACCCTGGCGCATAAAGTGGACACAATCTCGATTGACGTCAACTTGATTCGGGCAGATCTGGGGAAAACTAATGAGCGGGTTCAGTCCTTGGACCTTACAACCTCTGGCCTCATGGGAGATGTCTCTGACCTGCAGCTGGAAGTACGTACCTTGAGGACCGCAAATGACCACTTTGCCCGACGGCTGGAGGAGTTTGAAGGCCGTGCACGACGCAATAACGTGCGCATTATTGGGGTCCCGGAAAATTCGGAGGAACAGTCGGTGGACCTGTTCGTGGAGGACTTGGTGGTGAACCATCTGGCGCCCAAAGGCCTTAGTAAGTTCTTTACTGTTGAACGGGCCCACAGAGTCCCTGGTGGGAGGCCCAAGGTGGGGGCCCCTCCGAGACCGATTGTCGCCAGGATCTTTAATTTCAGGGACCGCGACGCCATTCTACAAGCATCACGAGTGTCCGGCCCGATGACTTTTCAGAACACCACAGTGAGTTTTTATCCGGACTTTACCCAGATGGTGCAGAAGCAACGGCAAGGTTTCCTGGCGGTCAAGAGAAGGCTAAGAGAGATGGGACTGAAGTACGCCATGCTCTTCCCGGCCAGGTTGCGTGTGGTGTATGAAGAGCGGACTTTCTTTTTTGAATCACCTGACATGGTCGGAGACTGGCTGGACACATTGCCCCAACGACGGACTAGCGGGGAACATGACGGTGGAGCAGAAGGTGGCCGTGATGAACAATGAGCGAGGACTTGGGTGCTAGATCACTTTGATTTTGTTCAGGACGGTGACTCACAGTCTTCGGTTCCTCCGGGAGGGTGGTAGTCCGGGGGGTGGCGGGGGTAGGAAGGGAGATTTTTCCTCCTCTGGGGTTCTTTTTGTAGATTAGTCTTTGAATGGGGCGACAGGCACACTGCAAGTTGGGGGGGCTTTTTGAGCTTACGCAGGGGTGCAGGGTGGGGTTGTTGAAGTGGTTGTTGTTGTTTTTTGTTTTGCAAGGCGTAGTGATGCAAACTTCTGTAGCTCGAGTGCGGTTCTACGGGGAGGGTGGAGGTCTCCGTACATTTTGGGATGGGGGGTAGGGGCTTAAAGATACTCAGTTGGAATGTTAACGGCTTGGGGGATCGTATTAAGCGAGGGATTGTCCTGCAATTTCTGAAGCGATGCTCCCCTGATATAGTCTTATTGCAAGAGACAGACTTGATAGGTAACACGTGCTACGCACTCAACAGGAAGGGCTACAAATTTGTCGCACACTCGGGGTTTTCCTCGGGCTCTAGAGGGGCTGGAATACTTGTCAGGTCCTCGCTGCCGTTTGAGGTTGACTCCACCACTGTTGATGATAGGGGACGATTTGCGGCTGTGGCGGGGAGGTGGGAGGGCAGGACGCTGGTCCTGGTGTCGGTTTATGTCCCTCCTGCGCTGCAGCCCTCCACATTTGCGGACCTGGGGAGGGCTCTGTTGGATCTCCCAGAGGGAATGTTGGTGGTGGGTGGTGACTTTAATGCGGTTGGCTCCGGATTGCTTGACAGACACCCGCCAAGAAGTTCTGGGGGGGCGCAGAAATGGCTTCCAGATTTTGTAGATACCCTTGGTCTGGTTGATTGTTGGAGACTGCTGCATCCCACACAGCGGCAGTACACTTTCCACTCCGGGGCGCATGGCAGTCTCTGTAGAATTGATTATGTGCTTACCTTGGCCGCACACGCCTCCTTTGTGTCCGAGGCTAGGCACATGGCTAGGGGTATTTCTGACCATTCGCCGGTGTGGATCTGTATGGATGTTGGTAGAGGAGTGGGGGGCAGGGTGGCTCCGATTAACCCCTGGTATCTCCGTGACCCTAAGACTCGTAGTGCGGTGCTGAAGGCGGTCGATCGCTATTTCCAGGAAAATCTCGGCTCGGTCACGTCTGCGGTGTCTTTGTGGGAAGCGTTTAAAACTGTGCTGAGAGGAGAGGCCCTCTCCTTGATAGCGGCAGCCAAACGTCGGCGGGATGCGGAGGTCGCTCAGATCGAGGCGGAGATGGCGGCTCTAGAGTTGGTTTTGGAGGAGGAGGTCACGGCAGCAGCGCTGCATAAATTGAGCCTTAAGCAGTCGGAGTATAAGGCCCTGGTGACGGATGCGGCCAAAGCTCTGAGTAGGGAGCAGCAGGGGCGACTGTACGACGTCGGGGACAAGGCCGGGAAATTAATAGCGTGGCTGGATAAAAAGGAGCGGGTCAATCGTGTGGTGCCGGACCTAGTAACAGAGAGTGGCGTTATTGTCACTGAGCCGGATGGCATAGTCCAGTGCTTCGCAGATTATTTCCGCACGGTCTATACCTCTGTGTCGGACAGGCCGGTGGAGGACTTGTGTGAACTTCTGCGCGATCTTGCTTTGCCTTGCCTCTCTGACATAGACAGGGAAGATCTAGATGGTGACATCTCAGCTGACGAAGTCGCAGGTGCTATCCGCTCACTGCGCCCGGGCAAGGCCTCGGGTCCGAATGGCCTGCCAATTGAGTTCTATAAACTCCGGCCGGACAAGATCGCTCCACATCTGCGAGCTATGTTTGTGGAGGCGCGGGAGACGGGATGCCTTCCATTCGACCAACGCCTGGCGACAATTGTGGTCATACATAAAGATGGCAAGCCCAGGAATAAGTGCAGCTCATATAGGCCGATCTCGCTACTTAATGCCGAGCCGAAAATCCTCGCTAAAGTCCTGGCCAACCGTTTGATCAGGGTGATCGGGGACCAGATCCACCCGGACCAATCTGGTTTCATCCCGCACCGTAACACTGCGTTGAACCTTAGGCGCATCCACGGCGTGCTCGCAAGGACGGGGACGCTGCGGGAGCCGACCATTGTGGCAGCACTTGACGCCACGATGGCTTTCGACACGGTGGAGTGGGCATATCTGTGGGCCGCACTTGCAAAATTCGGCTTTGGACCTGGCTTTGTTGGCTGGGTGAGACTACTGTATGAAGGACCCCTGGCTAAAGTCGCGGTCAATGGTAGGGCGTCCCGTCCGTTCGACCTGGGGAGGGGCACCAGGCAGGGCTGTCCCCTGTCGCCGTTGTTGTTTGCTCTCACTCTTGAACCGCTGGCGGCCTGGATACGATGGCACCCAGATGTAAGGGGGATTCGATGGTCACCAGATCATGAGGACCGCATTTCCCTTTATGCCGACGACATTCTGCTATACCTCACTTCACCCAGGAAGTCTCTCATAGTTGTCTGTGACATTTTGACTTCTTTTGGTAGGAACTCGGGTCTCACCATTAACTGGGGGAAGTCGTATCTGCATGCCCTGAGTGGAGACGTCCCTGTTCTCCCGCGGAATTGCTCGATCCAGATCGCCCGGGAGGGTTTCTTGTATCTGGGGATCTATATCTCCACCGAAACAACTGTTCGATATGAGAGAAACCTGCTCCCTCTGTTGACACGCCTGCGGCGGGATGTGGCGGGCTGGCGGCGGCTGCCGCTTTCCCTCCTTGGCCGTGCTGTGCTGTTCAAAATGATGTTTCTTCCCCGGTTTCTCTATGCCCTGCAGAATACCCTGGAGCTGGTCCCGGCCAGCTATTTTCGGGAGGTTGAGAGCCTCCAGCGCTCGTTGCTGTGGGATGGCCGTCCGCGTATAGCGATAGCAAAGCTGACCCTTCCGTGGTACAATGGGGGTATCGCACTTCCTGACATCAGAAGATATTATTGGGCCTCTCAGTTGAGTGCGATCAATCACGGAGTCTACGGTCCGGCGCTGAGCCCCGGCTTCGCTATGGACCGGTGGTTGCTGCGCGGGGGTAATTACTTTAGAGCACTCTACTCCAGGTCAACGGATGGGTCCCTCACGGGGCCAACCAAGGTGGCGGTGCACGTGTGGAAGGCGGTTACGAACTCGCTGGGTTGG
The DNA here is from genome assembly GCF_964204655.1 of Triturus cristatus. NCBI lineage: Eukaryota > Metazoa > Chordata > Amphibia > Caudata > Salamandridae > Triturus > Triturus cristatus. The sequence goes on from NC_140584.1 coordinate 335,905,450, forward strand.
AAGGATAGGCTTACCCTCGCCACTCCGCTGTTTGACTCCGATATGTTGGGGAAACTTTGGCACACGAAGGGATTCGAGAAATGGGATCTGATCGGCATATCCAGGGTGGGGGACCTGCTGGCTAAGGGGCGAGTTAAATCGTTTGACGACCTACGGACGGAGTACGCTCTGGAGGGTACGGAATATTTCCGGTATGCACAGGTACGCCATGCTCTGCGGTCCGTCCTCGTCGAGGGGGAGAGGGTGCCTGAGTTCTCTCCCTTGGAGGATCGGATCCTGGATGGCCATATGCCGGAGAGTACAATCTCCTTAATTTATAAGAAGCTCGTTAATGTCCGGACCGACCTCCTCCTAGGGGTGCGTGATCAGTGGACTAGGGACGGCCTTGAACTGGATGATGAGGACTGGCAGTACGCCATCTCCTCTCCTAAGGAGGTCGCGATCCCCGCACGACTAAGGCTGGTCCAGCTTAAGATACTTCATAGAGTCTACGTCACTGGGCCCCGACTGATTCATATGGGTTTCTCCGAGGATGGTTTATGTAAGAGGGGCTGTGGGATGGTGGGCACCTTTCTACATATCATATGGGAATGTGGTGTGATCGCAGAGTTCTGGAAGCAAATTCATGTAGTGATGCAGGAGGTCACGGGTATTGCACTGCTGCCAGAGGCACGGCGCTGTCTTTTGAATGTCTGGGGTCCTACTGATTATGACGCGGCGCAGACTCAATGGGTGACCCTAGGAAATATGGTGGCGAAGCGTGATATTGCGCGACTGTGGGGCTCTCAGAGACCTCCCGCTCTGGATGCATGGATGGACAATATGGACTGGAGCATGTTTAGGGAGAAAACGGTGTATAGTGCCCGGGGGCGGCCTAAGAAATGGCATAAGATATGGGGACGATGGAACCAGTATAGGGGTGATATATGTCTGCCCCCGGCCACTGAACCGTTAGAGGAGCAACTTTCCCCCTAGCCTCACTTCCAACTTGGGATTTTCATGATGCAAATATGCTAGAATGTTAGCGCCTCTGCTTTTCCCTCATCCACCCGCCCGGTGGCTTTCTCCTGATTTTGGGAATGGGGCCACGCCCCCATCGGGAACTGGCACAAGTTTATTGTGTATACTGCCTTGCTAGTGTTATTTATTGTAGGTTGTCTAAAAAACTGAACCTTTGTCTTTTTCCTGTACTAGAGCTACGGACGCTTTCATGTGTTGCTTAATTGGCTGCCGAACCTCCGGGATGTCGGCTGAATAGCTGTGTTCCAGACTGATATAAATAAAGGTTTAAAAAAAAAAAAAAAAAAAAAAAAGAAGGAGAGGGCTTTACAGATGAGCCCTAAAGCAATGAACTTAGGAACACGGGCCCTAAATAGTAGACCCGAAATTTAATAATCTTAGGAAGGACAGGCTGTGTAGATGAGGGCTGCATCAGTGCGTTTAGGAAGGACACAGCTTGAGGAAAATCGCAGCAACGATATTCGGAACAGGGTGCTTCAGATGGGTTCTGTGGTGATGGGAACAGCAGCAGTAACCCGAGGAAAAACTGGACTGGGAATTTGGGTCTCACAGTAATAAACTTCTAAAGGCCATACGTCTTCATGCCATGTTAGGTAGGGGTGGTCTTCCCCTACCAAGCGAGCTTGGTTATTCCTAGAGCTGAAATAAATGGCACACTGCTAATGCCAAAAGATGGGGTTTCTCGATCTCGCATCATTCTCAATTACAATAAAAAGTACACATCGAATGTGTACTGTTTCACCGTCTCTCAAAAAAACAAAAAAAAGCAATAATGATCAGTGTCGTCATGGCCGCTGGAAAAAATATTTCTTACATAAACACTGAGAATAACCTCCCTTCGAAGTCTAGGAAGACGTTTCCTCTAAAATGACCATTCCATGAGATTTAGATAAACGTGTCATTGATACTGCAGCAGCTGAAACCAGAAATGCACTAAACGGCATGCTAGGACCCTCTAGAGAGCTGAAGCTAAACTACTATGTTGTATTCGAGGTAGTTTGGTCAGGCTTCAAGTGAAGAGTGACCTTGAAGAGTGACCTTCAAAAATACATTCGACAACTAAGGATAAGACACCCGCTAAAACACATGCAGAACGTGTTGCGACAACCTAACTGGTCATATGCGATTTCACGAATTGTACCCCCATTTCTGAAATATAGCGATTGGATGGAAATCACGTGCTGGACTGCTGCAATCGGTGCAGTCAAGTTACCCATCACCCTGGGGACCTGGTCCCATTCTGCACACCATGTATACTTGACTTCTAAAGTTAAGTAAACAGATACCATATTTCACAATTTGAGTAGTTGTTCGATTTATACCCGTTTCTGCATTTTGGTGTATTGATTTGAGGTTCAAAGAGAAATTGCTGAGGCAGAGTACCCAGGCTTTCAGTAGTGATTCAGGAAGGGGGGTCAACGCAAGTCAAAAGGTTAAAAAACGCGTGCTTAGTTTGAGCCAATGGTTGCCAGTGGGGGGCATCAGCACTTATTTCCCGCATCTGATATTTACAGAGCGCAAGAGCTGGAGAAACACACAGATTGGTAAGACAGAGGAACAGAAAGGTGACAAAACCATAACAAAGAGAGAATGCAGAAACCTGCAAGAGAAAAAGGGACAGGGCGTGTCTGGAAGTGTATTAGAGCCCACCAGCCTTGGTATTCAGCGTGCGGACACTTAAATGCTCCCACTGTGTATTCCTAGCAGAGCTAAAGCACCGGCATTCTTTCTTTCACTAATTAACACTGTCAGTACTCATACAGGATACTGCCCAGTAACCATTGACTGTCCCACAATCCCAATTAAAGGTCTGAGGGGCATCCCAAACGTTCTAGGTGGAGCCGTGGCAGCTCATGTGCTGCTCTGCGAGGCATGCTGTATTCTGACTTGAAGCTCCGCCCACTCTCCACCCATATTTTTCAGTGGCTTGTGTCATTGTCCACTGTAAACTGCGGCTGTTCATTGGTCAATAGGCTTACTAGTCCCTCCTTAATACTGCCTTGTCTCATTTTGTAACCTCCCACGGCAACACCCCCTGTTACGTGTGTTATTACTCGGTAGGCTTTAATTGCAGCCTCCGAGCACTATTTTCTTAAATTGGGCACACGCTCTCTCCTAACCCTTTTTAAAAATTTGAAGGCAAGGGCGCTGGTATTTGCAATGGAATAGGTCTTGCATTTGCGAGAGTTTAAGCTATTGGCATTGTAAATGACGATGCCTTTTATTTATGTTTTATAAATAGATAAATAAAAGGCATTGTCATTTACAATGACAATAGCTCAATCTCTCGTAAATGCGAGACCTATTGCATTGTAAATGCTGGTTTCTTCTATATTTCTGGATAGGTTTACTGCCTTCCTTTTGGATCCTTTGCATACGTTAGGTTAGATAAAGGGAGATGGATACAAATAACAGGGAAAGATACAGAGGGGTAGACATACCCTGTAGATGTTGGAGCTCTTGAGAACTGGTCATGTCTCAATAGAGAGCCACAGAATAATTTCCTTTATAGTAGCACCCAAATATATAAATATATTAAGCATATCCTTAAGGATGGAGATATTTCCAGAGTCCTGGTGCAACCTTGGAGATAGCTAGGTTATTTGTCTCCTCAAGTGCAGTGAAGAACTGAAGGCAAATCAATCAAATAATCTTTATTTTCGATCATTTAGATCATCAAAGATATAAATACTAGACAATTATTAAAATTTAAAAGTTTCCAATGTTCTAAACATTTACATGTAAACAATGACTTTCAAAAATTTCATAAAACAGACGTTTAAAAACATGAGAAAGGGTGTTCTAAAATCATTTAACATTATACGACCCCCCCTCTTTTAAAAGACTAGATCGGACATGCCACATGGCCATTAAAAACTTTGCCACTGCAAAGACAATCGGAGGTGACTAATCAGATTTTAATATTCTAAACGCAGGCAAGAATTTCCTAAACCCCATATTTTTAAGAATGGGTAGAAGCCAATGCTTCCTCGCTCTTCGATAGGCTTTACAGAAAAGGACCACATGTAAATCGCTTTCCCGAGGATATGTACAGGCTGGGCATTGCTCACTTGTTGGAGGTTGGGACCAAGTGGTGGTGAAAGCCCTCAAGGGTAGAGAACCATATCTCCACTGTAGGTAGAGCTTTCTTGCCAACACAGGTGCCATGCCATCCAAAACACTTTCCATTAGGTAGGAATCTTTTGATTGTATGAATAAATTAGTCAGTGAGCCCACCCGTGTGTTGTCTAAAGCGGTGTTCAACTTCCACTGATAGTAAAGTTTAGAAAGTGCCTTTCGAGGGATCCTCGTGCTTGAGTTTGCGGGGTCGGACCATAATTCCGTTAGACCTAACCTTTCACAAGATCTTTTTATGTAAGTTAGCCATGGGATATTACTAATGTTCGGTAAGGCCAGGAACTCCTGTAGCTCGCTTCTATAATCGCTTAGATCCTCGCTACTCCATAATCGTTGCCAAAAAGATAATGGTTTTAGGCCAAGTTCCTCGGCGATGGGCCTAAGTCCTAGATCCAATCTCAGAGGGAGCAATGGCGTGCTAGGAGGGAGAGCCACCAACTGCCTGAGAAATTTGTTCTCTGTGCTTGTTAGGTTTTTAGCAGGAGTGTGACCCCATAATTCGCCGCCGTATGTAACTGAGCCCCGAGCTTGGGATTTATAAATCTGTATCATGGGGCCCAGTGGGCGGTATATAGATTTGCCCACCATTCTGGAAATACCACCCACTTTCTGTGAAAGCTTCATGTTTGCCTTGATGATATGTGTCCCCCATGTCATTTTCTCATTCAGGGTTACCCCCAAATATTCAAAAGTGGAAACCCTCTCCAAGCGCACTGTACCCAACAATGGGTTAGGACGTGTTGAGGGGGTAGGGTTCAAAATCATATATTTTGTCTTGGAGGCATTAATTTCAAGGCCCCTCTCAGTACAAAATTGCAAGAACCCATCCACTATCCGTTGAATTCCCATAGGGGATTTAGACAGCAGCAGGGTGTCATCCGCAAACATTATGGCGGGCACCCTGCTGCCATTCAATCTGGGGGCGTCAATGTCTTCTATCCTGGACAGGTGGGCAATTACCCCGTTGACAAAGAGACAGAACAGGGTAGGTGCGAGTACGCATCCCTGCCTCACCCCCCTGTCAACGGGGAATCTTTCTGTTAAGCCCCCCCATCCTGCCGCACCTGACCCGCGCGTAATTGTCCTGGTGTAGTTTAATCAGGATGGCCAGGATGTCTGGCGGGACTCCCAGATCCTCAAGGACATTCCAGAGTTTGGATCTAGGCACCAAGTCGAAGGCGGCACGCAAGTCCACGAACACCGTGAACAAGCTGCCCCCCTCGACGAGTGCCGTCCTCCAATAGATAAGGTTGAGGCGAAAAATTTGGTCCATGGTGGATACCCCCTTTCTGAACCCGGCCTGATATGGGCTCAGGGTGGCGGTTTCCTCTATCCAATTCTGGAGACGATCTAAAATGAGCCTCCCAAAAAGTTTTTGGGACACATCTATCAGGCTGATGGGCCTGTAGTTGGATGGGAGCAGAGGCGAGCCTTTCTTGAAAATCGGAACCACCTCTGCGCCCAGCCAAGTACAGGGCACCTCCATCCCCTTTAGAACCGCATTGAACAATACCAGGAGATAAGGGGCCCATATATCTGGCTCCTGTTTGAAAAGGTCACCAGGGAGACCATCCAGACCGGGTGCCTTGCCAGTTGACAGGCCTAATATGGCAACCCGGACCTCCTTTTCGGTGAATGGGTCCCCTTCCGGGTAGTTATATACGAGTGGGGTTTTACAGTCTCCATGCCCTACTTCCACTGTATAAAGAGACTTGAAGTGCTCCTGCCATGACTTATGGGAGATATTCGGTTCTATTGCCGAGACGAGTTCCTCAGAGCCTGTATTAACAATTCTCCAAAACCTCCGTGAGTCCATGGAGGCTAGGGAGCTAGCGAGTTCTTCCCATTTGTTCTGGTCCCACTCAATCTTGGCATTAAAGACCAGCTTCTTGTATTCACATCTCCTAGCTTGAATCTCGGGCCTACTTTTACGATTCTTGATACTCGATAAAAGATCCCTCCTTGCCCTGCGGCACGCTGCATTATACCATGAGCGCTGGGTCTTGCCACCCGCCCTCCTTGGTCCATTATTGAATAAATCTGCAGTCAGAGTCTTAACGACTTCTTCATGCATCAACCAGATTTGATTATTTTTCTCCCTTGAGCTAGGTTCATCATTTAGGCTGCCCATTTTTTCCAATATAGGGATAAAATTATTGTAGAACCGAGGGAGCTTAACTGTGCTTGCAGCTAATTTCTCCCACTTGATTCTCCTCCTATTGCTTTCTAGGGCTAGGTCCGGGCTTATCTTCGGCAATTCTACTTCCCCCATGATCCCAGCCAGGAAGGAGAAAGTCCAATTCCAAAGCATTGTGGTCGCTATCTTCTCTGTCTATTACCCTAAAGTCAATGACATGCGACCACGAGGATAATTGTACTAAAATGTAATCTAATCTTGACTCCCTTCCCTTCCGGTTGAACGTGGGTTTGCTCGGGATATCAGATTTAACACGCCCATTACAGGCCCTCACCCCATGTTTCAGAGTTAGGGTAGTGATCTGGAGTGCAAGAGGGGTCCAAGCTTTGGGGGGGTATAGATACTGTCGGTGGTACTCGCCATCTTGCATCTTCCTCTAGGGAAGCCCCATCCAAGAGACCAGCTAGGGGCTCGAAGTGTGAGTTCAAGTCCCCACCCACTACAAAAGGGGTCCCCTTGGGAAGTTCACCCAAAACATCCGACAGTTCTTCAATGGTAGGGGACTCCTGCGAGATAGTAACCAGCCTCGAATATACATTTACTACTGCTAGTCTGCAGCAGTTGGACCATTCCAGTATAACCACAAGTATGTCCTCTGATGCCACTGGGAAACGCGTGACCTGACATCCCCAATGGACTGCGACCTAAGTTTCAAGGCCTCCCGATGGACGACCCCTGCCCCCCCCATTTCGCAGGAATGGAGAAAACTGCGAAACCCTGCCTTAGGTGTTCCTCCCTCTCCCAAGTTTCTTGGAACATGCATAAATCTTTAGAGTTGATATATTCGATCCATTCCTGGCAATTGGACTTGTTTCCCAGCCACCACATTCCATGACAGTATTTTTAGTGGGAGAGGCCTGTTGTTTGCAATAGTGGTATGGATGGAATCATTCCCTTTATCACTGGCCATGGTCTCTGTATATACTAGGGGGTAGCTTGTTTCTTCCCCGACATTGTTTCGTGACTCACCAGTAAAATTACTCAAATCGCCGTAATGTGCTTGGGCATCGGCCAGCTCTATCTCAGATCTATTTCCCACCACCACCCCCTCCGATGGTATATAATTGCACTGGCTGCTTCTACGTGTGGATAGTCAGTCTACCATATCCAGTTGGCTATACCTGTTCTGCATTGGAAGATAAAATGGCTGGGCAAATCTCTGGGGGTGATAATCTTGCTCATTAGAGCCCCAGTTGCCTCCCCTTCTATGGCAAGTTTCCCATCCCTCGTCATCCATGTTCGTGGTGTAGTGGGTTTGCTGGTGTCTTCTGGAGTTGGGGAATTCTCTCCATCCACTTGTCAGCCCCCCACCCCCTCTCTCTATGTTGGTGCACTGAGCATTGATTTCAGGGGATCCTTGATATTGGCTTCTGGGATGCTAAAAAACTCCCCTTCTATTCCTATCTTTCCAGCCAGCCAGTGTTTGTATCAGAGGCCCCCAAATCTCGTCCTCTCTATCATAAACCCGAGGGGGATAAAAAAATAGAAAGAGGTAAGGATTGAATGGTGCTCCCCTTATCCTCTGATATCCATGCGCATATATGCTGGACTGTCCTATGATCTCTAAAACTAACTATAACACAATCACCATTTATAGATTTAGTTGAGCTACCCAGCCAAGGCACCCTTCGAACCATGAGGACTATGCTCGATATGCCTTCCGGGAGTGGTCTGTGTGTAGATAGCCAATTTATCACCTTGTTCTTCAGTGAAGCGGTGGATTCTTTGGAGGAAATATTCAATTCTGGTATCCCTGCTAGAACTACAGTACATGGTGCTGCCTCTGGGGGAAGATGTACTAGTCTAGGCTTCGTCCTCTTATTAACATCCTCAGCCATTTGTTCTGCACCATTCAGTGGTTTGATAGGGGCGGGGTTATTATCCCTGGTTTGTTTAGCACTAGTTGGGGAAGGGGATGAGTGATTATACTGTTCTGCAGGATTTTGAGGGACAATAGCCTCAGGAAGTATATTAGTGCTTATGGACGGGGTAGATTTTGCCTGCTGCGCTGTGTAAGTAACACTTTTGGCCTGGTTGGTAGCCTGGGAAGGTCCCTCTTTTGTCTCTCTGGCGGAAACCTTGGCCCCACCACTGCTAGTTGCTTTAATACTATCAGCTAGTTGCACTGTCGACTTTTCTATGGCCACTAACCTGGCCTCAATTTTGATTAGCCTTTCTTCCAGGGGGCTTAAAAGGTCTTATAAGCACGCCTATATCAGCAAGGGTGACATCCTCCTCAGTGGGCTCGGGAGAATTCTGATTGGGATGAGTGCTTTTCTCCCCCGGTAAATTTGAAGGCGAGGCCTGAGCTCTAGCAGTTTGCGTTCTTCCCCTTGTGTTTAAACATGGACTATTTGATAGCGGGTGCAGGGGAGAGATATTCAGCTTCCGCCCACCCTTGTTCTTGGTCCCTCCTCTCTTTTTCGGAATTGCACCTTCTCTAATCCCCTTCCGCTTATTCACATTAGGGCCTGTAGAATTAACCTTTTCAGGGTCAGAATTAAGGGTGGTAGTAAGTATGGGGTGGGGTTGAGCTGGCGGGAGAGTTAGCATACTAAGATCTACAGAATCACTGAGATCTTTCATGCTTAACTGGGAGGTACAATTTAAAATGTCCAAAGTCCCGGAGGAGTCATTTGTGCCTTCTACCCCCATATCCAACACAATGAGATCTGGGCTTACCTCAGGAGACTTTGCCTGAGCTAAGGGACCCATTGACGATCTCCTCACCCGGTCTAATTCCTGGGAAATTCGCCTCTCGAGAAGCGTAATGTCCTCTATTAGTAGGGAGCCAGCTTTCACAAAGTAATTTTCCAATGTTCCCTTTGTTGTAGCAGCAACAGCCGATACGCTTTTGCTCCTTGTTTCCCTGGTCGTCATCTCTGAAGTAAGTCAGCAAAAATTACCCTTTAAAACCAGATACAGTCCCGAAGTGGGTCAGGGGGACTGGCCCAGGCCCAGTCTCTCCCGTCCTCAAACGGCCCGCTCTTTGCCCGGTCTTCGCCCCGGGCTACGACCCGCGCGCGTCCCGCTTACGCGCGGAAGCAGAGCTGCGCAATGAGGACAGGGGGTCGGAAAGGGAGGGGCCGGGAAGAGGAGACAGCTGCGAACACCGCCAAGCAGCCTGGTCCTCGCAGTCCCGGTTAGGAATAATCCAAGATGTTAACAGCCCCCAAACAGCATAGCGTCCTGAGGCGGAGCCCACAATGACCCACGAAGTCCAGCAACAGCTGCCCAAGTAGCGTGCAAGCAGCGACAAGCCTACGAGCGGCTCCCGCGAAGCGGGGGCCGCGAGGCGTTAAGAGCCTGCAGAGGGAGGGGCCGGGAAGAGGAGACAGCTGCGAACACCGCCAAGCAGCCTGGTCCTCGCAGTCCCGGTTAGGAATAATCCAAGATGTTAACAGCCCCCAAGCAGCATAGCGTCCTCAGGCGGAGCCCACAATGACCCACGAAGTCCAGCAACAGCTGCCCAAGTAGCGTGCAAGCAGCGACAAGCCTACGAGCGGCACCCCACTGAAGGCAAATATTGTTATGCCCTGGCTTCTGGGACAGAGGGACACGTTTGCTTCATAGGAAGAGAGGTTTGATGGCAGAGAGAGTCTTGCTGGCGATACAAACCTGAGTAGGAACATATAGCCAGACTGATCAACTGCAGACCTGATGGACAGCATAGTACTTGGTGACTTGCAGCAAGGCAAGACAAGTTAAGGAGGCTGAACAGTACGGTATTCTGGCAGTTTAACGGCTTTGGGCGTCTAGTGCTAAATGAGTGGTCGATTGGGGGTGGGAATGCCATCTCTTGCACTCGGGTATTGGTGTGTCTTTTCTGAAATGTAATGATGTCCAGGAAAATTTAATAAATGGACTTTCACAGATAAAAATGGGAGTGATTCTTTTCTGAAAAAAGTCTACCTCCCAGTCTGCAATGGTAGGATTTTCTATTATTAGCAATTTATGGAAATCTGGTCAGCCTCTCTGTGGGGAGGTCCTTTACTTAGGGCGAGGGAGGACGTGAATTATCATTGCCCTCTATGGACTCGATCACTCCTCCGATTATGGCAGTGGAGCCAATATTGAATATCACTGCTACTGGTTCTAGAGTTGTAACAGGTTTACTGCAGTCCTCTGGTAAGAGATGGTGGTGGTTGACTCTTGACGGGAAATTACAGAAGCAGAGGAACTGCAGCCCTCCTGAAAAATACATGAACATTGTCCAGAATTTTCTTTAGTAACTTTGGTAATTATTGAAAAAGGGTCAATAGGAGACACACATTTAGAGCATAAGTGAAATAATCTGCATGGGTGGTCAGAGACTCCATGTCAGAAGGCAGACCTGGCATGACCGTGGTCACAAAATAGAAGACCTACTTTGTGGAAAGTGATCGGACATGGAAGGTACTCTACTCAACATGATGGCAGCAGATCGCTGGCAGCTTGGAATGTGCATGGGCTGGGGGGAGAGGGGTGGTGTCAGGGAGGGGGCTGGATGAACACAGAGCATAGACATAGCCACTTGTTCAATGACACCCTCCACGCCTGCTGAGAAACAACAGCATCTATTGTGCTACAGATCCGTCAAAGCGCTGTCCATTAAGTGATATCTCCAGCATGAGCACAGAGTTCAGTTCATGTGATCACGACAGGGATGCTTTCTTGGCAATGCCAGTAAGACCTTGTAAGAAACCGAGGTGCACATGAAAAGCACGAATCCTTAATAACTAAATGCTAGGATAAACAACACATAAGGGGTGATTTAGAATGCAATGGAGTATCCTGTCCGCCAGACAAGATTTGCCCGCCTTATTTATAGTCAGGAACACTGTCTGCTTTGGCGAAAGCTACGTCCGATGGCCTGATAGAGTAGCGGCTATCAGAGGTAAGCCATCACATTGCCAAACAATTTAGAGTGGACAGTCTCCTTTTTTGTCTGTCTAGCCAGGGAAAACCTGGTGGTGAATGACAGAAAAACCAAATAATGACCTCCACACACTGGAAGAAAACTACCATGGTGTAGAGGTCATTAGTTATTCGTTTTTCAAAACAAAAAATGTTACACGTTTGTTGGATGGCCAACAAACCGGACAGTGGCTGTCCACCAAGCTTTTAGTTCATTAAACAGAACCACCATAATGTCAGTTCCTTTAAATATACAGAGATGACTGTTGGGACAGTGGTCATCTCCAAATAGGACAGACTACCATCTGTCAAGATGGCTGACATGAAGTCATTCACCACCCTCAAAGAAGGTACTCCGTCGGACAGGGGCTAAACAAGTCCTGTAGTTCTTAACACAAAGCAGTACACAGGATGATTGTATTGTGGCTACATTTTCATAATTTTTCATACCTATGAGGCTACACTGAAGGACTTTATTGTACGGGTAGCATGCTACTCCGTAGGTGGTGCTTAGTTGGAAAGATATGGGGTTGTCTGTGGACTACGTGTGAAGTATTTTGGTGTTGTGAGTGATGGTCGGAGTGGTGTTTTTATCTTGTCAAATGTAGCTGTGCTTGAGGTGTAGTTAAGCACAAAGCAGTGAGGAATAGAATGGAATGCTTCGGCTTTTATTATTGTAGTGTCTGGTTGGAAGGATGTGGAGGGTGGGAGCGACCTCTGTGGGAAGTAGTTTGGTGTTGTATATGATGAGTAGCAGCTTGCTCTTTAAGTGACTGCAGTGGTGCAGGTGAGCTGGTGCATGCGTGGAACAGGGATGTGGAATTCCTATGGTTTGATGCCCAGGACATATTGTTTGGGGTCAAGGGCAACACGTTTTCATGTGTATTTTGTTCCTTGGGACAAGTAGGCCCAACCCCCTGCAGCACAAACCTTTTGGCTGCCTGTTTGCAGGACCACATTATGGATCAAGAAAGGGCACTGTCTTCAGTTAAGGTAATATTTTTGTCCATATGTTAACGCTGTTCAAACTTGTATTGATGGTTCATTAATTGAAAACCTTTATTATTAGGGTGAGCGCTCTAAGTAAATGTTGTAAGCTCTGACTGCACTTCTGACAGTGGTTCCAGTATAAAAATGTGTACACACAAATTCAAAGTTTAGCAATATGAGGCTATGTATAATGCTCCCAGAATGCTCTCTGATTTGATGCCAATATTTGCAGTAGCTTGAAAGCAAGATTGATGATTCTTTGCTTTTAAAATAAAATGTTAACAAAACAATGCAAGTAGGAAAAAAACATTTAGCTAAATCACTGTAAAGGTTTAGGTACCATTGCTTTGCAGCATCATTTAGTAAAATGTGTTGATGTATGCTAGTATTTCCCAACAACATGGAAAATCAGTTTAACCAGTTTCAAAGGGATTATGGGAAACAAAAATAAACCAGCTTTGGCAAAGCCAGTAGGTCTGAATGGATGGTCAGCTTTTTAGTTTTGTCAATGTGTGACTTGTTTTGCCATGGTTTTTGTAAAACCTTATTGGTGTGGGAGCTGCCGGGCCCTCACCATTATAACAAATATTGGCAAAGATTGTTTATGGTCTCAAAAAAGCACAAACTGCCACAGTAGTTACTGGCACTGAACAAAACTACTTTGTGTGCCAATATGCTCCTTGTGAAAAAGCAGAATGCTGTCACTCACAGTGAAGCCAGCCAATAAAGAGAGAGAGACAGAATATTAATAAACACAAAAGGTCACGGTCAATGCTAGACCTAATTTGGGGCCCAATTATTAAAGAGTCTCAAAAGTGCACCCATGATATTAGTCCTTGCATTAAGTGCAGCTATATGGCTTTCGTGAATTCCCAAGAATTTACAGAAGTAGGACAAGAAATAGTACCCCTAGAAAATATTTGTGAACTGCATTTTATCATGAGCAAACATGCAAGTGTAGATTTGCTAATGCAAAAATCTGAGTATTTGCAAGTTAAATTTCCCTCCAACCACTTTTTTCCCAACTCTGGAAGAGGTTTTACGTCTGCCATTGTCAGGAGTAAATTTCCAACATTTCTCAGTATGGGAATAGATTAGTGAAGAGTTGTTGAAACCCTTAAAACATGCAATTTGGTAGGTTTGCACAGACTTAAAGGGCATTCTAACACTGAAACTATGGCTTACCACTACCTTCAGCCTCAGTATGTAGAGCTGCGGAAACATGGCAACATAAGGGGATTGCAAGTTTACAAACACTTCTATGGTATGAGCCCTGGCATATTCAGAGAGGCTATATCAGAGCTCTTACATGATGAGATTGCTGCCATAAACTGTTGCCGCACTACGTGGCACCAAAGGGACAAGTGGATTTTGCTACAGGACAAGTAGATTTATGAAGCAACCTGCCCCATGGACAAGTAGATAATTTATTAAATTCCACAACCCTGGTGGAGTGAAGTAGAAAGAGGAATACTTGAACATGTGATTGCACCTACCATCCTTGTGAGGAGGATCTAGTGGGTGGGTATATTTCAGTGACATTAGTTGTCTACACCGTTCTTGAAGGGGAGATTGGTCAGCAAGGGTCAGGTCTTTACTGCCTTCCTGAATTTCAAGTGAATGCTGGTTGCAGGTTGGGCCCCTCGGCATTCGTTTCTGTGGACCTGCACTTATTTTTCCTCATCAGGCTTTGACCCAGAGTGACCCAGAGCAATAGAGGGAAAAATACAAAAGAGTAAATAATATGTTAGAGAAAGACCGAAATACAGTGACAAACTGTAATAAAAAGGACCCTTCAAGACTGAGATAAAGGGCGGGGACTGTATGGTGGGCTTTGAAATAGACAGGAGTTGGAAGACTTAGTCTTGGCTTCCTCCTTGTAGGAAATTCCCTATGGAGTGTTCCTGTGCTAGTCAGCTAGGTTCGCACTTTAGAAATACCAACATATGCAAAACTGAATCTTCTTGAGTAATCTAGGTGAGGCAGGACCAGGGGGTGGTAGGCTGTAGACAGTGGGAAAAGATCTGGGAAGATGCATGTACAGGCTTATGACTTGATTTACTAGAGGGATGAGTGATAAGCCAGTTCCCCTGATCATTCCCAGATTTTTTTTACGCCTGTAGATTTTGTCAGAGGTGGGCCAAGTTCTTGTAGCCCGATTATTGTAGGCCTGTAGGTCTTTTCAGAGGCATTGATCAACTCCTTAGTTATATATTCCTGCAAATTCCCTAGCTTCTGGACAGTCTGTCTGTAGCAAACTTAATGGTATCAGGTTAGGTTAAAAGATATGGTGAGGTCTGTTAGGAGGCTATGGGATATGTCAGAGAGGTTATATGACCAGGTCCTTTAGAATGCAAAGGTTGGTGCCGACAGATGCTGATGTGAAAGTGTGACGTGAGATGATAAATATACTTGGCAGGAGGTCCAAATTCCGTTAATTTCTTTTTACCTTAGCCAATAGTTCAATACTTTCAATTATACCAGGATTTATAAATCCACTGTGATGCAACATTATGGGTAACTTTTTCTTGATTGAAAATTCTTATAGTTGGTACAAAACATCCCTCATCCCAAAGCCAACACGTGTTTTGAGGAAACCCTCCTTGTCAAGGCTCAAAGCTATTTGCCTAGTGACCTATATGATCTAAGTGATGGATGGAAAAATCCATCAGTCTGAGGTAGGCCAAGGACAATAGCGGAGATCTACAGAGGATTATGAAGATCTTGCTATGACTGGTCATCTTGACATTGTCACATTGAGTTCATCAACCACATCAAAGACTTTCAGGGTCATAGTGTCTGATCCATGCCAATATGTTGCAGTCTCTGAGCATAAGAGTTTTATTAAGCTTTAAGATAATGTATCTATTCATCAATGCAGATCTTCATTGAAGCAGTTGATAGCCCAGAGGATGAAAAAAACCAACCAGATGACAACTAATCTTTTGTTTTCGTAAACAATTTTTGATGTACAAAAGATTCAGCTTCTCTTATGTGTAGAATATGTAGGTAGGCTTTATAATCCTGATTGATTGATTCTCTTTTTCAAATTGGTCTCTGTGACAATGGTGATAGCTTTGCCAGTTTGGTGCTGGTACTCCCTCATGTGGATCTATGTACAAGGTGCTGGCACTGCATCAGGCCCATTAAACCCAAAAATATAGGGAGTTACTGTGTTTGTGTTCCTCTCACAGGAGACATAGCCTAGTAGTGCACGATGCACTGGCACGTTTAGGGTGGCACATGCCTTATTTGCATACTGCTTGTCTCCTTCTTTAATGAACCCAATGAGCTAATACTGCCGAGAGTAATTAGCGGTAATGAAGACTGAGTCAAGCATTCCATCAATCGCCCTTTTTAGGCCTCGCCTACAGACAGATGTTAGCTGTTTGTAGGTGGGACTTCTTGTGGATCATACAAACAAAAACAGCCCATGGGCTTTGTGCCTATCGTCTGCTTACCCTTGGTTGACTTCCTTCTCGGTTGTTTGCTTCTTGTTTGATGGCATTCATTTTATATTATCTCTCAGTACTCCATGAGCGCATGTACTTTCTTGCACTCCCCGCCATGTGTTGATTCCTCCCTCAAATACCTGCCCTCTGCATACTCCACGTTGCTAAATTCTACCTCCACCCCAGCTCATCCATTACTTCCTCGAAACCAGTTTTTTACTTTCTTACCACCATTGTTTCAAGCTCCTCCGTTGCTCTCTCACCCGGTTCCATTGTTTCCCTACAATGACTTCTCCCTATCCACTGCTCCATTGCTTCCTCTTCCCTCCCATTACTGTGCTTTAAAAAACAATTTTCCGGTTCGGCAACTGCTGTTTATTGTCACCCCATTTTAAATAAGCGCTTTCACATTTTAAAACAAAAATCAGGACATGGGAACTGCTATTTTCTGTTGGGCTTCTTCATTATATGTACGCACTTTTGTGCTTGTTAAAAATTTTTTTTTTTTGTTATTATCAGTAAGCCACCTTTGATCCATAAATTAAAAATAAATAAAATGGTGGCCGCATAATGTGTTGGACATACATCATGACGAACGGCCATAACAGCGCCACGACGCATACGCCGTGTACATACCATTTTGCCATTTGCATTTCTTTTTGGGTGATGCTGCAGAGCACTAGCAAAAAACATTGCCAAAGGCAGTATGCTGCAAAGGCAAAACTTACTGGTTTTGCTAATGCTTGTTCAGTCTACGTCATGGAAGTAGTGGAGTTCACACGTGCCTGATTTGCGCTAATTTAGCGACTTTGAGCCCTTTTTCTCCCCAAAGTTATCAGTCTTTTCAAGATAATGCCGGCAGAGTTTTGCTTTGCAACACACAAACTGGATTCTATCTTAGGCCATGAATTTTGTGCTCTACAATAACTGCCTTGTCTTAGGTGAGGGGGAATGTCTTTCCATCTTACCCCCCTTATCTCTGGAGGTGTTTGACTTTCTCAGCGCCAAAATCAAGTCTGGATCTCCGGCAGACCCGCTGAAACCGGCCCAACTCAAGACCCTGGCACCGGTTTGCTGTACCCCGGTGCTGTCCTTGATCAACCTGTCTCTCTCTTCTGGAGTGGTTCCCGTTAGATGGAAGCAGGCAGTAGTCACGCCAATTCTGAAGAAGGCGACCCTTAACCCCCTTAAACCTGAAAGCTACCGCCCTATCTCCCTTCTCCCTTGGGCCACGAAAATAGCGGAGGCCCATGTGAATGCCACTCTTACAGACCATCTTGGTAGGCTTAACATTCTCGACCCTACCCAGAACGGGTTCCGTGCGGGTCACAGCACGGAGACGGCCCTTCTCTCGATGGTCGAGCATCTGCGTTCCGTGCTGGATTCCGGTCGGACGGCGGCACTACTGTTATTAGATCTTAGTGCCGCCTTCGACACGGTCTCGCACGGGATTCTGATTCGGCGTCTTGAGGAGGTGGGCGTTTCTGGCTTCGTTCCTTCCTTACGGATAGGTCATTCCAGGTGGTGATCCCGCCCGGTAAGTCGTCATCCTACCCGCTAGACCAGGGAGTCCCACAGGGGTCTTCACTGAGTCCCACCCTTTTCAATCTGTATGTGAGACCGTTGGCTGCGGTCGTCAAGCGGTGGGGCCTGACTATGGTCTCTTACGCAGATGACACGCAGCTGGCGGTCACACTGAGTGGGGACTCAGACCTGGAGGCTCCCAGGTTCTGTGATGGTCTGCGGGAAGTGGCTAACTGGATGAATTCCAACTGTCTCCAGTTAAACACCAAGAAGACGGAGATTATGGTGGTTGGTAAACAGGTGGCTTTGTGGGATGACAAATGGTGGCCTTCGGAGTTGGGTGTGACTCCCCTCCCAGCGGCAGAGATAAAAAACTTGGGGGTGTGGCTTGATCCTTCTCTGAGTTTCATCTGTCATACCAAGAAGGTGGCGGCTTCTTGCTATGGCATCATCAGAGGACTTCGACCCATCCTCAAATTCTTTGATGCACCCACAAGACAGCTGGTGGTCCAAGCATCAGTGCTGTCTAGGCTGGACTATGCCAGCTCCCTACTGGTGGGGATAAACCAGTCAGAATTTCTGCGGCTCCAGCGGGTTCAAAACGCTGCGGCCCGACTGGCGATGCTCGGTGTCAATACTCTGCGCTCTCTCCACTGGCTCCCTGTGCAGCAGAGGATTAGATTTAAGGTTCTCTGCTTTGCATTTAAAATCCTAAAGGGTACTCCCCCACAAATCTTGGAGAAATTGCTGATCCCCTATGTCCCCTCTCGCACTCTTAGATCGCTAGGCCAGAACTTAGCAGTGGTCCCGCGTTTTAAGTTGAGCAGAATTGGTGGCCGCTCCTTTCGAGTTCTGGCAGCGAGTTGGTGGAATTCTCTTCCTCCACAAATCCGGGCCATCGATGAGCTCCTTCAGTTTAGACGGGCTATCAAGACCTTTTTATTTGTTTAGCTTATCTGTTTTGTCTCGTCTCCTTTTGTCAGCTTTTAGTGCTGTGTTGTGTTCACCTTCTCAAAGCGCCAGGACGCCACTTTGCTGGGGCAGCTGTGCGCGGTACAAATAAAAATAACATACCATAACATTCTGCATATTTCCACATTCACCAGGCTTTACTTTTCAAGGGGTATGGGGATAATTTGCTTTGTATATTATTCGTATACAGAGGCCTACCCATAAGGTCAATACCTGTCGATGACCACTGCAGGAGTTTACCTGTAAGACAATTCATCCAAATGTAATTTTTTTTTTTTTTTAAATGAAGGAGCTCCAAAAGGACTTAAAGGTTGACTTCATGGTCTACAATTGACTACTGCCTTTTTAAACTGGGTGAACTGTGCACTGGGCTACCCTATGAATCAGCGAATCATGTGGCCTGATTTAGAGATAGTTTAAGTCAAGCACTTTTACAGCTACCAAATACTCTACTGGTGGGGAAAACACAAATGATACTACACCTGTGGAATCTGTATTATGAGAGTTAAGAAACACATGGTTGGGTAAATTTTGATCAAAAATAGTTTATTCTTCCATGTATAGGCGTAACACATGCAATCAAGAATACAACAATAGTAAAAAGAACACGTAACATGATTTATGCAACGAAAACAGCTACATGTACAGTTTACACCACAAATGAAAAATTGTCATTTGTGGGTTTACACCATGGATTGGAATTGTATGAAACGCAGGTTATACTGTATGCAGCTAAATCAAACATTGTATACTATCGTTTAGACAAACAGAGCATTGGTTTTGACATTTATGATTACACATTTTAGAAAAGTCCCCCTTAGATACAATGAGCTTAAATCAAATCTCTAAATAAAACCCAGAAGCTGCAAAGCAGATGCTATTGACAAAATCATCACTCCAAAGTAGCCGATGTAGCCATATGCGCCCTGCATTCTTTTTTGTGGATCTGTAAATCAATTAATAAAAAGCAATTAACTCATAACAATAATACTCACTTTGATCTCATTGAAAGTTCTGCTAATATATGAACATGAAACATTACTAAAACAGCCTGGATGATACAACACACAATGCAAATTGCGTCATACATATATATTCTTCTCAGGCTTACAGATTTATCATATATATATTTGACTTAAGTTACTGACCAAATTATGGAAAAGGGTTGAAAAAAAAAATCTTCGTTCCATTGAACATATATGTTTATGAGAAAAGTGCAAGTTACTTCCCCTCAAAAAAACACAATTTTAATCAGCTGCGAGGCAATTGATTGTTGCAAGACTAGAACAGTCAGCCTATGGGCGTCCAACTTCAGTCCTCGAGGGTCAAAATCTTGTCAGAATTTCAGGAATCGTTTACATGGCTGGTGGTTATCTTGAGGATCTGATTGGATTGAGGGGCCCCGAGGACTGTGTCTGGAAACCAAGCCTTCCTAATATATATTTGTTTTTAAAGCACATTATTTCCCATCTTGAAAAGACAAAAAAAAAGAAGAAAAAAAAAGGAAAAAAACCTCAAACACTCAGTGGGGTCATTTAGAGCATAATGGGAGAATGGGAGTAAAATGACAGTTCACCCATCTACCAAACTTTCGATTCCCCCGACTAATTGAGATGTGGGAGCGTAACCAGATTTCCAATTGCGGAGCACCAAATGGCTCTGCCGGGAGGAACCTCTTGCTGCAGCTCATCCACCACAGAACTGTTTGGGCAATGCAGTGGAAGGCTCATCCCAACTAGGACAAGCCTTCTGGCGCATAGTTTGTCTGCCCGAGGTGAGCCATCACAAGCAGGAACAAGCATTGACAAAGCCAATAAGCCTTGGCTATGCAAGAGCTATTGGCTTTGCCAATGTGTTTTAGCCAGGTTGTCCACCAGCATGGCTGCTTTTCAGCATGACTAAAAGTTAGTGGCACAGAGGAGAGAGTGGCATGGAGTGCCATTGAGTGGAATCGCGAATACAGGAGTACAGCGTAGTACAGTGGACTGTCAGTGTTGTGTTTTGGAGTGGCATAGTGTGGAGTAGCGTAGAGTGGCATAGAGTAGAGAAGATCGGTGAAGAGTGCATTAGCGTAGAGTGTTGCAGAGTATAGAGGCATAGGATGCAGTGGCATTGAATTGAGTGGTGTACAATGCAAGGATGCCATGTGGGGATGCAAATAGACGCCTTTATGATGCATTGAATAGAAACTCTAGAAATTGAGAGGAGATGCCAGATGTATGGCTGATTATAAACTTGCCCGTGAGAAGAGGAAATTAGCCATCAGGGAAGAAAAATGGGAGAATTTGATATCCTCTTGCTCTACTAACAGACACAACCACCTTCTGCAAAATAGTTAACTCGGCCAAGAGTCGAACGGGGCAGCCAGGAGAGATAGAGAAGACTATTAAGGCTGAGCAGTGGGTGAAACATTTCAAGTCCATTTACCATCTAGTTCCTGTTGGGGGAGCAGCCAGTGATGGACCTTTATCCATCTTATCCCCTTTCAAACCAGTTTCAGCGACAGAAGGCAATTGCTTTCATCTCCTCTGGTCCCTCTGGTATGGTACTGGGCCAAGACATTCTGGACTCTGGTCATTACCAATACACTTAACTTGTTGTAAGAAACTAACTACCTCTTGACACACCGCCATCACCGTACTAGTGTTCAACAAGCATTGGCAAAGCCAGTAGGCCTGGTGTTGGGGGCTAACCTTTTGGAAATTCTTGTTTTGTCACGATTTCTGCAAAACTTTATTGTTAGAGAAGCTGCCTAGCACTTAATCTAAACAAAAGCATTGGCTAAAGGCAAAAATGTTGCTTTGGTATATAAAAAAAAAAAAACCACACACATTGCCAGAGTACTTCCTGGCACTGACGGGAACTACCTTGTGTGTTGATGGGCTTTATTTGAATTGGCAGCAAGCCATAACTCTCATACTGAAGTCAGCCAATGGTTGAAGGGGGCTGACACGCTGCCCCTTGATGCATGTTGGAGTGGAAAAATGTAAATGGCAGAACCACAGACTAATGGATGAAGTCTGGCTGAAAGCCCTTATAGGCAAATATATTATATACACTGTTTAGTACAATAAAAAGGTCTTTGCTAACAGAGCCTTAAAAAAGCCAATAAGTCTGGCATTGGCTGCCAGTCTCTTGCCTTTGGGAAAGAGGGCCAGAAAGAAAGCAAGAAAGCAAGCAAAAAAGAAAGCAAGAAGCAAATAAGCACAGGAAAAGAAAAAAGAAGACAGAAAAACATAAGAAAGAAAGAAAGAGGATGGCAAGTAAAAAAAAAGAGAAGAAAAGGAATGAAGGAAGGAAAGAAAAGAAGGAATATCAGACAGACAGGGTTGCAAAACAAAGCACCCTTGTGAACTTATATTCAAATTTCATGTGAGATGCTGGTATGGTGTGAAAAATCAGCAGTCAGATAAACAAAAGGCCAATTTAAAAAGGAATTTACTCCAGCATTGGCAGGAGATGGGAACTGATAAAGCTGGAAAGTTCCCGGTGCTTTCTTCTGATAGAAAATCCCGCTATCACTCAGGTTCTACAAGCAAAGGTAACAATAAAGTAATAATATAGTAAAAACAAAAACACTGGCGCTGAGGAAAGCTATCTAGAGTGCAGATGTACTTCTTGTGAAAGGGCTAAATGCAGTCACTCAAAGTGAAGTTAGCCAGTGGCTGAAGTAGGATGACACATTGCCACATGCTGTAGCAGGAGAAAGAAAAATGTGAATGACACAAGAGTAGACCAATTGATGAAGAGAGGCAGCTGAAAGCCCTTTAAAGTAACTATATTATACATATAATTTTAGTAAAGGTAAAAAATATTGGTTAACGCCAGATCTAAAAATGGAAACAAACAAGATCAGCGCTGTTATTTAACCATCACCTTCCTAGACTCTATAGTTAAGATGGTGGGTCGAATAGTTCTTCACAGAATAATGACAGGGGCAAGGAAATTACACATTCTGGGACTTATTACAAGTACGGCAGGCCACAGGACCATGCTGGCGGTCCGATCACAACCACACTGAGGGCTCGCCTTCAGTATTCAGAGTGTGTCGGTCAGACCACCACAGGACTGCTGCGTAGGGCCGGGGATCCAGGATTCCGGGGAGTTCAAGCAGCAGTCAGGAGCAGGATATACTGGGGTGCCGCTGCGGCACCGCCAAGCATATTCCGAGTTCTCTATCCACCGCCCTTTTCATGGCACTGAGCCCGCCATGAAAAGGGTGGCAGAGAGGCAACTAAGGGGGTTCTAACAGGGCCCCTGCCACTCCTGAGCCTGGGGGTGCATGCATGGGGGGGGGGGGGGGGGGGGGGGGGGAAAACTCAACATTGCACCCGTTACTGCAAGATAGGACATACACAGTGGCGGTCTGCATGTTAGGCTCTCTTATGAGCCTAACCAACCACCGCTGTGAGACCACCTCAGCATCACCCGCCTGACCAGGATTACATTCGTAATCCGGCTGGCGGGCGCACCACGGCTTTGGCTGTCCTCCAGCAGACTGTGCGGTGGCGCCGCCACTGGAGGACTGCCAAAGTCATAACATGGCCCTCTGTATGAACTACAACATGGGTTTAGATTAGGATTAGCTATAAAGGAACAATGTCTTCCCCTTCACCTGCTTATTAGTAAATACACAATGGTGAAACTGGGCCATCTACGCCTATCTATTATGGACCTCAGCAGTGTTGTTGACCGAGTAAACGGGTCAAAGCTGTGGGACATTCTAACTGGTCTGCTGATAGAACAGTTCTTGGTTGAATTTCTCTGTAACCTACATTCAGGTATTTCAGCATCTGTAAGATATAGCATGAGGGGTTGGGACGGTATAATGGCTCAATTCCACTACCTTAGCATGGGGACGGGGGTCACACATGGTAGTGTGCTTGCCCCAATTTTGTTCCTACTGTACATAAATAATCTCAATGCATTTTTGATTGGAAAGCACCTGCCAAAGATACAGTCCAAGTCTGTACCCGCCCTACTGTATGCAGATGACAACGTTTTAATGGCTTGGATCCCAAACGGTCTCAAAGGTTTGATAGATCACTTTGTCATTTTTATTTACAATTTAGACCTGGAGACCAATTTATTTAAAACTTATGACATGTAATGTGGCCCTAAGAACTGCAAGTCTAGACGCGTTTTCATCAAGGTAAAGAACATTGGGAAAGTAAGTAGTTTCTGTTATTTGGGAATTACCTTTGATTCTCTTAGTTCATGGTCCCATTGCCTGTCAACCAGATCCTTACGATGTATTCAATCCGTCAATGCTCTCTTCAATTTCGTACAGAGTTTTGGAAACAAATCTATAAAACAACTCACTGAAATCTAGAAGTGTAAATTCTACCAATTCTAACTTATGGGACAGCCAGCTAGGGCTACAGTAAAATACACAGATTGCAGACAGAGGAAACCCAATTCTGCAGGGTTCGGTATGGCACATTTCATGCAGATGTGTCAAGGGGACAGTATACCAAAAAAAGCGATTTTCCCCCATTTTAATTCATATATGAAGCTTTGCTCTCCGATACAGGAAAAAAAAAAACACTGAAGAAAATGACACAAATGGGTATGAAAGTAGAACTTTACTCATTGAAGTGCTTGGTTTGGTGTAAGTACATACCAAATAAGGGGCTTAAAAAAAAAAAACAAAAAAAAAAAAAAAAAACAGTCCACGTTTTGAGAATCAATGGGCTGTCGCTGGTCGAAGAGGTTTTCACTGGTATACAGTGGATGCTTTTAAGACGATCAACAGAGTGTGGCAAGTTACAAAAAAATAAAAAAAATTTAAGAAGAAGAGGAAAGGAACTGCCTAAATATCAATTTCCCTTGATCACCAAAAATCACTGTACTGGCACTCATGATAACAAGGCTTTTTTCTTCACACTTGCTTCTTCTGCTTGGAGAATGTAACAAAAACAAAATCCATCACTAGAGCTTAGCCAGGGATGTGCACTTTGCGAACCAGTGAGACTCGAGACTCTTCCTAAATACAGTAGTGCAAAGCGAAGGGGTTGGAGGCTAAATGCTTTGAAAATAACTCATTTGGAGCCAATGTACACATTAGTGTTTGCAAAATCATCTAAACATTATCTTAGTTTCATTATTTATTTCTTCACTGCTCATCAAAAAATTGCAATATTTGTAGATTTATTTTAAACGTTTGGCGCGCCAATGCTTACCACAGTCATTTACCTCCTTTGCTTTTCACAGAGCTATACAAGGCAAACCAACAACATTGCATTTACGGAGGGTTGTGCCTTAAATTATTATTATGAACTTGTCTTTTTTTATGGTTATGGTCTACTGGAAGAATGGTATGGTTAACAACAAAGATCACTACACAAATATTTAGATAGGATTACAATGTACGAATACCCCACTTTCACAGTGATAATATTAATAATTAGAACAATCACAGCTTGCTTTTATAGAGTGCTTTACACCATAATTCTTTCGTTCCAAATAAAGAATGCCCTCCTAACAGTAGTATAGTAATACAAACCTAACCACCTGGACCACACCTTTATGAAAGAGAAACGTTTCAACAAGATCCCTAAAGGCACTAACAGGAAGAGAAGCAAAACAGGGAAGACCAAAAGGATCTGGGCCCCAATGTAAGAAATACTGGTTGCAAAAAATTGTTTGCAAATTGCGACCAGTGAAGTTTTCTTTTCACAGATCTACTAATCGGTTGGTTCATAAAATTCCAATTCTTAGATGGATTTTAATCCAACCTTTTTTTAAACTAAACAGAGCTGCATTTACCAAACATTATACTAAGAATAATCAATAGTCTGCGAAGCCCTCATTTCAGGAGGTTTAAAAAACGAAAGCACATTGTAACATTGCTCTTGCAGCTTTAAATTTATAGTCAAAATTGCTGAGTGCCACAAATAATCTTTTAGGTCTTAAATCACGTCTACCCTGTTGAACCATCCGTGAGAATAATACCCTCTCCTTTTGCAGGACTAAAAAATTGCCAAACTAGGGACTCAACCTACCCTTCAAGCAGTGCAGGGTAATGTAATGTACAAGGTTTGTGTTGCTGAGGATAATGTAGGAGGAGTTCTACAACGCCGAAAATGACCAATTGGTAAAAACAGGAGAGTTACCAGAGGCAACGTGTTTTTGTTCATCCTGTATGACATTGGCCCCAAAAAGACATTTCTATTTTGCTAAATATTTGTTTGATGTTTCTTCATTCCTTCGTGACTGAGGCACAATGCATAATCTGTTGCAGCCTGCATTTTCTTCTGCATCAGAGGGCTGCAGTGCGTTGGAGGATGTACACTGTTTTTAACATTATATATCACACAATCATGGATAGAACTTATATAGGGATGAGTATTCTTGTTATCTTATTACTTTGGAGCAGTTCTAGCCTGAAATGTTCCAATAAAAAAGGTTCATTGATTTGCATTTGACATGGCATGTTTTTCATGCCGATCTGTCATGGGGACCGGAAACGGGGAGTGGGATGAAAACAATTTTTTTTCCATTTGAATCTGCATAGGAATCTTTGCTGTTTGATACATTAAAAAAAACTATGGAATTACACCTAACTTGCAATGAAAGTAGAACTTTACCCAAGGAAGAGCCTTTGCTTGGTTTGGTGTAAATCAATTCAGTAATGTTTAAGATATTAATCTTTAAAAAAAAAGGTTTTGGGGTGGGTTGGAAAGAGTAAAAAAGTTAGTCCATTTCATTTCTGCGTACTCCAAACAGGGAACGCTCAGTTTAAGGTACCTTTTGGCTGGCTGCATGAGAAATATTTCTAGTGCACTTCTCATTACAAGATGTGGGGCACGGCCTCAGCATCCTGTTGAAAAATGTAAAAGCAAAAGACACACAATTGAAAGACGGTATGCAGAACAAATCAAAACATTCTCCCCCAGTCAAGAGATCTGGGTTAAATCCATCATTCTTTTGCTCACCATGCCACCCCAATTTGGACCTGGCCATATGCAAATCAGTCTTGACCCTGTGCCTCATGGGAACAGTCCAGCCCGAACTGCCAAGCCAGGTCCTCCCTGGACCGCAAACAAGCATCCTAGGGCCGGTTTAGGGGTTTCACCCCTCTTCATCCAGGATAGCTTGAATCCAGTGGCACAGTGAGCCCGGGACCCACGGTCACCCCGAGTGGGACGGGTATACCCAGACATGGGTCCCATGCTCTCCATGCCACTGGAGTCAAGCTATCCTGGCTGAAGAGGGGTGAAACCCCGAAACCGGTCCTAGGATGCTTGTTTCCAGTCCAGGGAGGACCTGTCAAGACTGATTTGCATATGGCTTGGTTCAAACTGGAATGGTGATCAAAAACCGATGGATTTAGGCCCAGATCTCTGTACTGGGGTGAATGTATGACATTGTTCTGCATTCTGTCCATCAATTGTTGTTTTTGCATATGAAAAAATTAAAAGGCCAAATATGGGAGCGCGATTAGCCCACCTTCATCTTCAGGCCTCAGCAAATCTTGAACCCAAGTCACACTCTGACCCCCAGGGCTTGGGGGGAGGACTTGTGGGAGGGGGCACCCACCGTATATAGAAACAGAAAAAAAAAAAAATGGTTTTGATGGGGTTGGGAGGGATCTGAGAACCCAGATAGTCTTTTATAGACCCCTGTCCTCCTTGCATTCGTGAGGATAGTCTGTGGTCTCGGTACTGAGACTGCAGACTACTGAAAGAGAGCCCAACACTGGTTCATATACTCCGCAATCTCATCATTGAGGCTACAGACCACCGTATAAAAAAATGGCACCTATAGTCTTTAATAATAGTCTTTTATAAGAAGGTAGACCGTATTGACCAGTGTTGGGCCCCCTTTGAATAGTCTGAGACTCAGTACTGAGAATGCATACTACCATTTGCGATCGCGAAGGGGATTTGGGGAAGTGGGAGTGGCAAATGTGCAATTCATGATCTGCAGCCCTCTTATCGAGGTCACTGAGAAAGGGCATAATTTTAGGTTCGAGTCCATGGTCTAAAAAAAATAGTCTGCAATCTACAAACACCGTTGGAAGGCGTCAGACTCAACTTTAGTGAGAGAGATTATAATGAACTCAACTTTTTTTTTATTTTTTATGCGCCGAGCCCGCAGTCTCATTCTTGAGAGTACGCACTCAGCACACCTAATAACGAAGGCAGAAATCCCTGCATAGTACGTGAATTTCCGACCTACTCCACAGACTATTTTACATTTTAAAGGGCATTTTGAGCTGAGAACTCCGGTATTCACAAACCACATGAAAAATTGTTCTTTTCTTGAAGACAGAAGACTCATCCACCATTTCTGATAAGCAGGATATCAGAACAGGTGCGCACTGGTCGATTTGACAAAGCCATGGCAGAAAGACCAGTAAGAGATTCCTGGACCATCCGTACCTCGCACACAAGGTCACAAGTTTATAACCTCACAACATTAATACCAATTAGTAAGAACACCTGAAAGCACAACATAATTAAATAACAATACATACTCAGACCAATAAATAATAGAATATCTATAGTTGTCTCTTTCACAGTGTTAAGAATAATATTATATGTAATCTTATCTGTAAGCTTACTTACAAAATTTGAAATTTCATTGGTTACATCAAGGGTGACAACACGGGCACTGTATTTGGTGTGCAAGTTATAGTTTTGATGGCTGTTGTGCAAGCTATGGTTTGTTAAGCCAACCATAATTTAAGTACTTCGGTGGCTCTTCAATTTTAATTCGTAACCATAACTGTATTTGAACAGTGGTGTTCAAGTGAATTTCAGAGTGCTTTAAACATACATTTGAGGTGTTCGAACACAAGGGCGTTAGCAGTATCTTAACCCACCATCATAAATCTAGCAACACAACATAATTGTGTAGGATCAGTGAAGAATCTGCAGCACCAGTCATGCAGTACTGTGAACTTTTATTTATGCATTTAATGTTCTACCATGAGTAAACATTGTACATATATGAAAATGTGATCTCAATCAACGTTTATAGGGATGCTCCAATATGTATTTTTCTAATCCACTTCGCTGTGGGAAGTCAATATATCGGACCTCCGCCGCTCCTGTAGCACATTAACAATTCTATCTCTTTAATTAGCTAGAAGGGAAACAGGATAGAAAAGATGTTGGCTTAAAACAGATCACTTGAAAAATAGCTACTTTACTAAAGAAATTGACCTATGGTCCCATAATATTGTAATACATAAAAGCTCACACAACATTCACTAAGTTATCAAACATTTGTATTATGTTGTGGTAAATTCACAGTATCCGGTTAAGGATGAGATCGAATGACTTTTTCCAGACAGATGTCAACCTACAGCATCCTTATAGATGTTTCTGCAAGTGCATGGCATTCTCTGGATGTCTCATCACCGTCTACAGCATATACTGAATACTTCTGAAAGCGAAGTAGCTTACTAAACGGCTATTGCACATAGTAATGTATTTAATACACCACAACTGAATGCAATATTAGTAGCTACATTACATTCGCAATACAGCGGATGAACCTTACAAAATTGTGCTCTACTCCCATTTATGAGTATCATACCTCCAGTATAGTAACCTCGTGCGTAGGAGAATCGGCTTGTAACCCAAAGGGCTCCAAGAATAGAGGCTGGTATCTGGATGGGGGAAGAAAAAGGAGAATATGAAAGCTACAATCAAAATCCACAGAATTCTGAAACATTATAGAAACCGCATTTAGTTTGTGGCTTTAAACAACTGTTCTGCTACCTACAAAGGTGATGTTAATTGCACCAACCTAAATGATTGTACATTTGGGGCCAGACGTACGACCGTTTTTTTTGCAGCCGCAGCCGCAAACGGGAAATCGGCTCGTCTGAGGCTGCAAAATTGTTCTGCCCCATGTAGAAACCCTATTCTGCGAGTCGTTAACCTATTACTGACTCGCAAAATAGGGTTTGCAACTCGCTATTAGGAAGGGGATTGCCAAGGGCGTCCCTTCCTAACAGCGAGTCGCATTTAAATGTACGATTGTTTTGCGACCACAACTGCGGTTGCAAAACACTCGGGGTTCACCACCTACTTCAAGTATGTGGTAAGCCACTCCCCTTTGTGACTGGCAGCGGGGAAAATTTTTAAGGAGCAGGCAGTGCCTACTCTTACAAAAATGAAACAGAAACGTTTCATTTTTCTTTTTATAAACGCATCCCGTTTTCATTTGGGGAAAACGGGCTGCATTTTTTTTTTTTAATTGCTTTATTTAAAAAGCAGTCACAGACATGGTGGTCCCTGGGAGTGCTAGCCATTTCTAATGGGGTTGCAAATTGCACCTACCTCATTAATATTAATGAGGCAGGCTATTTGTGACCCCATTAGGAATCCCAAACAGTGTATGAGACACTGTTGTACATTCCTACTTGCGAGTCGTAAAACGACACAATTTGCGACTCGCAAATTGGAAGGGTCATACATCTGGCCCTTAATAACATGAAACATCGGCAAGAGTCATCAATGGCGTTAGTGGAGGATCATGCCTGATTTTTACACAACTGCCATTTGCTCTGATGCAAAATTACGATGGACGTTACATAGCGTTTAACCTGTGCTTGACATCTGCCTTTGCTGTTGTACATGCCTTAGTTTATTTCTCCTGCACATTTTTAAAACAGACTTCATATTTTTATCTTAGCAGTGCATCAAACGTTTAATTACTTTTGATGATTCACCTTCTTGCTTAACATGAAGATAACATGCAAATATATACATGCATGACGCAGTCACGAGTCACAAAATCGCCACTGACGAAGCAATGATCAAATTTTAATGGCAAATGCTCTGTAAGAGGGTTTCTTTTTTTTCTGTTTTGGGATGTGCATCCGTATCCTCAGTTCCAGTCCATCAAGGAGGGGGGTCTGTCGAAGAGCCAGGTTTTGAGGTTTCTCGCGAAGATGGGGAGCGATGTCGTCTGTCTGAGAATAGCAGAATATCGCTCTATCCGGATTGCACGCTTATAGAGCAGAGACAGCGCAACTCCATGGTAGTCAAAAGGAAATTGAGAGACCTAAACCTAAAATACGCGCTTCTCTTTCCGGCCCGCCTGAAAATCATCTATGAACGTAAAACACACTTTTTCGAGAGCCCAGAAGACGCTGAGGAATGGTTGGAGGTGATGGACCCTACAGTGGCTGAAGACAACGCCTCCCAAGACACGCAACATCGCATCATCTGAACTGAGCTACCCGGTACATGTCGGACCAGGCGGATCCGAGGGAACACTAGACGGAACAATACAACCTCACAGCAGCAACAGCAGAGCAAGAAACAGGCACTTATAGCAGCTGCTACGTTCAGAGAGACTGCACTAATAGAGGCCTCCTCGGAGGATGAGCTGAACAGGTCAGACTCTGAGGGAAGTGTGGCCCGGTTTCCCACCGTGACCCCGCAGACGGTGGATGGATTGTTTGGCTGACCGCCGTGAGGATACTTGTACACGATGACTTGCTTCTGCCTATGGCGTAATATCCTTTTTGTTGAACCATGTTGCGGCGATGTGTGCATACATGTTTTATTGAGCCCGGGCCCTTGCTCGGACTGAGTTGTACAGAGTACCGGTGTGCGAATTGCACCCCATGGTTGGCGTTAGCGATGTCCCCCGCATTGCAAATGCTGTTGTTGTACAGGGCATAGTTTTGTTTGCCATGTTTGGCTGTATGGTCCGGTATAGTTTCTCGACCGGACCGAGTATTGGGAGTTTTGGGAAGGGGTACAGTCCTATTTACTGGTTTATTATGAAGCGGCTTATCATTCACACATGTAAGACAAGACCTGACCACAGGATCCTTTTATGAATCCAATGTATATACTCAGCCAATATAACAATCACATGGAACGTGAGAGGTATGGGTTCGGTGCAGAAACGCCATAGAATACATGCCCAATTGCAACGGCGTAAAGCACACATAGTATATTTGAAAGAAGCTCATCTGTTAGAGCAGGAGACAGTGAGACTCCGCAAGAAATGGAGGGGGCAGGTTTTCTCTACTAATTATTCTGGATATGCCCGGGGGGTCACTGTATGGATCCGACATGGTGTACCCTTTACAGCACTGGAACAAAGAGTAGACAAACAGGGACGATACGTACTCCTGAGGGGGTCCCTGGATGGTCAACAAGTTGTGTTGGGCAGCACGTATGCGCTGAATACAGCGCAAGAGGGTTTTTTGACTACCTTGAATTTAGCACTGACTGGGTGGGAGATGTATCCCTGGATTATCTGTGGGAATTGTAACACAATCATGGATGTTGCTCTAGACAGGTCCCATCCCCCTTTGAATGGCACGGGTGTGATTAAGCAGGCGAAGGCACTATGTAACTGGGCGGAGGGTTGGGCATTGTGCGATGTGTGGAGAATGCGACACCCAACACACAGGGAATACTCGTTTTACTCCCCGGTACATATGCTGCACACTAGGATAGATAGAATTTACTGCTCAAACAGGATTGCGATGCAGGTCACATACGCTACGTATTTAGCAAAAACCTTCTCGGACCATAACCCTTTGGAGATAGCCGTCACATGGGGTAGGATACCCACTCAGGTCTCTACGTGGAGGCTCTGGCCACAGCTGCTGGCGGACTCAGTGTTCCGTACTGCCATGGCTGACATTATTATACAGTATTTCGTCGAAAATAGTAATACAGCTTCTAATGGTTTAATTAAGTGGGACGCTTTTAAGGCGGTCATACGCGGGAGGGCCATAAGTGCGATAGTGGGAGCTAGGCAGGAAGTGCATAAGGCCCTTACGGAAACAGAACGACAGATGGATAGGTTAGAACAGAAGGCCACACACGACAGGGAGAAACAGGCACCACTCCAGGAAGCCCACATCAAACACGCAGAATTGTTAGAATCCCTATGTGTCATAGACCACCAACCCTACACGCAGAGATGCCACTCCGAGGCGGACAAATCGGGGGCACTGTTCGCCAAATTACTGCGTGATGATCCCCCAGCCATTGTGATCACTGAAATTAATACCATGACAGGTGACAGGGCGCATACCCAAAATGACATTAACACGGCCTTCTGCCAATATTACGCTACATTGTATAGCAGACCTACAGATAGTGGGGACACGGGAATCGAGGATTTTCTCCACGCATTACCATACCCACAACCGACTGCAACATCCCTGAAAGACCTCACAACCGACTGCAACATCCCTGAAAGACCTATCGGGTCCCATTACAAAATCAGAAATTAAGGTGGCAATTAAAGGGCTCCCCCGCAATAAGACCCCTGGGCTGGACGGGTTACCTGCAGAATTTTATGATGTCTTCATGGACTCACTCCTACCACATTTGGAGGCCCCATACAACACGGCGTTGGCGGAGGGAACACTACCCCTTACCACGGCACAGGCACTGGTGGTCTCTCTTCCGAAACCGGAACGGGACCCCACTGATATGGCAAGTTACCGTCCATTATCGTTACTAGCTACGGAATATAAAATACTCAGTAAGGTACTGGCAAATAGGCTCCTGCCTATCCTGAATAAATGGATACATATAGATCAGACCGGATTCTTGCCGGCCCGGAGCATGTCTTTGAATACTAGGAGACTGCACTATTTAATGTCGGCTGCCTCCACACACTACGCTCACGCAGGTTGCATATCATTAGACCTGCGCCAGGCATTTGATACGCTAAATTGGGAGTATATGTGCAAGGCACTAGCGAAATTCGGGCTCCCGGTTGATTATCTTAAGTGGCTCCGGCTCCTATATGATGCCCCCACTGCTAGGGTTCATACTGGGGGCCATATATCAGCTGAATACCCTATATTTAGGGGGACGAGACAAGGGTGCGCACTCTCACCGCTTCTGTTTATATTGGCACTGAAACCCTTGGCACTAAAGCTGCGCACATATGCCCAAGGGGTGGGCATTCCGCTCGGGCCCAACACGCATCTCTTCTCTGCTTACACAGACGACATCATTCTGTACATTAAGGACTTTAAGTCGGATTTAGCCCGCTTGCCCGGGTTATTTGCCGTATTTGAACGCATATCGGGCCTGGCCATTAATTCATCGAATTCGCATGCCTTTTTCTTTCAGGAGCAGGCCGTGCCCACGAGTATACTATTTGGGGCCATGACTTTACAGGTGGCAATGCAAACGTTTAAATATTTGGGTATTCAGGTATACCGGACGCCCACTGATATGTTAGACGGTAACCTACACCGAGCACTTAGAGCTCTGCGGTCTAGTATCACCTTTTGGACCACATTACCACTATCAGTGATGGGAAGAGTAGCCATTACCAAAATGGTGGTCCTCCTGCGCCTGCTTTATTATTACGAACCTACCGGTGCTGATCACACAATCTTATATGGGGGCCTGGCAGGAGGAGGATAAGCCTCAAAAAGCTACAGCTCGATATGGACAAAGGAGGGCTGGGAGTACCGGACCTCAGAGCATACTGCTTTGCGTGCCAATTGCAGTGGTTGTCCTTCTGGACGGCCGGGTGTAATTTGCAGGAAATAGGTTACACAGAGCGCGATATTGCAGGAGGAGCTTTGCATACACTACTGTTGCCACGCTGCAAACTCCCCCGGCATCTTCCTCCCCTGCTGCACACGGTGCTACAGTGCTGGAAGGCGGCACTCCATTATACAGGCCCACACCCTGCTTATGCCGGCAACATCCCGATATTGGGAATACCCCTAGCGACTGGTCGAATAACAACACACACTCTCGCTCCCTGGCTTGAAGCAGGGGTTAGCATGATATCGGACTTGTTCCATGACGGACAGCTTCTGGACTATGGTAACTTTGTTAGAGAGACAGGGGTGCCGGATCATTTGTATATATTACATGCAGCGCTAATACAATATGTAAAGGCACACTGGGCCCCACGCCGGCAGGAACCATCTACGCACGCACTGGTAAAAACACTTTATTATATGGGAAGGGGCAGACACCTAATAAAATGGTTATACGTGGGGGGATACGTGCCCACACGGGGATAGACCTCACTACTCTACGAACCGCATGGTCAGATGACATAGGGCGAGCCCTAGAAGGTAAAGAATGGGAGAGAATTCTGGAACATCCAAGAAAATACAGAGGAACGCAAAATTCGAATATATCCAAACCATGATACTACACAGGGCATATCTCACCCCTTATAGACTGGACAGAATGTTTCCGTAAACACAACACTACTGCCCTAGATGTCACTGGGAGGGGGCAGAGATAGTTCACATGGTCTGGGCTTGCCCACATATACAAGAGTTTTGGGACTTGGTCAGGCGCTCAACACAGGCAGCCACACAAAGGGGAATACCCGACACCCTGGAACCATGTATCCTTGACCTCCAAAAGTCCTCCA
The DNA here is from genome assembly GCF_964204655.1 of Triturus cristatus. Classification (NCBI taxonomy): domain Eukaryota; kingdom Metazoa; phylum Chordata; class Amphibia; order Caudata; family Salamandridae; genus Triturus; species Triturus cristatus. The sequence continues at coordinate 335,939,995 of NC_140584.1, forward strand.
CTAAACACAAAGTGCAATATAGGTTCGTGAACCTATCGCTCATATTAGCAATAAGGGCTATCACCGTGCGGTGGAAATCCAAGAAGTCACCTTCCGTACACATGTGGCATAGTGAGTTGATTCGGTAGGGTAGTGCAGAAAGCGCAGCCATCAGACGGGAGGAGGCCAGGGGCTTACGTAAAACCCTGATTGCACTGGAGTGGGATGTTATGCTGGAAACCCTTAAAGCGCAAGAATTGGATGCTGCAGATGCACAAACTGATTCATAACAAAAGCTGTGTAAAAATTCCAAACCCACCTCTTAGAGATAATCACAATGGCAAGCATGTATACCGATGAACGATTGTCGTTATCAACCTAATCTAAGAAGTACTTATGTCGATGTTGATAAATGATGTGATGTATCAAGCCTGAGGCACCATGGTGTCTCCGGATGCCGCTATATGAGAATCGAAGGACTAGAGGGAGGGGGGAGGGGGACAAATTGGGGATTTTGTTGTTGTTGTTATAGCAGACAAGGGCGTGTTGGGATACGGTCATGCATCCGGCTCGGAATCTATGAATATTTGTAAAATGTTTAAGCGGAAACTATTGGTGATTGAGTGGGACTATATAATATAGTGTGAGAAAAAGCAGGTATCGACTTTGTCGGCCTGATGTCTTTTTATGCAGCTGAGCTCACAAAAGTAAAGATACTGTGTGTGCCGATCCACAGGTTCATTGTACTGCAGTAGCCATATTGTAAAAAATGAAAATCAGTTAATAAAATTTGTTAAAAAAATTAAAAAACAGCAGGGTCCACTCCATGTCCATTTGCCACTGGTCAGCAAGGCAGTTGAAGGAAAGGGCTCTTGTAGCTTGTTGTACCCCTGTAGCTTGAACAGGAGGTCATCCGTATGACCCTTTGAGTTCACTTCCCTATCCTGGGTACAATAAGGAGCAGGTCCAGTCCTTCAGGTCACTTCTCAGGTCACAAACAGCAGATCCAGTCCTCTTCTGTTCTTCAAGTTCAGCAGTGTTCTGAAGTGGGTGCCTGAAGGTGCATCTTTTATGCCTGGCATGAGCTAGTGGGTGGGAAATACTCCTGGGCATGACCTAACCATTGGTTTAAAAGTTCACAGGATTAATCCCTCCCAATTTGGCCATTTGAGATAGTAAAAGTCTTTGGCCGCTCTCAACTTGGGCTCTGAGGGTGTTGAGGGCTGTGGGTGTGAATGGGGAGTGTACTATGGTAATCCTAGTGTCCTTTCACATACAACACTAAAATCCAGTGTGAAGCAGCCACTGTACTGCTAAGCGCTTAAATTGTGAAAGAAAGGAGTAATGGTGCTTGAAGTACTGCACAGAAGCCAGCGGCCTATGCAATTAAATGCCGGAAATCCAAACACCAAGGATGATAGTGTTTAATCCACTACCAAACACTCCCTAGCCCTTTTTCTCACATTTGCAGGTTCATGATTTCTGTTTGTGACGGTTTTGCCCCCTTTTTCTTCCTCTTCTTTCCGATCTATGTGTTTTTCCCTCTGTTGCACTTTATAAATATCGGATACGGAAAAATACGGGGCGGTGCCCCCCAGCAGCAACCAACAGCCCAAATTAACGTTGGTACCCCAGTAAACCCAGGGGCAGAAGTCTAGTAGAACAAAGCAGAAACCAGACAGTGGATCCATAAAAATTATCTTGGAATCCTATTTTCTATCTTTCATGTGTGCCCCCAGTGTTATAGGTAAACCCAGCAGACCAGTCAGGCAGGATTTTTAACTATAGCAGGATTTTATAGTGTCAAAGAGGATGCCCAAAAACCCCCGCCCTGCATATGTTCTGAATGGGCAGAGATGACTCCTCTGAACCTCACGTCTGCCTACTGTTTGCTCCTTGGGGGCATGTCACGCCTATTCAAATGTAGGAGAGCAAATGTAAGCTTAGCCTCAAGGAACATTAGGCTTGGAAAAGGTAACTTTTAAAAAAATACTTTCCCCCAATATTTATTAAAAAACCAACTTCACCTTTGAATTGAATTTTTAATTATCAAAAAAAAATTGTTTAATTATTTCTCTAGCTAGTCCCATTCCCGAGATACAGTATTAAGATTTTAATCTGTACTCTGGATTTCTACATAGGTCAGCTGTGCCTGCCACAGTGAAAACAGCATTTGGGTGGTAGTCACTGTAAGGGCATGTTAACTTTTAATTTCTTTATGTCTTAAATTTAAATACCATGCAACCTGCTTTGTGGGCTACAAGGCCTACACGGGATGACATCTTAATATTTAAACTGGACGTTTTGACCTCTCACAAGGGTTTATTTTAACAGATCGGATTGCAGTTTTTACACTGCAACAGTTAAGCCTGGAGTAGTGTATGCACTGCCACTACAGTGGGTGACACAATTGGGGCTGCTTGTGGCATTTACCTTCCAAACCCTGGATACATTTTATACCCTAAACTAGGGACTTCTAGGCAAGTTAAATATTCCAATTAGGATATGTCAATTTGACCATGTTAAAAGGAGGACCGAAGGCACTTCATCACTGGTTAGCGGGGTTAAAGTGCACAGAGTTCAAAACCTAGCAAGGATTTTGCGTTCAGCAAAAGGTGAAAATACAGAGTGGCCATGAAAAAAAAGTGCATTTCCTACACACGCCGCCCAAGACTAGGCTAGACTAATCAATAACTTGATGGGCTTCCATGCTCAGGTGACAAAACATAGACATTTTGCAGTGTCTGCAGTGGCACTTGTCTGTTCTATGCCCATCTGTACCTACCTGTACCCCTTGGCCATCATCCCTAGCCATTAACCTTGTCCATGGGAAGCCCTTCTCCCCACCTGCACTTCCCACCTGGCATAGGAGTAACCCCCACTTGCTCCTGAGGTCTCTCTCACTTCTTAGGTTTCTCAGAGTGGGGAGGGGTGGGGGTGGGCACCCAGAGGTGCTAGAAACACTCCTTCCACTCTTTTTCCGCCATCTCTCAGTGGTGATAACCTGTAGAGGCCCTTTAAGTTCAGGGCAGCTCAGGACTTCATGGGGGCCCACGCAATCTATAAGCGTGACACACTGTGCTGGTGTCATCTAGGGGTCTGTCTGTTGCAGGTCTTTTGTCCTCTGTCTCTGTGAAAGCGCAAGTAGCACCTCCAGGATAGACGTGGCCTCACCAGGGTCAATTGGTGGGCGCTCTCCTCTCTGAGAAGATAACCGCTGACCCACTGGTCCTCCAACTGTGGATTTCATCCACCACCTACCACTTACCCTTCTTCTGGGCCAACATACTCTCCGTTTTGGGACAGGCATTTTTGGGGAGCTCTGTGCGACTGTACCTTATAGCTATTTTCTTTTCTCACCAGGGGAGGCTGATTGCTAAGGATGCAGTCCAGGGGCATCTGGGGACTGACAATGACTTTATTCTACTCAAGTATCCTCCCCAATTCTAGAAATACCAGGTCCATAGCGCGGAAAAAATCTTGCCCATGGACCTGCGTTACCCTACAAACCTGTCAGATACTATTCTGGGAAAGCACCAGCTTTGCTATCACCTTGGTCTGACTGGCACAGGTATAACCAAGAGCAGTGGCAGGGACCCCATTCACTTTGACTTCCTGGAATTGAGGTCTACTACCTTCAGGGATCATCAGATTACCTTCTAGGTCCAGCCCCCAACTAAGGGACTCTAGGGCATGCTCTATCCTCCCCTCCTGGGAATAGCCTTCCCCCTCCCCCCCCCCTTTCTTTGATGGGCCACCAGGGCCTTCTCATCCTCCAAGCCAAGTGTACATTTCTTCTCCTCCAGTCTGTGCTGCTGCCTTCTCCTCAGCAGCCAGCTTCCTTCTCCTTCAAGTCTAGTATAGCCAGCCTCAACTTCAAGTCCCACTACGCCTGGCTGCCCTCTATCTCTGATTGGGACACACTGTAAACTGCCACACTGCTGCTTGCTCTGGACAATGCTGGGGAGGCTGCCTCCTCACTCTCATCTTCAGTTCTCTCTTAAAAACTTAATCCTCATTCTCCTCAATCCTCAGGTTTACTGTAGCCGACAGACGTCCTCCCAGGCTCTGATGGCAACGTGCCAGTCCTTCTTGGGCTGCTTGGTCAGCTTAATTCTCCTTTGCTTGCACATGCTCCTAAGCTCTGTCATGCTGGAGATTTCCAGTCATACCCACCTCCATGTTACCCAAAAGTTAAGGTGACAAAAATGGAGAGCAAGTCTGAATTTAGGAAACCGCAAGAACATGCTGCATCATCAAAGAAGGACTCTTTGCCCTCCATGGTCCTCGCATGTGAAGCACACTCTTGCCCAAGTCTAAATTCTGGACACTGCCACCTGATCTATAGAATCAAAAGTAAACCTTGCCAGCTTAGTGATCCCCACCCAGCTTCACAAGTCTAAAGAGTGCCTCGAAGAAACCAAGTGCCAAATGTCATATATCAAATAAATGTACTCCCATGCTCGCTCACACACACACACACACGCACTCACTTAGCCATTCACCCAAAAGTGTTGTCACTCGATACCCGAGCCATTCACTTACTCACCCAAATCACTCAGTAACCCACTCACTTGCTGAATCACTGATTTGCTCACTTGTTCAATCAACTACTCACTCAGTCTTTCACCTCAGTTACTCTCAAGGGCTCACTTTGCCCACCATTTCACTCACTCAATAATTTGCTCATTCACTAGGTCACTGTCCTAATTAACTACATTTGTTCATTTATCTCAGTCTCTCACTCATCTTTCTGCTCACTCACTCATTTATCCAGCTCACTAAATTCACTCAGTTGCTCACAGCTGCTTACTCTCCCAACTCAAATCCAATCCTTCACCCACCTAACTTATGTACAGTGCCTCATTCGCTAATTCACTTGCACACTCACTCATGTATCAGTCCTAATCCCCCCAGGATCTCGTGCTATGCTGCCTGCCTCTTAAATTACTCCTGTGCTAGAGCATCTGTGGAATGCAGATGTTCCGAGCCAGTGAGAGAACACCTGAGGACAGAAATGCCTGCAGCAGCTTCAGCTTTGTTTTGCTGAAGATTGAGAGGAGGCAGAATACCCAACCCAGTCGGATGATTGGCTTTCCTCTTCCACCGTGGCACTGATGCTGCTATCACAAGAACAGAGTGATACAATAAATGCGGTGCCATTAGGTGCTTCAGGTCTGCCATGATAAGGGGCCTGGGAGAGAAACGTCATGTGGGACCGGCATGACTTTAAATGCAGTCCGTCTTAGGTCCCTATTCACTCACATTAGTCTACTTCACAAGGATTCTGTGCAGAGACTGCAACACCTAGTGGCCAGTGGGTATTGTACTGGGTTTGTATTTAACTTGTCAAAAGCAATGATGCAGGAGTGTAACCAGTCCCTTAATAAAAGGGTATTTGAGAAACTGCCCTTAAATCATTCATACAGGAACAATGCCTGCAGTTTGACAAATGAAGTTTGAAACTGGATAACTTTTTTTAGTCCCGAACTGTACACTCTTGCCAGTTTAAGGAAAGTTGTTGCTGTTAATAGCTAAACTGTTAATATGTCGTGAGATTATGAGGGCCTGAATGAGGTTACTGGGGCAGGGCAGGCTCGGTGTAGGGAAATGGGTAATTGGTGCAGTACTCCCCACTTTGTGCCTGTTTTTTATGCAACTTTGACTGAGGTGTACTGGGTCCCTGTTAACCAGGTTCCAAGTATCAGTGTTCTTTCCCTAAAACTGTACCACAACTGGCACAACTTCAGCAACCACTGTAAGTCCCTAGTAAAATGGTACCCCTGGTACCTGGGGCATTGGGACTGAAGAGGGTCCACTTGGACTGCAGAACAAATTGTGCCACCCAAGGGACCACTCACCAAGATCATGCACATTGCCATTGCAGGTTGCATTTCTTGGTGCACAGAAAACTGAAGAGACGACATGGCGCACATCCGTGTGTCATGCCTGTAGACACTGCATGCATTATAGGCAAGACACCCCTACTGTAGGCCTTAACGCCCGAAGGCAGGGTGCACTATACTTCAAGTGAGGGCATAAGTGAATGAGGAAATATGCCCCTGTAATGGTCAGTTTCATTACTGCCAGTGCAAGTGAACAGGGAAGCCATGTTAAAACATGTGCTGGGGACCGATGAAAACAAGTTCCCCAGCTACAGGATGGCTTCACAGAAAATATGGATGTCTGATATCATACATCTTGTATTGATGAACCCACACAAATTCCAGTGTTGGATTTATCAATACATGCACCCAGAGGGCACCTCAGAGGTGCCACCTGAAACAGTAACAATTGCTGGTGGGCTGACTGACTAGTTTCAGCCAACATGACACCAGAGATGAATTCCTGAACCAAGGGTGAGGGCCTTCGCTCTCTGGAGGCCAGTAACCAGGTCAGTTGTGGCAGGGGGTGGTCTTCCACCCCCACCCACGAGATGACCTGCAGATAAGCCTACCAAGGCAAGGGAGCTTCAAAGCAGACCATCCGTCTTCGGTATGGGACACTGGTTTCTCTCATAGGAGAGGATGCCAACCCCCATTGTCCTGCTCCACTTTTAGTGGATGGACAGGCGGGAAAATGTGTTCAATTTGAGGGGGTGCCCACATTCAGCCAGCACCACCCCTAGGATGGGGTAGGTGATGTGGACCCTTTTCTTCAGATTACCCCATCTTGTCTTGGGAGAGAATTAACAAGTCAGGGTTTTGCGCAATTCCAAACAAAAGTAGTCATGGGAGGGTGTAGTCAACCTAAAGGTAAGTAGCTCATTTAAAACTACCTGGCACTCTCTCGAACGCCCCTAAATTCAGTATTGAGGGGAGTCCCTGGCACCAGAGAAGCATATCCTGATGATCTAACAGGTGAGAGCACTCCGAAGAGCTGCAAAAGGAGAGAACCCTGAAGAGAGCACCTGACATGACCCCAGGCCCGCCAGCTAGTCTGCAGCCCTCGTCAAAAACTGCACACAAATTTTTTTAAAATAAAAATAATAATCGACTCGTCCTGCAGCTGTGGACTCCAGAAACTTGGGAGGACTGCTTGCCTTCGAAAAAGACTCAAGACCTCTCGTGAACAGTGGGCCTGTTCTGAAGAAACTCCAAAGAAAAGACTCTGAGACCTCCCGAAATGCCAAAACCCCGACACCTGAAGCAACCATTGCACCGGTCGCCTCCGGCCTCAGCGGACGTGGGACAACAAGATTTCCCAGCCCTCCATAGCGTGAGGCCATTGTGGTTTCACCCCTCCTGAATTCACCGGCATCGCCTGCAGCCTCTGCAAGCAGGCCCCCTCTACCACAACTGCTTCAATAAGGAAAAACACGATGCTTAAGACAACTCTGCACCAGTCGCCCCAGGGCCTTGGAGAAGAGGACCAAGTGCCCCCGTCCGCGAGTATAGCCATGCCTGAGCCCACTCGCTTGTTCAGCCCGACTGGCTGCAGCCTCTGATTACAGATGCCAATCACCATTGAAAAGCATTGGGCAGGCAACGCTGTTTTGTACCCTGCATCCAGCCACCCTCGTACGGCTGGTCGTGTACTATTGGTGCTACCTAGGACCTTGCCCACCACTCACCTTAACTCCTAGAGATTGGTCCTGTAAGTCAATGTACTATACCAGTTAGCAGAACTTTGGCTTCCTTCAATAGGATAACATTGCAAAACTCAGAAATTGCACTGTGTCCACTTTTTAAAGTGAAGAGAATTTATATTTAAAAACGTACTTACCTGAACAAGTTTGCTCTGATGCCAAAACATATACAATGATACTTCCTATTTTTATAAATTGGTGTGGATCTCCTTCTTGAGTCGTGTTATCATTTGACCATTGTGTGCAGTTTGCAAATGTCTTGCACTCCTCTGAGTTAAGCCTAAGGCTGCTCGACCACACTACCCCCTAATAGAGCACTTAGGGATTGCATCGCAAGACCCTGTCCACTAGTAAGGGAACCCCTGGAATTCTTGCATGCTATATCAGATTGATACATCACATAAAGAACCAGCATCCTACACTCTGCAACTAACAAACCTATGTGCACATAATAAACCAAACAAATAAAATGTTGGAGTACATGCTTTCACATATATGACAAGAAAACAAAATGGCAGCAAAACTACCCTAACCAGGCAGTCAGCATTTACTGATGAGCACTGATGGACAATTTCACATCAGAAACGGAGTGAAAGTTCAAACACCTTTAAACCCCCAGCGCTCAATCTAGAGCAGATGTTTGATAGATATATGGAACGTTAACCACAGTGGCAGTAACTCACGATCTAACCAGGTTCAATATAATCTATAATGATAAATAAAAATTAAAAAAAATCAACACTGATGACGTTTCCTCCCAGATGCTGCTACATCAATACGTTGGACACAGTGACCATCAAGGGTTATAAGAAATCCCTCAGGAGCCAATGAGTGTGCGAGAAGCACGTTTTTGCAGCAAGCACATAACTTATGCCCAATTAAATTCTGTATTCTCGGCTCCCAGCATTTGGGCAGAGCCAAAGTCCCTCTCCTTATTAATTCTCACATAAATGTCTGGCGACAACTACACTGTCAAGCCAGGCCTTAAAGAAAAAGCAGTGCCTGTAAAGGAATCGAAAGAAATAGGTCCGCGCTCCAGAGGAAAGACAAACAGCAGGAGAGGAAAGAAAGCTAACAGAGCCTAAAAAATAAAAAGCAAGCAAATGAGAGTAAAAATAAAGTTAGCCAATGGTAAGCAATAGGCAGGCTCTAAGCTCACTGTCTCGCAACAGACAGCGTTACAGCTGTCTTACGAATGACCTAAAAAAAATAGTTCCTCATCAGCGAGAAGTGGAAAGACACAAGTCAATGAGTCAAGACTAGTAAGGAGGGCATGCTCCAGAGGAAAGACAAACAAAAGATGGACAAAGAAAGCCATTAAATAAGAAGAAGCAAATGAGAATGACAAGCCACCAATGGGAAAAAACCTGCTGCAAGTCCCTACAAGGGATTGGTGAGCCCACAACAGGCCTGAACTAAAAATGAAGAAGATGGGAGTATGTAATGACACATCACAGAAAGAAAATGCAGGGTGGCAAAGAGCGAGGGAGGGAAGAGGTATTGTTAGTAGTCAAGGGAACTAACTCCCCTACCTTGCAACCAATAAATTCAATAGTCCCTTTTCACTTTCAACATTTTAACTTGGAACTAGATGGGAAGTATACAGTCAACGTGCCTGTTAATCGTGAAGGGTAATCAAAGTGGATAAGGGAAAACAAAAGAACGATCAATTCAACTTTTGCTTGTGTTTAAATTAAAGATATCCTGATCCATTAACATGAACACCGATGGCTGTAAAATCTTTTTCAAAGAGCAAGCTACAAACTTACCGGAAAAGCAAGCCCAGCTAACAGCTGAAATATTAACCAGGTTGGTATCACTTCCAGGGTGTTCTGATGTGCTCGCTGGATGCAGTTAAATATTTGATCTTTATCGGAGTACATTTTAGGATACTGTAATCAAACATATTTCAATTAATAGTTGTAGTCCACATTGAACATTCTTCACAAGCATGTTTCTATTTATAACTCGCACCCAAACCACCACCTCCCCAGTTGATTAAGCACTCCTATGACGCTCTTGTATTAGTAAGTATTTGAGCTTACTATCTTTTTTGTTTTATAAACTGAAAATAGTCAAAATGAATGGCGGTGAAATTGTTTTAACAAAAGAAACCTGAACAGGGATACATTTGAAAGTGTTGCTCATCCAATAGGGATATGGGGAAACTAAACGTTCTTCCTCGCTCAAGACACCCGTCTTGCTGTGTGCTTCCTCACATTTCTGGTCTTCAATCTCTTTTGTCAAATAATTATTTTGCTCACTGAATGGGAAAAATAATCCTGTAAATAAAGTTTTTCAATGCCAGCTATCACCCAGCCTCTGACCCACTCTCTCTTTCTTTAACAGCTTTCTTTGCTCTTGCAGGCTTCTTATGTGGTTCTATATTCGCAAAGCTTCAGCAGCAATCGGTGCCCAGCGGCCACCTTAAACACCCAAAATGCACCAATGCTGCAACGGCTACTGCAAATTGTGACACATTTGAACGCTTTCTATTTTTAATACCTTCTCTATCACATCGTTTTTCATATTAAAATTTGCTTCACTTCATTGATCCTTTCCTCGGATTGGATATGCAGTTTTCCGGACTTAAAATTTGGGGGTTTTCCTTTTCAGTTCCGCTTCATTTGCCTCTTTTTGGTTATCCTGTGAGGGTTCATTGCACAGCATGCTACTAGATGTCACTGACAAGTCATCTCAATAGCTCACAGCAGGTTTGTAAAACTGAGGTTTCTATATGATCCAGTTTTCCATTAATCCGAGATCTAAATGAAAGGGCAGAGTCACTGCATTTGTAGAGGAAATAGTGATTTGCAGCAGAGAGAAAGGCTAAGAGCCAAACTCAATAGAACACAGCAGACCCAACCACTTGCCTCAGGGACAGAAATGACTTCAAAACGGTTTCTTACCAATATGCTTGAGTCAAGTGATGAAGATATAACTCTAGTAGGAGAATCCCATTCAATCTTTAGCACTAAAAGATCTCCTAGAGTAATATTCTAGGAATCAAAAAAGTAGGGGTTTAACTATTTTTTTATCATCAAAATCATAAAATACTAGGGTCAGATTGCAAAGCCATTTAGCTGTAGCAAACCCTGAGATTCACAAAAGCCAATGGAATTGCCACAGCAAAATGGCTTTTTTTAAATGTACTAAACCTATTTTAACATTTGGTAACCAGGTTATCCAATCACAAAATGCGTTTAGAAAAGCATAAACAAATTAATTCACTATCTAGAAGGGATGCAACAACAATTGGTTATGTAGGGAAGAGCTATATTTCTTTATAAATAGACTTATTTAAATCCTAATTAACTAGGAATTGCCAATTGAATGGTACAACAAATACGTTCAAAATCAAACTGACACAAAAATGAATTTAAACACGTTATATTATCAACCATATATTGTGGAGCAACACAGATAATGACCTACCTAGGAAACACACAGGACTGTCATGTATCATATACAATAACAAAAATAAATTATTGGACAAAGTGTATCCAACATAAAAAACATTAAATACACAGGACATTAAACAATTGAACACAAAATACATAAATGACTCAGTTGGGCGTCCGTTAAAAACTCATATGTATGTTCAGGCATACATACTCATTTTTTGGATGTGAAGTATGCAAGATACTGATACAGAACACCTATTGGTATCGCCAACGGGTCGAAATTTCATTTGGTTTCCCGCTGGTGAGGCAGGATTAATTCCATCTCCAGCAACTTCAACAAGAATCCGCATTGGATCTCAGTGGTATCGGCCATTTAGCAGAACCTTCTATGAGGTAATCATTTACTTGGCCCCTTTATTCAATGCAACAACATATCTTATTTTCAGAGGTGTACTCATCAATTACAGGATGTCCCCTTTCCCCAATACTATGGGACTATTTTACTTTGAATCCGTCTGATCAACACTCACGGTTGGATCAGTGCATCTTGTGTTAGGCTACCGCACACGTAGACCAGGCTGTTTTCTCTTAGTCCTGATGAAGACCCATGGTGATATTGGTTATTAACACACAATATAAATGGGTCGAAACATCGACGATACCAATAGGTGTTCTGCAACAGTGTCTTGCATACTTCACATTCTAGTGTGCACCCAACTGCAACATACATGCCTTAAAGAATTCACAGGGGAATCCATTGGGGCCTAGGGTTTTACTGGGGCGCCAGTCTGCTAGGGCTGTTGCTAATTCTTCTGCGGTAACAGGGGCATCTAATGATGTTCTTGCTGCGACTGATTGGGCCCCCAGAGGTAAGTTATCTATGAACTTCGTGACCTGAACTGCAGTTAGGTTATCTCTACTGGTATACAGGGCTTGATAGCAGCCAGCGAAGCTATCGGCGATCGCCGCAGGGTCTGTGAGCATTAATCCATTTGCACAATGGATAGTAGGGATTCAAACCGGCCTCAGCGAGTGCGGACATTCAGTCAATGTAGTAGTTTTCCGGATTTGTTACCCCCCCCTGGGTAGATCCGGCTTCGAGAGGCCAGTGACGCACATCTTGCCTCCTCTAGAAGCACCTCTTGGTACGGAGGAAAGGTTTTTTCTTCAGTAAAGTAATCATTTTTCAGATCCTGCCTGCAATGCAGGATCTCGTACTGCAGCTCAACCAATTAGCATCTTTTGCTTAAAGTCCAGGGCACAAGGTTTTTGTGATGCTCCATAATGAGTTTAGGTGACCCTGAAGGATCACTCCTATAAATGGTTCTTCCTGTGCAGTTCCTGTGAGCAGTGAAAAAAACTGTGGTGCCTCAGCTGTAGTGAGGCAAAGCCTAATAATAAAGTTTTCCTCTGGGTTTAGCATAGATAAGACTATGCAATGACTTGCCTACCGTCCAAGAACACGGTCACATTTTTACTTCAATAAAGGAGTCATTAAATTCGAACAAAGCAACAAACTTCATGCAAGAATGCTTCTTTTGAAAGAGGTTTCGTCAAAAGGAGGACCAAAAAAAAAAGACCTCTCCAAGGAGTTCAGGATATTTCATTCTGATTGCTTTATTTTGGGTCAAGGCAATGAAAGGATTTTGATCACTGTCAAGGAGTGCAGACTGGGCTGCCTCTACAGAATGCTTACTTCTGGGTACTTTTCTTGAAAGTTTCTGTTATATTTTAGAATACTTATGAGAAGATGAAGTGTTAAACATCTGGTCTACCTCAGGCAATGTTCCTGAGTAGTGGCAGCAGGAGAATTTAAACTAAAATGCTTTATTTTTGGAATTCTGCGGACTGAACTGCAGAAAGCGTAAACATAACTGTCAACTCAGGAGATAGGGGTCCTCTATGAAGGCTAACCTAACTGGAAACATGATAATCAGTTGCGGCTTGGGCTAGTTAGTGGTACAACAGTTTGCATCCCATGCTCTGTCTGCATTGAAAAAAGTTGTTTAGTGCTTTCCCACCAGGAAACATTTTACAACTCAGGCATTACATCGTAGTGCCTTTACAACACAGCCAGTACCACGACATTACCACAAGTTCCATTACAACGCAAGTCATTAGAATGACTTGTTTTAGGGATTGCGGTGTTGGATTTTATGTCCAACATCTTCCCTACTGATACACCGACTGGAGTTGGAATAATAATTAAAACTATCCCAAGGTCCAGCGCTTCCCTAAAACAAGTCGTTATAATGACTTGCGTTGTAATAGAACTCTTGGTAACGACACAGTCGTGGTATTGACTGCGTTTTTAAGCCATGTGTAGTTTTGGCATGCGTGGTAACAGATGCTATTCTTTCCTACCCTTTAAGGCAAACCGACAGATTCATGGGTCACATGGTGAATGAAGACTTCAGCAGATGAGCTTGGTTAAGGAATGTGCAGCTAGTGCTATGCAGGAAAAAGGTTTAACTAATGATTAAGTGTAGCAACCTGATGGCCCCCATGAGGAGTTCTCTACAGAGCCACACCTGCCCTCTTTTTACCCATATTTTGTGGTGTGACTCAAAAGCAAAGTGTGATGCTACAAACAACAACACCCAACATGCCTTAATCCCTTGCAAAAACTTGTAGACCATGGCAAGATGTGTTGCCTGTCTTGATTTCAGGAGAAAAGAACTGGAAAGTGAGGCTTGCAGGTGAAGGTCAGCAGCCAACTGGCAGAGTCCATACCTTCAGCTTAAGGATTTGTTACCTGCGAGCCAGCTTTGGGCTTTGTCCCCTAGGTAGCTGTGCTTCCACAGGTAAGAATTCAAAGAACGTTTGAATAAGGTACTTCGTGAACACTGTTACCTCATTGTCTCTGGTAGGAATGGGGTGTGATGGTAGTAGGTCCCCACAATGAAAGTCAAAGAAGCAAGTGATCCAGACTCAATCTGCAACCTGCAAGTGATCTCACGTACTCCAATCAACAGATTGATCACAGGACGTGCATGACCAACACATAAAGAAAAGGTAGATATTGGGTACCACTCTTTACTATCTATTAGGAAGGGCAGATTACAGTCCCTCTTCCTACCATTGTCTGCCTACATTTATTTCGGAGTATTATATAGCGCGAACTTGACCCAAAGGTATCAGAGCGCTTTACACGAGCACCAGTTGCGTTACACGAGGATGCATTCATTTTTGATAGGCACATGGAGATGAAATGATTTGCCCAGAATCACAGGATGTTGTGCGCATTCATTGAGATCCGGTGTTTTAAGAACGACTGTAACGCTAAAGAGTTTACTTTGAGTAAGGGAGGAATTCTAGGCCCCTCATTAAAAGTACTTCAGCAGCGCGAAAGACAAAGATAAATTGTGGTGTCTGTACTTCAATAGTACCCTATGTAGTTAAAAATGCAGAGCAGAGAACCATAAAGAAATAATGCAAAATGGTGAGAAGAATTGTGCTGGACCTTACTCCAGCCATTAAGTGACAACATTTACTTGCAGTTGTCGAGTGGGCTTAAATGAAAGACAAACACTCAAATTGAGCATGGTAACAAGTAATCGTGAATAACTTTATAGCTCCGACGTACGAATACCAGGTTTTTAGCCCAGTTATCTTTGGAAATAAAACTATTTTTAAAATTCTACAAAGTGTAAAAGATAAGCACTAAAATATTTTTATTCAAACCCTGATGCAATTAAGCAAATGTAGGATTTAGCTACAGAAATCTACTTTAAAAACAAGGTTTTTGAATTATTTGTTTTACAGCTTAAAAGACACCACACAACGACGCTGTATTTTAGAAATGTGTCTAAATGGCACTAAACCAGAAATGTATTTACAGATTTAAAATGTATTTGTGCCCCCACATTTACAGTATCTCTTCGGTTTGTGTCCCGAGATAGAATGCTTTTACAAAGCGGTTTGGAAAGGGCACAAAGGATTTGTGTGGAAAACAAACCTTTGAAGCCTGGGACAAAGGTTACTTGATATCTTATTTTCCATCTGTGAAACTGGTTGCATGAAAAGTGCAAGTCATTGTTAGAAAGCATGAGGACCGCACCCTAGAAACCTGTTTTCGTTGCGAGTCTACAAGCCATTCATGTGGATGTGCAGTACGAAGTTCCACTACGAGCTAAAATACACATCAGCCTAATAAATCGGGAAAAGTATAATTTACCAAAAATAGAGCAACCTTCCTATGTTGAATACTTGACTTGGACTATACAAGTGAGAGAAGCCGGCAGGTGCCTCCCACACCTCTGCTTCTCCGTACTTTAAACGGATTCTCGGTACATTATCTGCCACACACTCCATCCAACCTCCCTTTGAAAAACGTTCGGGAGAGAAGAAGTCCAGCTTGAGAGCTGGTGGAAAAATGCTTCTATTCACTGACAACCATCTTCTTGTACAGCCCTTCTTTATTCTAAGGTCTGTCTGTACACCACGTGGTCCTCTACCATTGGTAATTTTGGTCATCTAATATTAAAAGTATCTGACATGATGGAAGCAGGGGGCTGGGGCCAGTGACTCATTGCTACCACGCCCTCTCCCCCATGTATAGGGGGCAACAAAATGGAGATGACCATTGCAGCAGTTTCTGCTCCATAATTTTCCATTAGATCCCCTTACACTCTCCTGTGTTGTAGGTACGTTCTTCAGCATCTCCCAAAAGGAAAAGGGGTGCGAGAGCACCATAAGAAAGGGAATCTGAAGTAAATAAGCCCCAGAATAAAAGTTACATTTGTTCTTCTTTGGCCCCAGCGTAGTTTATTTATTTTTAACAAGACCCTTGGGAAGGTCAAGTGGAGAGGGACAATTTAAGGAGAAATTACCAACTTGCTGTAAATTAATAATGTACTTGCCTAGCAACAGATTAATTAAAACAAAGATTAATTAACACACAAGCCAAGCATGGGCCTCAAGCCAGGCCACTCCTTATGTGTATATCGTACTATCAAGCATTTCCATCCACTGATATACTGACTTTTTCTGCCTCAATTCAAGTGGCATGGCACTCTATGGCACTGGTTTATAAAGCTTCCTATAATGGGAAAACTGTTTTACTGAGAAAGTTACTTATTTTCCTCTATTTGGACATACTCTATGAGGCTACGCTCAGTTTCTCTCAAATATATCAAAGATGTGTGCAACTTTTCCAAAATTTGACTGTGTCAATCCATCAAAGATGGTAAGGGTGCCACAGTTCTAAACAATAATATTATGGATACAGATGATAAATAATTTCAAATAAGTAACCAATTGTTTTTCAATGCCCTTTAAAAGAACGAGGCATCCTACCTAGTTGTGCATCTTGAAGTTGATCCCGGACCTCCAGGGGGAGAGTGATACCACCAATACCATGTCACAGTCATGATAACCTTGCCCCTGTTTTTTTAGGTCTTGCCTACCCAGCGTGCATGCTTTGCATTGGAGGACCTTTAGCTGTCGTACAGCTCTTTTTCGAAGCACATACTCGTGCTTGTGGCGGAATACAGCTTGCGGGAGTGCGCAGCGGCGCGCCACAAGCACGAGCATGTGCTTCGAAAAAGAGCAGACTACGCGCGCATGCACGCAGCACTCCCGGGCTCTCTCGCGCTCTCTCTCTTCAATGCTTGTTCTCTTTCTACTTCTCCACTTTACCTTTCACTCGTTAGACTTCCTCAACTGAAACCTCCGAGAGTTGTTTTGTCATAGGGACATTTTGTGTCCACCCCGCGGTCGTGCAGTTATAATAAATGCTTTCTGTCAGTTGTAGTAAGCTTAGTTCCCGTCTGTTAAACCAACTGGACTAACTCAAATGAAAACTATTATTTACTGGAAAAAATATCAGGACTGCAAGCGTATCTACCCTGGGGCGCAGATTTCCCAGATTGATCTTCTACAACTTTTTCAACCTTATTGCCTCGCGTTCACACTATATACTGCCTCCCGTTTCGCACCAATGCTTCACAATTGTTTACTCTTTTGATTCTCCACTGTACCAGATACCAGCTGCAACCCTTCCGTGCAGAAGAATTTTCTTGATGCTACTTCTCCCAGTTGATTGTAATTGCTGTTGTTCACTGCCTCAGGTACTGTCGTTTCACCTCCTTATGTCTCTTCCTAGACCACCACAGTCATTTGTCCCACTGCTGGCTCTTACTCCATACCAAGTCCATGGAACCTGTTTCACCCACCCATCTGACCAGAATTTCACCCGCTTCCCTCATCTCCATTAGACTTCAGTGTACTAAACTCCACCACATCATCACTCAGCAAGACCCGAGTATCATTCAGCATCACCTCAGCATCGTCTCCGCACCAGTCACCACCACCATTACCAATTCAGCACCACCTCAGCCTGCTCTCGGAATCTGGCATCTGTTGATTCTCCCCTAGCGTCTGGCCGCTGCTAGTGTTATAATACAGGTACTAGTTCCCAACCTTCACCCTCCGATTGTTTATGCCCCCTCAAATAAAGCTTTAACAAACAGCCACTGGAATAGGCAGAAACAAGTTGCTAGCATTGCAAAAGAAAACTGAGGAATTTTTTTTATTGTAAATACTTTTTTAATAAGGTCGTTCAGTTGTACATAATGCCTTCTTGGTGATATATAAGGCAACAAAAATGCTTCTGACACTTTTTTATTATAACTTTTCAGCATGCTGCACAGCAGCCACACTTCTCTACAGCACAGCTTGAAGACATTGGCAAAGTCAATAGCTCTGGCTAAACACTTATAAGGCCCCAAAGGCGAGACCTATTGGTTATGCCAATGCTTGTTTCTCTAGGGGTGCACCCTTTCTGGGAAATTGGCTCGCTCGGAGGGGAATGGGGAGGGGTGGGTGGATCTGGGTTTTTTTCCCTCCTTTTTAGGTCTCGCCTGACTCAGCGCATGCGCTGGTCTGGCGAGACATTTAGTAGGTGGGTTTAGAAATTGCTACCCACCTTTTTGTGCTGGCGACAAGCTACAGTGCACGATGGCGTGCACGTGCACAGCAGCTCCCCGCATTCCCCCCTCCCTTCTCGCCCAGCCATCCTGCGCCAGCCTTCTGCACCATACCCCTCCCCCCGCTGCTGCGCGCGCCTCCCTAGTGTGCGTCATCGCGATCACTTTCGCTTTTACAGTGATCGCGATGAGGGATTGTCAGTGTGAGACCTCACGCCAGCACACATAATCTACCTTCATTTTTTTTTACCTGTCTCCCTCCCATACTTACCACCCACCATGCTCCTTCTTCCGCCGACCCTCCGCTCTCTGTCTTCTTGCCCCCAGCCCCTCCCTTCCTGCCACACTCTGTTATCTTCAGTGTACCTCCGTACCCCTGCCTTTCCCACCCTCTGTTGTCTGTGTGCTTGCTCCCAGCCCCTCCCTTGTTGCCCTTGATTCGATGTCTCTCCCTCGGCGTTACCCTCTGCCCTCTCCCTCCAAATGTGTTGCCTTCTGCCCCTCAATAAACCCAAAAAAATGCAATGATGCAACCAGTGTTGTGCTACCCATATGCCTTGCCTTCCTCCGTGTTGGCATCGCTAGGAATAACAAGCATTGGCATAGCCAACCCTCTGCTCTCTGTCTTCTTACCCCCAGCCCCTCCCTTCCTGTCACACTCTGTTGTCTTCAGGGTACCTCCGCCTTTCCCACCCTCTGTTGTCTGTGTGCTTGCTCCCAGCCCCTCCCTGAGCCCTCCCTTGTTGCCCTTGATTCGATGTCTCTCCCTCTGTGTTACCCTCTGCCCCCTCCCTCCAAATGTGTTGCCTTCTGCCTTCCGCCCTTCAATAAACCCAAAAAAATGCAATGATGCAACCAGTGTTGTGCTACCCATAAGCCTGGTCTTCCTCCGTGTTAGCATCGCTAGCAATAACAAGCATTGGCATAGCCAACCCTCCGCTCTGTCTTCTTGCCCCCAGCCCCTCCCTTCCTGCCACACTCTGTTGTCTTCAGTGTACCTCCGCCTTTCCCACCCTCTGTTGTCTGTGTGCTTGCTCCCAGCCCCTCACTGAGCCCTCCCTTGTTTCCATGTCTCTCCCTCTGTGTTACCCTCTGCCCTCTCCCTCCAAATGTGTTGCCTTCTGCCTTCCGCCCCTCAATAAACCAAAATAAATGCAATGATGCAACCAGTGTTGTGCTACCCATATGCCTTGCCTTCCTCCGTGTTGGCATCACTAGCAATAACAAGCATTGGCATAGCCAATAGGTCTCGCCTTTGGGACCTTATAAATGTTTAGCCATGCAACAGCTGCATAACTAAATACTTATAAGGTCCCAAAAGCGAGACCTATTGGCTATGCCAATGCTTGTCTTCCTTGGGACTCTGTTGTTGTTCTTCAGTTTGAAAATGGCAGGTTGAACGGCTTAGCAGCAACCCCTTTTTTTGAGTATTTTTTAATGCACTATGAGGATGTTACGCAATGAAGAATGTTTTTCTCCTTTATTAAATGCAAGTGGGCTGGGAACAGCTCCCCTAGCTCCTCTGTTGACGCGGCCGGCCCAGGTTGGGTTGTAGGCGGCTTGCTGTGTATCCTCTATTTTGCATAAGTATTCTCAATGGTTACTTCTTTATCCTCTGTGGTAACCCTTATTGCTGCGGCCCAATTGGGTTGTAGGCGGTATGCTGTGTATAGATATTATGCGTTCTGCTAATAAAAACTGATTTAATTCTGAAAGAATGAGACAGTGCGAAGATTTACTATGAGCAGTAATGACAACAATTGTGATCTACAGGCAAAGAATCAATTATTAATGGTCGTAACTGGTTCTGCGAGGTGTTTTGAAAAGTAGATTTCAGTATCTATTTAGAGAGTGGGTAGACAAACATTCTCTGAAGGTGCAAGACAAGCCAAATGGTTGCACATTTGTAAAATAGATCACAATCACATGATCCACCTGCAATGTAAGGGGTAGAAAACGAAACCACGGGATATGCTGGTGCTGAATGGGGTCCTTGGACGATATAGGTTTGTCTACATATTCTCAGTTTCTGAGTGTCACTTTTTAAGGGTTAACAAAAACGGTTTCACCACTGTGCATGTTCTGCGTGAGGGATGCTTGAGCAAACCACATTACAAATTGGCAACATAGCACAGTTAGTATGACGAACCAACATATTGGTTCACTTGGTTTTGGATTCAATCAACAGCGCAAACATCCCTAAATGGAAATACAAGAACAGCTCAATTTACAAGAGGATACAATTATTTTGTTTCATTAACAAGTTGAGCAAGGGGTACTTAATCTGTAACTTTTTGTCCCCATATTTAGTGCACCACATTTCTAAGAATGTACTTGGTGAGCAGTTGTCTTGTCAAAGCATGCCATAATAATGGGGTACAATCCCCAGTTAACATGCAGAAACAAAAAGAACAGATAGCTTAAGCTTGTATTGGTTTGTTTAACATGCTTTTTCAATACCTACAAGGCACCCTCAACCTTTAACTAACTGCTCAGCAATCATCAAAACGCACCGAAACATTTAGGGCACTTTTCACAAATGCATTCTGTAATATGCAATGTAGTACTACTGTAGTTACTTGCATACTACAAAATGCTGTTCACTAGTTTACAGACGGAGACATCTGCCTCTCCTATCTTTTTTTATGCTGAGATCTCGGCCAATGCTGTATATATCTCCACGCATGGAAGTATGTGATGTAGGTGTATATGTAGGAGGAACCAGGTGGAGTGGCAGGAAAATGGGAAACAGCTACCCCTAAACGAAAGGGGTTTAGGGAAATGTAATGACTGATTTAGAAAGGGACATGTTAATACAAACACAAAAAAATAATAGTATAGCTATTCACAAACTACACTTCCAATTTAAGTACTGACTGAAAGATCACAAAACAGGTGTTAGTGTACTCCAGACTAGCCAGTATGTCTTGCATCACATACGATCATTCACATGTACTGCAGCATACTCCCATAGAAAATAAAGGGGACAGGGAATTAAAATTATACTTTATAGGAAATAATATTAAAATAATTAAGTTATATTGCTTTTTAAATTATATACATATCTCTTTATGCTAAAAAAATATAGAACATTAATAAATATTCTATTTTAAAAGTTAATTTATTCAAGGAAACATTACACTTTAATTAAGAATCAAAAACATTCTGCACTAAACAAAATGTTTAAGGAAACATACATGTTGATAAGTAAATTTGCTGTACATTGTATTGCTGTACATTGTATTAGATGTAGGTTACATAATTATTTTAAATGTTTACATTAAAATAGATTATTTTTTTTAAACACGTTACCAATTTCCCCTATAATTTCCCCATGGAGAAATAGAGAAGTTCAGCCATGTTTGAAAAGTTACTAGCAGTAACTTTACACTTTTAAATGTAGTCTTAGATGTCTCCAACCCCTGAATTGAGAGGGTGGGGAGATACAAGTCTATACTTAGGTGTAAATCTATACTCAGAAACAGTAAATAGCACAAAAAAAGTGTAGAGTTCCACCTAGGTATAGTAGAAAATATACACGAGTGCCTGACTATACACACACCTTTCTGAATAAAGCCCCTAAGGGATTTAGTGTTGCACAAAAGTACCCACTAACTTATTTATGTGGAATAATGGTATATAGTAACAAAAATAGATAAGCATGAAAATAAACATTGTTTACATGTACCCATATTTGTGATCAGTGTCTGTCCCCTTTTCAAACTTAAATCTATAGGGTGTACACCACATCGACTTTAACCGCAGCTTGAATCATTTAAACACGGATTTATTTTACTTGTTACATATTCGAAAGTACTAAAACAGGTCGCCTAATAACTCCATGGCAATTTGATACATAATAGTATTGGCTGAAACACAAGCTTGGTCGGCTGTGTTCGTACAAGTTATTCAAAGTGCAGATATGGGTTTCTATCGGGCATGTGTATTTTGTGCACCAATGCTAATTCTAAATACTGTTTGTTGTAATTTCAGCATTTCTGTAAATAACGAATTACAGATCGATACTTGAACAACAAATGAAATTAGTCCAATACAAAATGTGTAGTAGAATTAAAAAGTAAAACTTTACCACAGAACATCCCCACCTACAATATATTTTAAAACTTTCTGAGTGAAAAACAGAACAAAACAGACTTTAACCATTAATTTTCAAATAAACGCGCAGCACCTACCTTGACATCGTATTTCTTCCTTCCCTGCATTACCTGACTTGACAGGTAAAACAACATAATCTGGCTATAACAAAACGTAAGAATGACATATGCAAAATTCTCAGGCACTATGTCACGGATCGAGTGAGACATCTTTCCGGCTGAATACGTTTCTACCGAATAGTACTCGAAATGAAGCTACAGTGCTTATCACTCCTCTGAGCCGTCACGCAGCATAATAGGAGGGAGGGGGAAACTGCTGTCAGAAATAGAAATAGGACGGCGCTAAAAACACCTCGGCTCATTGTCATTTTTTTTATATAGACTTTTGTTTTTTTTAATACAGCATATTTTCAAACGAAAATGAATTTTTAAAATCAAAGTGGTAAGACAAAATAAAGCGCATGTTTTACAAGTATGTAATTAGTGCAAATGACATTTTTTAAACAAACATTTTACATTAAATTTGAGCACGTAATGCAAAGATTTAAAAAATGCTACTCTATTACTGTGCATTTTTTTCAAATATTTTATCTTGTTGACTGCGAATGAGGTTTTCCAAGATGGTGGTTCGTTTAACCGACTTCCCTTTCTCTATCTGAAATGTGATAAACCTCTTTGTTTACACGCTAATTGAGCAATCCAAAGGGACTAGCTTGAAGAGATTCAGCGATTCAAATGATGCTGTATTGTTGTCTATGGTTACACGCATAAAGACGTAGGGAAGCTTATAAACGAGCATTGAGGTTGAGGTGGATTTTAGAATACCACATGAGGTGGATTTTAGAATACATATCTGGTATCCCCTGGCCTTCGGCAGAATCTGGAGGTCCTATCTATTGGACACCTCGGACGAGCCCACGGAAGCCCAGCCCACCGCTGGAGAGGCAAGCCTCGGCTTTAGCAGGCAGAAGCAGCAGCGCTCCGAGCAAAGCTGCTGTTGGAACTGCACCTTTCTGCTCTAAAGCCGAGGAGCCATCTCATTCCTACAGTGTTAAGAGTCGACGCGCCGTATGTTGATTCCCTAATGGCAATTTTTAAAGGAAATGACGAGTTTACAAATGATGAGAAATCGTATGATTGTAAGTGACAGTCCGTAACCAGGATGATTAAAACAGTGCACATGACATGAAAGGCTTGGTGGCATTGTAGTGTCGCGGTCTAGTTGACGCGCACTACGTCAGGGTAGGAATGCGAGTAGCGGCCATATTGGACGCTACTGCGCATGCGCGAGTTAGCGCGGCGCGAGTGAAGCGTTCGGAGCGTGTTGCCCGGCGCTCTCTCGGTGACAGTAGCATATAAGTTAATAAAGGCAAATTAATACCTCTACCCAGTCTCCTGCACGTCCTTGGGGGTAACCTGCAACTACTTAGTGCACCTAGCAACATTACAGTGGCGACGAGGCTCGGACGGTGAGGACCCTGTGTTACCCAGGAGGAAGGTGCCCCCCAACTTGCACATTGGAGGAAGACCCACGAAGAGGGACGTCACCCCACGCGGTAAGCAGACCGAGGGGGTCGAGGACAGACGCCAACGCACCGGGAGAGCGCGGCAGTGGCAGACGGACGCCAGAGGGAGGCACGTGTGCAGTGAGTGTGCCGGCCACGAGGCGGAGGAACGTCACAGGCGGACCGTAGGGAGGCAGCGGAGACCCTGGCGGAATCGGGTGGCGACGGCTCAGGCAGCTCCAACGAAGTCCCAGCAACCCGAAGAAGGGGGGAGAGGACAGACGCTCCAGGTAGCCCGAGGAAACAGGCGGAAGCCAAAATGAGCGCACAGGCATCAGCATTAACGACGCCGATCCCGTTCCTTCCACGGCCAGGAGAACCCCAAATGAAGTGGGTAGACTGGAGGGAGTACTTCAAAAATTACCTAGAAGCGCTGGAAGATGAGAACGAGGAGGCGTTCTCCAGTGCCAGGAGGAAGAGGATACTCTTACACAATCTGGGACCAGAAGGTATACGGGTATTTCAGAACCTAACACCGGTCACCAGACAGGCAGCGGACACTGACGTGTTCAAACACGCCATTGAAGATTTGGACAACCACTATCGCCCCGCAGTGTGCACCTCCATCGACCGCTACAATTTCCAGCAGAGGAAGCAAGAAGCGGGGGAAACGATAGACGACTACGTGGCGGCGCTGAGGAAACTTGCGATAACGTGTAAATATGGGGCGTTACAGGAAGAATTCATTAAGGACCAAATCATAATGCATACGACAAGTAAGACGGTGCAAGATAAACTGTGGGCGAGTGGAGATGCGACGCTGAAAGACGTGATTGCCATAGTGAAAAGGGCATAACTGACCAAGCGCTGCGCAGAGACCGCAAAGAGAGACCAAGCCCCGAGACTCACAGTAAATAAGGTGGACGACGCGGACCAGTATGGACGAGGAAAAACAGCGCCTGGAGAGTACAGAGGAACATCCAAAGGGAAAGGAAAACCAGGACAACCGTGGAAGCAAGACAAGGGAGAAACGGCGAGGTGCTACAGATGTGGAAGCTCGAACCATGCAGCGCACGACAAACGGTGCCCCGCCTTCAGAGCCAAGTGTGCGTTCTGCGGCCTGGTCGGCCACTACGAGAAAGTGTGTCCAAGGAAAGGGAAACAACACGCGGTGAAATTCGTGGCGCAAGACATAGGAGAAGAAGAAGAAGGCCAGGAGGAAGACGACAAAGTCCTGTGTGTGGAGGACAAGGTGCTGGGCATCGATGGGAGGAGAACGCGCAAGCCCCAGTGTGACATGCTCATTGGAGGAGTAGGAATCACCATAGTGGCGGATTCGGGGTCTCCTTACACGATCGTCCAAAGATCGGTGTGGAACGAGAGGTTCAAACCCACACTGGGCACACGTCTAGACCCACCCGACATACGACCGGTCACCTACACGGGGGAACCCATCCCGATGGTAGGGTTCAGGAGGCTACTGTTCCAGTTCAAAGAACGGAGCGCCCACTGCAAACTGTACGTCGCGGAGAAGGGACCATCAGTCCTTGGGTGGATGGACCAAGGAGAGTTGGGCGTACAGCTGAATCCAGGAGGGGACACCCAAGTGATGGTAACTTTGGACGGAGAAGAGTCGACGGCAGCAAAATGGCGGAGCGGACACCCGAAAGTATTTGGCGGCAAAATCGGAAAACTTGAGAAGTTCTCCCACAAGATCGTCCTCAAGGAAAATGTCAGCCCTGTTGCGCACAAAGTAAGGAACATACCGATCGCAGTGAGAGAGGCAGTGCAACAGGAACTACACCGGCTGGAGGACGGGGGAATCATCGAACCGATCGACAGCGCGGAGTGGTTGGCGCCACTGGTAGTGGCCATGAAACCGTCAGGCAAGGTGCGCCTATGTGTGGATCTCCGAGAATTAAACAAGTGCATCGTGGTAGAAAAATTCCCCTTACCACGCATAGAGGAAATGTTGGCCCGCACGAAAGGCGTGAAATGGTTCTCCACCATCGACCTACAATCGGCATACCACCAGGTAGTGCTGCATCCCACGAGCAAGAAACTGACGTCATTCATAACGCCGTTTGGATGCTATCAGTTCTGCCGCCTGCCCTTCGGACTAGCTTCGGCAGCAGCGGTGTTCCAAAAGCTGATGGCCCGCCTATTCAAGGGTATAGAGAGAGTGCAATACTTCCAGGATGATATCCTAGTAATGGGGTAAGAGCTGGAAGACCACGACGAGAAGCTGGAAGCGGTATTGAAGATCTTGGAGGAAAACGGCAGAGTGGGAGAAGTGTCATTTCGGAATGACATCAGTCACATACCTGGGGCATGAGATAGGAGCGCACGGGATAACACCGAAGAAAGGGAACGTGAAGGCCATCTGCGATGCACCCCCGCCCACCTCCAAGGAAGAAGTACGGTCATTTCTAGGGATGGCGGAATACTACAGCAAGTTTGTCCACCATTTCGCCACGAAAACACACTACATGAGACAACTCACGAGGGACAAGACTGCGTTTGTGTGGACGGAAGAGACGCAGGAAGAGTTCGACACGGTGAAACGTGAAATCAGCCAGGCGATCCCGCTGCATGGGTACGATCCCCTGGGGAGATCCATATTGATGACGGACGCAAGTAAAAAAGGGTTAGGAGCGGTGCTCATGCAAGAAAGACCTGAAGGAGGGACGGAGACGATCAGCTTCGCGTCCAGGACATTGACGTCACCGGAACAAAAGTTCAGTGTGATCGAAAAAGAGATGCTGGCCGTGGTATGGGCCATGGGAAAGTACCGCCAGTTCCTGTGGGGCACACAATTTCAAGTGAAAACGGACCACAAACCTCTAGTGAAGGTTTTGACATCCGACGGCCATGCCAGCACCACACCCTGGATTGCGAAGATGACGCTGAAACTCCTGGAGTATCGGTACGACGTAGAGTACATACCGGGCTCGAGAAACAAGATAGCAGATTACCTCAGCAGGGCGTCAGCAATGGAAAGTGCCACCAATTGCACTGAGGAAGAAGACGAGATGGTAGCCCTGACGGACGACCCAGAAAAAGCCATCAGTAGACAGGAGTGGAAAGACGCGTATGCAGCGGATGGAGATCTGGACGACATCAAGAAGTACATCGTACAAGGGTGGCCGGAGAGGAGACGACAGAGGCCCAAGGTCCGGCAGTTCTACGAGGTCAGAGAAGAGCTGTCGGTGGGGAACGACGGGGTGTTCGTATACAGAGGAAACAGAGTGGTACCACCGGAGAACATAATACCGGATCTGCTATCCATAATACACGAAGGACACCTGGGAATCGTGAAGACGAAGGCCAGGACCAAACAAACGTATAAAGAGACTGCGTGCAGTGCCAAGGAGCGGACAAGATACTAAAACCAAGGAGGCCGGCTCTAGGGAAGTTCACAAGTCCCAGTAACCCATGGGAAGAGGTGGCAGTGGACATCTTAGGACCTATACTGGATGATCAGGGGATACCCAAATACCTCTGTGTGTTAGTGGACAAGTACTCAAAGTGGCCAGAGGTACACATTCAAGAGGTCATGGACACGGACGCAATACTGCGCTTCCTCAAGGCAGTGTTCCTCAGGGAAGGCATACCCAGGACCATAATCAGTGACAATGGTCCCCAATTCACCTCGGACAAATGGGCCAAATTCGCATGGGCCAAATTCGCAGAAAGGAATGGCATTCTACTTAAACACACGTCGATATATCATCCGGCTAGTAACGGACAAGTAGAAAGGTTCAATAGGGTGCTCATGGGCTCCATACAAGCTGCCATCACGAGGGGCAAAGACTGGGAAAAAGAAGTGCAAAGTACAATCTGGGCATATCGCATCACCCCCACCGGTACGGGGTACAGCCCCTTCCAAATCCTACGAGGCAGGAAACCCTTCACCAGAGACAATGTTGCTTGGCAGGAGAAGACCATCACCAGCAAGTGGTCTCCAGCGGTGGTACAACACAACCTGGAGAAGGCACAACGCATTTACACGGAACACTACAACCGCAACAGGAAGGTGAAGGAGACAGTATTGGAAAAAGGGGAGTGGGTCAGAGTGAAGCTGGCAGTTCTGAAGCGAAAGGGAGAAAGCAAGTACTCCCCACCCCTAAGAGTAGAAGAAGTGTACGACCGGGCAGCGTTGCTCAGTGATGGAAACGTGTGGTCCCACGATCGCATGAGCCACGGTTGCCGTGTGCTCATGACGGAACGGTTCCATCATACCTCGACCGTTGGCGGCCGCTCCGCCCACGCGGCGCTGTTTCCCCGCCTGTGCGGGGGACAACGCAACTGGGCGGAGTCATGACGGAACCGTTCCGTAATGAGCACAGCTCAACCGTGGCTCATGACGGAGCGGCTCCGTCATGAGCACAGCGCCACCGCGCTGCCCCCCCGCACCCCCCCGCGCCGCGGCGGAATTCCCACCGCGGCGAAGGGGTTAAAGACCTGTGAAAAACTCTGGCATGCCGGACACTCCAGACACTGCCTAGCCTAGCCACAGCAGCTCGAGCTGCAGCAGCACGAGCTGCAGCAGAACGGGCTGGGACACACGACGGGAGGGGCTGAAGCCCTTTCAGCCCTATGGGTGCTGCGCGCTTGGCATGTACAAAATAAGCAGTCCTAAGGATGAGCACTTTAATGAGACGCAGGTAGATTCTCAAGGAAGATAACATTCCAAAGCCATGAAGAACCAAGTCACTGATGTTTATTGGAAGACAGCAAGTCAAAATGCTGCCAGTACTTTAGAACCATTTTTCCTTTGCAAAGTTCTGAAGATGTAAAAAAACTGAGGAGGTGTGTCTAAGGTGCGCAGTATCTATCTATCTATCTATCTATCTATCTATCTATCTATCTATCTATCTATCTATCTATCTATCTATCTATCTATCTATCTATCTATCTATCTATCTATCTGTCTGTCTGTCTGTCTGTCTGTCTGTCTGTCTGTCTGTCTGTCTGTCTGTCTGTCTGTCTGTCTGTCTAGTCATCAGGGCACGGAACACTGTATTGAGCTCGGAAAGATGGGAGGCTCACCAGGCCCATTGTGCCAGTACTTTGAGGCACAATGTATCAAGCTCGGAAGGGTGGGAAGCTAGCTAGTCCTGTCATCCTTCTTCAGACAATCTGGCTGTTGTAAGCATGCAGAAGATTTCCAGAACACCCATGCACACTGTACCTCGGAATGACTAGCCCTTGTGCCAGCACACTGATGCACACTCTATCGAGCTCGGAATGTTAAGATGCTGACTAGGCCCGTTGTGCCAGCACACTCTGATGCATACTCTATCAACCTTGGAAAGACGGAGGGCTGACTAGGCCTGTCATGCCAGCACCCTGGTGCACACTCCATCGTGCTCAGGACGATAAGTTGCTGACTAGGCCCTTTGTGCCAGCACTCTGAAGCACACTCTATCGAGCTCAGAAGTATAAGATGCTGACTATGCCCCTCGTGCCAGCACTCTGATGCAAACTGTGTCAACCTTAGAAGGACGGCGGGCTGACTAGGCCCATCGTGCCAGCACTCTGGTGCACAGTCTATTGAGCTCAGAAGGATAAGATGCTGATTAGGCACTTCGTGCCAGCACTCTTATGCATGCTATATTTGGCTTGGAAGGATAAGATCCTGATTAGGCCCCTTGTGTCAGCACTCTGATGCGTACTATATCCAGCACGGAAGTATAAGATGCTGATCAGGCACCTCGTGCCAGCACTCTGATGCATACTATAACCATCTCAGAAGGATAAAATGCTGACTAGGCCCTTTGTGCCAGCACTCTGATGCGTACTATATCCAGCTTGGGAAGATAAGATGCTGACTAAGCCCTTGTGCCAGCACTTTGATGCAAACTGTATCAACCTTGGAAGGACGAAGGGCTGACTAGGCCCACCGTGCCAGCACTCTGATGCGTACTATATCCAGCTCTGATGGATAAGATGCAAACAAGGCCCCTCGTGCCAGCATTCTGATGCATACTGTATCCAGCTCAGAAGGATAATATGCTGATCAAGCCCCTCATGTTAGTACTCTAATGCACACTCTATTGACCTTGGAAGGATAAAATGCTGACTAGGCCCCTCGTCCCAGCAATCTAAAGCACATTGTATCGACCTTGGAAGGATGGAGGGCTTACTAGGCCCATCGTACCAGCACTCTGCTGTATACTATATCCAGCTCCGAAGGATAAGATGCTGACTAGGCCCCTCGTGCCAGCACTCTGATGTGTACTATATCCAGCTCCGAATGACAAGATGATGACTAGACCCCTCATGCCAGCACTCTGATGCATACTACATTAAGCTCAGAAGGATAATATGCTGACTAGGCCCCTCATCCCAGCAATCTGAAGCACACTATCGACCTTCGAAGGACAGAGCGCTGACTAGGCCTGTCGTACCAGCACTCTGATGTATACTATATTCAGCTCCAAAGGATAAGATGCTGACTAGGCCCCTCATGCCAGCACTCTGATGCATACTATATTGAGCTCTAAAGGATAAGATGCTGACTAGGCCCCTCGTGCCAGCACTCTGATGCACACTCTCGAGCTCAGAAGGATAAGATGCTGACTAGGCCCCTCATTGCTAGCACTCTGATCTACACTCTATCGAACAAAGAAGGATAATATGCTGACTTGGACCCTCATCCTAGCACTCTGATGCGTACTACATTCAGCTCAGAAGGATAAGATGCTGACCAGGCCCCTCATGCCAGCACTCTGATCTACACTCTATCGAATTCAGAAGGATAAGATGCTGACTAGGCCCCTCATCCTAGTACTCTGAAACACGCTCTTTCAACTTTGGAAGGACAGAGGGCTTACTAGGCCCTTCGTGCCAGCACTCTGATGCATCCTAAATTCAGATCAGAAGGATAAAATGCTAATTAGGCCCCTCATGCCAGCATTCTGATGCATACTATATTCAGCTCGGAATGTTAAGATGCTGATTAGGCACCTCGAGCCAGAACTCTGATGCCTACTATATCCAGCTCAGAAGGATAAGATGCTGATTAGGCACCTCGTGCCAGCACTCTGATGCATACCTAATACAGCTCGGAAGGATACGATTTTGACTAGGCCCCTCATGCCAGCACTCTGATGCACACTCTATTGAGCTCAGAAAGATAAGATGCTGAAAATTCCCCTCATGTCAGCTATTCGATGCATACTATATCCAGCTGGGAAGGATAAGATGCTGACTAGGCCCCTCGTGCCAGTACTCTGACGCGTACTACATTCAGCTCTGAAGGATAAGATGCTGACTATGACCCTCGTCTCAGCATTCTGAAGCGCACTGGAAGGACGGGGTGCTGACTAGGCCATTCGCGTCAGCACTCTGATGTGTACTATATCCAGCTCAGAAGGATAAGATGCTGATTAGGCCCTTGTGCCAGCACTCTGATACATACTATAAACAGCTTGGAAGTATAAGATGCCAATTAGGCCCCTCATGCCAGCACTCTGATCCATACTAGATCCAGCTCGGAGGGATAATTTGCTGATTAGGCCCCTGGTGCCAGCACTCTGACGCGTACTGTATCCAGCTCGTAAGGTTAAGATGCTGATTAGGCCATTGTGCCAGCACTCTGATTCATAGTATATCCAGCTCAGAATGATAAGATTCTGATTAGGCCCCTTGTGCCAGCACTCTGATGCATACTATAGCAAGCTCGGAAGGATAAGATGCTGACTAGGCCCCTCGTGCCAGCCCTCTGATGCATACTACATTCAGCTAAGAAGGATAATATGCTGACTAGGCCCCATTGTCCCAGCCATCTGAAGCACACTATATCGACCTTGGAAAGACAAAGGGCTGACTAGGCCCGTCGTACCAGCACTCTGATGTATACTATATCCAGCTCCAAAGGATAAGATGCTGACTAGGCCACTCGCGCCAGCACTCTGATGCTTACTATATCGAGGTCGGAAGGATAAGATGCTGATTAGGCCCCTCGTTCCAGCACTCTGGTGTACACTCTATCACGCTCAGGAGGATAAGATGCTGATTAGGTCCCTCGAGCCATCACTGCCATGCATACTATATCAAGGCTGGAAGGATGAGATGCTGACTAGGCCCATCGTGCCAGCATTCTGATGCACACTATATCCAGCTGGGAAGGATAAGATGCTGACTTGGCCCCTCGTGCCAGCAATCTGAAGCGGATGTATGACGTTACAACGCACACTTTTACAACGCATGCACTTACAACGCATTTTTTACAACGCATAATCCATTACAACGCATGACATTACAACGCATGACACTACAACGCATTTTTAAAAAATACCTTTACAACGCATTACCATTACAACGCATACTACCTTTACAACGCATACCATTACAACGCATAATATTAAATTACATTTAAGGTAAGTATTAGATAGTATAGGGGTAAAAATTACTATTCTAACTCCAGGGGGTGCAACAGTAGGGTAAGTGTTGGATAGTGTAGGGGTAAAAATTACTATTCTAACTCCAGGGGGTGCAACAGTAGGGTAAGTGTTGGATAGTGTAGGGGTAAAAATTACTATTCTAACTCCAGGGGGTGCAACAGTAGGGTAAGTGTTGGATAGTGTAGGGGTAAAAATTACTATTCTAACTCCAGGGGGTGCAACAGTAGGGTAAGTGTTGGATAGTATAGGGGTAAAAATTACTATTCTAACTCCAGGGGGTGCAACAGTAGGGTAAGTGTTGGATAGTATAGGGGTAAAAATTACTATTCTAACTCCAGGGGGTGCAACAGTAGGGTAAGTGTTGGATAGTATAGGGGTAAAAATTACTATTCTTACTCCAGGGGGTGCATCAGTAGGGTAAGTGTTGGATAGTATAGGGGTAAAAATTACTATTCTAACTCCAGGGGGTGCATCAGTAGGGTAAGTGTTGGATAGTATAGGGGTAAAAATTACTATTCTAACTCCAGGGGGTGCATCAGTAGGGTAAGTGTTGGATAGTATAGGGGTAAAAATTACTATTCTAACTCCAGGGGGTGCATCAGTAGGGTAAGTGTTGGATAGTATAGGGGTAAAAATTACTATTCTAACTCCAGGGGGTGCATCAGTAGGGTAAGTGTTGGATAGTATAGTGTAATATTATGCGTTGTAATGGTATGCGTTGTAATGGTAGTATGCGTTGTAATGGAATGCGTTGTAAAGGTAGTTTTTAAAAATGCGTTGTAGTGTCATGCGTTGTAATGTCATGCGTTGTAATGGATTATGCGTTGTAAAAAATGCGTTGTAATGGTAGTGCGTTGTAAAAGTTGCGTTGTAAAGGTTGTTCCCCATCTGAAGCACACTGTATCGACCTTGGAAAGACAGAGGGCTGACTAGGCCCGTCGTACCAGCACTCTAATGCATACTATATCCAGCTCCAAAGGATAAGATGCTGACTAGGCCACTCGTGCCAGCACTCTGATGCACACTCTATCGAGCTTGGAAGGATGAGATGCTGATTAGGTCTCTCGTGCCAGCACTCCCATGCATACTATATCAAGTTTGAAAGGATAAGATGCTGACTAGGCCTGCTCTGCCAGCACTCATTTGTGTCCCATATCCAGCTCGGAAGGATAAGATGCCAATTAGGACCCTCGTGCCAGCACTCGGATGCATACTATATCCTGCTCGGAAGGAACGCATGCTGACTTGGCCCCTCACCTCTTCTGCAGATAGTCTGGCAGTTGTAAGTACACTGATGGTTCCTAGTACACTTCATGTGTTGCAAGTGTATCTGGTGACTCTGTGATCACCTCAGCCGCAATCTGTGCTTGAGGCGTGCACACTGGTTACTGTGATCCAGAAACAACTCAATGGAATCTCTTTTGGGAACGGGGGAGGGGTTCGATGGCCCAGGCATCTTTTGGTGATTGAACTGCTGCAGGATCACAGTCACCCTGCTACATGACACTGGAACCTCAATGTACTGACAGCAAACACGTCTCTGACTCAGAGATACCGGTGCACCAGCAGAAACGAACAGGTGCTGTGTAATATTTGGTATCCTCTTGGGATCGTGTATCCCCTGCTCTTCGGGAGACTACGAGGTCCTGCCTATTGGACATCTCGGGCTGGCCCACAGCAGCCCCACCCACCTCAGGTGAGGCGAACCTCGGCTTTAGCAGGCAGAAGCAGCAGCGCTCCAAGCAAAGCTGTTGCCCCAGTCGATCTGTTTACGGGGACACTAAGAAAGGGTCCTATTAAAGTGCTTAACTGTTTTTTTATCTTGCCTTGACCTCTGACTGTTTGAACTAAAATGCACTACATGTAAATCAAAGGAGAAAATAAACGTAGATCTCGAATGCTAAACGAAAAGATTCGTTTAAGGAAATGAAACGAAATTAACATGAGGAAAAGATAATAATAAGGGAGGGGAACCATCACATTAATAGAAAAAAGCAAAGAAAAATTGCAAAAACAAGAAGGAAACAACAGATATTTACAGCACTGAAAAGACTGAGAGAGAAAGCATGAGAGAAAAATGGAGAAAGAAAACCTTTTGGTTTTTAATAATAAAACGTATTAAAATCTTTAAAGATGCTACAGGGACAGATCCGCAAAGGCCTTCCATTATTGCATGTAGACGTGCCTTGTGATGATATCTCATATGACTCTGGCTTCCTATTGAACTCAGAGCTAATGAAAATCATCCAACAAACATTGTGTAAAATATGATAAAGTCTGATCAAAATTCAAAGAAGTGTATTTCTTTAACTTGTTAATTCAACGTGCTACAAGTTGCATTGTGGCACTTGAAGACTTTTCTTTTAACCAGTGCTGGATGTGGTAAAAATGGCTAAAGGATCACAAAAATTGGAGCTGACGTGGTAGATGAACAGACTGGACGAGCCCTGCCAAGTTTTCCATGTCCCCAGTCTAGATTTGTTTTTAAAATTCTGGGACTTGTTGTCCTGTTCAGCACATCATGCATTGATCAGAGAAACTTGGAAGCAATGCTAGAGTCCCAAATGGCAGAGATAAGAGGAGCAGGGTTTAGTATTCAACACACACACACACACACACACACATAAATATATATATATAAAGTGTTCTGGAGATAGTTGGAAATGGACTATATTTTTCGAGGGATCGAATTTTCCAGGACCGCCTCGACAAGGAACCAAGCCTGGGGCTGCTGCCTTGACAGCCTGTGACTGCACAGGGAGGCGGGTGAGATTACTGCTTGCCTCACAGCCCGGTTTGTTTCGAAGTTTGGGCTGGGGCGTTGGGGACCGGAGGGAGCTCCTAGCCCCATTCAGCACGCAATAGCCAGTTGGCATACAGTCCCCTCCTTTTGCTTGGCACAACACAGCACTTACTGAAGTTACATTGATCCAGCTGCCACACTTACCTTCGTGACGCATGCTGGGAGTAGTAGTCTCCCATTAGACTGCTGCGTTCCCAGTGCAGCTGGGTCAGCTGATCTCTCGCCAATGAGAGTGACTGAGTAAATTCAAAAGGAGGGAGTAGGTGATTGCGGGGTATTAGCAATACCTGACGAAGGCGGACAAACCGAAATGCATTGTGCACTGCTGTACTGGTGAATTAAGAGCTTCCAAAGTGTTCCCCGCTGTGTCCTTGTGGTTTACTTTGAGGAGTGGCCTGTTGGAGATATTTGTCACAGTGGCCAACTACGCGAAACAAGGACCAGCCCTGCAAAGTGTCTTGGAGATAGTTGGCAATGGACTGTATTTTTCGATGGATCGAATTTTCCAGGACCGCCTCAACAAGGAATCAAGCCAGTGGCTGCTGCTTTGGCAGTCTGTGACTGCACGGGGAGGCGGGTTCGATTACTGCTTGCCTCACAGCCCGGTTTGTTTCGAAGTTGGGGCTGTGGCGTTGGGGACCGGAGGGAGCTCCTAGCCCCATTCAGCACACAATAGCCAGTTGGCATACAGCCCCCTCCTTTTGCTTGGCACAACACAGTGCTTACTGAAATTACATCGATCCAGCTTCCACACTTACCTTCGTGATGCATTCTGGGAGTAGTAGTCTCCCATTAGACTGCTGCGTTCCCAGTGCAGCTGGGTCAGCTGATCTCTCGCCAATGGGAGTGCCTGAGTAAATTCAAAAGGAGGGAGTAGGTGATTGCTGGGTATTAGCAGCACCTGAGGAAGGTGGACTAGCCAAAATGCATTGTGCACTGCTGTACTGGTGAATAAAGAGCTTCCAAAGTATTACCCGCTGTGTCCTTGTGGTTTACTTTGAGGAGTGGCCTGTTGGAGATATTTGTCGCGGTGGCCAACTACGCGAACAAGGACCCACCCTGCAAAGTGTCCTGGAGATAGTTGGCAATGGACTGTATTTTTCGAGGGATCACATTTTCCAGGACTGCCTCGACAAGGAACAAAGCCTGTGGCTGCTGCCTTGGCAGCCTGTGACTGCATGGGGAGGCGGGTGAGATTACTGCTTGCCTCACAGCCCGGTTTGTTTCCAAGTTGGGGCTGGGGCATTGGGGACTGGAGGGAGCTCCTACCACCATTCAGCACGCAATCGCCAGTTGGCATACAGCCCCCTACTTTTGCTTGGCACAACACAGCGCTTACTGAAGTTACATCGATCCAGCTGCCACACTTACCTTCGTGATGCATGCTGGGAATAATGGTCTCCCATTAGACTGCTGCGTTTCCAATGCAGCTGGGTCAGCTGATCTCTCACCAATGGGAGTGCCTGAGTAAATTCAAAAGGAGGGAGTAGGTAATTGCAGGGTATTAGCAGCACCTGAGGAAGGCAGACAAGCCGAAATGCATTGTGCACTGCTGTACTGGTGAATAAAGAGCTTCCAAAGTATTCCCCGCCGTGTCCTTGTGGTTTACTTTGAGGAGTGGCCTGTTGGAGATATATATATATATATATATCGAAAAAAATCCTCTCGCTTCTCCCTCGATTCTTCAAAGGTTCATTGCGGGTAAGAATCACAGCCCCACAGAAGACACTTAGATGGTATTTATTTCAAGTGGAAACGGGGCATAATGCACGCAAGAGACGGTCTACGCGTTTCGGCACTCGTCCTTCGACTGGACCATAGAGTCTCAGAGCCCAGAGTGTCCATTTAAAGTGTTAGTGCAGGTTTTTGTGATAGACAGTGAAGACATACTGGACATAGTTGCATCGACAAAACATTTCTAAAGTAAAGAATTAATTTTTTCTGATTGCTACTACAATTCATCCATTGTTTCAGGCAATTTGCGAGGAAAACAAATAGTTACAAGTTGCAATTGGTTTACAAAGTAATTCAAAATCAAGGTAAAGTACCAAACGATAATTTGGAAGGAATGAAGAACATAATCAAAAGGTGTCTCCAATTGGTACTGGTTATGACCCTATTGGTAAAGGATATATAGAATCTCTCTATAAATGTATCTACATATAATATCTTATTCACACAAAGTAATCAAGAAGTAAGATTCTCATCAAATGAAAATTGGGAGATCATGATTTTTCGATTTAGACAATAATTCATATTCTAGAGAGATGTGTGATTTTGATTAGTGTCCTAGTAAAGTGCATGATGTATATCTCTGTGAGGGGTCAAGTTGACACATTAGAATATTTATGAAAAGGGTTACTTCATCTAATAAATTCCCTCCTAATGTAAACCAATTTGCAAAAAGTTATCAATCTCGTCTGTCACAGATAAGAGTAGTGAGAATAGAAGCAGTGTACAGTTCCTAGTTAAATGCAGAAAGAATCAAAGATATGAAAATGAAATTAATTGAAGCTAGGCAAGGATCATCGTTCTTAAGGGTGTCCATGTCCTTCTTTTCAGTGGGGGTTCCCATGATTTATAAATGCACATGTAGTTCAGCGTCCAAATTATGGCCCCATGGTTTTTCGGTACCTATTGATAAGATCATTCTTGACTCCGCCCTTCTTAGCTCCAGAACTTTATTTCCACCCCTCTCTTTCTGTTTGACGATTTTTTTTTTCTTTTTTTTTTTTAAACCTTTATTACAGAATTCAAAAGATATACAAGTATGGGCCTACAACCTTCAGGCCGGCCGCTAGCAAACAGTGAGACCATAAAACGCATTTATAAAACACAGACGGCAAGCGGTATAAGTCCCACAAATCAAAAGTATCATTTGCGGCTACATTGCCCAAACATACCAAATGGCGGTTTCATTTTAAATGAAAAATGAAAGACAAACCCACAAGGCGGCAAAAGTCTAGGCAACATTATGTGCTCCCCTCGGGAGGACCCTACCAATCTACAAGAATAGGAGGGGGGACGGGCAGGGGCAGAGACAAAGTAGTAATCAAGGGAATGTGCAGACTAGGGAGACTGGGCCGCCGCCAAGTCAGGCGTCAGTGGCGGGGTACAAATCCCGCCGCGATAGGAGTTCCAGGGGCCCCACACTTTTACCCACTTCCCAGGCTTACCTCTCGCCACATACACTACCTTTTCTCGGAACATACACCAATCCATATTTTCCTTCCATACCGAAATCGTTGGTGACCTCTGGGAGCCCCACAATTGTGCTATGTCACGCTTGGCCACCATATATCCCAGTGTCACCCACCACGTTTGCGTCACCGTGTAATCAGTCGGCTCCCACACATTTAGCAGACATCTCCTTCGGGGAGGCCACCGCAGATACCCAATCCTCGTCATCCAGCTCCAATCCGTCAGCAACCCATGCCTCACGAAGGCCGGCCAGCAGTCCCGATCGATCGTTGATGAGCTTTTTATATATCAATGAGATAGTGCCATCCGGTACATGCCCGTCTAGCACTCTATCTTCCAAAGGGGAGCACTCCGGGATGGACGCGACCTCCGGGAAGACGGAACACAACGCGTGACGAACCTGTACATACCGGAAGTACTCCCTGTCCTGCAACTGGTATTCCGTTTGCAGCACATCAAACGTTTTAAATCCCCCCTTCGTCCAAAGATCGCCCACCCTGCTGATACCAATCGTGTCCCACTTCTCGAAGCCTTTCGTAGTCCACAAACAACCCAGTCGCTCAGATGCATACAATGGCGTCGCCCGGGTCAACCGATCCTTCCACCCCATCGCCGAATTTGCCGCATGCCACACCCGTACCGCGACCCGTGTCGGACCCGTCAAACGTGCGTCGAGCGATCTAGAGTAGAGCGCACGATTGTAATCGCCACCCGGTAACAACAGTTTGTCCATTTCAAAAGCCGGGTTAAGGGCGGGCCCATAAAGCCCGTGGTTTATGGCGGCCAGCTGGGAGGCCCAGTAGTAACGTTTGATGTCGGGGAGGGCGACCCCCCCATCATACCACGGGAGCGTCAGCTTCGCGAGGGCGATCCATGGCCTCCCGTCCCAAAACAGTTGGCGCTGCAGACCCTCCACCTCCCGAAAGTAACGAGCCGGAACGACGTCCATCGTGTTTTGTAAAGCATATAAAAACCGTGGCAACGACATCATCTTAAAGAGCGCCGCCCGGCCGAGCGGCGAGAGCGGCAAGCGCCTCCAGCGCGCCACATCCGCCTTCAAACGCTGGAGGGGGGGGAGTAGGTTCTGTGTGTATCGGGCCGCAGAGTCCAGGGTAATAAAGATACCCAAATACTTAAATCCCTGTTGAGCAACCTGGATAGGACAACCCCGCGGGAGGATAGGGGCCTCTCCTGAGAGGACATATACACAGGATTTAGCCCAGTTGATGACTAGGCCGGAGTTACGGCCAAAGGAACACAGCAAATCCACTAACACAATCAACGATTTACGCGGGGAAGCAAGATACAAGAGAATATCGTCCGCGTAGAGAGAGACGCGATCCTCATACTCAGGGGTCCATCGGAGACCACGAATCGAAGGGTGCCACCGCAGCCACTCCGCCAGGGGCTCCAAGGCGAGCGCAAAGAGGAGAGGCGACAGCGGACAACCCTGCCGCGTGCCCCTACCCAATTCAAAAGGAGCCGATACTCTACCATTCACCACCACCTGCGCCAGCGGTCCGGAGTACAACAATTTCACCCAGCCAATGAATCCCGGGCCAAACCCAAACTTCGCCAGCGTCGCCCAGATATATGGCCACTCGAGCGTGTCGAACGCCATAGTGGCGTCCAGGGACGCTAAAATGGCTGGCTCACGTATGAACGGAACCCTCGAGAGCACCCCATGCAGACGCCGCAGCTTAAGCGCGGTGTTGCGATGGGGGATAAAACCGGATTGGTCCTGATGGATCAGATCGCATACCACGCTGACCAGTCGATTAGCCAGCACCTTGGCCAGAATTTTCGGTTCCGCATTCAACAGCGAAATGGGCCTGTAAGACGTGACCCGATCACGCGGCCTCCCCTCCTTGTGAAAAACCACAATAGTGGCTAGACGCTGGTCCAGCGGGAGGGAACCCGCCGAACGGGCCGCGAGGAACATATCACGAAGATGCGGTGCCAATGTATCCGGCCGCAATTTGTACAATTCGATGGGAAGGCCATTAGGACCCATGGCCTTGCCAGAGGCGACTGAACGTATGGCAAGGGCAATCTCCTCAGATGTCGGAGCCGCGTCCATCAACGATTTATCCTCCTCCGAAAGGGAAGGCAACGCAATATCTTTAAGCAGGTCGCAGGAATCCTCCTCCGAGCAAGATGATACCGGGGAATACACCCCGCGGAAATACTCTGCGAAGTAATCAACAATTTCCTCCGGTTCAGTAACACACACACCATCCACTCTCTCAACCAACGGAACAACTCGACTCGCTCTCTCCTTTTTATCCAGCCACGCAATCAGTTTTCCAGCCTTATCACCCTCATCATACAGTCGCCCCTGTTGCTCCCTACTCAGGCCCCTGGCCACCTCGGTGACTAGGGCCTTGTAGTCTGCTTGTTTGAGTCTGAGAGCATGCAGTTTGTCGTCCGTGACACCACAATCCAGGTCACCCTCCAACTCAGTTATCTCAGACTCAATACGGGTCACCTCCTCCCGCTCGCACCTCCTGGAATGGGAAATGAGGGACAGGGCCTCCCCCCGGATTACCGCCTTGAACGCTTCCCACAGAGAAACAGCAGACGACACCGATCCCACATTATCTCCAAAATATTGCTCAAGGGATTTAATCAAATCTGCGCGAATTGCGGGGTTACGCAGGTACCAGGGGTTGATCGGGACCACCCTCCCCTCCGCCCCCGGGACAATGTCGAAATGCAACAAAAGCGGGGAGTGGTCTGAAATACCCCGAGCAAGATGTCGCACCTCCCCGACCCTCCCTGCCTGTGCCGCTGGCATCAGAACATAATCAAGTCTCGAGAGACTACCATGAGCCCCGGAATGAAAGGTGTATTGTACCTGCGCAGGGTGCTTTAGCCGCCAACAATCTACCAGTCCCAGGGTATCCAAGAGGCCAGACAACCAAGTTTGGGCTCGGGGGAGATCCCTGGGTGGGTGACGATCCTCAGTTCCGGAGACTACAGCGTTAAAATCCCCCCCAACCACTAGAATCCCCTCTGGCAGCCCAAGAAGAAGGCGCCCCAAATCAGCAAAAGTAGTCGTCTGTAACCCCGGTGGGACATAAACAGAAACCAACACAACCACTTTACCCTCCCATCTGCCCAACAGAGCCGTATATCGCCCCCTATCATCATGGAACACTTCATCAACCTCCAACGGGAGCGAGGTTTTGACCATAATGCCCACACCCCGTGAACCAGAGGTGAAGCCCGAATGAGCCACAAGGCGATAGCCCCGCCTATTCATAGCACAGAAGGAATTACCAATAAGGTGTGTTTCCTGCAAGAATACAATATCAGGTGAAATCCGTTTTAAAAACTGCAGGACCACCCCCCGCTTTATCCTGTCCCCCAGTCCGTTAACATTCCAGGAAAGAAGTCTCAATCCCCTACCCCCCATCACAGCCAAAACCAATCAGCCTCCTCCCAGAGAGCACTTTAGATATGACACAACAGTACTTCTGCCTTGTGGTATAAACAAACAATACCCAACCCCAACCCAACAATCCAAACAAAACTCCCCCCTCCCTGCACCCCTGCATGAGCCCAAACAGCCCCCCCAACTTGCAGTGTGCCTGTCGCCCCTGCATAAACTAAACTACAACGACCCCCTAGAGGAGGAAGAGAACCCCCTCGAGACACACCATAACCTCCAATGGAGGGGGAGCAAGACACGACAGTCAAGAAACCCTGAGCACAGCCGAGAAGTGGCATCATCAGGAATTAGCCCCAGTGTCAATACCTCAGGCCCGGTCCAGTGGGCACTCTCCTCCCGCGGCCCCCATCCCCTCTCGATCATGTCCCCTAGGCAAAGTGTCCAACCAGTCCCCTGCCGTCTCCGGACGGTCAAAAAAATTAGAGCGACCCTCGGACTCCACACGCAGCCTAGCTGAGAAAAGCATGGCGTATTTCAAGTTCATATCTCGGAGCCGCCGCTTGACGCCCATGAAACTCAGTCTCTGCTTCTGGACCGCTTGCGTGAAGTCAGGATAGAAGTTCACCTCCACGTTCTCCAGCTTAAGCGGCCCTGCAGTCTAGAAGCTTGTAAAATCGCATCCCTGTCCCGAAAGTTGAAGATACGGGCAATAACAGGCCGCGGGGGAGCTCCGACCTTCGGCT
Source organism: Triturus cristatus (assembly GCF_964204655.1). Lineage (NCBI taxonomy): Eukaryota > Metazoa > Chordata > Amphibia > Caudata > Salamandridae > Triturus > Triturus cristatus. The sequence continues at coordinate 335,982,067 of NC_140584.1, forward strand.
TGCCACCAGGAACTCTATGGGCCCTCTCCACCGCAAAGAATTTACTCAATCCTCGAGGCTGCAGACGATTAGAGATCAGATCCTCCACAAAGAGATCCGCTGCCGCATCCTCCAGTCCCTCAGGCACCCCGATAATGCGAACGTTGTTCCTCCGGGCCCGACTCTCGGAATCCTCCAGTCGCCGATCCGTGAGCGCACTGGCCTGCCGGAGCCGACGTGCCTCCGTCTGGAGGGCCGCCACCTCAGTCGTGAGGCCCGACGCGGTATGGGCCAAAGAGTCAACCCTATCATTTGTCTTGGAGAGATCAGCTCTAACAAGGTTAACATCGATGAGAACCGCGTCGAGTTTGTGTGCCAGGGTGTCAAATTGTTGACCCACCGAGGTCTTCATCTCCGCTATGGCGCCCATGACGTCCTGCAAAGTCAGATCCGCCGACAAATCTGGGGCATCCGCGGGGCACTCAGGAGACTTATGCGACCCGCCGGGAGAACCTTTCGGTAGGGTGTAGCGATCCATAATGTTGACTTGAAGTGTGGTGCCACGCCGGGTCGATTTGGCCTTCAGCCGATCTCCATCCTGCTTCGTAGCCATCGTCCTGTATCCCGTACACTCACTAGTCATGCAGCGGAGAACGATCAATCGAGACCGAGGACCCCAGATATCACCTCAGGAAAGCGGAGCAGGTCCCCGCAGGCAGGCAGGGTCCCCCAGCGAGGCAACCACCACACCAAGAAACGCCGTGATCTCACTCGCGATGATGGCAAGGGGATTCAAAAACGAAAGTGAAAGTGTGGGGTACGCGGGTCGCCAGGCCCGTCCCGCCGTTGTTATTCACTTCTCCACTGGATCACCCCCCAACTCAAGTCCGGGGTCAGGAGAGGAGCAGGCCGCAAACTTCAATCGATGCCCACCACGGCACACGGGGTCCGATTCAAAAGCGGAAAACGGATACCACCTCGGCTCAGGTTCACCGACACAGTCCCCTCAACCAAATCAGGATGAAGACAGGATAGACGTAGGAGGTCGCGGAGGTCCTCGGGAGCCTCGCACCTACGCGGCCATCTTGGTTGCGCGCTAGGCTCCTCCCCTCCTGTTTGACGATTTTAATGCCAAAATATTTTAGTTGATTACAATCACAGGAGTGGAATTCAGAGAAGTGTTTAGCCATAGGATATGAGAAGTCTCTGTTTTTGATGGCACGGAGATGTTGCAGAATGCGGAGTTTGAGTTTATTAATGGTGCTCCCTACGTATAGTTTTTTGCATGGACACTCCAAGATGTAGATTGCAAATTTAGATTTGCAAGTTATATGATCTTTGATTCTTTCATCATGACCGTTTTGTAGTTGATATGTGGTAGTATTTTTTCCGTGTTCACATGCTTTGCACTTTGAGCACTTCCAGAAACCCGGAGTGTTAAGCCAAGATGTAGTTATTGCTGGTTTGATTTCAAAGTGACTGTGTGTCAATAGGTCACCCAATGACGCAGTTTTTCTATAGGTGATCCTGGGTCTCGGGGATAAGATTTTGTTGACAGTTTCATCAAGTAACAATATTTCCCAGTGTTTCCGTACAATTCTTTGTGGGTCATTGCTCTGATTGTTGAAATCGACAATTAGCCTAGATGTTGTTTCAATTTCACCGTTGTTTGATCTATGGCTTTCCAACTTGGTTTGTAGAAGATCAGGTCTGTTCTTAGAGCTGACTCTGTTCATAGCAGTAGTAATGACTTCCGAAGGATATCCTCGTTGTAGGAAACGTTGGCTCATTTCTTGCAGTTGTAGATTGAAGTCAGAGAGTTCAGAACAGTTTCTTCTTGCTCTTAGCATTTCCCCATAGGGGATGCTCCATTTAAGATTTTTT